>NC_085843.1:21247200-22541367 GCF_035594765.1 Anolis carolinensis
GAAAATATATAATACACCTCAGCATGGAACAGGTCAGAAAAATAGGCTGTGTCACAGCTCAGAATAAGGTATTTGGGTCTTAACTGTGCAGGCAACTTAATGCTTCTGCACCCTCTTTTTGTGGCCGGTTGATAATTATTTAGAATTCATAACTTGTGTAAGCCGCCCTGAGTCCCCTCGGGGAGAAGGGCGGGGTAGAAATAGCGGAAATAAATAAATAAATAAACTTTACAGTACAATCCCCTTATACAGTGGAGTCTCACTTATCCAACATTTGCTTATCCAACGTTCTGGATTATCCAACACATTTTTGTAGTCAATGTTTTCAATACATCTTGATATTTTGGTGCTAAATTTGTAAATACAGTAATAACTATGTAGCATTACTGCATATTGAACTACTTTTTCTGTCAAAATTGTTGTATAACATGATGTTTTAGTGCTTAATTTGTAAAATCATAACCTAATTTGATGTTTAATAGGCTTTTCCTTAATCTCTCCTTATTATCCAACATATTTGCTTATCCAACACTCTGCCGGCCCGTTTATGTTGGATAAGTGAGACTCTACTGTACATAGATTTCCCTTACTCATGCCTCCCCATGAGAGAGAGAGAGAGAGAGAGAGAGAGTAGAGTCTTGCTTATCCAACATAAACGGGCTGGCAGAACACTGTGCATAGGAATTTGTTAATTTTTTTTCAAAGTAATCTGCCCCCCCCCCCCCCACAACAGTCTAAGGGACCGTGAACTGTACTCTGCTTTAGGTTTGAGGACTCATGCTCTTTGGTTTCAGGCATTCATGTTGAGGGACGGCCTTGGAGTGTATCTCATGCAGATGCGGGGTCATATAAAACTCCAAAGATAGGAACGCAAAACTGCCATCTTGAAGAAAGTCATATGCAACTCCTACATTTAGCTTCTGTTTTTGATACCAGATGTGGCCATCCATAAAATCCAGTTTTCATGAGAAAGAGGGAACAAATGTCTTGCTGCATGGCCAGTATTTGTTATGTATGATATGATGACAAGCATATAATTGGTTCTTGATGTATTTTTCTTGCATTGGTTGGAAATTCAATATTTTTCATTGTTACCTACTCAACCAAATGTCTAAGTTTCGTAAGATGTTTAATGGTATTAGTTCTATATTTAAATTGAGCATATTACCTTGCTCTTTTAGTTTTGCAAAGGTCAGGTGAATGTAAAAATTAAAGGCTGTACTGAAGGCATTTGAGAAAAGTGTTCAAACTTCAAAGTCCTGTAATCACTATAATAGGTGATCTTATTAGTATCAAGTAAATTTCTAAAAAGTGATAAGGACTGGTGGAGACTGTATGTAGCATTGTAATGAGGTTAAATATTTAGGTATTTTAAATTGTTAGATTTGAGAGGGAGAAAAGCTCTAAGGCCAATGAAAATGAATTCAGTACTTGGAAATAATAAGGAAAGACCATGAGGCTAGTTTGGGCATGGCCTATGACCCTGGAAACCAAGGTTTAAATCCTTTGCTTGGCTATGGAAACTCACTGGGTGACATTGGGGAGTCATTTGCTCCCAGCTTCTGATGATGGCAACTCTCTTCTGAACAAATGGAGCCCAGAAAACCTATCATAGGTTCATCTGAGTTAGAAATAACTTAAAAGACACTACAACAACCATGAGGTTGAACTTTGGCCATGTTTTATTTTATGGATCTTTATTTCAGTGCCTATCATTTAGTTTACTTAGACAAATGTTCTTGGATGCTGGTTTTTTTTTTAACAAACTTTCCAGCCTTGGCAAGACACAGTCATTAACACCCCATGTCCTCCAAAACATGGATTGCAGTTTTGAATTATAGGGAGATTATTTCATATGCAGCCCAGAAAAAAGCAATATCTCAACATTCTCTTCTCCCTAACTTACACTGCTTTAAGCAAAACTTCCTAAGTCACACACACCCATTTGATCAGATGTAGAAAATTAATTAACCTATAGCAGATGTCCAGATAGGCAGGCTAAGATTATTTTGGACCTCAGCAATAGATATGCACAACTCTTATTCTTGCAGTCACACTATCAATTTTCCCATGTTAGCTCATTTATTTTTTATTTATTTTTTATTTAAACTTATATGCCGCCACTCCCCTAGGGCTCGGGGTGGCTTACAAGAAAGGCTAAAATCTAACAATTTAAAAACATCTTTAAAATATATATTTTTAAAAAATCTCAAAAACACTCCTCCAGGGCTCGGAGTGGCTTACAAAAACAGCTAAAATCTAAGCAATTTAAAAACAGCAATAGCGGAGATCAAAAGCCTGCTGAAACAGGTGTGTCTTAACTGCCCTGCGGAAGACTGATAAGTCCTGCAAGGCACGAACTTCAGGCGGCAGAATGTTCCAGAGTGATGGCGCCACTGATGTAAAAGCTCTACGTCTAGTTGCTGTTAGGCGCAAGGTCTTAAAACTGGGAACTTCCAAAAGATCTTGCTCCTCCGAACGGAGAGATCTCTGGGGTTGGTAGGGGGTGAGGCGGTCCCTCAGGTACATTGGCCCTAGACCATGTAAGGCCTTAAAGGTAAGCACTATCACTTTGAAAGTGATCCGGTGCTCAATTGGTAACCAGTGCAGCTGTAGTGGGATTGGTGTTATATGACATCTCATCGGGACTCCCGCAAGAAGTCGAGCAGCTGCATTTTGTACCAACTTGAGCTTCCAGATCACCGACAAAGGAAGGCCAATGTAGAGGGCATTACAGTAGTCCAGTCTTGAGATGACTGTGGCCTGGATCACTGTAGCTAAGTCATCCCTTGACAGATAGGGGGCCAGCCGTCTAGCCTGCCGCAGGTGAAAGAAGGCGGTTCTACTAATGGTGGAGACCTGGGCTTCCATCGTCAGCAGAGGGTCCAAAAGGACTCCTAAACTCTTTACCAATGATGACGGGCGTAGCGCCTTGCCATCCAAGGTAGGCAACTGGATATCCCCACTGCCCGGTTGACCCAGCCATAAGATCTCCGTCTTTGCTGGATTCACCCTCAACCTGCTGGCACGCAGCCATCCAGTAATAGCCTCGAGGCATTGATGAAAGTTATCAGGTAAAGAGTCCTGTCGGCCTTCCATCTTCAACATAAGCTGAGTGTCATCAGCGTACTGGTAGCACTCGAGTCCGAAACCTCGAACCAGCTGAGCAAGTCATGACTCTGATATTAACACGATGCTCTGATGTCAGTGAATCCCCACTTGGTTTTAGTCTGAATTATAAAGGAGATGTCCAAAGGGCTGAATCCTGTCCCATAAATAATTCAGGATCTCAGATAGCTCCTTTAATGTTTAAACTAAAACCCACAGTAAATACCCTAGAATTAGATCCACTAGCCATCACCTTGTGCTTCTCATCCACTCTGTCTTGCTGTTTGGAATATTCCCCTCATGTAAAGGTCCTGATCTGTGTCGGCAGAGCAAAGAGGAATGGGTTTCTTCTATCAAATGGATATCAGCTCAGATCCCAAGAGAGGTTCAAATTGTTGAAGTGGGAATGATTGTATATAGAGTTGTTTAAATGTAATTGAGTTATAGTGATGCAATGTGAGCTGGGGATTGCATCATGCACTGTCTGCTGTCCGCTATGCAAGTGTGCAAGTGTGTAAAGAGTTAACTGAGTGTTGCATCATACAGCAGAGGTGTTTATATATATAGCCTTCTGCTTCCTGTATTCTCTCTCTGGTTATCTGCTCTCTGCACTCTGTCTGTATGTATATTGTCTTGTGAGAGTTTTCCGTTCACCATTAAACCTGTTTACAGATAGTTGAAGTCTCCAGCCTCGTTACTGGTACCAGTGCTTCTACGTGAGTCTTCTGCTGCGTGTGTGCTTATCCAAACCGCGCTCTGACAGTGGTTATGGGCCCAGTCTGCCCAGTTTGCCCAGTTTGCCCAGAGTTCAGAAGTCCAGCGGAACCCAGAGGAACCCAGAAGGACCAGTGACTCCAGCTGAACCAGCACCAGAGCCTGCTACTCCAGAACCTGTGACTGTGCCAGAACCAGACCAGTTTCCAGTGTACCCAGTATACTGTCCAGTCTGTGTGGAGCCAGAAGTCCGGGAGCTGAGTGGTGAGCTGAGCCGTGTGCTGTGTGAAGGAAGCCATTCTGGTGAGCCGTGCTTAAGCTGCTTGAGGGGGAGAGTTTTGTCTTCGGAGGAAGCAAACTTTGTCCGTAGCAGCAGAAAAACCGTGGTTTGCAGCGGAGCGTGCTGAGCTTCAGAGAAATTTACGAAGCGAACGTGCAAAGGAAAAGCCATAAAAAGCCATAAATTCCTGTGAAGGTGAGGACTGCCGGGCTGTGCTGAGCGTGTGTGTCGTCAGCTGCTAAAGGCTTTATCTCGGGGAATCGAGGGTCCTCCAGGAAGGCAGAATGGCAAGTTCAAATCCTTTGACTGTTTTTGGTAAATTAAATGACAGAAATTATAAGGAGTGGAGTATTTATGTGAAGCATCTGTTAGTCAGAGAAGGACTACAAAACACTATATTAGGAACGGAACAAGACGCAGTGAAAAATGGGAGAGGACTGGCAACATTGGTTTTGAGTTTAATGCCAAGTCAGTTGGTTCATGTGCAGAATTTGCAAACTGCACAGGAGGTATGGAATGTGTTGAAGCAAGAGCATCAGAGACAGAGTACTCTTGGAAAAATGATTTGGACTAAACGCCTTTATAGAACTACATTGGAAGGAGCAGATGTGAGGCAACATGTGAAGAGGATGAAAGATTTGTTTATTGAATGCCAAAACAGAGGTGTTCAGATTGCTAAAGAGCAACAGGCTTATATTATGATGTCCAGCTTAACTGCTGATTGGGATCATCTGTTGCATTCCTTGCAAAATGTGCCAGAAGGAGATCTGAGTCTGGATTTAGTGTGTTCCAGGATTTTGGAAGAAGCTGAACGTCTGGAGTTTGAGAGAGGAGCCTCGTGTGGGAGAAGTTACCAGAGCGAGGGGGAGTCAACTCCAGAGATGCCAAGCCAGACAGCTGCTTGTGCGAGTGTGAGAGCTGTAAGGAGATGTTTTATTTGCAACAGGCCAGACCATTTAGCAAGAAATTGCCAGAGCTGAGGAAGACATCAAGAGGACACCAATCCAGAGGTGGACACAAGAGGAGTGGACTGAACAATAATCCTGAGCCGAGAGATTTGATGGCTGCAAATGAAGATGGAAACAGCGAAAGAAGTAACAAATGGGTTTTGGACTCAGGTGCCACTCACCATATAACAAATGATATTTCTCTGTTGAGAGATGTACAAGATTTGGAAACAACAAATGTAACATTGGCTGATGGGTCATTTAAATGGTTTTCTAAATTTGGAACCTGTTATATTCCATGTTTGAAATTGCATTGGGAGAAAGTTTTGTATGTGCCAGAAATGAAGACAAATTTGTTAAGTGTAGCCACATTGACTGATCAACAGTTTAAAGTGTTCTTTAAAGGAATTTATTATGTTCGTGATAGGGAAGGAAAATTGATTGGCAAAGGAGTAAAAAGAAACAGAATGTATTAAATGTTTGAAAAAGTGAACAACATTGATGGAGAAAATGTAGAAGTTATGTGCGTAGGAGGTCAAATTCAACATGATCGTTCTCTGCATTTATTCCACCGAGTGATGGGTCATGCTAGTATGGAGACATTAAAGAAGACACTCAATTTGTGCCCTAATCATAAAATGGAGTCATGTAACTATGATTTAGATTGTGCCATATGTAATGAAGTGAAGGAAGATCCTGTAAAATTTTACGAGAGATCTAAAATAAGTGTTGATGGCATGTTTGAAAAGGCACATGTACATATTGAGGGACCTTTTGACAAAAGTACTGGTGGATCTAAATATATGATGCTTGTTGTAGAAAGAATGAGCAGATTTGGTTATGCATATTTCTTTGCAAACTTATCAGAAGCAACTAAAAAATTGAATGATTGGCTAAATTTGGTAGAAAATGTGTATGAAAAGAAATTGGACACTTTAATAATTGACAAAGGTGCAGGAGTCTGTGGCAGTGAATTTAAAGCATTGTTAAGGTCAAAGAATATTAATTGGATTGAAATTGAACAAATGAAAGGTGAAGAAGGTGTTGCTGAAAAAAGAGCACAACTTTTAAATGTGATGAAATTGTGTATGTTTAAAGACAGCCATATAGCTAACAATTATTGGCCAGAAGTGTTACACACGTGTAATTATTTGACAAACAGGCTATGGGATGAGTGTGTGCAAGACATTCCTTTTCGTAAAATGTATGGTCATGTACCAAATTACAAGTTTTTGAGAATATTTGGCCAGAGAGCAAATATAGTCATCCCAGCCAGTGAGAGAGCAAATAAGAAAGAAAAATACAAAGAGATGACGTTTATTGGGTACAGTAAAAAATCTTCTTGATCATTCTAAGTTTTGGCATATATATACACGTTTTGGACTATCTGTGGGATATACACATTTTTACACTTTGGAATCTTCGCTTTGACTGATGACTTCAGTCAGGTCCAGGAAAAAAACTGCACATAGAAAAATGTGCAAACTCCAAATATATGTAAACACTGCAAGAATCTAATTCAATCAATATGTGAAGGGAGGCAGGGAAATTAAAAATGTGCACATAATGATCACATTGAAAGAATCACCAAAAATGGTATCCACACTGCTAAGAAGGAAGAAGGCATGCTTGAATGTAGGAAAGGGGGCATATTATAAATCAGCTGATCTTAAGTACTAGATTTCAATGGAGGACATTTCTGATTTCTTATTTAGACAGCCACAGATGTGGCATCATCATTCTGAATTTTGTTAAGATTAAAATCCTAGCAATAATTGGAGGAGAGTTCTGCGATTTATCAATAGAACCAGTTACAAATCTTAACTTGGCCATAATATGCTTTGGAGGTTTGCCTCTCTGCAAATCATAATATGCTTTGCCTCTCAGTCTAGCCTAGGTCACATGGCTAATATGTGGAAATATTATGCACATGTATATACACATACACACATATGTCAAGAAGGTTGATTGTTGAAAATTATGGCACCGTTAAATCTTTGCAGCCATTGTGGATTATAAATATACATACATCCCAGGAGAAAACCTGAGATTGTTTGGTCTAACTGTCTCTCTAAGTACCTGGGGGAAAAATGACTCTGGCCTTTTGCAGGTAAAGCAATTTCTTTCTATCTCAAATAATCAGTGTTTGTGTCTTGAGTCAATTTCCATCCACTTTAGTAGGTGACGCAAGTCATAACAATGACCACAGTTACTCTGTCTGGTAATATGCAGTGAAGTGCTGTTTTATTTTGTCACTTGGAAAATGGCAAATTGTTTGAAATTTGCACAAACATGGCTAATGCCCTCAGTGTGATGGGCAAGAGATTGCATTCTGCATTCTGAGCTATTTAAATGCCATTCCACACACTGTGTGAAACATCTTATTAGGTTTACCATTAACCACCTGACATAAGTCATCTTACAAGTCAACAGAGTTGCTAGTTAATGTTAACAAATGTGACAGTCACACACCATTGCCCCTTCTTGCCTTTCATCTTTTATTATGTCAATGTTATGTAAGCACGGTCTTCAGGAGGACAAATCGATAGTACTGTAGCAAGTATTTATCATAATCCAACAAGCACATTGACTTGCATGCTTTTCCCTCTCCGTAGTATCCGGGAACACACAGACACACTGATTTCCTCTATAGTGGATTTCTCTGGAAGGATTTCTCTGAAAGTACTGTTGAGTTGGAAGCCCTTTTCAGATGCATACTTTCTCAGTTTTTCCCAAAACTGCCCACTTTGTGGGGCTGATATAAAGAACAACAGTTTGCAGATTGAATCAGACTAAAGAGATTTTCAGACTGAATTGAACCATCTAGTCCAGTGCTTTTAGCTAGTGAACCAGTAGTGGCAGCCCTAATATTTTGTCAGACTTGTCTGTCATCTTGATACCTAAAGAACTCCAAGGATGCTCTGTAGCACAGCACTCCAGTATTTCAGTTAGTGGAGATGCAGCCTGGAACTCACTGTATGTAAACCAAATATTCTACCATTAATCTGCTGCCCATATCTTGAACAAAGCAGTGTAGATGTCCTTGTCAATTGAAACCATGTGAATTTGTGTTTTCATATCATAAGGTTTGCATATAATAAAGTTTGCATATGGATGTTTCTAGATTTTCCATCTTCAAACTTGTCTGCAAGGCAAGACAGCATTAGACAAAGAACAGCAGGTGAAGTTACCTATCTCAAGGCAGTGGAGGTCTAAGACTGCAGATTCCAATTGTCTGAATAGTTGAGAAGTTGTAAGATGAAAAATGTCATATGGCACGTATTTAGGAAGGCATTTGAATGTAAAAGCTACAAACATATAAATTTATTTTCATTTTCTGTATGTGCATATGTACCTTCAAGTTGCCTGTTGACTTCAGAATGACCTTAACAAATTAGAGAGCTGGGCCAAACCTAACAAAATTAATTTAACAAGGACAAATCGATACTACACTTAGGCAGAAAAAATGAAATGCAAAGATACAGAATGGGTGATATCAGTACAGTGTTTGCTCACTTATTTTGGGGGTTACGTTCCAGGACCACTCGCAATAAGTGAAAATCTGTGAAGTAGGGGCCCTATACTTATTTTAATATTTGCACATTATATTAGTAGTTAGATGGCCTTTCTCCCCTTTAAAAGCCTTCTTCCTGTGCTGCTTCTTGGCACCCTCCACTCTGGTGCCTGCCAGTTTCCCTTTTGCACATGCACCTCCCTCTCGTCAGCATCCAGAGTGGTCTGGCTGAATGCCAACGAGAGGGAGGATGCATGCGCAAATGGGGAAACTGGCAGGCACAGCTGTTCAGAAAAAACCACGAAGCAGTGAGGGATCAAAAAGCGAACCACAAAGTAGAGAGGGAACACTGTACATGTGAAAAAGATCTTAGGAATTTTCATGGACAACAAGCTGAACATGAGCCAACAATGTGATGTAGCAGTTACAAAACTTAATGGGATTTTGGGCTGCATCAAAAGGAGGCTGGATGGCCATCTGTTGGAGGTACTTTGTGTTTTTTCTGCATGGCAGGGGGTTGGACTAGATGGCCCATGTATTCTATGATTCTATAAACTTATGGTGAACCCATGAATTTCAAAGTTTTTTTTCCTAAGCAAGGGATATTCTAAGTTGTTTTTGTCACTTCCTTCTTTGGCCTGTAGCCTACATTACCTAGAATTTGTTCCTTAAAAGATGTGGTTTTTACTAATTTATGAAGATTTCAAGATTTTGTTCAAATAAGTGAATTACATATTTGGAGCAGAACCTGAGAATTTAAAAAATGCAGTTAAAATTTTCCTTGCCATTGTCCTGGTCCTTCTGAAATTCGTACCCGATAAAATGGTGCTATTGACAATGACACTTGGGTAGCATAGTACTAGATTTGCAAGCCAATGTAATAATAATAAAAAAAGATACCAGGAAGAATTTCCAGCTGGATTTCCTTAGCAGAGTAATATGATTGCAGAGGACATGTGTTAACATTCTAAAGATTATAAATCCTTTTTACCAAAGCTGGAACGGGGGGAAATGTAGTTTCTCCTTGTAGAGCAACACCACTTTCAGCGAGCTGGAGCATTTCTGCATGCATTATATAACCTTTCATGACACAGAAAGAACACTGTCTCCATTCACAAAGCTTCCATTAACTTCAGGAGGTCAGCACATGGCTAATGTCACTCCCCTTTGGTCTTAGATTACCTTTTAAAAACTAATAAAGCCTAATTAAAATTCAGCTAATGTAAATCTGTATTTGGTATTCCAGCACAATTGGGTTAATGTGAGCAAGTGCAGAGGGGAGCAAAGAGCATTGTTCAGGAGCTGCTCAGATTAGCTGAAATACTATTTCACTAAAAGCCTTTTTTAATGCAGCAGGATTTGACAAAAGCAAATAATTAGGTTTTCTTCATTTTTAAATTGAACTTTTCTTTCTAATGGCTGCTCAGAGCTTGGGAGAGACATTGGCAGTGCAGTTTTATGAATCCACTGCAGACGGAGAGTTTGGGTTTTACATGCTCCAAAGAAGACGATGTACAAAAGCCCATCTGCCAGAGTAGCCACTGTATTTCTAAAAGATGTCCCGCTCATTGAACAACTGAGCAAAAATTCAACCTGTTTTCAAGGAACTTTCTCCATCAAGATTTATGGAAAACACCCCCTCCAGAATATGATATAGGTTTGAACAGTGGGATGAGATATTTATTTAATTAATTAATCCATTTCTATCCCAATCTATAACTGCACATCAAGTAAAAAACTGAGAAAAAAACATTGTTTCTGCCTTAGACTTCACATTGCATGTTCACTTATGGTGACCCCATAAATTTCGTAGAGCTTTCATAGTGAGCCAAGATGGTGGTTTGTCGCTGGAAAATTGCAAATTGTTGTTGAAAAGAATTATTCGTTCATAGAGGATTTCATTGTAAGGAGGAAAAACAGATATGGTTTGGGGAGTTCATGTGTTTTCCCCCCCTGTGTTCAGAAATTTCTTTTCTGTACAGAATGTATTTTCTGAGCAAAAGAAAATCATGGCAAATTTTGTGTCTCCAGCTATGGCATTTACATTGGGAAAAAGAAATCTTATTTTCTGTGCAGAAAAATACTGCTAACTGCCCAGAAAATACAAAAGAAACCATGTGAACATTTTGTGTAGAATATCTCCTGAAGAGTGATTTGATTAGTCTTTAAAAGCTGTGCAGTTTCTTATCTTTATTTATTTATTTACAACATTTATATCCCGTCCTTCTCACCCTGAAGGGGACTCAGGGCAGCTTACATAGGTGGCGTTATTTAATGCCCAAACAATAACAACAATTAAAAGCAATTAAGCAACAATTTAGAACAATTTTAAAACAACATATGAAAACATTAAAAACATAGATCCAAAGCCAGATAATCAGATAATCATATTCATCCATCCAAAGCCAATTCCAACTATATTGCACAGGTAATTATGCTGGGCCAAATGCCTGCTCCCAAAGCCAATTGTTCACTTGTTTGCAAAATGACAGGAGGAAAGTGGCCAATCTAATCCCACTAGGGAGGGAGTTCCACAGCTGAGGGGCAACCACTGAGAAGGCTCTGTTTCTCATCCCCACTAGTCGTGCCTGTGAAGGTGGTGGGACCGAGAGCAGGGCATCTCCATATAGTGAGTAATGCATTGCTTATGTTTGTCACTGATTTCATTATTCATAGACAAAATTGGGAATTTCATCCTTACAATGGGTGCAGAGGTTTGCATGACTTGTCCAGTCTCTGTTCCTGGAAACAACAAAGGGCAATGTCATGGAAAGTCTACATTAGAATAAAGTAATCTATTAATAGAACATCTGGAATCCCCAGAGTGTTCTAGAAATGGATTTCTTTCTGAAATTGGTTGTTTTCAGTACTGTCAGAGAGTAGGATCTTCTGGGGAGGCCCTGCTTTCAGTCCCACCTCCTTCGCAAGCACCGTTGGTGGGGATAAGTGACAGGGCCTTCTCAATGGTGGCCCCTTGGCTGTGGAACTCCCTCTCCAGTGATATTTGATCAGATTCTTCCTTTCCAGCCTTCAGAAAGAAAGTAAAAACCTGGCTATGGCTGGTGAGTGCCTTCGAATAGTGAGTGTAGTACAATGAACGAATGTAGAATTGTGCAATGACAACTGGAATGGCTCTGGATTACGATGTTGGACTCCATGGTGTCAATATTTGATGTAATGCTTAGATGTTTAATTGGGGAGGGGCAGTGGTGCTACTAAATAGAATTGACTATGTTAAGGAAGTAGAGAGGCATCTTTCTAATACTCTGTTCTATAAATGTATTCCTCAAGATCCCATTAATAAAATTAAATCCCTCATTCGCATAGTTTGTACTGAAGGTCTCTCATTGGGATATATCTCATTGCAGACATATGAGTTCCTTCAGAATCAATTCCCAAGAACACCAGTATTTTATGTTCTGCCTAAAATCCACAAGGGAACCATTCCTCCTCCAGGGAGACCTATTGTTTCAGGTACTGCATCTATTTTGGAACCTATAGCTCAATTTATTGACCATTTCTTACAACCCTTTGTACCATTAAATACATCATTCATCAAAGATACTAAACACTTTATCAATATAGTAGAAGCTCTTACTATACCTGAGCGAGCCATACTTATGACCTTAGATATTGAAGCTCTTTATACCAATATTCCATTAGATGAAGCTAGGTCAGTGGTTAAAGACATACTTGATACATGCAAATCCTTGGTTCCTCCTACCCACTTCCTAATGGACCTCCTAGACATTGTGTTAGAATATAACTATTTTAGTTTTGATAAACAATTTTATTTGCAAACTTTTGGGATAGCCATGGGCAGTCCTCTTGCGCCCTCTATTGCCAATTTATTTGTTTCACATTTAGAAAGTAAATTTATTTTCAATACTACTAACAATCCATTTTTTTCGGATATTTTTTATTTCGGAAGATTTTTGGATGATATATTTATTGTTATGAGTTCACATGCCGTAGCAGACCAATTCTATAGGTGGATTAATACACTTCATAAACATATGACATTTACAAAACACTATAGCCATACCCATATTAACTTCTTGGAGGTCATGGTCTTTAAAAATGGTCAAAAACTATTAGTAAAAAATTATAGTAAACCAACAGTAAGAATTTTATCCTACATTTTTCCAGTTTTCATCATCATTTTCTTAAATCCAATTTACCATTCTCACAGTTTCTAAGATTAAAACGGAATTCTAGCACTCAAGAGGACTTCGAATCTACGGCAGGAATCCTGAAAAAACAACTCAGAGAAAGAGGATACCCTAATAGGATACTCAACACAGCCATGAGTAAAGCCAACTCCATCAATAGAAGTGAGCTACTACAGGAACAACCAAAGAAATGTAATAACCGTATAATTTGGCCTCTGACCTTGACACAATATTCATCTAAAATTTCTAGGATTATTTCAAAACACTGGCATTTATTAGAAGACATTCCTGGTTGCCAAAACAAACCTATAATTGCACATAAAAGATCTAGAAATTTAAGAGATCTTATGATCCATTCAGAATACAACTCTCCTACTACATTCCATAAACCTACCACTAAGGGTCACACTAGCTGTGGCCACTGCAACTGTTGTCAACAATCACTTAAGGGCAAAATATACTCTCATCCAACACTTAAAATTAATATCACATTGCAACATTTGACAACATGTTCTACTGATAATGTAGTGTACGTACTACAATGCCCATGTAAACTACTTTATATCGGAATAACTACCAGACCCCTTAAAACTAGGATAAGCGAACATCGTTCACGCATAAGAAATGGGTCCACTGACTCTTCACTGTATGTACACTTTAACGAAAAAGCCCATCTGTACTATAGCTTTAAATTTTGCGCTTTGGAAAAAGTATTGCCCATACCAAATACAGATGTAAAAAAACTTCTTCTACAAAGAGAATCCTTTTGGATTTTTAAACTACAAACACTATTTCCTCAGGGGCTAAATGATAGAATCGAATACACCTGTTTTCTGTAATATGTTCTTTACTTAAGAGGCATCCTGGAAATCTTTCATTTGCTCGTTATAGAGCTCCACTTCAAACAGAGCCGGTATCATTGATAAGAATGTGAGTAGAGAGGTGTGTTTTTATTATATTGTTTATCATAACCTTTCCTTAGTAACGTTAATATGGGAGTTTCATATATCTATTGTGTATGTTATTTTTACTCCTTTATTTAGCATACTGAGTACAATTTGATTAAAACACAACACCCGAGGAAGTGAAAACGAAACAAGGGGAACATTGTTGTGTGTATATCATTTCCTGGCATTGCTATCTACACGAAGAATTCCTTTGAACGTGTATCATTTCTTGGCATTGCAAACCAAAAGAAGAATTCCTTTGAACATAAAAACTATTATTTTGGAGACTGAAAAACTTTACTTCAAGTGATAAGGACCAAAGACTCCACGCAACTCCAGGAAACATATTGACTGGTTGTCTCTTTATGTCCTTCAATAATATATGGTGTTAAGATTATAACATGAAATTGTACCATTGTGGATGATATTTTGAAAGCTATTATTTTGATGAGAAATATTCTAATATAGAGCTGTTAGAATATTGAGTTGTATTATAATTTGTGGGAATTTGTAAGTGTATATACACATACACTTTGCTCTACATTATTATAGATATTGTGCATCATTCGCATAGGAACTTCTTTCCACAGGAAGGCTTTATCTTTTGTTGCAGCTATTTGCAGCATTCACAGCTCTCTCCAGAATCTTCCAATTCACCATACATCATCACATCACCCAACTCCAACTTATTCTGTGGGAGTTCTTATATACACTTGCATTATACAATATTCCATTTATGCATTCATTATCTTATACACCTGATGCAAATCTAACTTCAGGATTTTATTATCCTCATGCATAATCACTGTAACTGTGACGCAGCACTTACAATACTTAAAGTAACCCAGCATTTTTAAAACTCCAACATTTGCTATGGCATGACAGGAGGTTTTCTAATGCAATATGGGATGCATACCATTAACAATACACTGAATTGATTAAAAATGATTTCTTCTGAATAGACATATACAGAATCGCGGCATTCAAAGCTTCACATCCAGTACTAACAACTAATAGTTCAGCTCAGAATAAGACTAAATGAGTCACTTCTGTACAGCAATATTGTGAATAATAAATCAAAAATTTAATTAACAGTAGTTTTTTAAAACTTAGGCGGTGTTTAACTCAGCTTCAATTATTTATCTTTGTAGCTAATGTGGGGGAGGGGAGTTTAATACATTTTATTTATACTCCTTCCTTAAATCCTTGTTAGAAGATAATGAATTCTCATTTTTCTCAAAGTGGTATTGTCAACACAATGACCTCAATTCTGTTGAGCTCACAATGCTTTTGTTACACATATTATGAAAAGGGGTGAAATTCATTAATTAGTGCCTTCTAAATTTCATAGTTATCTGCACTTTCACTTATATTATTGTAGTTGAATTTACATCCATCTGGGCCTGTGAGAAACATGCTAGATTGCCTAGAAATCCACAGAATATTCATAAAAATTTTGTAGCTGAGTGAACTCGATAGCACTGAGAGCCCCATAGAAAAAGAGTACATCAATCCAAATCCCCAAGAATGATTGTATTGTTTATGGATGTAGATGTTTCTAGCTCCATTAAATAAGCATGTTTCTATTAACTAGAGGAGGAACAAAGTTTCATTCTAGAAGGTAATATAGGAGAAGGATTTAAAATTGCTTGCAGTCCAGCTACTATATGGCAGACAAACTGAGCTCAGTATACTAAAGGCATTGCATACACAGAAAGGAGATGTTTTTTAAAAAAATCATCTCCAAAGAAAAAATAAATAATAAAAATTGTAGTACATATTTTAGCAATTTCCTTCTCATTGTAAGAAAGTTTTCAAAAACTTCAGTTTTCAAAGATTATTTACAGTGTGAGGTGTATTCAGCAGAGAAAAATCATGTATGCTTCTTTATACAGAAAGTAAAATTTTAAGGACAGAAAAATGTATTTTTCTGCCCAGAACAATTCACATGAAATATTGTTTTCTGCAAAGATTCTTTTTCAGTGCAAAACAGCAATGTGCAAATTTTGTTTATAAGATGTCTCTGACTTCTCACCAGGGTTTCTAGACACTCAATGGGGTATTTCTTTGATAATTTTAAACATTTTTGAATTGTTGCCATGCCTAATGTGTAAGACATAATGCATTCAGACAGTTGATAAAGGAAGCAAATTCTATTTTGCCCAGAAAGGGAGACAAGGGAGACAAAGCACACACCACCAAATGCAAATTTGGAAATCATTATTAACTTATCGCTAAGAAACCTAACTCTATGTCAGGAGTCAAAAATATAACTAGTTGCTTGCAAATTGTTAAGCTATTGTGAAAGGAAAACAGATAGAAACTGATTCTGCAAAATGTGAGAAAATAAAGGGCCTCAAGGCTAGAAGAGGATTGAACTTTATGTTTCAGAAGTCTTTTTCATGGTTATATGTTGCCTATCTGGATTCATTATCAAGAACAATGCTTCACCAACACACATGATCATCATCAGTAACTATATTTATTTATTTATTTATTTACTTCATTTCTACCTGGTCCTTTTCACCCAAAGGGACTCAAGGCAGCTGTGGTTTATATCCCAAACATTCCTATTCCCCGCCTCTACCCCCCTAAATCAAACAATAAATAAGAAACCAGAACCTGCAGAAATAATAGAGTCCATCAAAAGTATAGTAAAAACAGAAGGGGAGAAAAATGTCAATATTAATCTCAATACAAGACAAAATCAAAGTATATGACACATTTTCCCTCATGTAGCATCTTTGTTGCTTGGAATATTTTTGAGGCATTCAGTCTGTGTAAATGTGTCAGGAAAAATAAAATACAAATATAAGAAGAGTGACACCTGACTTGAAAGCGGAACAAATTGAAATATTTGGTGATCTTAGGAGACCACAAATTAAACGTGAGTCAATAGTTTGATGCAACAGCCTCCCCCCCCCCCCCCAAAAAAAAACACACACACACACTAAAGCACTCATCTAGGTTGCACCAATATTGTCCATATTAAGGGAAATAGTGATGCTCTTATATTCCACTCAGTATCCATATCAATACCATATCCCACAATTCAAGAATATTAATAAGTTGGAATATGTTCAGAGAAGGACAACAAATATGACCAAAGATGTGGAAATCATGCCTTATAATGAACTATTTAGGGAGTTAGCTAGTAGAAGAAAAGATTTAGAAGTGATATGATAGCTGTCAGTGTCTTTAAATATTTAAAGGGATGACATGTAGAAGTCGGTGTGGGCGTTTATGCTGCTAATACAAGAACCAATGAATAAAAATTGCAAAGAAACAGGTTTCATCTAAACATTAGGAAAAACATCTTTTCTGTAAGAGCTCCTCAGCAGAGGAACACGTTTCCCTTGAAAAGTTTGTGCTGTTCTTCTTTGAACATTCTGAATAGTCTAATTTTGTTTTAACAACATTATTTGTTATTTATATGTTATAAATTATATTGCACTTGCAAACTGCATTGTGTCTGATTTTGGGGGGAAAGATGGGTTATAAATAAGGACACACCAACATACCAAAGATATTCTTTCATGAATGTAGGCGTCATTAATTCATCATGGAGACCTTGGTGGTGCAATAGTTTAAACCCTTGTGCCAGCAGGACTGCTGACTGATAGGTCGGTGGTTTGACTCTGGGAAGAGTGGATGAGCTTTCTCTGTCAGCTCCAGCTCCCCATGCAGGGACACGAGAGAAGCCTCCCACAAGGATGATAAAATATCAAGCATCCGGGCGTCCCCTGAGCAACGTCCTTGCATACGGCCAATTCTCTCACACCAGAAGTGACTTGCAGTTTTTCAAGTCACTCCTGACATGAAAAAAAAATCATGACAGTAAACAGAATGAACTAGGGGATCTAGGTGGCTCACAAAGCTTTCATAGTAATTACCAAGCTTTCATTCTCCTTTACTATTCATGTCCTCCCAAAAGGGTATCTACATTATCTGCCCCCTTTTATCTATTTATGAAATTTTGGCAGGAGTAACTCTGAACATTTAGAGTTTCACCCATTCTCCCAACCAGCTATACATGACCCATACAACAACAGCAGGGTACATTGTTCCTGATATTTTGGGACCAAATTATAAAACTGTGAGGCCTTGGCAATGTCATTAAGCATATGCATGTACTACTTGCCACAATTGCTCACAGCTTGTTGTTCGAATATACACACACAATACTCTGTTTTGAAAAAGATCAGAAATAATCATTTCAGGATCTGTGGTTAAATGTGAGGACTATTCATTTTTATTTAAGAAGATTGGATAAGGAACACTTCATCTAACCTACTGCTTCTAGCCAGAGGGTGGATACAGAGCAGAGCCAAGGGTGATGCCTGGTGCCACAAAGACTGAGAGAGGAGGAGGAATCAAAATAAATCCACATATTTTCAGAGATAATAACAAGTTGACGTTCTACCTACTAGGTAAGAGGTTTGCACACAGCTCTTTCCCAGAGCTGAGATCACCCAAACTGCAGAATTTGTACCCTTGCCTCCTGTCTGGAGATGACCCACAAAAACTGTTTATTCAAACATGAATCCTGATGCTTGGTAACACTAAGCAAAAGAAAACATTTCCAAACATGCAAATCATATAATTGGAAGAGACCACAAGGGCCATGCAGTCCAGCTCTCTGCCATGTGGGGAAATACAATCAAAGCACCCCTGACAGATGGCCATCCCAAATTCTGAGGCAGCATAAGAATGTCATTCTTAACAGTTATTAAAAACTTCTATGATGTAGTGGAGCAGGAATTCCAATTCTTTGATTGAGGGATTGGTGAAACATCATCCACAAAAGATGAATAGTCAGTAGAATCAATGTGATTTATTTTAACTTTTGCTCCAGGTTTTTGTTTTAGTTAAAGCACAAGATGGCTTTTTTTAAAAAAAATAAAAATAAAAATGCACCAGTATATTTAGATACAGCTCAGCCAAATATTAACATGAAAAGATCATTGCACATTTTTCTTCAAGTTTAAAGAGAATAATCATGCTTTAAATCAGTGTAGCCAGCATGTGTGAGCACAGCTGACACTGACTAGTGTTGGCAAATATGGAGACTTGGCCAAGACCAACGTCATTTTGTAAATGTCATTGTATGATATCACCAGAGGGAATTGTCATCTCTTTTCATCGACAGATACAAGATTGTAATTAGAACTGAGTGACAGGGTGTGGTTCCTCTTTGATGAAGGAAGTTTTTCACCCACTGTCAAAATAACTCTCTGTAAGAATAATTTTCCCCCTTCAAAGTCTTTCTTGTCCTGGAACCATTTTGCATCAAGAAGAATGAGGGGAATGAAAAATATGGTTGCCTAGTGATAAAAGAGAAAGGGAAAAGGAGATACTCTGAATTTTGGAGATAATAAATATTAGAGTACTATAAAATTGTCAAGTTGACAGACAGACATCCATTTCAGGGAAATGTTAATAGGTTTCCTGCTGTGTAAGTGAGTGTGGTATAAAGTAGGAATTCCAAGGACAAAAATCAATACTCCTAAAAAAGAGAGAAAAATTACTTTATCTATGTTTAATTGTTAGCGTGGGAAAGGATAAATAGATAAAATTAAACTAAATCCAAGTGAGGGAAGAGTAAAAATGATGAATTTAATGAATAAAAATTCTCTAGATTAAACAGGATTTCAGAGAGTATATTTAAACAAGAGAATTGTGATCATTTTTTAACTGAACCAGAAAAGAATTTGGGTCCTTGAGTAAAGAGTAAATCCATGTATGTCAATTATCATGCAATTAACCCTGGTGTGTTAAAGCGCTGAGCTGCTGAACTTGCGGACCAAAAGGTCCCAGGTTCAAATCCCGGGAGCGGAATGAGCGCCCGCTGTTAGCCCCAGCTCCTGCCAACCTAGCAGTTCGAAAACATGCCAGTGTGAGTAGATCAATAGGTTCCGGCGGGAAGGTAACGGTGCTCCATGCAGTCATGCTGGCCACATGGCATTGGAGGTGTCTATGGACAACACCAGCTCTTCGGCTTAGAAATGGAGATGAGCACCAACCCCCAGAGTTAGTCATGACTGGACTTAACGTCAGGGGAAAACCTTTACCTTTATAGTTTTTTAAAAAACCTGTAACAAAATTATCAAATCACAAAACAGATAATTATTTTTTTTTTTACAAAAATACATCTAGAACATGCATATGATTGTTAAAATAATGACAACATCAAAATTAATTGCAATCACCTTAATAGCACCCAATAAAGTCTTAACATGAGCAAGGTTCATATGTTTCCCTGTATGAATGTTCACAATGTGAGTGGCGTCCACTTATGGACACATCACACTACACATTATTTACGGTATTTACAGCATTTATATTCTGCCCTTCTCATCCCTTAGGGGACTTAGGGCGGATCACAACACACACATACACAGCAAACATTCAATGCCATTGGACATACATGACAGACAAGCAGATAGAGGTATATCCGCATTTTTTCCAACTTTGGCATCTGGAAGTTATGCTGACTCCGGCCACAGGAGATGCTGTTCTTTTATTGCCAGCATTTTTATGGTGTCATAAAATACCTCCACACTAAGTGGTGCCTAATGTTTCTACTCACAGCTCAGCTGTTTTCTAATTGCTTAGGTGGGCCAACAGTCGGGTGCTCACTCCGACTCAGGCTTTGAACTACCAGCCTTCTGGTTGGCAATGATCTATTGCTGCTGGTGATTAATCAGCTGTGCCCAGCCCACTTACAATTCTACAGATAGCAATGGAAGGGGAATTGCTCAGGCACCAATGTGCTTGTATTAACACATTGCAAAGGTGCATTGCATACTGTCGGTTGCACATTGTATTGCAGTTTCACATCACATTTTGTGCATTGAGGCCATGCATCACATTAGGCAATGGCACATAGACACTGGAATATGTTGTGCAGTATTGCTATTGCATAGGGGCTATAGTCATGCTCACATAATATCTCTGTGTGCAAAAGTAGGTTTACAGCTGAACATTAAAGGAGAAAGAATAACAGCCACAGATTGTTTACATAACAGATTAAAAACATACAGTGCCATAGCAAGGTATGCCAAAAAAAGTGGGAACCAGGTCAGGTGCTAGTAGTGGATTTTCTTGACAAGATGGTAGCTGATCAAGGCATGGGATCTGATTTTTTATTGTGTATGTTCAAATGAAATGAGCCAAAACTCCCAGTGTGTCACAAATATAGTAGACTCTTAGTCTACCCTCAGTCTACTGAGTCTACTACTCAGTCATCTTAATTTGCTTTTAATTACTGTTTATCAATATTAATATCAAGGCAATGCAGAATTTATGGTATGGTACAGTATTAGGTGTATTTTAATAATAACTCTCAAGAAACCCAAAATTACATTTATCCAGTATCTACCAATCCCATGGGTGGCAGTTAACTGAGAATTTACTGCATATATATGTTACATTACATCCAAATTTTATCATTCTTTGAGAAGACCCATTGAAATCAGTAGGACTTAAGAAATAACTGAGGATGAATAATTATAACAACCAGTTTACAACTTATTCTAACCTGTGTGTGTATATATATATCTGATTCCCCACCTTTCCGGTACTTATTTCTAACTCTCTCAGTTTGACATTCCATTCAGCAATCTGCCCTGTAGGGTGTATTTCCCAGCTGTCATGATAAATCATTTCAAATAAAATAAAAGCTATCAAAATCATTATTCTTATGAACAGTACAGAGCTGTCCTTGCTTATCCATGCAGTACTGCAGGAATTTCCAGTTGTCTTACTGCTTACCTGTGGCTTTAGCAAGCTTGCTGATATCATGGTACATTGAACATCTTGCTGAGAACCATGCTTGCTATGAAGTCTAAATTCGGGATTGCTACCTTTCATTATTTCAGATGTGCTGCTTTATTCCAGTCAAATTGCTGTGCCAGATAAGGCTGTTCTATAGTAAGGAAGGGTTTTTTTAAATAATAATAATAATAATAATAATAATAATAATAATAATAATTCAAAAATGGTTTATTGATATGCTGCTTGAATAACTTGCTCCAGCAAGATGTCGAACTTTATTTATTTTGTGATATGTCAGCTCAAGATTAGTAGAATTAATCAATATAACAAGAAGTTAGTAAGGGATGAGCTTTGTACACTGTTATTTTATTTTATTTTTTAAAAAGGATTAATTTTATAGGCAGTGGATGAAATACCTTAAAGGAGCCTCAATCTTTTGATCTTTTTAGAAATTACAACCCATTTAGAGCAAGATAAATGTAAAATGCCATTTTTATCTAATTATTGCTAGGCTACAAAATTCAAGGCCATTTTGAAAAGATAAACTAATCTGGTGAATGTGTTTCCTGCAATTTGGGAGAACATATTCCCTGTCGTATCTCTTCTAACCAGGATAACTGAGTGCATACAACATTCCTTGATGTCTAATAATGTGCATATTGAGAGTAACTCCCCAAGACCTTTTGTGGATGCTAATCGCTCAGTCAGTAAGAGCTATGTGTGGAGGGCGTAGGGCGGGGGGGGGGGGGGGGTAAATGCATTCTGAATTTTAATCTAAATTTTAATGGCACTGACTCCTGTAGTACTTTGGATACCCATTTATTAGATGGACTCAATCTCAAAAGTGTTCACAATTCCAGTAGCATTTGAGCTGCTTCCACTACACTTATTAATAGCTCCCTTATCATTGGAGAAAAAAATGAAATACAGTCACTTCCACACATTCACTGGGGTTAGGGGAACAGAATGTCCATAAAAATGAACTTCTGCAAAAAAAAATAATAATTACCTGATAGAATACTTCATTAGGAATCTCCAGGTTGTCCAGCACAAGTCTATGATTAACATCCACTGGAATTCTACTCTAAACAATCTAGAGATTTCTAGAGAGACATTTTCTGTAAATTCAGTGTAATTCTACACAGGACAATATGGAGAATTCTAGCGAGGCATTCTCTGAAATAATGTCTAGGTCAGTGGTTCTCAACCTTTGGGTTCCCAGATGTTTTAGTCTTCAACTCCCAGAAATCTTAACAGCTGGTAAACTGGCTAGGGTTTCTGGGAGTTGTAGGCCAAAACACCTGGGGACTCACAGGTTGAGAACCACTGGTCTAGGTCCTCCAGTACAGTTCTGTGGTCATCTCCTTCCAGATGTTGATCATAGTGTTGTACTATAGTGCCTAGGGATTCCTAGAGAGATCATTTAAATCAAATCCATTATCAAATCTGCAAAAAAGAAACCCGCAAATATGGAGTGCTCACTATACTTATGCTGGAGACATATATAGTAAAGCGAATTGGTGGTAGGCTGGCCTGATGCAACTCCCTTTTCTTCAAGAACCCAGCAATGTGTGTTGTGCAACTTATTCTTCCCAAGCAAGCATGCCATGCTTAGGTGCAGGGAAGGGCTAAATGTTATTATGAGTGTTGTAATAATATCCACCCCGGTTAGAATTGGTATGGGAAGTGAAGAGTGATGTCATATTGTCTGTTCTACAATGCAACAAGATAAATGGAGAAAAGAATAAAAGCAACATTGTGGTAAGAATCTATTAAAAGCCACCAAGCTAAAAAAATACATTGTGCATTATACTTTTCAGAAACAAGCTGAGAAATCTCAAAGGCACAAGAATTATTAGTTATGAGCACTTCAACTCCCCTTAAAATCTTCCTGGAGACTAATTCTGCTAAGCATAGATAGTCCAACAATTTAATGATGTAACTTGGGCTTGCTTAAATCAGTGGGAAGGAGTGAAGGGAGCAGAATCCCATCATTCCTGGCAGGTTTATTAGGATTTGCTCTCATTTTTCTGGCTTTACTAAAGTCCGTACATAAATTCCAGGATTTCTCGGCCAAAAATGCTAGTTTTCCGTGTTCTTTTCCATTGCTAACTTTGACTTTCTTGTTGTATGGTTATACCCTTTTGACCATTTGGTGTTGCTTGATCAGACATCTCTCAGTCAACCACTTATAAAAGAATAAATAACCCCTTTTCCTCCTCTGACTTCAAGAATTTTATTCTGCCATCCTCCATAGGTTAAGTGTGTGTGTTGAGTCTCTTTAAGAGTTCCTATTGAATTATTCACTCTTTTCAATCAGAAATGTATGTTACCTGAGTGTTAGTTATCCCAGATGACATTTTGAGACAACAATTTATTTACAGCACTTGTAAATATTTATTTATTTATTTATACTTGTTCCAACTTACATATAAATTAAGTTTAAGACTAAATCTAGAGCCTATCTTGTTTGTAACTTGGAAACTGCCTGTAATACAAAATAATGAATAACATGCTGCTAGTCTCCAGGGTCTTTTGTTAAATGAGACTTCCATAGTTTAAGGTTATGTTTATAGAAAGACGATGTATCAGCATTCTCCCCTTGGTTGTACATAATCATCTATCCATTGCTTATGGCTTCAAACACTAATTGGTTAAATCATTCCCAGACTCTAGTCCTCCAGATGTTCTAGACTTCAGCTCTCAGAAGCCTCAGCTGCCTTTGCAAATCCTTAATCAGGATGTAAGGAACTGAAGTTCAAAACACCTGGAAGACCAGAGTTCAATAACATACAATTATATTGCATATATTTCATCTGCAGCTATGCAGGGAAAGATCAATTGATTAAGCAACCAAATGATTTATGTTTCTTACATCCCTAAACTTATTTATTTAAGATCTAAAACCAGCATAGTATCTATTCACCTAACTTATAGGCTTGCATGTTTATTAGGTGCTGCAAAGTGCTTTGAACACTGAAATCACTATAAAAGTGCTAAATATATGAAGATTGAAGGAAATGCTGTTGTATACACACACACACACACACACACACACACATCCTGAGATTTCTCCTTTTTCACCTGAAGACCAGAGAAGAGATAGAAGAGAGATCTGGGATCCTGATCCATGCCCCTTATTTTCCACACTTGCGACAACCTTGAAGCTGTAATAAATTACAACAGGTTGAAGTGGGGTCTGTGCAACAAACCCAAGCAGGAAATCTCAGACACCACACAAAGAGTGTAAAAGAGTTTAAAACATTCCCTATCTTTAAACGTCCCTAGTTCAAGTTTTGATAAAAAAGTGTTACATAATAAATACATAACACCTGCAGTATTGAGGACAATAGGAATTGGAGTCTATCCTGATTTGAATGGCAGTGCAACCCATTTATTATTGGACAATTACAATTAAAATTTATTACTATTATCAACTGAAATTTTAATATAAATAGGGCTGTTTCAGGTATGCTTTCTGAAATGGGAAGTTGTGCCTCTACAGAATCCTATCATGGTTAGTATTACACAAAAAGAAGTCTTTCTTTTGTCCTTAATTGGTTCTCTTCAGAGGGGTGCCTGAATATAACAGCCTGAAGGGCTGAAGCTTAAAGGACCTGCAAATAATTATATGTATTTCTCTCCTAGGTCTTTTCTGCTTTATAGCCTTTGGAAACTGGCTAGTTTATTTTGTTGAATAGTCAGTGGAATCAGAGCTCATGTAAGATCAAAAATACCTTTTTATGTTTTTTTTTTTTATGGGGAGGAGAAGGACATCCAAAGTTTCCCAGTGGTGAGAAAGTCAGGTCAGGAGAGTTATTTGTAGAGGGTTTTTAGGATACAGAAATAGGGAATGCAGGCTGAATCACAGTACTAGTGAAGGTCTTTAACACAGTTTTGTGACCAGTGCTGAACCTAGTTGTATTGCTGATTGTATCCTATGGATGTAGTTCTTTACCATATCTCTTCTCAAAGGTAACAATGAATAATTTCAGCAATTTTCATCCTGCTGCAAGGAAGTCTTTGTAAACCATCCCATTTCTGATGGCTGTTTTCTATTCTGGACTAATTCTATACAAATATAGGCAGTCCCAAAGTTATGAACAAGACAGGTTCTGTAGGTTTGTTCTCAAGTTGAATTTGTATGTAAGTCAGAAGAGGTACATTTTAAAGTGTAACTCCAGCCACACACATACACACACACACACACACACACACACACACACACACACACATATATATATATATATATATATACACACACACACACACACACACACACACATATATAAACATGGTGGCAGCTATTATGTCTCTTCTCAACCTTTTCTTCTTCAGGCGAAACATACCAAGCTCTTTGAGCTGTTCCTCATAGGAAACCTTTGCTCATTTTAGTTGCCTTCCTCTGGACACATTACAACTTGTCAATATCTTTCTTGAACTGTGGTGCCCAGAATTGGACACAGTATTCCAGGTGATGTCTGACCAAAGCCAAATAGAGAGACACCATGACTTCACTTGATCTAGACCAGTGGTTCTCAACCTGTGGGTTTCCAGGTGTTTTGGCCTACAACTCCCAGAAATCCCAGCCAGTTTACCATTTCTGGGAGCTGAAGACCAAAACATCTGGGGACCCAGAGGTTGAGAACCACTGATCTAGACACTATGCTCTTTTTGATGCTGCCCAAAATTCCAAGCTCTGGTTCTGACAGAGTGAGAAAAACTAGCAAGATTCAAATAGCTGTCAGGGATTCTCTAGCATTTAGCAGAAAAGTAATGCAGTCATCCCTCCACATTTGCTGGGGTTAGGGGCACAAGAACCCAGTGAAAATGAAAGATACAATTAAAAATGCAATTTCTTTGACTTGCTTTTGAGTAAACATGCATAAGAACACATCTCTAGCAATTTCTAGGTCATCTGGTATTACTTTTATGTAAGAAATGATCATAGAATTACATTATAAAACCTAAAGATTTCTAGAGACTGGAGAAAGTTGAGCATAGAAACACCCTGTAGGATATAAATATTCCTAGAGAAAACATTTTAAATCAAATATGTAAACAATCAAATCTGTAAAAGTGAAAACTGCAAATGTGGAGGGACAACTACACATGTGATTTCCAGAATTTGTGGGGAAAGGCCAAATTTGAGAATTAGTGCCAACTGTAGTAGAGCTATTAAACTCACTAGATTTACCTTTGTGTTGACTCACTATAATTATTTCCCTATGAGAAATTCAGTACACAACCCCTACACATGTATATAACAAGCAAAGGTGGGGGGGGGGGCACAATAATTTTTCACAGACACACAGACAACAAATACACTTCACAGAAAGGCACAAAAACTACTACAAAACAGACAAACACCTCACTGTTTTGTGGTAAGCAGGACTGTTTGTGTGTTTTCTCATTTGGAACACAAATGGTCACAGTTTATATCCTGGTAATCAAGATAGAGCTACTGTGAAGCAAATGTAATGAATTCTGGAGGGCGAATGATTTAGCTGCTGCAAACATTTTACTTGTGGATATAAATTGTTGTTATTATTTTAATCACTCCTTATACCTTTTTGGTTTTCTGTTGAAATTGTAAACATATTATAATAACTCCTGGTAAGCCTAATGGAGCATGACTTGCTTTTGAGTAAACATGCATAAGATTGCATTTTTAAATATCTACAGAATGGGACAATGAAACTATGGGTTGTTGTAATGAAACTGTGCTCTGCCCAACACTGATAAACAGCTCCTTCCACAATTCCTCACTATGTCTGGAGCTGATGGGAGGTGAGGTTTGGTACATTTGTTGGGATACTAGTTCTAAATCCCAGTCTGTGGACAAACCAATTGAAATAATCTCCTTTGGTAATTTTAAAATCACACAAAAGGTTACAGATTCAAATGCTGTATTATATGGTTGTATTGTGATCTCCCACATGTTGTAGTGGTTTATGCATTGGTCTATGGGTGCATCTGCACTGTAGAACGAATGCAATGTAACACCTCTTTAATTGCCATTACTCAATCTATGGAATCCTGGGAACAGGAGTTTGGTGAGGCACCAGCTCTCTGTGGCAGAGAAGACTGAAGGCCTTGTGAAACTACAGCCCACATGATTCCATAGTATTGAGACCTAGTAGTTAAAGTCATATCAAACTGCATTAATTTAACAGTGTAGATGCACCCTATGACTCTGGAAACCAGGATTCCATGCTCAGCCATGGAAACCCACTGGGAGATCTTGGGCAAGTGACACTCTCTCAGCCAAAGAGGAAGGCCCCTGAAGAAATCTTGCCTTGAAAACCCTTAGGGTCACCATAATTTGGAAGTGACGTTAAGGTACACTACAAAAACACATTGCTGTATTGTTTTAGACAGGATTACTTTAAAGATGTCACATTTCAAAGGCCAATTTTCACATTATGCTTTTCTACATATTTGATGTCTGAAAAGCAAATTATCTATACACAAACCTAAAGATACTCAGTTTTGTCTGATTTCAGAAGTGTGCAAGTTTGTGCTTAGTTGTAGTACTTGGGTGACAGAATAACAGCTGGACAGCTACCTGTTCTAGCAGACGTTCCTGCACTTAATAGGGTTGTGCACAGGTCCGTTTTTCAAAATGGGCTTAGGTTGTTTTGGCTCTTTTAGTCAGCCATAATGGCATGGGCTCTGCCACCCTTTTTTCCAGCCGCAACAGACCAAATGGCTGCCATAAGCGGTTGCTTTTGGATTCTTTTGATTACGTGTGGAGTGTGGGGTGGGAGGCAGCCCCATGCGCACGGGTTTCCCTTTGAGCCCTGCTGCCTGCCCGAGCCAATCAGAAGAAGAAAGCCACTCACATCTAGCTAGCTCCAATTCCAATCTTTTCTTTGGCAATTTTTGTTTATGGACTGTAAAAGGGCATTTGGGGAGGGTGTTTTGTTTAAATATTGGAATGGTTTACCAAAGGGAAGGGAGCCTGACTCACTTGAGTCCCCGTGAGGAGAATTCAGTTCCTTCCCAGCTCTCATTGGAGGATATAAATCTTTTAATACCGAGTCTTGGGAAGGAAAGCAGCCCATAGAAGTGTCTTAACACTGGGACTTCAGAAGGAAAGCATCCCATAGAAGTGTTTCAACACTGGGGCTCAGAAGAAAAGCAGCCCATGGAAGTGTCTTAACACCAAGTCTTGGGAAGGAAAGCAGCCCATACAAAGTTTTAACATGGGCCTTGGAAGGAAATTTAGCCCCATATGAAGAGGTAGGACTCATTGAAGGATATAAGAGGTAAAGATCGCAGAAAAGATGGTTTCTTAAGCCTGTTGGTTAAGGATTCATTGAAGGATATAAGGGAAAAAGATCCCAGAAAATGGTTTTTTTAACAAAGTCCTAAGTTCCCCATTGTCACCAATAGGCTGGATATCCCTGGATCTTTCAGCTGCCGAACTGAAAACGGCTTTTTTTCCATTAGCCGATTTTGGGAGGTTCCTGAAAATGGATCTGGGTGCCCACTGAAATGTGTATACCAAAAACAGATCACGGTCCAGTCCAATAGCACAACCCTACTGAGTAGGTTAGATTTGATAGCCTATGGATCCCCTTACAAATCTATGATTGAAAGGGTGCATCTACGCTGTAGAATTAATGTAATTTGGTGAATTGCTCACACTCTTTGGCAGAGAAGGCTTAAAGACATTGTGAAACTACAACTCCCATGATTCAATAACATTGAGCCATGGCAATTAAAAGGCATCTACAATGTAGATGTAAATCAGGACTTTCTAGATGGATTTAGGAAGAAATCCAGCCTGAAACACTTGGAGGCTGCTTCCAGCTAGAGTCGGCAATTGGGCTAAATGGACTAAGGATCTGGATCCGTATAAAGTCATTTCCTATGTACTTTGAACTCAAAAGCGAGATCAATGCTAAATGGGAAGAAAAATGACAATTCTATCAGAATTTTAGTCTTCATCAGTCTTCTTTCCCAATATTATTTCATATCGTAGTAGTCATCACAGTTCTCCACAGCAGTATTCTTTTGTAATATTTAAGCCAGGCTACACTTGAACCCAGCGGTGTAAGGGTGACTGGAGCTGAATATTTTAACAAAACCTTAGGGCTTTCCTATTTTAAATACAAAAAGACAAAAGCTGAAAAATATTTTTTATTCTCTTCAGTTGTTTTTTAAAATTCTTTGTCCCTGTAATGTAACCTTTTGACTTGAGATTTTTCATGAGGGAGTAAAAGAAAAAAAAATCCCTTTGAATCTGGATATAGTCCTGCAACAATAGTCAAACATTACCAAATGATGGCTTTAAGAAAGGAATCTCTCTTTCAAAGATGGTAGGACTGATGAAAGAGGAGTTTTTGAAAGAAAAAGAGAGAGGAATTGATCTACTGTCCCATCTTCACAATTGCAAGATGCTTGGTTTTTGTTTTGTTTTGCTTTGCTTTGTTATGTTTTATTATTTTTTAAAAGACCTCATTATTTTAAAAGTATATATACTGTTTCACAATATATGGGACAAGAGCCACTTTTAATCCTTTGTAATCATAGCAGTTATGACACAGTTATATTTTATACCAAATAATGAGGGAGCATTCTCCCAATGAGTTTGCTAGCCAATTTCTCTGCCTTTTGTATCAAGAAGAGATCTATAATTTTCCGTTCAGTGGGCTCAAGAGCAATTAGGGTAAGCGGATTGGCAAAAAAATACACATGGGTTTCAAATTCATATTTGGGAATAATTAATGTTTAGCTGTCATAACTATCCTATAAACGATCCTTCTTCTGAAAACCCAGTATGCAGAGCAGCAACAATAAACTGTCAGGGAGGATGAGAATTTTGTCGTCAAGTGAAAGGACAGTTCTCTCTGAAAAGGCAGTCAAAGAACAGTCCAATACTGTAAAGGGTGATTCTACACATGGCAGTTCTGCACAGACACAAGACCCCAGTGCTAATCTAGAGTGCCAAAATCTGACTCAGCCCTGAATGGTTCTTGCTGCCAACCCCTAGGCCTCCGAAGAGGTGGGAAGGAGTCCTGACCAAGCCTTTACTACCCCCTCATGTTCTTATCACAACAACAACCATTGGGTTCAAAATGGCTGGTGGCTGTTGCTCCTCACCTGGAGTCATGTTAGCTGGGCCATCTGATGACGTGAGAATTTCCCTCTCCTGTCCCCATCCCTCTTTTGATTGCCCTTGCACCCTGGCCAATGTCACTCCAAGTGATAAGTGATGGCCAGCAGACATTTCACGCCTAGCATAGCATGCCCTGTTTTGCTGCTTTTAATCACGGCAAGTATGGGGCCTGCCGTGCGCCATCACACAATGCATGGCAGGCCCTGCCAATATTTCTACCAAAGTGGAGGAGAAGCGCCAAAATGTGCTTTCTCCACTACAGGGAGGAAAGTGTCATTTGGGTAGCTTCAACTGAGCTACCCACACTTTCCTCCCTTTTTTGCCATGTGATGGCAGAAAGGGAGTCCGGGCAATGCGTGTTGGCACTATTTCTGTCATCTGATAAGGGGAGGGAAAGGGCATCAAAGCACCCTTTCCTGTCCCCTTCCTGTGATGAGGGGAGGGAGGAGGGTCCATGGGGCACTACAAGCTACCCTATGCACCTTACCTTTCATTGGCGATTGCCAGCACAATGGCACTGCCCAAATGGGCCTTGTGAAGAAGTTGTAAGTGCTACACTATGTCCCCAGGCTGCCCAAGCCCAGGAACATGGGATGGTCATATAAAGAGTTGTGCCAAGTTCTGTCTTGGAACCAGCCCATATGTTTATGTGGGCCTAAAATCACAATTTGCTCTAGATTATCAGTGAAATTCTGGAGCAGTCCTCAACTTTTGTTAACACGGTTCAAGGCCACTTTAAGTGGCTTTGGCCCATGTTAACCTGTGTAAACATGCCCAAAATTGGGGTGGTTGTGTGTTTTTCAGGCTATATGGCCATGTTCCAGAAGTATTATCTCCTGAGGTTTTGCCCACATCTATGGCAGGCCTGTGATTCTGGCCATGAAAGCTTTCAACAACACAATGCTCAAAGTTGATGAGCCAAAGGTTAGCAGTCATTTCTTTATTACAAATAGAGCCATTCTGCATTTTTTCTTGGGTTGCATCTACAATGTAGTATAAATTGAAATTGGACACCACTTTAACTGCTATAGCTCAATGTGATGGCAGTTTGGGATTTACAGTTTGATGAAGCACCAAAACTCTTTGACAGGGAAGACTAGAGACCTTATAAAACCAAAATTCACATGTCAATTCCCTCGAGTCATGGTAGTCAGATTACATTAATTCTACATCAGTGGCCATGTGGATCTATGTTCCCACAGGTTGTTGGTGGTTGCAGAGCAAATGTAACTTACTTTAACTATCTTTTTTTATTTCTATTAAAAGTTTGGTATTATCAGTTCATGTTAATGCCATTCTGATCATATTTCATTATGAAAGGTTTGAAACATCACTTTTATATGGCTATTTTCACTTTGGAAGTGTTCAAACGTGCTGTCTGACCTTTTTTCTTTTATGGACAGAAACCCACCTGTGCTGGCAATACCCTCAGGCTAGATTAATACAATGTCTTCTCTCCAGCTGTCCTTGAAATCTGTTCAAAGATTTTATCCACTAGGCAAGAAAGTTGAAACATGACTGTCCTATTGAGGGTTGAAAAATCTGATGAGATCTTCCATCATCAAAAACCATCCTGGGAGAAGTTCAATTAAAAATAATTGACATAGACGACAAGATCAGAATGGGTTTTCAGATATGGGATTGCTTCCCAGTTCTTTGAATTTATGCCTGTAGAATGTACTAACATAAGTTGCAAACTTCTATGTGCACTATGAAGAGCTGGGGTTTGGGTTCTGAAATGTGCAAAATCATTCTCTATAATTGATATGGTTCTTTTTATTTCACTCTGTTGGTGTGATAGAGGTGTCCATTAGATTTTAGCTCAACACTCAACAATTGTTTGAATGGATCTATTGTAGTTGGGACAAACCAACAGAAAGACAGCTAGTCTGCTTATAACCAACCAGCTGCTGAACAAGGATCATGAGGGCACAAGCCAAGTAGCACACAAAATAAATTCTGCAGCTCTCTCCAACAAAGACTCAACCTGAACATAGGGCTTACAACCTAATTGGAATGAAGATTAGAAGTAAGCTTCTACACTTAAGATGCATCTAAACCAGGCATGGGCAAACTTCGGCCCTCTAGGTTCTTTGGACTTCAACTTCCACAATTCCTAACAGCCTACTGGCTGGAGGGCTGCAATTTGCCCATACCTTATCTACACTATAGAATGAATGCAGCTTAATTTAATGCTCAATGCTATGGAGTCATGGGAGTTGTAGTTTGGTGAGGCACCAGAACTATTTGGCAGAGAAGGCTAAAGATCTTGTAAATTCCCAGTGATTCCATACCATTGAACCATGGCAGTTAAAGTGATATCAAACTGAATCAATTCTATGGTTTAGATACACTGGCAGTCCCTGAAAACTCCATTATACAGGAAAACCTGGGAAGCATAAGATGTCCACTGAAAAGGTAAAAGACACTTGAACACATTCTATTTTCCCTGATAAAACAAAAAAGGTATCATGATATGGAAACACTACACTGAGAAAATATTGAACCATGGCAGTTAAAGTGGTGCCAAACTGAATCAATTGTATGGTGTAGATACACCAGCAGTCCCGGAAAGCTTCATTATGCAGGAAAACCTGGGAAGCATATAATGCCCACTCAAAAGATAAAAGACACTTGTACATACATTATATTTTCCTTGATACAACAAAAAGGGTATCATGATATGGAAACTCTACACTGAGAAAATACTTGCCTGCTGCAATATTTGTTGTATTACTGGACTTTTGTCTATGTGTATGCAAAGGGATCTTGTAAAACACAGGTGTCAAACACAAGGCCTGTGGGCCAAATCCAATCCTCTATGTCGTTTTTGTGGCCCTTCAGATGCTGGGCTACACCTCCTGTATTCCTCATCATTAGACATCATGACGAGATCTGATGGGAGGTGCGATACGTAAGGCTGCAGTTTGTTCTGTTTAATGAAGATAATGGGGTTTGAATTGACTTGTAGATGTGATATCTGATTTCAAAATGTTCTATAACTTTTCCCCAACCTCAGAGCCACAAGTGCTATTTGGTTGCAGCTTCCATTATCCTCTATCTACATGGTGGGAGATCAAAAGAGATGGGAGTTATCATTTAATAACACCTGGACACCCAAACTGGCAAAAAAAACAAAACAAAAACTAAAGCTCTTTTACCACTATGTAAAAAAAATATTGTTGGCCCTCTGTTTTCATAGAATCATAGAATAATAGAGTTGGAAGAGACTTCATGGGCCATCCAGTCCAACTCCCTGCCAAGAAGCAGGAAATCGCATTCAAAGCACCCCCGACAGATGGCCATCCAGCCTATGCTTAAAAGCCTCCAAAGAAGGAGCCTCCATTACAGTCTGGGGGAGAGAGTTCCACTGCCAAACAGCCCTCACAGTGAGGAAGTTCTTCCTAATGTTCAGGTGGAATCTCCTTTCCTGTAGTTTAAAGCCATTGTTCCGCGTCCTAGTCTGCAGGACAGCAGAAAACAAGCTTGCTCCTCCTCCCTATGACTTTCCCGAAGGCAACACCTCGAGAATGGGGCTATAAAACCATTATCCAATAGATGGGTAGCATGACTTCCCTGGATTTAGACGCTATACTTCTATTGATGCAGGCTAAAGTCCCGTTGGCTTTTTTAACTGTATTCATGGATTCTCCATCCAATGGCCCTTTGAAGACAACCACAGGGCAAATGTGTTTCTCGATGAAAATTAATTCAATGTAGGTATGTGTGTCATAAAAAATGAAATACTCAGTGGTTTGTAGAACTTGTGGCATTAAGGTATGCATAAAATAATAATAATAATAATAATAATAATAATAATAATAATAATAATAATAATAATAATAATAATACAAAAAAGGGATTAAAATACAAGATATGAGTATAAAATTCATAATAAAAAACAGATGGTGTGTAGGCCAGGGTAGAAAATAGATTATTCTTCCTCTTCTTTAGATGTGTTTACTTCTAAGGTATTTCACTTTTGTTAGACTTCAGTGTGAATTATTCATGGATCTTGTGATACATTTATTTATCTGAAATGTTTAGTCTGTTGTTCAGTTATTTAAATGCTGAATTTCGATTGTTAGTGATCACAATTTATTTTCTATTATGTAAGTTGTTTTCTCATGTTACTGTAAACCATGTAGATGGTGGCCATGATGGTGATGATAGGGCTACAGCATATCCAAGGGTGTAACTTGCGGTTGTTGAGCTTCATTTGACTTGTTGTGGAAACAAAGATTAGTGGTAAAGCTTCAGTGGAGACACCTTTTCCCATGTTAACTCTTTCAGGAGTGAATTTCCCTTCCAAGGGGTAGGTTTCTCTCACTTTCTGTTGCATATCTCCCATTCTTAACTATGAATCATTTGTAAGTTGGATGTTTGTAATTTGTTCCTCTGTGATATCTTTATATCATAATGCCATAGGATGATAAATACTTCAATCTCAGCATGTCAAAATCAGGAATGTTTAGGAAAGCATTTAAGTGATAAATTACCTGCTGATGATACAAAAGTCTGCTGGAGAAGCCAGCTGATCACCATATTAATACCATCTCTTTATAGTAAGTGCAGAGGACTCTGACAGAGACATTTGTTTTACTCTCATGATACTGCCTCTCTTAGTTTCCCAAAGAGGTGAAATTTGTGCTTGGTTTTTACTCTCCTTCTTGCTAATCTGTCATTCATTTTTTTTCTCCCAGAATGACTATATTTCAGTGATTTGGATTACTGTAAAAAGCTCAATGCATCTGTCAAAGGTCAGATGCCAACTGAGAGCAAAATATAGTTTATTTAAGTAATAACTCAAAAACAGCTCAGTAAATTGTCAGAGGCTTAAAACACTGAATCTTCAGTGTTATTAAGCAGTTAAAACAGAAAAAACGCCAAAAACATGAACTGGCATATAATCCGGATTAACCAGAGATATAATCCGGATTGAACATAAAATACTTGAACTCAGCCCAAAGGCATAAAACGGGCTTTAAATGGCAAAACAAACAAAGGTAAATCGCTACAAAGCCTCAAAAACTTCCCAAAAACCCAGGAGTACAGCAGCAATTCCAAACAGAAGCAAAAACCCAAACTGGGCTAAAAGCTCTTCGCCGTAAACGGCACAAACAAACGAAGCTGGAAAATGCTGAAGAATTAGTGGCAAGCCACTGCAGAGTCGCAAACCAAGCTAGGAGCCAAAGGAGCGTAGCGCTGAAGCGGAGTCAAGCTGGTCCGAAGTCGGGATAAGAAAACAGCGTCAGGGTCGGGAACAAAGCCAGCAGTCAGCAACAGAAGACAGCCACGGAGATGAGAATGATGCCAAGCCGAGTTTGGGAGTGAAGAGATAAGCCAAGTCAAGAATCAGTCCAAGGTCCAAAGGGTGAAGTCGTCACAAGAAGGTCCACGTCATGGGATGGCACAAAAAGCCAAGACAACGAAGGCGAACAGCAGCTAATGCAAAATAGTAATAACAGTACAGTCCAGGAAAACCCACACAATTCCAGCCCTCCGTTGAAGAATAACCCGGATCAAACTTACATCTGTTGCAAAGTCCCAAGCCAGTCTTCAGAATCACGTACAGGAAACCCAATGGCGCCCAGCAACACCTTGTCACACGCAAAGAATAGTGGCCAAAAATCCCCAATTTATTTAGGTTTCCTTGGGCGTCCAAACTTCCTACGCCCTAGGGTCAGGTGTCCCAAGTTCCTCATCAGAATCTGAGCTCCAAACAGCCAACACCCTAGGATCAGGCGTCCCAAACTCCTAATCAGAATCAACATCATCTTGCCCACACCCAACTCTGTCCACACCTGTGGAACTACCCTCATTTCTCCAGGCAGACAATGTGGGATCTGCTTCTGAAGATACCCAAGCCTCTCCAGCATCCACAGCATCCATGAACCCAGATTCCTCCCCAAGATCCTCTGGAGCCCATGCCCAATCTATGCCAACTTCCTCTGTCACCACCGGTCCCTCAGCATCCATTTCCACCTCAAGATCCCCTCCCAAGTCCCCACAAGAATCCTCCTCGGAAGACTCCCCATCAATCTCCCTGATTCTCTTCCTGTGTAAATCTTCCAGCGAGCCCTCCTCGCGAGGGTTCTTCCTTCCTCTTCTGATCCCTCCATTATCACTCACAGCCTCAGAAGACTCATTCACAACAGCATCTCTTCTTGGCCAAATTAGGGCATATCCATCATACCTCACAGGGCAAGTTTTTACTGGGCTTCATTTAAAATCAATGAAGGAATCTGGAAGCTCAACCATATCTTTTATGTTTCATATACATAATATATCTGAAAATAATTTTATATGCAACGTTTTTTCATAATACTAAGTATGAAACGAAGTTTCTGTACATTGAGTCATCAGAAAGCAAAGATCACCCATATGGAAAATTTTGGGTTTCGGAACATTTCAGATTTCTGGATTATGGATACTCATACTATATTTCTAAACTCTGCTTCTGCCAGCAGCCTAATGGATTTCTGTTCAAGGGTCCGAGCACTGTTTTGATCCCGCCCCCCACCTGTCAATGTGATTGGTTTCCATAGATTTAGAATTCTAGTTTTGCTGGGATATGAATGAGAGGTGCAAACTTAAAAAAAGAGAAAACATCTACTTTTCAAAGCAATGTCTTTGGACTCTCTTCCCTTGGTAACAATCAACAAAAGCACTCATTAGAAAGCTCTTTACAGCACTTGCTGATCTGCAAAACAGTATATGAGTGATATGAACATTATTTGCATAATTGGTTTGGCGCCTACTATTGCCACACACTGGCTTTAAAATGTTTTCCCTCTGTGTGTTCATTATATCCATCTCTCACCCACTTCTCCAGAAGACACTTATAGTTGCTAGTTCCTGTTTATTATTAGAAAAGCAATGAATATGCTCAGATGGCCCCAGTGCCTTAACAGCTAATATTAGAAAAACCCCAACTAGCTACAGTTCTTTCTTGTTATTAAGAACTACAAATCCTACAGAGCAGATGGCTATTCTTCCTTCCCATCTCAAATTACAAGTTTTTTTCACAACAAGAAAGTAAAAAGTTCTGGCAGTCTTGTATTCAGTCATGACACTTTAGCCCAAAAATATTTGGATACAAATGATCCACCACAGCATAAAGCAGTAATATTTTGCTTTTGCTATTGGAATGTCATTTCTGAAGGAAATAAGAGAAAACAATGCCCTCTAATTGACAGTTATGGAATTGGAATATTATTTTCATTGTAATTTCACTTCTAATGTTATTTCACTCAAAGAAAATTATTTAGAAACAACTGCCCAAAACAATGACCCAAGGTGCATACACACTAAGGAATTAATGCAGTTTGACACCATGACTGTTTACATTAACATATCTTAATGCTAAGAAATCATGGAGTTGTAGTTTTACAAGGTCTTTAGCTTTCTAAAGAAGTGTTGAATTGATGTCATACCAAACTACATATCCCAGGATTCCATAGTAGTGAGTTGTGATAGTTAAAATGGTGTCAAACTGCATTAATTCAACAGTGTAGATGCACTCGTAGAAATATGTGCATTGAAACCCTTAGACATCAAAGCTCTGATGATGTTATTAAATTTTCATATTTCATTATTTATTATGCTTATTTGATATGGTTTATGTAATGTGTTTATGCAGTGTGTTGGTTTATTGTTTATTTGCATGGGTTGGGGATGATGTTGTGCTCTTATATTATGAATTTTTTGTTTTTAACCATTTGTTTGCCGCTTTGAGTCGCACGCATGGGAGAAAAGTGGGATAAAAATGAATAAATAATAATAACAAAACTTTGGTAATGAGCCTTTATATAAAGTGATAAATGTCACCCAAGATCCATAGATAATACTTAGCTAGGCAGATTTGTTGATTCTTTCTTTCAGTTTATTTATTTTGGAAAATCAAAATGCTCATTGTGTGGGAATTCCAGATGCAAAGTATTGAAAAGACTTGTCATAGGAAAGTTATAAATAACAGATAGTAGTGATTCTAAACAATACTGCCAAACCACTATAAGAGAATAAATACCTACTTCAGTTATGACCAACTTTCCAGTGAAATGTGTTGGAAGAATAGAATCCTAGCGTTACAAAAATCAGGAAATGACAAGACATCTGCTTAGTGTGATGGCTCTGATTTTTTTTAGCATGGGAGGAAAGGATAAAAGAAGAAAATGTACACAATTGTCACAGAAGTTGTTTTGCAAATCCCTTGTGACTTTGGCCAGTGTCAATGCTCCTGATTAACTTTCCTCAGTTACTAAATCAAATTGATCCATACACTTAAGTATGATGAAATGTGAAACTCTGTGTCTAACCCAAAGGTGGGAATGGCGCACCTCTCCAGATGTTTTGGATTACCACCCCAGAAACCCAGACTGGCAGAGTCAGTTAATATAAATTCAATGCACTTCAACAACCTATCGAGAACTGCAGTTTGCCTTCCTCTTATGTAACCCACAGACTGTGAATCTAGTTTGTTTCCAGCATTAGAAGTGACATTCTTAGCAGAGTACTTCTGATGGTGGACTCAAGAGGACTTGGCAGTTCTAGACAAAGTTCCAAACTCATTTCAAATGAAGGCTACCAGCTACTTCTGGTGAGCATTCTGGAGTTTTTTTGTTGTTGCTGTTGTTTAAACCAGCTTTGCCCAATTTTGGGCAAAGTGAGAATACTCCAGAATTTGCAGGAAACTTCAGAGTATCCTGTGGCTTCAAAACTATCTGTACACCTAAAGGAGGTCCAGTTCAACCCAGTCTGCTCACCAGATGGGGGACTGTCACTCCTCAACGAAGGGAAAGGGAATGAATAATGACCATTTCACTGCAGCTGGCTACCAAGCCTGGGACCTCTTCATATGGCCCCTAAGGCTGTGCCATTTCACCAGCAGTCACCAGCAAAAGGGAAGATACATAGTGCTCCTCCACTTAGGGAGGAATGTGGGTGGGGCCATCCATTGTCATCTGAAGATGATTGGCAGGCCCCATCAGCAAGTGGAAGAATGGGGCAAAAAAGCCTCATAGTTGTGGACCAGGAAGAAGGAGAGGAGATCATCTGGCTTATGTCAGGATTGAGCACCTGTGCAACCAAAAAGGATGGGAGATCACTATTCTCCTTCATACTGGTCATGTGGGCCTCCCATGATGGCCAGGAACTTGCACAGAGCTCTGCAGCAACATAGAGGAAATAAGATGTATACTGCCCTGGTATAGTGGCTGCACTCCCTGGTCATATGAACAACAACCCTGGATTCAACATGAATGTGCAGAATCTGAGGCTGCTTAAGGGCATATTTGAACTGGGGAAAACTGCTCAGTGTAGATTAGCTCTGAATCCCATTTAAACTGCATTGTGTCAGAGATCCTGATTTTGATTGTCACATGAGAGATCTTTGATGTGACAATCAGTAGGAGGATTTCTGACACAATACTTCTTTGCACCAGAGATTACTCACAGGAAGTGGGTAGTGGAAATATCAGCCTGCTGTATTCTAATTGATAAGAAAATAGACCCCTGTCAATCACTGCAGCGGCTTCCCAGTAATCCACAATTAGAAAAAACACTACTTTGTATAACTAACGTAGCGATATAATGAACACATATAAAATTCTGGCCATTTTTGTCCAATTGGTTTGGTACAATTCTGAGTATTGATTGGCAGCAGCTTGTGACAATTTTGTCCCCTCATCACTGATCTTCCTGTAGATGCAAGAGCTTGAACCTGCTACCTTTGATGTGCAAACCATGGGTTCTACTAAGCTGTGATCTCTCTCATTTTCAGCAAGAAACAATCAGAAGGCTCCATGGAAAGCTTTCATGATTTCTGAGCTCCCAGCTTGTGACACTGTCCAACCAGGAGCATGAAATGATTTTTTTTCCTTTCAGGAAGAAGCCTTTCTAATTTTGTTAACACCTTAAGCCTTCATTACAATTGAGCTCCCAGTTTATTTATTTATTTATTTATTATTCATACTTATATGCCACCACTCCCCTAGGGCTCAGGGCGGCTTACAAGAACAGGCTAAAATCAACAGTTTAAAAACATATTTAAAACATCTTTTAAAACATCTTAAAAACATCCTAAAAGCACTTTTTAAAACATCAATAACAGAAGTCAAAAGCCTGCTGAAACAGGTGTGTCTTACATGCCTTGCGGAAGGCCGACAAGTCCCTCAAGGCACGAACTTCAGGTGGCAAGGTGTTCCAGAGAGATGGCACCACTGCTGAAAAGGCTCTGCATCTAGTTATTGTTAGACGCAAGATCTTAAAACCTATGTACTGTATAAAAGTGAACTGGAATTTCACACCGTGAAATTGAATCTTTGTAATGCATTTTGAGGAACATTTTGAAAGCAAATCCAGCCAAAATCCTGTTTCAACTGACAGAGTTATGATGACAGACCTCTACCATTGTAGCTATTTTTGGCAATGCTACTCTCCAGAAACTGCCTCTTGAGCCAGATAGCTCTCTAGCCAAAGAGTTTCTGAGACACTGTGGATCAGATGCTGGGAAATTAAGCTGCAATGCTTTGACACTCAGGGAGCACATTGAGAACAGGCAGCATTTAGTGTCATGCCACACCTGCTTCTTTCAATGTTCTTTCAGTTGTAGAGCACTGTAATGGCCATTTCCCAGTATCTTGACCTGAATACTCTGGGCACTTCCAGATTACACTTAAACCTGCTTCAGAGTGAGTTTAAAAACCTGCTTCAAAGCGAGTTTAAGTCCCCACACCCCAGGGGAAAAAACAGGCTTTGCCCATAGGGTGTCTGCATAATCTCCTGGTAATTTTTGGGAGGGCATGGGGACACTGAAGACCCCTCCCCCCAAAAAAGCCCTAAAAAGAAAAGAAAACTTACTAGGGCTGCGATGATGTCTCTCTGCAGGCCTCCTGGAATGTACCAGTGACACTCCAGGAGGTGAGTGGGGGTAGGATCAATTTGCCCATCATATTACAGTAGAGTCTCACTTATCTAACATAAACAGGCCAGCAGAATGTTGGATAAGCGAATATGTTGGATAATAAGGAGGGATTAAGGAAAAGCCTATTAAACATCAAATTAGGCTATGATTTTACAAATTAAGTACCAAAACATCATGTTTAACAACAAATTTGACAAAAAAAGTAATTCAATATGCAGTAATGTTATATTGTAATTACTGTATTTACGAATTTAGCACCAAAATATCACAACGTATTGAAAACATTGACTACAAAAATGCATTGGATAATCCAGAACGTTGGATAAGTTAGACTCCACTGTACTCTCCCATTCAAAAATGGAAAAGCAGAGTGCTATAGTGGTTAGACTGCTGGACTGAGACTTCAGAGATACTAGTTCTAGTCACCATGCAGCCATCAAACCCACTTTGTGACTTTAAACATCTTTCAGCCTGACCTGGTTCACAGGGTTGTTGTGCAGAGCATTGCCTAACCATACAAGAGACAATTTAGTATTATTTTAATCATTATGTTTTGCAAAATCAAGTAAGATACAGATAAGAATTAAAATCATTAAACCTTTTTTGTTCTGAACCAGATAAATTGAATGATAATCCATACAATCTGTCTGCAGAGACTGTCATTTTCAGAGGCCAGTCACATCACACAGTTATGGTACTACTACTTTCCTTTAACTGCTAGAGATTTTGATTTGGCAAGGTACTCGAGTGCTCTGGCTATGAATTCTAAATACTCCTTCCTAAACTACAAATCCCTGGATTATAGGATAGAAACATGGCAGTTAAAGTGAAATTATAGCATTATAATATCATTGTGTGGATGCACCCCAAAATAGGAAACCTTTATTAAACATTAGGAGATTAATTTGCACCTTCTCTCTCACACGCCATTAAAAATACCTTCCATGAAGTTTGTAATGCAAATGGATTTCACAAACACATTGTCAAGTCAACCTAGGAGTTGTTTCTTCCTGCTGAGCTGTACTTGTTGAATTAATTTGATGTGTTGGCCTTTCTTTTTTCCCTGTTTGAAAGTGGCATTCTTCAGCTATAGTACCAATTTTTCTGTTTTTTTTTTTTAATTATAACATGTGTGCCAAGAGTGGAGAGTCATTACTGGCTTCCTCCTTTATGGTTTTTGATGTTGCTGCTGCTGTTTGAGGTGGCAGCGTGTGGAGAGATGTCAAAGTACTAGATCAAAGCAACAACCTGGCACCCTTGCCTCTCTCACTCTCTCAACTGGAGAAGGGGATGGCGGAGAAGGGAGATTGCCTTCCTGCGGGGGCATGGGGTTGTCCTGCAAACAAATCAGCCTTTTATCATAAATTTGACATGCGTCACAAATTAGCAAAGTCAATTTCCCGCATCCTAATGTAATCCCTGGAAGAACTGCAGCTGTCTATTCAGGTGCATTCAATCTCTCCTTGATGAGAATAATTACCTTCCGCCCTCACTGGGTAATTGCCTTTTGATTGAGGTCATTCCAACAATCAAGTCACAGAGAGGCAAAACTCACGGTGAGGATAAAAAAGACCTGTGTATGAGAGAGAGAGAGAGAGAGAGAGAGAGAGAGAGAGAGAGAGAAGATACAAACAGAAATGTGGAAATGGCAGAATTTGTAAAGATGATTTGAAACTGTGGTAATAATCTATTGTAAGCAGGGCTGTTATAAATGGAGATCCACAACAATGATAACCTGTTGTTAAAAGAAAAAGATAACTCAGTGCCATTGACCTATCCCCTCATCTAAACAATGGCGGGTCTGATTGTATTTTTTCATGTTAGTTTCCTCTTGTGAAACATGATATTAATAAAAGTTCACACAATGGATTTTGTTCACTGGACAGTCTTCTTTTGCATTGTAATGAATACACTGGACTCAGCAGCTTCCTGTTTCCCTCGTTATTTATCTTTTCTGCCCCTCAAGACAAAAAGAAGACAAAATTGAAATAATATATTTAACACAAAAGAGAGAGAAATGATCTCATCACAAAGGCCAAGCAAAACGTCCTGCTTCGCCTAACATTGCAGCAAAAGAAGAGGAGCAGCGGGGCAAATCTATTGCCCTGCATGCAGCAGCTTCTTGGCAACACTTTCCCTATCACATGGGGGAAATGTCACCCACCCAGAGAGAACCCATGCTTGCTCCACTGGAGCCAGCACAACATGGGGAGCCTCCCCATGTTGTGGGGAAAGCCTCCAGCAACATTTTCACTACCAGAAGTCACACAATGTTGTGTGATGACTGGTGTGGGGCTCCATCCAGAAGATGGGGTGAAAGCATCCTAAGATGCTAAATTTCCCCAATCTGATGAGGGAGGGAGGGAGGGAGGGAGGGAGAACAATGAGCTTTGTTTTTGTATTCTTACATCGCAGTAGGTTGGACTGGATGGCCCTTGTGTCTCTTTCAATTAGTAGATAAAGAGATAAGTAGATAGATGGAGGAGGGGTGGCATCCTTGTAAAAGCTGGCCCTGTGTTCAGTTAAAAACAGTTTAGAATAGTGATTCCCAAAGTGGGCGCTACTGCCCCCTGGTGGGCGCTGGAGCGATCCAGGGGGGTGGTGATGGCACCTATTAGGAGAAGGGGGCGGAGCTAGAGGAGTGGGCATGGCTTCTTCCCAAGAGCCCGAGACAGGGCTGAGAATCTTCTATACCTCTCCTGAGATGCTTGTTGGGACACAGAGGGCGGAGCTAGGGAAGGTGGCGGGGCCTCCTTCCAAGAGCCTGAGACAGGGCTGAGCCTCTATACCTCTACTGAGGCGCTTGTTGGGACACAGAGGGCGGAGCTAGGGGCGGGGGCGGGGCCTCTTCCCAAGAGCGCGAGACAGGCTGAGCCTCTGTATACCTCCCCTAAGACGCTTGTTAGAACATGTATAGAGGTTCAACCCTGTCAGGCACTTGGGAAGAGGCCCCACCCCCTCCTCTAGCCCTGCCTCCTGTGTCCTGGCAGGCGCCGCAGGACAGGGATAGAAGCTCAGCCCTGCCTCAGTGCTCGTAACTCCGCCCATCCCAGTCCTGGCTGCCCATTTGTGGCCCCGCCCACTTCCCCTCGCAGCCCTGCATCTTGGACTAGGGGAGAGGCTCCACCCTGCCCTCTTGAGCAGGAGCCACGGCCACCCCTCTAAGCCACGCCCCCTTTCCAGGGGGCGTTGAATCATATTTTTTCTGGAAAGGGGGCGGCAGGCCAAATAAGTTTGGGAACCACTGGTCTAGAACAACCAGGGGCCCATTCATACAGTAGACAATTATTCCACTTTCCTATGGAATCCTGGGTTTGTAGTTTAGTTTAAGTCTGGGAAATATGAGTTGGCTGTGTAAACAGTTACAGCCGGTTCCATCTCCAAATTGTCTAATTGTCTAACTGTTTACATAGAAGATATAGTTTGCTCCTGATTCTTGGAGAAAATTGTGAGTAACCTGCAACTCTGGCCACATTAAGCAGCTTTGGTCCATGTTAATCTAGATCAGCTGTATTTGTCGTTTAAGCCTCCATTCTCCACTTGTTCCATCTTCAATATGACACCCATTCAAACCTTTTAACATGGCTATTGTGTCATGTCTTAAATTTCTCTCCTCCAGGCTAAATACATTCCTAGCTCCCTAAGTCTTTTTCCATATGGCATGGTTTCCAGACCTTTTACTATGTTGGTTGTTATTCTCTGGATACATTCCAGTTTGCCAATATCCTTCTTGAATTGTGGTGCCCAGATCTAGACACAGTTTTCCAAGAGAGGTATGACCAAGACAGAATATAATGAGACTATTACTTTTCTTGATAATCTGTGGTATTCCTATTGATGCAGACTAGAATTATATTGCCATTTTTAGCTACTGCACCATACCTTTTCTCCATATGTACATGCTCTGCATACATTTACTGGATAGAAATCAATAAGTTATCAAAGGGGTGCCAAGCCATATCTCTTCCATTGCTCTGTTCATCAAGTGATAAGAAACAAATGTAAAGAGGAGAGCAGTCTCTTTATATGAAGACTGTGTGAACTGGAGAATCTGGGATCTTGATAGTTAGGAAAACCTCCATGCAGACAAGAGAATTAAGATATCTCTTGCTCACTTTATTGATTAAAATAAAGTAAGGAGTGCCTGAAAAAATAAACTGTTCATCAGGTTAGAAAGGACCCCCAGAAATTTGAATTTAGCCATTTTGGTGGGCCAGTTTTCTTCAACAACATTAAAAATCACTTGACACTTCAGCCGTGCCTTTGTGAAAATCTGAATCAATGTATGTACAAGTTTGAAAGGATTTATTGTAAAGGCAGCTCTTGACACTTGCAGTGCAACTCCAAGAATTATCACAAATCCTGAGGATTCAGAAGCGAAGAGCAGAACAGGCTAGAGACACCAGCACATTCTGCAGAATCTGGCTCAGAAAGTAGCCTTGGTGGCTTATTAAAGCATGTAACAAAAGAGGAGGCAAGCTTCACAAGATCCTGAACTTTCATTTGAAGTGACTGGAGAATAGTGTGCTATTTGTCTCTGTAAAGGTTCTTTCTTCCATACAGTCAACTTAGCTCATCTAGTTTTTACTAGGGAGGTGTCTTGCATATGAGGAAAGGTTCTAAAAGGCTGCCAAAGGGAGAAGGGTGTTGGTTTGTTTTTTTGCTGTTGCCCCAGAGGGTAGGACCAGGTCTAATGATTTTAAGTGATAGGAAGATAGATTTCAATTTAATCACGGGGTGCATCTACACTAGAATTTATGCAGTTTGATACTACTTTAACAGCCATGGCTATGGATTCCTGGCATTTGTCCTTTGTGAGGGACAAGCACTCTTTAACAGGAAAACCTAAAGATCTTGTAAAACGATTAACACCCATAATTCCATAGCATTGAGCTGTGGCAGTTAAAGTGTTGTCAAACTACATTAATTCTACAGTGTAGATATGCCCTCTGTGTCTTACAGGATTCCAGCCAAAGTCCCTACATTTTACATTAAATTGAACTGAATGTTTTTACTATAGTTCTATTAATATCTATTCTGAAATACGGTAACTTTATTGATTGCAATGGAATTTACTCCTCAGTAAGATCTTGAAGCATTAGAAACCCAACAGGTAGTCTATGGCACAGTTTGAAGCAAAGAATCAGAAATCTTCAGCACTCTAGATGGGAGTTTTGTACAATTTCCTAGAGTTATGTGGAATATGCCATATTTGCCAACATTTCAGACATGTGTAATGAAGCAAAAGACCTTGAAGAGCTGTTGCCAGACTGTGTAAACAATACTGGGAAAATGAACAAACGGGATTATTTCAGAGTTTACCAACAGTTCACAAATAAAAATAGGGATACGTGTCGCCACATATAAGAATGTGGTAGGGAATAAAAAAGTGAGTACTCACAAGCTAGGAGATTCTGCAGCAGTTTACTTTTTATGATCCTATTGGGAAGGGCAAGATTCTGCCCCCTTTTTCTTTCCTACTGAGTTAACTGAGTTCACATTAGTTTGCACTTTGCTCATTTGCATCAATTGAAGTAAGCTGAGGTCCCTTCTATACTTTTAACACAATTCACAGAGAAGACGGGCTTTAGCCCATAAAGCCCTGAACCAGCGGTTCTCAGCCTGTGAGTCCCCAGATGTTTTGGCCTTCAACTCCCAGAAATCCTAACAGCTAGTATACTGGCTGGGATTTCTGGGAGTTGTAAGCCAAAACACCTGGAGACCCGTAGGTTGAGAACCTTTTCTCTAGAGGATGTGAATCAATTTACATGTCCAAACACATCTCTCCCTATGAACCAGTTAGAGCAGTGGTTCTCAACCTGTGGGTCCCCAGATGTTTTGGCTTCAATTCCCAGAAATCCAAATAGCTGGTAAACTGGCTGGGATTTCTGGGAGATGTAGGCCAAAACACCCGGGGACCCACAGGTTGAGAACCACTGATTAGAGTGTTAAGATCTGACAGGAAGGTACTGTTCTAGGTCGCACCCCCTTCACAAGCACGATTGGTGGGGACGAGAAACAGGGCCTTCTCAGTGGTGGCTCCTCGGCTATGGAACTCTCCCCAGTGATATTAGATTGCCTCCCTCCAGCCTGGTTTTTTTTTTAAGTCAAGATCTGGTTATGGAACCAAGCATTTGGGGAGTAGTGCAATATGGAAGTGTCATAAGTGGAGCTGCATGAATGACAACTATGGGACTAGGTATTATGATTTAACAGTTCTAATTTTAATTGTATTTATATGTTTTATCTGTTTTTACTGCTTAATGTGATGTATTTGTATATTTCTATTTGCAATGTGGCATTGAAATTGCCAAAACTATAATCCTCTCTGAGTCCCCTTTGGGGTGAAATAGAACAGGGTAGAAATATAGTAAATAAATAAATACGGTAAATACATTTCCCTATATCCTAGGATCTGTTTCCAGATTATCTTCTTATTGGATCTTATCTGGGATCAGATCCTGGAATATAGGGCAGTGTGGAAGAGGCTTGAGAACAAAAAAGGGAAGCCAGAAGATAAGAGAGAAACTGCAACAATTTTAAAACAGCTGAAAAAATGGGGCAGCAGAGGTTAATTTGCAACTGTTCCTAAAAATCAGGATACTTGGAAGGTATGGCATTGACAATCACAGGGAACGGACAGAGTTATATTATAAAATTCCTCACTCTCCCTGCCATAAAGGCCTATGATATTGTCATTTGGCCATTGGAGCCCAAACTATTACAGATATGATTTGAAGTGTGTTGATCAGGTAAGAAAAATCAGGTATAATTCTTCATAACTAATAGGGAAAAATGTATTCATTGCTTCATTTCAAATGTTTAATAACATGGCTTCTCCAAATACATCCTTGGGTAGGCATGTTATATTATTTCTCTGTGTTCAGAGGGCTTTAAAATATTATGCACCAAAGTGTACCTCATTCAGCTTTATGTCTTAAATATAACCATAGCCATTTGGAGTCCAATTGGACGTGGCTCTAAAGACCTCTTCATGTTGTTTTCATGCCCTCAGCTTGAGACCTCATGTTGAATTTTCATTAGCTGTTTCGAGAAACAGCTACCAAGATTTACTTGGCAAATAAACTGTTCCTGACCTGCTCCTCCTCATTTGTTAAGGCTTTCTTCTTGCAAAAACAACAGTTGTCAGCATCTTCATTGTCCTGGGGAAAGGAACTACTTTATACCTTCCAGTACCATTAACTTTGTCTTAAATTTTTATTACCACATAACTGGTGGCAAAAGCTTAGCAAGAAATAGATAGGACTTTTAAAAATCCCCAAAGCAGGAAATAGCAGCATTGCAGCTACAGGTATTGCCTGGCATGTCAAAGTTTGATATCAAATCTGTGTAAACATGTGGCTTTGAGTACATATGATGTGACTCTCACTTTCAAGCAGGAAAGAACTCACTCAGGCCCCTTCTACACTACTTTAAAGTGCAGTGTAGCATGCGCTTTAGCCTGGAGCATCCAAAGGACACATCCAGGTAAATGCCTTTTAACCTGGTATGCCTTTTAATTAAGCTTGACCCTAGGTTAAAACACACACACACACACCATCTCAGATGGCCTTGCACCATTTTTGATATCCTATTTTGACATCTCACCAGTTCACATAAACATTAATATGTTCCTGCACTCTTACTCCAAACAATTGCTACATGCTTCTGACAGCAGAAAGTAAACTTACTGTGCCAAGATGTTAATAACATGGTGAATACCAAATCTTGAGTAAAATTTAAATGCTCGGTTGCTTTAGGAAAAAGACAAAGGAACTCTCTTCTCTTCATTATGCAGATGTCATCTGAACCAGAAACTGTATTCCAGTGAATCTAAGGCCCCTTCCATACTACCCCTATATTCCAGACTCTGATCCCAGATTATCTGTTTATCCCAGGTTGTCTGGCAGTGGGGACTCACATAATCCAGTTTAAAGCAAATAATCTGGTATGAGATCCTGGGATATAGGACAGTGTGGAAGGGGCCTAAAGCTTCTTCTACATTACCATATAAAATCCAGATTATTTGCTTTGAACTGGATTATATGGCAGTGTAGACTCATATAATCCATTTAAGCAGATAATGTGATCTGGTTGGATAATCTGATTATATGGCAGTCTAGAAGGGGCCTTAGAAGGAAGAGCTGAAATCCACAGTTGCTGTTATCTAAGGGCCCTTCCACATAGCCAAATAACCCAGAATATCAAGGCATATAATATGAAATATCTGCTTTGAACTGGATTATTTGAGTCTACACTGCCATATAAACTGGTTCAAAACGAATAATCTGGATTTTATATGGCAGTGTAGAAGGGGCCCAAGTCTCAAATACACTCTACACTGTGTCTCAAATGGAAAATTCCACCTGGCAATTGCATAGGTTTTTTTCTCTGTCAGTAGCACACAGTCTTAAATCTTCTAGATTAAAAAATACAACCGCTCAAAGCTTTCCACATAAAGATGACTTGCTGTCATTTCCAAGTACATATATAAATACATGAAAATGGATCTAGAAAAACAGTCCTGTCAGTGCACATTCATGTAACTACGCATCAGAAGAGGTACAGAAAAATAGATTTGAGCATCTCTTCAAGATAAGGTGATATGATCACCAAAAGAGCAAGGAAAAAATATGCTGCTTGTTACCATACACAGACTGAAAAAGAGGAAGAATCAAAATGACTTTTAGCAATCATGCTTGTGCCGTCGCGCCTGGGGCTGTAAACTCTTAGTGAAAGAGGCATGGACGTGACATCTTTCCCCAGGGGATTGCTTCTTGCCCTCCTTTAGGGAAACTGGAACTCCCAAGGACCAAAACACTGTAGTTAACTCAAAAACTGGGTTTATTCTTCACAAAGGGGGTAAAAGAAAACATACATTACAGTCTTTGATTGTTTAAGTCCATGAAGCTTGTCCAGATCCCTCTTTCTCTGGCTGTGAATGCCGGAGCAAACTCAGCCTCAGTCCAATGACCTATATCTGAAGACAAGAGTCTTCCTCTGTTGCCAAAGGACTGATGTGAAGGCGCTTGAGACTCCTCAACGTTGTTCAGGTTGGCCCTGAACATGAAGTGTGAGTCCCAAGGGTAAGAACCTCAGAATTGGTGCTGAGAGGTAACTTTTGAAGGGCTTTCAGAGCCAAGCCTCTCTTTCACGTCCATCCGATAGAGTGGAATGAAAAGGAGGAAACACAGTCCTACTCCAGGAAGAGGTGGAGCCAAACAGTTTTGCTGAGTGAGCAATGTAACAGGTACAAACAACATTGATTGACAGATATAAATAACCAATCCAACTACATTTACAGGGTAAGGGCAAAATCAGGCATGATACAACAATTCAAATCTTGAAACTTATAGTTTGACATATAAATGGCGCCACTCGCGCCGTCACAATGCTACTAAAAACTATGCTTTGGGCTGTTTAATATCTCTGAGCTGGAAATACAGAATGCTTCAGATATGGGAAGCCCTGTGTACACTCTGATAATAATGTGAGAAATTATAGTGAAATGCTAATGACTGTTGATTCTCCTTCACAAAAGCCTGATTACTTTGTATCTGTAAACCTATAAGGATGTTTGGCCAAATGGTAATATTGGTCCTTAGAGAGCACACACTTTTTTGTATGGCTGGATGGATTACAAAACGTAATGGTTACTGATGTTTGCACATCATGTTCTTCTCCAAAAATGTTTCCATTAGTCACTGGATGTGTCGTTTAACCTTTCAAATTGCAATGGAAAGTCTAGGCATAACTCCTGACTTCTTATTCTTCATATTCTTCTATTGGCATTATCATTAAAACATTATTATTATTATTATTATTATTATTATTATTATTATTATTATTATTATGATGTACCTGGAAGAAAGATTATTTTCTTCAAGAACCCCAAAAAAACCCTGATCTCTAGATGGCTCCCTTTTTATATGTTCACTCACAACCAGTTCATCCAATTGTACCAAGCAGATGTTAGTTGGCCATGCATTTTTAAAAGACATTCTACATAATAATAATAATAATAATAATAATAATAATATAATAATAATAATAATAATAAACCCATGGGCAACAAATCAAAATCAAAATCAAAACCAAGCACTCTCCTGGTACAATTTTGTGCTGCCAACAAATGGGCAGAATTGGAACCAATAGGTGGAAATTACAAGGCTAGGGCCCCTTCCACACATCTGAATAAAATCCCACATTATCTGCTTTAAACTAGAATATATGGTAGTGTGGACTCAAGATAACCCAGTTCAAAGCAGATATTGTGGGATGTTCTGCCTTGATATTCTGGGTTATATGACTGTTTGGAAGGGCCGGCCCTACATCTCATTACAACTTTCTAATGGAAAGCACTGTTTGAAAATATTTCTTCAAGATGTCTTGTTTTCTTCAGGTTTTTATACTCTACTTTGATCTTTTTGGTGTTTTGAGCCTCAGCTCCCAGCATTTCTGACACTTTGCCAACCTGATTGGGGCTTCTGGGAGTTTGTCTCAAACATCTTTGGTGGACAAAAGGTTATGAACAACTGTCCTACCCAAGGAGTCCGCATTGGAAGATATGAATGAAGGGGGTGGGAACCACTTGTAAGTCCTCTGTAATCTTTTCATTCAGTGGATGAGTCCTCCAGAGAGGTTCAACCCATTTCAGAAGAATGGAAGCAGAAATAGTTATTTGAATAAATGGAAATAACATAGAAATAATCTAAGCACATAAAGGACCGCTAGCAGCGGGAAGAGGCACATGCAGTAGTTTTGTTCCAACAGCCAGTTCTTGCCTTCAGTATACATGATTAGGATTCTGCTTATCTTTGTGACCATATATCTCCCTATGAACAGGTACGAGCTCTAAGATCGGCCAGGGAGGACCTTCTCTCATTCCCGCCTCTGTCACAAGCATGGTTGGTGGGGATGAGGGAGAGGGACTTCTTGATGGTAGCCCACTGGCTCTGGAACTCTCTCCCCAAGGAAATTAGATTAGCCTCCACTTTGTCCACATTCTGTAAAGACTTGAAAACTTGGATGTTCCAACATATCTTTGAATAACAGTTTAGCTTGCAACCATCACTACCCAATAATTTATTATTGTTCTGGTTTCCCAACACTTTATTTCCAGCCCTTGTTCTCTTGTTCTGCAGTTTGCACAAGCCTTGCCCTTCCCTCGCAAATGCCCACATTATGGTTTTATCATATGGATTGATATATTTTATGATGCTTTTACTCTCTCGGTTTTAAATAATTTAAAATATTATTTTTATTATGTATTTTAATTGTGTACTTTGAATACTTTGTTTATCCTGGGCCTGGTCCCCATGTAAGCTGCCTCGGGTCCCTTCGGGGAGATGGAGGCAGGTTATAAGAATAAAGTTGTTGTTGTTGTTGTTGTTGTTGTTGTCCTTCTTCTTGTTGTTGTTGCTTTTGTTCGGGTCCCTTCGGGGAGATGGAGGCAGGTTATAAGAATAAAGTTGTTGTTTTGTTGTTGTTGTTTTGTTGTTGTTGTTGTTGTTGTTATTATTATTATTATTATTATTATTATTATTATTATTATTATTATTATTATTACACCTTTGCCTGCCTCCCTCCCTCCTGGTTCTCAGTGTTCTTGGTTTTCTGTTACTGGATTTCTGTTACTTCCCTGACCTTAGCATGTTTTTAAAGGAGTCTTTCACCTGCTCCTTGCTGTGAATAATGAATTAATAGGATGTGTTTTTATTTAAGCCTGATTTATTCATGACTCCCTTTGCCTGTTCTGACAAATAAAAATATTCTTGAGAATCTCCATGCATTGATCCAGTCCTGAGTCTACCTTAGCTGTTTGCTGCTGTTTTGTACCTGTTTAGCTTTTTTGAGGCATCGACAACTAAAGAACAGGAGAAACACAAGATATTTAAGTGAAGCTTCAGCATGACTAGCTAAGCTTGGTGTGTGCAGTAAATACACACACACAACAACAACAACAACAAACAACAACAACAACAAAAGAGTGTAGTAAAGATACAAAATGAGGAAAAGCACACAAACTAGAAGAGCTTGCAGATGTTTTGTTTAGCCTGAGTCTACAGAGAAGGACAAGCTCTGTCCTTCTGTCTCTCATCCCGTGATTATCAATGTGCAGATGATACCAGATTAGGAAGGGTATCTAATGCCCCAGAGGACAGAATCAGACCTCCAAAGATTGGAGAGTTGGGCCAAAAATAACAAAATCAATTTCAACATTGAATTTCAACAGAAAAATAGAATGAGTGACATCTAACTTGATAAAAAGTACATTTGAAAGGGACATGTAGTCTTAGTAGACCACAAGCTGAACATGAGTAAACAATGTGAGTGATGTAATAACTAAAAATAACAATGCAATTCTGCATCAATAGGAACATGATGTCTAGATCAAGGGAACTAACAGTACCACTCTATTCTACTTTGGTCAGATCTCATTTGGAAGTCTGTGGCACCTCAATTTGAGAAGAATATTGACAGCTGGAAGATGTCTAGAGGAGGGAGACCAAAATAGTGAAGGGCCTGGAAAGCATACCTTTGAGGTGTAGTTTAGGGATCAGGATAGTTTAATTTGGAGAAGAGGTCAAGGGATTACACGATTGAAGATGATATAAGATTATTTTATGCTGTCCAAGGGACATGGAGTAATGAATTCAAACTAAAGGGAAAGGGACTCAACCTAAGCATTAGGGAGAAATTCTTGACAGTAAGAGCTGCTCAGTGATGTCTCAGAGTGTGGTGGAGTCTTCTTCTCTGGAGGTTTTTAAGCAGAGGCTGGATAGCCATCTGTCAGGAGTGCTTTGATTGTGTGTTCCTGCATGACAGGAGACTGGATGATGCTTCCAATTCAATGATTCTATTGCTCTTACTAAATTAATTGAATGGAAGCTACATTTTTAATTTGAACTGAAGTCCCTTTTACACTGTAAGTGCATATAAAATCCAGATTATCTTCTGGTAAACTTTATTATGTGAGTCTATATTGCCATATAATCCAGTCCAAAACAGATAATCTGGATTTTGTATGGCAGTGCAGACTCAGATAATCCAGTTTAAAACAGATAAATGTGGATTATCTACTTTGACAATCTGGATTATAGGGAAGTGTAGAAAGGGCTACTGGTTTTGAACTGGATTATATGGCAGTGTAGACTCAGATAACCCAGTTCAAGGCAGATAATGTGGATTATCTGGCTTGATAATCTGAATTATATGGTTGTGTAGAAGAGCCCATACACTACAATATAAAATCCAGATTATCTGCTTTGATGTGTTGTCAAAGGCTTTCATGGCCGGGATCACAGGGTTGTTGTATGTCTTTCGGGTTGTGTGGCCATGTTCCAGAAGTATTCTCTCCTGACATTTCGCCCACATCTATGGCAGGCATCCTCAGAGGTTGTGAGGTATCTGCTTTGAATTTGGTTGCATGGCAGTGTAGACTCATATAATCCAGTTCAAAGCAGATAATGTGGATTATCTGCTTTGGTAATCTGGATGATAGGGCTGTGTAGAACGGACCTCAGTTTGCACCAGTTGAAGTACTCTGAGGAGAAAGGGGGATGTTGACAGGAGGAAAGAGAAACTGGGGCAACAGATGTAAAAATGGAATGGCAGCAGATTAATCAGGGTTGTCCTTCCCAAATTGGGTTAGTTGGGGGTCCTCATATTTGCACTGGATAGATTTTTTTTAAGTACAAGTCTTTCCGTCACTGGGAGGGTCATTTTGTACCCTCTTTTCCTCCAATTTGGGACTCTTAAAAACTAGAGGCTGATTGAAAAAGAACTACAAACAAGAGAAAAACTGAATGTCCCTTTCAGCTCAAAGTGACCCTTTTAAATCTCTACTCTCCAGAAGAACTAAAAATAAATATTCTTCTGAGATGATTTTTGTTTGCTTAAGGCTCCATATGTGCAGGATTCACTCCCCCAGGAGGTATCTATGACCTCTTGGTTATTTTGTTTTATTTGACCGAATAGCTGGCTTTCAAGGTCTTTTCAAGGTGGATCCACTACTGACATTTAAACAGATCTTAAACTTAGCATTTTACTGAAACTGATAGGTTTTTGCTGTCTTTGCTTGAAATTTGTCTATTCTATAGCAACATCACACTGCAGGATATAGTATGGCAATTATAGGGAGATAATCAACCTTATATATGGAAGTATTATTCTGTTGCCATCAGGAAATTAAATAGCTGTTTCATTAGAGAGTTTAAAAGTTCATATAGGGACTATATATAGTCCCTATTGAACTGTGGTGGTAGCCTTAATCTGAGGCGCCTTCTACACTGCTATGTAATACAGGGTTTTTTTAACATGTCAGGAGCGACTTGAGAAACTGCAAGTTGCTTCTGGTGTGAGAGAATTGGCCATCTGCAAGGATATTGCCCAAGGGACACGCAGATGTTTTGATGTTTTTACCATCCTTGTGAGAGGCTTTTCTCATGGCCCTGCATGAGGAGCAGGAACTGACAAAGGGAGCTCATCTGCACTCTCCCCAGGTTGGATTCGAACCGGCAACTTTCAGGTCAGCAACCCAACCTTCAAGTCATCAGTCCTGCCAGGACAAGGGTTTAACCCACTGCTCCATCAGGGGCTCCTATAATACAGATTATCAAAGCAGATAATCCACATTGTCTGCTTTGAACTGGATTATATGAATCTACACTGCTACATAATCTAGTTCAAAGCAGATAATCTGGATTTTATTGGCAGTGTAGATGGCGCCTAAATGCTTCTTCTACACTATTTTTTAAAATATATATGTATTGGCTCTGTGCTTTTGATCTGTAAAACACAGTGTAAGCATTTTTCATGACAGTAAAATAGAAAATATCTGCATGTAGGTGAGTGTGTAATAGATCTACTAAATACACAAACAAATGATGTCTCAAAATATCACATAGAGTGGTACATAGGGCTTGTCTTCATAGACTCAAAACACATGCTCATGTCATAGCTGTCATCCTAATACATAACATTTTTTATTATTCTTTTCAACGTGGTTTTGGGGATTTTATTCTGGTTTGAAAAAACTCTTCTTTTATCTCACAGGACACATTTACACTGACATTATAATGCATCTTAGAACCAGTTTGGGAGGAAGTGGTTTTGCTGCATGAGTGATTAAATTGACAGATCTGGAACTGGTTTGATGCAAGGAAGGTGATTACATTAAACACAGAACCTGGACTCAGCCTGCACTGTGGAGATATTTTTTTTCATTTCTGGTAGAGATGTGCAACAGTGCTCCAGAGGTATTTGGAGGTGAAAAAAGGGAGACAGTGACAGTGAGGAGTGGAGGTAATCAATTATTGCCCCAGGGGGTCACTTAGCTCCCTACAAGCCAGCTATGTCTTTGGGGCATTTTTTTTGATAGCCCCCTCATTCCAAATCCTACAATGCCCTTCAGCATGAGCAGGTGTCTACAATGAATGCCACATTCTGCAGAGCTGATTTTGCCCTGTGAGCTGGGATATATTAGGACCTGCTGCAGCACACTGAAGGGCTTAACTTGCACTTTCCTGTGACTTTCTTAAATCCACTGTATACCCTTTAGCCTCATCTGGAGCAGGCATTGTTGCAGTTTGAGTTGGAGCTGCATTAAATGGTCAGTGCAGATGAGCCCACAGTTGGACAGAAAAATCTTGATTTTTTTTTTTGGCACAAGGTCATCTTTCTAGACCAGTGGTTTTCAACCTGGGGTTCCCAGATGTTTTGGGCCTACAACTCCTAGAAATCCCAGCCAGTTTACCATCTGTTAGGATTTCTGGGAGTTGGAGGCCAAAAAACATCTGGGGACCCCAGGTTGAGAACCACTGGTCTAGACTTTGCTGTAGGGTTCAGGAGAGTATTTAGTGGTGGGTGGAACTCAGTGGGAGGTGATCATTCCCACCAAGATCTTCCCTGGGTTGATTTTTCAAAAGAAATGTATATGTGTGCAGTATATCACTTTTAACGGATTCTTTTACTGCTGTTTGTGTTTAATTCTGTTTAATTTTGTATATTTGTATATTTTAAATTCTGTGCTAATGCTTTTATATCAAGCTGCTTTGAGTCTCCTTTAGAAAGATAAAGTGGGGTATAAATACATAATAATAATAATAATAAAGAAAGTACATTATTTGCATGCATGACAGAAAATAAAAGACAACCATATGACTGAAAATAAAGTGGAAGGTTGGAAATATGGAATAAAACCTAAGAGAAAGGTCAATGCACCAGGGGGGAAGTATGGTTGGTTATGATAATCCCACAATAACACATGTCATGTGTATGGTGTTAAAGGGGTCACTGCTGGGTCCATTTGGACCAGAAAAATGTGAGTGTTATCAAAAGTGTAGACAAGCCCCTGGATAATGTAAACATAATCTTTTGTACATTGGAACACTTCCATTGTAAGTATTTGCTCCAACTCTCCGGTGCCTCCTTTCTTTAACGGTTCACATTATATCAGCAAATATTACAGCACAAAAACAACAAGCAATTCCTTTCACTGTTTTCATCAAGTCAAGGTACTGCAGTGCTCAGTTGAGTTGTGTATTGCTCTGTGTTATTCTGCTGTACACTTCACAGATTAGTGGACACCACATGTAGCGTCCAATGGTACGTATGTGACTTTATACGTAATTAATGGTATTTGTATTGCTGGAGCAAGTTCATTACTTCCCATCAGCCCTTGGGAAAAAAAGGATGTTTGTTGCTATAATCCGAAAGAGAGGATTGTGTCAATAGTGCCAGCAGCATCCAGTAGACTTTTTAACCATCTTATTCCTTTATTATTTTTGCTGATGAACCGTTTCATGTTTCAGTTTCTATTATGCTGAGGGAGACTCAGCCTAGAACAGAATGCAGTTAAGCCTCAAGGGTACGATTGATAACAAATTCCCTGTAGCTATTCCTCCACTTTTCCTAGCTATATATATAAAATAGGGGGGAAATGACAAGATGTCCATGTGCTGTGAGTATAGCTGTTCCTCCTCTTACCTGCTACTTGTATAGCTGGCATTATTTCACTCTGGTGCTCAAATTATGGGGCTAAAGCTGTGTTTATAGGAGGGGGAATAGGAATTTTTAAAAGTCACACATTGCATTTCTCTGATTCCTGCATGCTTTTTCTGTGTGTCCTTTTCTATCAAGTTTCATGACTCTATGATTTTAATATTTTTGACATGGAAATCTATGCATGTTTTATTTTCTCTAATAGATGCAATTATTTACACATTTTATATACTCTGTGCTTGCCTCCCACTGACTAAACGATTTTAATTTGTTTTCCCATTGTGTGCATTTTAATGTTTTGTGTGTCAAAATGTGCATGCTATTTTTTGTGGATTTCATTTTTGTATTGCTTGGAACCAAGTCTGGGGTATAAAGCTGAATGTGTTTGTGCAGAGGGGGTTGACTTTGCAAGTTCGATACCTTGCTAGTTGGAAAATAGGTAGTATGCTTGCAGTTATCATTATCTTATGTATAATTTATGATAATGAATTTGGTTCCCAAGTCTATTTTGCAATTGGACAAAGAAGTGTAAGATACCAAATATGTGCGTATGAAAAACCAAGTATTATTTTCCCCAATGAGTCATATTGTCTCATGATATGTCCAAAGTATGACAGCCTAAATTTAGCCATCTTCAGGTCCTATGTGAGTTCATGCTTGATTTGCTCTAAGCCCCATTTATTTGTCTTTAAAATAGTCCATGGCATTTGTCAAATTCTTCTCCAACATCACATTTCAAATGAATGTGTTTTCTTCCTGTCTGCTTTCTTCACTGTCCAGCTTTCCTAGGCATACATAGAAATTGGAAATACTATGGTCTAGATAATTCTGGCTTTAGTATTTCATGATGTGTCTTTACCTTTAAGAGTCTTATCTAGTTCCTTCATGGCTGAATTTCTAAGTCTTCCAATTTCTTTGCAGCTACATTACTTTCCATTTTGATGACTATGCCAGAGATAGTAAAGTTTGAATTATTTTATTGTTACCCAATTTACAATTCTGTAAATCATCTCTGATCACTGTTTCTGCCTTTTTAATACTGAACTGTAACCCTGCTTTGGCAATTTCTTCCTTAGCTTTCATCAGTAATCATCTTGTGATATTTCCTACAAGCTATATTATGTTTTCATTGCTGTTCCTTCTCAACAGTTTCACACCCTCTTCTTCTTTTACCACCTCATTTCCAGCATTTTGGGGATGGGGCCTGCTGAGTGCCATCACATGACATTTGGTAAGCCTTACTTCATTGACCCTCCAAGTGCTATAATGAGAAGGAAAGTGTTTTTCGGGTAGCTCCAATGCAGCAACCCACATTTTCCTCTCCTTTTCCCCATCTGGTGGGTGAAAGGACAAATCAGCCATGCGCATTATCGCCCTTTCCCCATCTGACAGGGACAAGAATAGGGTGCCAACGTGCCTTGTCTCATTCCCTCATTTCCTCAATGTGATAGAGGGAGGAGGGAGGACTTATGGGGTGCCATGAGGAGGTAAGTGTGAAGAGGTCCTTAGTGTAATCTCATTTTCATACATTATGTTCTGCATATAAGTTAAATAGATAGGGTAATAAAATATGGTCTTTTTTTACATTTTCCCACTGGAAACTATTCTCTGTTATCATATTGCATCCTCATAGCCATTTCTTGTTCTGAGTATTAGTTATGTTATGTATGTGGTACTTCCATTTCTTTTATAAGACTCGTATTTCCTTCATGAGCCACACAGTCAAAGTCTTTCTGTAATCAATAAACTCAGGCTGATTTTCTTCTAAAATTATTTTGGTAAGGTCTATTATCAAACATATGTTTGCGATATTATCTCACCACTCTCCCAAAGTAGTAAACAACAGTTTCCATAGAAGTGTTGCATAGTAACACTTAGATGTGGGCAAAACGTCAGGAGAGAATACTTCTAGAACATGGCCATACAGCCTGGAATACATACAACAACCCTGTTACATAGTATTTATTTACCATTTATGGGGAATCGGTTGGACCTTATCCTTTACTAGTCAGAGATGTTCTCAATTATGAATTTTTTTAGAGTAGGCAATTTTTTTAAAAAAAAAATTGTTTGAGACTCTAAGTTTTCAGAGGATGTTGTTTCTTTCTTTCTCATAATCAGTGTGCCTCCAATTGAGTTGTCAACAATTTCAGAAGTTGTGACCCAGATTGAACTAACTGGAATAGAATTACATTTGCCTGGTATTACAATAGTCTTTGATCAAGCACTATGTGGGGAAAAAAACAGAGAGAAAAGCATGGAAAAAACAAGGTCCACCAACTAATGCTATACTAAAAATGAGGGCATCCCACATCATCTTCAATACAGGTCAACCTTTCAGGGAAGTAACTTGGAGTATGTTGGAGTCAAGGGCATAGGAAGAAAAGCAGTAGCCGGGACATAAAACTCTGTCAGACACATCTATGAAGGCAACAAAGTATCATTTTACCTAAAGTATCATTTTACCCATAGTCTTCATATCTCTTCTGGACCGCACTTTTGTAGCCCCAGCCCTCACACCTGTCCTTACATGTTTTTTAAAGACAGTATGACATATTGGGAAAATTTGTTATAAAATATGTTCAAAGTCACATGCATGCATGAAAATACTACCATCCCACCACCACATGTACATTCAAACCTCAGTACTAACCGCAAGTAAATCTGTAATTCATTGCAGTGTTGCTCACTTCCTATCCTCATTTTGACAGAAACTGCAGAAGAAAATGTAGCTTGTGATGTGGTTTTGGGAGGAAAATCATTCCTGTTCCTGTTGCATTTGCCCATCTCTGCTCTAATGAGATTGACACAGTGAGAATTCATTTATTGGGTACAAGATAAAGATGGGTCCATGTATGAAAGTCAAACAATAATTTCTTTAAACTAGTCAATAATATGCCTGAGGACTTAAGCCAAATAAATGCTTCTCTGATTTAAGCAAGCAGTGGAAATAATTTCCATAGTGGTTTTAAAGGGAATGGTGAACTATCTATATTTTCAATGTCATATACTGATTTAAGAGAACTATATTTTTTCCCAATTGATCTAAATATTACTTTCTAACAAGTTTCCAAATCCAGTGTAATTCTTGTCCATGCATAGCTGAAGGGATTTCATGAGTTCTGATTGGAAGGACACTGTTTCTCCACACATTTGCTAAGTCTTCCAACACGGCTCTATAGTAACTCAATTTTTTTCAATAGAATGTTCTATTATACATGGTCCCAGTTGTGTAATTATTGCAAAATGCATCATTTCATGTTTCAATTAATAGAAAAGGATATCTCCTGTAGCTTCTATCCTTCCAACTAAATCCTTTCTAAAGATATATGGCTAAACCATTGAAGCACTGAATGATGTGTTTTGCAATACTTGCACAACTGGGATCGTGTATAATAGCCAATTCTATTGAAAAAAATGATGATGATGGAGGACTTAGGAAAATCCTAAAGAAAATGTCATGATATAAAGTATATGGTATAAAGTCATGATGGAGGACTTAGGAAAATCCTAAAGAAAATGCCTCTCTAGGAATTTTCTAGATCCTCTAGAGCAGTGTTTCTCAAACAGTGCTCCTCCTGGTGTTTTGGACTTCATCTCCTAGAAATCTGAGTCAACTTACCAGCTGTTAGGAATTGTGGGAGCTGAAGTCCAAAACATTTGGAAGAGAACAGTTTGAGAAACACTGCTCTAGAACAACTCTATGTTAACTTCCAATGGGAACTGTTCACTTGATTGGAGTTATGACTCATATTTTCTGTTTCCAGGTTAGGTTCAGGAACATATCCCCCATGGATGCAGGGGTGGTGTTGTAGTATACATTAAAGGAGTAGAGAGACAGAGAAGGTGCATCCATCCATCCTTCCATCCTTTCATCCATATAGCTATTACAAGACCCAGACCTAGGATCTGCTAAGTAGGTGCTGCTCACAGCAATCAAAAATATCAAGTACATGAGCATGAGACTCAAATGCTTCATTTAAAATACACATCCACATTCTCTCTCTCTCTCTCTCTCTCTCTCTCTCTCTCTCTCTCTCTCTCTCTCTCCTTTTTTTTTTTTTTTTTTAAAAAACTGATTCTCAAAGACTTAGGGTGTATCTGCATTGTAGACTTAATGCAGTTTGACACCACTGTGTGTGCTGTGCTATGACTCAATGCTATGGAATGATTGAAGTTGTAGTTTGGTGAGGCACCAACACTCAGTGGTATGAAATCATGGGAAATTTACAAGATCTTTAGCCTTATCTGCCAAAGAGTGTTTTGCTTTCCTCTGAAGCTTGGAATATAACTTGACTAAAGTCATCCATACTAAGATCTTCCAGTGTCCTAGTACAACACTCAAACCACTGCACCACACTAACTCTGTAAGACCTGTGCTATCCTGCTATTTTTGGGAATTTTATCTTTTGTGGTATTAACATTTCATTTTGTCATCCCTCTTGAGCAAGGTCTAACTTTAAAAGTAATATAAAATATTTTATATGAATAAAATAAATTTAGGCTAACTACATTCATTCCACTGCAGAAAAAAAGGCCCTTGCATCAATTCATCACTTTCAATCCTTCGTTAATTCCTATGTGCCATGTAAGATCCGCAGAATCCTGTTGTTTCTAATATTGCTTTGGAATGGCCTACAAAATGTGAGTAATTTTATTGCTCACAGGAGGTGGAAAATCTAAAAGGGCCTTTTAGGCATTGAAATTATGCACTCCCTTAACTAACTTCAATGAATGAGTATAGCAATTAACACAGATTTAAAAACAACAGCAACCCAAATTTGTAGCCTGAACATACTATCAAATGTCCCTATTGCACTACACTGCTGGAGTTCAATAGAAACAGCAATGCTATTTGTAGTATCAGTTTTAGTAATTAAACAATGAAGACATGAAAATAATCTTCAGGCAATAAAATCATCAATTCCAAGAGTGTATGACCCCAGCATCCATGGAAATGGGATCAGTAGTTTCATTTATCCACATCTGATTAAATATGTCCTCTCAAGGCATTTTTTAGGTCCTTCCAAGTGACTTTAGGATATTCTTGGGCCAAAAGACCTTCATTTCAACAGAATTAATTATTACCCATGGTTTCACATATCCATGCCAAGTCTGGGACTATACATTCAAAATAATTCTTCCTCATAATTTTTTTTTTTTTTGGTATTTATAAGATGGTCACTTTACTACTAGATGAAGCCTCAGAATGTTGTTAATCTCATTAATCTCATCAACCTGCGTACCTTGTACACCTACAGTGCAATAAGGGTCGTTGGACTATCATAAAATGTTGTTGTTGTTGTTGTTGTTGTTGTAGCTCCAAAGTGAAGCTTTGCACATAGAATGTTAAAGAAGTAACTAGAGTCTTTAAGAATTATGAGAACAGATAGCTTCATTTTTAGTATTATGCAAATGTTAGATAAGATATGATTGTGTTGTATTATTCCTTTAATACTCAATATTTTCTGCATATTTATTCCTGTGGATCAATGTCTTAAAGATGAGTTGGTTTTTGGCTATAGTTATCTTACATATTTCAAATATTTTAAAAAATCTGGGATTAAGGGTCAGTGTAGACGTGTTCTTTGATAATGAATGGGCCCCATGTTTAGCTGACCTTGTTTACAAATATATGTGCAGATCTTCACATTCCCATGTTTCCCAGGCTTGAGCAGCCCAAGGTTACAGAGTGACACAGCTTCCCACTCCCAGAGAGAGTGTGACATGCATTGTGTTGGTCACTCATCACTTGGAGTGATGCTGTCCGGAGTTGTGTTCAATAGACAAAACAAATAGATGGGGTGGTGGTATTCCAGGGCTAAAGTTGGAGGTGGGTATGTGAAAAGATATTTTTCCCCCAAGAAAAAAAATATCCCTGCCATGAAGTTTTCCTTCAGACACCCAATTTTTCTAGCATTGCTGAGTTTTCAAAACAACATTTACAAAACTCATTCTTGGTATCTTGGCCTGACCTTTATGCTTGGATTCCTAAACTGCACGTCTAATTGTTGAGAGGTAAGTTCCATAAATAGCTGTTCAGTCATCATTATATATTTACAGAAACTGGCTCATTGAGTGAAGTAGGACTTTTCAGTCAATAGGTACAAGACTGCACATAACGGCATTAGAAAGGTATTAGAAAATTGGGATTCAGCTGCATTTCTCTGGATAATTAACTTATCACTGTATGGTACAGGTGAAGAGAGCAATTAATTTTGGTTTTATAAAACTTCTCTCTACTCTGACTGCCAGTTTGCCTTGGACTATATCTGTATAATTTGAGAATGTGCGGGAATTCTTAAAGAAGTCTGCATAAAAATATGAAATGCATACATTTTTGTGACTTTTTAAAATATGTGAATCTTTGCATCTAATTGTGAGCTACTCTCTTGTATAAAGGGTTTTGGATGCACTATTTCCAATATTTTGTGCTTATTTTTCTTACTATACTTAAACTTTTTTGTTAACCTTTTCAAAACCTGACTATCTTTTAAAGTTGTGAACTGGAGTGCACAATTCTGAAATGTGCAATTCCGATACAAGTTTGACTTATTATTTTAGCAGGCTTACATTTGGTAATTCTGTTCAAAAATAGGTCTTGAACATTTTTCTCTTTAATCCCTACACCGAGGACTTCATGTGTAGATTTCTATCTGCTCAAACTTGAATCGGCTTGGTGTATTACAAATATTAATTAACACTGAAGCTGCAGTAAAAATAGTGTGAATCTGCAGTAAAGTTGAACACAAAACATTCTATTGGTAATTAAATGAATTAATTACAAACAGAAAGTCTTTAGGGCAAATTAATACCTTAAACAACATATATAAACCCTGCATTCCATGCAAAAACTAATCTCGTGTAGCATGGGTCATTTGGCAATGAGACTTATTCATACTAGCTAAGTTACATTAAGGGGTTTATCTCATATGTATTAGTTTATCATTTATTTACCTTATGGGTAATGTTTTTCTTGTACACCATTTGTGGTTTTGGTTTACAGTATTGTGAGCTTTCAATGATCTGGTAACTGCAGTGCTTCTACACTTCTATTCGATTTCTTCTGATTACTTTTTAAAACAAAATGGCCAGTTAGGTTTTCTGCAAGAAGTAATGGGAATTTAACCCTAACCAGAGTAGAGCCATTGGATAATTCAGACTGGCCACTCAACAATTTATTCAAAGGTTCTGCTGAAGCTGGGAATAGCCCACACTGATTTAACTATAAAGCTTTTCTTCTTACAACTTCTTGTTGAAGGTCTCAAACTTTGAAATCTTTGGGCATATCACGAGATAATCATAATCATCATCGTCATCGTCTTTATACATGACAAAAGATGACAAAAATGATGATAATATTCAATAATATGAAATGGAGAACAGAAGAAGGAAGATCACACTTCATGTGGATTGATTCACTAGATCTAAAGGCACTGAGCATTTAATGCACCTTGAAGTCAACTTCAAACTGCAGTGGCTAATTCACATGTTGCATTAATGTGAATTAAAAGGTTTAAAGCATATTAAACCAAGATGCAGGAAAGTCCATTCCTTAATAACAGTAATAATAAAACTTTATTTGTAAACCACCTTATCTCCCCAAGGGGACTCAGGGCACTTCAGTGAACTCTAAATCTCCTCAGATTTAAAATTCTGAATGTGGGGATAGGGGACCACTGAAAAACACACTAAGGGCATAACTGGAAAGCAGGACTCATTGACCCCCCCCCCCCCCGAGATAGGTAATTGATTACCTCCACTGCTAACTATCAACCCCCCCCCCCCTTTTTTTTCTTTCTTTTTTGCCTTATTTACCTGTGGACTGGTGGTGGGCATGTTGCTGGAAAATGGAAATAAATTACTGCAGATTCTGAAACCAGTTTGAGAATTAATATAGTCTCCTTCCTGTGGTCAGTGTGGGTCTGCCCAGAGAGTTTGCAAGACTTGAACAGGGGGGACGTGTGGAGGTGGGACTTGTAGAGGTCTTTGATTCATAGAACCACCATAAGTTGAGAGGCACTTTAACCTAAAATGGGTAAGAATACATGGAGCCAACTCATATGCAGTGTGGGAACAGCCCTTTAAAGCTATGTCCCCATTTCCTCCCTTCTCTGTTTGAGTCATGCAGGTCTTTGCTTACACTGGCAAGCAAAATGAATGACATCTTCAAGTTCTCTGCAGCTCCAAGGCCACTGCTACAGCAATGAACAACATTCAGTTCTACATTATAGTGAAGATTTTTCTCCCATTGCTGACACAATTCAAAGGCAGAATTGTGTAAACCCCAATTCAGAATCGAGAGATGATTCAAAGCATCAGTTCTTCAGACCAGCCCTGGATTTTGTTGCCTGTGTAGAGGCACCCAAACTCAACTTGATGACAAATTATAAGAATAGCAACAAGTAATTGTGGCATCACAGAAGGTAGCAGTTTCAGAGATTACATCTCTGAATCTCTGCCTTGCTCCTGGAAAAGAAATCTGCAATGTCTATATGACCAGTGTTGAAACCAAAAGAGGTTGTAATAGGAAACATTCTCAGAACTGAAATCTCCTCCAATCCCTGTAGATGCCTCAACACAAGGTAAAAGTTACATTAGTTCTTAGGCAGTTTCCCTTACATTGCTTCTCATGGGACATAAACGGTTATTAAAAAGGAATAAGAAGGAAATATAGAGAAGTATGTTCCCCTTTCACATCTACTCTGTTCAGCAAGGCATTTTGTTTATCAGAGGTGACAGCCTCAGAGCACTCTGGTGCCATAATAAGGATTGTACTGCTTGTGTGGATTGTTTTCCCTCAAAAAAATAAAGGTTTTCTCTAAAATCACATAAATAAATGCATCCAGTACATTCAAACTGCCAAAAAATGCGTTACAGCTTTTGGAGAAGTGAGAAATTCCAAGGACAGCAACATTTCAATCCATACAATAGAAGTCTGACTGGTGAAAACAAGCTCCTTTTTTACAGAAAAAAATTAAATTCTCAGCACAACCTTACATGAAAGAGAAAAGAACAAGCTGCACTGTGAATTTCTTAAGGAATTAATGTCCATAACCAGCTCCAGAATATATGGCAGAAGGTGACGTCTATACATACATTGACCTCTCCACCTTCATGTTCACCTCGACATATTAGCTGGCTATGGTAGCCTGCAAAACACTTGCCATCTCTACCTCTCCCCTGCTGTCAGCTAGGCCAGCATTGTGCATATAATGCTTTTGCTTTAGTTTCTGTTGTGCTGATCCTTGCATCAAAATCCTTACTTAGGTTTATGTAGTTCCCATAAAAAAAGTGAAAAGAAATTCTTCAAATCTTCTGAATAAAGACCCATACTTTTTCCTGTCCTGTTCTGAAAAACAAACCTCTTACAGTAAAATTTTGCCATACAGAGAAAATTAAAGAGGTAGCATTTAGAAAAAGCAACATTTAAAAACTTTTCTCTACCCTTTGCAAATATACTTGAATATATATGCATTTTTGTTAATTCATGCATTTTTAGATGTGCATAATATTTCCCGAACTAGATTTTTTAATGGAACTTATTGTTTATGATAACCTTGGATAATTGAGTTAATTAATTGATACTTAAAACTACAGCTTAATATTTGCTTAAAGCTGTGGTTTGATAGAACCATAGTTTTCCCACAAACCAGGATTGCGAATTAGGTTTTGATACTTCTTCTCTTCTCTTCCTTTTCTTTATTTATATCCTGCTGTTCTTACAAAGCTGGGACTTTCTTTGTGGACAGCATAGGATTTGATCAAACTATAATCTGTTATGTACTATTGCAAGTGTAAACTATGGCTTCATAGAACCACACTGCTTTAAGCCAGACACATGACGGGACAGTCTGTTGTCAATTCTTCAAACTCTGGTGTGGAAGTTCATTTATAATTAATCTTTTTGTAGAGTTAGTTTGTTATGTGCTTTCAAGTTTTTGATTTATGGCAACCCTAAAATCAACCTATCACGAGTTTTTGTTTTGTCTTGTTTTGCCTTGGCAGGATTTGATCAGTGGTAGCTTGCCCAATGTCACACTGTGGATTTCCCTGGTTGAGTAGGAATGTGAACCTTAATCTTTCAGAGTCCTAGTGCAAAAATCAAAGCACTATAACATGCCGGCTTAATTTAGCTGGTCAGTATATTTTCCTGTTTGAGATTTGTTTCAGCCTTTCAAGCCAAATTATAGAACCACAGAATCAAGATACATTTCTGCCCAAAGCTGGCAAGATAATTTGGGCAAATGGCATTTAAAATCCCATAGGCACTTCTCTCCTTCCCTGTTAGCATGTGTCCAATTGTAATACATTTTACGGTTAATCTAATATCCAGAATCTGCATTCTGAGTTTGTTGCCAGACCTTCCAAAGAGTAGAGGTGGCCCCAGCAGGCTGAATATACAGAGCAGTACAAATCACCAGCTGGTACCTAACAAGAAAATTATTTGTTTAATTTATAAGGAACTCTAAATTTTATGTTAAGTCTTGTTTCACTGGAACTGCCATGCCCTGCCTACCAGTCCACCTTTTAAGCGATCCAATGTAATCTAAATGAAGTTTAAATCTCCAAAAGAGGAATACACTTTTAAATAGTATGGGCACCTTTTATGCACATCACAAAGAGAAAAGAGGATTACTATGAGAACAGATTGGTCCCTTAAGCATAAAAGTATCTAAATCAATCTCCAATTCTTTTTTGAAAACTCTCTGTCATTTTCCTCCTCACCATGGGATTAAGGAGACTTCAAATGGCAGCTTTAATTTAATATTATGACAGAGACCATCTTCTGTCAAAGTAACAGATTTCATTGAAGACTGTAACTCCTTGTGCAGCCTCAGTGTCCATCTAAGTCTTCAACAACCCCCTCCCCCCCAATACCCCATCCTGTCACTTAAATTGCCAACACCATGAACAAATGACTAAAATCTCATTGACCATGACCAATGAAGAGGTTTGTGACCAGCAGTGCTCTGAAATTTGAAAAGGCACGAATGGAAGGCAAAAGGGAGAAACGTGCCAAGAGGAAGGTGTGTCAAGCCAACTCTGATCAGGACCACCTTTCACCTGGAAACTGATGTCCACACTGTGGAAGAACATTCAGGTCAAGAATAGGGCTCTACAGTCACCTACATATCCACCGCCAAGACACTACATTTGAAAGGCCATCATACTCGGACAATGAGGGATCATGTGCACTTTCAACATGCAAAGACATAAAATACATTCAGAGCAGTCAAAGTCACTGGGTAGGATCATCTGAATCTAAAATTCCATTTTGCTACATCAGAGTTGATTCCATTGTTGAACTGCTATCACTATAAAAAAGTTATTTCTAATCATCAATTCAAATCTAGCCTCCTGTAACTTAAAAGTGTGAGACTTACTGGATCTATACTGCCCTATATCCCGGGATCTTATCCCAGATTATCTGGCAATGTAGACTCACATAACCCAGTTCAAATCAGATATTATGGGATCAGATCCTGGGATATAGGACAGTATAGATCCAGTCTTAGTTCTACTCTCTAGGGCAGGGGTCCCCAAACTAAGGGGCGGGGGCCACATGTGGCCCATCAAAGCCATTTATCTGGTGCCTGCAGTGGCAGCTCCCTTCTCCTCCGCCGAGGAAAGTGCATGCAGTGCGAGGTAGGAGGGAAAGGTGCGCACCTTTTCCCTCGCCTGGTGTGTGCCATCCAAAGCTTTCCTTGTTTATAATGGTATTTTAATTATTATTTAATTAATAATTAATTATTAAGGGGTGCTTTGCTAGTGCTTTTGGGGCACAAAGGCAGGAGGTTGGACTAAATGGCCCAAGGGGTCTCTTCCAACACTCTTTATTATTTTTATTATGATTATGATTAACATTGAGGCTGTATTTATTCCTGTTTTGTTTTTTTACTTCAAAATAAGGTATGTGCAGTGTGCACTGCATAGGAATTTGTTCATAATTTTTTTAAAAAACTATAGTCCGGCCCTCCAACGGTCTGAGGGACCATGAACTGGCCCCCTGTTTAAAAACTTTGGGGACCCCTGCTATAGGGTAACAGAGAATAGACCTGGATCCTCCTCTTTCGATTCATCTACATGGACACTATCTGTAGCTGATTTAAAGCATTACTACTTTGGGCGAATCCTGGAATTCTGATGAGATGTTTACACCTTTCCATTCCTGAACCACAGCAGTGGCAGGAATAAGAGTCCTGACCATTCAGTTGAGCCAAACCTGCCACCTCATCACAGAGGGATAAATTGGTGGCATGCACGGATTTAGCCCCGAGCACCCATCAAGTCAGTTGGCTCGCATCACATGATGCCACGCCGGTTCTATGGGTGGAGGGCAGAGTTGGTGCATGCCACTGGCTGTCGCACCTCAGGTTAGCTTCACTTTGCTAAATACACCAGGCTGCACACAGGTTGAAGTCTTTTGTAGTTTATTAGGAAATAGGAAATAAATAGTTCTTAAAAAAGCAAAAGTAAAGTTCCAAAAGATTGTTGCAAAACGAGGCTATAAAGAATAATCCAAGAAAACATTAGGCATAAAACAAGGTTCCATTAATGCATGATAAAATCCCATAAACATGAACATACAAAGGCTACAAGATAATTTGGGAAAGCAAGAGCTTGCTTCTTGACTTGAACCAGAAGTTGCTTTGACAAAGGTTTCTCTCTCAGCACACTCTTTTAATACCCCTTGCATAGCATGAAAGCATTTCTTTGGCCTCTGATCTCCCTCTTGTTTGCTATTCTAACACTTCTGCGAACCCTGAATTCCAAACGACCAGCTCGATTCAAAGATTCCGTATTGTCAAGGCCAGACAGCTCATTAACGTTAGCGTCTGTCTGTATGCTATCAGACTGGGAGCTGTCCTCCCTTCCTGAGTCAATTTGCACCTGGCTAACTTCAGTATCAACACCATTCCCTGCTGTGGGAAAGTCTCCCTGTTCCTCATCTTCCACAGCAGGAACACTCTGAACCCGAATCCCATAATCTCCATCAGAGTCACTCTGAGGCTCCAGCTGAGTCACAATACTGGCAGGGCAGCATGAGAGGGCTCCCGTGTTGACATTGCAATGAACGGGGGGAAGTCGTGCGTTCACGCTTCCCCCCATTTGATTGGCTTCAGCTGGAGCTGGGTGATGCGGGGCATGGGGCGCTGGATTCCCCGCACCCCTCTACAAAGTGGAGCAACCTCAGCAGCCTTCTGATGAGGTTGCTAGTTCAGTCCGACTGGATAGACTCCTTTACTTTTCACATTCTTTGTCACTGCAACTGTAGCCATAGAGCTCCAGAGAACTCCTGACAAATACCAACTACTTTTGCCAATGTCAGCAAAAGTGACCACGTCCTTGGAGAGAGGAGGTAGAAAAAAAGGGAGGGTGTAATTTCTTTCCTCTTTCTAGGTTGTATAGCTGCCTTTGTTGATATCAGCAAAAATATCTGACTATTACTAGGAGCTCTCTGGGGCCCCTTCTACACTGCCATATAATCCATTTTCTGATCCCAGATTATCTGCTTTGAACTCGATTATATGGCAGTGTAGACTGATATAATCCAAAGAAGATTATCTGGGATTAGATACTGGGTTATATGGCAGTGTAGATTCAGGCTAGATCATTATAGCTGCTGCGGAGGTGACAAAGGATGGACAAAGTAAATGTGCAGGGAAAATAGGATGGCAGAGAAGTCTGAAGACCTTGTAGCATCCATGATTCCATACCATTGAGCAATGGCATTTAACGTGGTATCAAACTGCATTCATACTATATTCACCTTAAGAAGCAGATGCCTTAGTATTCATAGTCTCAGATAAATGTAGAATCCAAATGTGAGAAATATATATATATATATATATATATATATATATATATATATAAAAATAATAGCTGCATGCATAATCTTCTGGACATATTTCACAAATTTCATGAATGTGTATATTTGTAAACACAACACTGAAGTGCAGGATAGCAACAGACATTTTCAAAAGCTTACATGGTGTTAGTTTTACTTACAGTGGTTTAATTAACTAGAACCCCACCAAGGATAAATGTGCTATAACAAAATCATAGAATTCACCACACCGGAACCATAGTTTGAGGCCAGAAACTGATACAATTTCCCCCCATAGCACATAAATAAACCAAGCTGTATTTGCTAGCACATTGAGCTAATGTACCAAAGCACCCTTCCAGCTTTCCACATTACAGTTGTTGTTTTAAAACTACCGACACCCACATAAGCGTAAAGCGGTGCAACGCTCAAGTTAGCCAACTCAGTTTACACTTGGCTTGCCAAAAGGGAGTTCAAGCCCATTATCGCTTCCTGGGAGATGTCAGCACAAAGAAAAAACCATTGAGACGTCTGCAAGTATTTGATTCAATTATGAAATGCTGCTGTCGGAAACACTGACACACAATTTCTTTTGTGACTCTTCCATGTTGTAGCTGTTTATCTGAAGTTAGCAGAAAGCTTATGAATACTTCATGGCTGAGGGAGCTAATAGCTAGGTGCATGCAAAATTTAAGAATACACTCTCCTCTTCAATTCTGTGAGAACTTAACAACAGAAAAGCAAAGCTAATCTGTTTGGAACACCTAGACACTATCTCTTTTGACCATTCCCCTGAAACCACAGTAAAAAATATCTGGCAATTAATTGCCTTTGTTTTTCAGCAATATTTCTCTCCTGAGTACCCAACAAAGCTTCTTGAAAAATATAATGTCTCTGGAAAATAACACGGCTGTCAACCGACCATTTCTAATCAATTTCCAAAGAATTAGTTATGGCATGTATACTAGACAATTGGTGCATTTTAAGTGTGCATCTACACTGCAGAATTAATGTTGGTGTTTAGGTTAGGTAAAGGTTTTACCCTGGTGTTAAGTCTACTCATGTCCGACTCTGAGTGTTGGTGCTCATCTCCATTTCTAAGCCAAAGAGCCGGTGTTGTCCGTAGACACCTCCAAGATCATGTGGCTGGCATGACTCCATGAAGTGCCTTTACCTTCCCACATATTGATCTACTCACATTTGCATGTTTTCAAACTGCTAAGTTGACAGAAGCTGGGGCTAACAGCAGGAGCTCACCCCGCTCCCCAGATTCGAACCACCGACCTTTTAGTCAGCAAGTTCAGCAGCTCAGCAGTTTAACACCACTTTAACTGTCATGGCTCAATGCTATGGATTCGTGGGAGCTGTAGTTTTACAAAGACTTTTGTCTTTTCTGCCAAGAAGTGCTGGAGCCTCACCAAACTACAAATCCCAGGATTCTATACCGTTGAGCCGTGGCAATTAGTGGTGTGAAATTGCATTCATTCTATAATATACATACACCTAGAATTAATCAGCAAAACAAATCTTCCTGATGCCGTATACCCTTTGAGATTCCCTACACATCCATGTTTAAACTTTTTTATGGAGGTTGTCCTTATTATTACCTCATATATTCATGTATAAAGTCTAGAAATTTTAGTCAAAAAATCAACCTCCAAAACTTGGATCAACTGTGAAAACTGTACCTTAACTCTTATCAAAAAGAGTTACCATTCCCTTCTCTGAGCAGAGTGGTGAAAGGAAGGAGTTTAGAAGAAGCACTGGCTTCCTTTACTCTCACTGCTGTGGTGCCGCTTCTGGCTTTTTTGGATATCCGGGTGGGGAAATAGCAGCGGCTAGTCAGCTAGTCCCCGAGGCAGCGCTGTGCTTTCTCCTTTCCACAGACCCTCAGTTTATCCATGGTAAGGTAAAGGTTTCCCCTGATGTTAAGTCCAGTCGTGACCGACTCTGGGGATTGGTGCTCATCTCCATTTCTAAACCAAAGTGCCGGTGTTGTCCCTAGACATCTCTAGGTCATGTGTTCGGCATGACTGCATGGAGCGCCGTTACTTTCCCGCCGGAGTGGTACCTATTGGTACTCACATTTGCATGTTTTCGAACTGCTAGGTTGGCAGGAGCTGGGGCTAACAGCGGGCGCTCATTCCGCTCCCAAGATTTGAACTTGAGGCATTTTGGTCCGCAAGTTCAGCAGCTTAGCACTTTAACACACTGTGCCACCAGGGGCCCTGTTTATCCATGAGACATATCAAAATCTAGAGTTTTGGTCCCAAAGCCTATCTCAATTGACTTATACACAAGTACATAAAATTGGTAAAATGAGGTGCTGCCACAAACAATATATACCAAGAGATGTGTAATTCTGATGCCTTGAAGTGTGTATGTTACATCGTATGTATGTCAATGTCACATGGTGGATCCTGTATTCTTTATTGCTGACTTCAGGTGTAGTAGATAATGTTTTTACAATATCGATGAAAGAGTCAACTATTAATCTATTAATTTGAAGTAGAGGACCTCTATCTACACCTCAGACAGCAGTGTGCCTTGGGCAGACCAAAATGCAGATGGGCAAACTGCTGTCTAGTTGGCTTCAATTTATGTTATCCCTATGAATTAGAGATCCCAAGTCACCCTCTTATTTGAAAACTCAAATCATAAACTTGTAATAGAGCAATAAGGGTTTTGACATTTGCTCTGAGACTCCAGGAGGGGAGCAAGAAACCAGAATGTTGTTTGCAAACTTGGGAGAAATAAACTAACACCAAGTGTAGTATCCCACCTATTTCCAGACCTGGGGATGCCCACTTGAAAAATGTTTGACTTCCTTGCCATTTTACAAACTATGTATAAAACCCACACCTTCATTTCAATATGTTACACTGGTTAGGAAATCAGTATTCCAGAGATACAATTCTAAAACTCTTTCACACACAAAGCAGAATGAGTCAAATGGCGTTGTTAAACGATATCATTTATTTTGCACATTTCAATGTCTTTGAAGGTAAATTATTAATATCAAGGGCACGATTTCAAATGAGTAATTGAAGAAAATAATACTGCCTCTCTTATTGTCCAACTTCAGAAGACAGGTTTACTACCAGGGATGCAAGTTAGCAGATAGATTATTTATTTATTTCTAAGGCAGCTGGTACTGACTTGGCTATATTTCACAAACTTTTCTGGAGGAGATATAAATTCAATCATTTAATATCCTCTCTAAAGCATTCATGATGTGAACTATTATAAATGTAAATATCTGCACTCAGGATAGTTTCCTTATGGGGGCTTTCACAAGAAGCGCAAAATACTTGTGTATAGATCATGAGTGAACATTTAATGTTACTGGTGCCACTACTCCAGCTGGATTATTGGAACATAAGTACTGTTTTCCTAAACTGATTTTTTTCCATTTACAAAATATTTCATGTTCCATTCTCATTAGTGTGTCAGGCTACTTAAGTTGGCATGCCATTCATTCCCGCTGTATGTATCGAATCTTTGGACTCACATATTCTGATTATTTATGAGCCACTATCTGCTGCTTGATTGTTCACTGTAACATGATTTTTTTTCTTTAAAATCTATGCTTACTTTCACAAGATATAATTATTCTTTAATTTATTACCTAAGTACTTTAATGACTACTTAGTGCATTTACAGAGTTGTTCCTTGAAAGTGAAGCACTTTAGGGTTTATTGCATTTATTTAGTGATTTTAAAAATGTATATCTGGACAGAGTGCCAAAGATGCTGTGGAAATAATACCTCTTTGGATGGTTTGAGGTAGTCACCAAGCACCTAAACACTTTGTGTGATGTGGATGGGGTCTACACGCTATTTAAGATCTGGCTGCTCCTTCTCATACCTCTTCCATTCAAAATGTGATCCAACCTCCCACCTTCAGTGCAGTGTGAGTTTATCTGGTCACTTCAGGGATAAGTTGAAATTTTCTTCCCTTTACCTGGGTTTTTTCAACCACCCCATACTATATCTGAGGGATTTTAAAGATTGGCTGGGGGTGATGTCTATAACAGGATGTCATCTGACAGGGGGAGAATGTATGAGTTCAGTGTTCATATTTGCCTCCTTGATGTAGGGTATGGCTTGGAACAGCTTCCACAGCTGATGTGAACTGGATGGATGGAATTATGCTATCACTTTTAAAGTCTTACAACTTGGTTAGGAGTGCCCAAGGTTTACTTTCCAGGAGGTGGCTGGTTGGAGAGCAATCCAAATATTTGGATTGCCATTGGAGCTCAGGTGCTTTGCTCAAGGGAAGGCTGTGGGGTTGTCTTGGAGTAGATATCTGGTCTCAGCTGATTCTGCATCAGGTTTCTCTCTCACACACCCATATTGTTCCATCCAGCTCCAAATAAAGAGGACATAAACTAAAGAAAATGTTCATTGTTCAATTCCATGGCTGGTCCTCAGATATAATAAAGATAACATAAAGCAAATCAGTTCCAAGAATCATAAGGAACAGGTGAGCATATGTTTACAAATGAAGCAATTCCCGTGCCATTAAAACATAGGTTAACCTTTCAACAACCACTTGACAGTATATAATGAAGTCTATATTCTTTGTAATGCATGAAATAGTGCAACCCCTCCATTTCGGAAACACCAGTGAAATGAATGAAAAGTGGGAACGGTAACTGTTTGTCATCTGATTTTCATGCCTGCCAGAGTTGCAGCCCCTGGGAGGCATGGGTGCTTCTCTCTTCTTCCCCCTTAATTGTGTAAAGCAAAGGGAAAAAAACCTTATTGTAGCTCCATCAGTGTGTGTGGACACAGCGCATCTTCAGATTCTGGTGTGCACATGCGTTTTGGGCCCTCTTGCCAATCTCCTTGGAAAAAAACTGTGCCTGGCAAGCAGGCCTGCCAGCAGGCCCTGAAGCGTAGTGCTGAAATAGTGCATCTCGGTGCTCTGCTTCAGACCCTGAAGATGCGCTTGCCGTTTGGTCTGAAGCAGAGTGCCGAGTAAGATGCACTATTTTGGCACTCTGGCAGGCACGAAAATATTCGTTTTGTTTAGGACCTTTTCTAAAACACCATTTGTATAGACGTCCATTTTCAGCAGCGGTGTCCAAAAACTAAAATGGGGCCATACGAATGGAACATACAGAAATGGATAGCAATTCCATACAAATGCACAACACTACTAGATGATTTCAGTAAAGCAACTTATCAATTTCTCAATCAATTGATCAAAAATAACTGGGATATTATTTTGGAGAGGGGAAATACCTTAACAACCCATCCAGATTGGGTGGAGAATAGGAAGATTCTTTATTTTTTGTTGCAAAGCCTAACTGAGCAAACAAAGCAGCAGGGCAGGTGACACAGCTCGTTTATTTTTCTTCCAGCCTGTCTGTGTCTTCAGAAAATATAAATATGAACCTGGCCAGCATACCTTGGGCAACAACCAGAAACAGCCAAATTTGAAGCAGCTATCACAATGTCTTGATGAGTTAGGACAAGTCTTCGTTTTTGCTTGTAGAAAACATTTGGAATTTTGATTTTTTTAAAAAATATTAACCTCACTACTGCAATTGGGTGACAATTAAAAATTCTACTATTTTTAAGATATCTACCATGACTTCATGAAGATCTACAGCTGGCCCTTCATTCTTGCCTCTAATGAGCTCCCCATTTGGAATTTCAACTTGGCTGGCAATCTTAAACACTGAAAAATATTGAGGCATCTAACATGATGCTCAGATGATTGATTGATGCCATCAACCAACGGGTATTCTCCATTAGTATTACATTGAGAAAGTCAAGGGTATGGTTAAATGTGTGGGGAAGGAGAGACTGTGTGAAATAAACTAAGATTTTCTGTTAGCATTTTTCTGTTAAAAGTGTGTGTTTGATTCCACACTTATTAAGGCCATAATTATTTGCCCAAGGACTGGTTGAGTTCACAGTACTCCAGTCTGTGCCACTAGCAAGCCATTCCCCAGGAAAGCTCATTATCTGGGTAAACTAAGAAGGTAACAAATAGTTTTTCAGTGCATTCTTCTTCCTCTTGGTTGGATAGGTGATTACAGAATGAATTACTTCTACTGCTACTACTTATCTTTTATTTACACTGTGCTCTACACTCACACAGGACACAGCCATACTATAAGCCTTTCCCAAAGGATCTGCAACCTAATTGAAAGAGCTGACCTGTTTTCTTATCTCTTCTGTCTACCCGTGCCATCACATCATCTCCCTGTGAAAAACCCTTACTGTGCAAATACTCAGTAACTCTGTAAAGATCTTTCTGTTCTATCAGTGGAGCTTTTTTGTCAGCTTGCTATGATTTTTAGGATTTTTTTATCATCTCATCTAGTTTACACACTTACAGTTTGCTGTGCTTATTGGTTTCTATATTCATTTAATCTCAGTTACTTTTATACTGAATAGGTGTTTTATTTCGTGCCATGCTATCATCAGTGTGTTTTTGTGTGCTTCTAGAAAAGCTATTTAAAGCTGCCATGTCCACACCAGGCAGGTTACATCAGTATAAATCTCAACCAGCATTGTATTGAACCATAAATCTGTGTAGTTCTGTAGGGCAAAGATGGGGGGCATATAGGAATCTCTTTTCCTTCCATTTGAATCCATTGATTTGTGTTCTGTTCTCTAAGGCAACAGAAAAACAAGCTGAGTCTATTTTTCAAATGTTGGGATTCAACCTCATACTGCTCAAGTTTGTAGTCCTCAATAAGAAGTAGAGAGATAGAGTTAAGTTAGGCATCCCCTGAAAGACTGTTGTCATGTCTGTTTTCTCTCACCCTCACCATTTCTCCTCCCATCCTAACTGATGACGTAGAAGAAATTTCTTCAGGGTGCATGTTCCTTTGTTTTTAGACTCAGAAGAAAGACCATGTGATCATTTACTCCTTACATTCATTCTGTTCTTTTTAGTCTGTGTCTTAGTTGTGTGTGAATGAGAAAATGTAGTCTTTAGAGATTTTTCCTTTCGTTAGAACTTAAAAGTAATGGAGGTAGAGAGAAAGCTTAAACCCAATCATTTTCTATCAAGACTGTAGTTGTTTTGTTTTAATACAATTTAAAAAACTATTTAGACTGAACTCTGCATCTCTCTTCCTTAACCTCAAGAATTCTTAATAGCCATATTCTGCTTGCCCTGAGCTAAAATGCTATACTAAGTTTTCTTTTTGTTTTTAAATGCTTTTGGTGTTTTGGGGGGAATGTCCCTAACACTAAATAAATATCATTCAGTAACTCCCACACTGAATCTTGGCTATCACAGAGTGAAAGAAGGGTTTACATTCACTACTACCACTACTTGCTCAATCTTCTCTCCTCTCTAGTGAATGTCTTGTTTTTAAGACAAGTACCACAAAATGGCCAGAAAGGCTACAGCTGCTGGTAATTGTCTGTCTAGTTCTGTCCCTATTTCTTTGGCATCTCTGTTGGTCCAGTGGCAAAACTCTTTAGCTGCTGTCTACCTTTTCAGGTTCATTTGACCTGGCACCTTTTCACATTACACAGTTATAGTCCTCTGATTCCACTTTAAGTGCCCTTAGTCAAATTTATGGAATTATGGGAGTTGCAATTTAGAAAAAAAAAAGATGTTTAAAATTTTCAGCCAGCTTACTCTAGCAGAGTGGCTCACAAACTTTGGTCCTCCAGATGTTTGGGACGTCAACTCCCAGAAGCCCTAGCTAGTTTAGCCAATTGTCAGGAATTCTGGGAGCTGAATTCAAAACATCTGGAGGACAAGAATTTGGGAATCAGTGCTCTACTGCCTCATCAGGCTGTGAATGTCCAAATTTTATAGGATAGGAGGGTACTGTTCCATTATCCGGGTTGAGGCCACCAGGAAGTGCTAGAGAGAGAAGGATTGTCCCATTTGGGGGGGGGGAGGAAGAAAACAATTTTCCCCATTTTTACTGGTTATGCCTCCTTCATCCTTCCCATATCATAAACGGGTTGCTTCCACAACAGGGACATGGATGGAGTAATAACAGGAAAACAAGGGGTAATGGTTTTCCTCCTTCAACCTGATATCGAGCAATTTAGGGCAGTTTGCTGATAGTAAAATCCAAACCGTGGACAGTGAGACCCAGTATATGGATAATGAGATCTGACATGCGGGTATCGAAATTCGGCACCGCGCTGCAGAGTTTGTGCCTTGCAAGACTTCAAGCTAAAACCCAAATGTTCCTCAATCAAAAAGGTCTCTCTAGTTTAAGCAGAAAACACTGAGGCAATTTATTCAATCTGGCCAGAAAGGATGACAGCCAGTGGTAAGCCTCTCAAAGAAACTGACATCCATTGTACAGATAAAACACACAATTTATACAGTTCAGTCTTTTGTTTTTAATGTGCATGCCCAGCAGTGGCCAGTTTTGCACTGATTAGCATAGCTGACAGTGACATCACAAGCAGCTGAGAAGATTCCCTCCACATAGTGGGGCTACGGAACCCAACAGCCAATTAGAGAGCTTTTCCCACTTCTGATGCAGATTTTGGCTCCCCAGTGGCAGGCAGGGGGGTGGAATGGTCAGGAAAAACAAAGGATAATATAGTTCAATGAATGAGTTGCAGTGTCTCGACCTCGATACTAATATAGCGGGGCCATCGGGTCCCTGAAGATTATTGTTTTGGTGATTGTCTAGTGAATGACCCATAGAGTGGTTCTGACACCTATGGTGCCTGTGTCCATTCCTGACCTTACAAAAATGCTGTCTAGAGTGGGATTGAGGAAATTGTTCCTGGGAAAGGGGAAATGTCATTGAGGAGAAACAGTGGCAGGACCTTCCATACTCCAGGGAGGGTGCCAGGTGATTGTCCATATGGCCACAAAAAGGAAGGTTAACCCAATTCAGGGTTCAGTTCAATTAGAATCAGTAGAGTGTTGTAGTGCAGCCCATGGTTGTGGCCGATACCAATGTAAATGGAGAAGTGGATCATGAGAACTCAGGGCTTGCAAGCCAACATGAGATTTTAAGTCCTGAAAATGATCAATCTGTGTTTCCAGACATTAGTGAAGGTCACATTCCAGAGAGGTACTGGGATGAGGCAGAGGAGTCATTCTATGGGGAAATTATCTCAAAGGATGAAATCCCAGGTGGAGAAAATAATGAGCTCAAAGATAATGAGTTGGCTGATAGGAGACTCAGTTTTCATAAACTTTGTGCTGCTCAACATAATCTCTGAAGGTCACAGCACTTGTTGCAGAAGAGACCCATATCAGGCAGTCATGGGAAAAGGCATGATTTCATGTGAATATTAGAGAAACCGGGGGGGGGGGGGAGTTTCCAGCCAGTCTAGTCAATGTAGGTAATAGAGGAACAGCTTACCAAGTCTCAGTCCAGCCTTCTAAAGGATTTGTAGTTCCTTGTCTTTGTTCATGTTTCTTGCTTCCAAATTTGAAGAATTGTTCCTGGATTTTTGTATTGAACTGCATACTTCTGGTTTTCTTGTATTCCTGTTTTGGATGTTCTGTTGCCTTGGGATTTTGGATTACTCCTGTACATTGAACCCCATGGACTATTTAATGCATATAGACTTTGAAGTTTTTTTTCCTATTTTTGCTGATGTGCTTTTTATATAACCTTTAATAAACTGTTTTGCTGATTTAACTTGGACCGGAGTGTGGTGGTTAAGTTCTGAGGTGTTTCCTGGCCTGCAATGCAACATAGAGATGGATTGATTCCGAAGATGATGGGTGCTTGAGTTCTTTGTTAAGATGAAGACCAAGAAGACAAAGGGAAATTCCAGATCAGGGAGTGCCGATGAAAGGTCACCAAGGTCATGGAGGTGGTTTCATGGCTCCAAAGATATTTTAGAAAATCATAAAACATAAAATATTAAAACATGCACATAAGGGATTTTGGCATTGCCTAATCCATGGATACCAGGGGCACCTGGTTCTGGATGCCGGGGTTTTTAGGATATGGAAGTGTATTAAGGGGTTACTTTGTAATTCATAAAGAGAGGTTTGGAGGTAATGTATCTTCTGGAGATGGTGGCTGCTGCATGTTTTCGTTGGTCCTCCTCCAGCAAGGCATCAGGACTTTGGGGCTCCCACTCAGCTAGTTTTGAATCTCCCTCCATGGTACAAATGAAACAACTTGTCAATCTTTATAGATTTTGCTGAGGGGGCCATGTGTCTTGGATTGACCTCAAACCCACCTTCTACCCCCATAAATGGGACAATCCTTCTCTCTCCAGGGCCTCCTGATGGCCTCCGCCCAGAAAATGGAACAGTACAAATAGAAGTAAAAGTGGGATCATAGTGCTATACTTTTGTAGCATTAAAGAGTTCTAACCATTTATTCTGCCTTGAGAGAGCAGAAGAAAAACAACAGTGCCTATAAATTTTATCAAAATAAATCATACTACTTGTCCCTAGGCAAATTTGCAGAGATAGCTCTTCCATTCCAAGTTTTTCCAATGCCTTATCAGCCAAAACAAAAGCTCTCATGTTTTATTTTGAAAACTTGCCATCATCTGTAACTAAGGGACAATGAACAGAAGCTTGGAAACAATTGATCGCATTGGCCAATGCAATGTGGTTCCATTATCCTGAAACCAATTAGACAGATTGCACTGATGATCAATGAACATCTGCTGGACACATAATCAAAAGTAAAAAAAAAGTTACATACTATGTTTTTGTTTTGTTTACATTTAGCAAATAAAGAGCCTGTGGCTAGTTTCTGTGAAAAAAGAAATTAAATGACTTGGCATTTTTTGGTGTTAAAATTTGAAAAATTAAGTTCTCGAAAGAAGGGATTATGAGAAAGATTTGGTTAGAGAGACATGAATATAACATGTTATATATGAATATAACAACAGAAAGAAAGATTAGAAGTCACTGTCATTTTTAATGTATTTTAAATCTTTCCATAAAACATTAAAAAGACTGGCTGGAAAGTATGTAAACCTTAGGCAGGGTTTCTTAGGGGTTTTTTTTCCCTCCTCTTCATTTTCCCCAACCCAAATTCTCATGAATATTACTACATATCAGCAGATTAACAATATGGGCTGGTGGGATAGTTAGCTGATTAACTTTTTATCATTTTTAAGTTTATGAACACTCACTTGCCATAGCTGGAGAAAAGATTGATTGATTGATTGATTGATTGATAGCTCTTGTATGTACCTGATTTCTTTTTTAAAAAAAAAGAACTATAATTCTTGAATCCATGAATCTATGATAAAAGAACTATAATTTGCCATTTGAGTAGCTCTGGGATCCTTCTTCTTAAAGATAAGAAAAGGTTGAAAACGTTGATAGAAAGAATTTCACAGAAGTCTTTCTTCATAGTGACCTTTTGAATCCTGCATAAAGAGACCTGAACTATTTGAGCACAGGGGATACAGATCTTGATACTTTCCTCACATTATCACAGTTTCTTACATAATATGATACAACCCCGATATCTCTGGTGGATACATTCCCAGTCTTTGTGTGAATATGTAAAACAGCAAACTCTATAGAAATGTAGGGATTCCAGCCTAAGAATCCCTTCATTTCCACAATCATGCTCAAAAATCTGGAAAATGCCTATAGAGATCATATTTAATTGGGTGTGGATAAATTAAACCATACCGTAGATACCAGCCCTAAGGGCCTGGGAGTCATACTGTATTCTAAAAGAACAGAGTCAGACACAAGGCAGAACAAGCAGCATTGCAGCTGGTCCCTATTGCTGTGTATATCCACTATGAGTTTTCTTCCCTTTGCCCTGTGATTCTCCTGTCCCTTGCTATTGGTGGGTAAAACCCATCAATAGTTTCCCATCCCACTGCATTTCCATTACTTACTTTAGTGTGATGGGTCTATTCCACTTAGCAGCATGAAAGCAATAATGTAACATCAGAGGGGTGAGATTCCCCTCCTCTCTCCCTTTGTTGTTCCCAAGATGGGCACTTCGATCGAGATAGATCAAGATATAGATATAGATATAAATATATGCCTTTTTGTTGTTTTCAATGCTACAATTGGACTATTGCACTAAAAATAAAAATGATAAAAATTTAAATGAACCGCAGGGTATATATGATAGGGAGCAGTGCTTGGAAGGTGTGGTTATGAGAGTGTACAGAAGTCTTTTTGGTGAACTGGCAAAATTGTGCTCCTGAAGAGAGGTGTGGTATCAAATGTACTGTATGTATACATTATCCACACTAATAATATCTTGCAGAATGGTGAGTTGTTGTGATAAAGGCCTTCCTGTAGGAGAGGGTCTGGAAATAAAGTTGTTTGAATCCTTTATCAGCTTGTTCCTTACTAAATGATTAACTAAGTAATACATACTTTATGATTAGGTACTGCTTTGTATTCAAAATAGCTAGTTTAGGTCTATCTGCACAGACCATAAATCCCAAATTGGGACAGAAGTTGTTCTTGTGTGTTCAGATAATGCCCAAGTATTTCCAGTCCCTAATTCAGGGTAAAATTGGCTAACCCAGTTTTATTTCACATTCACAGAAGACAAGCAGTGGCCACAAAACTGGAGGGCTCCCGGCTGTTGCCGGGTGCCTTTGCTCATGTCACAAAAAGTGCTCACATGACGTTTCTCCAAGTTGTGTGTGTGCATTTCCTGATATTGGCAAAGGCACCCAGGAACAGGCAGGAGGTCTCTCAAACTCTATAGACACCCTCATGTTGTTGTTATTTATTTGTTCAGTCACTTCTGACTCTTTGTGACCTCATGGACCATGCCAGAGCTCCCTGTCAGCCGTCGGTCGCCACCCCCAGCTCCTTCAAGGATACCATCCATCAATCTTATACTTGGTCGGCCCCTCTTCCTTTTTCCTTCCATTTTTTCCCCAGCATCATTGTCTTCTCCAAGCTTTCTTGTCTTCTCATGACGTGGCCAAAATACTTTGGCCCCCATGTTGATCAATGATAAAAAAGATAAGACTGACCACCCGGTGGGGCCAAATCAGATTGAGCCTGACTTGATGACCGAAACTCCATCCTGGCACTGCAGTGGGATGGGTGCAAGCAGTGTAGCCACCCTCTGGGCTGATCTGAACTATTTTCATTCCAGATGAGCCCTGGATTTTATAGCCTGTGTAGGTGGGACTGTTGTCATAATTGTGATGCTATTAGCAAGATCATAGCTCATTTGAATTGTGCAAGAAAAAAGTCTCCTACCTTCCAAAGGGAGGGGGTTCAAAATTCTGGGAGAATCCACCAAAAGTATCACTCCTGTGTAATCATTAGATGTTTCTGTGAAGGTGGTAGGTTTGCAGAAGATCTTTCTCTGAAGATCATATAGATGTTCATAGAGCCTTGCCAGTCTCACAGAGCAATATACAGCCCTTCAGATAGCCTGGACCAGTGCTGTGCAGGACTTTGATGAGCAATGATGGAATAGCATGACCAGACACAAAAGTTTGGTTAAATTAGAGTAATTTTATTTGACTTATAACCTATTTTAAGTTTTTTAATAGCAGCAAGAGGAGAGACCAATAATGTGGACTTAGCTGATCCATTTATCTGTCCTAGGCTATCTCATCAGCCTTTCCTTTGATAAAACACCTGAGCCCCAAGGGCAATCCAATACAGTGGAACTTCTACTTAAGAGTGCCTCAACCTAAGAGCATTTTGAGTTAAGAACTCTTGCTTGGCCTGGTTTTAGCTCTGACATAAGAGCAGCATTTTGAGTTAAGAGCTAGTGCCAGAGGGTGTGTTAGTGCAAGATTGCAAGACTTTAGGGTCTCAAGGGAGCAAATAAAAAAGGGGGTGTTGTAGGCCTGGAACAGATTAATAGCAAGCATTTCAGTGCATTTCATTAGGAAATTTCACTTTGAGATAAGAGCATGTTGAACTAAGAGCTCAATCACAAAATAAATTAAACTCTTAAGTCAAGGTATCACTGTAGTTGCATAGCTCCCCAACCAGTCACATACTGAAAGGAACACCCAGGCTACTTCCGTCCATGTAGCAGGACTTTGTAAGTAAGAGCAAAATGCTCAGATCAGCCCCAAGATTAGACTTTCTGCTCACCCCCTAGGTCCCAAAACCTGTAGAGGCAACTCCAGACCCCTGCCCTTCACCAAAAGGTATGCCAAAGTATGCACCAAAGTCTTACATTCTGCGTATTCTTACCTCTTCTTCCACCAGACTAGCTAATAAGGCATTCATTCACTGTTGCATTTTCCTTCTGAATAATGAAGATCATCAGTTCTGTAAAGCTCTGGTTGGTGAAAATGAATGTTAGGAAGTGTAGGAAAGTGGCCTAACTCTTTGCTTGAAGCATTCTGGACCTCTCCATTAACCTTTGTCCTGGCTCGATAAATATATTGAAGATAGGTAATAACCATAACTTAAAATTGTACCTGGAAACAAACTGGCAGCTAGCTCCTTGTAACTTGCCCCAGTTAACAACATGGCTGCAATGAAGTTTATGAGTAGTTTTAAAAAGTTGAGAGTGTAACCGACCTGGAAAAATTGCCAATTACATGCTTTATTAAGGGAATTACAGATAAGTGGTACACAATGGCAAGGAAATAGCTGAAGACACCTTTAGAAATTACAGCTATTTTGGTAAAAGGCTTATCGTTTTGGCCCCCTTCTTCCTGTCAGTTTAGGAGGATGTAAACTACTTAGGCTAGAATGTGAGATATCAACAAAGAAAGGTTAGGGATTAAAAAGAATGTAATTGGGTGCAAAAAGTTTGATGAAAAAGTACCTGTTTCATACTGCCTTAAACTCTGTGGTATGAAGGTGCATTTTGTCTTCACAATCTGCTCATTTATGAAGTTTGTGGTACAATTTGGGAAATGGAAATCCACACAAAACCATAACTTCCTTAAAGCTGTGAAGAGCAAAAATATGTACAACTGACAAAATATGCTTAAGTACTCTTCTGACATTAGAAACAGAATGTGCAAGTATGTTAGGTTATACTATTATTTATTATTATTATATTATATTATGTTATGTTATATTATATTATATTATAGAAATGTACATGTCTATACAAAAATGAACTAAGGTTGGGACAAGAATCCATGCAGTAAAACATAATACTTTGGGAAATTTACATTTCTTTAATAGGGATATAAATTGTTACTATGCGTCTCATTTTTGTCCATGAGACTAAGAAAAAACACATTTTCTCTGTTCATCCTTGAAACTGGTCACCAATGAGATTAGTGAGGTGTCATAGGTGAAAAAAACTACCTAGCAATGATGGAGGCCTGTTCTCCCATCAATTGAGGCATCACAGACTCCTGCCAGAAATCTTTGGTATAACAACAATCAGAAGCATGCCCTTTCTTACAATTTTTCTTCCTGCAAGAGATTACTGGTGAAAGGGGTTGGAATTGCCAGTCTGTTGTATTGCAGTAGACAGAAAAACAAACTTCCATCATTTGCATAAGCTGACAGAAAGTGTTGTCTGCTATGAAGGACTCCAGTGTCGTACTCCATTCATTTCTTTAATTGTTACCCATAGCTTTTCATGATCTATATAATCATAGGCTTTGCTGTATTCTATAAAGCACAAGCTAATAGACATTGGGAAATGGTATAAAGATTTTCAAAAAACATTAGTCTGTGCTTTTTAGACTACAGCAAACCTATGATTATATAGATCGTGAAAACTATGCATCACTGGATTGTCCGATGCATAATCTGCACTCAGGATAAATCCCCCACCCTGCCCCAAACCTCCACCATGTCATTTCTGATTACAATGGAGTTATAGGAAAGCACCCTACAACAGTAAACATGCTGTGTCTTTGATTTTGGGGAGAAACAGGGCACAGGGAGGGGAGGGAGGCACTGCCATTCCATCTCCCCAAGCTCTGATATCCCCAATAGCAATGGTCTGGATCTTCGTGGATGTTTTTTTCTTTAACCCAAGATAAACCAGCAGTAAAACATTTTGTCCCTAGTTACATCGTATTAGCTTGGGGCATCATTTGAATGCTCCTGGCTAATGTGATTACTGACACACATTATGTGGCAGTGTAGATGGGCCCTTGGGGTTTAATATAACAACAACATAGAAAGACTCTAAAAATAAGATAGAACAGGGCTTTGAAGGAAAGCAGACTTTTTGAGAACATATTTCAGTATAGCCTTGGGGAAAAAAACAGGACATTTGATAAAGTTTGCTTCACAACTCATATATCCAGTTGAATTTGACATGCACTTCAATAATAGTGTCCCCTTCCCATTTTGCTAATGATAATATTTTATCAAGATAGCTATGGTTTTGGATTTCCCCTGTCAGATTTAAGGGAGATATTCATAACTATAGGCTTTGAAATTCATAGGTAAGCTTGTATTGCATATTTTTGGATTTATTATGTTTTTTTACAAGTAGAAAGCAGTCTTGTACAGTACAGTCAAGAAATAAGAACAAACAGATGAATGCTTGATTTCTATCAAGCAAATAGCTTTTACCTGTCAAATAACTGCGCACTGTGCTTTCTGTTATCACAAAATACACTCTTCTGAAAGACAGTTTGCTCAGGTGCTTTTCTCAGATGCTAAAATGTTTAGATATGGAATAAAGAAGACCGTGACATTTCAAACACACACAGAACTACTGTCTTGACAGCTGACATGCTAACAATACAGACAAAAGAAACAACTGTTTCTTTTTAAAGACAGATCTGTGGTTGTGCTTTGTTGTGTATATACAATACACTTTGAAGTCTAGTTATATAGAGTAGCTTCTGACAACTATTTAACTCTCTAGCCAACAAACAATAATTTTCACAAAGTGATCAGTAATGGCCCAATGTTTAGTGGGAATTTACTGGAGTATCAGCAAACTTGACTGTCCAAAGTATTGCAGCCTGATTTGCAAAAAGGGTGGATAGTGGATACATAATTCATTGGCCTCATATTTCTGTCATGAAATACTCTTATCCATTTCTATGCATAATTCAAAGTGCTAGTTTTGACCTATGAAGCCCTGTGTAGCTTGGGTCCAGTCCAGCTGGAGGACCATATCTTATGAACCTGTTGGAGATGTAACATTATCTGGAGAGGCCCTTTTCTCTGTCCTTCTACCTTCTCAGGTTCATTTTATGGGAACGAGGGAGAGGACCTTCTCAGTGTCTACTACCTCAGACTTTTGAATATCCTTACTGGGAAGACCAGAATGGCTCCCTCCTTCCACTGTGAACTGTAATCATTCTTGTGCCATCAGTCTTTTGGAAATTGAATGGGATGAACTAGTAATGATGTGTTGTGTGTTTTGATGATAGTTTTAATTCAATTTATTATATACTATCAGCACTTTGTTTTCTATGAATTCTATATTCATAGAATCTATATCTTGAAAATATGTATTTAAAAAAAATTTCCCTACACCCATGTCTTTACTACCCCGTGGTATATATTGCACCCATAGTTTTTGATGCTCATCATCCATCTCATACAAGTAGTCCTTGACATGATAAAAGTTTGTGAGAAGGTTTGCACTAGCATTGGAGGGGGTAGACGCTTCTCAATCAATAGGGGATCCCCATTAATCCCAATGGGTGCTTAAGTAAGACTTGGGTAGAGGACAGCCAGATCCACATAATCTACTAATTTGTAGTATATATGCTATACTGGATTCCACCAATTGTTTTTGAATTACTTTTACTTTTTATCGATTTTGTTGTTGTTAAATGTCTTGTTTTTATTAAGTTTCAAGTTCCCTTGAGCCCCGTTATTGGGAGAAAGACAGAATAGATTATTATGATGAGGATAATGACAATGACTTGTATTTGTGAAAAAATATCAGTAGCCGGTTGGATTGTGCCTGCCATAAAGGAAAGAAGAAAAAGTTTCAGCATGACAGTATTAATTCTCCTATTAATACATTTTGACACAAAGGAATACAAGCCAACTTCATCTACTTTTCTCATTCAGATATATGTACAATTTATATTCAGAGAACCCAAAGGAGTTAAGTGAGGAGTCAAAATCTTGTGAAAGAAATCAAAACTGCCTTCAAATAAAAAGAAATAATAAATAATACCATCCTTAATCTTGCTTCAATTTGATCTGCTTGAAGGGAAAATCAATTGAAAAGATATTGGGGAGATTCTTTTGTCTGGAAAGTTACGTTCACACAATAGCTTGAGATGTCAAGCTGTTTTCTGTGGTACTTCACTCTGAAAGTAAAACTAATATTTGAACGCTTACTTTCATTATAAAAAGAAATCCTTCCTATTATCCACACAATTGGTATTTCTTCCTCTTTCACTCAGTTGCTTCCTAGGTCTCCAGTAGTTCCAAATGACAGCTCAGAAAGCCAGAATACATATTAATGGAGAAAGTTTGTCTTCATGGTTACAGGAAAGTCAATAATTACAAAATAACAGAGGTGGTATAGAACCTCATTTAACAAAGGCTTTTTACCCAATAGGGGAAAACGTAGGATTTCTACCAGTATAGGCTTGCAATGTAAGCTGAAAAAGAATACTGGAATGGGATGGAATAGGATGGGAAAGGGTATGGTTGTAAGTGTTTATTACTCCTTCTTGTTGGCCATCATGGCATCCCTCATGCTATTCTTAGTCATCCAGCAGGCTCCAGAACAAGACAGAAGGTTGAAGTCTTGCCTGGCCTCTTTGTAAATTGAAATATGAAAAAACATAATAGTTTCCAGTTGATAAAGAGGGCTGCAGTGAAGTATCTTATCATGTATCTATTTGTGTTCATTAATTGACGATATCATGGGTAAGGCTAGATTAGACTCTGGGGAAGGTGGTATAAAAATTGCAAGAAGAAGCATGAACAACTCAAGACATATTACTACTAGCCAAAAATAGCAAAGTTGAAAAATTGAAAAAGTCAAGGAAGAAAGTGCAAAGGCAGGGTTATAGTTGAACATTAAGCAAACAAAACTTGTGAACACAAATGATTTGCATGATTTTAAATCAGAAGATGAAGACATTGCAATAGTTTTTAAAGTTCTTCATATGTGGCTCAGCCATGAAACAGAATGGATACTGCAGTCAAGAAATCAGAAGACAAAGGCTGGATCTAAACTGCCAAATAATGCAGCTTGAACTGTATTATATGGTCAGTGTGGCCTAATTAATGCAGTTCAGTGCCATTCAAACTGCATTATTTGGCAGAATAAATTCACCCTAGGACTTGGAAGGGAAGAGAAGAAATACAAAACACCCAAGTATAAAGATAAGGCCTGGGCTGTGGTGCAGGCGGGAGAGCAAGCCAGCTGCAATTAACTGCAATGAATCACTCTGACCAGGAGGTCATGAGTTCGAGGCCCCTCGGAGCCTATGTTTGTTTGTCTTTGTTCTATGTTAAAAGGCATTTAATGTTTGCCTATATGTGTAATGTGATCCGCCCTGAGTCCCCTTCGGGGTGAGAAGGGCAGAATATAAATGCTGTAAATAAATAAATAAATAAATAAATAAATAATTGGATACCAAAGTTAGAAATATGGCATTGTATTTCTATGATTTTGAAAGCTGTACAGTGAAGAAACTGTATAGGGACAAAATCAAGTCATTTGAATTATGGTCCCAGAAGAGAATTCTGTGGATATACTTGACTGCCAACAAAACAGATAAAAGGATCCTAGAGCATATCAAGCCTAAAGTCCTTCCTAGAAGACAAGATGAGTTACCTGAGATTGCCATTCATATTTATTGGATATATCATAAGAAAACACAACTCATTAGAAAAGATGATTCTTAATAAGGTAGAAAGCAGGAGCAAAAGACCACACCATAGGCACAATCAAGGCAGCCACACCCCTGAACTTGCAAGACCTAAATAGGATTTGTGGGTTACCATAAGTCAAAGTTCACTTTATGCTAATTGACAAGAGGGTGAGTTGTAGGGCAGAGGGAACTGCTAGAAACTATCTGTCTTCCTGTTCTGTTTGGCAAAGACTCTACAAGATTGGTGTGGCTTTCACATCAATGGGATATCTAGTCCATACTTCAAGTCTTGTCTGAGGAAACTTCTTAGATTGCTCATTTAAATTTTGTATTCATCATCCAGTAATTCACAGCCCAGATTGAAGCTACCATCTGGAGTCCTTTATCCAAGAGGGGGAGGGATTATCATGTGAATGCAAGCATGGAGAGGAAAGAAATTAGCATTAACAGTGACCTTTCGTGGATTTATCCAATTCTTGATCCACAAGAGCACTAATATAAATGATTTTAAAACTGTTTGTATTGTTGTGAATTGCTTGGCATGAATTGTTTGGGATTCTTTCCATGTTATTGGATTGATATTGCCCTACTCTGAGATTCATAGATATAGAGAGCACCGAGCAGTGTTGAAATTTATTGATTTTAATTCATATGCAAGGTGTAGACTGGCATAGTATAAAAACTGCATATACACATATGCCCCATGTTCTTTTCCACATAAAATTCAATAATCAAAAAAGGAATGTAAACCATATGAATCTATAGATAACAGATAACAATACTATATTTTTACAAAACAATTTGAACATCAACCTGCAGGATTCAAAGAATGTGTGTCTCCAAATTGTATGGTTAGTAACAAAGTTTTCAGAGAAGGGAGGAAAAGGCTATACTTTTACAGAGTTTTCATTCTTGTGCATATTAAGACTGGTCTAATCCCAAGAATTTGGCATCATGTGCACACAAAGAGAAAAAGAATGATAAGAAGACTTTAAAAAAATCCTTCTGGGTTGATCTTCAAATTATTTATATTAATATATTGTGTAATAGAGGTGGAGGAAAACTCATGGCCTATTTTCTGATGTACCTGCCATTCCCATATTTTTTTTTTAAAAAAAAATGTCCCCACTTGAGATGGAGTTGCCACACTGCAAACTGGAAAGGACTTCTGTAACTTAACAGTTGTGTAGAAGAGGGAATTCTAGAAGCGTTGTTTGTTATCTGACTGTTTGTTTTATGTCAAGAGCGACTTGAGAAACTGCACGTCGCTTCTGGTGTGAGAGAATTGGCCGTCTGCAAGCATGTGGCTCAGGGGACACCCGGATGTTTGATGATTTATCAGACTTGTGGGAGGCTTCTCTTATGTCTGTCAGCTGGAGAGGGACTGAGGGAGCTCACCCGCTTTCCCAGATTCAAACTGCTGACCTGTCAATCAGCAGTCCTGCCACACAAAGGTTTAACCTTTTGGGCCACTGGGGGCTCCCATCTGACTGTGTGACAAGCAACAACAGACATCCCTCTTCTGTACCATTGTCAAAGGCCAATGTGTCCTCTTTTCAAGCTACCATGCCCAACTTACAAGGGGCATTGGGAAAAGAGGGATGGATCATGCCCATGTTGCCCATGTTGCCACTGCTGTCACAGTCAGACACAGAACTCTGTGTGAACTCCTGGCCATTGTGGTTGCCTTGTGTGACACCAGCAGAGGTGCCCATGTGACCAAGAAGATAATGGAGAGATCTGCAAACCCCTCTACTGATGTCAGAACAGATCACCCATGACAGCCAGGAGTCCACATGGAGCTCTGAGTCTGGCTCTGTGGCAGTAGTGACATGAAGAGTGAGGTGACAGTTCAGTGGTGCTGATGCAGCCTTGGCCCAGCTGGACACAACATGGCACTGCAGTGGGCTCAGCAGGGGATATCTGGCCACAAAATTAGTAGCCACGAGTGCAGACTCATCCTGTTTGTACCCCTTCAGTCAATGCTTTGCTTATAATTACGAATGCCTATTGGTGGTCTCCCTTTTTCCTTTTAACTGTCCCTGAAAAAAAAGTGCTACATATATTTCTTAGCTGAAACATTTTGGGCAATTTGCAAAGTAAAACCTTTCATGTCAAGAGATCCAGTCTTTCCTTCACACCAGTCTTGAAACCCTTCAACACATACATAAATCAATAAAGAAAAAAAACAAACCCAAAACATCTAGCTTCCTATCACTGAGAGCAAGCCACGAATATCAGATCCTTTTTCTTTGTTTCTTTGATTTATATGCAAGCAAATGTGCAAAACTAAAATGTGTAATTTGAAAAATGGCAAAACACTTTAGTCAAGAAGAAAAATGTGCACATTAACAAAAATGTGTTTAAGTTCATAAATAAAAGGTTATCCATTTCTCTGTGGGAATGAAACTAAAAGTCTACTGACTTTTTATGGGGCAAATATACTATTAAGATTCTGAAAAAGGCAAGGAAAACAAAGTTGGCAGAGATTTATGTCCCTAGATACAACCCAAAGTGTTTTTGATATCTCACCAGGTTATAAATATGTAGGTCACTTCTTGCATTGAAAAAGTGAAGATGTCATTTTGGCCTTGTCCATATACTACCTGCATTTGTATTGATTGTAGCTTGTACATTAGGGGTATTTTTTTCCTTTGAAAAGGCCCACTGAGTAGATAGCCTTGCCTGAAAGCTTTCTGTTGAGAAGAGCTTCAAGGGGATTAAGTTCCTACGTAATTGTGATTTCTTTCTTTCCTTCTTTCCTTTTTAAAAAATGTTTCTATTGTAAACACAGGTAAAATAATATCAAAATCGTGTTGTCAAAGGCTTTCATGGCCGGTATCACAGGGTTGTTGTATGTTTTCCGGACTGTATGACCATGTTCCAGAAGCATTCTCTCCTGACATTTTGCCCACATCTATGGCAGGCATCCTCAGAGATTGTGAGGTATACTTTTGAGGATGCCTGCCATAAATGTGGGTGAAACGTCAGGAGAGAATACTTCTGGAACATGGCAATACAGTCCGGAAAATATACAATAAACCAATATCAAAATCCATCACCATTTCAATATACGTATCAAATGATTTTTTTTAGTAATCGTAACCTTTCCTTCTTTTCTTTTCTTTTCTTTTCTTTTCTTTTCTTTTCTTTTCCTTTCCTTTCTTTTCCTTTCTTTTCCTTTCTTTTCCTTTCTTTTCCTTTCTTTTCCTTTCTTTTCCTTTCTTTTCCCTTCCTTCCTTCCTTCCTTCCTTCCTTCCTTCCTTCCTTCCTTCCTTCCTTCCTTCCTTTCTTTCTTTCTTGGACAATAACATTCAACTGCCTCTATTCCCCAACATTTGTACAAACTTCCAACAGTTATTCTTCCTGTCCCTTCACTCCACTGTTCTCCATAGGGCTTGCTACTTGGTTGGAATGAAGAGTGGAAGCAAGCTTCCTCACTTAGAGTGCATCTACACTAAAGAATTAATTCAGTTTGACTCCACTTTAACCTCTATGGATCAATCCTACAGAATCCTGAGATTTGTAGTTTGCCGAGACACAAACACTCTTTGACATTGAAGATATTCTTCCAGGGGTGACCAATTTGTTTCTCTCATAGGTCTTCCTGTAGTTTTTTTGATCAGGAATGTTAGTCTGTCCATGTTTTTAATATCCATTAGCTTCTCCAACCACAGTTCTTTTGAGAGTTTTTTTCCGTCCTTCCAGTTTCTTGCAACCACAAGCCTGGCGGCCGTTACCATGTATGTAAATAGTCTCTCCTTATTATTCTTCTCTTGCTCTAAAGTTGTTATCTCCCCTTCTTTAAAGTTATATAAACCTAGTAAATAGTATTCCGGTTTGCACTCGAATTCCAATTTTAATATCTTTTTACATTCTGTGTGAATTGTTTTCCAATACTTTTTTATTATCTTACAATTCCACCACATGTGGAAGTATGATCCTACTCGTTCCCTACAATGCCAACATCTATTATCTCTATTTTTGTACATGAATCCTAATTTTTTGGGTGTTAAATACCATCTGTGTATTGTTTTCAGCCAATTTTCCTTTAAATCAGTAGAGTAGCATAGTTTAATCTTTTTATTCCATATAGTGTGCCATTCGTCTATAGTTATAGATCTTCCCAGGTTCCTGGACCATTTTATCATTGATTCTTTGACTATTTCGGATTCCGTATTCCATTCAAGCAGTTTTTTATAAAGGATTGTTATAACTTTTTTCTCCCTTTTCAACAAATTGTCCCAGAAATTTGAAATGGTACTGAAACCTAATTTTTTATCTTTTTTATAACTTTCTTTTAATTGATGGTATTGTAGCCATGTGACATTTTTATATTCTTTTTTAATATCCTCCCATTCTTTCATCGGGGGTATAGCTATCCCCGCCTCTGCTTTCTTAATTATTTCCGAATACGTCGGCCATTTTTGCCAGCCGAGCAACCTACGTTGCGTTGCCTCTAGCGGAGACAACCAAAGTGGAGTTTTTTCGTAAAAAAATCTCTTATATTTTTGCCAGATTGCCAATAATGCTGCTCTAACAAAGTGGTTACCAAATTGTTTGTCTATTTTCGCTTTGTCTTGCCATAAATAGCCATGCCATCCCCATCTCAAATCGCTTCCTTCTAATGACAGTATTTTAATTTTTTCCAGTCTTACCCAATCTCTTATCCAATCTAGCGCGCATGCTTCATGGTATAAATTTAAATTTGGAATGTCAAATCCCCCTCTTTCTTTTGGGGTAGTCATCGTGGAAAATTTAATTCTAGGTTTTTTATTTTTCCAGATAAATTTGTTTAGTTCGCGATTCCAATCGTTGAATAGTTTTTTACCTCTAATGATGGGGATGTTACGGAAAAGGTATAGTAATTTGGGCAATACATTCATTTTGATTATTGCTATTCTACCCAGTAATGATATATTTAGGTTTTTCCAATTTTCTAAGTCCCTTTTAATCTCGTTCCATTTCGTTCCATAATTAAGTTCCAATAATTGATTATTCCTATTTCCTATCCAGATTCCTAAATATTTAAATTTCTTGACAATTTTTAATCCCGAAATATCTTTAAGTTCCCCCTGACTTTTGTTTGACATATTCTTTGTTAAGATCGTTGTTTTTTCCTTATTAATTTTAAAGCCTGCCAGGGTCCCATACTCCTCTATTTTCTCCAACCAATCTTTTATTCTTTCTTTTGGGTTTTCTAATATACAAATCACATCATCGGCGAAGGCTCGTACCTTTAGTTCTTGTTTCTCTATTCTTATACCCTTTAAATTTTCCTCTTTTCTTATTGATCTCAATAAAATTTCTAAAGTAAATATAAAGATTAATGGGGACAGTGGGCAGCCCTGTCTTGTTCCTTTTTGGATTTCGAATTCTTCCGTCAGCCTGCCATTTATTTTTATTTTTGCGTATTGTTTTTCATAAATTGCATTGATCCCGTTTAGAAAATGATTTCCCATGTCCAATTCTCTAAATAATATTTTGAAAAAATCCCAATTAACATTGTCGAATGCCTTCTCCGCATCTAATGCTAAGAGGCCGACTTCCTTTTGGTGGTTTTGTTCAAGATATTCAATAGTGTCAATGACAATTCGGATATTATCTTTTGTGCTCCTGTTGGGCAGGAAGCCTGTCTGATCTTCCGCAATCCATTCATTTAAGAATTTTGTGAATCTTTCCGCCAATATCTTGGTATAAATTTTATAATCATTGTTCAGTAACGATATGGGACGATAATTCTTTACGTTACTTGGGTCTGTTCCCTCTTTATGTAACAAAACAATCTCGGCTTTTTTCCACGAATCTGGTATTTTGCCTTCGCTTAAAGCTATGTTCATTATTTTTTTTAGGTATCTCAATATTATTTCCTCATCAATTTTGTAAAAGCCGGCGGTGAATCCATCCGGACCTGGGGCTTTATCTGAATTTAGTTTTGCTATAGCTTTTTTGATTTCTTCTACTGTAATTTCTCTATTTAAGTTAAATCTATCCTCTTCCGATATCTTTGGTAGCTTTTGTTTACAAATATATTTTGTTATAGCTTCTAAATTAATTTCATCTTTTTTATACAATTTTTTGTAGAATTTCTCGAATGCCATTATTATTTCATCATCTGTACACATAGTTTTTCCATTTGTTTTAATATTAACAATTTGCTGTTTGTTTGTTTTTTTCCTTATTATTCTAGCCAGCCATTTTCCTGGCTTGTTGGCATTTTCAAAGGCATTTTGCCTTATCCACTTTAGTTGCTTAGCCAGATTCTCTAATTGGAGGTTCATTTTTTCTTTTTGTAAAAAATTTAATTTTATTGATATATTACTTTTACCCGGGTTTAATTTCAATTTTTTTTCCCATTCCTCAATTTCTCTTTGTATTTTTTCTATTTTTTGGTTTTTGATCCTATTTTTCCTTGCCTTTTGTTGTATAAAGAACCCCCTCGCGTATGCCTTATATGCGTCCCAAATAGTTGGTACTGGAATTATCGTTTAGTAGGAAATATTCTTTAGTCATTTGTCTTACCCTCTCAATGTCTCCTTCTTGTTTTATCAAATTATCATCTAATCTCCAATATCTTGTTAACTTACTTCTATTGATTGACATAATTATTGGGCAATGGTCTGATAGATCTCTTGCCAATATTCTTGTTTCTTGTATTTTGGATATCAAACTTTTTGAAGCCCAAATCATGTCTATCCTTGTCCATAGCTTATGTCTATTTGAATAGTGTGTAAAATCTTTTTGTTTGGGATTTTTAATTCTCCAGGTGTCTAATAAATCAAATTCTTCTACTAGCTGTAGAAAATTTTTCGGGAGTGATTTCTTTTCCTTCTTTTGTTTACTTCTTTTTTGTATTGATTTATCTAAGTTATTATCTATAATACCGTTAAAGTCACCCATTATTAACCAATGATCCGCTTCTGCTCGATTAAATTTTTCCCTTAATAATTTGATAAATTTTCTTTTTGGCCCGTTTGGCATATAGACATTACAAATTAGGATAGATTCCCGATCTAATATTATTTTAACCGCAATCATTCTTCCCTCATTGTCTCTGAATACCTCTTCCGGTTTTAATTTTTCATCTATATACAGTGAGACCCCTCTTTTCTTTTTCCCATCTAAAGAGTGGAAGGCAAAGCCCAATTTATTATTTGTTAAGTGCCTAATATGTTTATTGGCAATACGCGTTTCCTGCAAAGCTATAACCTCATACTTATTTTTTGCAAAATAGTTAAACAACCTTTTTTTTTTTAATTTGAGAATTTAAACCATTAATGTTGTTAGAGAAAATCTTTATTGAACTTAAAAAACTACTCATCTGTGGCTATATCACTTGCTGCTCCCTCCTCCTCCTCCGACGCTTCCTTTGGATCATTCCTGTTAAACAGAGGTGTTTGGATATCCTTTGGTGACTCTTCTCTTCTCTTCTTTGACTGTTTTGGGTTTTTTTCCCAACTTGGTGGTTGTTGTTTTGATTGGTCCTTCTTTAACTTTCTGTAAAATTCATCGGCTTTTTCCTCTGATTTTATCCAAACCTTCTCATCCTTATAAGTTAACATTAAGCCTTCCTGTCTCTCCCATCTGAACCTAATTTGTAGGCGCTTTAGCTCGTCCGTTAGGAAGAAGTATTTTCTTCTGTTGTTCAAAGTGGACTGCGGGAACTCTTTATAGATCATAATTTTCTTGTCTTTATATGTAATCGGGTTAAGTTTGGACCTTCTGAATATTTCTTCTCTTATCGTTCGTTTCACCATGTGGACAATTATATCTCTGGCTACCTTGTTTCTTTTTGCATAGTTGGTGTGGATTCTGTGGGCCGTGTCTATTTGTCCTGATGCCTCTATTTCTGTACAGTTCAATATTTTAGCTGTTATTTGGACAATAATTTGTCTAATGTTTTCTTTCGGGTCTTCAGTTATGTTTCTAAATCTTAATTGATAGTCTGTTTCATTTCTTTCCAACTTCTCTTGTATTTTTTCTAGTTTAATATTTTTAAATTCCATTGCTTCCATTTTATTATGTAATTTCGATTGAATTTTCTCTATCTTGCTGTTTTGCAATTTCAGTTCTGTGATATCCCGGGCATTATCTTGAACTTCCAGTTTGATCTTGGATATTTCCTCTTTGATTTCTCTCTTAAGATCTGCCACGTCTTCTTGCAATTGTCTTTGTTGTGCGTCCTGTTTGGTGGCAATTTCATGCATTTCTTTCTGTATAAGGTCCTGCTTCGCCGAAATATTCTGCATCTCTCGTAATAATTCTCTCCAATTGGAATCCTCTGGTATCGAGTTCCTTCTCTGAATGGTTTTGACATCCTTTATTTCACTCTTGCCCTTAGGTGTCGCCATTGTGCTATCAAACCTCTGCTTTTTATCCTTAACTTATATCGGAGACCGCCGCTCTTGTATTTTACCGCTCTTATTAACTGCCAAGTAGGTATAGCAATCTGATATATTCCAACTTAAAGTATCGGACGCAGGGAAGGAAGTAACTAAGGCGCGGGAGGAACGTATGAGTCCTTCTATTTACCGTCTTCTTAATTCCTTTAATATGGTGAGTACTTCTGGCTGGCCTTTGCAGTGAGAGTTCTGAGGACCCGCCTACCTGGCGCGTCACTCTTTGGTGTGTTGCTTCGAAGGCTTTCCCCTCGCTCCCTTCCTGTTCGCTGGGAGCAAGTTCCGCTATCGGCTCGAGTTGCGGACTTCTCCCCAACTCACGCACGATGCTTCGTGGGATGCGCCTTATAGACACAACACCTCGTTCTGTCACTCTCCGCCAAGGTCAGCCTTTGTTTAGCGGGTTGTTGGGTTATACTTTTTTTTTTTCTATTCCCCCATTGCCATTGCTTGGCGCCTGTGTGGTTTCTTTCCCAGTCCAACTTCCAACCAACGGGGAACAATGGGTTGTATAATCTACGACCGACTTTCTATCGGCGAGGCGAGGAGATAGAGAGAGGCTCTGAATAAAAGTTCTATCAGACACTGGCACTGATACCCAGTTATTCTCTTGAATATGCCGTTTCTTTGCTCCTCTAGCCTATATTGTATCAGTATCAGCTGTAAATTAATTGATGGCTGAAATAATTAATTATTGATAGGATCTTATCTTCCTTTCCCTTTGCGGCTGGTCACTCCTGCTATAAATACTGTGAATACTAATATCTCTCTATCAAAATTCCTTATAATCTTCGTGGAAGTTGGCGATTCAAAAAGAGATGTTACTTACATTTTATCCGGCCCCCCTACCACCGGAAACTTTTTTCTTGTATTCTCCATGCTGTAATTGAAGCGAGCACGGCGTACGGCTTGTGCCAAGCTAACTTCGCTAACTTCGCTTCCCAATCCGCGTCTTGCACGCCAGAGCTCCCGGACCCTCTCGAGCCCCCACTCTTGAGGAATGTGGTCTCACTGGGGTCATCGGGAACCTTGCTGACTTGGCAAATCCCCCTTCGTTTCAATCCACGCCGGGGGTTAGGTTTCACAACCCTATTGACGCAGCATTGGGTGAGTCGCCGGAGCTCTAGCGACCCGTGTCCGCCGCCATGTGCGCTCGCCCGGAAGTCCAATCCATCACCATTTCAATATACGTATCAAATGATTTTTTTTAGTAATCGTAACCTTTCCTTCTTTTCTTTTCTTTTCTTTTCTTTTCTTTTCTTTTCTTTTCTTTTCCTTTCTTTTCCTTTCTTTTCCTTTCTTTTCCTTTCTTTTCCTTTCTTTTCCTTTCTTTTCCTTTCTTTTCCTTTCTTTTCCTTTCTTTTCCTTTCTTTTCCTTTCTTTTCCTTTCTTTTCCCTTCCTTCCTTCCTTCCTTCCTTCCTTCCTTCCTTCCTTCCTTTCTTTCTTTCTTTCTTGGACAATAACATTCAACTGCCTCTATTCCCCAACATTTGTACAAACTTCCAACAGTTATTCTTCCTGTCCCTTCACTCCACTGTTCTCCATAGGGCTTGCTACTTGGTTGGAATGAAGAGTGGAAGCAAGCTTCCTCACTTAGAGTGCATCTACACTAAAGAATTAATTCAGTTTGACTCCACTTTAACCTCTATGGATCAATCCTACAGAATCCTGAGATTTGTAGTTTGCCGAGACACAAACACTCTTTGACAAAAAAAAAAGGCTAAAGCCATCCTGTGGGAGGCTTCTCTCATGTCCCCATATGGGAAGCTAGGGCTGACAGATAGGAGCTCACCCTGTCTTGCAGATTTGAACCACCAATCTTCAGGGCAGTAGTTCAGCTGGCACAAGGGTTTAACGCATTGCACCACAGCAGAATGGGTTAAACTTCATAATAATCAGTCATGTGTTAACGACCGATCAGACATGTGGCTTCTCTTATACCCCAGCACATCCCACCCTGTTACCTTTGTTCCTCCAGCTTTGTTACCATAAGGAATCTGAAATTCTCTTGCTCCTTCAACATACCATTTGCACATGATGCCCCATTTACTTTGGGCTGCTTCCTGGAATGCCTCTCTGATGCCTCTTCCCTCCTTTGTATCATACTTCAGAAATGACCTTTCTTGTGAACCCTTTGGTACAATTTCCTTGCACACACTTCTATTTTAACTCAGTCAGGAATTCCACTAATTATGGGGATCATGTGACTCTTCAGAAGTTGTTGGATTGGAAGTCCCGGCATCCCTAACCATCAGCTCAGTTAATGCCAATGACTGCTCTGAGTCCTAGTTCAACAACATCTGGGAGTCCACAAGAATCCTCTGAATCAAACCAAAGCATATGTCATTGAAAGAACCACACATTGCCTGCCTTCTTAAATAACCTCCGTGCTTAATGTGACCTTCTCTGCCAACTTATTATTCTGTCTTTTCTTTGCCATCAAATTTTACTTTGAAGGTTAGGGACCTGTCTTCTTTTATGCTTTAAAGCACCCGGAGAACTAATTGTCTTATTGGAAGAAAAAACACAAAAAGGAAGTCTTAGTATTATTATCTCAACAGATCACCACTGGACAGACAGAAAGGCAGGAAAAATACCTTAATAATTGGCATAGCTCAGTTTTATAGTCCTGCTATAAATGGGTAAGAGAAAGTGAAAGAGGGAGTAGGGAGGGGAAATGGTAAGGAACTGGGAAGCAAAGATTTACAGGAGGTATGATTACCTATCATCAGTCACATTTGGAAGGTGAATAAGGGTGCAAATAAGTTGGTTTTCAAAAGCAATGTAGTGTGTAGGAATGGTGTTACATATTTTTGTACAGTTGTAATAGGCAATCTTTTTTTCAAGGTATTTCAAATGGGATTTACCAAATTTTAGGATATCCACTTGTCAGATTTTCCCCAAGCAAAACATCAGTAGAGGTTGTGGAGCAGGGGACCATTATATGCTTTAGTCTGAAAATAGGAAAGGCTCTCCAATGTTCCTCAGGATTTGTACAATCACCTTTGATAGCTCCTTTACAAGTGGGACTAAAGCACGGAGCAGACTTGCCACCCTCTATCATTGGAACAATGAGACTTCAGTGAAGAATAGTAGTAATAGTACTAGTAAGACAGACAAGAGGTAACATTGAGTTAGTAAAACCATTGAAATGACGAACAATAAATACTGTTAAATACTGCTTTGTAAAAAAAACAGTGACAAGTAATAAGAAAAAAATAATTTTAAAAAATGACTAGCTAAGTACTGGTGTTCATGAACATACACCATGCTTTAGGACAGTGTTTCTCAAACTGTGCTCCTCCAGCTGTTTTGGATTTTAGCTCCCAGAAATCCCAGCCAGTTTACTAGATTTGTAGGAGCTAAAGTCCAAAACATCTGGAGGAGCACAGTTTGAGAAGCTCTACTTTAGGATATATTTTGTTTAGAATATTTATATAAAGTGCTTTACCGATACTGGTATGTCTTGTGGAGCACTTTTATGTCTGGGCTGCTTCTAAGGGTGTTGCTGTTACAGAATAAATGCCTTTAATCTATGTTTAGAGAACTGCTGCACTTTTATCAATCTTTTTCTGAATTAATTGTTCTGACATCTTCAATACTATGCTCTTATCAGAAGAATATCACTCATTCCTTCTAGAAGCCCATAGAGCTGGCTCTACTATGAGATAGAGGGTGGCACTCACCTAAGGCAATAGATCTTGCAAGTTGGGGAAAAGCAGTGAGCTGTTACAAGATAGATGTTTGTGCATCAACATGCTCGTTCTCTCCATCCCAGCTAATCTTCCACCCTCAGGACCTCTGGTACATGGATGCCTATTTACAGTGTTGAGATGACGTCTGGTTAGCTACTATAGTCACAGAATGATGATTTTGGTAGGACCTTGATAGCTTTTTCAAATGTTCTTTTGGATTTGGATCTATTTCCTTTCACCTTGAGTGATATCTCAAGGTGAAAGGACACACGTCACAGAAATCCAAAGCTTTTTTCATGTATCAGATATCAATGGCATTACTGGCCAGTAACACTGGCCATTTTTGGCAGCCATTTCCCATTGCTGTGTGTCTTCAAGCCAAAGCCAACCCTCTCTCAGGGTTTTCTTGCCAAGATTTGTTCAGAAGACATTTATCATTGCTTCTGCGGCTGAGAGAGTGAGACTTGCCCAAAGTCACCCAGTGCGTTTCACGACCAAGTTGGAATTCTGGTCACCAGAATCCTTAATGAGAGGCTCATACCACTATACTACATAGGCTTGTAATTTCCCATACTCTTGTTTTACTGATATCATCTCATTGAAAATACAACAGACTGCTTTGGGATTTTGCTGTCATATAGGTGAGTAAAGTTATTTTTTAAAAAGATTCCCCTCTCTCTTGAATTTATTGAAAAGTCGCTACCATTCTTTTCCTGTCTTTTTCACCTCTTGATGGCCATTCACTTCACAGTGCTCGACATTTCTGAAAGAGGAAAATGCTAAAAACACATTGCCTGGAGCAATTGGAGATAGCCAAAGAAACTTTTCTACAAAAGAAAAAAGAGAAAATATGGACAAATGTCTGAAAAGTTTAAATGACAGGGTGTTTTGAGTTCTGATTTCCCTTTGTAGTTCATTGCCTTTTGTGAACTGCTTCCCAAGTGTCTGGATGTTTTAGGAGTTTTATAGTTAGATGGGCAGACCTTTTTGATGCAGACCTGTCAACCTCAAGAAATAATGGCAGAAAAAAAAGAAATAATGGCAGAAAGTTTTTATGTAGCTAGGAGCCTGTAAAAGAAAACTTTAGAAGTTGACTGAGCATGCTCAGTGGGCAATGAATAGTGGAAAAATGGGAAAGGGAAAACCAGGAGCCTTTTTGCATTATATGCTTATAGCACTATCATTTGACTTTAATTGCTATAGTAATGGAATCCTGTTGTTTGCTGAGGAACTGGAAGATAATTCTAATTTCTCCTATTCAAAACTTCAATGGAAGGATTTTTTAAGATGGAGCCAAGAGAATTACAGTGCTATCATAATGCTTTAATGGCAAGGCCATATCGAACCCACATATTGATGGATTACTCTAGACATAACTGGAAAAAATGTGAACCTAGAAAATATGCAGAAAACCATGTTTATATGTGTTTTAGTCAATATGGGTACAAAACATAAAATCTAAATATTGTGCACAACTTGGTCAAAAATAATCAAAGCAAAAGTTGGATCTCATCCTATTAAGTAATGATTTTAAAAATATGGGACTGGACATGAGTTTGAGGAGAAAATCCTCAAACTCCTCAAAGATCCTGTATTTTGGAAGTTGATGTCCATTCGTCTTCTGCATTCAGGGTAAACTTTAATCCATTTCCCCCCCGATCCGTTTCTACTGAGCCACCAGAAATTGGGAGGGCAGATATTTGTTTATGGTTTTTTGGTGCTGAAAGATCTGTTTTCTTTTGGCCCATTATTGGGGGGGGGGGCTTCCCACTCAGGCTCTCCTTCCCAGTGTTCGCTTTTGAACGGGGTTTGCTTCACTATCTGGGGGGTCGAAGGGCTCCCTGTCTTGGGCTGAAGACCCAACCTTTTGCTTGTGACACTCGGTGGTTTCTGTCACAGGACGTCCAACTCTTTGTTTGTCATGCAAGTCAGATGTTCCTACCTCAACATCTTTAAACTTACTCGCCCAATGACGCACAGTACTCACATCAACACAATCACCATAAACAGCTTGCATTCTCTGATGAATCTCTTTTGGGGTGACACCTTCTACTGTCAAGAATTCAGTGACTACATGTTGCTTAAGTCTCATTGACCGACCATCTGTGCGGGGTTCCATACTTCGCTCTTTAACAACACAACCATTCCATACTAAGGCTTCCCACCAAATGGAACAGTAGAGGAGAGTCTACTGAACAAGCCAATACCTGCCGCATACCAGTTCTTCCATCTGTTGAGGAGTTACAAAGATGGAGGCATTACTTTTCATTCAACCCTCATAAAAGATACAGCAAGTGACGGCCATATAGAGCAGATTTCAATGTTTCAGTTTTAATATATTTTTTCCTTATTCCATTTTAGAATTGCAGACACCAAAATAATATTTTTATAGAAATTATTTCAAGAATTGCCCATGAGCTTCAGCTCTCCACCATGTCATTTACCATTTAAAAAACCTTTTTCAGTAGTCTCCTTGATGTTCAGCTTCTTCATTTCTATGATGCCGGAATCATTTTTTCTACCCATTCAGTGTTTCAATGGTTCCTTAGGAGAGATTTCAGGAAAGAACAAATGCAATATGTGAATGCCTAATTAAATTTTGCCTCTAAAACAGAGTACTCACGATGATTCAGTAATTTCAACTGAGCACAGGATATCCTGTATTCATCCGTACAATGCCTTATCTCCAGAATTTTCTGCGATAATCCTTTGCAACCTTGCAGAGCTGCCAAAGATACATAAAATCTGCATTGATTAACTGGTATTTCCAACATTCGGGGAATACAGCTTTATAAATCCTATCCAATTTAAACAGAACAAAATGCCACCTTAAAGATAACCTTGTACTGATACCGTTCAATGTCCTGCATAATGGGAGATATTTTAAAACCTTTGTTTTTAAAATGTCATGTAATATATTACTAACGCTTGTAGAGTATGCATTGTCCTTTGTCTAATTAGAACAAAGTAGAATTTACCTGTATTATCTACCTGTTACATTTCCCCCTTCCACCAGGAATAATAATAGCAAAAATGCTTTATCCATTACGTCCCCAGGTCCAAGAAAATAATGTAAACTGCCTATACACTGACCAAGGAAGCTTATTTCTCCTTTGGTTAAGAATGCACCAAAATTCACAATGTTCTTCATATTCAGGATGACTGGAAATAGACATATTCCACCCCACCCACTATGAATATTGGAATACTTTAAACTGGCAAACTTATTCACTCAAACAGAAAGTTTAGACACATCATTCTTTAAAACCCCTTTTTAAAACTTATTTTGACCCTGTTAGTGTTGCATTTAAAATATGATTTCTTTCCACCCCCAATAGTCTCCTTACTTAGCACACAGGTATAACATGGCTATTTCCATCCTGTGAAACTATTGAATTTTGGTGCTATAAATGCTACAAATGGGAGAGATTTTTCTTTTAATACATTTTGAAGAATTTATTCAAATTCATAAATTTCATGTCAAGAATGGAAAAAGCTTCATCAATATACAAAAATCCTATGAATTTAATTATATTTAGTTGAAATTCAGATTGCTGTTAAAGTATAGACATAATCTGGTGATAAGAATGTGCTTATTTAAGTTTCTTTTATTTAAATTACAGAGAGTAATGATTATATATGTAGACTAGCTGTGCCCGGCCACGCATTGCTGTGGCGCTGTCTGGTGGTGTTGGTGAGAAATTGTTGAGGTAGTGGTGGTATTGAATGTCTGTTGTATGGTTGTCTTTATGTTTAGTATGCATACTGAAGTGGATTATATGGCAGTGTGGAGTCAAGATAATCCAGTTCAAAGCAGATAATATAAGATTCTAAATGGGTTATATAGATGTGGAAGGGTCTTGAGTCTACACTGCCATATAATCCAGTGCAAATTAGATAATCTGTGGAAGAGGCCTAAGTGAGGCCTAACTCTGCCTGTGCCCTGGGCTGAGTGGGTTGCTAGGAGACTAAGTGGGCGGAGCTTAGCCTTCAAACTGGCAGCAATTGGATAAAAACTATTATTCCTCTCCCTGTAATTAGGACTTTATTTTTCTTTTCTTTTTGTTGTGTCAACCTAGAGCCGTGAATGATGGGTTGTGTTGTCAAATTTCGAGGTTGGGGGGGCCTGTAGTTTTGTTGTTTTGTCCGCTGCCCTGATGCCATCACTCTTTTATATATATAGATATATGTAGAGATACACTTTAGCATGTTCACAATTCTTAAAAATTCAATAGTGTAGGGAATATATGGGAATTACAAAATACCCCCAGTACTAATTTATCAAATAGCTATTGTGAACTTACAGGGATCTGGTCTCTGCTGGTCAATTGGGACACAGCAGGCCAATGTTTCTGCCTATCTCCCATGAGCAAATTGTTCTAGTGGAACAATTAGAAGCAGGATCATTGTCCCAGTTTCTCCTTGGATCATAAATGGCTCACAGGAGCTGTGGAAACATATGTCTGCTGTGTCCCAATTGACAAGAGAACAGGCCCTTGCTATTCAGAGCAGCAGCTTCCTAGTAAGTCAGGCCTCCGGAATGAGTCAGGCAGAGAAATGCTGCTTAGCTGCACAGTGATGGCAGTTATGTAACTTATTAGTACATGTAGAATGATGACATGTACTTTTATTATCAGAGATGGGGAAATTGGTTTGTTACAACTTCTTCCTTGGGTGCCAAACTAATTTGAATGGCTTTGGGTGGTGCTGTGCATCTTTGAGAGCATCTATACTGTAGAATGAATGCAATTTGGCTCCATTTTAACTACTATGGTTCAGTGCTATGGAATCATGAAGGTGTCGTTTTACAGTTTTTACTTTTAGCCTTCTCCGTCAAAAAGTGCTGGCACCTTAACAAACTATAATTCCACAGCATTGAACCATGGGAGTTAAAATGGCATCAAACTGAATTAATTCTACAGTGTAGATGTACCCTGTATTTTGGGTGAATGGGATTAACTGCTAATTACTGTTGAGGCCTGTGAAGTCTCTGAGGATGAGAAGAGGACTTTTTGGTGCAACCCATTGCAAAATGAACAATGAGAGGAGAATACAGGTAGGATTTGTAGAAGTTATTATAATTAACTATTTCTATACCACTTTTCTCACCCCTGGGGGGGACTCAAAGCGGTTTACAACATAATAAATGGCAAAATTCAATGTCATATATATATATATATATATATATATATATATATATATATATATATACATACATACATACATATATCACATATCTAAATCAAAAACATACAACTATATATTAAAACCATGAAAACTATAAAAACATCAATCATAGACATATCCATGAAACATGTTATTACAGCAATTAAAATACATCCCTTCTCTTTCTCCACCACCATCTCCCTTTCCATAGAGTTTCAACCCCAATTTATATAACCTCCCTGCTCCCCCAGGGAGCAAGATGGTGGAGGCCCTCTATGGCTGAGACCCCCACAAGCATGGTCCTTTTATACCCCAGCCTCTGGAGGCAGGCAGGTGTGCTTGCTGGGCCAGGGCCTCAGTTCTGCGAGGAGTGAGTTCCAGGAGCTGAGCCAGAGGCAACAAAGAAAGCAAAGGCTGCCTCTTTCCTCAAAGCCCCAGGTGATGGTACCTTCACTCCCATGATGGTCCTCTATCCAATGAGAAATGCAATGAGATTTTTGAAGAAGTCCATATGACTACCTCCTACCAAGCAGCAGGTCATCAAATTGCTGATTTTCCCACAGTACTTTCAATGTTTAACTCCTGCAGTTTGATTATAGAATATTATGAAAAGAACAACATTTCTAAAGCACCACCTTTTTATATTAATGAAAACCAGCAAGCTAGACACAAGGCCATTGTGATAATGTTACATTAGCATTTCTAAAGTATTCTTTTGTCCTTGCTTTTGCCTGTTGTATTTATTTTTTTAGAAAAAGCTATTAAAATGTCGACATGAAATATATCATAAACCAAGGAAGTCCTCTGCTCAGAGGAAGCAGGCCACTGAATATCTGCATGGGGAGGTATTATTGTAGCATTTTTCTTGGCTGAACATTATTGTGAAACTGGATGGTGTATCAGATGCCACACTTGGAAATAATAGATCAGAAGTAACAATGATACTTGTAGTGCATTTGGAGATGGTGGTGGTGGAAGGTAATGCTAATATAAATTGTTCCCATTTTAAGTGGTACATGTAGATGAGTCCAGTCATGGAGGAGAAGCCTATTAATGGCTATTTCCTATCCACATCAACACTGCTTGACAGCCACAGAGCTCTAGGCAGCACACAGTTGTCGCCGGGTACTTTAGCTGACATGTGCTTGTGCCCATGCAACCAGGGAAGATCTTCACTGTCCAACTTGAAAGCCATGCGTAGAAAGAAAGAAAAAATACAAAGGTGTATATTATTTCCCCACCCTTAATCTGTAAGAATGAGCTCCTTTATTTCGTTCTCAGAGCTCTGTCTTGATACCACCATTTTAAATGTGCATTTTCTCTCCAAGTAAGAATGTGGATGTGTGTTATCTCCAGAACATATATTTAAACATGCCCGAGAATACTTCTATGGGCCTTTAGACATATATCAAATGTGGTTCATAGTCAAGGTACTTATACAACTACAGAAAACCTGATTCCATTGTTTTGTTCAGTGTTACTAATTTCTTTTTAATTTTCCCCAATTTCTGGCCGAAATCTTACATCATTCTTGCACAGTGAAACATAAATGTTTAGTAGGTGCACTACACCAACTTTCTGTTGAATGCCAGTGTTATAGAAGTCATTGTATGCCCACTGGAATGACTGCTTGTTGTGCCATGGGGAGAGCATAGTTGCTTAATCTCCAATCCCATTGCATCAAATGGTACATTGAAAGCATTTGCAAACATATTATTGATGAATACACAAGTCTAAATAGATTTCCAGAACCTGACTTCCACAACCATGACATGAATAGCCAAAAACGTGTTATGACATAGATAAATTAACTTATGGATCATTATGAAACCAATATTTCTCTTGTATTAGTTACTTGCGAGTCAAAATATGGAGATTCAAAAAATTACTCGCAAGCTCAGAAAAGTTGGTTACTTGAACACACTTCTAAGACTTTTCCAGACATTGATGGGATTATGCTCACTGTTTACTCCAGAAAGACTTTCCCCAACTTTTTAGAGAAACATGTTTCTGTTTGGGTATTTTTAATATGTGAACTATAACTTACTGGCCAAATCAGAACTTTATTTCTGACTTTTTCTGAAGGCTATAGTTTCCCACCTAACTCTTATTCTGTAGAGCAGTCTACTAATGAGAAACACAAAGCCTGCTAATGCCATGGTTTATGAGACCTGACATTTAAATTCTAATAAAATGAGATTTGTGAAAGAAATTGATATGGCTATTCTTTTGTGTGGAGTACTTTTTTATTTATATTCAATTTTTCTAAACAGACACCTACTGGTAATGTGATTTCTACTGAATCCTCATATCTTGATACCATATGCATAATATAATATAATACATTCCTATAAAAATTAGCTTTAAACAACTAGACATTGGTGTTAGAGCATCTTTTAATTAGAAACTTAAAGGAAAATGTGCAATTAAACACTCTGATAAAAATAAATAGATAGATGCATCCTTAGACCTGCAGTGAATTTGTTGCATCATTAAAATCCTTTAATGTGTTATGTTTATAAAAAAACGAGTTCAGTAATTCAAGTGGAAATTAGCTCCAGGCAAAATTGCCCGCATTTAAACAATTGCTTCAAAACAAGTATATTTCTTAAATACACCTCCTTTAAAACTAGGTGATGCTCCATCCAGAAAAAAATACTTTCGTTAATTTTTCATTACCTGTCTCATAGAAAACTAAATATCAGTATTGATTATTCTGTGCTTTTCCAAATCCTGCCAATATTTTCTTGCTGTCCTTATTTTTTTCTTGAGGTATGAGAATTTCTGGGGCTTACTTTCTCAGAGAAATCCATGTGCATTTGTATGCATTTCTTAGAGATGTTTATGAATGTTACCTAACTATATTGTTTACCCTCTAAAATACATGTTTTAAGTGCCTACTTTTTATATCTTGTATTATACATTTTCATATTATTTTATGTGCATTTTGTTTGTCCCAAATACCTTGAGTAATTTTTTCAACAACGAGTTTATCCTTCTTGCAGAGAGGATAGAGGATTGTGAAAAGGCTACTTTCATCAAGACTGTTGGATCCAATGGAATTTTTCCATCCTTTCTTTCTGTACACTCATCATTCTTTTTTAAAAAACCTTCATTCACCTGGAGTACCAATATCAAACTGTGAATATTTGGGGCGGCGGATGTTAAATTATATTTTCCAGCTTGGTATGTTTTTGGGATGTTCTTTTTTAGTACTGTTGAAATAATCCTTCCAAAGAAGTTGAATTTGTTAATAGACTTAATACAGATGCAGTCATAGTCAAATGACCCATGTAAATTAGTGGGACTGAAGTTAGTTTTGACCGCCATAATTAGCACAGTGAATTTACTCTACATTTTTGTCTGAATTTGAAAGGCACTATCCACTAAAGCTATGTTGGTGATAAAGTTTCATCTGTCCAAGAAAGTTTGATAGCCACTTAAACCCAGGCTTGAACCCTAAACAGATTAATCACTAAATTGACATGGAAACCACTACCTGTCATGTAAATCACACACAAAACATACTCAAAATTTTATATTTGGATCCAACACACTGTACACTATGGCCATATGTACAGTGACACTGAAACGTTGGTGGTTACAAAATGCACTCTGCCAATGCATCCTGAAGTGCTCATCTAAGAGGATGCAGTGGATTATAAAATCTTACAAGGAAACTGTAACCTGTACAAATTTCCATGACTTTTATGGTTTTTACTGCATTATCATTATTATAATTATCACCATCATTATTCCTTAATCCCAATATTGGGACCCATATCAGTTAACAATAGTTTTTGTTGTGTTACAGCAGTTTGCTTTTGCCTAAACTCCTTTCATTTTTTTCCTGCCATTGGATTAATTGACTGTAGACTACATTTATATCTTGAATTCAGGTTGCATCAAGTGTGAAGTAAATTGAAAATAAAGAAGGAAAGTGGAAAGAGGAGAAAGCAAAAGTTGGGATATTTCAAAGGCAAAATATTCCATGTGTTGTTCTTCCTGTCCTAAATGCCTAATATGCTGTTATATTGCTGCCAGTTTACCTCCATTCTGCTCTACCCTGATCTTCATATATGATCTGCAGCTTGGTGATAAAAAAAATGCTTAATGATACATTTAAGAATATATCCCTTTGGTGGAATTGAGCCAAATTAGGGTAGAAAAGCTTTGCAAGTGTGAGGTGCTGAAGAAAGGTATTCTGCCAGACCTTCTCTCTTTCTCATTCTCTGTGCTTTTCAGGTGGAAAATTGTCTGAAAATCACAACAATTAGGGGGGTGGGCCAGCAGTCCTCAAAGGACTCACAAGGACTATCAATCATCCATCTTTACTATACTTTTATGTCTATAACTAGCACTATAAAAAAGAATAAAACTTACAAGGTTATTTTTCAAAATGGACAAAACAAGAAATACAGATTACAGTTCCATATACAAGAGGGCAATGGCTTGTAAACTGGCTTGTCAAATAATGCATGCAGCTGCAAAGTAAAAACAAAGAACACAAAATGTTGGGCTTCTGTATCTACCTATTCTATATCTTTTGCTTCAGCTATTAATGGATCTGACAATTCCCTCATACATGCTCTTTGACAGTAGAGATAGAAGGAGTAACGTCGCTGAGGAAGAGCAAGTTCCATGTTACCTCACAACCTCTGAGGATGCCTGCCATAGATGTGGGCGAAATGTCAGGAGAGAATACTTCTGGAACATGGCCATACAGCCCGGAAAGCATACAACAACTCCATGTCACTTCTTTGTTGGTTTAGCAGTATCCGTAGTTGCCTGAATGATCTGCAGGGGGACTATTCACAGCTCACTGATATGTGATCCAGATGAAGCTCAAATGCTATTGATGATCAACTATGAAATAATGAGCCAAACAGTTTATTTGATTTTAAATAAGGGCCCTTTTATTTGGCTCAGAGACCTATGATGTTTTTTCACCAACATTATAGACTGGAGGCAATTATTGGAGTTGCTCCTGCAGAATTCTGGGAAATGTAGTTCAGGGAGGAACCTTTGGAATTCTCAGCTAGAGAGGCCCTCAGCTTCCCTGAACTACATTTCCCTGAATTCTGCAGGAGCAGATCAGACAATAGTCTTCATTCTATAACACTAGTGGGGAAACATCCTATTTAATTCAGTTATAACTAAATTCAACAAGACCCCTGATGTGGGTCTGAGGTTCAGATGTCTATCCATGAACACTTCATCAGCCTCCTTTGGGTAAAACACTTGACCCTGAGGGACAATCCAATGCTATAGGTTGCTCACACCGGGCAGCCTTTCTCTGGAAGGTGAACCTCAAGTCCTCCCTCCTAAACCACCAAACTATACAAGAGAGAGGAAGATCCCAAGTTATCTCCAAAGACAGCCTTTTTCACAACCAGATCTAAAAAGGCAATTCAAGAGTGCCACCCTTCACCAAAAGATGCCAGAGTCTTATATTACCTCCCCAAAACACTCATAATCATAATAGGCAACCCCTTGTGGCTGAGTATAATTGTTTTCCAGAAGTAGAGTCTTGGTGATGGGTCTGTAAGTGACTATAGAGACCTATTCTGGATCTGCATGGACTTTCACAGTGGGGAAATACATTTCCAGATGAGAGGCAGTCCCAACAAGGGTTTGCTTGATGCACCTTCCTCTTAGCACATTTCTCCCTTTTGTCCTCTGTTTGTGCTTCCTCAAAATCCACAGCACTGTTGGTAACTGTTGGTCTCCAGTTAGAATGCTCCAATGCCAGAGCTTCTCAGTTTTCTGTGTTTATTTCACATTGTTTAAATTTGCTTTAAGCCCATCTTTTAATTTCTTTTGCTGTCCACCAACATTCTATTTTCCATTCTTAAGCTGAGATGTGAGATGGTGATCAGGCATTTGAACAATGTGGTCAATCCAGCAAGGCCGTTGGCAGAGAATCATCGCTTCAGTGTTGGTGGTCTTTGCTTCTTCCAGAATGCTGACATTTGTCTGACCGTCATCCTAAGATATTTACAAGATTTTTCAGAGGAAATGTTGATGGAATCTTTCCAGAATCAAGAGTGACTTTTGATGATGGTCCATGTTTTTCAGGCGTACAACAGACAATAGCTTTATAAACAAGCATCTTGGTATCCCTACAACTGTCCCAATCCTCAAACCCTCTCAGCTTCATTTCAGAAAATGCTGCACTCATAGAGCTCAGACAGTGTTGTATTTTGCCGTCAATGTCAACATTTATAGAGAGGTGGCTGCTTAAGTTGCAGGAATGGTCAACATTTTCTAGCTTTACACTCTTAATCTTTATTTCTGGCATTGCAGAGGGATTGGCTGGTGCCTGCTGGTTTTCTCAGTGTTTAGTGAGAAGCCAAGCTTTTCATATGCTTACTCAAAGATTTTTAAGGTACCTCCCTAGGCCAAGTCATACATTCTAACAGATGCCACCTGTGATAAGTAAAAAAAAAGTTGTTAATACATTGAAAAAATCCTACCTTTTTACTGGAGGCCACCAAAGAGCTGCCCGATCCGCACCTACAGCATACCTTGTTTCATGGTCCTATGTGTGAAATTTATTAAATTTTATATATGTGAATTGCACATTCATAGATTTTTGTATCCATGAGGGCAAACCTGGAACCAATTCCCCCTGGAAACAGAGGGCTGTATTGATATATTTTCTTCAGAAACGAAGGAACATAGGGCCCTTCCACACAGCCATATAACTCAGAATATCAAGACATATAATCTACAATATCTGCTTTGAACTCAGTTATCTGAGTCCACACTGCCATATAATCCAGTTCAATGTGGATTTTGTACAGCTGTGTGGAAGGGGCCATAGTAGGAGTCTGAACAACCTGAGAATTTAGCTAAAACATGTTAGGTTTTCCTAATATCATGGTTAACAAGGCATGAGACAGTGATTTAACTTCTCCTGAATCAAAAGGCCCTTGAATAATTATGAATAGAGAGACAAAATAAACATTGCTGTTTTGTACTCATGCAGCATTTTGGGCATTGGTATGGAATTAGTCACTTAAGTTTATGTTCATATGCAAGATATAGGGTATGTTGCTCACTTACTGCTTTGAATGTCTCAAAATGTAATGATGTCACATACCACAAGGACTGTACTACTGGAGTTTCTGGAGAATCTTTAGGGTCCACTCCATACTCATTTAAAATCATTTTGTAGGACAAAGGGAGCTAAACCTACAGGGACAGAAAGAGTAGCTTCAGCCCAAACTTTGACAAGATAAGCTGAATTCTAGTTTCCACATACAGAAGACTGACTCATTAGTATTAGAAAAGATTTTAAAGTACAGAAAGAATCTTCATTCATGTAGTATCTTCCTCTCTCAATCTTCCTATCCATCACATTAAAGATAGCACTAGATGGGTGAGAAGATGGCTACCTCCTCCTTTACTCTTGAATTTACTGCCTGCAGAAAAACAGCCATGTGAGCATGTTGGAGGGAGTAGGCTACAGGCTCACAAATAGATAAGAAGAAAGGAAGAATGTTAGTGGTTTATGGTCAAAAGTGAGAAAAAATAGAGGCTAATTTTCTTATTTCATACTTAAGACAACCATTACCAGCAATTACATTTTAAGCAGAAGAACTGTGAAATCTGGCAAAATCTCTAGATATATTTCCTGCACTTTTCCATCCATTTTGATATAGTAAAGTTATGAGCAGTACGACAGTTGGTGTTTGACTTTCTTTGTAGGTAGAATGCATCACATCTCCATTGGGTTGAATCTGGCATATTTCACAGGTTGCTAAATACAATTTTAACAGTATAAATAAAAAGAACTCACAAAACATCTGGAAAATTCTCTTGAGCTTCTCTTTGAGATTCCACTCTAGTAGCATAAACTGACTCTTTTCTGAGACTTTTAATTATAAACAGATTGAATCAAACACCAAAAATCCCAGTGAGTGTTATTGCCTATAGGCATCATCACACACACACAAAGTTGTTCTAGTTTTTCAGCCAGAAGGCCTTTGACTCCTGGGATACTAGAAGAAGTTGAAATTGTTGCATGCTTGAAGCTCAGTAATGTTATTTGGCAAATTGGTAGAGTACTGTATAGTTAATCTGAGATCTTCACATCTTCATAGCATCCCTTTTGTCTCATTGACAAAGGATCTAGATGCATTCCTCCAATGCCTTGGGCTAGGTGTCTTGGAAGGCACTTCTGGCAGAGGCTCGACTGTCCTTCTCCTTGGTGTCCTTTCATCAGCTGGTGAAGACATTTTCAGGAAGCCATTGGGAACTGACAAATTTTAATAAAAGGAAGAAGCTGGGTTTTAAATGTGGTGTGTTCATGCTTTTTGGCTTTTAATTGACATGCTTTTGTAGCATTGAATTCTGCAAGGGAGCAAAATATTTACTTAAGAGTTGTTATTTGAACTTCTGTTTATTTGCTCATGTATATGGTTTTACTGATACAGCTTGCTCTCCATGTTCACAAATTCTGTATCCAGGGGTTCAACCATCCACTGCTTGAAAATATTTTTTTAATTCTAAAGAAAAATACTAGATGTTGCTGTTTTATATAATGGACAACATTTTACTACACCTACAAAGGGACTTGGGCATCCTGTAGCTGTATTGGAAAAGGGCAAACCTTGTTTTAAAAGTACAAACTGAGTTTTATTTTATTTTTTTTAAAAAAAACATTCCCTCCTACTGACAAGGAAATGATCTCATTTTTGCATTCAAGAAAACTTGTAATGAATAGATCTTACTGAAGTGGCTCAGAATGACATACTTTTTATGTAGTTGGCTTTGCTCCATATGTGAATTTCATTGTTTTCTTTAGATGACCGTTTCATAGTATTTGGAGACATTATAAGGAGACATTATATGCAAAGGTCATGTTCACATCTGCCCTTTCCACACATACTCTTTTTTCTGCAGAGGAGGCGCAAGCTATGCACACATCAGGGTTGTTGTATGTCTTTCGGGCTGTGTGGCCATGTTCCAGAAGCATTCTCTCCTGAGGTACCTCACAACCTCTGAGGATGCCTGCCATAGATGTGGGCGAAACGTCAGGAGAGAATGCTTCTGGAACATGGCCACACAGCCCGAAAGACATACAACAACCCTGTGATCCCGGCCATGAAAGCCTTCGACAACACATATGCACACATCATTTTGAGCACTTGGACCCTTTTCTTTTGAACTTCCCATAGGACAACCTTTTCGCCCCACCCCGAGGTGTCTCCATCGCTCCTGGAGATGGTCTCCAAGTTTGGAGCAAGTTAAATACAAGCAGAGAAGCAAAGCAAAAGCAGACATTTTCCAAAGATTCCACAGCTCTTTTCCACAGAAGCAAGGCATGGAATCTGCACAGACAGAAGAAATAAAAAATAAACACAGCGAGACAATCCAAAAAGTAAAGCTTGATGTTGACATTTTACATAAGTGACAATGTTTTTACTATGCAATTGTAAATAATACCTGCTAAACATCAACAGTATTTGGTATCCATGGTGTGGGATTGTGAAATAAAACCCCAGTGAATACTCAGGGATCACTGTATGTCCTTTCCAAACTTTGAGGTTTTCAATAAACTCTTTTATATCTTTCCTCCTTCCTAGTAGATGTTGTTCAATGTCACTCTGTTCATGAATACATCAGGAGATTAAATATTCTGAAAGGATTTCATGGATTTAAAAGTCCATTAATACAATCAATCAACCAAGTGAGAAGGCTGCTTGCTTGCCTGTGTCAAGAAACTCCACTGAAAAACGTCAACTACAATGATTTTTCCCTGTTGCCTTTAAAGACCAGCACTTTGTCAAAAACATTAGCTTATTTTACATACCAAGTTTTCTTATCTGAACCATAGAGTGTTCCTGCTTTTAGTTTCCATCGACTAACCCTAACCCTATACCAGGGCATGGGCAAACTTCAGTCTTCCAGGTGTTTTGGACTTCAACTCCCACAATTGGCAATTTGGTCCACCTGGAGGACCAAAGTTTGCCTATGTCTGGTCTATACTCTAGCCCAGTGTAATGGAAACTGGGTTATGGGAGAAGTAACAGAAACTGGATTGTCTGGAGAACTGATGACTTTCTCCCTCTTCTATGGCCTTTCATTATTATCTTAGAGGCTTTTTAAAAGCTCTTCAGAGATCGCTTCAATAGGAAGGCACACACTTTCTTATTGACTAGTGTGTTAGATGGCTTAGAACATCATTCTGTATTTCATCTGGAAAACGCATGTCCCTTATTTTCTTTTTAATAATACATTGGCATCTCTTTTATAAAATAGATGCTATTAGTAAAATCTTAACTAAATGTTTTTTCTCCCTTGGGGCAGTAATCAATCTTGCAAGTCATATCTCTGTTTACAGTATGAATGGCGTGATTTCAGTTTGATTTGACTGGTGGTGAAATTGCTGATATGTTTTATTACAAATGCACTAATGGGTTATTATTTTACATGAAAAGAAAGGTACGGTTTCTGATATCCGTTCAAATTAACGATACAAAACTGCTTCTAATGAATATGTTTTTCCCTATTCAAGGAGAAAAATAATGATGAAAACCATTTGTATCAGGTTATAAGGGGGTCTGAAGATAAGCTGTTTTATACAATGTAGTGGTGGTGGTGTAGTAGAGAGAAAGGAACACTGATACCTTGACTTAAGAATTTAATTTGTTTCGTGACTATGTTCTTAAGTCAAAACATTCTTATCTCAAAGTGATTTCCCCATTGAAATGCTATTAATCTGTTCTTCCCCCTTGAAAACCACCCTAATTTGTTTTGTTAGGTGTTTTCAAATAAGAAAATGTATTTTATAATCAGCAAATAATGTATAAAATGTTCAGAGATAGGCAGTGCTTAGTTTCATCCAGCAACGGTGGCAAAGAGGCACATTTGAAGCAGCAAAATGTGTGTTGGCCAGGGTAACAGCAAGGCAAAACAGCATCATTTTCTTCATACTGTAATTCCAGCCTCACTCCCTTTCTCTCCCTCTCTCTCCCTCTCTCTCTTCTTGAAACTAAAGCAGGCATGGGCAAACGGTTTTGCCCTTTGGCCTCCTTGTGCCGAGAGAAGAGCAAGGCAGGGAGGCACCAGCTGAAACAGCAGCAGAGACATTTCAGCTGGTGCCTTTCTTCTTGGGCCTTTACCAAGAGGAAGCAACACCTGTCCTTCCCCCCCACTCTCCTTCCATCCTGAGAATGTGAAGGTCTGCTGCATTCCCAGGCTGAAGGGAGGAGGAGGAGACATCCATTGCCAAGAGAGAGCTCTCTCTGGCAGCAGCCTGCCTTCCCCTCCACACCCTTCTCCACCTGGGAAGGTGGTGGGCCAACACTTTCCCAAGTGGAGAAGAGGAGGAGGAGGAGGAGGAGGAGGAGGAGGAGACAGGCCATTGCCGGAGATCTCTCTGGCAGCAGCCTGCCTTCCCCTCCACACTCTTCTCCACCTAGGAAGATGGCAGCCTGCCACTTTCCAGGTGAAGAAGAGGAGGAAGAGGAGGAAGAGGAGAAGGAGACAGGCCATTGCCGGAGATCTCTCTGGCAGCAGCCTGCCTTCCCCTCCACACTCTTCTCCACCTAGGAAGATGGCAGCCTGCCACTTTCCAGGTGAAGAAGAGGAGGAAGAGGAGGAAGAGGAGAAGGAGACAGGCCATTGCCAGAGATCTCTTTGGTAGCAGCCTATATTCCTGTCTTCACTTTTCTCCACTTGAGGAGACAATGGCCCACCACATCCCCAGGAGGAGAAGAGGAGGAGAAGACATGTGGCTGGTGAGAATTCTGGAGAGCTATCACTAGCTGCATGTTTTTCCTTGGCCCTCCTCTTAGTCTGGGGCTGCAGACCACTGCCTCAACATGCTGAGAGGAGGGCTGAGACAAATGGGAAGCAGATGTGAAACCCAAAAGAGCCGCATCTGGCCCACAGGCCTGGATTTGCCCATGTCTGAGCTAAACATACAAAGCTTTCTGTTTAGGCTGAGACTCTGCTGTACCAGGAGCGGAATCTCCGGATTAGACTCCTCCCAGAATGTTCAGGGGAAGCAATCACATGAAGCTGAAGTTTCTGCCTTGCAAGAAGAGCCAGAACTGCTCTGGCTAGAAAGCCAATCCAGGTTTTGTTTGTCTCTGTCTTGCTGTTAGAATTGATTTAGGGGGCATAGATACCCAGGGCCGGCCCCACTCATGCGGCAGCTGACGCCGCCGCCTCGGGCGCAGGCCCGGGGGGGCGCCGTCAGGCTGGGCGGGAGGCGGGGCACCGCCCTGACGGTGCCCCGCCTCCCGCCCAGTGCGCCCTGGCCCGTCTGGCCTGCTAGAAAAGGCCAGACGGGCGAGCGGGAGTAGCGTGGGAGGCGGGGCCAGCTCTGACGCCGCTCCCCCCCCCCGCCCAGCGTGCCTTGGCCCTGCCTCCCACGCAGCGTGGGAGGCGGGGCCAAGGCACGCTGGGCGGGGGGGGGGGGGAGCGGCGTCAGAGCTGGCCCCGCCTCCCACGCTACTCCCGCTCGCCCGTCTGGCCTTTTGTAGCAGGCCAGACTCAGCGGAGGTTTCTCCAGGCCGCGATTGCGGCCTGGAGGAACCTCCGCTAGGTCTGGCCTGCTACACAAGGCCAGACGGGCGAGCGGGGGTAACGTGGGAGGCGGGGCCAGCTCTGACGCCGCCCCCCCCGCCCAGCGTGCCCTGGCCCCGCCTCCCACGTTGCGTGGGAGGCAGGGCCAAGGCACGCTGGGCGGGGGGGGGGGAGCGGCGTCAGAGCTGGCCCCGCCTCCCACGTTACCCCCGCTCGCCCGTCTGGCCTTGTGTAGCAGGCCAGACTGAGTCTGGCCTGCTACAAAAGGCCAGACGGGCGAGCGGGGGTAGCGTGGGAGGCGGGGCCAACTCTGGCCCCGCCCCCCCGCCCAGCGTGCCCTGGCCCCGCCTCCCACGCTGCGTGGGAGGCGGGGCCAGGGCACGGGGGGCGGGGCCAACTCTGGCCCCGCCCCCTCACTATTCGCCCTGGCCCCGCCTCCCACGCAGCGTGGGAGGCGGGGCCAGGGCACGCTGGGCGGGGCCAGGGCGCCGGTGGCGGGGGCGCTTTTCAGCACCCCCGCTTTACATAAAAAAATATCTCCGGCCGGCCCTGTAGATACCTCATTTGCATTTCTCGTAGGTCAAAACAGTATTTGGATGTCAAAATGTCACTCTAGGCTGAATGAGAATTTGTAAGTTAAAACATACTTAGGTTGGGACATTCTTATGTAGAAGTTCTACTGTATTTATTTAATCCCTGAGATGGATAAGGTAGGATAGATAAATATGCTCAAGGGATTTCAGACTTGATTTTATTTTCTAGAATGTTCATTTCCACAAACAAGAATTGATACAAAACATATATGTGTAGAGAATAAAAGAAATGCCAGTCAAGGATTTATTTGGACTACCAGAACCAACAAAGCTCACAATCCTATATCCTTCTTGAAGAAGGCTTCAAGTGGTCTAAAGAAGTTTCAAAATGTTTTGTTTACTTACTCAAGGCTTACCAGACCTAGTTGTTTTATCTCATGTTGTTCTAATGTGAATTTTGAATTTAAAAAGATAATTGAAGTATGTTGACCTGCTCTTTGTTTTTGTAGTGCAAGATCCACTTGTTTCCATGTTGTTTCTTGAGTTTTCACTGAAAGATGTCACTCCCAAGAATGCATCCACTTCATTAAGTGAGACACAGCTTCATCTTTCCAAGCTGTATGTAAATTCTGAAATGATAGCTCTACTGCAGTAGCCTTCATGGTAATTTTGAAGAAAAAGGATCAGTTAGTGTTTGTGGGTGGGTGTGTGTATTATACTTCATCTCTCCTGTCAATGAGATTACTGTGCATTTACTCATCTGCACATAAATGCACATACACAGATGACAATCTCCATAATGATTTCATTCCGTGCAATAGCCTAATGGGTCTGAAACAAACTTGCATAAGCAAACATTCATTCAGACGAGGGTTGTATTTACATATGATTTCATCTACATAAAGCACAATCAGATAATTGCATGCTATTCAATCTGTTCTGGTCTTTGTAATGAATAAGTGAGTTTTTATAGTGTGTCGGGATGTAAAGAGTATTTGCAAATTTGCTCATCTTCTACAACAAAAGGTTGTTGGGAGGTGGCAATCTGCCTGTTTTTTCTTTTGCTTTTGCAAATTGCAAGTTTGGGGCACACAAATTTAGAGGATTTGTCAAGATTTTACATTGTGCTTTGCATAGTATAAATTTACACTTGCAAAGCAGAGTAGTAAATATATGGCAGTCAGTCAGTGTGGTGTAATTGTTTTAAAACTAACCTACAACTAGGGAGATCAGGGTTGTTGTTGTTGCTTATTTATTTATTTATTTATTTATATATATATTTATACATTTCCATCAAATGTACATGGCACTTTATTATAAAAAACCAAAAACAATGGGTCATGTCAGAGGTGTACAATCTAAAAGAAAGGAAAGGAAGAACTACAACTCACAAATGTGCAATACAATTGCAAAGCAAATGATGCAAATACAATGCAAATAACAAACTGCAATATAATGCAAGGCATACTGACAATGCATGTAATTAAAATATACAAGTGTAAAACATCAAACTGAAATCCCCAAAGCTTTGGAAAATTTACCTTCACCCCAGTTACCTAACAACCTCATCAGATGGGCTATTTGGCCTGTTGTATGCCACTTGTTTCCCCCTTTCGAGACAGAACACTTCCTTTGTTACCTTACCAGTAATGGGGGGATGCTTCTCCCTATGGGATGGGAGCAAAGGCAAGATGCACGATGCGGGGCCTGGAGCAGCGGGATCTACCTGCCCCCCCCCCCGACCAGGAGTCAATGGATTGGCCATGATGCATGGCAGATCCATGGTCCTTTGTGATGAGGTCCTTTGTGCTCAATCACTGAAACCCACTGGGTGACTGTGGGCAAGTCACACAAGCACAGCATCAGAAAGCTCAATGACAGGTTTACTTTTAGGGGTGCCATAACTTAGAAAGGACTTGAAGACACATAAAAACAACAAGCTGTGCTATTCCATTCAGTAGTTCTGAGCATCATAGTTTAGGAAAGATATTGGCAAGCTGGAATGTGTCCAAAGCGAATGGATAACATGGCAAAAAGTCTAGAAGCCAAGCCATAAAGAGAGGCTTAGGGATGTGAGCATGTTTACCCTGGAGAAAAGATGAAGGGGGCAATGATAGCTATGTTTAAATATGAAAGGATGTCAAATTGAAGATGGAGCAGGCTTGTTTACTGCTCCTCCAAAGACTGGGACATGAACCAAGGGATTCAAATCGAAATAAAAAAGATTCCAACTAAACAACAGAAAGAATGTATTGTTGGTAAGAGCTGTTCAGCAGCTGAACATGCTGTCTTGGAGCATGGTGAAGTCTTTTTCAGAGATTTTTAAACAGAGACTGGATGGCCTATGTTGGGAAAGTGTTCCTGCATGGCAGGGGATAGGAATGGATGGCCTTTGAGGTCCTTTCCAACTATATGATTCCATGAACCTTTGGATCAGGCCTGCACAACCTGCAACCCTCCAGCTGTTTTGACCTCCAACTTCCAGAATTCCTGGCAATTGGACAAGCTGGTTAGGGCTTCAGGGAGTTTGGGGCCAAAGCAGCTGGAGGGCCACAGGATTTTGCAGGCCTGTTTAACCTGGAGAAAAGTTGAAATAAATTCCAGTATTGTGCAACCAATTGTGTTTCTAAAAATGTGTTGGCTTATTCACCCATTGTGAGAGAGTTTATGTGCAATGACTGCCTTTGCAATCCCAGTGAACAAAGAGACATATAGATAATTATGCACTTACACTTACAGAATTCACTTTTGTATACCAAGAAGAAAGATAATGGTGCACTAACACTAGTTATTTAGCTAAACGTAATTGAAAGCATATTCACAAAGTGATTTGAAAGACATTTACTTAAAAAACAGTATAAATAACCAAAGACACAAGTACTAGAACTATTCAAATTCTTTTTTTAAAACATGCAATTTATAAAACATAATTTAATTTAATGGAAAATAAGGCTGTTTTACACAGGAAAAAACATTTGAACATAGAAAATAATACATTTGGTAATCTGAAATGCAATATGAAATGTAATTGACCCACATAATTTGTCTATAATAACTGCTTTTTCCCCACTGAGCCATGGTCCTAAACTCATGGCAAATATCCACCAGTTTACTGATTAAATATGAAGGAAATTCATACAAGCTCTGATCTCTTAATGTTGAAACCTTTAAGGAACGAAACATATGAATGGGGCATAGCTGCCAATGCCATCCAAAGGAGCAGACCAAGAATGTCTTCTCTGACTCAGTCCGATCAATGTCTAATAACACACAATCGTTGTGAAAGCATTATGTTGAGTGTTTATTTGATCCTATAATCAAATAGGTACAGAGGGAATTATTTTATTGATTGGTCTTATTTATATACCTTTCTTCTAACATGGGAAACCATGCAAAGGAGCTCTGAAGCAGAAAGAAAATGTTTAGAACTTTGAATGGGAATCATGGAACTTCTCTGGTTTTTTAAGGGCCCTTCCACATAGACATATAATCTAGAACAGGGGTCCCCAAACTAAGGCCCGGGGGCCAGATGCGGCCCCCCAAGGTCATTTATCTGGCCCCCGCCCTCATTTATAATATAATATTTTATATCAGTTTTAATAATATAATATATTATGTATACATATGATATTGATAATATTGTCATGTTATACAATGTAATACTAATAATAATACCATATAATAATATTAATTACATGTTATATATTACATATAATATTACAGTATAGTGGTATAATTCAAAATAGTAATATATAATGCTAATATTGTGCTACCCTGTTTCCCCTAAAATAAGACATCCCCAGAAAATAAGACCTAGTAGAGGTTTTGCTGAGTTGCTAAATATAAGGCCTCCCCCGAAAGTAAGACCTAGCAAAGTTTGTGTTTGGAAGCATGCCCAACGAACAGAACACCAGAGCATGCAAGATTGATAAATGTACGTACCATAGATGGTTGTACATGGAAATAATGGTCATAACAAGAAATTCTTGATAGAATTCACAGTTTGTCTGGTTATGCTGGTTTGTGGTGATAACTACTGTACAGTATATGATAAATGTTCTTTTTTTTTTTTGTTCAACAATAAATGTGAATTCTTCTTCATGGAAAAATAAGACATCCCCTGAAAATAAGACCTAGAGCATCTTTGGGAACAAAAATTAATATAAGACACTGTCTTATTTTCGGGGAAACACGGTATGCTAATAATATAATCTGTATATATAAAAGAGTGATGGCATCAGGGCAGCGGACAAAACAACAAAACTACAGGCCCCCCAACCTTGAAATTTGACAACACAACCCATCATTCACAGCTCTAGGTTGATACAACAAAAAAGAAAAGAAAAACAAAATCCTAATTACAGAGAGAGGAATAATAGTTTTTATCCAATTGCTGCCAGTTTGAAGACTAAGTTCGGCCCACTTGGTCTCCTAGCAACCTCCTCAGCCCAGGGGACAGGCACAGTTAGGCCTCAATTAGGCTTCTTCCACAGATTATCAGATTTTAACTGGATTATATGGCAGTGTAGACTCAAGGCCCTTCCACACAGCTATATAACCCATTTAGAATCTTATATTATCTGCTTTGAACTGGATTATCTTGACTCCACACTGCCATATAATCCACTTCAGTGTGCATACTAAACATAAAGACAACCATACAACAGACATTCAATACCACCACTACCTCAACAATTTCTCACCAACACCACCAGACAATGCCACAGCAACGCGTGGCAGGGCACAGCTAGTATATTGTATATACATACAGCTGCTCTGAGTCCCCTTCAGGGTGAGAAGGGCAGGATATAAATGTAGTAAATGAATAAATAAATCATTTTAGACTTAGGCTTGCCCAAAGTCTGAAATGACTTGAAGACACACAACAACTACAACAATCCTAATTAACCTGACTATCTCATTGGGCAGAAGCAGGCCCACACTTCCCATTGAAATCCTGATAGGTTTATGTTGGTTACAATTGTTTTCATTTTTAAATATTGTATTGTTCTTTCATTGTTGTTGTTATTTCGAACTACAAATAAGATATGTGCAGTGTGCATAGGGATTTGTTCGTATTTCTTTTTCAAATGATAATTTGGCCCCTCCACAGTCTGAAGGATTGTAGACCGGCCCCCTGCTTAAAAAGTTTGAGGACCCCTGATTTAGAATATCAAGGCAGATAATCCACAATATCTGGTTTGAACTGGATTATCTAAGTCCATGTTGTCATATAATCCATTTCAATGTGGATTTTATACAATTGTGTGGAAGGGGCTTAAGGTGACCCTTCATTCTGATTTCTTTGTGGACTGTCATGAGGCAAACAAAGCCTTAAGGAGCAGATAGTGGGTAATATTGAAAAGGCACTGGCAACAGGTCCCCACAATTCCCCTCTTTTAGAGGTTGGAGTGATACATTCAAAGCAGTTTATTCTTCGCCCCTAAGCAGGGACCTTTTAATTGCATTATAGGCAACCTAAGCAAGGCAGTGCGCTGGAATCTGCCTACACAGCCACTTACATGAATAAAAATTTAAATTGTTGATAAAATGAACTTTTCTTTATTGGTATCACATAATAAGTCTACAGTTTCTTCCATTTGTAAGCTCCTTTGTGTCCTTTTTATGGGGGGAGTGGGATGTAAATGGAGATTGTGATGATTGTACTAGTTTTTCTATGCCTGCTGAGTTGCAGTGTTTTAGTTCTGCATTTTCTTGCATTTTGCCAAGGAGAGCAGATGAGCAATCGCCAAGAAACTTTTGAAATGGGGGTGAAGAAATTGATTCACTACTTTACATGATTTCACCTGTGTACTATACATTAGATGAAAACTAAATTTTCAGAAATCTTTGGAGACAGAAACCAATTGGTCAAGACAAGTGAATCCAAACTTCCTTTTGTAATTAATCTATGAGATGATGGAGGGGCTAAATTTTTCACACAAAGCCTTTGTCTCAAATTACTTGCTACGTTTGTGTTGCAGATGGTGAACTTTTCTTAGCTAGAGGAAGGAAATTTTATCTCCTCTTCTTCTAAAAAGAAACAATTTGATGAAGAGGCACACTCCAATGCAAAGTGATAAGGACAAAAATGGGATATGTTTTTAAGAGAGAGAGATGCCATCTCTCCTTTTAAAACGTAAGAAAGGAATTTCAGAGCATATTTAAATCTCCTTATTATGCAAAATAAATCTATACTGTTTAATACCCTTGGGGTATCATAACTTTTCCTCTTGCATTACTCTACGAATCAGGCCAATGAGTTTGTCCCATGTAGACTTGATTTAATATGTCAAGGTTTGGATTTATATGCAAAACTTCATACCTATATCTGACACTTTTGCAAGGGAAGAGGATATTCAGCTAAAAGTGCTGTATAAAGCTCCATTAAGGCATGGTTGATTGACAGGGCATACTTTCAAAACACATTTCTAAGTGGCTGACACTGGAAAGTTTTGTTAAATTGTATAATAGAGAGAGAAACCACTAATTCTAAGGACCGTGATTAAAAATCTATAGATTGTGCTGTGTAACCAAAAACCTAAGACGAAAAAATGAGTAATTACCATGCAATCTGCCAAAAAGAACATTTTACAGGATTTTTTCTTCAGTAAATAGATATTTACAAATTCTGCAATGTGCACACTTTGGATTATGTAAATGATAGACCAAATGGTAATATATGATATGAATTTATTAGATTTTACTGGGTGTTTTTTTTTAAATGTGATTGTCTAGTTATGGAATATCCCAAGCAAGCATACCTAACATTAACTTTGTTAATTTGTTTCCCTGAGGTTCTAGATCAAAGATGTAAGAAATGCTTTTCTTCACTAAGACATTTTAAATGTTGTTTCTTCGTTCAGTTTATGTCAGTACTTCTATTTGCTCTTGTTAACTTTAATTGTGTTGTTTTAGGATGGTATGCAAACTTTATTAAAAACTCGAAGGAAACTCCAACTTCCTCAAAAAAGAAAGAAAAGAAAGGAAGGAAGGAGGCTAACGTATCTCAGGATTTCATAGTATGGAGTCATGACTTAGATTGGTCAATATGATGTAATCATTAGTGTTGTGCTTTTGTATGGAATTGCTGTTCATTTTGTGTAGTTTAATTTATTTCATCTCATTTTCATATTTGTTCCTGCTAACTAAAATGAGGCACCTATACAAACAGAATTTTTGTCTGGCTTACGAAAAAATGAAAATTCGCAGACATCAGCTGTCAAGGGGGAGCAGCCCTCTCAGACTCAGCTTAGGGTACCAGAGTAACTATCATTATTTATATTAATATTATTATTAACACCCATTGGTACACATCAGATGTAATGGGGAAGCACTCCTCTCTCAGACTCAGCTTAGGGTTGCAGAATAACTATTGTTATTAATGTAGGTCTGCCACCAGTCATGAGTATTTCTTTTTTCACATCTGTTGGATAGAAAGGGAAAATTACCACAGGAGTTTTTGTATTAGGTCCCTTCCAGACAGGCATTAATCCCAGGAGGAACTGGATCTTCCCAGGTGTTTCATTAATCCAGAACAAACTGGGAAATGCCAGTTTTCTTGGATTAATTCAATTATTAATTCAGTCATTTGGTCACCTCAGGTAAAACTGAGACAGGTTTTGGGCCTGTCTGGGAGGGCTCTTAGATACCAGGAATTCATAAATAAAGATCCATTTCACACTGGACTGGTTTTCTAGTATTGCCAAGGTGGGCACCAAAAATCATTATCAGTAGTCTAGTCTAAATTACCTCCAAATATGGACCCCCTGGGATCCGAGTCATTTGCCTATTCTGAATCCCCAATCCCTTCTGATTCCTCATAATTCACTTTATCCCCATCAAGGGTGATCCCCTCCTCTCATCCTTTTCAAATGTCTACCAAGAGCTAGAGTAGGCAGATAAGTGAAGGAATAAGGTGAGCACAGAGTTCAGAGAACTCAAGGAGTAACTTGCACAATAAAACCACCCAGAACGTTCCTTCTAAGTGGGAAGGATATTTACCTAAACTAGTTGTTTACAGATTGATATAAAATAGTGTTGTGAGTGAACATCAACCTCTTTCTAGCTTTTTGGAACTTTCTTACTTCATTGGAGTTATGAACACCACATTATTGCAGTAACATGTAAGCAACAATATTCTGACACACATACGTAGATCTCAGAGTCTACTGGACATTCAATAACCTATTGCAAAATATAACTTATTGCATAAGTTATTGGAACATAACTGCACCCAATCTATGGACATATATCCTTTTGGCAAATGTGAAGCTCCATGAATATGTGGAGACCACTTTTGGAAAACCACTAGTCAAGAAGAGCATAACCTTGTTAGAAATCAATTCTTTTAACAAGTGTTATTCACAAGCATTAATGCAATGACACACAGGTAACTTCAGCTGTTAAACTGAAGAGCCATGTCTTTAGACTGCCAAGAGTAAAGACATGCCACTACAAAAATGTAGTTGGTTAGCAGAGGATGGTTGTTTCTTTGCAGTAGAAGTTGCCCAAAAGATATACACTCCCTTTAAACCTCTTAGTTAAAATATGCACTCAGTGATAAAACAGTCTTCTTTGAAAAATAACGTATCTTGTATTAATTTACCACACAGGCACATTTCTTTAAAAAGTTCAGTTACAGATAAGATGTAGCTTCTTCTCTCTGTGTTGAGAAAACAGGATATCATTCTTTATCAATAGTCCATAGTTTTTAGTATAGCTATACTTGTTGAAGTTCATAAGTGAATATTGAGGTCTCTAAACTGACTTCTCTCTGAAGTCCAAAGAGTAACCTGCTTTCATGAAGTCCAAACAAATACTGAATACAAAATGGAGTCTTGAGTCTGCACATGCTCAGTATAATCACATGTCTATAACTTCTCCCACACCAAAGAGTCAAATCAACATACATTAACAAAATAAATAGTGAGAGGCTTGGGACCTTCTATTTCCAACAGAGTCAATAAGGAATCCACTTACTATGGCCTAAAACCACCAGTCTACGATGCCTTCACCATCTCACTTCCTTCCTGCCAATAATAATACAGATCCCCTGTTTTGTTTCAGGGTGACAAGTGACCTAAGGATATGCCTGTAGTTTAAGGGGACAAGAAAAGTAGAAGTTCTGTAACAATGGAAGCATTGCGGATGCAGTCCAGGTTCTGAGCACAAAAAAGTCTTCTGGAAAGGTCCAAAGAAAGCAGGGAACCACAGAAGGGAAGAGTCCAAGTAACAAGCTGAAGGTCAAGAAATAAAAGGGCAAAAACTCTACTAAGCAATCTCTTGCCTTGAGATAGCCTTGGCTCCTTCTTCATTGTTTCTCCCTGCTTTAAACTCCCACTTCTAAAGGTGAAATGTTTCTTCAGGATCCACATGGGATTAGCCAAGTTCTGCCTCAACTGTAGGGCTGCCAACCTATTTTGGCTCCAGGACAGGACTACCAGCCACTAGTGGCTCTGATGTGGCCTGCCATTTAGGCTCCCTTCTTCCTCTTCCTCACCGGAGGAGGCATCTTACAAGCAGGACATGACAGCCCATGTGCTATTTGTGCAGCTTGTCTTTAGTTCTACAGTAGAGTCTCACTTATCCAACATAAACGGGTCGGCAGAATGTTGGATAAGCAAATATGTTGGATAATAAGGAGAGATTAAGAAAAAGCCTATTAAACATCAAAATAGGTTATGATTTTACAAATTAAGCACAAAAACATGTTATACAACAAATTTGACAGAAAAAGTAGTTCATTACACATTAATGCTATGTAGTAATTACTGTATTTACAAATTTGGCACCAAAATATCACGATGTATTGAAAATATTGACTACAAAAATGCGTTGGATAATCCAGAACGTTGGATAAGTGAGTGTTGGATAAGTGAGATTCTACTGTATTTTCTTTTCAGCATTACTTCTTAAGCTTCCTTTTTTATTACCTATTGCTTTCCAATGTTCCTGTCCCTCTTCCAAATTCCTACTCTCATTAATTATTTCCAACCAATTCAAAGTCTTAAAATAACCACTTTTTTCATGCTTCACTTTCTGTCCACCTTTATTTAGTTTCCCCATTCTCATCCTATTGTCTATTTTCCATTGGCCTTTTATCTAACTTTCCACACCTGCCTTTCAGCCTCCATGTTTCCAGATACTTGTCCTTTTGCTTCTTTATATCCCTAGCCAAATTAACAGCCTTTCCCTCCCTATAGAGTTAGTACTGCAAATGGTGTTTGTTTCTTGAATGACTAAACAATCTATACAAACTCAGCCAAAGAATGTCAGAGGTTTTGGCACAGCCGCCTCAGCTAAAATACAGTACAGACAACTGATAAAGTGGGGACATAAATGGGTATCATTTGTGCTTTTAGTTTTTATTGTTTTCCTATTGTAATTTTTATTAACCGTTTCTAGAATGCTAGGAAGGCTGGCAAGGAATTACTCTTCCCTTGTCAAACATACTAGGAACAATAAAACCATGTATAACATGCTGGAGACAATAATCCCTAATGCACTCTCCTTCGCATATCTAAAAATAAATCCACATTTAGAAAATATCTGAAAAAGCTGAGGGAAATACACAAAATGGTTGCAAGAACAGCTGGTGAGACAGGATGTTCATTGTAGTACTGGCAAAAAAATCAGAACTATGGAGAAATGCTAAGAGAGGTTGATATAAAAGCAGAGGTGGACTGACAGCCTTCAGCAATTTTAACTACCAGTTTGAAGAGAAAACAAACATTTGCACATTGCGAAGGGATCACATTTACAATCAGCAAAAAGTACTGATTTCTAAGTCAGCACACCAATTCTTGAGCTAGCAGCAGCTTGGAATTTCCCAAGAGATCTTTTCTAATAACATTATACCACTTGGACTGTTATACTGTCTAAATATGCTTGACAAGATCTCAAATATAAAGAACGAAAAATAAATTGGTGGGAATGCCCTCAGTTGAGTAGCAGCTGTTTTGCCATCATGGGTGTGCTTTGCAAAAATAAATAAATGGAGTTAAGAATATTTATTTATTTATTTATTTTATTTACAGTATTTCTATTCCGTCCTGCTCACCCCCCACACACACACGCATATATATATACATGGCAAACATTCGATGCCATTAAACAAACAACAGAGACAGATACAGAGGCTATTTAACTTTCCAGCTTCTGGCTTTGTGAGGGTATGCTTGATTCCAGCCACAGGAAGAGCTGCTGCTTCATCATCCACTGTGACAACCATTTGATGGAGTACTTCCTGATCAGGTACACATGCTACTGGAGGTTTTTATGGTGTTGTAAATTAATTAAATTAGCCTCCCCACATAAGTGGTCCCTAAATTTTTCTACTTGACAGATGCAACTGTCTTTCAGGTTGCTTAGGTAAACAACGAGCTAGGCTATTTAACAGTCGGGTACTCAATCTGACTTGGGCTTTGGACTCAAGACCTCTCAGTCAGGAGTGATTTATTGCAGCAAGCTACAACCAGCTGCACCAGAGCTCGATTCATTTCTCATTGGCAAATACATGGAATTTTGTTAACATGGGGTTATTTGCCTAGCTTTGTTTTACTGGGTTTATTTATTTATTTACAGAATTTTTACCCCACATTTCTCACCCGAGGGGACTCAAGGTGGCTTACATAAATTGGCAAAAATCCAATGCCCAAAACAATACACTAAAAACAACAGCTCATACAAATCAAATAACAATACAGAGTAAAAAAACACGATATACAAAATTTAAATATATATGTAAGTTTAAATCCATTCATCCAAGATCCTCAGACGTAAATCTTAGTTCAGACCATGTGAAATCATTGTACTTATTCATTAAATGCTTGCACACATAACCATGTCTTTAGGGTTTTTCTAAAGCCCAGGAAAGTTAGGGCCTGCCGAATGTTGCTGGGAAGGGTGTTCCACATCCGAGGAGCCACCACTGAGAAGGCCCTGTCCCTCGTTCCCACCAGCCGTGCCTGTGAGGCAGGTGGGACCGAGAGTAGGGCCTCCCCAGAAGGGAGATAATAGATTGCATATAGTTTTATCAGCTTTTCTCCTATTTTTTCATGCAAATACTTGCTTCTTTTTTTTTTTTGGTAATTTGCTGTTTTTTACTGAGCCGCTCAAAAAGCTCAATCCTCTATTATATACCAAATACTTTGATATGTAATATATGACTGAATTTCTTGTGTGTGTTACAGTAAATACTTGAATATAAGCTGAGTTTTTCAGCCCTTTTTTGAGGGCTGAAAAAGCCCCCCTCGGCTTATATTCGGGGTGGGCAATTGAGAGAAAAGGGCTCTGAAGCCGGCTGGCAGAGTCCCCGGCCGTGCCTTCGTTCCCTCCACTGCATAATCTGCTTGCTGTGGCCGCCTCTGCCTGCGGCAAGGCCTCCGCTCACTGCAGCCTTCCTGCTTAACTTCCAGGCTTCAACCACAAGCGAGCAAATGCCAGTAGGGGCCAGGAGATGTTTTCATTGTGCTTTTGCTGCATGAAGGCTACATGACGGCAGAAGGGAGTTGGACTAGATGGCCCATGCGGTCTCTTTCAACTCTCTTTATTGTTGTAGTAGTTGTTGTGTTGTTGTTATTATTGAGGCTGGATGGCCATCTGGAGGGGGTGCTTTGATTGTGCTTTTGCTGCATGAAGGTTGCATGAAGGCAGAAGGGAGTTGGACTAGATGGCCCATGCAGTCTCTTCCAACTCTGTTATTGTTGTTGTTGTTGTGGGTGGATGGCCATCTGTTGAGCGTACCTTGATTTTGCTTTTGCTGTATTTATTTATTTAAAACATTTATATTTTGCCCTTCTCACCCCAAAGGCGACTCAGGGCGGAGTACAACATATATACGGCAAACATTCAATGCCGAAACATAAAATAAACTATAAATATACATAAACACTAAAATCAGTTATCTTCACATTAAAACAATCATTAAATTAAACAATTAAACAGTATGAAGGCAGAAGGTCCTTGAACTAGATGGTCTTTAGAGGTCTATTCCAAGTCTATTATTACTATTGATATTAATATTAATAAGGCTGGATGGCCATCTGTCGGGGGTGCTTTGATTATGTTTTCCCTGAATGAAGGCAGAATGAAGGGCGTTGGACTAAATGGCCTTTAGAGGTCCCTTCCAATTCTAGGTTTCAATGAAAGGATTCTTAGTTGACCGCGAGCTAACAGTGTAATGCTGCAGCTTAAAAGGCCAATGCCAACTTGATTTAGCATGCGTCAATAGGAGAAGCCTGAGAGAAGGTGAAAGGGAACTGATATACACTTTACCTCGGTTGGTTTTTAAATAATTTTTATAATTAATTTCTTTTAATTATAATTATTTAATGCAATTTTTATTTTAACTTATTGCATAATGTTTAATATTGTCTTTTGTTTAACATTTTATGGGTTTTTTTTGTTTATATAGACATTGAATGTTTGCCTATTACTATGTTGGAAGCCACCCAGAATCCCCATGGGGAGATAGGGTGGGGTACACATAAATTATAATTATCATCATCATCATCATCAAGTTATTGTTGATACCATATTGTTTGTATTGATTCTCCTTTTCCACTTACAGAGCTAGTTTACTGTTTTTCTTTGAAATATGGTAAATATTCAAAACATTTAACTTACTGATGCCTCAATTAATGTAATTTTATTGGTATTTTTATTTTTGAAATTTACCAGTAGCTGCTACATTTCACATCCTTGGCTTATACTCGAGTCGATAAGTTTTCCCAGTTTTTTTGTGGTAAAATTAGGTGTCTCAGCTTATATTTGGGTTGGTTTATACTCGAGTATATATGGTATTTTTTGTTTGTTTTTTTTAAAAAAAGATTAATAATCATTAATATTTTCATTTTCTACCATTTCTTCAGACTTTACATGCAGCTGGCATATTATGTCAGCACTTTCCAGCTAAGTGTTTGTAGTTTTTGCATCTTATATGTAGGAGTCTCACTTCTTCTCAATGTTACCTTTTAATTAAATTAAATCACTAAGTTTTTTCCCAAAACACTACTACTTCTATCTGCCAAAATAGTTACTAATAATAAGGGGAATTAATGAGTTCGCTAGTCTTACTGTTCAATTGTATTTCAATAGGAATGATGTATTAGCATTTCAAATCATGTTCAGGAGAATTTTCTATCTGTATTGTCTTGTCTATACACCTTGCGCACACCTTCAAGTCATCAGTTGCCTTATGGTTTATGATGACCTTATGAATTTCATTGGATTTTCTTAAGAAATGAATATTCAGAGGTAGTTTTTGCCACTGTCTTTCTCCAATATTCCTTATTGATCTCCCACTCAAGTACTAACAAGCGCGGATCCTGCTCAGCTTCTGAGATTGGACATGATCTGGTGTCTTTATGCTGGTTAAAACTTGTATATGATATATAATAGGAAGAAGAAGAGAACATCAGACTCACCATAACATGGAATTAGGCAAAATATAATTGCAGAATCAAGTATTGTCATGCAACACAAAATCATTTAAGATAGTTGTGCTATTTTAAGGTTAAAACTAGAAGTTTCAGATATGTAGTAAAAACACCTTTTTTTGCTGTTTCAAAGCATGGCACTACTATAAGTTGTGATAATGGGCTCTTCTGTTACCTGGACAACACAAAAAGGCTATAATCTCCCCTATATATGTTTATACAAAGGGTTAAGGATGTGTTGTGTGAAGTTATATTTATTGGGGTCAGCATCACAGAGTAGCAACAGAGATCATGAAAGACAACTGCCCAATGAGAATTGTTAAAGTATATGGCTAAGTTGCAGTGGGGTCATCACCTGGTATGCAGGTGTGTCTGCATGCGGAGAGAAAAACATGCCCAGGTTAATTGCAACCACTGTCTAGATAATCAGGGTTGATTAGTTTGGGTGACTCCCAGAGGAGAGTTTGTCCCATGAGTTCGGCTTACTTTGTGTTTGCTCCTGGAAGTCTTGCTGCTCAGCAGCTCCATTTCATGTTGACCAGTATTTCTATATCCAATGAACATTGGAAGATTTATTTCTATGGACTATATAGACTACATGTGAGTCTAATACACCAAAGGAACTGTGACTATACTGCTGATTGTGTTTGTTGAAGTCACTTCTCTGAATACTTAAGAGTAAATTTCTGGTTTTTGCATTCTTCATATTTGTGTTGCATATTTTTGAACTTTTTTTTCATGTCAGTAGCAACCGGAGTTGCTTCTGGAGTGAGAGAATTGGCTGTCTGCAAGGACGTTGCCCAGGGGATGCCCGGATGTTTTGATGTTTTACCATCCTTGTGGGAGGCTTCTCTCATGTCCCCGCATGGAGCTGGAGCTTATAGAGGGAGCTTATCCGTGCTCTCCCCGGGTGGGATTCGAACCTGGCAGCCTTCAGGTCAGCAATCCAACCTTCAAGTCACAAGACTTTTATCCCCTAGGCCACTGGAGGCTCCATTTTTGAACTGGCTAAACTGCATTGTATTACTGGTTTACATGCAGTGAACAATCTGCAACAGGGTTGACCAGTTGGGATGCCTGTCTCAATTTGGCAGGAACAGTCCTGATTAATCCTCTTTAATTACCTTTTAGCTCTCTTTAAAAGGTCCCAGTTTCATTCTCTTCCTTTGTCTCCTTGCTGCAAACTGAATTCAAAATAGAAAATCAGTTGGCACCAAATTAACTGAGCAAGATGAGATTTGATCTTCTCAGTAGACTCGGGCAAAAGCAAACTGTTGCAGCATTTCTTAGCTTGTGTTTTCTACCTCATTAATAATTTTTGTGACCTCGGCTACACTTTCATATTGCTTGGCCACATGTATCCTGATAGTCATCTGTGGAATGTTAGGAGGATATGGGATGGGAGAGTGGCAAAATGCAAGTGTTACATGTTACTGGGACCCAATTTTCAAACTGGGGAAGTGTTAGGTTGTGGAAACTGGAAATGATTGCTTTAGTGGTTATGTAGAAGGGGGAATTTCAGCAACTATTACTTGTCATGTAACCAGATAACAAGCAACACCTACTGAAATTCCCTCTTCTACACAACCATTAAAGACATAGGAGCCATCTCAATTTTTCATTCTGGAATCTGTAGCAAATGTGAGATGGCTGCAACCCTTTATCTGCAATGGGCCAGTGTGTGAGGACTCCCACTTTGCATCTTCATTGTTTTGGAACTTAAAGTGGCTTCACTTATTCATCCTGTGTTCCACCAAAATTTGAGTGTCTTGTCCAAATGCCATCCTCCAAAATGCTGGAACCACTTCTAGCAATTTGCATTGAGCATTCTTAGTTACATCAGACATAAGAAATTGTACCAGTTGCAAAGAAAAAAGTGAATAAATACTTATCAAAGGGTTGTTTTTTGCTTCACCAGACTGTGTTTTCATGAAGAAACTTCTGAGCTGCTAACAGCCACACAAAGGGGAGGTGAAGACCTTTGCAACAAGCCATGCAGTCGTCATGGAGACTGATGTTTTTTATGTCACTCGCTAGCTGCTTTACAGGTAAGAATAACATTCTTTAACAACATTGTTTTAAGAATGTACAAAGAGAAGAGAAGACATAAAAGTAAAGCAAGTGCTACTTGTTAAAGGCAGAATATTGATGGAAATATGCATTCAAGAAACTCAATAGGCATAGAAGTACAGTACATTGAAGTTAAGAGCAATGGCTGAACCATAATAATGTCTCATTCACATTCATTACCCTTTTTACACCATATAGTAGATAGGGATTCTAAGAACCATCTAAACCAACTTTCTATCAATATAAGAATAAGCACTTTGGGTCATCTAATCTCTGTTTTAAAAAATGTCAGCAAGGACAAGACCAGCACCTTGTGATGTCAACTATCTAAGCACTTCATGGCATCAGGAAATTCATAATCTTTAGTCACTGTAGAATTAATGAAGTTTGACACCACTTTAACTGCCAAGACTCAATGCTATGGAATCAGGGGAGCTGTTATTTTAAAATGTCTTTAGCCTCCTCTGTCAAAGAGTGCTGATGTTTCAGGAAACTACAACTCCCGTGATTCCATAGCATTGAGCCTTGGCAGTTAAAGCGGTGTCAAACTGCATTGATTCCATAGAACAGATGCACCCCTTCTCTCCCCTTTTATAATTTGAATCTCTAGGTTCAAGTCCTCAAGCGCATCAAAAAGTTATTCCATTTTCCACAAGACACATTGAAATATGGCTGTCCTTTCTCAGTGTTCAACATGGCTATTCCTCATACTGTTTGTTAATACAAGGAATATTCTCAAATATATTAGAAGAGTGGATTGTATTGTGCTTACAAAATCCAATTGACTATACATTCTTTGCTAGTTTTGCAGTATGTTGGTTTCATACAAAAAACAAATAAAAATAATCAGAAGGAGTTATGATAATGTTGGTAAGTACATTGTTGATTTTGATATGCCATGATCCATGTGTATAATACTGTAATACCTATGTGAGCAACTGGGGATGCTAGGGATGCACATTAGCCCCCAAGGAAACCTTGGAAGGCTATATCCACCCACTACACCTCCCATTTTAAAAGTGGCCAAAGATAATCTTTAGTATGTCTGGGAACATTTTGACATGTTTTTGGTCAGATTGGTGTGTTTTTAGTCCCAGGAAATGCCATTTTAACAGTTTGAAGTAACTGACCAGAACCTAAAATGGCACAGGGTTGCCAGAAACATGGTAAAAATTAGGCTTGATCGATCCATGAAAAATTTGATTCTAAACTCGTTTCAAAACTAGAGGGGGCAGCGTTTCGTTTTTGGTGGTATTTACGAATTTTGCCCCCCCAAAAATTCGAAATTAACGAAAATTCGTTATTTTCGAAATTAATTCGTTAATGGCGGACGCGCATGCGCGGTCGCCCAAAAACAGCCCCAGAGGGGGGGGGGGTCGGGGGCTCTCCTGCTCTCATTTTTTCAGCTATACTGATCAAATTTGGTACAGTGGGAGAACACAATCCACCCTGCTTGTTTGCAAAATTGCAGAGCGTTTGCCCTTTCCTAAGATTTATTGCACAATTTTATAGTTCACTAGCTGTGCCCGGCCACGCGTTGCTGTGGCGTATGGGAATTCTTTGTTAGGTAGGTGGAATAACAGTGAATAGCTTTGTAGCCTGAAAGCCTGGCCATTTTCTTATGGGAATCCTTGTTTGGTGAGGTGGAATAGAAAGGAATAGGCTTGCTGCTTGGAAGGTTAGGTAGTTGCCTTTTAGGGGGGTAGAATTGTAATGAATAGCCTCGGTGGTTCAAAGCCTGGGTGCTTGCTATCTAGGGGAAATCTTTGGTTGGTCAGTTTCAGAGTAGTATCACTGTTTCAAAGCCTGGTCGCCTTTTTCGAAGGTTAATCTTTTATTGGTCTGGTTGAATTGCACTGAATATCCTTGCAGCTCCAAAGTCTGGCTGTATTTATTATTTTGTATTATATATATTACAAAATATAGAAAGCATGGCACATTGCCTGTTGTGGGTTTTGGCCTTTTTTTGGTGTTGTGATTGTGTTTATTGTGTGATTGTGTTGTAACTTACTGGAGGCAAGAAAAGAAAAGAAAGAAAAAGCCACAGCCGGCAAGGCCCATACCTTGAAATACTGCCCAGGGGGGCCGGCCACCGTTGGCCGGCACGCTTCCCAGACAGGGTAAAAGAGTGGCCCTCACAGGCGACGAGGCCCGCACATTGAAATACTGCCCAGGGGGGCCAGCCACCGTTGGCCGGCACGCTTCCCAAAAAGGAAGAAAGAGTGGCCACCCCCAAGGAGGCTTCTGTGCCAAATCGCACAAAGGGGTAAAGAACGACAGCCGAGAGAGAAGAGAGATGCGGTGCATCGTGGGAAACACGACCACGTAGGCCGTGAGGCAGCAAAAACAAAACAAAAGGAAAGAAAGATAAACCCACAGGCGGCAAGGCCCGCACATTGAAATACTGCCCAGGGGGGCCGGCCACCGTTGGCCGGCACGCTTCCCGAAAAGGAAGAAAGAGTGGCCGCCCCCAAGGAGGCTTCTGTGCCGAATCGCACAAAGGGGTAAAGAACGACAGCCGAGAGAGAAGAGAGATGCGGTGCATCGTGGGAAACACGACCACGTAGGCCGTGAGGCAGCAAAAACAAAACAAAAGGAAAGAAAGATAAACCCACAGGCGACGAGGCCCGCACATTGAAATACTGCCCAGGGGGGCCGGCCACCGTTGGCCGGCACCCTTCCCAGACAGGGAATACATGGTGGCCCTCACTTTAAAATACTAGGCCGGCCACCGTTGGCCGGCACGCATCCCAGAGACAGAGAGAGAAGTAAAAAACGAGGAAATGTGGGCCCAAGCCCCTCTGACCCGGGGGGCCGGCCACCGTTGGCCGGCCCCACGCCCACACCCCACAACCCACGGGGAAGGGCATGCATTCTTTCCGTCTGCTTTAGAAATGTGGGCCCAAGCCCCTCTGACCCGGGAGGCCGGCCACCGTTGGCCGGCCCCACGCCCACACTCCACAACCCACATGGGGAAGGGCATGCATTCTTTCCGTCTGCTTTAGAAATGTGGGCCCAAGCCCCTCTGACCCGGGGGGCCGGCCACCGTAGGCCAGCCCCACGCCCACACCCCACAACCCACATGGGGAAGGGCATGCTTTCTTTCCGTCTGCTTTAGAAATGTGGGCCCAAGCCCCTCGGACCTGGGGGGCCGGCCACCGTTGGCCGGCCCCACGCCCACACCCCACAACCCACATGGGGAAGGGCATGCTTTCTTTCCGTCTGCTTTAGAAATGTGGGCCCAAGCCCCTCTGACCCGGGAGGCCGGCCACCGTTGGCCGGCCCCACGCCCACACCCCACAACCCACATGGGGAAGGGCATGCATTCTTTCCGTCTGCTTTAGAAATGTGGGCCCAAGCCCCTCTGACCCGGGGGGCCGGCCACCGTTGGCCGGCCCCACGCCCACACCCCACAACCCACATGGGGAAGGGCATGCTTTCTTTCCGTCTGCTTTAGAAATGTGGGCCCAAGCCCCTCGGACCCGTGGGGCCGGCCACCGTTGGCCGGCCCCACGCCCACACCCCACAACCCACATGGGGAAGGGCATGCTTTCTTTCCATCTGCTTTAGAAATGTGGGCCCAAGCCCCTCTGACCTGGGAGGCCGGCCACCGTTGGCCGGCCCCACGCCCACACCCCACAACCCACATGGGGAAGGGCATGCTTTCTTTCCGTCTGCTTTAGAAATGTGGGCCCAAGCCCCTCTGACCCGGGGGGCCGGCCACCGTTGGCCGGCCCTACTCCCACACCCCACAACCCACATGGGGAAGGGCATGCTTTCTTTCCGTCTGCTTTAGAAATGTGGGCCCAAGCCCCTCGGACCCGGGGTGCCGGCCACCGTTGGACGGCCCCACGCCCACACCACAGAACCCACATGGGGAAGGGCATGCTTTCTTTCCGTCTGCTTTAGAAATGTGGGCCCAAGCCCCTCTGACCCGGGGGGGCCGGCCACCGTTGGCCGGCCCCACGCCCACACCCCACAACCCATGATACAAAGACACACTCAATGACTGCAAACCGTCTAGCCTCTTGAAAACAGTAGCCATTTATGTAGTCCACTATTTCAATATATTGTGATATTCTGCAGCCAAATTAAAAAATTAAGCAATAACAACATTACTGCATATTGAACAACTTCTTCTGTCACATTTGTAGTATAACATGAATTTTTGTTGCTTTATTAGGAAATTCATAACCTCATATGATGTGTGTACTACGCTTCTCTTCTACCAGTCCAATCCAAGATATTTCCTTATTTAAGCTTAGGTAGATCCGTTCAGCTTTGATCAGTGAGACTCTTCTGTATTCAAGGAAATGTTGGGTCAATGATACATAAAATATAACTAAAGTCACAGTCAGCATACAGCATTAACAGCTTTAAAAACATTGGTGTAAAAACACGGCACGGGTCCGAGGGCTGAATAGAGAGGAGGTAGTTTGACAGTTAAAAAACAATGCAGTCTAAAATACTATTGGCCTGGCAAGCAATTCTAGGCAACGAACGACCACACAGGCCTCTAAGGCTTCTTGGAAGAGGAAGGTTTTAAGGCTCTGATGTTGGGTTCATGTTTGCATGGAGTTGCACTTCTGGGAAGAATTGTGTGTATTACTGGTGTTATTAAAGTTCTCCAGAAGATGAGTTGGATAGAGGGAAATGACTTCTGTTGGTATACAGTTAAAGTAAAGTTGAGGAAGTAAAATTATGAAAGTTATTGTGTGTAATGGAGTAGTAATGATGATTCCAAAGTAGAAACAAAGCACAAATGTTGATTCAAAAGGGAACATGAAGACATAAGTAATTGTTTCTAATTGCAAAACAGAGTTTCTGAGTGGATTGCTTCTCTACTTATGAGTCTGCGGAAGATTATCATCACATACTTGACTACACCTGCTCAAGGCAATGGGACAGTGAAAGAAGACAATTTGGAAAAGTGGTAAAGGCCACGGTGTCCCACTTTTTTAAGTGATTCCACCATCTTCTATCATTATACCCACAGGCCAGCAAGAAAGAGTTCCCACTCGACGTAACCTGCGCCCACTCCTCTAAAGCAGCCGCAAAGGCACACGCCCTCACAGGCAAACGCCAACGTCCGCGTGCGCGGCCAGAGGGAAAGGGGACCCTAAGGCGGCCGTTCTGCGGCCACAACGTTGAGTACACTGCCTTTAAAGGGGAATGGGACAATGTCCCACTGTCTTTGATCATTCCACCCTCTGAGTTATACCAACAAGCCAGTAAGAAGCGGTTCGCACTCGACGTAACCTGCGCCCACTCCTCTAAAGCAGCCGCAAAGGCACACGCCCTCACAGGCAAACGCCAACGTCCGCGTGCGCGGCCAGAGGGAAAGGGGACCCTAAGGCGGCCGTTCTGTGGCCACAACGTTGAGTACACTGCCTTTAAAGGGGAATGGGACAATGTCCCACTGTCTTTGATCATTCCACCCTCTGAGTTATACCAACAAGCCAGCAAAAAGAGGTTCGCACTCGACGTAACCTGCGCCCACTCCTCTAAAGCAGCCGCAAAGGCACACGCCCTCACAGGCAAACGCCAACGTCCGCGTGCGCGGCCAGAGGGAAAGGGGACCCTAAGGCGGCCGTTCTGCGGCCACAACGTTGAGTACACTGCCTTTAAAGGGGAATGGGACAATGTCCCACTGTCTTTGATCATTCCACCCTCAGAGTTATACCAACAAGCCAGCAAAAAGCGGTTCGCACTCGACGTAACCTGCGCCCACTCCTCTAAAGCAGCCGCAAAGGCACACGCCCTCACAGGCAAACGCCAACGTCCGCGTGCGCGGCCAGAGGGAAAGGGGACCCTAAGGCGGCCGTTCTGTGGCCACAACGTTGAGTACACTGCCTTTAAAGGGGAATGGGACAATGTCCCACTGTCTTTGATCATTCCACCCTCTGAGTTATACCAACAAGCCAGCAAAAAGAGGTTCGCACTCGACGTAACCTGCGCCCACTCCTCTAAAGCAGCCGCAAAGGCACACGCCCTCACAGGCAAACGCCAACGTCCGCGTGCGCGGCCAGAGGGAAAGGGGACCCTAAGGCGGCCGTTCTGCGGCCACAACGTTGAGTACACTGCCTTTAAAGGGGAATGGGACAATGTCCCACTGTCTTTGATCATTCCACCCTCAGAGTTATACCAACAAGCCAGCAAAAAGCGGTTCGCACTCGACGTAACCTGCGCCCACTCCTCTAAAGCAGCCGCAAAGGCACACGCCCTCACAGGCAAACGCCAACGTCCGCGTGCGCGGCCAGAGGGAAAGGGGACCCTAAGGCGGCCGTTCTGTGGCCACAACGTTGAGTACACTGCCTTTAAAGGGAATGGGACAATGTCCCACTGTCTTTGATTATTCCACCCTCTTCAGTCCAGCAAGAAACAGTTCCCACGAGACTGAAACAAGGCCAACACCTCGAAAGCAGCCGCAAAGGCACATGCCCTGACGGGCAAAGGCCGACGTCCGCGTGCGCGGCCAGAGGGCAAGAACAACCAAAGGCGGCCGTTCCGCAGCAACAGCGTCAATCACAGCCTTTCAGGGTGACGGAACACAAGGTTTACATTTTGAGAAAATTGGGCAAAATTGTAGGTGTCCCACTGTCTTTGATCATTCCACCCTCAGAGTTATACCAACAAGCCAGCAAGAAGCGGTTCGCACTCGACGTAACCTGCGCCCACTCCTCTAAAGCAGCCGCAAAGGAACACGCCCTGACGGGCAAACGCCACCGTCTGCGTGCGTGGCCAGAGGGCTAGGGGACCCAAAGGCGGCCGTCCCGCGGCCACTGCGTCGACCACACCCGCTCAAGCCGTTGGGACAGTGAAAGATGTAAATATAGAGAAGTGCATGCCGAAGTCACACATCCTCAAATGTTCAGATGGACACATATCTCTGAAAAGTGTGAGTCGGGCGCAATCCTTCACCTAAAATGATTATGCGAAGTATCCACAACAAATATAACAGTGGAGGATCTGGAGAAGACGTAACAGTCCTGGCTCATGAGGGAAATAATTTTTCACCAACCAAAAAAAAAAAAAAAAAGGAATTGAATGAAATACGTACCGAACCCAAATAGGAAGCATTTTCCTACCTTGGCTTTTATGGAGTAATTTCCCTCAGAAAATCCTTCTACCTCTACTGCGTCAGTATTACAGGAGAGAAAAAGTTTGGTAACTTCAGACTACAGAGATGGGCCAAAAGAAACTTTATTAAGTTACACAGGGACAACTGAAAGCTACCTCACTTAGGTATAAATAATGGAAATGCAAGCGACTGTTTTTGGGACGCATAGCTTGACAGCAGTGTGTGAGAAAATCATCCGAGAGTCCTCCTGGACAACAAGATAACAATGAGCCTACTATGGGTTACGGCAGATAAACTATCCAATGGGCTTTAGGCCTGAATCAACAGGGGAATAGCGTCTAGATCCAAGGCAGTCATGCTCCCCCTCTACTCTGCCTTGGTCAGACCACACGTGGAATAATTGGTCACCGCAGATAAATGGAGATGCGGGAAAGCTTGAAAGTGTCAAGAGGAGTGCGACTAAAATGAATAAGGGTCTGGAGAACAAGCAGTATGAGGAGAGGCTTTAATAGCTGGCCATTTTTAGCATGCAGAAGAGAAGGCTGAGAGGACACATGATAGCAATATACAAATATGTGAGGGGAAGTCATTGGGAGGAGGGAGCAAGCTTATTTTATGCTGGCCTGAAGACAACGGGACGGAGCAGTGGCTTAAAACAACAGGAAAGGAGATTCCACCTGAACATCAGGAAGAACTTCCTGACTGTGATGGCTGTTCGGCAGTGGAACTCTCTCCCCCGGAGTGTGTTGGAGGCTCCTTCTTTTGTAGCTTTTGAGCATACGCTCGATGGCCATCTGTCAGGGATGCTTTGAATGAAACTTCCTGCGTCTTAGTTGTGGGAGATCTCGATGGCCCATGAGTTCTATTCCAACTCTACATTTCTATGATTCCATGATTCAATGATTCGGGAAACGGCCCCTTGTGATTGATGAACCCCAAAACAACAGTGGGCAACGGTGAGTGATGATAAAGATGAGAAAGGAAGGGAAAAGAGAGAGGAAAGCATTGTAGGTTAGAGGAGATAGTAGTTGGACAGAGTCCAAAGGGGCAAACCCACCCCTGGCCACCCACTGAATTTCCCTAAGTTACTCTGAAGCATAGTTGATTAAAAGAGAAATATCGCTCTATGAGCCATCGGTGTCAAAATCCAATTCTGGGAAATTCAACACGGGAAGGTTGGCCTTCAGGAAAACCAGTTTCTCAACTGTTTGCGGGTCCAGCAAGCTGCGGTGGGGCGTGACTACATCTCCCGCTAGGCTGAAGACCCTTTCGCTCTGCACGCTGGTGGGAGGACAGCTAAGGAACTGGCAGGCTACGTGTGACAGATCCGGCCACATGTGTTCGCGTGAAGCCCAATAGGCCAATGGATCACAAGAAATTATCTCAGGAGGCTCCTCAAAGTACCTGTTGACCGAGCATTCGGCCGAGTCTACCTTTTGAGCAGAAGCCAGCAAAGAGGATTCTTCAGAGCAGGCTAGTATGGCCACCGTCTCTGCAAAAAAAACGTTTCCTGGTCGCTGCTGGAGATCCGTATCCCTACGGCAAACCCCTACCGGCTCCCCGGGACTTTCAGTCTCGCCACTAGCGCTAGTGCTGGGGGTGACAGGCATTTCCGGAAGAGGGGCCGCTGTGCCCGTTTCCTCCACCCTGGCAGCAAAGACCTCCCTTACAAGGTTAACTAGTTGGGCCTTCCACACGGTAAAGTCTTTTGGGCAGACGTTGTACTTTAGCCGGGGATGACACAAGGCCGCCAACATATGCACCTTGCTGGAAAGAAGTGGCTCAAGGCGTTTCCGTACAGCAAAGGACAACCTCCTCACCACCTCCTGGGCCGGCGGTGTCAGCGGTCCAGCCAGGGAGTCCAGTGTTCGACCGGCCCCAAGCCTTTCTAGGTGCCTCCTTAGCCTCAAGACCATGGGCACTGCCTGGCTAAGAAGGGCTTTTGATTCCGAAAGGGTGTCAGTGGCATGTTTGAATGGCTTTAGTATGTCTACTAGCTGGGAGATGGTGTCCCACTCTTGCTTATTTGGAACAAGTTTGCTAACTGGCGCAACCAACGTGAGGGAGATGCCGTGTACCGCCTTCTGCTGCTCGACCATGCGTTCAAGCATTTTAAAGGTTGAATTCCACCGAGTTGAGACGTCCTGGAGCAGCTTGTGCTGCGGGAGGCCTTCAAGGCTCTGTCTCTCTCTCAGCTGCCGGGCTGCCTTGATGCTCCTGTGGAAGTAGCGCGCGATCTTTCTACAGCGCTCGATCAGCAGGGCGATGTTTGCGTTGCTGGCTGGCTGCTCTTCCGTGTTCTTTAAACCTTCCTTGACGGTATTGTGAAGCATGTGGGCCATGCAGGACACATTCTGAAACCCGGCACTTTCAACCGCTTTGATCATATTTTTCCCAGCGTCAGTCACCATAAAGCCCCTCCTCATTTCTTCCAGCCTATACTGCATCCACTCCCCCATAATGTATTCCAGAGAGCTGCAGATGGTCTCTGCCTTGTGATCTCGATCAACTACCTCCAACGCGAGGAGTGCCCAACGATGGGATGTATCCATACTGCCTTCCTTCTCCCACCAATGTGCCGTGAGAGAGAGGTAGGAATGGCCTCCTCCCAAGCTTGACCAAATGTCAGAGGTAAAATGGATGTGTCCTCCCATGGCGCTACGCAACATTTGGGAAATGCGTTCCTTACAGCCCTCGTACAAGCCGGGAATTACTTTTCTGGAAAAGGTGTGACGGGAGGGGATTTTGTATCGGGGGCACAGCCGTTTCATAAGGCGTACGAAGCCTTCTTGTTCAACCAGGCGGAAGGGATGGTGATCAAGGGCAATCATCTCTCCCACAGTTTGGGTTATCTGCTGGGGTGTGAGTAATGTTTCCCCCGTTTTCTTTCTGGTTTTCTTTCTGGGTAAGTTTCCCCCGTTTTCTTTCTTTTCTTTCTTTCTGGCCCAATCCTCCAAGGTGGACTGTGTCTGCCTTCCACCATCTTCACCAGGAGAACTTTGTGTGCTAATGCTGCCACTGGAAGGGCTTGCATTTCCCCCTCCTACCGATATGGAGGGATGGTGTCGCTTCAAGTGAGAACTCAACCCCGAGGTCGCAAGATGTCTCAGGTCTCTGCCTCTGCTGATATTTGCCCCACAGTGCCTACAAACAGCCAAGGTAGCACTCTGAGAGTGGACATGGAAATGGTCCCAAATATAAGACCTAGGCCTCCCCACAGCCACTGTGGGGACGCCCACAGAGATAGGAGTCGTGGGCCCCCTTTCGTCAGCTTGAGAAAGTTTTTGTTTGGATGGAACAACCTCCTCTACCTCCTCCTCACTGTCAGTAGCGGGTGGAGGGGTTGGGTTATCTATATCCTCACTATCCACCACCTGTAGTTCCAGGACGGCTAAACCTGTATGTTCCATTGATCGTCCTGTGGTCTCAGCTCTATAAGACAACTGGCTCGGTGTGGAGGGCTGTGTACCTGAATGCGAACAGCCGGCTTCTTCATCAAGTCCACCCACCCCGATACTTCGGCGTTCCAGACGGATGGGACCCACCCTTACTTTTTTGGCCCCCCACAGTGTCCTGGCTGTGCCTTTACCACTATCAGGACTTGCTCCCCCAGACCCGCGTAAAGCTGAACGTTTCATGACAGCAGGAGTGTTTTCAGGAGACAGATGGGGGGATGGAAAGATGTCGTGTAAGTGGTGGAAAATATTTCTTGTTTCTTGATTGGCAACGTGTTATGTTGTTAAGGGTATTAACTGCCGCAAAACCGTCTATTTTTTTTTTTAGTTAATTTTATTTTTTTTACAAGGGGATACCTGTACTTTCCAGTTCTCTCAAGGACAATGGGAGGTGCAATTCTTTTTGGCAAAGTTGGCTTTTGATACACAGAAAGCGACCCTTGCACGGACAGACTGCCCTGTTTGAGCAGTGAAAGGGCAAAAGTGGGTCCCTTGTTTCCCAAAAAGGAGGATTTTTAGTTCTCTCAAGGACAATGGGAGGTGCAATTCTTTTTGGCAAAGTTGGCTTTTGATACACAGGAAGCGACCCTTGCACGGACAGACTGCCCTGTTTGAGCAGTGAAAGGGCAAAAGTGGGTCCCTTGTTTCCCAAAAAGGAGGATTTTTAGTTCTCTCAAGGACAATGGGAGGTGCAATTCTTTTTGGCAAAGTTGGCTTTTGATACACAGAAAGCGACCCTTGCACGGACAGACTGCCCTGTTTGAGAAGTGAAAGGGCAAAAGTGGGTCCCTTGTTTCCCAAAAAGGAGGATTTTTAGTTCTCTCAAGGACAATGGGAGGTGCAATTCTTTTTGGCAAAGTTGGCTTTTGATACACAGAAAGCGACCCTTGCACGGACAGACTGCCCTGTTTGAGCAGTGAAAGGGCAAAAGTGGGTCCCTTGTTTCCCAAAAAGGAGGAGTTTTAGTTCTCTCAAGGACAATGGGAGGTGCAATTCTTTTTGGCAAAGTTGGCTTTTGATACACAGAAAGCGACCCTTGCACGGACAGACTGCCCTGTTTGAGCAGTGAAAGGGCAAAAGTGGGTCCCTTGTTTCCCAAAAAGGAGGATTTTTAGTTCTCTCAAGGACAATGGGAGGTGCAATTCTTTTTGGCAAAGTTGGCTTTTGATACACAGAAAGCGACCCTTGCACGGACAGACTGCCCTGTTTGAGCAGTGAAAGGGCAAAAGTGGGTCCCTTGTTTCCCAAAAAGGAGGATTTTTAGTTCTCTCAAGGACAATGGGAGGTGCAATTCTTTTTGGCAAAGTTGGCTTTTGATACACAGAAAGCGACCCTTGCACGGACAGACTGCCCTGTTTGAGCAGTGAAAGGGCAAAAGTGGGTCCCTTGTTTCCCAAAAAGGAGGAGTTTTAGTTCTCTCAAGGACAATGGGAGGTGCAATTCTTTTTGGCAAAGTTGGCTTTTGATACACAGAAAGCGACCCTTGCACGGACAGACTGCCCTGTTTGAGCAGTGAAAGGGCAAAAGTGGGTCCCTTGTTTCCCAAAAAGGAGGAGTTTTAGTTCTCTCAAGGACAATGGAAGGTGCAATTCTTTTTGGCAAAGTTGGCTTTTGATACACAGAAAGCGAGTAAGCGACCCTTGCACGGACAGACTGCCCTGTTTGAGCAGTGAAAGGGCAAAAGTGGGTCCCTTGTTTCCCAAAAAGGAGGATTTTTAGTTCTCTCAAGGACAATGGGAGGTGCAATTCTTTTTGCCAAAGTTGGCTTTTTATTCAGAGACCCTGGCATGGAGAAAGACAGCCCTGCATGAGGCAAGGGCCAAATCACCAGGCTCCCTTGTTTCCAAAAACCCTTTAGAAGAATGCCCACCCCGCCTGCAACAAAAAAAATGGCGCAGCGGAATAATTGCTGGCCGTGTGGGAAAATTGAAAATGCCAATCTCGTGAGGAAAAAAACACCCACAGGCCCTTTGCAAAAAATTATAAAAGCAACACCCAACACCCAACAGTTTCCCCACACCTCCCAAACTCACCCACCCAAACTTTTCTCCCGGTCTTCTGTAGCCTAGCTCAGCTCTAGAAAACAGCCAAGGAGGCTGTGACGCAGCAAAGTTTCCTGCCTGCCTGCCTGCCCAGAAACTCCCTTCCACCCTCTTCAGAATCCCGGTGCGAATGAGCCACGAGGCTGAGTGCAGGCTCTTTTCATTCAGGACGTCCTACCAGCCCCTCCCCCTGGTTTAACGTGCTCTCTGATTGGCCACAAGGTGCCAACAACACGCTAGGTTGCCCCAGTGCCATTAAACAAGTTTGGGTGATTTGCAAAAGCATTTTTTAAAAACGAAAAAAAAGGCGCCATTACGGAAAACGGCCAATCGCGGTTCGAAACCGCGATATCCAGACGTGTGGACAACCAATGCCGTATATAGTTTCAAAACAAACGAAAATAACGAATTAATAACGGGTAACGGGGAAAATGAATTATTTGAGCAAGCCTAGTAAAAATGTCTCCACGATCCTTAAGGGGCATTTAGAGGGTCTGCCTACACCGTGTGGCTGTACTTTGCCCGATTCAGTTTAAAAATTTTCCATGCTGAAACTTATCCAGAGGAGAGCAATGAAAAGGGTAAAAGAGCATAAGAGGAATAGCTTAGGAGTTGTTATTCAATATTAAAGCAAATTATAAAAAGCCTATGATGAGAGACCAAGTCATCAACTGTGCTGCGCAGATGTTGCAAGCTCCCATCTTAGTTGAATCAATCCATCTGTAATTTTGTCTTTTTCTACCCCCTTTCACTTTATCAAGCATTATTTTCTTATCCAATGAGTCATGTCATTTCATAACCAAATTTTAAAAGCCTCAGTTTGGTTATGTTAGTTTCCAGTGAGAGACCAGGCTGAATTTTGCTGTAGAAGCTACTTTTGGTAGTCATGGTACCTGAAGTATTCTCCTCCAGTGTCACATTTCAAATTAATTGATTATTTTTCTATCAACATTTTTCGCTGTCCAGCTGTCACAACTATCCATAGAAATAAAATGGCATAGATAATGATGATAATGGTAACCATCTTGAAACGTTTGAAAGTATGGCATATATAGTAGGGGTCAAAACTAGTTTTGTGTTGCTTCAGTGTCTAGAAGGTGAACAAGAATATGAATTCTCAATTTGGTCACTAGTTGATTGTACATGAAGACAATGTTGTTGATGTCACTGATTTGAATTTCAGGAAATAATTTGATAAAGTCCACTATGATTTGATAAGTCTCCTATGATATTTTTATTAGAAAACTCATTAAATATGGAATATATGAAAAAATCATCAGATGTTCAAAGAGTTGTCAACAATACTTCAAACTGACAGAAGGTCTCACGTGGAGTGATATAGGTTTTTGTCCTGAGGCCATCACTCTTCAACAACATTTTAATCAATGACTTAGATGGCATTGAATCCTTTTCAAATTTGTGAATGATGCAAAACTGGGATGGGTAGCTAACACATTGGAAGACAGAATTCAAAAGAGAATCTTAATAAACTAAAAAATTGAGAAAAATAGAATGGAATTCACCAAAGACAAATGCAAATTTCTTCATTCACACCACAAAAACTAAATGCATAGGTAGGTATAAGATGAAGGATAACTGGCTTTGCAGGAGTACACACATAAAAAGGATTATTCTTGATATTGAGTTGAATATAATCCAGCAATGAGATGCTACAGCAAAACAGGAAAATTATTTTGGCATGTATTAATATAACCATAGTTACTAAGACAAGAGAAACAATAGTCTAATCATATATTCTGTTCGAGTCTTATCTAAAGTTTTGAGTTCTGTACATATCATTTTAAGGTTATGAAAAGGTTGTAGTATGTACAAGGAATGGGGAAAAGAATGCTAAGAGTATGGAGAACAAAGAGATAGATTTTAATTGTCATTTGGAAGGGATTTCTTGATTTCTCAATATCCTAGAGAGATGGCAAGATGCTAGGGTGGCTCTAGATGTAGTTTCCACATTGAATAGGGGATTGGGTTCTATGGCCTCTGGGGCCTCTTCCAATTTGAGATCTAAGCATATCTCTAGGACATATTCTGTAATTGTTGTGTGCAATGGTGTAGTGTAAATTTTGAAGTGCAGACACTCATTAATAATTGTGATAACCTCGCTACACTCCTTCTCTACCTGAAAAACACGCAACAACCCCACAGAGGAAAAATAAGATGGTGGTTTCCAGACAAAATTATCATCCCACCTACAAAAATTCTTTCTGGTCAAACTCTGTGAACCATAACTCTCCTTTTGTATGTATTGGTCTTGTCAGACATGAGTGCATTGTTTCCTGTGACCAGTGGCAATTCTTCTAGTTGAAATAAAATTTCTCTTGCTTCCTAGCTTGGCTTCAAATAGCTAATATTATCTACTGGCATCAAAAATTATGTTGCTATCTGTTTAATTTATTTATTTATTTATTTCCATCATTTATATGCTGCCCTTCTCACCCGAAGGGACTCAGGGCGGCTCACAATACAGTAGAAAAATAAAACATAGCAATTAAAACAATCAATTTAAAACAATCCAATAAATACATTTAAAACAGTATAATAAAATACTTAATCCATTCGTCCACATAAACCTTGCACGTAAACCTTAGTCCGGACCGAGTTAAAGCCATCATAATTCATTCATTAAACGCTTGTTCGCAAAGCCAGGTCTTTACCTTAATTATAATTATAATTTAATCTTCTCTCATGGGAATTCTTGCAATTTTGCATGATCTTGCTCAACTTGATTTTTTAAAAATCTGCCTTTAGATTTTATATCCTCCACCTTTCAAGTTGACACCACAACAAAGCAGAGCAAATACAGTAATAAGATTCATTCTAAATGGTAACTGACCAAGGGATAAACCAATTGCTCTATGTAGTGTTTATATTGTTTCACCACCACCTGGTAATGCTAAGGATTCTTTGGAGGTCTGTCCTGATATGCATGAAAAGCACTTTGAAGATAGAAATCATTCATGCCCACCATGACTTGCGTTAGATGATTTAATTAGGTCAGTTTACAGAAGCTTCCTGTGTTTCAGCTGTCATGGTTTGTTGGTTGGTTTTCAATTCTTGATGCATTGTGACATGGACAAGATAATGAGACAAATGCAGCCCTTATTGTATGTATATATTGCTTTCCCCTTTAGTTCTTTTTCTGTAATCTCCACTACTCACTGAAAATTCAGTGTTAACTAACTTATGCAAGTGCCATCATGTGCACTTAACTGCATCACGATAGCTTGGCTATAATTATGTATACTCTGGTAATCTTCAGGCTATTCTACTCTAATGTAAACCTGATGATGCCTTTATAGGGTGAATAAAAAGTGGTCTTCCATATTCTGGATTGCCTTTTCAGGACAAAATGTATCTTCTGGAAGTATTTATGTTCCACTGCATGCATTCCCTGCATGCTTTAGATACTATACAGGAAAACCCTTTAACTGTGGAATCCATATATGTGGCCCAAGGTAAAATGAGCTTTCTAGAAATTTTCTAGATCCTCTAGCATGACTCTGTATTAATTCCTTTCAGAACCATACCATGTAACACCAGGATGATCTAGCAAATTCTCTAGGAATCTCTGTCTTCCAGCTCTGTTCTATGGTTTGCTGGAACCAAAGGTCAAGTAATTTAATGGTGTTCAGGCATACCCATGATTTTGTCCTACAGTGAGACACTCTTTAAAAAATGGCAGTTTTTGAAAACTTTTCAAAGTGGAATTAATTGTGCACAAAATGCACACATAGGCTTTTTTCCCCCACAGGAAACATTTTTGCACCTGTAAGCAACATGTTTTGTGCAAAAGAAATTCTGTACAGAATTTTTTTCTGTAATGTGAGAAATAAAATGTAATACATTCTAAACTGCAAATAATCGAATCACTTGAGAAACACATTTGACCAATGTTTGATTTTTAAAAGCCAAAATATTATTTCTATCCTGAAAGTAGCATATGCATGCATGCATGCATATTTGTTTATGTGTATATACACCATGTTCTTGAATCTTACAGATAGTCACAACTAACGTAAACTATTTATTAATAGTATTTATTTATGTATATGGGATTTATTAATCAGCAATTGATTCAGTGCCAGATTTAACTAATGTGATTTACTGCCCATTCATTGATTCAGTGGAACTCTCTACCTCTCTCTGAATGTGGTGGAGGTTCCTTCTTTGGAAGCTTTTAAGCAGACACTGGATGGCCCTCTGTCAGGGGTGCTTTGAATGGGATTTTCCTGCTTCTTGGCAGGGGGTTGGATTGGATGGCCCACAAGGTCTCTTCCAACTCTGTGATTCTATGATTCTATGATTTAGTGCTGAAATTAATATACTTCAGGTTATACTGTTTCTCAAACATAAAAACAACATATGCAAATAAGTATAGGTGCACACACATATTTATAGATATACATACATCTCCCATAGATATATAAATATATGAACAAACACACAGAGGCCAGAATCCTGGTTGTTTCATGCCACAGTATAAATCTCCTTACACATGCAGTTGCATTGTTTGCCAATTGTGCTACTGACATTTTCAGATCATCATTGTTTCTCTGGTATCAACTTAACTTTTATAAAGATGGACAAGTTGCTGGATAACACCAATTGCATGTTAGCAGGCACTGCCACCATTATCTCCTTCACATTTAAGAAATGCAAATGCTATTGTTTTGTTAATTGTCATGCACAATAACCATGAAGCAAACATTTGTATACAATCAGCTTTTTTAGAAAAGCTGTGATAAATCTGGGAATCTAGTCAATGAATTAAAAACAATAACACAAACCTCCGCGAATACCTGACAGGAATCAATAGTAGCTGAAAACAAAAAAGACAGAGCAGCTATTTCATTTTAAACAGCATTCCTGGGTGATTCACTAATGCTTTTGGTGTTTTTGTGTTTTCAAACTAATACCCTGCATAGCATTTAATTTCAAACACCATGCAATATTTCTTTGTAATGGTAATCTTTCACTTTTTGTAGTTTCCATTTCAAACGGGTTGCAAGTCTCATTTGATATCACTATAGGGCATCCCTAGGGTTAAAAAAATAATAATTGACAGCAACATACACAATGCATGGGAGATCATTAGGTCCTCCAATATTTCTATTTTTGGATAAAAAAAACAAGTTATGGAAAGCATTGCATTGTATTGGAACAATTGCCATAAGTCCCCCGTCCTTTCAATGCTTTCTCCATAATAGGGTAAAAAACCTTTTCTACTGTTTGTTCTACCATGAAAATTAGAGCCAAGATCCTATAGTAGGGTTGTGTTGTGTATAATTATATATCTATTACACAGAGTTTGGGCTATACCACTCTTATAATGGATGTGATACATCTAACAACTAGTAATACAAAAATTAAAATACAATTAAAACACTAGCCTAAAACAGCTTTAGGAATACATTAAAAACCTAATAAAATACAAACAAAGCACCCCATTAACAGCGCCATCTGCTCCAATGGGCTAAAAAACAAAACAAAACCCAGAAGCATACCCAAATAAAAATGCTTTTGTCTGCTGGCAGAAAGGAGAGGGGCAGCCAAACCACAGGGAGGAATATAAACCTGTATCTAAGTACAACTCTTTAATGTACATCACAGAAGAGAATGACATTGTCAGCCATTTACTTATTTGGTGGACAGTGACATTAAAGATCAATAATCCTGGGGTGGGGCCAAAACCAATTTCTGTCCCTGCTGACCCCAACCATTAAAAATCAGGGTTTCCGGTCTCTGTCTAACGCTATGTTGTGTCCTCTGTTTTTGGTTGCACTGGAATGTGCAAGCTGCAGCATAGCTTAAACTATTAGATCCCAGCTTGTAGATATATAGATAATTGAATTCAAGGCAGATGGGGTCATGTTAGATGTCAAGGTAAGCTGTAATTCTAACAATGCACTTTTGGGCTTTATCCCTCTAGACGTCTGATCGCATTTCTCTACAATTACACCTGTGTTGTGTTACCGCAGTCACTGAAGCATGTTTGCTGCTGAAAATGCTTTCTTATATTGATTTGTGTTTCACATGGTCCACTAAGCCAGATGCTTTAGAGTTTTAGCTTTCAGTATTCTTTACTGCACTCTTTCTTAAGGATAAAGCAATGGATTTGGACACTAACTCTTGACCATGCTTAGAGGATTTGAATTTGGGCATTGACTATTGACCATGTTTTCCATCATGAGGGGAGAACATGTATTCAGTAGCTCATACCCAAGATAGAATAAATGTTGACTTTTCAACAGCCCTGGTGAGGTATATCAGATTTTAAGAAGTGAATATCTCAAAGGAGTGCATCAGGATTCAGTTGAAGATTGTACTTAGGTAGGTGAGAAATTGATGAGCTTAAGCACCTTGGTTTCCAGCATCACTATCATTCTAATGTGGGGACATACTGGATTGCAATAATTCTTTTCTCCTGTCTGCCTAGATATATATATATACACACACAGAGAGAGAAAATGCACATATTGTATATACATTTTTCAAAACTTAACATGGCGTTACGCATTAGTCCCTGACTTACAAACATCCATCTTGCAAATGACTCATAGTCAAAAAAGGGGGCGAGACAACAGAAAGTGAAATAAATCTACCCCTAGGAAGGGAAATTCACACCTAGAAGAGTTAGCATGGGGAAAGGGGGTATCTACTGAAGAAAGTGATAAGGAGCACAGACAACAAAACAAACACCACAGGGGTGTTAATTTTCCCTATGCTATCCAAAGGTACATGTATATTTATGGCTGATTTACATACAAAGTCAACTTAAGAACAAACCTACAGATCTTTTTCATAACTTGGGGACTACATGTAAATAATAATAATAATAACAACAACAACAACAACAACAACAACTTTATTTTTGTATCCCACTTCCATCTTCCTGAAGGGACTCGGGGCAGCTTACATGGGGATGAGCCTGATCAAACATAGATTAAAAGCATGAATCAGTAAAATTATCAACGTTATAGCAACATAAAACAATATCATCAAACAAACAATAGTCTGAACAGTAATAAATACTGTAATTTGAAGGTTGGAGCTTGTGCAATAGAACTTCTGGACAAGGCTGGTCGAAAGGTGCAGGGGCAACAAGGGCTAGAAGGGCAATACTAATTAAAACGCTAAACCTATAGGACAAGGGACAGTGATAATGTGCAGGAGCTGATAATAAGTTATAGTTGGGGCCGAGTATCTAGTGAACTGCTTAATTAAATCCACAATGTAACATCCAAGTTTTTAGGTCTTTACAAAAAGTGGACAGGGTTGGTGCCAATCTAATTTCCCTGGGGATAGAGTTCCAGTGCTGGAGGGCAACCACCGAAAATTATATACTTCTCTTTATTGACAGAAGTTTGTTACTGTTTCTCAAATAGACTTTGATCTTTTCTTTTTCATTTCCCCCTTTAAATACATAAATACACATGCAAATCATAGCCCCACCCAAAGCTTCAAAGTAAAATAGATTCAGTAAGCACTGTAGCACCTTGTTTGTGGGTGAAGAATGGGCTCTTTGGGTTCTATGGCTCGGGTTGCTGGGAAGGGGTCCAGTGACAATGAGAAGCATTTCCCAGTTGCTCAGTTACTCTCTCCCCCTCCATTGTAGCAATAGCCTTGGTGAGTGCAGGGAAAGAACATTATAGATGGGATACAAGGAGATAATTTATTGATGATCAATTGCATAGAAGTGGGAGCTGCAAACGTTTTCATTCCTGACCTCCACAGGCTGCTCCTTCACCCAAGCATACCAAAATCCATTTTCTGAGATCAGGCCCCATGATGCATAATTTTTCAATGACAGAGCTACATCCCTGGAAAAAATACACAACCATATTATATAACTGTGACAATGTGTAATACAGCATCATGAAAAATATCTCATTGCACAATTGGGTCTTTCACTGAATAATGTGTCACTACTCAAGATGCCTAATTGTGCAAGAAGATTTTAAGGGTTTGAAACTGTTTATTTTTAATAATGTTTAATTTAAATTTTGGTGTATTTTTAGGTTTTAAATTATATTGTATTTTTATTGTGAGCTGCTTTGAATCTCATTTTTAGAGGGATAAAGCAGGATACAAATAAAAAGAATAAAATAAAAATAAATAAAAATATGGCCTTCCCTCAATGCAATACCACAAAAGGTGGATACATTTTTTTCAACCAGGGGCAGGGCACCCATGACTACACTGTATAAATTACCAGTGTTCTGTGATTCTGATGACGGATGAAATCTTCCTCTTTTTTGTGCTGTCATTATATAAGTACAGCCCATCATGCAAAATGCCATACATCATGGCTGTGGTGCAACAGCCATGTTCCTTGCTCTTTTTCTACAGTTTCTAATGCTACAGCTATGTTTTAATTCTGGGTATTCAAAAGTTGCACAATACTGTAGTTCTAAATGTGCAGTCATAAGTTGGTCTACAGTGTCACAACTTCTCATTAAGATACCAATTGTGCTTTTTATGCATTTTATGAACTATGCATTTTAAATGCTTTTAAATTTTGTATATTGTTTTATGTGTATTATTGCTTAATATTAATAGTTTTAACTGTTTTTTGTTTTACTGTTATTGTTGGTTTTTATCAGCATTGAATTTTTGCCAGATTTGTAAGCTGCCTTGAGTCCTTTCGGGTGAGAAAGGCGGGATAAAAATGAAGTAAATAAATAAATAAAATTTTCTTCATCAAAATGATGACATAGCATAACACTGTGTCATATCCTGTAACCATATATGTCATGTCCTGTAGCAAACAGAATGAAAAGGAGACAATCAAAATAAAAAAAATCAAACATCTTTATTATGGTCATAGACCAGCAAAAGAAAAAGAGATAACCAAGATGCAGAACCCTAACCTTAGAATAGGTCCAGAATAACTTCCCTCAAATTCAAACTAAGACAGAGTAGAACTGGAACTTGGTGTGTGTGTGTGTGTGTGTGTGTGTGTGTGTGTGTGTATGCAACTCGATTGGCATCTTGCTTCTCACCAAATGTGGAGAACACAACCTTGTCATCACCAACACGCTCTTCCGCCAGAAAAACAAGCTCAAGACATCAGGGAAGCACCCCCAGTCAAAACACTGGCACCTCTTGGACTATGTAATTACACATGCCAAAGACTGCCGTGATGTGCTCCTCACAAGGGCCATGGCAGGTATTGATGACTGCTGGACATGACTACAGGTTAATCCGATCCATGATGGCCATCAAGATCACCCCCAAACACAGACTCCAAGGAAGAAAAATAAGGCACAAAATGAACACCCAAGCCCTTCAGGAGCCCTCCATACGAGCCCTTCTCCAAACAACACTAAATGTTCATCTACCCAGAGAACACCCCAAAAATGTTGAGGAACAAACATTGGAACAAACTGAAGACCTCCATCACAGCCTGTGAAGAAACCATTGGATACAAAGATCATTTACAGACCAAGAAACCATGGTGTACAGCCTCTATGCTCATCAGATGGAACCAAACTTCTGAAGGACAAAACATTAATTGCACTATGTTGGAAAGAACACTACCAGAACCTTCTGAATCACAGCTCCAATGTGGCCGAAGAGGCCCTCTCACAAATCCCTCAACAACAAACCAGGGATGAGCTTGCAGCACTGCCTAGTTTGAAAGAAGTCAGCAATACCATCAGCCAACAAAAAAATAACAAAGCCAGCGGACCTGATGGGATCCCTGCTGAAATCTTCAAAGAGGGTGGACCTGAGCTGATATAACAACTCCACCAGCTCATTGAAAAAGTGTGGGTGACCAAGAAAATCCCAGCAAACTTCAAGGATGCCACCATCATCACCCTTTTCAAGAAAAGGGATAGAACAGACTGTGGAAACTATTGCGGTATCTCCCTTCTAACCTCCACTGGGAAAATCCTCGCAAGAATCCTTGCAAACCGCCTTCTTCCAGTCTCAGAAGACACCCTCCCAGAATCCCAGAATGGCTTCCGTCCCTCCAGAGGAACAGTGGACATGATCTTCACTGCTCGACAGCTCCAAGAAAAAAGCAGGGAACAAAATCAACCTCTGTACATGGGATTAATTGACCTTGCAAAGGCATTTGACACCTTGGCAGCCACCTCTTCACAAAGTCAACATTGACACTGAAATACAACACTGCCTGAACTCTGCGAGTGCAGCATTTTTCCGAATGAAGCAGAGTGTTTGATGATCGGAATATCTGTAGAGATACCAAGGTGCTCATTTATAAAGCCATTGCCCTCCCAACCCTGCTATACGCCTGCGAAACCTGGACAGTCTACAGACGTCATACTCAATTCCTGGAGCATTTCCATCAGCGCTGCTTCAGAAAAAATCCTGCAAATCTCTTGAGAAGACGGGCGGACAAATACCAGCGTGCTGGAAGAAGCAGAAACCACCAGCATTGAAGCAATGCTTCTATGTTATCAACTCTGCTGGACTGGCCACGTTGTCCAAATGCCCGATCACCATCTCCCAAAGCAGTTACTCTACTCCCAACTCAAGAATGGGAAACGTAATGTTGGGGGGCAGGAAGAGAGATTTAAAGATGGGCTTAAAGCCAACCTTAAAAACTGTGGCATAGACACTGAGAACTGGGAAGCCCTGGCCCTTGAGCACTCTAATTGGAGGTCAGCTGTGACCAGCAGTGCTGCGGAGTTTGAACAGGCACAAATGGAGGACTTAAGAGAGAAATGTGCCAAGAGGAAAGAGTGTCAAGCCAACCCTGACCAGGACCACCGTCCATCTGGAAACTGATGACACTGTGGGAGAACATGCAGATCAAGAATAGGTCTCTTCAGCCACCTACGTACACACCCTGAAGACACCAGAAATGGAGGACCATCATCCTCGGCCTACGAGGGATCGTCTAAGTATGTATGTGTGTGTATATATAATGTTTTCTATTGGGTTGTTTGAAAACCACTATTTTTATCTTTTTGATATGCCCTCAAGTTTTTAATGCATAGCCACAAAGAGAAAAATTAAAAACTTAATAAATTAATGAATAACAATACAGCCTGCACCATCAGTCCAAATGAATGCCAGTGTCAACTGAATTTTAGTCACCACAAAGAGAAAAGGAAGAGGAGGAAAAGGAGGAGGATGAAGAGTGAGAAGCCTTTGCACCTCAATTGAAAGCCCTAAATGAAATGCATTATAAAGTGTTATGTAAGATAAGAAGAGTAAAGTGTTTTATGTGGCTTTTAGCCCTATATTTCACTCAAAGCTTTTAACTAAACCTAGCAATTCATTTTGATGAAGGAGCCACATGTACAGACATCTGCTCTGGGCCCCCAAATTGCAAGTTTGAAATAGGAAACAGCAGGCCTTCACCAAACAGCCGGTCAAACAATTTATACAGCAGTATAAAAATTGTCCTTAAGAGATGAACATGTGTAGAACTAATACATGTTTCAACACCCTGCCTGCAATTTTGACCTGCAGCTGCTGGTGGGAGAAAGAACTTTTGGCTCTCCTATTTGATCCCTCCCTCTCCATCTGGCAAGTTGGAAGCTTTGAGATAACTGATGGGAGTGCCTCCGAAAGCTTTCCCAAAGCTGCTCAACACAGATTCCTTGCTATTCTTGCCAGTATAAAAATTCATTGCCTAAAGGGTCAAGAAGTCATTAACGAAACCACATCCAATATTTATACCTCCCATATAAAGCGAAGTCTGTTTTTTGAAATAAAAAACTATTTTCCTTTACCTTCTGTCCACTTTTATCAAGTCCAGTACAATTTTCAAGAATTCTACCACTTTCGATAGTTATAGATATGTAATTATTCTCTAAGTTTCTTCATGCAGGCAGTAACATGTAATTTCAGCAATTTTATTTCTTCTATAAGAATATGTCTTACACTTCAGAACGTACTCTGTTCAAAATCCGCACATGGTTGTTTTGCACAGAAATCATGTTTTCTGTGTGAGAAATAGTTTTGCAGAAATATCCCTGCACAGGAATTAATACACTTGCATTAAAGTATTATTTTCCATGCAGAAAATGTTGTTTTCTGGTCAAAACAATTCACTTGCAATTTTTATGTGTAACAAGTCCAAAACTGAAGATTCTCCTGGATTCTTCTTATCAGGGTTTCTCAACACTTGAAAAATAGGTTTTTTGAGTTAGTTTGTCCAAATAGTTTGGCTTCTTGTCTGGCTTTCTTTTATACCCTCATGAAAGAATATGATATTTCACTGAACAGGTGTGAGTGGAAAGCTTTTCCACACCTACCAAAAGCATGTGGCAAGAAGAATACGAATTTCCAGTTGAATCTTGCTTTCTGGACAGAAAATGTTATTTCACAACATTTGAAGAAGTTGTAAACTATAGAATCATAGAATAATAGAGTTAGAAGAGACCCTAAGAGCCGTCCAGTCCGACCACCTGCCATGGAGGAGAACACAAAGCACTCCTGACATATGGCATCCAAAGAAAGTGAGTCCACCACACTGTGAGGCATATTCCACTATCAAACAGCTATTACCATCAGGAATACCTTTTCCTGTAGTTTGACTCAATTGTCAGTGTCCTAGTCTTTGGAGCACCAAAAAACAAGCTTGCTCCATCTATGATATTGTTTCAAATATTTAAACATTTAAAATATCATATTGTTGTTGATGATGATGATGCTTTATTTGTAGTCCACCCTATCTCACCAGGGCCACCCTATTTCCTCCCATAACTAGAATCCTCAAATGCTGAATTGTGTTCTCCTCCATGGCAGGAGGTCAGACTGGATGGCTCTTAGGGTCTCTTCTAACTCTATTATTCTATTATTCTATAGTTTACAACTTCTTCATCCCTGAAGTGCAAGACGTAGCCGTCTGGAGTCCTTTTCTTGGTTACTTCAACTGGAGTATTTATTTATTTATAACATTTACATCCCACCCTTCTCACCCGAAGGGACTCAGGGCTGCTTACACAATTGGCAACAATTCGATGCCGACATATAGTTAAAATCATAACAATATATAAAATCCATTAAAAACAATCCATTGAATTGTGAGTCAACATATGAGTAAGCCCAATAGACTCAGTGGATTTGCTGTTAGAGTAAAAGTAGGATTTAGGTCAGCTATCTTAGAAGGGATGCCTTACCTTTAGTGAAGTTTCTTTCCTGTCAGTTTTAGTCTGACATTAGCCTGTTGCTTTTTTGCCCTCTTCCCACAGGATATGAGTCACTTCACATAAAAAGCCACCACAATGGACTTGGAACAAAAAAAAACCTTGTTGGCAATATCTTCAGATAAGCCATGTTTTAATTCAAGAACAAAGACATTTTCATCTGCCCTTTGACCACTACTTACTGTTTTTCTTTGAGGTATACAAAGGAAGTGTCCTTTATACAGCATTCTGTTCTTGACAAGGTCTTTAGAATGAAAATGGGTACTTCTTTCAAGATAAAAGAAATTCCTTAATATTGTTGTCAGTAGCAAACAACTATGAGAGAGGTGTTTATATGTGTGTGTTTTAAGTAACGAATAGGTAATATACACATTGGTTTGAAACACAGGCACATTTTTGATCAATGTAACTTTTCACATCTTTGAATTTTGGTAAATTATGGTTTCTTTGTTTTTAAAAAAATGAAGAGCTTATCTACAGGAGCCAGCTGTACTACAACTCCAGAGAATTCCTGCTCAGCCACGAAAACCCACTGGATTACCTTGGGCAAGTTACATGCTGTAGCCTCAGAAAACCTTATGATGGGGTCATCTCAGGGTTTTCATAAGTCAGAAATGACTTGAAGGCATACAATAACAAAAACAATAGAGCATACATACATCCCTGTTTTGAGCTGGAAATGTTTACAGTTCCAGGCCAGTTCTGATACAGTTGGTTGCCATATAAAGCTGACACGCATGAATGTTACAATATAAACTTTATTGATCATAAACGATGCAGCAGGAGGAACCCAGCAGATAATCTCCATGGTTCTTTAGCTAATTCAGCATCACCTCAAGCAAATGGGAGAACTGGGTTCCTAAGGAACTAATTCTACCCAGATTATGCTGGCACTGTGGTTCCTCATGACTGGATAAAAAGTGGAAGACAAACGATTTTTTAATTGGTTACATTTTCAAAAATACAATTTTAAGTAACCATTGGAGGCGAGACCCTATTTGCTTTCCTTGGAATCGCCTTATAAAACATGATAGAAGGAAAACACCAATGAAAAATATATTCGCTATTGATGCATTGTGTTTTTAGAATGGGGAAAAATCAAATAAACAAATTAAATAAAGGCTCCTTGGTAACCACTGTGGTTTGGTTATAGACTTGGGGGGGGGGGGAGGCTGTGATTTTTAAAGACCATTTTAAGTGTATTTATTGTATTTTAATCTGTTTTTACCACGCTGTTACAACTGGTTTTTATTAAAGTTTTGTATTGCACTTTTTAAACTTGGCTAAGCATGGGATTGTTAGCCACCTTGAGTTCTCACAGAGAGAGAGACAGGATATAAATAAAATTAATAATAATGATAATAATAATAATAATCTGCAGACACATAGGTCCTGTTGATGTTCAAGTTCCCTGATATGTAATGACATATAAAAATAGCAAAATCAATGTTTATTTTTTTGAATTTTTTCAATATTATCAAGCTTTGGATTATTGAATCTATGGTTAGAGAATCTGTGGCTATGAAGAGCTGACTGTATGTGTTTAAGCCTGGTCACAAGCACTTTAATCCCATTGAGTTTTACAGGACTCGTTTCCTAGCATGTCTTATTTCGTTGCTCAGGATTTTCTTACCTCCTGTGGGAGGCTTCTCTCATGTCCCTGCATGGGGCGCTAGAGGTGACAGACGGGAGCTCACCCCGCTCCCCGGATTCAAACTGCTGACCTTTTGGTCAAGGGTTTGACCCATTGCACCGGTTATGATGGTGATGATAATGGAATATGGGGGGAATTATCTTTGCAACTCTTTTGAAACATAGGTTTGGATATTACCTGGAAAATAATTTGCCATATAAGAGGCAAAAACTGAGAAAGCAAAGTGACACTGGACACAAGAAAGGTATTTTAAATATGAAATAATTATATTTTAATATCCTCAAGCTCCAACACTTTTGGGCTTCAGAAGAGCCCTAAAAACATGGTTATGTTCTCAGGCTTTTAATGAATAATGGCAAAGATAACACGGACTGACTTATGGCTAAAGCTTGAGGTTTTTTTGGAAGAATAGATCTGACTATATGTTTTAAAATTTTTATACTGTAGTTAATAGTTTTAATTGATTTTACTTACTGTGTGATTTTGATTTTGTGTAGGCAGCAAATTACTGCCATTGTTGTAAGCCACCCTGAGTCCCTTTGGATGAAAAGGGTGGGATATAAATGATGGAAATAAATATTTATATTTGACTCGCAATCTAGCTTTCTTTCAGAACTAGGGTTTAAGAAAACTGAGAACAAAAAAAAAAAAGCCAGGCAGAGATAAGAACAGTGGAGATAAAAATACACAAAAAGTGATAAAGTTAAAATATAATGATGTAAAACCTGTACAATACATTTATACAAACAATGCAGAATAAATCCATTCAAAGTTCCAGTTTCAGCAGCCAAATTTCTGCCAATAATGCACCTGAATGAAAAAGGTCTTTGCTTGCCAGCAGGACAACTAGGATGAACCAGTCTTATTCCTTCAGATGGCATATTCACAGCTTATATAAATGCAACACTATCCATGTTCCAGCCGGTTCACAGAGTAACAAAAAGAAAGACATTGGCCCCATCATGGAACATATAGTCAATGCAGGCGAAACAACAGAGGCAGAAAAAGAAGAAACAAGGAACAGAAGAAAAAGAAGCATCGAGTTCAAGATAAAAATACATGGATTTCATTTTCAATTCCATAAAGGATCAGAAATTGTTCTTAGCAGGTCAGTATTAGAAGTATGAAGATTATGCGGAGAAGAGTATAGAGAAACCAACGAGAACAGAGAAGGGAATGAAACCATGGAGAAAATTGTATTCATGAAGAGGCTTAGGATTAATGCAGAAAGATAAAGGAAGTCAATGGTGGACAAGATAAAGAGAGCTGTGATATGTTTAGAATTGCAGCCTTGGTTTTATTATCGTGCTGCTGGTGCTTTTCTCAGTAAGATTTTAGGACAGCTTCCAACTTAGAGATGCAGTCTCATCTGGAAACTATCCTAAGCACAGTCAGGATTTCCTGAGAACTAATAGAGATGAAATAAACCATAGGAAGGAGCATTTTGAGTTCTGTGCAGGAATGGTAAATGATAGCATTCAAGTTCAGGGTAGCACTGAGGTGCCACTGGTATATTCTTAAAACCTATTCCTTTGGCACTGTGGCATGCTGCTAAAAACAGTCCTTGATCTCTCCCTAAGGCACTATAGCTCTCATTTTCTTACTACCACAGAGGAGAAAAATGATAGCTTATCCAAAAGATAGCTTTGTCCTCTAAAGATTGCAGTCCTGTAGATACTTGTAGTGTTTGTGGTTGGTGACTTCTGTAATGAGAGTAGACTCATATAATGCAATACAGTGCAGTCAAATTGCATTATATGAGTCTACGCTGGCTATATAATGCAGTTTCAAACTGCATTATATGGCAGTGTAAATGGGGCCAATGAGGCACTGAATCTGCTCCAGGTTTTAGTCCAGATTTTCCAGGAACTGTTCAAGATGCTGAACACTACCCCGCAAAATTAGTTCAAAAACTTAGAAAGCTATATTTAAGTCTTGACTAAATTCACAAGGGATTTAGGACAACATCCATTTCCTGACTGGCATGAGAACTATTGACTCCTAGTTGTAGAAACATAGTAGTCATAGGACTAAACAGGTGGAATACTTGCTGGATTATTCAGCCCAGTAAGTCAAGTACCTCTCTGAACCTTAGTGGATAGCAAGGATCCTTTTCAAGGAAAATATTACAATTCTGCTCATATCCATGAAAGTTTATGTTGCCGTTCATAGGGTTGCCATAAGCTGTCAGGCTGCCTTCAGCTTATGGCAACCCTATGAATGAGAAACCTCCATGTACATATAGTCATCAGAACGTTGGGGTGTTGTGTGGTTTCCGGGCTGCATGGCCATGTTTTAGCAGCAATTTGGGCATATTGAATATTTGTGCCAAGTTTGGTCCAGATCCATCAGTGTTTGAGTCCACAGTGCACTCGAGATGTAGGTGAACTACAATTCCAAAACGCAAGGTCAGTGCCCACCAAACCCTTCCAGTATTTCCTGTTGGTCATGGGAGTTCTGTGTGCCAAGTTTGGTTCAATTCCATCATTGGTGGAGTTCAGAATGCTCTTTGATTGCAGGTGAACTATAAATCCCACTAATGACAACTCCTAATTGATAAAATAATTCCCTCCAAACCTCACCAGTATTCAAATTTGGGCATATCGGGTATTTGTGTCAAATTTGGTCCAGTGAATGAAAACACATCCTGCATATAATGAATTCTGCCAGTTTTGTAAGCCACCCTGAGTACCTTTGGGTGAGAAGAGTGGGATAAAAATAATGGAAATAAATAAATAAAAACAATATCAGATATTTACATTAGGATTCATAACAGTAGCAAAATGACAGTTATGAAGTAGCAACGAAAATAATTTTATGGTTGGGGGGTCACCACATCATGAGGAACTGTATTAAGGGGTTGTGGCATTAGGAAAGTGGAGAACCACTGGTCTAGATCAAGGAAAGTAATAGTACTACTCTATTCTGCTTTGGTCAGACTACACTTGAAATACAGTGTCCACCAGTTCTGGGAAATAAAGATATTGACAAGCCAGAGAAGTGTCACCAAAATGATCAAAGGTCCAGAAGCCAAACCCCATAAGGAGTGGATTAAGGAGCTGATATGCTTAGCCTGGAGAAGAGGAGGTTAAGATGTAACATGGTAGGCATGTTTAAATATTTAAAAAAGATCACATATTGAAAATAGAGCGGGATTGATTTCTGGGATTAGGACATGAACTTTAGGACGTGAATTCAAATTGCAGAAAAAGATATTCCATCTTAACATTACAAAGAACTTCCTCATGATAAGAGCTGTTCAATAGTAAAATACACTGCCTCCAAGTCTCCTTATTTGAAGGTTTTTAAACAGAAACTGTAAGGTAAAGGGTTGGGCTGAATGGCCCTTGTGCTCTCTTATAACTCTCTGATCCTCTGGTTCTGGTCCCTTTGATTTGCTATAATTGGGCAATCCTGTAATACATATTCTTGAGAATTATTTTCAATCCAACAAGACATTGTTATAAGATTGGCATAAATAAACAAAGCAGAACAATTTGCCCATTACTTCATCTGGGAACATGTGAATGTACGTTTATTATTCAGGTCTAGAGGTATGGGAGGCAGTGCTCTTACCCTTGGTCAGGGCTAAAGTGATGGCTCTGTAAAATACCATGTCTAGTGACTTTGTTGCTCAGTGGAGTGTTCTGAGAGGTGTTTTTTTCCCTTATTAAGTGCAGTAGTGTGAAAACCCCAGATAATGCTGGAGAGCATACTTTCTAAGCTTTTAACTCTCTTTGTAACACGGCTGACTGTGCTTACTAGAAAGCCTCCCTTTTAAAGAGTAGACTTTGTAGATGTCTTATTGTATTGACTTGCTCTAATGTGCCCTTTGCCACCCAGTATACAATGCAGCCACAGCCATATGAAGTAGCTGTTTCTTCTCCTGGCTCAGTGCCACAGAAAACATATTATTTGCTAAGTTGTAGAAAGCAGATTTCAGACTGGGAGGTTGAATATGTTGCTTGGTAATGGTAATGGTATCACCATGGGAGGCTTGCTGGCTCTTCAGGAGCTTGTTGAAGAATGATTACAGTCCCAAAGAATTAACAGTTTAAAACTGGAATCCTGTTCATGTCATGCATATGTATACTATATCCCTTACACATATAACTATTGCCATTGAACAATGGATGTGTTCAATTCATTGAGTTCCACAAGTGTAAAAAATTTCACATGTCAAAAAAAAATTCATAAGTCAAATTGGACTTATGGAGACTCTATTCTAGTATTTCTGAGTGAAACATATTCAAACAAAGGTTAGTCTTCCTCTGAGGCTGACAGAGTAGGACTTACCTAAATCACACAGTGGGTTTCCATGGCAGAATGGAGAATTGGAACTCTGGTCTTCAAAGTTGTAGTCCAATGCAAAACCACTACACCATGCTGGCTCTCCCTACATACACCAAACTCTTAGTGTCCATCTACACTATTGAATTAATGCAGTTTGACTCAATGCTATGGGATCATGAGAGTTGTCGTTTTACATTATCTTTAACTTTGTCTGCCAGAAACTGCAGAGCCAGCCCCAAAATCATAGTCCAACACTCAAATCTTTATACCATGCCAGTTCTTCATTTTCCACTTTACAATTAAGTCAGTGACTGTCCTCAAGACTGGCCAATTGGAGTCCAGCAATGCAATTATGCATTCTTAGATGGTGTGTAACTTTTTGTCCATGTCTTCGATATTCTATTTTCTTCAGTGAGATTGCAGAAGTAGGCACTATGCATGCCATTTCAAAATGGAAAATAAGTGGAAACAGTAATAGATCTATCATCAGTATTCAGTATAAAGATACTGTGATGTAGCCATATCATAATTTTGCAAGTATAGATTTACACTATGCAACTCTTCAGCTTGAATTCTTCCATTAGCCTCCTTTCCAAATAGTTAAGGTTAGTAAAAAGTGCTGCAGTAACAAAAGCTCAGACTATCCCATTGTCATATCAAATAAAAATTTAAGATAGATCAGTATCTTCATAAAAGTTGGCACAGACAGAAGAAGACAGAAAACCTGTTTTTGACTCCTGGGGCTGTTGGAGCGGGTCTTTAAATCTCCAATATAAACGCAAGAGGAAAAAAACATGATAAGATTTAATTATATCCAAGTCAAGAAATAAAAGGATAAAAGGTACCTAAATTACTTTTACAAATCTGGTTTCCTTTCTCACTACAGTAGAGTCTCACTTATCCAACATAAACTGGCCGGCAAAACATTGGGTAAGCGAAAATGTTGGATAATAAGGAGGGATTAAGGAAAAGCCTATTAAACATCAAATTACGTTATGATTTTACAAATTAAGCACCAAAAACATCACATTATACAACAAATTGACAGAAAAAGCAGTCCAAAAGACCGTAACGTTACTGTATTTATGAATTTGGCACCAAAACATCTCAATATATTAAAAACATTGTATTAAAAAACATTGACAACTAACAAATTGACTACAAATAAAGATAGAATTGCATAAAGTGAACTTACAGTAGCAACATTGTTGGAAATTAAATCCCAAAAGTTCAATCCTTGCTGTCTAGAGAAACAGCTGTGGATCAGGGTGGGAGACAAACTGCGTTGGATAATTCAGAATGTTGGATAAGTGAGACTCTACTGTATAATAAATCCTTCTTAGAATCAGATTTTTTTCAAAAAATAATAAAGAGACTAATAGTGCTAAATTGTGACACTAATTTTCTCAATTCAATGAACATCATGTTTGTGTGAATAAAATTATTGTTCACCTTTTGTCTTAGTAAATTATGAAGCTTCACACTAGAGATATAAAATATTCGGGCTGGAGACTATGTCTGACCCTTTTCGATTTATGCAATGTGACCTATAAGAGAAATGACACACAAATGACTGAAACATTTGTTCAATTTGGACACTAATGTGCCCTATGCAAGAAATTAAGCAATTAATTCCTGGTTCTTCCTGTGCCACAATAGCAGCACTTGATAAGTTGTGATTGTAAATTCTTAATTAGCCTGTGCCATCCTCTTCCTCAGAGATGGAAATTCTGCTTTACTAGAGTAAAATCTTCCATTATCTTAAGCGACATAATTTCCTCAAGATAAAGTATTCCCTTTTCTGTGCTGTTTTTTCTCAACCCCTGCTTTAGCCATCACTAAAATGAATCTTAAATATCTTCTGTCCCATATTGCACACCAAAATTCATTCATAATTTGATTTTGTGAAACAATACAATTGTGAAATTTGTTTTAATGAATTGTGTCATTTTAAACATTGGTGTTAACAATGTATGAATTTTTGTTCAAATTCAGATGATAAGAAAGAAAGGGAGATAAGAAGTTTCAAAACAATAACAGGACATAGCTAAGACAGAGTTCTCATCCTTTGTTTGGATCTTTACTTCGATAGACAGCTTTTGCAAAATGGAAAATCATTGTCCCTATGAGTTCTGTAAGAAAGAGAGGCAAATCTCTCTCTCTCTCTCTCTCTCTCTCTCTCTCTCTCTCTCTCTCTCAATTTCTCTTTAAGTGTGCACATATATTTTGTTGAAATGTACAGCCCAACTTTTTTGTACACTATTCTGCTTTCTACTGTCACCCACCTGCGATATAAACCAGGCCTATAGGGCCAAAAATAAATTGGGAAAAAGGGGGATTGTTGAAACAATTTTTTTAGCAAGTCATGAAGAGTAGGCCTATACCACAAAATATTTTTTAATTCTGTGACTCATTCTATATTTTATATAGACTTAATTGAATCAAATTTCTATTTTAGCTATAAAGTTTCAAGTCTAAAAATACCTGAAAATGACTCTTCATTGGTAATTTAGTGGTTACTAGGCTTGTCCGATCGATGGAAAAAATGTTTCAATTCTCGTTTCTAAAGTAGGGGGTGCCGGCTCTTCGATGTAGAAATTATTTCTAAATGTTTCACCCAAAATTTTTGGACATTTCCGAAAATTCGTAATGTTTCTAAAATGTTTCAAAAATGGCGGACGCGCATGCGCAATTGCCAAAAAACAGGAAACCGGGGGGGGGGAATTTCTGGGGGTCCCCTGCCCTCATTTCTTGAGCTATTCTCATCAAATTTGGTACAGTGGGAGAACACATTCCACACTCTTTGCTCAACAAATTGCAGAATGTTTCCTGTCTCCTATAATTTTTGGTGAATTTTCATAACTTTTTATAATACACTATTTTTCAATATTTGAAGAAACCTGTTCCTGGTTTGAAAGTCTTATTTCCTGTTCAATTGGGTTCTTATCACTGTAAAAGTCCCTCTTCTACTTGTGTAGACTTTGGATTAGAAATGCAGCACACACCAAGCAATGCCTTGACAGGATCGGCAACGTCCTTTGGAAACTATAAATTGCCTTTGAACCTTTTGATCAATGGTGCCACTGGCTGACCTTGTGATTGCAAAAATGAAACTCTGGCTGAGGACTTTGGATTAGAAATGCAGCACACGCCAAGCAATGCCTTGGCAGGATTGACAACGTCCTTTGGAAACTATAAATTGCTGTGGACCCTCTATTGAATCAAATCAATGTCTGACTTTGTGATTGCAGAAATAAAACTCAGCCCAAGGCTTGGGAATAGAAATGGAGCATGAGGGAAGCAATGCCTTGGCGGGTGCCCCACGTCCTTTGGAAACTATTTCTTCCAATGTACCCTTTAGGTTTGAAAACAATGTGTGTCTTTGTAATTGATGCAATAACACTCAGCCCGGGGGCTTGGGATTATAAACGAAGCGTGAGGAAAGTTCAGCGCTTACAGGGACGCAGATGTGCTTAGAAAACTATAATTTTCAAGCTCCCTCCTTTTAAGGCTTGGAAAGAAAGGCTTATGAGGTGATTGCTTTATTCCAGAAAAATTTGAAAAGGAAAGGCAAAAGGTCTACCTCAGAAAGAAAAAGCACCCCAAAGCTCAGCGGTTACAGGGAAGCAAGCACCCTCCTTTGCAGGCTTGGAAAGGCTTATGGGGTGATTGCTTTATTCCAGAAAAATTTGAAAAGGAAAGGCTAAATTTCTCCCTCAGAAAGAAAAAGCACCCCAAAGCTCAGCGGTTACAGGGAGGGATGCAGACTCCTTTGGAAAATAAAAATTCCCAACATCCACAGCAAGGACTCTGCCCCAAGCCCCAAGCCAATTTCCCCCCAACACAATATCTAACCGGCAACAACCCTCTACCCCCAATCACTTTGCCCTCTCAGCTTCACGGCGCGCGTGAACCACCCTCTCTCCTCGGTATCCCAACCCAGAATGGCTTGGCTCCGTGCGGAGGTGATTTTTATAGCGATTCTACACGTGGACGGGAGGACGCTAGCCCCCACCTTTTTTAGCCATCGTGGAAGACTCTGATTGGCAGGGAGCGGGAGCCATGTTAGGCTACGCTAGGCTCCCGTTCATGTTAGGTTGCAGAAACAAAACAAAAAAAAATTTAAAAAATATTTTAAAAAATTTTTTGGAAGGAAAAAAAATTAACGAAAATTTTAAGACACAATTACAGAATGGGCCAACGATGGATCGTATTACATTGCCAGTTGCGCCCAGGGAAAACGTTTCAATACTCGTGTCAAAAAACGGGAACAATACGAAATAATTACTGTAGGGGAATTTTTACGACAATATGGACAACCCTAGTTGTTACAAAAGAATATCACAACACCTGTTGGAAACACTTGAAAACTGTGTTAATACACTTTGCCAGAAACCAGGCTACTTCGATAAACTTTGGTGGACACTCAAGAGACCAAGTCCAGTCAGTCTTTCTTGCCCTGTTGTGCTTCTTATATTTGTTTTTAAATATTTAAGAGTTGAAAACGACCTTTCATTTGTAGCTGTTGACACCGGCAATGTTGCAGAAAACCAAAGAAGTTTCTTCACATTAGGAAAAAACGGTCTATCGCAAACAAGATATACATATATGCTCAAAGAGTCCCCATGGGGGATAGGGTGGGATACAAATGAATAATAATAATAATAATAATAATAATTATAATAATAATAATTATTATTATTATTATTATTATTATTATTATGTTATTGTTGATCCCATATTGGGTTTTTTTTACCCTACTTTTCCACTTAAAGAGCCCGTTTACTGTTTTTTCTTTTAAATATGGTAAATATTCAAAAGCATTTAACCTACTGTTGCCTCAATGTAATTTTATTAGTATCTATTTTTATTTTGAAATTTACCAATAGCTGTTGCATTTCCCACCCTAGGCTTATATTCCAGTTCAACTTATATTCGGGTTGATTCATAATCGAGTATATATGGTACTTCCAGTGCATTTGATGGTTTTTCTGTAAGTGTAATCTTTTTCCATTTTCTACATCGCAGGTCAAATTCTTCCAACAGTGTGTAACAGTGAAGGAATTCATTGTAAAGTTCTGTGCATCTGTTCAAGTTGGATTTAAATGGCCACAGTTAATAGGGAGGAACACTTGCAGTTTCTGAACTACTTACCTGTATCTTGTAAACCTTTCTTGAAGCTGACTGCAGAAAAAGTCCAGAAATAGGATGTATAAATTTAGCCTACAATACTCCATTTGTGTTGGTTGCCTTGATGTTGCCTTTACAAGTCTGCCTTCAACAGATATGAGGAATCCTCACTTCTCCACCCATAGACTCCATAGACTGATCTTGCTGTGTCAAATATCTCCTGAAATTTTTTCACAGATTCTGGGCACATCTCCCTGGCTTTTTCTAAAAGACTGTCAGCATATTGCAGACTACCAAAAATGCCCATACGTACTCTTTGTAATGTTTTGCTAAGCTGAAGATATGATGACAGAATCTTTCTTAGGATGTGTAAGTTAAAAGAGAGTCTCGAGCTTTGGATGAGGTCTTGCTGAAAGGACTCTTTCAGTTCTTCAAGTGTTCTCACCAACACACTGTACAGTTCAATAAAATGTGAAACTGCATCATGTTACTCAACCCAATGGGTTTCACAGAGCGGCAACATGTTGTTTGTTCTTGATTCAGGGAAACCGTCTTTTTTATTTTTCTTCAACAGGTCCAGTTTGATGGATGATGCTTTTAAGAAATTTCACAGAGATGATATTGTTCCTTGGTAGTTTCTGACAGTGGAATGCTGCAAATCTTTGCTAAGTTTAGATTTAGTGAGAGCACTGCAGTGGGTGTAGACAGCCATTGGATACTTCTTTGATATAATTGCCTGTGCACAACTAATATTACCACACATATTAGCAGCTCCATCATAACCCTGTCCACACAAGTATTGCAAGTTCAGCCCAGTTTTCAAAATAATGCCTGCAAGTCCTCCACTTGTCATATCACTTATCTTTACAAAGCCTTCTCTGATTCCTTCAACGTCAATGTAACTTAGCAAGAGCGATAACTCTTCTGAGGTACTCACGTCCAAAGTTTCATCTGCCAAAACAGAGAAACCCTGTCAACATCTTTCAACAATTTTTGGAATACCTTGTCACCACAAATGTCTATTAATAAATTCTGTATTTGAGGACAGGTACACTGGGCATTAATAGCTGCAGTTGTGAGATGACTTTTCAGTCAGTGTCTCCTGATCTGGCATAAGACCTCAACAAGGCCCTGAAATTATCATCATTTTCAAAGGTTCTTCTCAGATAATAGGTCCTGAATCTTTGCTCCCTCTTGAAGCCAGGTCTTGATGGCCACAAAGGATAATAGTTTACACAATTGGCAGAAGTTTCTTTCTATTTTTTTGCCTTCTTTTGCTTTCCTTTATCATGATGACGGGTTACATCAGGATGTTTTCCACTGTGAATTAGCAAGAAGTTTTCAGCCAAGCACAAGTTGTCCTGATGATATTCTGTTTTTGGTATCCATTGAAGACCTCTATTGCATCTTTTCATGCAATAAGTGGTTTAGCAACCAATGCACCAAGCTGCTGATGACCACCTTTGCCCCCAACTTCTCCTCCAAACACCACACAGTACTTACAGAGTGCGCCTTGTAGATTAAATGAATAGATTAATCAGGGAAATCTGCTGAACCATTTGGGTTGAAAACTTAGATGCCTCTTCTTATCCACAAGAAATACATATCCTGGCAATGGGGTTTGTGAATTTTGCAATAATTGAACTTTCACTTGGTCAGCAGAAAAAGACTTGTTCATATAAAGTTCAAGGTTTAACAATGACAATTGCTCTTCTTCCATGGTTTCTTTGGATTAGATAAACCAGTGGTAGACATCTTAGTTTCTAGTTTTCTTTTTTTACCAGCAATCCAAGGGTGCATGTTCTGGGGTCTTCATCAGTACCAGCTTCTGCAATGGGGTTCAACCTGCTGCCTTCTTGGTCTTCAATATTTGGCTTTTTCCTTTTTGCCATAAGCTTAAAAATGTTCAGTTGCTTTGATAGATGCTTAGGCATCTTTTGGAGTCAGGTGGATGAAAGGAAACAGTAATTAACAGGGCTTTAAATCTCAGAACAGCAACTCAAGCTAGCAGACATTCGCACTTTCTCGAACCAGCTTGGGATATAGATAAAAAAAATAAAAGTGCTGGCACCTTTCCAAGAAATTTCTGGGTGCTAAATACGATCTTCCAAAATAATGCTTGATTTAGGCAAATATATAGATTATGTTAAACAACTAAGTAATGATTTTTCTATGTGATCTGGTTAGCTGAAAGGATTTTTAGATTGTTGCCTTGTTGAACCTCTCTCTGGGAACAATAATGAGTAAATATCATTCCTTTATATCCAATTGACATTATACAATGCTAGTTACAGACAATGCAAGCAGTTTGATGGCTTCCGTGACATTTGATTTTAGTCAGAGCTATTGGGAATTGGAAGATATGATTTATCATCTTGGATAAATCCTTCATAATTTGGACTAGATTCACCATCCCACTGACATGTACTACATGAGCTAGCTACTACCATGGACAACTAATCGTGTGTAATGAATGATCTAGTGCAGATGCGTGTACACATTTATAGGTTTAAAAAACACAAAGAGAGGTACAGCACATTAAAGACCAATACATTTTAAATAGTTTTAATATCACCTAAAGAGGGGCAAATTCATATTGGAGAGCTTTCAGTGATCAGGAAGTTGGTCCTGATGGGCCAAGTTGGTCCTGTATCGTTCTGATCTTACGATTCTGTATTATCCAAGAATTATTTTTATCTTTTCAATTTTCTTAAATTTATATATTCAAAAGAATAAACAAGTTCTTAAATACTAGTTGCCTAGCTAATTTGCAAATATATTTGTAGTTATGTGGTGAGTTTTAAGCTAATTAACCATCTAAATATTATAGCTGTAAGAATTTAGAAATGTCTCACGTTCATTCAGTGCAAAAGACGTTATGACATTTATAATTTCATAGCGTAACTACTTAATTGGCAGTTATTTACATTTTATAATGGCTCAAGGTAAAAAAAAAATCCACAAAGGGCAAAATATTATTAAATAAAATGAAAATGTACTTTATTTGGATATCCAAGAACAAATGGAAGATGTTATAATATCCTTACCTGCTTGAAATCAGATATTTTCTACTGCCTTGCTAAGCTACGGTTTCCTTTACATTCAATGCATTTTCTTTTTCCCCCTTAAACAATTCATTAATTGGTCTGTGGTAAATTTGAGTAACATCTTGCCTGACATCACAAAAGTCAGTAGCCTAACTTCAATTTTTTGTCCCAAATAGAAAGCAGATTCACATGGAAGAAATCAGATGACCTGTATTAAAAGCGTACTCTTAGAATTCAATGCATTATGACTGCCATCTTTTTTTATTGTTTATAAGAACCTTGCTCCAGTAGAGCAATGTTATGTAGTGATGTATTACCAATTTTTATGAGGAAATGGAGTTTATACCCTCCCCCTTGCCAACTGTAATTCTTCACCTATTTTCTTCTTGAATGAACAACAAGTTACTTGAGCAGGTCTCAAAGCATATACAAAATTTAACATTATTTTATGTACAGAAAATACTGTTTCTGGCAAAGAAAATGTTTTCTGTGCAAATCAATGCCAACAAGTAAATCCTATCTATGTGTACTTTGTGCAGAATAAGTCTTGAGCTGCAAAGATTCTTCATAGTCCAGAAATCTTCTCATGTAAATATATTGACATTTGAAGACTGTGATTTTATATTTTTGAAAATTCATTCAATCCCTTGTTCAAATCCATTTTAAGCCATTTCTATGTCTTCTTTATTTTCAGTGTAGTGACTACCCTGTTTCCCCGAAAATAAGACAGGGTCTTATATTAATTTTTGCTCCCAAAGATGCACTAGGTCTTATTTTCAGGGGATGTCTTATTTTTCCATGAAGAAGAACTCACATTTATTGTTGAACAACAAAATGAACATTTATTATATACTGTAAAGTAGTTGTCATCACAAACCAGCATAACCAGACAAACTATGAATCCTATCAAGAATTTCTTGTTACTACAATTATTTACATGTACAACTATCTATGGTACCTCTTGCAATTTAGGTTTCACAAGGTTTCCACGCTGATTTCTCTCTATTCTAGTTTCAGTGTAGTCATGAATGATGAATAATATAATATACTATAATAATAATATGATAATATAATAATAATATAATGATATACAATATATTAATGAGATAATATAATATAGGATATAATAATAACAGAATATGATAATAATATGGTATTAATAGGATAATATAATAATGGGATATAATAACAGAATAGCATAATAATATAATAATAATAGGATAATATAATAGAATAATAGAATGGAATAGAATGATATAAAATATATTAATAGGATAATATAAAATGGAATATAATAATAATAACAGAATATGCTAATCATAATAAAATTGTCAGGACCCAGGCTGCAGAGCACCAATAACCATGCGCAGAGACCAGAATCTATCTAATATCTTTATTAAAGGAATATATAAAGTCAATAAAAACAAGTGAAGAATATAGTTCAGAAGTAGACCTTTCAGGAAAGGTCAAAAATAGTCCAGGAAAACAATGTCCAATATGTGATATTAGAGTCCAAAGTTGTAATCCCAAAACCGAAACACACACTTTGCCAAGCAAAGTGTGGGGAAATGACAGGGTCCTTAAGTCCAATGGAGCTTGACAACAAGGCTGGAAGCAAACTAGATTCTTGGCAAACAAGGCTTGATACGTGGCTACAAAAGACAAGGAGCAAGAACAGGGTCCGTGGCGAGGTCCGTGGAACAAGGAAAGCTTGATGCTAGAACAAGGTCCATGAAACAAGGCTTGGAACTTGGTCCTGGAGGCAAGGGTCTGGAGTAGCGTAGTCCACACACGATCTCACTCCACAAGGTGACGAATTGACTCTGCAAGGATTTCTTTGCGGGCAAACACCTATATAGGATCTTGTTTTCCCGCCAAGGAACACTTTCCCTGGGGAACAAGAAACGAAACCTATACTGTGTCCAGATGATTGACTCCTTAGAGTTTCCCAAGGGAAACAGACTTAATCAGCTAATTGTCTGGCAGCTATCCTGGCGCTCCTGCGAGTCGCCTCCCGAGCGCTTCTATCTTGATTATAATAAGCCCGGCGAGAAAATGGTGGAGATTTCTGCTCAAGGCTTGTTTGACTGACTTCCTGTGGACAAACATCTCGCAGGTGCAAGGGCTCCAATTCTGGCTGAAACGGTTGGAAACTCAAGTTTTCCTCTTCATCAGCCACAATAGTACTAGGAACGGGACTACATGGCCCATGAGTCATCACAAAAATAATAATATGATAATATAATAGAATAATAGTATAGAATATAATGATATAAAATATATTAATAGGGTAATATAAAATGGAATTTAATAATAACAGAATAATATAATAATATGAAAATATAATAGAATAATAATAGAATAATAATATAATGATATAATAATAATAGAAAAATATAATATAATGATTTAAAATATATTAATAGGATAATATAATAATGGGATATAATAATAGTAACAGAATATGATGATAATAATATGGTAATAGAATAATAGTATAAAATAATCAGTTTCATGGCATAGGATAGGAATAAGGATGATAGGAGAATCCCAATGCGTCCTGTACCTTTAAGGAGCGAAGCCTTGGGGAGGAGTGGAAAGCCCTCTTCCTTCCTTCCCTCCCACCCTCTCTTGCCCGGGCTCCAGGAGCCAATCAGAAGCCTTGGGGGCTAAGGCAGCATGGCCAGGAGGGAGACGGAAGGAAGGAAGAAACGGCAGCGCAGCAGCAGCAGCCACGGAAGGTTTTTCAAGCCGCGGCTGGGGGACAGGCAAGGCAAGGCCAGCCAGGGAGGGAGGGAGGCACAGAAAACAAGCACTTTCTCTCCCTCCCTCCCTCCGGTGTGTGTATGAGGAGTGCTGCTTCTGCCCTGCAGCCATGCTTCCCAATGGAACTCTGCTGCAGCCTTAGTTGCTAGGTCTTACTTTCAGGGGAGGCCTTATATTTGGCAATCCCCCCAAACCCCTGCTAGGTCTTATTCTTTGGGGAGGTCTTATTTTCGGGAAAACATGGTATCAATAAGTTCTACAGTTCTACAGAAAACATACATAGATTGTGTTGTGCCACATGCTTGAAAGACTTGTATTGTCTAGTGAAGATGTCAAGAATACTGCAATAGATCCCAATCATTTAAACCTTCAGCCTCATGCACATTCCATTAAGAATAGGCCTCACTAAACTCAGCAGGATTTTCCTGTGAACAATGAAGCATAAGGACAGTTTATATGCCTGCAGGGGATATTGCTCAGTAGCTCACTGACCTGTTCCTCTGAGATAATTGTATTATATTATATTGCAGCACTAAATTATTCTTATTGTCAATAATATATACATTGTTGTTGTTTATTCATTCAGTCGCTTCCGACTCTTCGTGACCTCATGGACCAGCCCACGCCATAGCTTCCTGTCAGCTGTCGCCACCCCCAGTTACTTCAAGGTTAAGCCAGTCACTTCAAGGATATCATCCATCCATCTTGCCCTTGGTCAATCCTTCTTCCTTTTTCCTTCCATTTTCCCCAGCATCATGATATTTTCCAAGCTTTCCTGTCTCCTCATTATGTGGCCAAAGTACTTCATCTTTGATTCTAATATCCTTCCCTCCACTGAGCAGCCGGGCATTATTTCTTGGAGTATGGACTGGTTGGATCTTCTTGCGGTCCAAGGCACTCTCAGCATTTTCCTCCAACACCACAGTTCAAAAGCATCTATCTTCCTTAGCTCAGCCTTCCTTATGGTCCAGCTCTTGCATCCATAGGTTACTATGGGGAATACCATTGCTTTAACTATGCACACCTTCGTTGTGATGTCTCTGCTCTTCACTATTTTATCCAGGTTGGCCATTGCTCTCCTCCCAAGAAGTAAACGTCTTCTGATTTCTTAGCTGCAGTCTGCATCTGCAGTGATCTTTGCACCTAGAAATATAAAGTCTGTCACTGCCTCCACATTTTCTGCCTCTATTTGCTAGTTATCAATCTGTCTGGTTGCCATAATCTTGGTTTTCTTGATGTTTAACTGCAACCCAGCTTTTGCACTTTCTTCTTTCACCTTGGTGATAAAGCTCCTCAGCTTCTCCTCGCTTTCAGCTATCAAAATGGTATCATCTGCATATCTAAGGTTAATGTTTCTTCTGGCAATTTTAACTCCAGCCTTGGATTCCTCAAGCCCCACACGTCACATGATGTGTTCTGTGTACAAGTTGAATAGGTAGGGTGAAAGTATACAGCTCAGCCGTACTCCTTTCCCAATCTTGAACCAGTCTGTTGTTCCGTGGTCTGTTCTTACTGTGGCTACTTGGTCTTTATACAGATTTTTCAGGAGACAGACAAGGTGACTTGATATCCCCATACCACCAAGAACATGCCACAATTTATTATGATCCACACAGTGAAAGGCTCTAGAATAGTCAATAAATCAGAAATAGATGTTTTTCTGAAATTCCCTAGCTTCCTCCATTATCCAGTGGATATTGACAATTTGGTCTCTCATTCTTCTGCCTTTTCTAAACCCAGCTTGTACATCTGGCAACTCTCGCTCCATGTATTTCTGGAGTCTGCCTTGAAGGATCTTGAGCATTACCTTAATGGCATATGAAATAAGTGCCACTTTACGAAAGTTTGAGCATTCTTTAGCGTTTCCCTTTTTTGGTATGGGGCTATAAATTGATTTTTTCCAATCTGATGGCCATTCTTGTATTTTCCCTATTTGCTGGCATATGGCATGCATCACCTTGACAGCATCATCTTTCAAGATTTTAAACAGCTCAGCTGGGATCCTGTCATCTCCTGCTACCTTGTTATTAGCAATGCTTCTTAAGGCCCATTCAACCTCGCTCCTCAGGATGTCTGGTTCTAATTCACTCACCACACCATCAAAGCTATCCTCTATATTATTATCCTTCCTATACAGATCTTCTGTATATTCTCGCCACCTTTTCTTGATCTCGTCAACTTCTGTTAGGTCCTTGCCATCTTTGTTTTTGATCATGCCAATATATACACACATACAATAAAACCAGCATAGAGTGTGATGTCTCAGGGACCCTTGCTCCATGACCCCGCAGCCATCATAGATCAAACTGAAGAGGATATGGGTTTTTTCCCATCTCAGCAAGATTCTGTTCCATTCCAGATGTTCCCTGTTGACATTTTGGCGCCAAAGCAAAGTACGGACGCCCTTGAAACAGAGCCTGGTTCCCCGGAAAGTGTTGTGTTTGATAGGAAGTCTTTTCTCAAAACACATCGCTCCAATAAGGAGTTTTTGAAATGAAGTGCGAGATTAGCGGAGAGAGAGGATTTTAATTAACCTGTTTCCCTTGGGAAGCATCGGGGAGGCAGGCATGTTGACACAGCTACTTTCTCTGGGAACAATAGGGGAGTTAAACACCTGCTGGGGGGAACTCTTGAATTTCCATAAAAGTTCTGCACTGAGCTCTCCCTATCGCAGTGTCAATGTGACTAATCCAAGAAGAACATCGTCTCTTGTTTCCTGAGCTCCTAAGCGGCCTTTCGGTGCGCTTACTCATGAGTAGACCGGGAGTTGCGTTTTCACTACTGTTCCAGTTTGGACTGCATTCAGATCCACCATGAATTACCTTGCCTAGCCTCGAATCCTTGTCTGGACTTAACTTCAAGAATCTCCCAGTGAATCCTTGCTCTTTCCCCACTCAAACCTCCAAAGAGTTTGAGTGTGTTTCGGTTATTGGATTGTAGACTTTGGACTCTAATACTGGACATATAACTTCATTTATTTGGACTATTTTTGATCTTTCTTATAAGGACAATTGCTTGACTATATACTCTGCATACTTTTGTTTTATTCTTTTATTGCATTAATAAAGATATTAGATTGTTTATTGGCCTCCATGTTGGGTTCCAGTGCTCCCGCAGCCTAGAGGCGTTACATAGAGTTGCAGCCCTTTTTTTATAAAAAGTTTTCCCATTTACACATGATTTTTCCAATCTACCATCAAAATAATGTCCTAAATATATTAGTCCTGTTTAGAGTTAAAATGAAATTGTGATGAATTTACATAAGTTTTGAATTACCAAGTGCCTCTTTATTCAATTCATTTACTCTAGCTAAGGCTAATAATTGGATTTTAGTCCAATAAGCCTTGACTACAATAAGAATTTCAGCAGTTTAAAGAGGGAGTTGTGGTCTTACCCGCCTCCCCACCACCCTTACCAAGCTTTCAATGAAACATGTTGTGGAACATGAGATTAGATGCATTAAGTTAACTAAGGGGCAACTGATGAAAACTAGGTAAGATCACACCTCATAAAAATGCAAATGCAGAGAGATAAAGGTTCTGCCCTTGTGAAAATGTAACATCCTAATGGTCATATGATGTAATGTAATGAATGTGTGATGCCTTACATGCCATGTAATGTAATGAAAACAATCACCTAGACATTGACATGTCAGTGCTTTTCCCTAAAAAGGACTGAATCTGTTTGTATATAATAATAATCATCATCACCCTCATCATCTGCCCTGTCTCCCTGGAGGGACTCATCTATGAATGTATGTTATAAGAGCCTGCACATTTCCCATATAAATATTCTGTGACTCCAATGCGTACTCCAATACCAAAGGGTCTATTCATTTCCCATGTAAATAATATCCTGAGAATCTAATATTAATTAAATTGAGTATTGATTTTCTGGTTTATCTTCCATTGAGCACTGAAACCACAGACAAAATCCAGATTAATTGACAAATGTTAAGGACCCTCAATCTCTAGGTTTTAAGAGACAGGTGGGGCACCACACTTGTGTCAAACAGCTCCGAGACACATACACAACTCAAGAAAATGAATGAATTAGTGAGATGCTAGGCAGATATCATTTTTTTCATCACCCCAAATTTCTAGAGGCTTACAGACTTCATACCACTTTGGAGACCTCCTCCCTCCAAAACAAAGAACATAAATGTAGGATGGGAGACAACAAGGGGAATTAACAATTGGATTGTGAGTTACATTATTTTTAAAACCAGGTTAGAAAGGGTAACAAGAAAAACGACAGTAACACTTCCTTCTCAGTATATTTCAGACCAAATGTTTTAAGAAACATAAAATAAATTATTTTAAAAATACAGTTATAGTTTACAGTTACATGCATCTCACACGTCCTGCTTGGGTCTGAAATCTGAACATTTGAGTATAACAGAACAGATAAAGGCGATTTTTGCCACAATATTTATTTGATGCAAGCTTCATTTGCCAACCACTGTTAGCCACCTCAGTGGATGCATTCATAGAATCATAGAATCATAGAGTTGGAAGAGACCACAAGGGCCATCTAGTCCAACCACCTGCCATGCAGGAAAGGAATAATCAAAGTACTCCTGACAGATGTCAATCCAGCCTCTGTTTAAAAACCTCCAAGAAGGAGCTTCCACCACACTATGAGGGGCACTGCTGAGTATCTCTTACTGTTAGAAAGTTCTTCCAAATGTTCAGGTGGAATCTGTAATTTGAACCCATTGCTCCAAATCCTAGTTTCCAGAGCAGCAGAAAACAAGCCTGTTTCCTCATCCTTCACATATTTATTTATTCATGGCCATCATGCCTCCTCTCAACCTTCTATTCTGCAGGCTTTTTAAGAAGCTCCTCATGGGGCATGGTCTCCAGACCTTTGATCATTTTAGTTGCCCTCCTCTGGACAACTCTCAGCTTGTCAATATCTCTTTTGAACTGTGATGCCCAGAATTTGACACAGTATTCCATATGAGGTTTAACCAAAGCAGAATAGAGAGGCACCATGACTTCCCTTGATCTAGATACTATAATACTTTTGATGCAGCCCAAAATCCCATTGGCTTTTTAAGCTGCTGAATCATACTGTTGGCTCATGTTCAACTTGTTGTCCACAAAGACTTCAGACATGTTCTTGAAATTCAGAATTCCAATTAAAAATTGAATTTAAAACTTACAGCCCACTCCAGAATCCTTGATACTGATGGTAATGGACATGATGGTGATTAGATATTTAGTATTTCCAAATCTTAAATGTTGGGTGTTAGTGAAAAGTTTGTTTTTTAACAAAATAGATGCTTGGGTAAAGCAATAATGGTTTGAAATAAGAGTAAAATCAGCAGCTTATTTGTAGAAGCTGTTCAGTCCTGCTAGTATTTAGAGATATCAAATAGAAATATTACTCATCTGTGCAAAATATATAGCACTGTAAATAATTTATCAGCCTGTCTCTAAGGAGATAAGCTTTGCTAAAGACACAGAATTAATCATGGCGCTCATGGTGTTTGCCTGATGGTTAAGAAATGAGAAACAGTAAAATTACAAAAAGCCTTTTCCTAGTTCTCCCAGCATGGCATTAATAGAAAGTTTGTGATTTTAAAATAAAAAATAGAAGCATACATAACAATGAATTTGTGATCTACTTTAAAAGTCACCAGTAACTTTAAAATGCATGTACTTCATAGTTCAGCAAAAGAAATGCATTTCTTTGCCTAAAGATATAATCACACAACATTATGCTTTAAAAAACTTGATAATAGTGGTTGGTAGGATACTTTTTTCCCTGGAAGACTTCTCCTTCACTGCCATGAAAGTCTTGAAAATAGTTTACAATTCATTGCATAGTAGTATGGGGTTCTTGAAATTTGGTCTTCTGAAATGCAAGAAGTCTTACTTTGCATAGATCAATAGTTTACATTAGCAGAGGTGTCAAAGGTGTGGCTCTCCAGATGTTTAGGTCTCCAATTCCCAGAAACCCTACCCAGTTTGTCCAATGGTAAGGAATTCTGATAGCTGAAATCCAAAACATCTGGAGGGTCATGAGTTTTGACACCACTGAGCTAGTGAGTTAGATATACTTAACAAAAAGCTTGGGCCAAAACCCCTGTACTCACTTCTTTTGCATCACCGGCAATCTTAATGATGTATAACAACTTCAGGTAAATATCCTGGTTTTTTTGTGTGTTTTTTTTTTTACTTTAAGCCAGTTTTGCTCTGCTTTAGGCAAAGTCGGGATACTCTAGAGCAGGCCTCTTCAGCTTGTGGCTCTCCAGGTGTTTGGTCCTCCAACTCCCAGAAGCCTTAACCAGCTTGTTGCATGGTCAAGAATTCTGGGAGCTGAAATCCAAAACACCTATAGGGCCACATGTTTAAGAGGCTTGCTCTAAAGTTTGCTTGAAACTCAGGATTACCCTAGGACTTCAGAGTAAGTCTGGACAATTGGATTAGGTCAGATTCAAATCAATCTCCCATTCAGATAGATATCACCACCGTAACTTTATCACTACCTGGTGCAGACAAGCTCCAAGTAACCTCTCCTGGCCAAATTCCCACCCCTCAAATCTGCTGGAAAAATCATTCACTCGTGCTTCAATCCCCATGAATGGACCTCCATTTCCCTGTGATTCCTGATAAAGTAATTGGGGTGGGTATATAGTGTTGTAACTGTGAATATGGAACAGCTATTTTCGAAATAATCTAAGTAACGCCATGTTCATGATCACTAGTAGTTAACTTATCGCTATGATAGTACCTCCCCTTCCAACAAACTTTGCTGGGCACCAGCTGCATGGGAAAAAACAAAGTTCATGCTACTGATGGACTTAGCATAGATGAATGATATTTTCAGCAGGTTTGAATTATATTTTCATCAGATTGGAAAGGACTGGGTTTGGTGCAGTCAGTCAAGCACTGGCCATTATTTTACTCTTGCTGCTATAAAATCCATTGGCTTTACCTATTACACTTTAATCCTGAAATATTGAAAGTGATTATCATGTATCTTCTAAGACTACTCATGTTGTAATTCCAAGGGACAAGTGATAATGGTCTACTACAAGAGAGAAGACTTACTTTGTGTCATTTGTTCCTTTATATCCCTCCTTTTTTTTCAACAAGGGATTTGAAATCCTTTGGCTTCAGAGTTCAGGTCTCTCTCTGTCTGTCGCTCTCTCTCTCTCTCTCTCAAAAAAAATTAGCCCTTCATTCCACAATTTCACTGACTACCCAAGATAACTTATGAACAAGACCCATAACTTAAGGCCATTCATGCTCAATGACATTGAACTGCACTGACTTTTTGAGGAATGCAACCTTGGAGGTCTTTTCCTGGAGCTTAGGAAAAACTGAGAAGGAGATAACCTGACAGTGGTATACAAATAATGTGTAGAGAAAACAGATATGAAAAAGCCTCCTTTCTCCTATAATGCTTGATCACAGAACCATGTTGAATGGACAGATGAAAAAAGCCGAAGAAAGCACTTCTTCACACACAAAACTTGTGCAATTTTCTAGTTGCAAGAACACAGCTGGGTGCCAACTTTGACTCCTTTTAAAGGAATTGGGTTTATTGAGATGAAAGCTACCTAGACTACTAGTCATTGTATGGGTATGTATTGCCTCTAGCATCGTAAATTTACGTAATTTAGATAGAAACACTTGGTGCAGCAGAACAGAAATGGAAGGTTGCAATTGAATTCACAGGGATGTATGACATTCTTGCAGAATGTAATATATAATTCCATATGTGCCCCCCCCCCCCCCAAACACACACACACATACACACATGCTTGGCCAAAAGCCACTTGATCGGCTTTCTTCTTCTGATTGGCTATGGCTAATCTAATGAGGGGAAAAAACTGCGTGCTGCTGTTCTTATCAATCATCATTATGCCAGTCCCCGCACCCAGCACAGCGGAGTACTATTATCATGAAAAAGAAGTCTGAATCAACTAGTATTTCCCAAATTTAGCCAAAAGATTCAACTGGCCATGTTTTGTTTCAGTAAGGCTTCAGAGGGGTCCATCCTTGTTCTGTTTTGGGAGGACTGTATGCCCAAATTGCTGAAATTACCCAAATTACGAATCAATCTCTGGAATTTTGCACATTCTATTATATACCACTCAAGACATATAGGCATGTTTCAGCTGTTAGGAGGTTCTAGGTCCCAAACCACTGACCAAGCATGTTTTTGGTAGCTTCTTGCTTCGGTTTGGCTGGGCCAGTCCTTCAGCAACACAGAAGAAGGTGGTCTTTTGTTTAGACAGGTTCAAAAGAAAGTATCATAGCCTAAACAAATCAGAGTGTATTCAAGATAGCAAAAGTTATTAATGAGGAAGAACAACCATGATAGCAAATGGTGCTACAGTTTGCTTTATCTGAGCCTATTTGAAAAAGCAAATGCCTGCTCACTTCTGTTATCTCCCCACTGCTGAGTTTCTGGATTACAAACCACTTTCCCCCTGGAATTCAATTTGCCGCAGTTTTGAGGACATTAGGGGGAATAGAAGGAGGAAAGACAAATTGTGGGATATTTTTAAAAATATCTGAAAAAAATAGGATAAAAGCATATTATTCAGGACTAGTCCTGTCGGACTGGAAGTGTTGGAAACAAAATTAGGGACTGTCTTGGAAAAGGAGAGAGAATTGGTGCATATGAAAATGTCCTGGCAATAGGTATTACTTTTTAATAGGCCACTTTTCCTGCTTTTTTATTTAATTGGATCAAAATCTAAATGTGGGTCTACATCTTTATTATGCATTCGAAGGAGTAATTGCTTGAACATGATTAATACTTGAGGGCAAACTCCCAAGCACACAAGCCAGCAACTCTGTCATCTTGGTGCAATAATAAAGTGAAATTGGAAGTCAAACTTTTGATTAAGGAAGTATGATTATGCCAAGTGGCAAAGATTTTTGTTAATTAGTTTTACATGGAATTTGTTATTTCTAATCTCAAGGTTTTAGGTATTGATGGAATTAATGGATTAGTCACAGAATCCAACATGCTGATGTGCAAAAGGGTGTTGTTTTTAAATAGACTACATTGATTTATACACATAAACTTGTTAACCAGTTTTCAGCTCAGAAGTATGTTTTTAATAGTAAAAATCAAAACTGTAAACCAATTTTCATATTTTAAAGATTTTTAAAGCAAATGTTAAAGGTCTTCTCTAAATTGCCACACACACAATTTGAACTATTGTAAATAAAACAAAAAAATATCTAAAGTACTTTACATTTCTCAAGGTTTTTCTTTACTAAAGAATCCATATTAAATGCTATGCATGCAGTTTTGAAAATCAAACAAATATTGATGCATTTAATCAAACCCCAGTACACCAGAATAGTTAGGAGCCTCTGGTGGCCTAGGGGATAAAAGCCTCGTGACTTGAAGGTTGGGTTGCTGACCTGAAGGCTGCCAGGTTTGAATCCCACCTGGGGAGAGTGAGGATGAGCTCCCTCTATCAGCTCCAGCTCCATGCGGGGACATGAGAGAAGCCTCCCACAAGGATGGCAAAAACATCAAAACTTCCGGGTGTCCCCAGGGCAACATCCTTGCAGACGGCCAATTCTCTCACTCTAGAAGCAACCCCGGTTGCTCCTGGCACGAAAAAAACCAAAAAAAAAACAGAATAGTTAAAATCTGCCATTTTGGAAGGTAAAGCCAAGCATCAACCAGTGAAAAGTATGCATGCATGGAATATGGTTTTTACACACAATTTCCTTGCTGGATCAGCACCTGCATATTGTGTACAAATATGTATTTATATTGCTATGTAAGTCAAATGCAAAGCATTAAAAGTGACTAAAGTCTTATATTTTTGCAGATCAGTTCATAAGAACTCAGTTCGTCTTTTCTTTCTCTTTGCTGCTATTGTTGTTGTTATTTGTCATTTTCAGTTTAAAAGATTCTTAAGTTGGAGAAAAGAGTTGCAAAATCCTGAGCCCAATTATGTGGAGAGCTGTTGCAAGTTGTAGTTGGGAGTTGGGCTCCTTTTGAGTTGCTAAAAAATGATCCAAGCTATTTACTCCAATATCAGAAATTGACTGTTAGTTGGGTCATTAACAGAAACTATTCCAACAGTTTATCAAAGCAGCTGAGAAAGCTGGTTCTTGGTGAATTTTGCATAGGGTTGCTTTGACGATCTGCCTCCAATGAGGGTAAAAGCCTCATCTTTAAGAGTCAGTCTTGTACTCCAAAAGTTCCCTAGAACATGAAGTCTTTTCCCTAACCTCATCCTTGCATGATGTTACACAACAGGAACTGACACCTTTGTGATGGTTTTCACCTTTGTGCAATAAAGACCATATTGTTAAGACGCCAGGAAGAAAATGCTCTCCATTTTACCCTGGAGAATTGCCTCAAAACCCTTAGACTTTTCACCAAGATTGGCCCAATTGTTTGGTTCCATTTTGTTTGCAGACATCAGCTAAATTATAACAGACTGTTTCTTTTTAATGGTGGCTTTTAAAATTCAGGCATAGTTAACAGAAATTATTTTATGGATGCCAGTTGAGATATAGCAAGTTGACTTAATAACTCATATGTTCACAACAGCAGGTGGTCTTCCCTCGGTTTTGTAGGATCATATATTCTGTTCAGTTGGGATAAAATTTATGGCTCCTGCTGTCTTAAATGTAAACTTGCTTGCAATCAATTTGCTTTAATGAAATTAAAGTTGAACTGTATGGCTGATAATATTTTGATGTTTCCTTGCATTTGTAATGGGATGCAAAACTATTATGGACAAAATGCATCATATGCCAGCATAGGACATTCAAAACAGTAAAGAGAGATTTAAGATAGTTTGGGTGCAATTCATCAACTAGATACGAAAACAATTTAATTATCTTACAGGAGCAATCCAGATATTTCATTTCAAAAAATGATACTTTGCAAATCGCTTGCAGAACTACTCTTCCTGTACATTTAGTTGCACTATCAAATATTATCAATCATTCTTTCAAAGAAAAGTGAAGTTAGTCCATTTTATTAGGCACTGGGGTTTGTTATTTGCATGTTAATTAAACTGTTGTATGCAACCAGTTTCAATGCACATTTCTACTGTTATTGAGGTTTAAATAAGGAAAACTTAGCTAAATCATGCTCAGACTTCACAAGCAAAACTTCTAAACAGCAGCAAGCTATATTAGTAGTCACATTCCAAGAACATATTCCCATATATTGTCAAAGGAAAATACTTTGTATATTGTTGTTGTTGTTTTAATCATTTACAGTTTGCCTTTTCACCACTTCTAGGGATCGAGGTGATTATTAAATTATTAAAATCAGTACATATTAAGTACAAAAGCATTAGTGTGTACAAAATCCCATATTGTATTTGTTGAAGCAAGGAGTTTTGATTAGGGTGGTGTCTTTGGACCTCTTCACATGGGGCTGAATAGCCCCATTTTGATGCTTTTGCCTGGGCTTGGATGAGCTGCCAAATACCATCAGACGATGCTTAGCAGGCCCACCCACATTCCTCCCAAAGTGGAGGGGAAGTGTCAGAAGGTCCTTCCCCCCCCCCACCATGGAGAGGAAAATGTTTTTTGGGTAGTTCAGACAGAGCTACCCACACTTTCCACCCTTTCTCCCATCCCATCCCCACCATGTGATGGGGAAAGGAGAGAGAGCACACGGGGCACCACGAGGCACCGAGCACCTTCCCTTTCATTGGAGGCTGTGTGAAGAGTCATTAATTATAAGTTGTCACTAGCAGAAAAAGGTGGGTGGGCTAGTGATCAGTGTTCACCTTGTCGCACAGCTTTCTGTGAAGGGACTGTCTCTGAAATGCTCTCTAATTTCCAGGATGGGGTGTTGGTAAAGAGGCTCCCTTTGGTGGCTAGCTTGTGTGGTTAGCACTCTCCTGTAAAGTTCTGTGGTTTGAGAGGGAGTGCCCTGAGTTGGCCAACCAAATATGACTGGCTGGGGTAAGCAAAAACCCCCAAAAACCCATCCTTCAGCAATCTCTCTCACTGCGCTGCGGGCAGGAGGGTGGGTGGACAAGAAGGAAGACAAGAGGGCTCAACTGTTTGTCCAGGGGTGTGCAGAAAAGATAATCATAGGTTGATGCCTGTTCCTCACCCACATCACATTGCCCTCCCCATTAGTTAGTTACCCAGGAAATTTCTAAGAAACATTTAGGTCAATACATAGCCCTTTACTTCATCCATATATCTGTGTCCAGCCTTGCTATTTCATGCTGGGCATTTAAATATATTCATGTATCCTATAGATCAGCAGAAAGCAAATTTATTCCATTATTTATTTACACCTTTTTTATCCCGCCTTTCTCACCTGAGGAGACTCAAGGCAGCTTACAAAATCTGGCAAGATTCAATGCCAATAACACAGTTCAATAAAATAAAACATAACACATTTAAAACAATTAAACATTACTTAATAAAACAGTATACAAAACTTAAAACATAAATACTTAAATCCATTCATCCAGGAGCCTTCCATGTAAACCTTAATTTGGACTGTGTTGCATTACAGAACTTACTCATTAAATGCTTGCGCACACAAACATGTCTTTAGGTTCTTCCTGAAGCCCAGAAGAGACGGGGCCTGCTGAATATTGCTAGGAAGGGTGTTCCACAGATGAGTAGCCTCCATTGAAAAGGCCCTGTCCCACGTTCCCACCAACCGTGCCTGCGAGGCAGGTGGGACCGAGAGCAGGGCCTCCCCAGACGATCTTAAAGTTCTTGATTATATCATATCATATTATGTGGAGGAAAATGCACTAGCCATATTCTCACTATCATTATGGTCTGCATTATATGTAAAGACTCTCAATGACACTGAAAAAGGGTAGGATTTCAAATCATGCCAAGGTTACCACATAAATTGAGAATGTCATCATCTTCAGACTGTTACCCCACACACGGTAATCAGCAGTCAAGGCTTGTATGGACCCCACCTGGTAAGTGGTTAGTCCTCAATTTCATGCATATGTACTGTAATAGGGCTATTCTTTAATAAATATTGGTTCATGAGAACGAATGCCCCCGGAATGCAATGCATATCAATACTGAACCGCTCTACTAAATGTAGAAATTCAGCTGATTTTCTTAATATTCCATTTCAATCACATTATTCATGTCAGTGTAATAAGTTGTAACAAACAATATCAGTCCTAGTACAAGACGACAATGCAAGGTTCCTTCTGTTCTTTTTTGCTGAGTTTTTACATTTCTTTTCACATTATCAACTCAGTGTGTTCCTAGCTACATTGTATTGCCCACTGTATTAGTCTCTCTGTTTGACTCGTCCACTTCAATCTAGTATGAAGCATCTTTTCCTGTGAACTATAAGGAATACTGAAAAGATTTGAACTTAATCTTAAGGAAAGATATTATCCTTTATGTTAGAGTGTCAAAAGAGATTCTAGTAGATTTTGCAGAGAAATCTGAGGTGAAGTTAAAGAGTCATGCTCAGGAGGGAATTCCAAAAGAAGTGCAAGAATTGCCATAAAACTAGAAATACATTTTCAGGAAGTTGCACGTTATTGTGTCAGATAGGAAGTGGAAAATGCATCAATTTCACTGCATTTGATTTTTTTTTTTTTAAAAAAAACAAACCATTGAACTATTTTAAAATTTGCAAATTTTGTCAGATTCTGCTAAACACAATATGATTTATTCTGGCCAAATTCAGTATCTAGAAAAATTCTTAACATGAAAGAGGACTACTTTATACTTACCTGTTATATAAGTGTTCAAACAAGGAGCCACCCAAAAAGAAAATATATTAACCCTATTTTATGGAAGAATGCTCTGGGATTTAAATTAAGATTTAGTACTTAAGCCACTGAAACAAACTGAGGTTTGTTTTCTCCCACACCTTGAATGTTGGGGCATTCTCAGAAATGAACTGGAGGTATTTTCCTAGGCCATTTCTCACAAAATGACTGGTCAGAAAGAAAAGGCCAGCATTTAGTCAGTGAATATTTCTGTTGTCTTTCTTTAAAACATTTTGTTAACCTACCTCTCAGCTTATTAAAACAAAAACTCATGAAAACAAAGAACAATGAATTATATTTAAGAAAAATAATATCATTTCAGATGTTGGAAAAAATCCGGCACAAATATTCTTACTAACTATTAATATTATTTGTGCAGAACTTTTCCAGGATCTAAAGCATGCAATTAGAAATAGATTTTCAGTGTCTTCTTTGTTTATATTCATTCATAAAGCCATTCTATTCCTCACTAATCCATTTTTTTTACTTGGAATCTGCTAGAAATTTCTTTTTAAAATATTGCTTTCTGAATTTCACAAACTATATGTTTATAATGTTTACAATATCATGCTTTGTATCAGTTATACCTGGACTTGTGCAGTGAACAACTCTCAGTGATGTCATTAAATAGGCTCTCCTACGAAGTAGTGCTGAGACAATATAAGTGATCATCTTTAGCACACTTTTGGTGTAGGATAGTATTGAGGTTGCCCTAAAACAGTGGTTCTCAACCTAGGGTCCCCAGATATGTTTGGCCTACAACTCCCAGAAATCCCAGCCAGTTTACCAGCTGTTAGGATTTCTAGGAGTTGAAGGCCAAAAACATCTGGGGACCCCAGGATGAAAACCACTTCCCTTAAAGGTTCAAGTGTTTTACCAAAGGAAAGGCTGATGAGCTTGTCAAGAAGCTGTCACCTGGCCTCAGCTGAACTCAAATCAGGTAGCTCCCATTTCTTGCTTCATTTCCAGGCAAAGGCTTCTTAAACAAATTAGGTCAAATAAATTGGCCCTCATTTAAACCATTTTATGTTTCTGCTGTCCTTCCAAATCCATTCTATTGCAGACATTTCATGTGATCTAAATCCTGTTATTAAATTCTGCCTACAGACATTGAATTATATGAATTTACTAATTGGTTAACTTGCCGTTCAACAATTGATTTAATGGGTTTCCTCTACTTGGGTCTAACAAGAGTCTGGTGATCTTCTGAATATGCTTCATAGACTTCTGTTTTGGACCCTCCTCCCACACATACCTTCTTTTAGCTAAAATTACTACATTTTGTATAAGCCACAGATGTGATAATGGACATAAATTAGATCATGGTGGAAACTTCCTTTCATTTCAAAACTGTATTTATTTAATATTTAATGTTAAAGACTTTTGTGTCAAAACTAGCACTGTAATTTCAGTCTCCTGTGTTCTAGTACATTGTTTGTATCTGCAAGAAGGCACATGGGGCTTTGTAATTTGCAGATCAGACAATGGGGGACTTTATATTAAACTCTTGACCAATCTTTTAATTATTCACCACATAGAAAATTATCTAATGTTGCTTTCTTTATTGTGCCCCTGTGGGCTTTTTACTCAGAGGGAACTTGATGTTTTGAAAATAAATTAATTTTATTTCTTCACATTCATATTGTGTATTAAATGGTGTTTTTTCTAAGGTTTCTGAAAGTTTGCATGTGTGCTCGAAAAATACAAGCATTCTGGTACATAGATTTGTAGGCAAATTGAGCATAATGTTCTTAAAAATGGACTGGTCAGGGGGCAGTCAAAGGCTGAGCCAGAATACATCATGAGCAGCCAGATTTTTTGACTAATGAAGGCAATGGGACTGAGTGGCACTCTATCTGAGGCAGAGGCTGTGGCATGTGGGTGGCCTCACAAATCAGGGAAGAGCGGGTGCCTGGTGGTGGTGGCCCCTTCTCTTCTTTCTTCCCCAGCAGCCTCCTTCATCCCATCCTTGAAGCCCCCCCCCCATGGAATGCCCCCTTGAGGCAAATAAGACTGGAAAGAGAAAGAGAAAAAGAGAAAATGCAGGAAAGACTTCCCTAAGCCTCTCCTCCAGTGAGGGCCCTGCCAGGAACTCACTTTCCCAGCAGCACTTTGTGCAATGAGGGCATTGAAGAAGCCTTTAAGTTCCCTCCCAGGGTGTAATGGGAGTTGAGGGTTTATCTCTCTCTCTCTCTTTCTCTGTTTCTCATGTTACTTTCTCAGCCAGAGTCCTACTTGACTGTGTCCATTCTTCTCTCCTCTTGTACCACATGCTGGTTGGGATTTCAATTCCCAGAGCCCCCTCTTTTTTAAAAATGTTATGGTAAAAACTTAAACATTTTCCCGAAAATCATTGGATTGGTGAAATGTTCTGAAACTTGGTAGTCTTACAGTTGTAAATGTGGCCTACATGTGATGCAAGTTTTCTCCTGATAGGCTTTAGAAATGACAAAGAAACAAGTCTCTAAAGTTTTCCCATTGGCACCAATGGGCCAAATCTTACCTCCCTCTCGATTTTGGGAATTTCCCAGAAAACAGAAGGGGTTCAGGTGAAAATGGAACATTTTTGGATTTTGTGCACATCCCTATTACTTAGTGATGTGAACAACAAGGCTGTCATTTTTTAAAGAATTTCAAGCCATTTGGTTCTGATGCATTATTCCAAGAGAAAATTAAAAAGGCAACTCCTTGCTAAAAATGTGTTAGGTTTTAAAATAACCAGCTAATCATGTTTCTTCCCTATTGCTCCCAGTCCTATCAAATAATTTTGATTTGGTCCATACTTGTACATAAAGCTTAATTTATTCTTCCATTCATTTCAGTGGGCAGATGAACACAAGGAGTTTCCTTTCCAGTATAATGAATGAGTTGGCCTATCTTTGAATGAATTATTTTTGCATCTGGTGTGCCTCATTTTGTGAGCTAGGATATTTTTCCACCATTAATTGAAAATGAGATTCTGATTAAGAATCTGTAGGATCAAATAAAACTATAGGCTCATTACTGAGGAGGAGTGAAACGAGGCAGGGATATTTCATTCATAGCTGTAGTAAGACATGAAACAGCAATTTTCTAGCTCCACTCATAGCCTCCAACATTTTGTGTACCCACCAACATTTCACATATGAGATTTGGAATGTGTGTGGCCAAGGAACATCAGAGTCTGCACAGGATGGTAAAAATGATTAAGTAGGAAGGATGTACAAGCTAGGAGAGGGAGCAGCAGATTAATCAGAACTGTCCCTGTCAAGCTGAGACTTAAGAAGTGCATGTCATTACCTTGTGGCTGTAATAAAGAAAGATTAGATTAGTCATGTCATTACCATATACACTCATGTATAAATTGAGGACAGTTTTGGGGCCAACATTATTTTGACATGACTCATGAATACGTTGAGGGTCATTCTGAGGAGAGGAGAAAGCTAGCCCTAACTATTTCCTACCCAGAGAATCAAAAAGTCCCATGATAGAGAAAATATAAGGAGTTTGTGTTTTATTTTGTTTTTGTTCTCCCAGGATACACCAGGCTTTTACCTTTCACCACTTTTATATATATAAAAAAGGAATAATTTCTTTTTTTGATAAGAATTAAGTCCTAATCATTGACCTGTGGATAAGTCAACCCAGGTTTTATGAGTTGATTTTTGACTAAAATTTCTAGCTTATGGAATATATTATATCAGGAGTCATTACAGATATATTAGTAAATGAATTTCACATGTCCATTGTATTTCAAAATGAATATACATTAAAATAATTTTCCAGTAATGTGTTTTCATGTGGAGCCTACATTTGAATAGGGCCACAATGAATTGATAATCTCAAATAGAGTAGACCAGTAGGTTTTTCATAAATGATTGAAGTCCTATTCATTCAATAGGCCTATCTAGCTGGGACTGACTGGTGGATTTTTAAAATTACAAATATGGAAAGAAAGGAATTATATCACACATAAAAGATATAGCTGCAATCATCCCAACCTCTATAAACAATGACAGAAAGAACTAATCTATTAAATTGCCCTGCTTTGCGTTTCCTAATAATTTCTTGAAAAAAGCCTAGTGGGAGAGAATGCCATATTTGAATAACACACACACATGCCTGTATGTATATATGTGTATGTGTGTAATGTGATATATTATTTTTTATTTGAGTTCTTACTTTTTGGTTATTATTGGTTAGTTATTATAACTTTATATTGATGTTGTTTTATTTATTGTGTTGATTGATTTGTTGTTTGTCTGTTTTATTATGACATTGAATGTTTGCCACTTTTGATGGAAATCGCCCTGAGTCCCCTCAGCGAGATAGGGCGGGTTATAAATAAAGTCTTGGCAGGACATTCACAAAGAAATGGAGAAAGTACTCAGAAAAAATTGAAATAAAACCAGAGTATTTTTTTGTTAGGAATTACTGACTTTCAGATGGACTTTAATACTGATAAGCTTTTTATGTATATGGTAATGGCAGCAAGGATATGTCTAGCGAAATTGTGGAAGACGCAAGAAACCCCTTCCCTGGAGAATTGGATATTGAGACTATTAGACATCAGAAACATGGATTTATTAACACATGCAATATCACAGAATATGTCAACAACACAAAAGACTGACTGGAGAAATCTAAATGTATATTTAACAAAAGAAAACATCGAACTCTCGTGAAATGTGCTTTAAAAACAATATTAGGCTCAAAGGTGCAAAGGGGCATTCACTGGGAAAATGCCCAGAAGAAAAGGAAATATATCTTGCTATGCAGAAGATCTGGAAGGAATGAGTATAATATGTGTGTTTAAGGGTCTTTTTCGGGGTTTTTTTCTTTCTTTCTACTTTTTTCTCTTTTTTTCCTACTAACTACTCGTACATTTGATATATATATATGCTTTTTATGTGCATATAAAACTATAAAAAATAAAGTCTTATTATCATTGTGTGTGAAATGGTGAGAGGGAACTGTAATGCACACAACCCCTTTAAAAATAATTTCTTAGTCATCAAGATGTCATTAGACCCTCTTTTGTTATATAGATACAGAATAGCTATTTCTTTGATAGAATTCAAAGACATAACTATGTTAGCCTCAAATATCAGTGCACAAAAGATCTTTCAGCACCTTAGAGAGACTAACTGTTAGAACGGAGTTGACCCCTTTGATACTATCTAATTTTAAAATCTATACCCTGCTGTTCTCCCAGCACGGGGACTTAAAATGACTTATGAAAATTAAAACAGCCACAGATAAGGTATTATTTAAAAACATACAAAAGTTAAAATATAATTCAACTATCAAGAAAAAAATCAAATCAAAATATGTATCCATTGAAATGTAACATCTTTAAATAGTTTATTAAGGAACTATTGAAACACAAAAAGGCTTCATCTGCTGTCATGGAAAATGACTCTCTAAGAATCATGCAATAATAAACTCATAGAGCTGGAAGAGACACCCTGCCATGCAGGAACACACCATCTAAACAGTCCCAACAGGTGGCTACCCTGCCTTTGTTAAAAACCTTCAGAGGAGAGTCCATCACACTCCAAGGCAGCATATACCACTGTAGAACAGCTCTTACCATCAGGGAATTCTTCCTACTGTTTGTGTGGAATCTCTTTTCCTGAAATTGGAATCCATTACTTCATGACCCTATTGGAAGTTGCTCTGAATTGGAAGCCACTTTGAGTCCCCCTCAAGGTTAAATAGAGTAGGGTAAAAATAAATTAAATAAAATAAATAAATGTAGTAATAGAAAACTACCTTGCCTCCCATCCACAATATGGCATCCTTTCTAATATTTAAACATTGATAGCATGTCCCTCCTTAACATTCTCTTCTTCAAGCTAAGCCTAGCTCCCTAGGCTGTTCCTAATAGAGTAAAAATCTTCCAGGACATTTCCTATTTTGGCCACCCTTCTCTGGACATGTTTCAGCTTGTCCATATCCTTCTTGAATTATGCTGCCCAGAACTTGGGAGCAGCTACCAGGAAAGCCTTATTCCATGTTTCCATCAGAACTACCCACAAGAATGGTTTAAATAAACCTGAAAATGTAAAAAAACAAAAAAAAATGTTCCTCCAGATAGCCTGGAACTATCAGGTTTGAAAAACTGCACATTTGAGGGTGTGGGAAGTATTTGAGAATTTGTACTTTGTACTGTCTAGTTCACACAGTTGAAAAATCTTAGAATTCAGAAGACTTTCATGGCTGACGATGTGGAATTTTCAGTTTGCTGGGCCACCAAGAGATTATTTCCACATCTGTGTTAAAGGCTTGATGATTCATGATGAATGAGTTGTTTACAGGGAGATAATAATTAGAAAATGATTTCTGAGTGCTTTTGTCCAGGCTAATTTGTTCAGGCATGCTGTAGGAATCAATACTGCTGACCACAATAATTGTACAAATTAGCAATTGCTGAAGTAATGTTCACATTTGCATTTTCTCTGGGATGCAGAGACCAAGAGATTCTGCCAAATGATGACATTTTAATTTTGATTATTTCACATGTTTGAGTGTGTATTGTCTTGTCAATGCCAAGCACATTGCTTATAAATTAATTACATATGGGATCTGTAGAAATCCTAGTTCTGGTTGTATACTGTTGCTAATATTGGGTTGCTGTATGTTTTCCGGGCTGTATGGCCATGTTCAAGAAGTATTCTCTCCTGATGTTTCACCCACATCTATGGCAGGCATCCTCAGAGGTTGTGAGGTATGGAGAAACTAAGCAAGAAAGGTTTATATATTTGTGGAAAGTCCAGGGTGAGAGAAGAACTCTTGTCAGTTGGAGACCAGTGTGAATGTTGTAGTTAATCACCTTAATTAGCATTGAATAGCTTCATCTTCTGGCTTCTTCCTGCCTAGGGGCATCCTTTGTTCAGAGTCATTAACTGCCCCTGATTGATTCATGTCTGGAACTCCTCTGTTTTCAGAGTGTTGCTTCTTATTTACTGTTCTGATTTTTGAGTTTTTTTAGTACTTGTAGCCAGATTTTGTTCATTTTCATGGTTTTCTCCTTTCTGTTGAAGTTGCCCACATGCTTGTGGATTTCAATGAAAACAGCTAACGACTCTGAATAAAGGATGCCCCCAGGCATTCTAAAGTATTGTATCCTATACAATTGTTATGTTTATGTTTTTATGATGTTTTATATGTTTTTATGTGTTTAATTCATTGTAATGCAGTTGTATTTTATAGTGATATATGTTAATTTTGTTCTACTGGGCTTGGCCCCCATGTAAGCCACCCCGAGTCCCATTGGGGAGATGGGTCGGGATATAAGAATGTTGTTGTTGTTGTTATACTCAAAATAGTTTCAGTATGTTGGATAGCTCTTTTAAAACCAGGGTGAGTACACTGCCTTGAAGACATAGACGTCTTCAGCTGTAGGTGAGCATGGCAAAAACTGGAATAGCAAACCAAAGGCATAGCAGGAAGACAATTTTATTATAGTAATTCTTCGTAAAATAATGTGACCACCTCTGCTAAAATTACCTAGCTGCACTACTGAGATGAAATACCCCAAGTGGTTTTGAAGAAATATATTGAAAGGACTACAGTTGATCTGTTGCTCAAGGCTGACTTTTTCATCTTCGGATCCCTTATTTCTCAATTTCGTAACTGCAGAATTACAGACCTATCAGAAAACCTTAGGGTCAAGTCCTAGAAAAGCCTAAAATGAACCTAGTAGCCCTTTTTTCAAAAATGTCTTATGAAATTTCACATAATCCAAACAGTTTGTTTTCTGGTGCTAATTCTTTTGAATGGTTTGGAGATTTGAAATGATTTTGTATTCAAAATGCTGTTCAAAAGAAGTTGAACATAGAATCGCACTGGAGGAGCTAGAGATGTTAGAGAGATCACATTGATCAAATCCATTAATAATCAAATTGTCAACATTTAAGCCGACAAATGTGGGAAGCCAACTGTATATGATTTTGGTGTCATGATGTGTTTAAACTGTTACTGTTCTCTGCTTCAATCCATAGAGAAAAACAGTTTTGTTATTATTGTTAGACCTAGACAGACATCTCCTCATAATTTGGCTGATTGCTGACTGAAAGTGATATGTATACTTTTGTAGCAATTTTGCAGTGTTTATCTGGATGTAAGTCCCAACTTCACTAGGTACCTCTAATCCACTGAATTTACCTATTTGCTGATTCACAATTCTATCACTGTTTCAATGGATCTATTCTATCTGGGAATCACTCACATGTTTTAAACCATAGTCTCCCCATTGTAAGGCACATTCCTTCCATCTAGATTTGCCAGATTTCCTAAAGACAATATTATTATGTGGATGTAATGTCTGTAAGATGTTATGAAAGTAAATAGAGGAAAGGAGTAAACAGACATAAGCAGAGTTAACTGCTTCCTGTTGCTTCAAGCAAGTAATAAAAGGAAAGTCATAACTTCATTGATTACACATTGGAAGAACTCCCAAATAGACACCATAAATATCTAGGTCTTTTAAAAATCTGATATATATATTTTGAGAATTGACAACAATATGCTATAAAACAAATTTGCTTTATTTCCTCCCTTTTCTCTTTTGGTATATTTTAAATGGAAGACCGACAAGATTTTAAAACATCAGGACAGAAAGTTTGCAGAACAGGTCCAACCCACTAGCACAGTTAATTTGTTTTTGCTGAGTCCATTTCTCAGTATTGATTTTTCTATCTGGGCAATACATTGCCTGCAGCAAGGATTATTTGCAGCTGAGAGCATTTGTTTTATTTTGTTTATTTTAGTGGGGATAAATTGCATGTCTGTATATTTATAGTTTGGAGGAAAGAGTGTGGCAACACAGACCTTTTAAAGGGGGAAGGAGGACAAAGCACTACAGTCTTGCTAGTGCTTTAAGGTTTCCATTTATTTGCATGCAAAATAGAGATAACCTTATGAATTAAAATGAAAGGACTTTAATTTTATTTATGGGATATACCAATTACATACTTGTAAAAGTATATCTATATATATTTTTATATCTCCCACATTCCAATTCCTGCTCTGAGGGAAAGGAAGCATTGATCTATCATATTTCGGCTGAAGGAGCTTCATCTGAAGAAAGCTGTATACACACTGAAGAACTAGTTTGACACTATATTAACTGCCTTGTCTCAATGCTATGAACGTTTGGGTTTGATGTTTGGTGAGATTTTTTGCTCTTCCTTGTAGGGCAAATGTATACCCATGAAAGTTCATGCAAAACTAAAAACTATTAAGTCTTAAAGGTACGGCTACATTTCCTCCTCCCTTCCTTCCTTCTCCTTTTTATTCTGCAAGAGTCTGACATGGCTACTTCTTTGAAAACTGTCAACCAAACTGGAGTTGAAAGATAGATTACAGAATTTACAAAATCCAAATCCAAAGTGAGTTTGCATTTACCAGAACCTCTGGACTTGCTTGCTGGTATATATCAATTATGCAGCAATATTTCTGGAAGAGATGACTTACAGAATTAGATCATAGTACTTTCAGGAATAGTTTATACTGCCCTGCATTATCAAACATTGCAAGAAAAACACCACCCTTAACTCCCTTGAGGGTTTTAATGCAGATGTTGCTTTCCAATGAAGCGTAGAAATTATCTTGGTCAGATTACTGATTAGAATTATGTTTTTTAAAATCTCTATTCCTTTTCATTATGTATAAACAATGATAACAAACTCCTATAAATATCACATGAGGGACTCAGGTGAAATTTTGATTAGCTAGTTTTTAAACCAAATCAGCTTCATTTTGGGAGAGATAAAGGGAAAAACCCTTCTTTGCACTTTAATTCATATTGAGATTGACCGTGGGAATACAGTATTTCGGGTATGTAGAAGATTGGCTAATGGCAGTACTGTTAAAGTACATACAAGAGTAGGGCCTACATCCTGTTTCATCTGTTTCTTTCATGGTTTTGTATCGTTTTGTCCATTCAGATTGCACGGACTAGTACCACCCCATGGGAACAAAAGAAACAGTGAAATTAAAGGCAGAGGGGAATGGTAGCCATTTGGTTGGCTGATTTTCAGCGCTTGGCTGTAAGCGCTGGCTCTCAAGGCCTTCAGCCAAGCGCCGGGCACTAGATGCTCATAGGCTCTGCTCGCAGGGCCTGAAGCTTTGCCTGCCAAGGCCTGAAAAAATTGTTTTTTTCAGACCTTGGATGGAAAAGCCCATTTATATAGGCGTCCATTTTCATAAGCGGCAGACGGAAATGGAAATGGAGCCATACAAATGAAACAAACAGAAACGGTAAGTAATTCCATACAAATGCACAAGCCAGCTACATACCTACCAGCAGTCCCTGTCAGGCTCACTTCAAAGGACCAGTCTGAACGCAGATCAAAGATAGCTGCTCTCAAATCCAATCTTTATTGAAGAATACATGACTTTGGAAAAGTCGAGAATGACCTAATGTTTACATACATCTAATTTTATCACTTCTGATGCAACGTAATACCACACGCAAATATCATCATCAAATCCCACCCCCTGGATCACATTACTACCATTCCCACACACTACATCAATTATAATTGTTTATACTTTCAATCCTGAGTTCCCAGGCTCATTTTATCTTCTCCCGCCAGGTGCTTGCAGAATTGTTTATGTTATGAAGTCAGATTCAGGGCTTGGAAATTCAGCCCTGGGATCTGGCTCCATGACATGGCGCCCTCGTTTTCTTCGTCCTCCTCTTCGGTTCTTCTTTCATCATAGTTCTGAAACAAATCAAACGATAACTCTATGTGTCCATTTTGTCCAAAGTCCCCATATACTTTTTCAGTAAGCTGCGATGGAATACTGGGTGTATTTTCCCTAAACTTTTTGGCAATGCCAACTGGAAAGTTACTTCATTGATAACACCCTGTATTCTGAATGGTCCAATATATTTGGGGCTCAGTTTTCTTGAAGGTAGCCCCAATTTGATGTTTTGGGTACTTAACCACACTAGATCTCCTTTATCTAATTTATCGCCTTCCACCCTCTTTCTGTCTGCGAACGCTTTATACTTTTTGTGTGCTTCCTTTAAGGATGCAGTCACTTGACTCCAGCATTCTAGCATTTGCGTTTTCCATTTCCCTGCTTCTGTTTCCTCATTTTCTGTCCATCTTGGCAACTGGGGTAAAGGCTGTATTTCATACCCGTAAACTACTTCAAAGGGGGTTTTATTTGTCGCTGAATGTATAGTCGAATTAAAAGCTAGTTCCGCAAAAGCCAACCACCTAGACCAGTCATTTTGTCTCATGTTAGAGTACATTCGAAGGAACTGCCCAAGCGTCTGCTGAGTACGTTCTACCGCCCCGTTTGTCATGGGGTGAAAAGCAGAACTTAGACTCCTTTCTGCTCCTAGCATTTCCAAGAATTTTTCCCAAAATTTTGCTGTGAATTGTACTCCTCTGTCACTGACCACTCTACTGGGACATCCATGCAGTTTGTAAATATGATTTATGTACAGTTCAGCTAGTTTCTCGGCCGATGGTAGTTTCGTCAGCGCTATAAAGTGGGCCTGTTTAGAAAACAGGTCTAATACTGTCCAAATATAACGATGTCCTTTGCTAACCGGCAGTTCCCCCACAAAGTCCATAGCTACACATTCCCAAGGTCTGGTAGGTTCCGCTACCGTTTGTAATAATCCCATAGGCTTCCCTCCTCTCGATTTATTTCTGGCACAATCATCACATTGAACAACATGATTCTTTATGTCCTTCCTCATTCCTGGCCACCAACAATGTTTTGCTATTGCCTTTGTTGTTTTTGTAATTCCTGTATGACCAGCGCTCTGGTTGTTGTGAAAACGATGCAAAATCTTAATCCTTAATATTGCTGGGATATACAGTTTCTTGTTTACAAACCAAAATCCCCCCTTCTGCTCCCCCTTTTCTGCGTTGGATGCGATCCATTGATCTCCTTCATAAGATTGTTTCAGTTCATTTCCCCAATTATCTTCCCCGCCGAGTTCAACAAAAGCCGTGTTCTCCTTTTGGGTTTGTGCTCTTGTCCTGACAGCTAAGCCCCATTGTTTGTCAGAGAATATTGTCCCCTCTTTTGCTGTGGTTATGCCTTCGTGTTGAGGCATGCGTGAAAGAGCATCTGCCAAGACATTCTGCTTCCCTTGAAAAAACTTTAATTGGAAATCGAATCTGCTGAAGTATTGCGCCCATCTAATTTGTTTGGGAGATAATTTTCTAGGAGATTTTAAATACTGGAGGTTCTTATGGTCAGACCAAATTTCAAATGGGATTCCGCTTCCTTCGAGGAAGTGTCGCCAGCATTCTAAGGCTTTTAATATGGCTAATGCCTCTTTTTCCCATATTGGCCAACTTTTTTCAGTTTCGCTGAACTTCCGGGACAAATATCCACAGGGTTTTAAGTTCCCATTTTGATCTTTTTGCAATAGTACTGCCCCGTATGCACAGTCTGAGGCATCGCAATGGATTATGAAAGGGCTCCTGATATCGGGGTGTTTTAGGATGGGTCCTTCTGTGAAGCATTCTTTTAGGGTTTCGAATGCCTTTTGGCATTCTGGCGTCCAACTTAGTCTGGCGCCAGGAGCTTTTACTTTTGCTGTCTCCCCTTTCCCTTTTGTTTTTAAAAGTTCAGTAAGGGGTGCAGTTATTTGCGCGAAGCCTTTTATGAAGGGTCTGTAAAAATTTGCAAACCCTAGGAATGATTGCAATTGCCTCCTTGTTTGAGGCACTCCCCATTCTTTCACATCTGATACTTTAGCTGGATCCATAGCTAGCCCTTCTGGAGATATCCGATACCCCAGAAAGTCAATTTGAGTTTTATTAAATTCACATTTGGACAGTTTTGCGTACAGCTTTGCTTCCCTTAGTCTCTGCAAAACTTCCCGGACCAATTTTACGTGCTTTTCCTTATCTTCACTCACGATCAAGATATCATCAAGGAATATGAATACCCCTCTGTACAACAATGGGTGTAGTATTTCATTTATAAGCTGCATAAAGCAACCGCCTCCATTTTTTAAACCGAAAGGCAAAATTTTATATTCAAAATGGCCGAATGCGCAGGAAAATGCAGTTTTCCAAGTATCCTCCGGTTTTATTCTTAATTTATGATACGCTTCAATTAAATCCAGTTTAGTAAATATGCTCCCTTTCTTCAATACGGTAATTAAATCCTTTACTAAGGGCATAGGGTATTTATTGTCCTTAGTAATTGCGTTTAAATTTCGATAATCAATGCACAATCGTAGGGAGTTGTCTTTCTTTCTTCTAAATAACACTGGGGCCCCGAGAGGAGAGTTGGATGGCTTAATGAAGCCTCGCGCCAGGTTTTTATCAATATATTTCCTCAATTCCTCCTTCTCCTGCACAGACATGGGATACACTTTTGGTTTTGGTAAGTTTGCTCCTGGGGTTATTTCAATTTCTACTTCTATATTCCTTTTGGGAGGCAATTTACTGGCCTCTTTCTGATTGAAAACATCCACAAAGTCTCTGTATTCAGGTGGCAATAGCTGTGGGTTTATCTCACCTGCTTCATCTTCCTCGTCCTCCTCTTCTGCAATTTTGCTTATCTCCCATTGCGTCTGCTGTTCTTTGAATGCTAGGCTCTTTCCTCTCCAATCTACTTCAGGATTTGCCTGTTCGAGCCATGGTATCCCTAATATTACGTGGTATGTGGCAATAGGGGCTATTACAAAGGATATTCTTCCTTCCCATTTGCCTATTTTACATGGGACCCCCCGTATTTCCTTTGTGGATACTTCCCCAGCAGCGACTGATCCATCTAGCTGCGAAAATGCAATTGGGGAGTCAAGCGCCATCTGCTGGCATTTCAGCGCTCCTGCTAATTCCGGAGTTATAATATTTCTAGAACAACCACAATCCACAAATGCCTTGCAGGTGGCCCGATTCTCTAGCCCCGAGAGGCAGATTGGCACTACTATCATGCGTTTGTCCCGACTCACCAATTTTTCTGAAGATTCTGGGGCCTGCACCTCCTCTTCCGCGCGCCTCCCGGTTGCTGGCTTGGGCTTTGGGGGTTTTGGCGGCTCCCCCTTCCGGGCCCAGCATTCTGCTGCTCGATGGCCCGTCTTCCCACATACAAAGCATCCCGGTTTAGGTTTGTTGTCGTCTCCTCTGGAGGGAATCCCCGGCCTCCCTCCGGGTCTTTCCTGCTTCCTCGTTTCTCCTCGACCTCTCGCCACCGGTCTTTGCTGGCCGCTGCTGCTCCTGAAGCGCTTTACTTGGGCCAGGGTGGATTCGACGCGCCCCGCTAGTTGAATCCATCCCTGGAGCGTTTCGGGGTCATCTCTGTGCGCTGCCCAGCTGAAAATCTCGGGGCGTAGTCCCTCTTTAAATAACTCCACTTTGGTCACTTCAGACCACTCTGGTACCCTTTCCGCGAGGTGGAGGAATTCCTCTGCGTACTCGGGCACTGTTTTGTCCCTCTGCTTTATTCCTTTCAGCTGGTCTCGAGCCCTCAATTGCTCTAGCCGGTCTCTGAACCGGTTTTCCAGTGCGGCGAGGAAGCGGGGCACTGACCTCAGGCATGGGTCGTGTCTGGCATGGAGTTGCACGTACCAGCTGGCTGCTCCTCGCTTTAGTGTGTTGCCGATGGCTCGAACCCTGCTTGCTTCGGAGGGGAATGTGTGTGCATTGTCTTCCATGTATCCTCTGATGCTAATTAGAAAAAAGTTCAGTTCATCTGATTCCCCTCCGTATTCCAGTTTGAGATCTTCCCTTCTTGGCATCCATTCTGCGGCCCGTTGATGCTGTCTGGGAGGCATGGGGAAGGGTTGCATCAGGTTTCCTCGGGTGGCTCCTTGGAACACGCCGCGCCCCACTCCGGTGGTCATTCTGCGCGGCTCCCGAAAGTCTGCCGCCGCTGTCGGCCCTTCCGCCCATTCGCATACTGGCCTCGCTGTAGCCCCCTCATCTCGCCTTTCCTCGTTGTACGGCACTTCTTCCTCCTCTTCCTGGATCCCCCGCTCCTCTCCGCCTTCGTCTGCAAATCCACTGGACCCGATCCCTGGCCCCAGTGGCCTTTCCACCCCGACGCCCATTCGGGGGGTTGGGAGCTCTGTTGGAGATGGCGGCCTCAGAGTTCCCAGAGCTCGCTGGCGCTCCACTTCGCGCGCCATTCTGTCTCGGAACTCCAGCTCCTGCCAGTATTCCTCATCTCCCTCGTCCCTTGCCGCCACGGGACTCTGCGTTGACGCTCGCTGGCCCCTCTGGCTCCAATCTCCTTCTTTACTTGGCTCTCTCTCGGCGCCATATCGGATGGGCTCCTTTTGGAGATTCTCTTCCAATAGTGGCACCAACCTCCCCACGGTTTCCGACAGCCTGGATAAATTTGTTTCCAGGATGGATAACCGCAGGGCCACGGTCTCCGGCATACTTCCTCCAGATCCCCAACTGGTTTCTGCAGCCGCAGAGACGCCTCTTCCTCCCCTGGGAATCCTCTGGGTCACGCCGTTCGGCCTGGGGTACCCCGTAGAGGAAGCTATGGCTTGTAGCGTCTCTTCTCTCTTCGGCCGGGCCCCTTGCAAAGGCCTCCCTGCCCCATTTGGGCTTTGATCTCCTTCTTCACTCATTATCACTTCACTGCGAATTCCGCAGGAGGGTGAGAACTGGATTCTCGACTTAAATGTCAGGCTCACTTCAAAGGACCAGTCTGAACGCAGATCAAAGATAGCTGCTCTCAAATCCAATCTTTATTGAAGAATACATGACTTTGGAAAAGTCGAGAATGACCTAATGTTTACATACATCTAATTTTATCACTTCTGATGCAACGTAATACCACACGCAAATATCATCATCAAATCCCACCCCCTGGATCACATTACTACCATTCCCACACACTACATCAATTATAATTGTTTATACTTTCAATCCTGAGTTCCCAGGCTCATTTTATCTTCTCCCGCCAGGTGCTTGCAGAATTGTTTATGTTATGAAGTCAGATTCAGGGCTTGGAAATTCAGCCCTGGGATCTGGCTCCATGACAAGTCCCCATTTGATAGAGACAGTTATTTTTATTTATTTGTTTATGTAATTTCTACCCCACCTTATTCTACTCTGAAGGGGACTCAAGGCGGCTTTACACATAGGCAACTATTTGTTGCCTTAAAAACAATGTACAATTAAAATGAACATTTAAATAGAATAATACAATACATTAACACAATTAGAAACATTTAAAACAATACAATCACAATCATGTAATCCACAAGCATAATCTGGTTTATTCCTATAGTCATTGCACATTATTCCATATCTATCTATTGCATAAGTTCTCCAAAGGCTTGGTCACAAAGCCATGTTTTTACTCTCTTATGGAAGGTCAAGAGGGAGGGGGCTGATCTAATAGAATTCCATAAATGCTTTCCTGGGGAGGGAATTTCAGATGCTTTCCCTGGATTCTCTTACTTCTCTCCAATGTCTGCATTGGTCCTTAGCTTACTTCAATTGTTTTAAGCTGTTTTCAAAATATACATTTGCACTCAGAAGGAGAAAGAAGAGGGGCAGAGTTTGACCTTCTCAGCAGAAACAAACTGTTGCAGTCTTTTCTAAATTGCATATTAACATTAACAGCTTTTGCTGTCTTAAGTATACTGTGATGTTGCTTAGTCACATATGGATAGGAGGGCGTGTTCTTTACCATGTTGATATGTGTGACACGGGATACTTCAGGTCACTCTTTTGTCCTCCTAGATGTTTCATATTTGAACCAGCATGGTGTAGTGATTTGAGTGTTGGACTAAAATTCTGGAGACTAGAGTTCAAATCCCCACTCAACCATGGAAACCAACCATCAATCCCACACTCTCAGATTCAAAGGAAGGCAAAGGCAAAGCTTTTCTCAACAAATCATGCCAGGAATGCCCTGTGCTAGCTTCACCTTAGGGTTACTATAAGCCAGAAAGGACTTTGAAGGCACAATAGCAACAGCAACAATGTTTCATATTTATATCAAGCTTTTGTAAGAAATAATAGAATGTAGGTCAATGTGAAGTGGTTACTCTTGTGTTGATTGTTCACATTCTCATTTTAAAGTGCTAGAAACATCTAAATTTGATGTATACAGAATGAAAATGTTGTTGAGGTTCAGCTAAATGCAATGAAAAAATAAATTGACAGATTTAAACACTGTACAGTATTTTGCTTCCTCTCTCCCATCATGGATATATATGTCCAAAAAAGCACTGAAAAGCACTTCTATATGCGTCCATTGAAAAAGAAGAATAAAGGTGTATAAGTCATGCTAACTGTTGCCCTTGACATCTAGCAGGGCGGCCCAGTGGGAAATCCAGCCTACAGAAGGCGATCCAAGTGTTAGTCATCTTGACTCTGCTCCTTTTTGTGTCTACAAGATCCATGCTCTGTAAAACAAAGATAGTAAAATTTCTCTAGCTCTCAGGACTATTTAAATATGTTGAAAGACAACAAATTACTGCAGTATTATGGTCATTTAAATACCTTGGCTGGATGCAGAGCTGACAGATGTTTGGACTGGCAGCAGTTGTGGAACAGTTCAAAAGTTGTTCCCTCGGGCACTAAAGAATTTACATGAGTTTAACAAAGAATGTCAATCAAAGTGAAGCATACCATGTCAACTCCTCTGTACTATTCCATTCACTACTCATTCTGATGTGCTCGGTTCCTCACTCCAAGGAGTGCATTAAACATTGTACAATCTGAGGTGTAGACAATGGAAATTAAATCTTGCAGTATGTGTGCCTTTCAGTGGATGATGTTCCTGGTTCTTCTGAGAGATATACAATCAATGGTTCAGATTGTTTCCACTGGTTTTAGTCATTTAGTGGATGATACTGATTCAAATGGTAAGTGGGAATGGGGAATGTGGAACAGTATCATGAGAGGCCCATCTGGTTTAGTCATGAGCAGAATGAAATGTGGATAGGTTAACTGTATTGTATATTCCGGATGCCTTGTGAGAATGTCAATCACAGACTTGAAAGATTCCTTACATGAGAAGCCCACTTACAGTCAAAGAAACGAGTGAAGCATCCAAAGAGCCAAAAGAGGCTGGGGCTCCAATGCCTTTCTCTACTTTGGCATATATCAAAGACAAGAAAATAGATAATTTCCACAAGTTTCACCATTCCTTTCAATTCTCTAACTCAAAAAAGGATTTCACTGTGCTCATGTGCATAATGTTTTTCACAGTTCATGTAGCCAGATGTTTTCTGTCTCTTAAAACATTCTTCTATGTAAGAAAAGAGACTACTGAAAAATGAGTAAAATGAGTATATTCTGGTGACAAAAATAAATAAATCAGCAGAATACTATAAGTTAGTACTACAAAACCTTGTTTATTGGCCCCTCCATAATATAATATTATTTTCTGCTGAAAAGTAGAGGTGTAAGACTTATATATTTTCGATTTTTATCATAGTGTCTAATTTACACATTTCTGCTACCAGGTATTCTGTTCCATTATGTTTTTAAATCCAAGAAAAATAGACTTTGGTTACAAATAAACAGATAGAAAAGTTTGCTTTACACTTTTGAAACTTAATAATAATAACAATTATTATTATTATTTTTATACCCCGCCTCCATCTCCCCGAAGGGACTCAGGGCGGCTTACATGGGGCCAAGCCCAGATAAAACAGCAAACAACATACAGTAACATCAGGAAAAAAACCAAACAAAAAGTAAATTAACATTCTAAACATAATAATAATAAAAACCTATAAGTATAAAAGACAATAAAGACTTATGAAGCAATCAGTCGATTTTTCAAGCAATTGTGTTCACATCTTTTTTGTTGATTTAAATTAAGACAATTGTAGATTATATATTATGACCGAGAGCTTAGATCAATGATTTAGTTATGAATGTGTAACCAAGGACATTATTGCATCAACTATTCCATTGCAGTCATAATAATATTGATGGTGGATACATACTGAGTTTAGCATATGTGATGCTCTCTTCATTCATGCAACTGTGTTGATTCAGTGATTTGCAACTTCTTTATACTCTATCTTCCCACATTTCTGCAGTTCCATCATTTTTTTAATTGCAGAGCAGTTTTAGTTGTGAAAAACAAAAAAGAGTCAAATATACCTGTAAAATAAACATGAAATAGACAGCATGGGAATAGCTGGGAGAGAGGGGGAAAGGAAGAAGATCCTGCATCCAACATTAATGCTGGCCCAATGGCACAGTTGTGTAACAGACTCATCACATCAAAGTAGATGATGGGCTATTGCAAAACTGCAAACAATTGATGGATTTTGCAAGCTATTGAGGGAGAATCATGGGAAGACGCAGACTGTTGGGATTCTCATGACATCATGTGATAGTGACTATTACTAAAGGTGATGGTCCAAATTCAAAGCCAGATTGCCTGCTTCTTCTAATAATGTATGGTCCCCTTAGCCCATCCCCAAAGCTACTTTAACATCTAGTAGCGGCAATGTGAGATCATGGACTGCTCTGCTATTGACCAGGGTTCTGAGGGGTGTTTGCCAGACCCCTTCCAACATCAATCCTGGTGTGATAAGGAATGATGATAGGGGTTCTGCACTATCTGTCTCAAACTCCAGAAGCAATATTGGTGGGAGGTGGCCAGAATGTCAATGTGGTATGCCCCAGTCACCAGCAGAACAGACTTCCATCACTCAGTGCAATTGCTGGCAGATAGATTGTGGGGGAAAATATTGATTGTGGCAATGACATCATTATACATTGTTTTACTCCTTCATTTTTCCTGATTATCTAATGATTTTATTTTACTCAGAGTGATCCTCTATTTGAATATATCGTCTGTTTAAAGATCGGTCTGGTCACAATTTCTATTAACTATAAAGAATTGAACTGAGTAGAATAAATATTCATAGGCTGAATTATATATTGATTGTGCCATGCAATATTACATTGAATGGCAGTACTGCCATTCCCAGGACGCTGTAAGACTGAACGATGACTATAAAACTGAAATAACATCACTATACATGCAGCATGTAGTGAGAAACAGTTTAGACAAAATGCTTTTGCTTTTTTATGTTAAATAATGAGCCCTGAAAGTTGGACAAGCAGGTTGCTGTGGCATAGTGGTGATAAAGGCAGGGGCAAGTAGTGACTTCCCTTTTAGTAGTATAGTGAAGATGCTCCAGGTTTTTGCAAGGATAGTAAAGGAATTCTTAAAATGGATAGGGTTCAGCACCATCAAGTTGTACATCTACTCCTAGTTTTAGTCTGAATTTTAAAGGAGCTGCCCAATGACAGAGAGAAACCCCAACTAGTATGATCTATTCTTTTTTCTGAGCACATGACTATAACAGCAGTATTGCAGCTGTATTAAGCTTGCAAAGACAAGGTGTAATTGATGGCTATGTGTAGCGTTTACTGTTCTCGCTCCCATATTACTCAAGTGGATCTCATGAGCTGGGTGTTTTACCCAGTTTAGCAAAAGTAGATCAAAGCAAGCCGATTTACTTGGCACTCCAGTCGATGAGCATTTTACATTCAGGATTTACATGAATTTCTTGAAGTTCATATTTAGCATTGCTTAGAGTTCTCTGCAGGGGACCCTGTCTGTTCAAGCATCAAAGTCTGAAGCAGAGGCAGCTTTATGCTCCCAATATAGGGTAAACGGCATTCATCTTTTTTGCTTGTGATCCAAAATGTCACGTTAGTGATAAAACCAGGATTTAGTTCCAGGTTTGAAAGCTGTCCTACTGAATTCTATTTTTGGATAGAGTTTGCCATCTACCTAGCATAACTCTGTTAAAATTCAGACTAAACTTTAAAGTTCAAAATAAAACCCAAAGAGGATTCACCTCTCCCTCCTCTGACATGAAAGCTTCAAAGAGGCTGACTGTTGTTTTTGCTGTAGTCTTAACTAATTTGTGTAAATTTTTTGAAGCATATATAAGAAGATTTAGGATTTTCCAGCTTGCACATGCTCCTCAGATGAATTTCTCCACAATGAGAAAGCTGAACATTTAAAGGCAAGTCATCAGAGAAAACTGAGAAGATTAATGTTTTAATTGCAAAATTAAAGGGTCCCTGTGGTGCATGAAGATTTATAACATAGGAAATGTTATATATCTGTATACTAACCATGTGTACACTAGCTTTGAAATCCTTGATAATATGCAACAACAGCCTCATTGGGTTTGTAATATATTTCATTATGAGTATTAAAATTATAAAATTGTTCAGTCCCTTAGCATTATCTTCTGCACTCAGCCATATCTTTTCTGAATTAAATGTTTACAGTACATGTTACTCATTGCAAGACTGGGTAATATTCTATACAGTTTAGTATTATCATGCTGAAAGAAGGAATTAAACCTGTTAGTTTGGGATCATAACAATTCATGGGATGGAGGATTTATCTATTATATTGTATTATATTATATTATTAGTTGCATAGAATCTTGGGAATGCATGAACATAGGCAACTGGTCCATTTAGTTTAGCATTGTTAGATCTGGCGTTACAGGATTTCAGACAGGATTCTTTTCTAGACTTTCCGTGAGATTTTTGGTGATCACTGGTACAAGCTCTAATGAGTCTTAACATTATTTAGCTTCCAAAATCACTTGGGATGAGATGTGTTCCTGATAATAAATTAGAATTAAATCATTTTCATTCTTCCATTTGTTTCAATTTTGCATTTGTAGGAGTTGCATAAATAGTTCTCTTTCCCTGTATTGTATAATTTTCCTAAAAAGAACTGAGCTACATATAAGGTCACTGAAGCAGAGACCTGTCAACATTTGGCTAATGACGTTCAATAAATCACCGACAGAAAAACCCACAGATATGGCGAATACCTTTTATTAGGGTCACTAAAGTGTTACATGAACTAGACTGAGAGCGATGTTGTAATAATCAAGATCATATTCCCAGCAAGACATTTACCAGTGAAGTAAACGTTTTTTCTCAGCTCCGTATGAGGTTTGTGAAATGTATTGATTTTGTTATTTAATTCAAGATGTTTCCTGCTTAGAGTGACTTGACTATCTCCCCTTAGTGGGGATGCTTTAGAAAAGCATCCTAGTGCTGAAAGTTCCAAAAGTGTTACTCTCAACCATGGCACAATATTGACTGTTTTGAAGCCATTCACTTTCAATTGAACACTATGCCTAAAAGGGCAAAATAAGCATATGTACATTGTAAATTATTCTTCATAAACACCAAGATGATCAAAGACTTCATAAGGGAAGAGACAAAGGTACTGGGAAAAGGGCTCACCTAATCTTAGTCTGGGTGTAGCATTTACACAGTAGTTATATTTCTAATACTCTAACCTTTCTAAAGATTTTTTAAAATAAATCTTCTAGAGTGCCTTGTGTATAACAAAGCCACAGGCACAACAGAAGTTAGAATATCTACTGCTCTATCCTAGCAGGTTTTTATACATGTGAATTGTAATCTCAAAATGAACTGTTCTATTACTATTTTATTTATTTATTTATTTATTTATTTATTTATTTATTTACAGTATTTATAGTTCACCCTTCTCACCCCAAAGGGGACGCAGAGTGGCTTACAGAACATACCTACGGCCAGCATTCAATGCTAATTATACAATTAACAAGGACAGACAACACAAACAGAGGTAAAGGCAGTTTTTCCCATCTTATTTCTGGTATCTTGGAGGCTGTGCTCTACTCCAGCCATGCGGGGAGAGGGGCAGTCCCTCCATCTTCCATGCCGAGGAACTTTCCTCCAATCAATGTCTTTAAGGGTGCCTTTATTAACTTCCCCGTTAAAAGCAGTACCTAATTATCTACAGTCATTTCTGCTTTCAACCTGCTAAGTGGGCAGGTGAGCTGGGGCTAATGGCAGGTGTTCACCCTGACCAAGGATCTAATTGCCGGTTTGGGGTGAACAATCAGCAGGATTTTTCTGCAGCACAGCAATTTAGCGTGCTTTGCTAAGTCCAGCCTTTATTTTATACTCAGAGCATTTTTAAACAAACTGTTATCACTACCCATCAAGAGTTACTTCACTCCCACCCTGTTCACAATTCCAATTTAGTAATGAGACAAATTTGTATGGGGAAAAATTTGGATTTTGCATGAAAAATAGTCTACTTGTTTGCTGCATAGAATGTCTTTTGCACAGAAACTCAACATGTTTTGCATCAATGAACTTTTCACAAGAAACTCCCCCAAAATGTGAAACTTCATTAAGAAGAATAAACAAAATATCTTGTAACCTCACCCAGCAAAGAGAAAACCTTTAGAGCAGTGGTTCTCAACCTGTGGGTCCCCAGATGTTTTAACCTTCAACTCTCAGAAATCCTAACAGCTGGTAAAATGGCTGGGATTTCTGGGAGTTGTAGGCCAAAGTAGAACCACTGCTTTAGAGCTATTTCTTCCAGGGGAGAATGAATTAAGCAAAGATTTGCATCCTTGTTTTCTTGGATATAAAGTGCAGGTTAATTCTCTACATGTCAGCTCAGGAGTAGGTTCCAATGAAATTATTTGCTATATTGAAAACCAGAATTCAGATCCATGAAACAGTTTCTGGGCTTCTCACAACCTCTTATCTTTCACTATTCATCATTATTTATTTCTACGAAAAGCTTGCACACAGAGAGAGAATCCAAACCCAGAATCACCATTATGACTGCAGTGGTGCTACAATTTCTTCTTCCTTGCTCACAATTACTGGGTAATACAACTCAACTACAATTAAGCATTTCTAAAAATATGGACTTTCTTTTTCCATTTATATATCTCATGGATGGGAAGTACAGTCAACCTTTTATGTTCTCGGGTTAAGGGCACAATACTTCAGTGAAAAATTGTGATTAAAAATTGCTACTTTTAACATGTCTCTGGGAATTTCCCAGTCTTTCAGGATGACTCTGTGATCAATTTCCATTGGAAGGAGGCCATAGGATCACATCAGAGGAGCTAGAGTGTTCTCCCTAAAAATCTCTAGGTCCTCTAGCATGATGGGAAGAAATTGAACACAGAGATTCCTAGACATTTGTAGAGGACCCAGGGATTCATAGAAAGAATTTTAATCAAATTCATGAATAATGAATACTGCAAATATGAAGGACTGACTGTATTTTGAAACATTAAAAAATCCTGATGAAAATCTGTTGAGAATATTTTCAGTTTGGAACTTATTCTGTGCAAAATGCGCACATTGCTGCCTTGAACAGAAACAGCATTTTCTGCACAGGAATTTACTTCTATCTGGAAATGTGCAAGGATTTTTTTATCTACTGTGTGCAGAAAATGTTGCTTCTATTAAAAAAATAGCTTCTGAATTGCAAATAGGCTTCAAAAGTGGCATGGTTCTGAAATACTTTCTTGTAACAGGAATAAAAATGCTAAAATTAGTTTTTGCTTCCTTTAGAAGAAAATTAGTTACAATTGCATCCCTAAAATGTATAATACTTGATTTTGGCTGGCTGAGATCTGCCATATACATTTAGCTCATGTCAGGTCTGGCGCAGTACTACCCTACATGGGTTTACTCAGAATTATAGGGTATTTAATGGGATTTACTCCCAAGTAAGCGTGCATAAGATTTCGGTGTTAGCCATGTAAATGTTTTCTTTTAATAGGTTTTGGCTCTCTTTTCATTACCAATGTTCTGATCATTTGCCACTGCATAATTTTGTATATGTTAATGCCAGTCTTTTGCTCAGCCCCTTTTACTGTGGATTACTCCACATGAGTCATCAAAAGCTAGCATTTTACATAATCAAGGAGTCAGGCAAGCTTCTAATGCAATGCCTGTAAGTGTTCTAATTTTTTAAGTAGTTGTTTTGAATTTCAAATGTATTTCCCTATAGCCTTAAGTTTCAGCTGCTTCCTGAAGGGAACTCCCATGACTTCAAAGACATATCTAACAGTGGCGTTCTGGAAGATTTGAGTTTTAAATAGTTGGAGGCTAGTGTTCTAATTCATGTATTTAGAAAGCAAAACTTAGCCATGGAAAAAGAAAGGGGAATTTTAAAGAATACATCAGTCAGCTATCAGGCAAGGTGAATATCTGCCATGTGAAAGTGAGACCCTTCTCATTTGGTTCTTTATTTATTATTTATTTATTTATTTGCGACATTTATATACCGCCCTTCTCACCCCGAAGGGGACTCAGGGCGGTTTACAAGTATATATAAATACAATATATTATATTATACAACTATATCACAATATTATTAGTAATATTGCATGTAATATAAATATACAATTATAATAGTGAATTATAATAATTATTACATTGTATTACATCATATTATTATTAATATTACATGTATATACAATGTATTATAATATTAGTATAGTATAATATTATTATATATCATTATATCATTAAATTGATACAGGAGACATGGTGGAAAGATGTCTTCCCGGCCCCGCCTTCTTCATTCTGCTCCAGATACAAAACTAGCATAGCATGTTATTGCGGATAGGGGCCTCTAGCTGATGTAAAGAGACAAGATGGAACTGTCCTCATGGCTCCCTCTTAGCTCTGGCACCCGAGCGTCAGTTGGAGATGGTGAGAGAGGCCTCAGCCGATGCAAAGAGACAAGATGGAAGTCTCTTCATGGCCCCCTCTTAGCTCTGGCACCCGAGCGTCAGTTGGAGATGGTGAGAGAGGCCTCAGCCGATGCAAAGAGACAAGATGGAAGTCTCTTCATGGCCCCCTCTTAGCTCTGGCACCCGAGCGTCAGTTGGAAATGGTGGGAGGGGCCTCAGCCGATGCAAAGAGACAAGATGGAAGTCTCTTCATGGCCCCCTCTAATTATGCTAATTGGGAGGACACAGTTTTCTTCTGAAAATGCACCCCCTTTTCTCATTCATTTCATTGAGTGCCAGACCACTATTTTTTATTTTATTCAAGTTGCTGTTGAGTCTCCAACCTTTCAAAAGGTCCCAACAGGAATTCAGTGAGTAAGGCCTGCTATTTGTGGTGTCAATGGGGCAATGAATTCAATTGTGCGATAAGGTAATTTTAGACTATGGTCTTCCTTCCTTACACTTTAAAATTTTAGTGACCTTTTGGATAGTTGCAAGTTACTAAAGTAGAGCCATTTTATCCATTCTTGACTTGCAGAGTTATTATGTAGATAAATTCCATTGATTCAATAGGTAACTGAGAGTGACCATAGGATCCTGATCAATCTGTGTCCCTTCACTTACTTTAGTTCTTGGTTTTGGGCAAATGTGTTTTCCTGCACATTCTGCTGAGTGAAACCCTGGATGTCTAGGCCAAAGTCACATCCTGTCAGGGCCATTTATTGGGATGCAAAAATAAGTGTTATTGAGGTGGTTCAAAAAAGATATTGACAAACTGGAATTTATTCAGAGAAGAGGTCTTACTTCAGTGGCTGAGTGATCATCCTTTGGGAACTTTTCAGCATGACTAGGGTCTTGACTACATTCCCTTTATGGCCCCTTCCCACCCTAAGCTTTTTTTGATTTTATGATTCTGTACAAATGTCAGTCGTAGCTACTGCCTTGGCTGCCTGGGCATGCTTTTAATTCTTCTACAGTGTTCCAAACCACTGTTTCTCCCAAAACTAAAAGTTAAGAACTGTTCATAATTTTTTTTGCTAAGTAACATTTGTTTTCTAAGATATATCAGAAAAATCATAACTACCCCTCAAAAAGCTCTGACAATTTTTATCTCTTGCCTATACACCCCAAGATTGCTTTTGGTCTACTCTGTAGAAATAACTAGTCCGTGGTCAAAATGAAAGGTCTGCTTTTTAGTTTAGTCCTATTGTTCTTTCTTTAAAATATATTTACCCTATCCTTCCATTCAGTAAAATTATACTCTTAAAAATAACAAATAACAGTAAATACAAATTTGGAGAAAATCATTTAATATCAAGTCCTACAAGAGCCTGCAATAAGGGTTTTTTATGTATCTGTATATACTTGTTATATTCTATTTCCTACATGGTCCATGACTTTTGTCTTTTAAGCAGCAAGGCAATTCTTAATTTAATGTTATTTTTTTGAATTTCACAAAATACATATTTCTAGTTTTTCTTATATTGCACCTTGCAATGGAATTGTATCTGGTTTTGCGAAGATTTCACTTGACATTATTTAAATTATTTAAATCATTTGTGTAAATATGATTATTAGTTCAAACCAGAGACATTATATTACGTGGTTTACCAGTTAGGAAGACCATTAGGAAGAACTTCTTTACTGTAAGAGCTTTCAACAATGAAATAGATCATCTTGGAAGCTGATGGACTCTCCATGTTTGGAAGTATTCAAATAGAGGCTGGATGGGCAAGAGATTAGACTAGATAGCCCTTGTAGTCCCTTTCAACTAAAGATTCTATGATTCTATTAATTATACAGTCCTAGGCATATTATCTACAGCATAACCCACTCTCAAGTAGGTGTGCACATAATTTCATCCCAAGGCTGTAACATTAAACACAGTTACAGCTATGCAATGGAACCTCCATCTGAGCAAATGTTTACTGGAATATACAGTAACTGTAAAACTGTATAACTTTCCAAACAAAGTTGAGTTTTTGACATAGTGGTTAAAACCTTATCACTACCACTCCAGGCTGAAAAAAGTCTCCAAAAAGTTTCTGAAGCCTTTATCTAAGCCAAATATTCTGCTCCCAATAATTAGTTGTCACATTATTTATTTATCCTTTCCATGCCTCCTCATTATGGGTGAAGTATACAACACTTAACTACTCTTAAATAAATCATCCCTTTAAATTCAATGGATTTTCCCTTGAATAAAGGCAAGTTGATTTTTTTATTATAGAACATATTGAATTTCTGTTGAGTTATTTTCTTGGCTATTTCCTTGGATTAAATTTTATTGTGATGTAAAAATTTGAAAAGGAAACCAAGGACAAAAAGTTATATGAGATATACATATAAGCTGTCTATACACTTTACTTCCAAAGTAAAAAATGTATGAGGATATTTGGTCTCATAACAGGGTAGACGTTTTCTTATTATTTTCAGTTGTGGGTGCCAAAATAATTTATTTAATCTTTGGCAATAAATACCTTGTTTTGGGGAACAGGGTACTATTACCTTCCCCACTTCATGCAGAAAAATGCCTTGGGAAAACTGTGGTTCACCCTAATATGTAAGGCACATATATAGGGTTAAAAAAACAAAAAAAAAACACAGATTTTATAGTAAAATGTAGAATAAATAAAGTCTCCTTGGATATAAAGTATAGAAATAGTCACTACCTTTCCCTGTCAATCAATAAGTTATTTATTACTGTTCTAAGATTGATTCGTTACTCTGTAGCTAATAGCCCTCAGAGTGATATACAATAAAACACAAATTGAAATCCAAATCCACATAAATCAAAACAAAATGCCACAATAGAATGATCAGTTACAAGCAATCATTAATAGTAGCAAAGGCTTTGAAAAGGGGAAAATAATAGAATTGGTTGGTACTCCAAGGATGGACTCCGGCTGCTCCAAGACCACTTCAGTTTGTTGAACGGTCTCCATACAGTCTCTTTTGCCATCACTTCTGCCAGGTAATGGTAGAGCTCTGTGAAAGCTCCTGATCAGTGTGGGTACCCCATGCTGACATCAGTAGAAATTTCTGCACAACCAGAAAGAAGGAAAAGGGGTGATATGGTAGTGGGAGCCCATGTCAGGCTTGATCATGTTGTGCACACTGTATCCAAATTGCAGCATTCTCCAGAGTTTCACCCAAACTTTGAAACATCCCCCAACTTTTCTTAATGCATGGCTGAGCCAGGCTAACCTGTTCTGCATCAGACCCGGTTTACCCTGCAATAAGGACTGGAAGTTCCAGAACATGATGGACAGCCAAGAATAACTACACAGTGAGTGCAGGCTATTAAGCAACCCCACTGTTCACCCATAATGGTCTGCTCATAAACATTTTACTCCAGGCATCTGAGGAAGTAGATTTGTTCTACAAAAGCTAATGTACTGATATTCCAGGGCAACATGGCTGTGACTTAGAATTCTACCTGCATATCACTGTTATGGTTTTTGTCTTCAATACTCATTTTACAAAATCAAGGGATCATTGGCTCTTGAAGGGATATTTCAGTAAGCCATTTGGCTTGTAGCCCCATTAGGCATTATAGGTGACCTCATACTATCCTAGTATATGTGCTCTGTGAAGCTTGTACCGCTTCATGGTTTAGTCTGATTGTTTCAGCCCTTGGACTTTGGCCTAAAATTAAGTTGGCCCCTAAAATTAAAGTTAGCCATCCCAGGTCTAAATGTTACAATGGAGATTGAGAAATACTTCTGAAGGAACTTTTTAGCTAAAGTAATCTGATATATGTGATCATATCGCTTATCTTGCTTTCACTTGTGATGTTTTCAACTGTCTACAAAGCCAAATTCCCAAATCCAGACATTCTAAGCTCAAAATCTTTGGAAACGTTTCTGTCTTTCTTCTTTCGTGCAATCAAAGAGGAAGGAGTTAACAGTTCCCTGTGGCAACAGATTTGAAGGATAACTAAAAGGGCAGACAAATGCCAGTATGAATGGAAAAGGATGCTTCAGGCAAAACAATACTCAAGAACAAAGTGCATTTAGGGAATTAAAAGGATTCATTCATAAATTATGTTATGCATTAAGAAGGCGACTGTAAGCAAAGTCTTGTTTCCACTAACAATGGGAAAGGGTGTGTGAAGTAAAATATCATTACTAGTGCTTGGAAAATATTATTTTTTATATCTTACAACATCCTACCACAACCAATTATGAAGATTCTGGGAGTTGTATTCTAAAACTAACCCTTCCAAGCTCTACTTATCAAAACTCTTGAATTAGCACAGCCCAACAACAACAACAACAACATTTTAGGCTTGTCCCTGGAGTTATTTGGAGCTCCGATTCAGAAAATTGCATTGCATCAGCTCTAGTTTCTTAGATATGGTTATCATGATTTATTATGGATGAGCAGATCAATCCTGGTATTTGGCATATGTTCAGTATCTCAAAAACTAGAATTGATAGAGGAAAACTGATGCCATTTTTGCAACAGGCAGGTCAAATATGCATGCCAATATTTGAGGCACCAAAATGTGTGTTGGCCAGTGTTATCACACATCTGGTCCCAGATATTTTGGATAGCAAATATAAAACCTGTATTATTAGATTAGATTTTACTTCTCTTTTATTCCCATATGTATTTCTTCACAAATGTAACCAACCAACGTTATTATGTTTAGAAAGTCTCGTGATGGGAATTGGAGCCCAGAAATAATGATGGAGCCACAATTCCCCATCCTGCTTTAGTTGAACAGTCCTGTCCCTGAAAGCATCTTTCATTTGAAGACTTCCCTAAGCTATGTTTGATTTAAAAAGTTGTTGTTATTGTATGTCTTCAACTATATCGAGAGAAAGATGGAATAAAAATTTGGTAAGTAATTAAATAAATAAACTTCTTTCTGATTTATGGCAACTCTAAGATGAAATTATCACAGGCTTGGTCTCCAAAGTCATAGTTCAACACTCAAATCATTATACATTCAAATCACTATGACTCTTGAAATTTAACATATACAGTAATCATGTGGACCCCAATTTAAGTGATCATGTTAGTCTTCCCCACTGTGACAGGTTGCATTACATTTCTTTGTTCTGATCGTTCAAGTCATTCCCACCTTATGGTGACCCTAGTGTGAAGGTATCATAATAAGAATAATAAGAACTTTATTCTTATATCCTGCCACCATCTCCCCAAAGGGATTCCGGGCAGTTCACATTGGGACGGGCCCAACAATAACATAGGTTAAAAACACAATCCATGAATTAAAACAATATAAATATAAAACACATAAAACACAGCAATTTCTTTAAAACTTGGCCATAAGTACTGCATATGCACAAGGTGACTTGTGCAGGACTCTGAGTAGGGTTCATGGGACAATCAGGGATAGTACAGGAGGACAATCAGGGATAGGGCAGGAGGAACGGTCTCATCAAGACACTGGAAATTTAAAAAGGTGAAGAGCAGTGATAAAGTGCAATAAGAAATTGTAAACAAGCTGACTATCTGGCGGGATTATTCACTCAAATGCGCACCGGAACATCCACATTTATAGATCCTTACAGAAGGTGGACAACAAAGGTGCCAGTCTGATCTCCCTCGGGACAGAGTTCCAGAGCCGAGAGGCCACCACCGAGAAGGACTTCTCCCTCATCCCCGCCAACCGTGCTTGAGAGGGAGGTGGGAGCGAGAGAAGAGTCTCCCCGGATGATCTTAAGGCCCACGTGGCGATCATGGAGATAAGCAGGTCCTGAACTGTTTAGGGCTTGTTTTGAAAAGATTTATCCAAAAGGGATTTCCGTTTGTTTTCCTCTGAGGCTGAAAGAGTCTGATTTGGCTAAGGTCAATCAGTGAGGGCACATCCAGACATGTGCTAAAATGCATGCCCTCCTGCTTCTTCAAGTGGGGCGTATCATGGAATTTTTCTTGGCAAGATTTGCTCAGAGGCAGTGTGCTTTTACCTTCTTCTGAGGCTGAGTGAGTGTGACTTACCCTTACTTCACCTCTATTAATTTTTTTTTAATTTGTATTCATACTCTTTAAATTAATCTGAGCATTTCTTACCTAAATCTGTGCTCCTTTCAGGTCTTAGATATTGGAACTTAGGTATTAAGATAGTTTTTCTGCTTGCAAACATTCTCACTCCTTTTAAATGAAATTAAAGATGGAGGAGCTCATTCCAGACAATTGACCAAACACAAAATAGCTGATTATAGGGTGGTGGGTTACAATACTTACTGTTTTAATTGCATAAGTGTCACCTTCAGCTGCACAACTACACCAACAATAAAACAATTTTCTGATAATTATTTATAAAACCATTGCAAAGTTTCTGTCATCTCTATTCTTACCCATCTCCTGCCACAGTGGCTGCTTTGCTTATTAAATATGAATGCTGGAGGTTTGTTTGGCAAGCACACTTATGAAAATTGCTCAGAATTACTGAACACAGTCTGATGTCTTATTTATCAAACATAATCACTTAGCAGCCACTATGTGTGTGCATATATACATGTTTTTTTTCCATTTTGCAGCCTGTGAACATGTTTCTAGATTGTGACTTGAAATTTCAGCAGAAAGTAGTAGCCTCATGCTCAGTTTTGTCTGATGAACAATGCAAAACACATGGATCTAATTAAATAGTCCTGCTTAATTGAATATATTGCTATGAGCCCAATAAAGGTGTATCTCATGCTACACTGCAAAAACACTAAAAATGCCAAAATGTATTAGAGCACTCAACTGTGTCATGCTCCAGTCAATGGCTGTTGCATACTGAATTAGAAGAAGGATTTTTGCTGATATTGTTCATCAGTTACAACTTCTATTTATACATTTTATCCCTCTTTTTTCTGCCACTGGGATGCCAAAAATCATTACTTCCAGTTTCTTCTCTGAAAGCCTGAATCACATATTCGCCCTTTCCATGTAGTTGTTTTTTCTCCAATGTAGTTCACAATCACTTGAATGATGCACGCATATTGTTATCCACAATTAATTTAATTACATCCCATGATTATCAGCATTCAAGAACATAGACATAGGCACCATGGAACATAAAATAAAAATAGATTTTACATCACATCAGTATTACAATCTACAATTGCTTCAGTTATACATGGTTTTGTCCTTCCACACATGCCCGAAAAATCTGATAACAGCAGCCTTGTGCTTCATCCATGTGTGGTTTTCATATTGGGATTGTGAAATCATATGCTCTGTTTAATAAGAAATGATTAGATGTAATTACCAGACACCCTCACAATATATTAATACAATGGAATGAAAATCACTTTTAAAAGGAATTATTTTCTGTTCAGGATGTTCTACAGGTCAACAATGAAGGATGATTTTTCATTGCTTCATGGCAATGTTGAATGTTAATACATTATAATAATAATGGAAGTGTGTCTTAGTGTAATTAAATTATAATTAATAGTATTACTATGGCATTGAGACTTTGTTCTGCTTGACAAATCTTGCTCTTCCGTAGTCATCCAAGAGGAACAGGGCAATCATTGATCACTTAAATCAAACAAATTGCCTTCATCTACTATTTCAAATTCAGTTAGTTCATTGGTTTACCCTTAAGTGAAGGAATTTTCCTTACAGATGAAATAACACACTTTCCCACATTCTCATATATTAAAAACCCAAGAATACCTTAATTTCTTAATTCATTCCATATCTACAGACCTTGTGTTATGGAAACAGTTTTCAGGGTATGATGACAACATATTTTGCTCAGGTACAGATGAATTAATCACTCAGACAGATTGATTGGGATCCAGAGAGATAATTTTGAGCATATACAAGGATTTGATCGTGTCCAGGGAAATTTGAATTGTGCTTCCCACACACTTTTTGAAACACAGGCCATAAAAGTGCAGCTTCCAGGTCATGAATGCCCCCAAGGAACTCATTGTTCTTTGCTTTAAAGTCAACTTTGAGTTATGGATGAGAGACCTCAAAAACACCGAGTCATCAATGGCCTTGTTCATATAATCTAAACTCAGGGTTGTAGTTTTCTTGATTGAATCAATTGACTTGTAGTTAGATCTCCTTATTTTGCTAGTGCTTTCCACTTTCCATACCATTGTTAACTCTTTCAATGAGTTACATAACTTCATGATATGTCTAGGGTGTGGAAGCCTCCGTTTAATCATTCCTCTACTTCTACTAAGAATTCAGGACTGATTTCCTCCTGGACATTTGTGTAAATTTCCTTCATCACTACACTACAAAGCAATCAAATTTTTAATGCCAGCTTTCTTCACTGTTCTTCTTTCGCAACCATACTTGGAAATAAAAAATACATGACTATGAAATACCTTTACACGTGAAGATCTTATCTAATTCCTTCATTCCGTTCAAATCCTAACCTTTTGTATTCTGTTTTTAGAATTCTAAAAGTATTTTTTTCCATTATGTGATGGGAAAGCCTAGAACCCTAAAAACATTTTAAAGAATTTTTTAAAATTCCATACAAAAACTCTTTTGGATACATGTAGGCAATTTTGCCATGGCTTGACCTTTCATCTGAAAGATATCTAGAAATTGATCTTCTGCTCAGATCCTTTTGAGAAAAAAGACCCTCCTGGATTTAAAATGGGTAGGAGGGCTCCCAAACATCGCAAAGTGTATTCACCATTGAGGGATCATTGGGGCCATTTTGGTGAAACATTTTTTTTTCTTTTTAGGAATGGGATAGTGATGACGGGAGTAGCTCTTCACAAACCCCAGTTGCCCAACCCTTGTCTCAAAAAGGACCAAACATGATAGGTAGGAATGTTAGGGTTGGCAGCTTTAGGAAATATTTGAAGATTGCATGTGCTAGAATAGGTTGCATACACATTAGTTTTTCAACATATTGAGGGGTGTACTATATGCAGTGACCTTGGCTCATCAAAAGTATCAGTTATTCTTAAGGAAAATGGATTTGCCAGAAGCCATGTAATAACCCAGGGGACATCAGATATTATCAGATTCCTCCTTCTATCACTCCAGCTAACATGGCCAGTTATCAGAAGTGATGTGAGTGGAGTTGAACAACATCTAGAAAACCATCAGGTCCTATCAATGCCACATACACTCTGTATAAGAAAAGGTCTAAAAGAGACTCAATTGTCATAGCTTCAACCAAGGAGCTATAGTTCTGTGACAATCTGATGTTTGAAATCCCCCTGCTCCTTTTTACAGTTCACAGAGTTCTTTGGGTAGAAGGAGATGTCAGTCAAAACTAGTTTAAATCTATAGCACAGGCATGGCAGTTGTCAGCTATGAACCAGAAGACTGAGAAAGTGAGAGGATTCTTATCGTATTATGCCTTTTAGCATGCAAGGAGTTTTTTCCCCAGGAATGAAATTCTGCACAGGCCAGGTGGCCTCTGCGTGATGGCATCTGTCACCAGATGGAAAATTTATGCAGATTTTCATCTCTACATTAAAGCATACAAATTAGCTAGAGCTTTCTATATTCCTTTTCTAAAAAGTTATCTTGGCATGGAAGCTGTACGTTTCTGGGGGTGATTTTCAGCTAAATAGTCATGCTATGAGTTGAGCTTCAGCATAAAAATAAAGGGAGCAGGGAGGAAAACATAGATTTGTGGTACCTTTAAGAATAACAGATTTATTCCTCTCAGTAATTTGAATAAGTAAATCAATTAGTTTAAAGCTGAAATAAGACTTCTTGCATCACTTCCCATTTGCTTGTTAGTTTAAATTTCTGCTGGCAAGTGATGGGCTGTCAATAAAACATGCCTGATCTTGAAATACACCTTCTCTTGCTTTGTTCATGTAGTAAGGGCACAGATGTAATAAAACTCTCATAATACTTTTTAACTACGTTTATCACATGTCTGGAATTCTTATTAACAGATATAGAAAGTTCATTTTTTCAAAAAAACAAAACAAAAAACAGAACTGTGTGCTTTTCTAGGCCTTGAAATGTTTTGAAATATCATCTTGAAAAAAACCAATCATTGTAAAAAAAAAAATTCAACTCTGAATGAGAGTACATTGGGTCCTAGGTATCCATTTGCCAAGAACCTCTGTGGATACCAAAGTCCCTGGATTCTTATTGTGAAAAACAGCCAACAGGGAGCTGTCGCATGGACTGGTCCATGAGGTCACGAAGAGTCGAAAACGACTGAACGAGTGAGACGACGATGACGAAAATAGCATAGTGAAATAGTGTCTCTAATATAAATGGCAAAATCAAGATCTGCTTTTTTGGTATTTTAAATATATATGTTTCTGTGTGTGTGTGTGTGTGTGTGTGTGTGTAAAATTTCAAGCCATGAATGGTTAAATCAGTGAATCCGGAATACATGGATACCGAGGACTAACTGTAATAACTTTCTCATTCACATCATTTTTTCTGTTTATGTGAAAACGCTCTCTTTCTTTGCACTAAAATACAAGAACATAAACAGATCTGAAATTATGCATTGCATGAATGTTGTCATATAATACTAGAGTCCCCACTTTGTGTGTGTCAGGAAAGCACGAGCTGGATCATTTCCAATGGAGATGGGTAGCTTCTGTGTCATTAGAGTTTCGCTTATTTAGCACCTCCAGTTGTTCAGCATGCCCATAAGTATGGGATCTTGGATAGTTTCTTTAAACATTAAACATCACACTACTGGTAATTTGAATTCAAATAATCACCACTCTGCCTATTTGGGGAACACAGGCTAATCCTTTAGTGGGGACTAGTGCGCATTTATTCTGTGCACTTCACATCTAAAACGGACTTGTGAGTATACACAGATTTTAAGACTGTATTCCTCATAATCAAACAAACATTTGTTAGAAAGTTTTGTTTTATAAATGCAGAAATCCCCAAAGCATGTTTAATTTAATTAAAAGACGTTACTAACTAGTAAGGTCACTTAACTCAAGTTATTAATGATTAATTTATGATTTTTACATTGTTTGCTCTGATGTTCCATCTATGCTGTTCTTCTAATAAAATTTATAGTACATTTGTATTACACCTGAAGCAGCTTATGGAAAATGTGGCTCGTAAATAATGAAAATATTCCAATTGTGCTTTTATATTTAAAATGTGCCTCATAACTGAAGAAGAAAAGCTTCAGGTCAGCTTGTGCCTTGTGGTATACAAAAGGTCAACATTAAACAAACTCATTGTTCATAACAACAACAACAACAACAACAACAACAATAATCACACAGTCCTAGACACTTGGGAAGTGTCTGACGTGTGATCCAATACAACAGTCAGCAGACTGTCTGCTGTGGACTCATTTTGTTGTGTTTCTAATAATAATAATAATAATAATAATAATAATAATAATAATAATAATAATAATAATAATAACAACAACAACAACTAAAACATACAACTAAAACTTACCACATTTTGTAGATTTTTTTAAAAGAGTAGTGATTAATAATGGAGGGAAAATCACAAGAAGATTCCGCTTAGGGTTCATCTATGCTGTAGACTTAACGCAGTTTGACACTATTTTAACTGCCATGGCTCAGTGCAATGGAGTCATAGAAGTTGTCATTTTATAAGGACTTAAGCTTTCTCTGCCAAAGAGTGCAGGTGCCTCATCAAATGAAAACTCCCATAATTCCACAACATTGAGCTATGGAAATTACAGTAGTGTCAAACTACATTCATTCATTCTATAGCATAGATATCAAAATTCTTCCTTGGGTGTATTTACACCATAGAATGAATATAGTTTGACATGATTTTAATTGTCATTGCTCAGTACTAGAGAATCCTGGGATTTTTAGTTTGGTGAGGCATCAACACTCTTTGGCAGAAAAGGCTAAACAAACACCTTGTAGAACTATGACTCCATGATTCCTCAGCACTGAGTCATGCTGTAGTATCAAACAGTGATATCAAACTGCATCAATTCATTGGTGTAGATCACCCCTTGTCTGGCATAATGCTGCTTAGAACGAGGATAGAGAAAAACATTCAAAAATATTTGAAAAATTGTTAAAAATTTAAAAACTGTGGTGAGAAGAATCCGGTGCTAATGAGAATCTTCGCAGTTTGGGATTTATTCTTTGCAAGATTTGCCCATTGTTGTTTTGTGCAGAAATCAGCATTCTTCACAGGAGGCAACCTTTTTGGCATGGAAAGTAATATTTGAATGCAGAACTATTAATTCTTGGGCTGAAAATGTTGCGTCCTATGCAAATTTTGTTTATTTGTTGTTTATTTTTGGCCTTCATGTCCTTAGATGTCCCTAAGACAGACCTATCATAGGATTTTCTTGGAAATATTTGAATCCATTGTATCCCTCTGAGGCCCCTTCTACACTGGCATATAAAATCCAGATTACCTTCTTTGAACTGGATTATATGACAGTGTAGACTCATATAATCCAGTTCAAAGCAGATAATCTGGATTATATGGAAGTGTAGACCAAGCCTAACTCAGATCTTTCCAAACTGTGTGTCATGACACATTGGTGTATTGGCTGCAGTTAGTAGGTGTGTCTCGCAAATGTAACGAGACACCCCTGAGTCAATGTGAAATAAGCAATGAATCATATTTTAAAATCCTTAAATGAAAGATTTTCATTAGATACATTGTATCCCCATACATTTACTTATTACAATTTAGGTATGTGTCTTTATCTCTTATAAAGAGTTGGTTTAACTTCTGGTTTGCTAGAAAAACCGAATTACTCTGTTGCAAAATGATTCGTGTCGAAAATGTATGTTGCTAACATGTTTTGAAAGCTCTGCTCTAACTGTTGACCCAAGATTTGACAAGTGGGTCTGCTCTAACTGTTGACTAACCAACAGGTTTGCAGCCATACAGTTGTACATTCTTGGGTAGTGTATGACATATATTCAATGTCCTACTGCCTCTTCAGGGTTTTCAGAGTCAGCCTCTGTGCATTTCCTATGGCACAAGTGGGCAGAAAATACACAGATGGACAGGTACAGAATCAGTTTCCCATTGCAAAATGTGTTGTGGCTCAACCGATTTGTGACTATTTAAATACAGATTTATACTTCCTTGGCATAATGCAGGGTCTTGAAATTGCAGCTAAACCCAGATCATATGCAGCACCACACCTACATGAAAACCATCAGCAATCATTGCCAAAAATCACTAGAATAAATGAAACATAAGCTTTTTGTTTAATAAAATACAACTTCAAGTTGGTGAGTGTTCAGAGATTTTTGTTCCCCGCCCTTTCTTTCTGTTCTTCTCTGTGACTTGAAAACAAGAGAAGGTTATCCTTCACTGGAACAGAGGACATAATTTATCTGCTTCTTATATCCGGAAAGATAGAGCCTTAACTAAGCAATCTTGTACATAATCAGAGAGGTTTGGAGTTCTCTAGATGTAATCTTGTTCTGTACATCTCAATTAATCTTGTTGACTGTGGCTAATCACATCCCCACCAGGCAGGCTCACATCTCTTACCAAGCTGGGATTATTAAAATCCATATTTCACGTTAACAGCCATGTGTGTGAGATTAGTTTCTGAGTAGTAATGTACCTGCCATAAATACCTCTTCTCAGCTATCTTCTAAAATACTGTCTTTGTCAAAGATGAAAAATCAGGCTGTGCATTCAAAAGTAGCTTACAAATCTTTTTTTTTTTTTAAAGAATTAGTGAACAAATGACTTTTCCTCTTTTGTCCTTTTACTTTACTCTCACATACTGGGCATATTATATCTCAAAGTTAACAATTGGGTAATGTTAGCTGAAGAATTTACTATGAGCCGAATTAAAATCATAAGCACATTTTGCAGGAATCTGATAAACATCCTGCTCTAAGATCAGGTACCCTTTATACAAATGTATAAAAAATGAACCCGCCAAAACTGGGTGAACTTATCCACAGGTCAATGTATGTATTGTACCTTAACTTTTCTCAAAAATGAAGTGTCTCTTTTTCTGAGTAGAGTGGTGAAAGTCAAGAGCTTAATCCTAAATGTAGAACTGATCCCCTGAGTTCTGTATGCCATGGAGTCGCCTCTGAGTTTTTTGAATGCCTGGACGGGGAAATGGTGGCAGCTGCCAAGGGTATTGGATGCCTTTCCATCTGCATAATAGCCCTTGATTTACCAACTGGTCATGTCAAAATCCATCATTTTGGTCTCAAATCCTGCTCTTAACTTATGCATGCACTCGCCTTACACGTGAGTGTATACAATACTTCTGTGCAGTTGTAGTTTTACAAGGTATCTGTCAATGGGTGCTGGTGCCTCACCAAAATGAGACTCCCATGACTCCATTCCATCAGGCCATGGCAGTTAAAGTGGTTTCAAACTGCATTAACTCTACAGTGTATGTACACCTATACTGTCAGAAATATTCAGCAGAAGCATGCTACATGGGATATAGATTTTGCATTATGCAAGCACACGGCACAATCAACCAGTGTTGGATATAGATATAATTTTAAAAAATAAGCTCACTTGCGAGTAATAAAGCTTTATTTCAGAAAAAATCAAGTGTTCTATATCATGGTTGATGTCAGGACTGCCAAGCATTACAAGCATCATATATTTATAGCTTTCACCCCATTTGTCAAGATAGACTAAACTTTACATCTTTGACCATATTTTCCCCTATTGGCCTAGTTATTAAAACATCTTGTGCTCTGCCCCTGTACTGGTCTTCACAAGGGAAAGGCCTTGAGCCAATAAGCTCCCATAACAGGCCCATAAATCAGCCTAAACAATGACAATTATTCCTAACTAATGAGGTTTTGCTGTGCCAGCCTGTAACCGAGCAATTAGCAGCAATGGCATATTAGCAGCAATGGCATATTAGCAGCAATGGCATATTAGCAGCATGGCATATTGCAACCCATCATCCCTTATACATACATGAAACTTGAAAAGCACATAAGTGAACAGGTACATAATCAGCTGACACATGGATTAAATGCAGTGCCAGACAGATGCAATGCAACCATACATGTTAAAAATATCATAACCTGAAAGAAACATGGCAAGACTTAACCATAAGATCCTGGCAGGCAGTGTAGCATCCTGAGGAGTCAGGAACAGGACTCCCCAAATAAGGAGTTGTCTTCTGATAACTATTTGGACTATATGAGGCATCTTAATTTTTATTCTAAAGGAGCAAAAAACTTTCATTGCTCAGAAGAAGCTGCTGAAGTTAATATGTCGTCCAGTTTCACTTGCTGTATGTTGGTTAGCATTGAGACTAATTAAATGGCTATTCCCATCTCAGGGCTTTTAAGATCAAATGCACTCAATATGTCATCCAAGCCAAAGTTAGAATTTTCTAAAAATAAGTGCAGAGAAAGAAGCATGCACTGCAATCCCTAGTGGAAATTACTCATCTGAACAGCATTTATATGAGAGGTGGGGGAAGTACAAAGGAAGAGAGTTAAAAATAGCTTCTCCCTGCAGACACTGATAACTTGAAAATGAGCACAATCAACAACTGTACAAATTATAGACACCAACATGGTACACTTGTCAACTGATATTTAAGGCATCAAATCTAATTAAAAAAGGCAACAGGGTAGAAATTAGGTAGCATGCAGTCCTTCCCTCAATAAAAAGAAATATTGAGCTGCCAGATATTGGATCCAGCCTTATTGCTGCATTCCAGTGTAACCAAGAAATATAACTCAGGATGGAGCTATGCAGAAAGAATTCAGTTAGGATCCCTTTTTGTTCAGTGGAATGCAGTAAATGGATTGCAGTCAATTAAGTAAATGCCTGCCAATTATTCTTGCAATGAAAAATAAAATGCTGAACTCTAATATCATGTTGCTATGGAAGTACAGTCTTTGGCCCTATGCCTGAGTTTCACCAGTGCCATCTAAAAACAAGAAAAGTTGTGCTGGATGGATTGAAACAGAGAATCTCAATGTACATTGCATAGAAGTCCACAGTGTTTTGTACGTTATAAATGTAACTCACACAGTTGGGGTTTCCTATTTAAATATCTAGGTGTGCCATAGAATATCTTGTGGAAAAATGGGAAATCGTTAAAAAAACTCATACTTTTGGGTGTTAATTAACACTGAAAAAATAAGTCTGGCCTGATAAGACTCACCATTCTTCAGGATCTACACAGCACAAAATTTGTACATGGTTGTTTTATGTAGAACATAGGATTTTTTTGCATACAAATATCATATTTCTACACAGAAATATTATTATTGCATAGAAAATGCTGTTTCCTGCACAGAAAATTCTGTAATTCTTCACAAAATTTGCATTTGAAATTTGCACAAAATCAGTCCCAATTTTGTTTCATGTCAGGAGCAACTTGAAAAACTGCAAGTTGCTTCTGATGTGAGAGAATTGGCTGTCTGAAAGGACATTGCCCAGGGGACACCAGGATGTTTTGATATTTTTACCATCCTTGTGGGAGGCTTCTCTCATGTCCCCGCATGGAGTTGGAGCTGATAGAGGGAGCTTATCTGCGCTCTCTCTGGGTTGAATTCAAACCACCAACCTTCAGGTCAGCAACCCAACCTTCAAGTCATCAGTCCTGCTGGCACAAGGGTTTAACCCACTTCACCACTGGGGGATCAGTCTCAAATTGTAAAGAGGTTTTCAAATTTGCATGTTAAAATTACTCATTGCTTCATTTGAGCAAAAATTTCATGAAGTATTGCATTCCCTAGTATGAAGAAGACTCAGAATCATAGAGTTGGAGAGACTGCATGGGCTGTCCAGTCCAACACCATTCTGCCATGCAGGAACACACAATCAAAGGACTCCTGGCAGATGGCCATCTAGCCTGTGGTTAAAAACCTCCAAAGAAAGAGACTCCACCATGCTCTGAGGAATCATACTCCATTGCTGAACAGCTATTACCATCAGGAACCTTTAGCAATTTCTTTTCCAGCAATTTGAATCCATTGCTTCATGTCCTAGTCCCTATAGCAGTGAAAGACAACGTTGCCCCCTCATTAATGTGACTCTATAATGTTGCTCTAATATGCAGTGGTGCCTGGGGAGGGGTTCAAATGGCATGTCTGTCAATGGAGACTGATAGTCCCACTATTAGTAGATTGGTGATTTTAAGCTCAGTGTTATTTTATCTATCATATCCACACTGCTTTACCAAATCCGTAAACTAAGTTTGGACTATTAGATATCTCTTTGAAAGTTCCAACTACAACCCAGAGCAAATGTTTCACTCTACTGGTTTTGGAGTCACCAGACTCTATCGGTGATGATGACCTTGCTCTAATCTTCAACAACACAGGAAAATGCTACCAGTTTGGAGGAAATTGTGCCCTGCTACAGTGCAGACAATGGTTAATTATTTTCTTTTCATGTCAGGAGCGACTTGAGAAACTGCAAGTCACTTCTGGTGGGAGAGAATTGGCCATCTGCAAGGACATTGCTCAGATCCATATATTCTAGATCCAGAGAAATCATGCTACCTCTATTCTGCCTTGGTCAGACCACACCTGGAATACTGAGTCCAATTCTGGGCACCACAATTTAAGGGAGATGTTGACAAACTGGAAAGTGTCTAGAGGAGGGCAACTAAAATGATTGAGGGTCTGGAGAACAAGCTCTATGAGGAGCGGCTTAAAGAGCTGGGTATGTTTAGCCTGCAGAAGAGAAGGCTGAGAGGAGACATGATAGCCATGTATAAATATGTGAAGGGAAGTCATAGGGAGGAGGGAGGAGGCTTGTTTTCTGCTGCCCTACAGACAAGGATGCGGAACAATGGCTTCAAACTCCAGGAAAGGAGATTCCACCTGAACATTAGGAAGAACATCCTCACTGTGAGAGCTGTTTGGCAGTGGAACTCTCTCCCCCGGAGTGTGGTGGAGGCTTTGGAGGCTTTTAAGCAGAGGCTGGATGGCCATTTGTTGGGGGTGCTTTGAATGTGATTTTCCTGCTTCTTGGCAGGGGGTTGGACTGGATGGCCCATGAGGTCTCTTCCAACTCTTATGATTCTATGATTCTAGGGGACACCCAGATGTTTTACCTTCCTGTGGGAGGCTTTCCTCATGTTCCTGCATGGGAAGCTGGAGCTGACAGATGGGAGCTCACCCCACTCCCCAGATTCGAATTTCTATCCCACTCTTCTCACCCTTCAGGGGACTCAGAGCGGCGTACAACATACATCTAGGCAAGAATTCAGTGCCTCCTTTTATGCCCCCGCCCCCCCAGAGGCAGCAGGTGTTTCTGCTGGGCCTTGCTTCAGCCAGACAGTCAGGGCCTGAATTGGTGAAGAGCCAGTCACCAGGAGCTGAGGTCAAAGGCAGCCTGCAGCAGACAAACACTGCCTTTTCCTCCAAGCTCACTATTGCTGATGTTCTTTGGCGCTCTCTAGCCATTTTTCTGCCAGGACTGGCAGGCAGAAATACGTGAAATCGAAAGTTCTTTAAATGGTGGTGAGAAGTAACTAGCTGTAGATCCACAACTCTTCATTTCTGTCAGCTCTCGAGCAGCAGTTGCTAATTACTGTTTTCCTGATGTGTTTTAATAATTGTAACGGATTTAATTTAATGTTAACAATTATATTTTGTATGTTTTTAACTGTATTCCTTTTTAAGTTGTGAACTAATTTGGGTCCCAATTCTGGTAAAAATACTGTAGGAGTAACATCATCATGGGCAGCGCTGAGCTGCTGAACTTGCGGACCGAAAGGTCCCAGGTTCAAATCCCAGGAGTGGAATGAGTGTCTGCTGTATGCCAGCCTAGCAGTTTGAAAACATGCCAATGTGAGTAGGTACCACTCGGGCAGGAAGGTAACGGCGCTCCATGCAGTCATGCTGGCCACATGACCTTGGAGGTGTTTATGGACAACGCCGGCTCTTCAGCTTAGAAATGGAGATGAGCACCAACCCCCAGAGTCGGTCACGACTGGACTTAATGTCAGGGGAAAACCTTTACCTTTACTAACATCATAATCATCATCATCATCATCATTCTCACCCTCACTTTTGAGAGAGCCTGCCAAGCTCTATCAAATGACGCTCACTTGGCCATGCCCCATTTTTCCCAAACTGGAGGGAAAGTGTTGCAAGATGCTTCCTCCTCCACGACAGAGGAAAGTATGTTTTGGGTAGCTTCCCAATTTATTTATTTTTTTGCCCTTTCCTCCACTTTACCCATCAGGTAAACATTCTGCAAAGAAATATATGTGAAAATTTGTTCTAACATAAAAAGAGAAAAAAGCAAAGGAATCAAGCAGCATCTTTAAGACTACTGAATAGTATTTTAGCACTAGTTTTCATTGATATTAATACACTTTCCCCAGTCCAATATCCAACCCACAGATTTTAAAAAATAATTACATAGTTGTGGGAGTGGGATAGAATGTAATAACGTACAGGAAGATGCAAATTGGGTCTCTGGTCATGAATCTTCAAAGATCTGCATGAGGTGATACAGATCTTTCAACTGGTTGGAAGTATTCCTTAAAGTTATCACAAGGGAAATATGGGTTTCCAAGGCACCTGGGTCCATAGGGTGCTACATTTTTCTAGTTTTGCTACAAGAACTTTAAAAAGGAAAAAAAATCAACAACATAGAAAGCAGAAGGGAGATTTCTATGCACGTTGAACATATGGAGAAACAGCATGTTCTTGGCATTAGAGATGCCAACAGTGTTGATTTAAAAAAAAAACTTGATATATCTCTAAAACTGATACTGTGAGAAGACCAAAGGTTCATGTACTACATGGGAAAATGAACACAATTGGCAATCCTGCCATTTCCCTTCTCTCCACAATGACTCTGTTCTTCCTCTCACCTCTTTCCCTCGCCAGTGTTGAAACTTTCATTGAAAGCTGAGCCCACAAATCTTGCACCTGGGCCTGTTGCTCTTGAATTGCCTTGCCAGATATCCCTTCCCATCCTGGGACTCAGATAACCTGGTGTCAATTCTTTTAACAGCTGAAAGTGCAAATCTAACACCTGTGATATTTTCCTCTGTTCACCTGATTTGCAGAGGGGCTTCTTTTTTTCCCTTTGTCCTTCATGCAACATTTACTGCTATCAGTTTGTAGATTCTTTCCATGGAAATGCCTGCCATGTTTGTTAATTAGTGATTTAATTAGTTAATAACGGGCATATGAGGTGAACTGTCTGATGCCTTTCAGCTTGCAGTGTTAAATATCATTTTGTATTTGAAGGTGAAAATCACAGAAGGAATGGCCTTGGTTTTTGAAAGTGGATCTAGTTTCTTTTGCTTAAGATCATATTCCAAAAGCTTTTGCAAAATGGTGCAATTATTTACATGAATGCACATTATGTTCCCAAAGTCTCTAATTGTAAATACACTGAAGCGGTGGGTTGTGAAAGTATATATAGCCAATGTTTATTCATTTATTGATTCATTTATCTATTTATTTATGTTTTTATCTATCAAACTATTTATATCTTGCCCTATACAATGGGATCTCAGGGTAACATCCAAGTAAACAGTGGGTAAAATACTGTTGTTGAGGTCCCATGTACACTGTGATATAATCCAGTTCAAAGCAGATAATCTGAATTTTATATAACAGTGTAGAAGTGGCCCTAATATCAAGTACAGTATGTTCAACAGACCTGATGAATAAACATGTAGATAAAGATCACTGATTCAATGACCCAACAATAACAATTTAGGCCCTTCTGTATATTGCAAGTACCTGAGCCTACAGATCAACTCTAAAAATAGGATTTAAGCTAAAATGTACACAACAAGTGTGTATACAAAGCGCACCTCTTTGCAGTTATTCATGCTAAATAGTCAACACTCCACTTTCACAGCTTTTATACTCATGGTTTTGATTATTTTATGAGTTTGAAAACTGCCACCTCCCAAAATTGGTGAGTGAGGGGGCTGTTCAGAAGGCATGCATGCAGCAAGTCTCTGTTCTGCTCAGTATCTCGCTTCCTTTGCTGGGCAAAACAAAGATTCATGGCACACAAGTGATGGGAAGAGCTGCCCCCTGCCTCTTCATTTACCTTATGGCTTTGCCTCACTTTTCTGTGGTGCCATGAATCTCTATTTTACCCAGAAAAGGAAGAGGAGTACTGGGAACAGAAACACTCAGCACACAGGAAGAGGAGGAGGAAGCAGATCCATGGGGTTCTGGTTCCTCCTCTTCTGTTTTGATGCATGTTGCAAGTCCACTCTTAGTTCCTTTGCTGAGGTGAAAGAGAGATACATGCCATGGATGAAGAAGAAAAGGAGCTGGGATCTGCAAATGAAGTAACATGTGGGACCAGCTCCTCCTCCACCACCCTTACCCCCAACAAAGATACTCATTTTTACCACTCCTAAGCCCTATGGAAGTATATTTGCAAACATTGGCATGGGATATGTACTGGATTGGGGTCCAGCGTTTTTTGGCTAAGCCCATTCAAGTATTGGGATAGATACATAACATTAATAATGTCTGAATGGCAAGTCACACACCTAGATTTAATAAAGTTTAGCTATAGATCATATTTTATGTTTTTATGTAAGTTTATGGCAACCCTATGAATTTCATGGGATTTTTTTTTCAAACAAGGAGATAGTTTGTCATTGCCTTCCTTTGAAATACAACCTACAACACCTGGGACTCTTTGGTGGTCTCCCATCCAAGTACCAACCAAGGCCCACCATGCCGAACTTCCAAATTGTTACCTACATGTAAATATGTCTATGACTCAAATCTTTCAATACTTTTGGCGTATGATGTGTTTCTTGTTTGTTTGTAGCACAAACCACTTTTGGATGTATAAAAAGGAAATCAGAAAGGAGAATACTGGGAAGCCTAAATCTCAAACACATTTGTAGCTATTATCTGTATGACTGCTTAGTAATACAGAAAAATGACACAAGTTTCTATATTTGATACTGAAAAACTCTTAAAATTTGCTAGAGACTGTTGTAGCATTTTAGGAAACAATTTGTTTCATAGACGTTTTGAGTTTCAAACACTGATCTGGAACTATCTTTGCTTGTACCATTCCCCCCCCCCCCTTTGTTCTTCCCAAAGCTATCGCAGCTATCATTTCCCCTTTAGTGCTGATCCTTAGACTTTAATGGAAATTTCTTCACGCTACTGACTAAGCTTGTTTTTTTATTTATACAGAACCAAAAAACAAGGCATGTTTATAGGTAATATACACAATTTCTGAAGCTGTCAAAAGTCTATTTTTAGTTCTTTATGTTGCTATATTGCTGCTAGAACTGTGTCAGTTCCAGAGATTGATATTAATAGCTTAGTGCTGAATCCTTGGGAGGCCTTTAAAAGGCAAACCATAATTTTCTTTAATATGCTTTGTTCAGGCAGACACAATTTTTTAAAAATGTGACTGATGTGTGAACAAATGTACTAGAGAAAGAATATTTAGTAATCTTGTTTTAAGTGTTTCACGTGTGTTGAATAACTACATTGGCGAGACAAAGGTATTCCTTATAAGACTCTAAACTTTAATGAATAGATGTGGTGTGGCTAAAGTGTGACCCATGAACCACATGTAGCCCCAGAATAGGGGGGGGGGGTCTGGGGCCACAAAAATAGCTCTGCTTGTAGTCCATGGGTCACACTTGCAGAGTGGGGAGTCTAGAATCATAGAGTTGGAAGAGACCTCATGGGCCATCTTGTCCAACTCCCTGCCATGTAGGAAAAGCACAATCAAAGTATCAAAGTATCCCTGACAGATGTAAACAGGAGTAAACATGAAGTTACTTCTAGCCATTTGCTTGTTCTAAAAAAAAGAAACTTCCCCTGAACCTAAAATAACCCAACAAGGCCCACAATATGGCAAATATGCTAGTGCCGACACACCATAGAGGGCATGTAAGGTAAAAGAAAATGTTGGAAAGGAGTAGTGGAAAATAAGCCCTCCCAATGTCTCTAAAGGGTGTCAGGATGATGCTGCTGCTCCCTAGCTTTCTACCAGTACTCACTCCTTAGGTTGATTAATCAGCTACAGCTTCAGTTGATTAATCTCTAGAAGATGATGTCTATGAATTTACTTATTGACTGTATATTCTACCTTTCTCTCCAAGTGGAATTATGTCAAGATGAAATTGAACTGGATACAATGTGCACATTAATTTCACACTTGTTACTGTAATATTGGAGGACAAAGGAAATACTAAAATATGTGAAATCTCTCCCAAACTCTACCACCAAGGGAGACCCTTCAGGGAGTACATGGCTCCAGATGACTACCATCCATCATTTACTGGCTCTCTGGAACAAACAAGCAACCTCACCACGACAAGGATGGTAGTGGTGATGGACAACTACTAGATGTTCAGGACATGTAGGAGGTGTGAAGGGAACAGATGGAAAGCCCTCATTTGTTGAATGCTACCATTAGATCCAGGGTATGGGCTCCAAAAACAGAACATGCATTTTTATCCACTGAAGATAGCCATTTTGTTGCACAATATTACATTAAAAAAGCAAAAAAGTTACATACCTGGTAAACTGTTCCAAAGAAACAACATCCGACTTTTAAATCTATCTGATTAATCTATCAGCCCAAAGGTGCATAATTCCCATTAATGCATAAAACCAGAACTGTTGATTTTTTTTCAATATTAATACAGTGATAATGACTCAAAAGGTAGCTTCAAACATTCGTTTTATGTTTTTGATGTGTGACAGGATCATTGCTGAATATTTAAGTGACAGTGAAAGCTTAGCTTCTTATTTGTAAGAGATACCAGAGAACCATGTTGCCATTCTTTTGAAGTGATCACACTGCATCTTGTCTCCTTCATCTAACTTTTTTATTTCTCAAAAGCTTAAGAGGAGGAAAGAACAAAATACATTCTTTTTACACTGAGCTGTACTTTGTCTGCGTGTACATTTCTTACACTGGGACTCTGCAGGACATTTAGCTTTAAGTAGTGCAACATACTGTACTGGACCAATTGAGTACTTGAGTCCAAATTTCTACTCTGTGTGATTTTTTGAGCTACCAGCAATATTACTGTTAACTAAATTGAGCCTTTTAGGTAAATTTAAAAGCTCTCCTGTGTGTGAGTTTTCAGCACGCTTTTCCTTTGGGCTCCAAACTTAATCAGTACAATAAGTTTCAAAAAAAACTTTATCCATACAAACCTACCTGAACTCTGAAATAAGATCTTGAATTGTTAGTGTGTCTACTGATATAAACAAATATCCTGCTTAGAACATGGGGCATGGGTTTCTTGGTAGAAGCCCCTTGCTGGGGGAACCCCACTCCAGTTGATGTCAGCCAGGTCAAATTCGTACAAACGCTGAAAGACTTATCTGCTTATCTTAGTCATTAATTATATTATAACACGATTCTGTTGCAACTATTCTCTGTGTGCACACGCGCGTGCATGCACATGTGGAACTATTTAATTTCAGCTATGTATATAACATCACTGGGTTTTGATAAATACAAATCAATGGTGCTACATATTAATGGCATACATATTAATTAGAATGTATTTATTTATTTACAGTATTTATATTCTGCCCTTCTCACCCCAAAGGGAACTCAGGGTGGATCACATGGCAAACATTCAATGCCATTAGACATATGACATACAGACAAAGACACAGAGGCAATTTAACATTTTCCAGCTTCTGGCTTTATGAGGGTATGCTCGATTTCAGCCACAGGGGGAGCTGCTACTTCATCATCCACTGTGACACCCTGTATAAGCGGTACCTAAATTTCCTACTCGACATCTGCAACTGTCTTTCAGTTGCTTAGATCAACAACGAGCTAGGATATTTAATGGTAGAGCACTCAATCCGACCTGGGCTGGTATCAAGCTCATGACCTCTCAGTCAGTAGTGATTTATTGCAGCTGGCTACTAACCAGCTGTGCCACAGCCCAGCCAAGAGCATACATCACAATTAAGTAGCTTACATTTGAACTAACAAAGGTCCCTTCTACACTGCTCCTTATCCCAGGATCTGATCCCAGATTATCTGTTTATCCCAGATTATATGGCAGTGGAGACTCATATAATCCAGTTCAAAGCAGGTAATCTGGGATCAGGTCTTGGGATATAGGGAAGTGTAGATCCAGCCTTAGTGATTATACTACTCCAATGTTGTTCAGACAACTTATATCTGTTAATTTTCCTGCTAATTGTCTCAGTTTCTGCGACCCTAGTGAATTAAGTGATATATTGAAGGCAGTAACGCATCACTGTGCATTATCTGGATATCTGCAAGTGCATGTGAATTGCTTACATCTGGGGAACTCTGCTATATAAGTATACATGCACATATGTAAGGTTGTACCAACACCCTTGATGATCACTGGGAATAGATTGTTCTTGGCATAGATAATATGAGTCTTGCAAAGAGCTCTGTCTTCATGAGTTCTGTCATTGCATCCAAGACCTCAAATCCACTCAAAAGCTTCCCTAGAACGTGGTTCTTCCCTGGTCACGCTATAGTAACTTTTCAAAGAAACATATCTCTGCAAGCTGGGAAGGAGCTGGCGTGAATGATGAAAATTAGAACTTCTCTAGGCAATTCCTCTGCAGTGCTGCTTTGATCACTCTGTTGTTCACAGTTTTTAAACCCAAACCTGCAGGACAACTTGCAAATGTAAAAAATTAAAATGAAATAAAATAATATTTGAAATGTCCCTCTCAGATCTATAGAGACCAAGCTGTGAACAGCAAGCAACTATTAAGCTTGCTATCTGCTCAGTAACTTCTTTCAGGCAAAATGTTCTTGAGAGAGAAGTGATGGAGCGAGGGAATGAGTCAAAGAGGAAATGGGAATAGGCTTTTCATGTGGGTCTGCAATTCAGCTCTCTATCAAAGGATGAAATTTCTCTGCTGTTGACTGAAATCCTCTACAGCTGTTGAGCAGTGGCTTATTTCCCAACTTCACAAAACACAAGGATGAGTGCTTTGTTTCAGTGTCAGACCTGAAAACCAAATATTAGCTGTTCCTTGAGATTCTTGCCTCTAGCAAAAAGATATCTCAGATGGTCCAGTGTGCATACATAAGAAGGATGTTTTGCACCTGGTGTGAAAAATACATAATAAGGATTATATAAAAGCTTTGTATTGAAAAAAGAGCAGCATCCAATGTTGTGTCACATTTTGGCACAGGACTGGAACTCATGCAGACCTTCAGGAGAACTTTGAGTCATAGCAGTTCTTACCATTGGCTGTGCTTTATGGCTCCGGAAGGTGAAGTCCAAAAATCTCTGTATGGTATTATGAGCCCCATCCCTTCCCATTATGACTAAGAAATGGAACTCAGGATGGGATATTCAAATGATGGGGTAGGATTATGTAAATATATGCAAGTTTCACTCTAGCAATGGATGAAGGCAAACAGGGAGAAATTTTAGCAACCAATGGCTTTACTTCAGGCATGGGCAAATCCAGACCCATGGGCTGCATGTGGCCCCTTGGGCTTTTGCCTTTGGCCCCAGCCCCAACTGTATGCCACAGCTCCAGCCCCAGGCCTCCCAGTCACACACAGTGGGCCGCCATGTCCTCCTGCGAAGAGGTCACCCTGCAGGCACACACAGCTGTGTGGGGCTCTCCCAAACCTTGCATAAATTCATGCCAATCATCTTCTTCATGAGAGAACATGGTAGGCCACCATGTCCTCCTGCAAAGAGGAGCTTCCTGCAGGCATGCATTTATGTGGGGTTCTCTCAAAAGCCTCACATAGCCATGTGCCAAGCCTCCTCGGTGCTGGAGGACATGACGGGTTGCTCCCTTTCTGTTGCAACAGCTCCACTGGCTGCCAACACGTTTCTAGGCACAATTCAAAGTGCTGGTTTTGACCTACAAAGCCCTATATGGTTCTGGTCTAGATTATCTGCAGGATGGTATCTCTTTCTATGAACCTGGTAGACATCTATGATCAACTGGGGAGGGCAGGCTAAGACTTTCTTCTGCCAGCAGGCATTTGCTGCCTGCAGAAGTCCAACAGGGATGGGGCTATCCTGATCTCTCTTAGGAGGAAGTCTGGGAGCACCACCAAAAAGGCCCTCTCCTGTGTTCCCCGAAAATACACTAGAGTGGATGGTGGAACAAAGGTTGGGGAAATAGTTAGTGGGATTGGGGGAAGGGGGACTGTGAGTTTTAAAGGCTATTTTTGTGTATTTATTATATTCTAATTTGTTTTTACTACACTACTTTTTTTTTACTTTTGTATTGCACTTTTTAAAGTTGACTAAAGTGTAGGAATGTTAGACACCTTTAGTGCCCAGAGAACAGTGGAGTTAAAGATAATATATATATATATATATATATATATATATATATATATATATAATATGTTATTATAATAATATAATAACAACAGGAAAAACTCAGCCGCTATCAGGACCTCAAGATTGAACTTCAAAAACTCTGGCAGAAACCAGTACAGGTGGTCCCGGTGGTGATGGGCACACTGGGTGCCGTGCCAAAAGATCTCAGCCAGCATTTGGAAACAATAGACATTGACAAAATGCCAATCTGCCAACTGCAAAATAACAATCTGCCAACTACTGGGATCTGCACGCATCATCTGAAAATACATCACACAGTCCTAGACACTTAGGAAGTGTTCGACTTGTGATTTTGTGATACGAAATCCAGCATATCTATCTTGTTTGCTGTGACATAATAAAATAATAATAATAATAATAATAATAATTGAGATTTCATACACTTCTGACTGATTGCATGTGAGTCCATTGCCTGAATAGAAAGCAAACATATGTTGAGGACAGAGTGACCTCTATGCCTGCCAGCCCTCTCAAAACCCACCATAGTAATTGCGAAATGTGCAAATAATTGTCAAATTATGCATAATATGTAACTATGACAGGTGTGCATATCTGTAAGTCTGATTGCCTGGATTTGGGGAACTATAAGAGAGAGAGAGACTGGGTGAGAGTGAGGGAAAGCGAAAGGAGAATAACAATTCACTGTGGTTGGGAAGATAGGCAGTGAAGAAAAAAACAAGAAAGAAAAAAGGTTGGGTAAGAAAATAAGAAAATTACTAGGCTGACAACACAGTTCAGATGTTTGCAATCCTATGAACCTGGTACAGTCCAAATGAGATCCAAGATGTAGAGACATAGTGTGCGATAGTAACTGGGGCAGAATATGTGAAAACAGAGGGCACTGGTGTGAGGATGGAAATAATGGACGTTTGACCTCTGCAAAGCTGGGTATTTTTTACTGCTTGTAAACAAAAAAGCAAGCTATGGTTTCCTTCTACGTTTGGAAAGATCTTTACTTACGGATACTTGTGTCCTTGGTAACCTGGCCCACTATTATTATTGCCGTGATTAACCTTTAAAGGCCATGTCTATCTCAGCACCTTTTTTGCAGAATGTTTGCTGTGGATTGGATTTGCTCTGGCTCATTATAAAGAATAGCTTATTGTTTTGTGAGGCTCAGAAATGAAAATGGTTATCCAGACCCAGCTCAGATGTTCAGATCTTTTAAACTTTCCTTTTTAATGCTTTCCTCAAAGGGATTTTTAAGTTTTATGTTGTTATCATTATTATGGTGTGCTTTCATGTTGTATGCAACCTATGATGAACCTAAGCCATCACAGGCTGTTTGTGGCAAGATTTGTTGTATGATGCATGACAATATACAGTAGAGTCTCACTTATCCAAGCTAAACTTGGATAAGCAAATATCTTGGATAATAAGGAGGCATTAAGGAAAAGCCTATTAAACATCAAATTAGGTTATGATTTTACAAATGAAGCACCAAAACATCATGTTATACAACAAATTTGACAGAAAAAGTAGTTCAATACGCAGTAATGTTATGTTGTAATTATTGTATTTACAAATTTAGCACCAAAATTTCACGATATATTGAAAACATTGACTACAAAAATGGCTTGGATAATCCAGAAGCTTGGATAAGCGAAGCTTGGATAAGTGAGACTCTACTGTATTTACAAAATGCACATAAACCTGCTGTTTGCTTATTAATGCCTATATCTATGACTCTTCAGAAGATAATGCCACAGAATTGCACAGAATAAACAATTCCGTGCTTTGTCACCTGAACAAGTAAACATAACCAATTGCTATGTAAAAGGAAAAGGTTTCACCTGATGTTAAGTCTAGTCGTGTCCAACTCTGAGGGATGGTTCTCTTCCCCATTTCTAAGCTGAAGAGCCAGTGTTGTCTGTAGACACCTCCAAGGTCATGTGGCCAGCATGACTGCATGGAGCACCATTACCTTCTCGCTGGAGTGATACCTATTGATCTACTCACATTTGCATTCTTTCGAACTGCTAGGTTGGCAGAAGCTGGAGTTAACAGCAGGTGCTCACCCTGCTCCCCAGATTCGAACTGCCAACCTTTTGTTCAGCAAGTTCAATAGCTCAGCGGTTTAACCTGCTGCACCATTTGCGGCTCCAATTGCTAAGTACATTGTTTTAAAAAGGGACCATAACAGCCATGAACAAAATAGGTTCTAGAAAATGCATTACTTTCACTAATAAAATGTTTTTTTAAAATTCTGCCAATGCGATACACTGGAACAAAAAAGCATCCTGTGCCATTTTCCAGCAAATCAAAATGCAGGAAAGACAAAATGGCATGCCGTCTTTGGCCCATTCAAGATAAAGACATTTCTTTTGGGGCAAGGGAGATGTTCATTGTGCCTGGGAAATATAAGACATTATATTAATTAAGGCAAAATCATGACCATAACCTGAATGCTAATATTAACTTTCAATGTATCAAAATTCACTTTGGGGTCAAAAAATACCCAACAACTCGCACAATAAAACTTCTTTTCATCCTAGAGCATGCAGATTAAGAATGGTAAAAACTCTATTATTCTTCCATATATCTGTGTTAATGAATGCTAGTGTAGCAGCATTTTCCCTTTTTCACGAGACAGTAGATACTTCTTAATAACCACATGATTTCTTGAGCTCTATTCTCACTGTCAGTGGCCAGAATTCAAAAGCTCTAAATTCATTCTCTTCTCTTTTCACCATTTCTTCCTCTTTACCATCACCATCTCAGTCATTTCATAAATAAATAAATATAATCATCATTACCATCATCCTCAATCATCAACTCATTGTGACATCATAATCATGACATTTTTAATAATTTCTAATAATTTGGTGTTGAAGTTTTGTCTCTTCTGTGTGTGCAGAAAAAAAAAATCTCAATTCTTGACAGTTTAGAACATTTGATGATCAGTGTTTATAGTTTGCATGAAGTGTATGAAGTGTATGAACTAGCTTTGAAGAGTGGTTTCATGTTGGGTATGATTTGTACATACAGTGGAGTCTCACTTATCCAACATCCACTTATCCAACGTTCTGGATTATACAATGCATTTTTGTAGTCAATGTTTTCAATAAATCGTGATATTTTGGTGCTAAATTCGTAAATACAGTAATTACTACATAGCATTTCTGCATATTGAACTACGTTTTCTGTCAAATTTGTTGTATAACATGATGTTTTGGTGCTTAATTTGTAAAATCATAACCTAATTTGATGTTTAATAGGCTTCTCCTTAATCTCTCCTTATTATCCAATATATTCGCTTATCCAACATTCTGCCAGCCCGTTTATGTTGGATAAGTGAGACTCTACTGTGTATATATATATATGAAATTGCCAGTATGGGTGCTATTAAAATAAAATAGTAAAAAGTATGTTTATTAATTTGAGAGAGAGGTCTATCTATAGAGTTCACTATCACATTTTAAATGACCACATGTGACTCACCAATGTAGTTTGTTCAATCATTATATGGAGAAGAAACATTTAATTACTTAAAGCTCCAAATTTTGGAAGATGTCCCAGCATAGCTTTTTTTGGTAAGAAAACTATTTCAAATTCTTTCTGTTTTAAGTAGTGAGTTTGGGTAGGGAATGTTCTGAAACAGAAATCTAACCCATCCATATTCCTGCATGGCAAATAAAGGCAAGTAGCATTTTATAGTTTGAACATGATTTCCTCAGGGCAAAACACAAAGGTAAAAGCTACATTAAAGAGTAGTAATTGGTTTCAAGGGGACTTCCATTAAGGCCACAGTTGTCCTGTTTCAGAGTGGCAAGTGCTCACATGAGTGCAACAGAACAAACAAAGCAGCAGAGAAACTTTGGAAACCAGGGAGGTCTGAGGTTATGGGGAGTCATCAAGAGCAAAAGGGTGGTTCAAGGAAGTCTTGAGTCTGAACACAAAGGACAATTTGAACATTGCCCAATACCAAGCGGGGAGGTGCTGGAAAGAATGATCCAGGAACAAGCTAAAGTTCAAATGATAAGATACAAGAATATCAAACAATGCTGAATTATGTTTTCAGAGCTGTTGTTTGCAGCCAAGAAATTGACTTCCCTGTGTTAATTTATACTTACTGTAAATCTACACAGTTTGCCTAATAACCTGGCATGTTCCTTTTAAGACTGGTCAAGAACTTTCTTGCTCTTTTACATCTGGCACTAAATCTATGACATTCCGAAGGGTGAAGTGACTTGGCATCTACATCTTGCTTTGAGGAACTTCATGAGATGGTCCAGTTCCTGATTAGAATGGCCAACTTCCTGTAGATCCAGCTGTCTCTCATCTTTCCCTTCGTCATCTGTGAAGACCTCCTCCAATAGGAAATGACACATATGAGCAAATAGGTTTTTTTTTTGCAAACCAGTGAACAAAATGTTTTTCTAGTCTTCAGCCCTGCACTTCAGGCTGCACATTTCTGGTCAAAAAAGAGTAAATTGTCTCCAGGATTATTGATTTATCTTTCAATGTCACCAATGATTTTTAGTATTACAATTACATGTTTTTCCAGACTTGATGTGGCACTTCCACTTAAGGTGCATTTTTAAAAAAAGGATCTGGCAGTCTGCATGATTCTTGGATGATTTCAGGGATATAACATTGGCCACCACATCTCCTCTTCCTCGCCTTCCAACACCCAAACCTGCTTTTAGGAGGAAAGAGCTTTATTTGGAAATTTTTTGAAATATGAAAGGGTGAGCTCCAGTCATTGAAATAATTTGCTGTGGAAAAACTAGTCAATAGTATTGGGATAATTAGAAAAAATTGAAATAATATTTAAAAGAAGTTTTAAAAAAATATGTTAATGATTTTTAATTTTTTAAAAAACCTTTAAGAACCAAGTTCCTTTAAAGGATATCCTAAGAAGGAGGTTCTGAAACACATGGAAATTATTATAATTCATGGCTTATAGTGCACACAAAATGCATGTCCTTTTGTTTTGTTTTTGTGGGAGTGTTGCAAAGAAACCAGCATTTATTGTACCATTTTTGTACAAAAAAACAAGCTTCCTGCACAGAAAGCAGTATTTTCTGTACATAAAACTTTATTTCTGTGCAGAAAATGTGGTTGTTGTGGAAAGCGTGAATAGGAGATGCTGGTTGAAGGCCAGCAGTGGAACTAGAGCTCAGCAGTGCTCAGTAGCTCCCTCAGCCAAGCTTTGAAGTAGAAGGCATAGAAGTAGATATACTTCTCAGCCTGCAGAGCAAGTGCAAGCAAATTCTTCTGAGCAGGCTGAGGAAGGGTTAACTGTTCCAGCATTTGTGGACCTGTGAAGAGAGAGATTTCAACTGTATAAGTCCTTGAGTTTAGCTGAGAAATGAGCCAACAACAGGTAACACCTGAGAACTTAGAATTTAAGGAGCTCAAATGTGACACCTTGTTGCTGGCTGCAATGTCTATGCTTGAAGCTGCAACCTCAGATTCTTGCTATCTAGTATTCATGACCCTGGACTGACTTTTGGACTATCAGATTCTGATTTATCCCTAGACTCTGAACTGTCTGGTAATTGATTCTCAAACTTGGACTGGATGCTCGGCTATTCTGTTGGTTTATTCCCTGCTGGTAATTGGGGTAGAGGCTTCTGACAGTGGTTTTCTGTAAAGATAAAATATTGCACTGAATTGTTTTCAAGTAGAAATCGGGACACCTTTTCAATGTAAAAAAAGGCTAATACTGTATATTTTTGAAAACTTTATAATTTTAAAGATTTTGTCACATCATGAAGAAATGTTTTTCAATCTTTTCTGCAAGACCAAAATTAATGACGATTTAAATCCTTAGTAAATATAAGATTATTTAATCAGGAACTAGAGAACACTTTTCTTGTTATGTTCTCTCTTTGACATATCCAAATAAGGAGATTGATTTGCCCTTGTTATGGGATAGAATCACATACCTTTTATAGAAGATAAAGGAAATTTGAGCAGGAATTTCTCTTTCCAACAGGGCTCCACCTGTACTAGAACATTGCATCACATTGGAATTAATTTGGAAAACCTGGAAACAGGAATAAAGGTGTAAATGTGGATAAACGTTAAGAGCAATGGATTTCAAAATAAGTAGTCAAACCTTGTGCTCCCAGTCTATCTTATTGTTCATCTTTTGCAAGATAGAAAAATAATTCTCATTTATCCCAAAGTGGCTGGGTGAGTGAGTGAGTGAGAGAAGATTGAAATGCGCAAAGTATATCAACAAGATATATATCTTGCTCCTTAGCAAAAAAAAAAAGTGAAATGTTTTAAAGTCAGTAAAATTCCATGGACCCTGCATAATCAGTTCCTTTTAATTGGAAGAAGCATGGGGGGGCGGAGCATCAATCAAAGAGCTGTTCCGCACAGTTGGAGAGAACAATAAAGAGCACAGAAAGCCATAATTGGTGTATTTCTTTACTCCCTGCTGCGCTAAAGAGATGGCAGTGGGCAGCAGTATTTATTTAGTAGTTTGATGCTGTTATCCCAGCAGCCGCACATTCTTTCTATTGGCATTATCCCATAAATATATACATAATGAAAATTAAGACACTAGAATTATAATTAAATGCTGGCAGTTACTCGTTAGAGATTAAGGGGCTTTTATCCCATATACTTGCAATCTTAAATCCAAATGTGCTGTTCGGCTTGTTTAAAAGACAGCTTGTAGATGAACCTTCTCTGTACCTTTTATTGTTGTTAATCCGCATTTGAAGTCTTCACTCTATCACTCTCTGTTTTCTTATTTGAATATATTATTTATTTGGATTTTACTCCACTCTAGTGTTGGCTTGAAAATAAGGTCTTTTTTTAACCTTGTCTTCTGAAAGGCCTGTGGAATTTGTTTCTCAAAACAAACAGAGGAAAGTATTTGTTCATCAACCTGTCTGTTGCAAGGCTTTTTGAACATTTACACAGCAGCCTAGGTAAATTTCATGTTAGACACCAATAATTTCAGGGGTTGAGGTTCCTCATCCAATGTTTACTTTTTATTTTAAAAAAAAACCTTAAGGAGAATGTATGTATTAACTCTTTAAATTCATAGTCCATTTTATAAAGGTCATTTGGTGGAGAAAAATTAAGGAATTTTAGTGAAATGCAGCTTTTTAAAATATAAATTTACAGATGCACTTTGTTATGTCAGCACCTTCAAATTTAGATATTTACTTGTTTTGAGGAGAACATTGGATCATCTCATCTTGAGATACCTCCCTAGTGGACTTACTACTGTGTCTATATGAAAGGTCATTTCAGCCAATGGCTGAGATACATCTGGCTATGTAACTGCAACCTTGTGCACAATGATGACATCATCTTCCTTAACCTGTGAACAGCAACTCCCCCCACAAGAATTGCACCTCAGCCAGAGTTCATCTTGGCTTTAGCACCAACCAGGACTCCAAAAGCAGTAATAAAACAGTTTACTGAAGAAAGTTAGTCCATAAGTAAAAAGCCCAAACAAGCTAGTGAGAAGTAAAACATTTTAAAGGCAATAATTCAAACAATCCAAAAAGTACAGGAAAACAAGAGTCACAACATGAGCATAAATCCAGGGAAACAAGAATCAAAACGCGAACATGAATCCAGAAAACCCCAAACTTCAGCTACAACATCAACTGGAAACAGTTCTGTGCCTGATCTGAATTCTCAAAAAAAAAAAAAAAAAAAAGCTCTCTAATTTATGGGCCGCAAGTTTTCCTCCCTAAGACTGGAAGTTTCCCCCCCTAAGATGAAGCCTGATACCCCTGTCAAACATGCTTGTTCTCTCCGGTGAGCTATCTCAGCCTTCCAGGCCTTTATCAGGAGTTGCTAAGCTACTTGTAGGTGAAAAATCATCTCCACCATTCACTCTATCTCCCTGTCTGCTGAACTCCAAAACTGTTTCACTTTCAAGCCCCATCTCACAGATAGAATCCTGATCTAAAATCCCCTCATTTCCCTTAGTGAAAGAACCACCCACCGCTCTCCCAGGCCCTCCAAGCTCTGGAATCCCAATCCCCTCATCTTCATCTATTTGAACCACAACAAGAGAGGCTGTCTTTACTCTTGTGCATCTGGTGATAGTCATATAGCTGGACACTTCTCAGTTGTCCCTGCTTTTGATTGCCACTACATGGCTGTGTAAGGGAGAAGACAGAAATTTTAAGACATTGTTTTGTGGAGGTAGAAAATTGCAACTACAACAATTGACAAATATACAACAAAAAGATGTATGAAAAGCATAAATTCAATTTATCCCTACATAGTAACAGGATGGCAGCCCATATATTTTCTATTCCATTTTCTGATTTACTGCTGACATGACATATAGACTCAAAGAGATGTAGATGTAGCAGGTAATTGGCACAGATCAAATCCTAAGGTCAAGATCCTACATTGTACTTGTACTACCGTATGTAAATGTACACTGACCTAGTAACACAGCAATTGTCCAATACCTTGACTCACTGAATACCAACATTGTACAATTATGCATCTACTTGTTTTCATTTGCATAATAGGGAATGTCCAGTGGCTTTTTTGCAATCTAAGTGAATCAAGTTGTTCGTTCATGGCACTAAGGAATAGATACATGCCATCCAGGAATAAAAACTCCATAAATTCATTACGCCTGTTTGTTGATTCATCATTCAATAATTACTTTAATTGGCCTATCTTCATTTGTCCTAAACAACATGATTTAATTTGCTCTGCCAGCGATTTTCCTTCTACAATCTTCCAGTCATTCTGCTCCTTCTTGTGAAAAATCCTATGATCTCCCACTAGATCTTCTATATGGATCAAGAAATTTTAATTTCTCGTTAAGATGAAAAGTTGTCATCTTGGCTTGATTTTCTCCTTTGCATCTGTTAATACAACATCATTTGGATGCTGGCCCTAGCTCTTTTCTTTCCTTAAATGAAGCAAGAATGAGAAATTTGATTTTGGGTTTGTTTGTTTTTTTTAAAAAAAAAGATAATCAGTCACTCATCTTTGAGTGGGCTATAATTTTTAGGAAATTATGGAAAAGATTACTGTGTTCCAGTCTCTAACAGCATAAATTAGTGCACATACAAATAGCAAATATGAGATATTTGCAACATCATAACAGAGTTTCACACACAAGGACACTGTCCATAAATTATTGCTCTTATTGCTCTATGCTTCTGAAGTGAAAATTCTGAGTGAAACAAGTTCCAGGGAAAGACAATCTTTCATTCAGACTCAAACAGAGGAAAATGAATGTAAATTCAAATTCAAATGTTTTCTTCTTAACAGAATGTGTACTTTCCATGAATGGATTCACCAACTGCCCATATTTATAAGGCATTTTTAATTTACTCATTGATGAAAAGAGAATCCATGGAGGTAGGAATGAATCAGTTCATTGCTAGTCCATGCCAGGGATGTAAATAATAGTAATCATATCTGGGCTATTATCCATGGCTGAGTATGATTGTCTTTCAGGTATAGAGTATCGGCCGTGGGTCCATAAGTGACTGTAGAGACCTATTCTGGATCTGCTTGGTCTTTTGCAGTGAGGACATACATTTCCAGATGGAAGGCAGTCCTGAAAATGATTTGCTTGATGTGCCTTCCTCTTGGCATGTTTCTCCCTTTTTCCCCTCTATTTGTGCCTCTTCAAAATACTTAGTATTTCTGATTACAGCTGACCAGTTGGAATGCTCAATGCCAGGGCTCCCAGTTCTCAGTGTTTATTACATTTTTTAAAGTTTGCTTTAAGCCCATCTTTTCTTTTGCTGTCCACCAACATTCTGTTTTCCATTCTTGAGCTGAAAGTAAAGTAACTGCTTTGAAAAACTGATTGGACATTCGGACCACTTGGCTAGTGCAGCAAAGTTGATGGCAGAGAATCATCACATCCATGCTGGTGGTCTTTGCTTCTTCCAGCGTACTGACATTTGTCTGCCAGTTTTCCCTAGAAATTTGCACGATTTTTGAAGTCAAGACTGATCAAATCATTCCAGAAATCAAGAGTGATATTTGTATGTTTGTCAGGCATACAATAGAGTCAAGAGAACAATAACCATATAAACAAGCTATTGGTATCCCAACGAATGTCCCAATCCTCAAACAATCTCTGCTTCATTCGAAAAAATGCTGCATTTACAGAGCTCAATGTCAACTGCGTAGGTAGTACAAATGGTCAACATCATCTAGAGTTAACCATTAAGCTTTAATTCTGGCATTGCAGAGGGGTTGGTTGGATCCTGCGGCTGGAGCCCTTTGGATTTTTTGATGTTAAGTGAGAGGCCAAACTTTTCATATGTTTCTGCAAAAGTGTTTAAAGTGACTTGTAGATCTTCCACTGAATGAGCATAGACTACATTATTGTCAGCATATTAGAGTTCTATGACAGAAATTGTTGTGACCTTACTTTTCTCTTTCAGCCTGCTAAGATTAGAGAGCTTGCCATCTGTCCAATATGTGATTTCCACATTGGTTAGAAGCTTATCAACAAGGTGTAGAATCATAGCTATGAAGATAAAAAATAAGGTTGGGGCAATAATGCATCCCTGTTTGACACTTGATTACAAGTTTTTAACTTTGTATTTCTAAATACATTACAACTGTACCCTCGGTTTCACTTCTGATACAATAAATAAATAACCAGATCCCACCTTAAATGGGTCACTTTGGAGCCGTCGCTTTCCAAAACTATTACCATAATTTTATTGGAGGAGCCACAGAATGTTTACAAATTTATCAGGGCATTTGATTTTCAGGAGAATGGACCAGAGAGCATTATAATTCACTGTGTCAAAGGCCTTCGCAAGGTTGATGAATGCCATGCACAGATGTTGAGTTTGTTCCCTGCAGTTTTCTTGGAGCGGTCATGCAGTGAAGATCATATCCACTGTTTTTCTGGAGGGGCAGAATCCATTCTGGGATTCAGGGAGGATGTCTTTTGAAATATGTAGAAAGTGGTTTGCAAGGATTCTTGTGAGGATTTTCCCGGTGGAGGTTAAAAGGGAAATATCTCAATAGTTTCCACAATCTGTTTTTTCTCCCTTTTTGAAAAGGGTGATGATAATGGGGTCCTTGAAGTCTGATGGAATCGTCTTGGTCACTGACACTCCATCAGTGAGCTTGTGGAGTTGTTGTGTCAGCTGTTGTGTTACTGATTAAAGCTTTTTTCAAGGATTGAGACACCTCTGAAATAGATATGATATTGAGGACTGCAATAAGTTGATGAGTTTTGGCAAGGAAAGTGCAAACACACACATGCACATATTCACAGATGAACCTCGAAATGGAACAGGACATAGGTTACATCGCATCAAATGTATTTGCATAAAATTCACAGAACCAACTTTTAAATATTATTTTTAAGTTGATCTCGATATTTCCCAACATAGAGCTGCCTCAAAACATTTGGGAAGTGTGAAAAGGCAGACAGAACTTATTTCCCAAACATTGGCATCTTGAGTGTTCACAACCAGTGGGGAGGTAGGGCAGATAGTAAGGATCTACCCAAAGTGCTAAAATTATTTAGGGGATGGGATATAGCATTTTTTGTGTTTTTTTTGTTTTTTGTTTGTTTTGTTTTTTTATTGTACCTGGGATATAGCATTTTGGGTAGCTCCTTTAAATTCAGGCCAACACTTGGAGCAGATTCAAAACTCTCCTGGCTTGAAGCTTCTAATAACTCTAGTCTGAACTAAATATGAGTATAGAATACACAGATTCAGTCAGTTCATATTGAACAGAAACTGAATTCCAGAAGCATTCCAAGTTTAATGCTAGGAGATCTATACTTGCTACCTTGTGTCATGGAGCTACTAAACTGCCCAGATGCTTAAAAAGGGGGATCTATAAAGCATTCCTGGGATAAACAAGGTTGGAAGTTATGCAGAGTCAATCTCATGAACTGGAATGAATTTCAACCTTCACAAGTAAAAGGTTAGTTTAATTAAGTGTTAGCAAAAGCTGTTTACAAGCATCTCCTGCAGTGTTGACAACACATCCAGTGATTAATTTGTAGGATTCCTTGGGGGGGAAAGTAAGCCACAGAAAGGTCTTAACAATGCACATCAAGGTGAACAGAATGCTGTAAAATATTTAGCAGACACTAAACCACAACATAGAATATCACTCAGATAGCAAGCAGTAGAGCAGAGAATGCTTTAGAGCAAAAGAACAACAGCTTAAAAGGAAAAAAAAAACTGAGCATATCATAGGTAACCCTAGTAGGTAGGTCTAAATTGTTGTAAAAAGTCAGTTCATTTGTTTTCTCTACATTAGTTCCATTGCAAGTCTTCAGTGCTCGGCACTAACTAGTGAAAAGGCATCACATGCATTTTGTTTCTTATTTTGCATTGCTGAAAAAGTTTCAATATTTTAGAAAATACATCCATTGAATTCATTGAATTTACCTATGTATTAACCAAGCATTCAGTAGTTGATTAAACTGGAGTAATCTAGATGGAATTTAACAACAAACTTCCAGCCATGCAACTGAACATTTTCCTGAGAGTTCATCTTCATTGGAAGATAAACCAGATTTATGATTGGAGGAGTCATAGCAAAGGAGGAGGAGTGATAGAAAGCCAAGTTCCTGTCCAGCACACGCGTAGAACACCCCACCACCACCAGCACACACACAATGGGCCCAGGGAGCATCACGAAGATGCCTCTGTACTCTGATTGACAGAATGCTGGCTGGCTTCCCTCACTTCTCTTCTGCCTTTAGCAAGAAGAGTGCTCTTCTCTCAGTTCTCACTGTGGAGATGCTTGACTGTGAGGATAGCTGCAGGGCTCAGCAGGGCTCCCATCACCTCATGTCTGCCTGCTCCCGTGCTGCCCGCTAGCCTTGCCACCTACCTCTATTTCTCCTCTTCAGAGGTAAGAGAGGGAGAGCCCAGTGTGACAATTAAGTAATGAAAGGCTTGAAGCTAGTTTGGAAACCTAAAAAGGGGGTACGACTATTATGTGATGAAATACAATATTGTTGTTGTTGTTGTTAAAGAGGTATCAAATATATTAATTCTACTGTGTAGATGCACCCATAGACTAAAGGTGGATCTATAGTGATCCTTTAGCCTGGGTTGATCTGGCATGGTGTGCACCGAATAAGCCCCAGGATGTTTCTAACAGAAGAGGTGGGATACAACCATCCAGTGGCAATGAATCTGGTTCAGAACCACAGCCACTACTTCAGTCCCTTCCTACTCTCTATGTCGTGGAAGTATTATAAAGATTTGATAAAATATGGAGGCATATCCAGGTGATAGACTGCAGAACCAGGATGAAAAAGCAAGTGTCTGATGCAACCAGAAATGTGTGCTTGCATCAGGTAGTGAATGATAAAACCATGAATGTATTGTTGCATCATGTGGATGTATCTAAAAGCAGGACGGACGTCATGTGTTGATTGATGGTCATCCTGGATGGTGTTTGTCAGCGTATGCTGGAGAGAAGAGAGATCTACATAAAGAAACTTGCTGTGGAGAGGAGAGTGTGTGTGTATATTTGTATATAGTTGTTCATGTCTGCATTGCCAGACTTCAATATAAAATACTTCCTGGCTTGGAATGAACCCTTTTCTGTCTGCTGTGTTTGCTGTTCCTTCAGGTACCTCCTGAACACTTAGAGAACTTAGAGACTGGAGAGAAAGCTTTCTTGCACTCTGCATGGGCATCAAATCCTGACAAGGATCTGGCTGTAACATGAGTTACACACAATGTACCATCACAGTTAAGCAATGCCCAGTTTTACATTTAAGTCAATATATTTTCTATCTAAATATTGAGGAGTTGGAAAGAGGAGGAGCTAGTCAATTTTGAACTCTTCACTTCGCCATGTTGTAGCTTCAGATTTTCTGGGCTCAATAATTATTTCAGAATGTATACTCAGAATCTTTAGAATATTCAACTATTTTTACATCCACCCAAGACATGAAGCAATTTGTTTTTTATCTTAAGCATGCCTAAAAGGTTTCAGGTAGCAACATAAACCATAAGAAGTGCATACGCATGGTTTTTCCTTGTCATTAGAACACTAAGCCAAAATCATAGCCTCATAATACATACAAGTACAGGGCTTTATATTTCATTTTTATATGCAGTACTTCAGGTAGCAATAAAAAGAGATACATCCCTGGCATAAACATATTCAAATATTTAGCCAAATATATGTGAAAGCATCTATTTTATTTCACTTTTATTTTTTCTGCACCCTTACTAAACATCTACCCTTCTGGCTCATAAACAAGATTTAGTATTTTTCCTTTAAAAAAATAAATGAGGTGACTTTCTGTCAAGCAGGGATAACTGCTCCTTCTTTACATACAATAAATAGTCTGGATTTGAATGTCTTCTCATGCCAGCTAGGGAACAGGGCTAACCCAAGGCATGGTGCTGCCTGAGATAGAAGAGCACATTTCTATTCCTATTGGAAGTCAAGGCACATAATGCCCAAACCTAGAAAAGTATTTGAAGACCTAGAATAGAATAATCTCACTCTTGCTTTAGCCAGTGGATGAAATAATACAAACATGTTTGTAACTGGGGAAAGAAATGCACACCAAATACATCTATTTGAAAAATGCGTACAAAAAAACACACACAAATCTCTCTGCAGAGGAATGAGAGCTCCTAGGGAAACAAGGCAGAATGAGCTTAGCCTTAAAAAAAAATGAGAACCTTGATGAGATTTAGTTTGACAGATCCAGTCATCCCAAGAATGCAAATTATTCTTACCAGTGTACTGTCTTCTATTTTGAACATGGCTGGTTGCCAAAACAAAAAACCCAAACCATCCAATCAGTCATCACCAATATATATCATTCATGTAGTGAGAAAGTCCAAGACTATAACTTTATTGAGAAATAGTTCAAGAATGCTAAAGTCAGAGGGAAAAAAGTTATAATCTTGTGGGTGTCATATGCCCATTCAAGTCCCCTTATGTCTGTGAGTTGTGTTTTGTTTAACTATTGGATTATGGCCATGTTTAGCTTATGATTATGTAAACTGAGTTCTGTTAGTGTAACTATTTCATTTACATATCCAGAAAGCTTGTGCATTTTGGTTGTCCTATTTTTTTGGGGGGGGGAGGGGGGGTTGTGACAGCCATTGCTCATTCCCCATTGCACCCTGGGGCACTAAGCAAACACACTGAAAGGTATACATTTGACTGTTCATTGGTATAAACAATAAATGTAGAGTAGTACAATACCACCTAATTACATGTGTGCAAATGTAAGATACGCAAGCACAGTATAGAATCTCCTGCCATAATGTATTGCTCAGTATCCAAACCTGTGAACAGTTACCATGCAAATATAGTGCTTGTTTAGTAAAGTTGCCTGCCTTGAAAAAGTCAAGGTAACAAAAAATAGGCACTTCCTGTGGAACAACATAATTAAAAGTTTTGACATAGAGAAAAAACTGTCGAAGAGTTTTAGTGACATTTGGCTAAGCATGTTAGCTAGGAGAAGAAGAAAGGAAACAACCCACGCAACGGAAGGTCACATTTGCAAGTATTATAACCTAGATTCCATTCTAATTAGAGGACCAGTAAATGTCACTGAGTCTTAGCCACTGACCAACTGCCACTTCAAAGTCACAAGTTGCAACTAGGAAGTGAGAAATTCTTTACTTGAGATGTGTCTGTGCCAAATGATCAGCAATTTTGATTCACTGGTGAGACATGTGTTTCCTAGAACGGTCACACAAGTGATTCTGGCCAATCAAGGATCACACTATGAGTGGCATCCAGTTGGTTAGTCCCAACTAGAATAGATTTTTCAATCAATTGTTCAACCACAAATGAGGCAACAAATAGGTAAATCTCATTGATTCAGTGAGTTTTCTGTAGTGAAAACAGCAATAGGTAATGGAATGAGCCATATTTACAGAGAGATAGCATCCTAAATATATTAAAACTTTTGTCTCCTTCCATGGCAATTATCGAAGACAGTACTGAAAAAGAGTTCATTTAGATGATATCAAAAATGTTATATTCATTTTATTGTTGAATGCCTTGAAGTTGTTTCTGACTTGTGGTGACACCAAGGCAAACTTAGGGTGACCCTAATGCAAACTTTTCTCACGGTTTTCTGGCACTAAGAGTGTATGACTTGACCAAGCAGGAGTTCAACCCTGGTCTCCAGAATTGTAGCCCAACATTCAAACCACCATGCCATGCTGACTTTCAGATTAGGTTATCTTAACATAATGGACAGCTGTTATGTACTTTTATTTTGCTAGTCCACTGGAATACCAGAATTATGATACTGTGAATATACTTTAATGAATAACATACATGGAAATTCAGTAAATCAAAATCTCATTATATTTAGTTGAATTTAAGAATACTGAACTGGATTGTAGAGAGGACTTATTGCACACTCAAAAAATTTCCAATAAAGTCCCTATGTGTCCAAAAGGAATGTAAAAATATCTTTTAAAAAATTACCTTGGTGAAAAGGATGTTATGAAACTCAGCATACTTGGTCAAAAATAAGGAAAACAGTTTTGGCACTTTAAAAATGGTAACTGGGTTGTACTTGTGTAGAAATGTGGGGTTTTTTTTTCTTTTTTTGCACATATAGCTTTTTTTGTATAAAAAGCAAGATTTTTACATGAGAAATGGTAGATATTATGCAAAATATGTCAGCCAAAATATGTTTGTTACTCCAATTGTGTAGAACCATTGAATCAAGTAGATTTACCTATGTATTGACCCCCCTTTCCACAACTGATTCAATGTAATTATTTTGAAGAATAACTAACAGATTTCTGACTATTGTTTCCTGTGCGAAAGGCACAGGAGTGCCATATCAATTTCTGTGAAATTTTCTTCTAATCTCCAGCACCGTAAATGTTAGGGAGAAAGGGAAAGTAAAAGTTGGAATATTATGGATTAGTCCCAACTAGAGGAAATCCGTTGAGTCAATTGTTAGCTGATGAGTTAACATGTCAGTAAATTATATTGATTCGATGGCTGTTCTGTAACTGAGACTAGCAAGACGATTTACGCAACGGTTTTAAAAGGAAGAATATCAACTGGAGTAATCAGAATGAACATATTTATTTATTTATTTATTTATTTATTTATTTTATTACATCATTTCTACCCCGCCCTTCTCACCCATCAGGGGACTCAGGGCGGCTTACAATATACATCGGAAACACAGTTAAAAATCATCCAAGATTAAAAACTACAATAAAAATTAAAATATAAATTAAAAACCAGCATAATTATACATCTAAATATACATTTCAGGCGCATTTTTCATGTCCAGGTGGGGGTCTGTCAATGAGTCATATATTCATATTGCAATTCTGCTGTTACTCATGCTCAAATGCCTGCTCCCATAACCACGTTTTTGTTCTTTTTCGGAAGGACAGGAGGGAGGGAGCTTCCCTAATTTCGTTTGGGAGGGCGTTCCATAGGCGGGGGGCCACCACTGAAAAGGCCCTGTCCCTCGTCCCCGCCAGCCGCACCTGTGAGGCTGGCGGGACCGAGAGCAGGGCCTCCCCGGAGGATCTCAAATATGTGCTTTAAGATTGTGCTTAAGACTGAAAATAGAGGAGGAATGAGATTTCAGGAGGAAGGACATTCCTAGAAGCAGCATGGAAAGGGTTACATTTATGGCAACCCTAACATAGTCCTATTATGCAGTTTTCTTGCACTGAAAGTGTGTAACTCACCCAAGGCCACCCAGTGGGTTTCCATTGCTGAGAAGGGAATTAGAGTCTAATTCCCTAATCTTGGCCGAAGCATGATAATGTTACTTTTTAAAATGACAGTTCCTAACATCTTGCTGACCAGTATGATTACTAAGCATGCTTAAGTCCCCGTTTTTGGGGAAAGGCAGAGTATAAATATAAATAATATCAATATTTGCAGTGGCTGTAATCCAAAAACTAGCATATCCAAACTTCTGTCTTGGACTCAAGGCTACTGATGTCTGAATATTTGCTACTGCTCATTCATACCCAAGGCTGCTACAGCCCTGATTAAATGTAATGATTTGATCAAGTACTACATGGAATTGATGTTCTTTGTGAATAATATTAGCAAGTTTCTCATCTCTGACACATTAAATTAGATCATTCAGTGAATCTGAATTCTCCTCTGCAAAATGAAGGCTCAAACCATGAAGGTTTTCCATGAGTTTGCATTGCCTGTGGTGTTATTTTGGTGACTTATGTCTAAATCTGATCTTATCAAGCTCCAAGCAGCTGCAAGTGCAGAAAAGCTAGGTTTCCATCAATAATTTAACAAGTCTGACTCATTACAAAGTCACTGCAAAGGATGGAAATATTCATACACTGTCTGGGTTTTTTCTCTTTAAAGGGTGCTTATGAAATGTTTTTGAAGCAAATTACAGTATAGCTGTGTTTAATTGCTAGGTATCTGAAATGTCTCCCAGCATGCACACACATACCTGTATGTGTTGTTGTGTATATTAGGCCCTGTGGATCATGTTTAAAACAAAGGTAGGTGCTGTGCAATTTTCCAGACATTGTTGAACTATAGCTTGCAGCAGTCTTAACCATCATAGTCAAGGGGAGAAATGTCTGGAAGTTGAAGTCTAATCATATTTGGAAAGAATATGGATAATTGAAATGGGTTCCAGTTATCAAGGGGGTCAGGCAAGACTACATTGTATCACTCTTATCAATTTAATATATACTGGATTAGACTCAGAGGAAGGAGGCATGAAAATTGGAGGAAGGAACATCAACAATTTACGATGTGCAGAATACCACTAGCTGAAACAAGCAAAGATTTGAAACAGTTATTGAAGAAAGTTAAGGAAGAAAATACTATGACAGGTTTATAGCTGAACTTTAAGATATAAATGTCAACAGACTTACATAACTTTAAGGTAGATGATGAGATAATGAAACAGTTTAAAGTTTTCCATGACTTGGGCTCAGGGCACTTCCAGACAATATCAAAATGTGGGTTTTAAAAGTGGGGCAAAAAAAATCCTGTTACCTAACACTAGTCCACACACAGGCCTGTCAGTCCCAAGAAGTGCTCCCTGCCATCTTCACACTTTCCTTTGAAGCAGATTTTACAAGTCTGCAAGATTGGGGTGGGGAGCGGCAAGGAACATCCAGTGGAAGTTTAAAAAAAAAAATCTCTCCAAGATATGCTGGACCTCATATGCATGCAGGCGGAGATACTAAAATACACACAAACATTTCTTATCCTTTCTTTTCACCCGATTCAAAATTCAACCTCTGTTTAATATTATAAACATTAGAAGAAAGGAATAGTTGCAGAGAGTTCTAATTACTTTCCAACTGTGCTTAGACACTTGTGTGTCCATGGCTCCATTTTTGACAGCCCGATCAGCTATTACAGGCTTTTAAAATGTGCCTGTGTGCTGGTGCAGTCCATATAGGGGGCTCAGAAAAAAGTTACATGTTTTGCCTGACTGTGGGAATATGCAGTCATGTGAAGGTGCAGTTTTTGGGTAGAATAGGGTTTTAGGAACATCTTTTAAATGCATACTTTTCAGCTGTTAATCTAATTCCACCTGCACTTTCAGCCAAATGTCATTTAGCCACCACCCACCCCCTTTTATCCCATTTTCTTCTGGGTTTTACTGCATGTGTAGAAGGGCCTTCAGTTAATCAGAATCAGAATGGTTCAAGGAGGAATTTATTGTGCTTCAGAGCCAGACATAGACTGGTAACATCTTCTCCTGAGATCCATTAATACCTCCATGGATTATGTCATCAGCTGTTGGGAGAGTTGTCCCAGAAAACCACAAGACCTTTTCATGACAGAGTGTGAAAGAGACAACAACAATAACAGACACAAACAGGCATAATATGAACCTAAAAGCCAACATGGAGTAATGGTTTGATTGTAGGATTAGGACTCTGGGAGACCAAAGTTTGAATCCCCACTCAGTCACGGAAGTCCACTGGGTGACCTTGGGCAACTTACACTCTTTCATCCTCAGAGAATGACTCTTTCTGAACAAATCTTGTCAAGAAAAGCCTATGATACGGTCACCTTAATGTTACCATATATTGGAAATGACTTCAAGGCACACAGTAGCAGTGGCAAAGGAAGTAGACTTAAGTAGAGTAATATAGTGGTTGAGTGTTGGGTTAGGATTCTTAGAGACTAGGTTTGAATTCCTGCTTGGGCATAGAAACCTACTGGGTGAAACTGGACATTCTCTCATACTTAAAAGAAGACAATAGGAACACCTTCTGAACCAGTCCTACAAAAAAAAACAAAAAAACAATAGGTTTACCTTTATATGCCATAAGTTGAAAATGACTTGAAGACACATAATGACAACCACCAAGATGGACCGCCATAACTAACAATGTCAATTTGTGCTGTTTTGTGTTAGTGGACAAGAGAGGCAAAAGAGCAGAGCAAAAAGCAGTGGGGACAAAATATACCCAATAAACTGCAACTTTAATTTACGGAGTCAGAAGAATTTGTTCTGCATTTGCATGTATTTGTGTGTCTGTGTTTAGGGGAAACAATGTGACAATTTGTAATATTGAATGGAAACACTTGAATCAGTACCAGTTGTCAGTTTGGATTCTTTTATTCTGCATTTCATTGGAAAGAAATGGCCTGGTGCAAAGCATAGCCTAAAATAAAGGCAATCCTTACCAGCTTATCCGTACCAGAGCATACTAGTTACACAGTGCCTGGTTGTTAAACCCTGAAAGCCTCTCAAGAGTTCAGGCTGAGAGAATTTGGATACAAACCTGACCAGATGTTCAGGATTACACTTTTTGTTGCTCATGTCTTTTGGGTTCATAAATTTAAGCTCATCAAAGCATGAGATGAAATGGTTGTATTTTCTTGCTCCACAGATGACTGTAGCTCATCTTAAAATTAAACTTGTTTCACTTTATTCGTTATGTGTCATGACCTGCTTCACGCATAGGGAAGATTAAAAAAACAATGAAGCTAAATCCAATTAAGAGATGGAATTTTATTACAGCATGCAGGCATCTCTTTCTTTCTGTTTTTCTTTTTCTTCTTTCTTTCATTCTTTGTTCTCTTGTACTGGTGTTGCAACAGCTACACCTTCCATTCACCTCAAATGTCATGGGATCAAACTGCTCCATGCATGAAGCAAATGAGGTGCACCTTTGGAATACAGGTTTAGGTCTCTGGTAAAGCACATATAGTTGTCCCTCCACATGTGCAGTTTTGATTTTTGCTTACTTGATTATTCACAGATTTGATATTAAATGTTCTCCCTATGAATCTCTTGGTCCTCCAGTATGATTCTATGGTCAACTTCATCCAGTCATGCTGAAAGACTTAGAGATTTCTACAGAGAACACCTCTCTAGGTATCTCTAGATTCTCCAATGTGATTCTATGGTCAACATGCAGCAGAAGTGTTCAGTTGAAGGAAGACTTCAAAATTCCCAGAGATGCATTATCTTAAGGTTAAAAAGTCAATTTCATTTTCACTTTTATGGGGGTTCTGTGCCTCTATTTCCAGTGATTGTGACTTGCTTTGCATGCATACGGCCACTGACGCAATCACATAGAATCATAGAGTGAGAAGAGATCACAAGGGCCATTCAATCCAACAATCCCTCAGTGAAAAGTGAACATGCCCCATATGTTTCCAAATATATTTTTAGAGGGAAGAAATATTCTCAAGAAATAGTGGCATTTTCTGGGAATTTTCCATAGTTTTCTATACTACTGAAGTTCCTCCAGTGTCATTGTCATTCTTGCTCTCCAGTTTCCTTGGGTTCAGACAGTTTAGACAAAAATAGACAAAAATAACATATTGAACCCAATAAGACTTGTAACAAAATGTACATCTCTGCTTGAGCATTCATATATTTCAAAAATTGATAGATTATTGTCAAAAAAATAAGTGCAAACAGATTGTGTGGCAGTTCCAAACTGCATTATATGGTGATGTAGGTGGGGCCTCAGTAATAATAAAAGAAAGAATATGCATCCCAGCTCACAAAACATGTGGTTTAATGATTTTAGTGTTGGGAGTTTAGGGGTCAAATCCCTACTCAGCCATGGAACCCCGCTGGGTCATCTTGGGCAATTTTTACTCTCTTAGCTTCAAAGAGGAATCGTAATATCAAACATCCGCTGAAGAAATTCTGCCAAGAAAACTTTAGGCTAGGGTAGACACCAGTTGGAGTAGTCCTGAAGACACATAATGATGTAGTAGCGGACAAGGACTGTGGGAGACTAGAGATCAAATCTCTGCTTGTCCATGCCAACCCACTGGGTAATGCTAGACACATTACCCTCTTTCAGCCCTAGCAAAGGCCATCTGAACAAATCTTGTCAAGAAGATTCAGTGACAGCATATATTGAAACCACTGTCACGGAATCTTATTTACTGATATATTGGTTTCAATATATGCAGATTAAGGAGCACTACATAGAAGATTAAAAAAAACTAGGATTTAGTGAGAATGAAGAATTTTGGGACAAACTGATTCAATCTAAAAAAAGACCATAAGAAAAATATATATAAGAAATTACTAAGTTGGGCTACAGAAACAGAGGAGATAAAAAATTCCATGATAAAATGGGCAAGAAACATCGGGAGACCCATTAAACTGAAAAATTAGGAACTGATTTGGACTAAAAAATTGAAATCCACCTATGCATCGGCTCTGAAAGAAAATTGGTTAAAGATGCTACATCATTGGTATATAACCCCCCAAAAATTAGGCGTAATGTTAAAAATTTAGATAACAAATGTTGGAAATGCAAGTCACAAGTAGGATCATATTGCCATATGTGGTGGACCTGCAACAAAGTGAATGATTACTGGAAAATGATACATGGTGAATGTTGTAAGATACTGAATATAGAGTACCCAATTAAACCAGAGTTTTATCTACTAGGAGTGACAGATACAGAAACAATTGTAGACTTGAATAAAGACAAACTCTTTACATATTTCACAACAGCGACAAGGATAACATTCGCAAAGTATTGGAAAACAGAGGATATACCAACATGTCATGGAACCCAGTTACAGGGCTTTGGTAATTCAGCCCTGTAACTGGGAGTCATAACATAAACAATCCCAGAAGCACCTGGCAGAAGAAGATAAAATATGCCTGGGAACTTGGGACCGAAAGTATAAACAGTTATAATTGGTCTAGTGTGTGAAAAGGGTAGTAATGTGATATTGGAGGTGGGACTTGATGATGATATTTACGTGTGGTGTTACGTAGCATCAAAAGTTATAAAAATAGTTGTATGTAAACATTGAGTCATTCTTGACTTTTCCAAAGTCATGTGTTCTTCAATAAAGATTGGATTTGAGAGCAGTTATCTCTAATCTGCGTTCAGACTGATCCTTTGAAGTGAGCAGGACAATTAAGTCAAGAATCCAGTTCTCACCCTCCTGCAAATTTGCAGTGAAGTGATAATGAGCAGGGAAGGAGATCAAAGCCATGACGGAGCAAAGGGGCCTTCGCTGGGAGCTCGGCCGTTGGCAGAAGAGACATTGCAAGCCATAGCTTCCTCTACGGGGTACCCCAAGCCGGACGGCGTGACCCAGAGGATTCCCAGAGGGGGAAGAGGCGTTCCGGCGGCGGCAGAAACCAGTTGGGGATCTGGAGGAAGCATGCCGGAGACCGTGGCCCTGCGGCTATCCATCCTGGAAACTCATTTATCCAGGCTGTCGGATACCGTGGGGAGAATAGTGCCAATATTGGAAGAGAATCTCCAAAAAGAGCACATCCGACATGGCGCCGAGAGAGAGCCAAGCAAAGGAGGTGATTGGAGCCAGAGGGGACAGCGAGCTTCAACGCAGAGTCCCGCGGGGGCAAGGGACGAGGGAGACGAGGAATATTGGCAAGAGCTTGAGTTCCGGAACAGAATGGCGCGCGAAGTGGAGCGCCAGCAAGCTCTGGGAATTCTGAGGCCGCCAACCCCTACAGAGCTCCCAACCCCCCGAATGGGAGTCGGAGTAGAAAGACCACTGGGGCCAGGGATCGGGTCCAGTGGATTAGCAGACGAAGGCGGAGAGCAGCAGGAGATCCAGGAAGAGGAGGAGGATGTGCCGTACGACGAGGAAAGGCGAGATGCGGGGGCTACAGCGAGGCCAATATGCGGATGGGGTGAAGGGCCGACAGCGGCGGCAGGATTTCGGGAGCCGCGCAGAATGACCACCGGAGTGGGGCGCGGCGTGTTCCAAGGGGCCATCCAAGGAAACCCGATGCAACCCTTCCCCATGCCTCCCAGACAGCATCAACGGGCCGCTGAATGGATGCCAAGAAGGGAAGATCTCAAGCTAGAATACGGAGGGGAATCAGATGAACTGAACTTTTTTCTAATTAGCATCAGGGGATACATGGAAGACAATGCACACACATTCCCCTCCGAAGCAAGCAGGGTTCGGGCCATCGGCAACACCCTAAAGAGAGGAGCGGCCAGCTGGTATGTGCAACTACATGCCAGACAGGACCCATGCCTGAGGTAAGTGCCCCGCTTCCTCGCCGCACTGGAAAACCGGTTCAGAGACCGGCTAGAGCAATTGAGAGCGCGAGACCAGCTTAAAGGAATAAAGCAGAGGGACAAAACGGTGCCCGAGTACGCAGAGGAATTCCTCCACCTCGCGGAAAGGGTGCCAGAGTGGTCCGAAGTAACCAAAGTGGAAATATTTAAAGAGGGACTACGCCCCGAGGTTTTCAGCTGGGCAGCGCACAGAGATGACCCCGAAACGCTACAGGGATGGATTCAACTAGCGGGGCGCGTTGAATCCACCCTGGCCCAAGTAAAGCGCTTCAGGAGCAGCGGCGGCCAGCAAAGACCGGTGGCGAGAGGTCGAGGAGAAACGAGGAAACAGGAAAGACCCGGAGGGAGACCGGGGATTCCCTCCCGAGGAGATGACAACAAACCTAAACCGGGATGCTTTGTATGTGGGAAGACGGGCCATCGAGCAGCAGAATGCTGGGCCCGGAAGGGGGAGCCGCCAAAACCCTCAAAGCCCAAGCCAGCAACCGGGAGGCGTGCGGAGGAGGAGGTGCAAGCCCCAGAATCTTCAGAAAAATTGGTGAGTCGGGACAAACGCATGATAGTAGTGCCAATCTACCTCTCGGGGCTAGAGAATCGGGCCACCTGCAAGGCATTTGTGGATTGTGGTTGTTCCAGAAATATTATAACTCCGGAATTAGCAGGAGCGTTGAAATGCCAGCAGATGGCGCTTGACTCCCCAATTGCGTTTTCGCAGCTAGACGGATCAGTTGCTACTGGGGAAGTATCTACAAAGGAAATACGGGAGATCCCATGTAAAATAGGCAAATGGGAAGGAAGAATATCCTTTGTGATAGCCCCTATTGCCACATACCACGTAATATTAGGGATACCATGGCTCGAACAGGCAAATCCTGAAGTAGATTGGAGAGGAAAGAGCCTAGCATTTAAAGAACAGCAGACGCAATGGGAGATAAGCAAGATTGCAGAAGAGGAGGACGAGGGAGATGAAGAAGGTGAAATAGACCCACAGCTATTACCACCTGAATACAGAGACTTTGTGGATGTGTTCAATCAGAAAGAGGCAAGTAAATTACCCCCCAAAAGGAATATAGAAGTAGAAATTGAAATAACCCCAGGAGCAAACCTACCAAAACCAAAAGTGTATCCCATGTCTGTGCAGGAAAAGGAGGAATTGAGGAAATACATTGATAAAAACCTGGCGCGAGGCTTCATTAAGCCATCCAATTCTCCTCTCGGGGCCCCAGTGTTATTCAGGAGAAAGAAAGATAACTCCCTAAGATTGTGCATTGATTATCGAAATTTAAATGCAATTACTAAGGACAATAAATACCCTATGCCATTAGTAAAGGATTTAATTACCGTATTAAAGAAAGGGAGCATATTTACTAAACTTGATTTAATTGAAGCATATCATAAATTAAGAATCAAACCGGAGGATACTTGGAAAACTGCATTTTCCTGCGCATTCGGCCATTTTGAATATAAAATTTTGCCTTTCGGATTAAAAAATGGAGGCAGCTGCTTTATGCAGCTTATAAATGAAATACTGCACCCATTGTTGTACAGAGGGGTATTCATATTTCTTGATGATATCTTGATTGTGACTGAAGATAAGGAAAAGCACGTGAAATTGGTCCGGGAAGTTTTGCAGAGACTAAGAGAAGCAAAGCTGTACGCAAAACTGTCCAAATGTGAATTTAATAAAACTCAAATTGACTTTCTGGGGTACCGGATATCTCCAGAAGGGTTAGCTATGGATCCAGCTAAAGTATCAGATGTAAAGGAATGGGGAGTGCCTCAAACAAGGAGGCAATTGCAATCATTTCTGGGGTTTGCAAATTTTTACAGATCCTTCATAAAAGGCTTCACGCAAATAACTGCACCCCTTACTGAACTTTTAAAAACAAAAGGGAAAGGAGAGACAGCAAAAGTAAAAGCTCCTGGCGCCAAACTAAGTTGGACGCCAGAATGCCAAAAGGCATTTGAAACCCTAAAAGAATGCTTCACAGAAGGACCCATTCTAAAACACCCCGATATCAGGAGCCCTTTCATAATCCATTGCGATGCATCAGACTGTGCGTATGGGGCAGTACTATTGCAAAAGGATCAAAATGGGAACTTAAAACCCTGTGGATATTTGTCCCGGAAGTTCAGCGAAACTGAAAAATGTTGGCCGATATGGGAAAAAGAAGCACTAGCCATATTAAAAGCCTTAGAATGCTGGCGGCACTTTCTCGAAGGAAGCGGAATCCCATTTGAAATTTGGTCTGACCATAAGAACCTCCAGTATTTAAAGTCTCCTCGAAAATTGTCCCCCAAACAGATTAGATGGGCACAATACTTCAGCAGGTTCGATTTCCAATTAAAGTTTTTTCAAGGGAAGCAGAATGTCTTGGCAGATGCCCTTTCACGCATGCCTCAACACGAAGGAATAACCACAGCAAAAGAGGGAACAATATTCTCTGATAAACAATGGGGCTTAGCTGTCAGGACAAGAGCACAAACCCAAAAAGAGAACACTGCTATGGTTGAACTCGGCGGGGAAGATAATTGGGGAAACGAACTGAAACAATCTTATGAAGGAGACCAGTGGATCGCATCCAATGCAGAACAGGGGGAGCAGAAGGGGGGATTTTGGTTTGTGAACAAGAAACTGTATATCCCAGCAACATTAAGGATCAAGATTTTGAATCGTTTTCACAATAACCAGAGCGCTGGTCATACAGGAATTACAAAAACAACAAAAGCAATAGCAAAACATTGCTGGTGGCCAGGGATGAGGAAGGACATAAAGAACCATGTGGTTCAATGTGATGATTGTGCCAGAAATAAATCGAGAGGAGGGAAACCAATGGGATTATTACAAACAGTAGCAGAACCTACCAGACCTTGGGAATGTGTAGCTATGGACTTTGTGGGGGAACTACCGGTTAGCAAAGGACATCGTTATATTTGGACAGTATTAGACCTGTTTTCTAAACAGGCCCACTTTATAGCACTGCCGAAACTACCATCAGCCGAGAAACTAGCTGAATTGTACATAAACCACATTTACAAACTGCATGGATGTCCCAGTAGAGTGGTCAGTGACAGAGGAGTACAATTCACAGCAAAATTTTGGGAAAAATTCTTGGAAATGCTAGGAGCAGAAAGGAGTTTAAGTTCTGCTTTTCACCCCATGACAAATGGGGCGGTAGAACGCACTCAGCAGACACTTGGGCAGTTCCTTCGAATGTACTCTAACATGAGGCAAAATGACTGGTCTCGGTGGTTGGCTTTTGCAGAACTAGCTTTTAATTCGACTATACATTCAGCAACAAACAAAACCCCCTTTGAAGTAGTTTACGGGTATGAAATACAGCCTCTACCCCAGCTGCCAAGATGGACAGAGAATGAGGGAACAGAGGCGGGGAAATGGAAAACGCAAATGATGGAATGCTGGAGTCAAGTGACTGCATCCTTAAAGGAAGCACATAAAAAGTATAAAGTGTTTGCAGATAGAAAGAGGGTGGAAGGTGATAAATTGGAGAAAGGAGATTTAGTGTGGTTAAGTACCCAAAACATCAAACTGGGGCTACCTTCGAAAAAATTGGGCCCCAAATATATTGGACCATTTAGAATACAGGGTGTTATCAACGAAGTGACTTTCCAGTTGGCATTGCCAAAAAGTTTAGGGAAAATTCACCCTGTATTCCATCGTAGCTTACTGAAAAAATATCTGGGTACTTTGGACAAAATGGACACATAGAATTATTGTTTTGTTTCAGATTTGTGATGAAGGAAGAACCGAAGAGGAGGACGAAGAAAAGGAGGGCACCATGTCATGGAACCCAGTTACAGGGCTTTGGTAATTCAGCCCTGTAACTGGGAGTCATAACATAAACAATCCCAGAAGCACCTGGCAGAAGAAGATAAAATATGCCTGGGAACTTGGGACCGAAAGTATAAACAGTTATAATTGGTCTAGTGTGTGAAAAGGGTAGTAATGTGATATTGGAGGTGGGACTTGATGATGATATTTACGTGTGGTGTTACGTAGCATCAAAAGTTATAAAAATAGTTGTATGTAAACATTGAGTCATTCTTGACTTTTCCAAAGTCATGTGTTCTTCAATAAAGATTGGATTTGAGAGCAGTTATCTCTAATCTGCGTTCAGACTGATCCTTTGAAGTGAGCAGGACACCAACAAAGGAGCAATGGTTAGACAAAGTTCTGGAAATAAAATATATGGACAGATTGACTTTTTTTGTTAAAGAAAAATACAGGCAGACTGGACGAGACAGACTGGTTGAGTTTTGAAGAATACATAAAGGCTGAAAATAGCAAGTAAAAATGAAAGTTACAGGCAAGGGAAAGAGAGATTGGACTGAAATAGGCTAAAAAAGAAACTGAATGAAAGTAAGAAGAATGGAAGTCAACATTCAACCCATCCCCTTTCCCCCCTACCCCCTTTCCCCACCCCACCTTTTTTTCTTTCTTCTTTCTAACCTACCTTTCTTTTCCCTCCCCTTCCTCTTTCTCTGGAACTTTTATCCTTTTATTGTATAAAATTTTGCTTAATAAAAATTACAGTAAAAAAGAAGAAGATTCAGTGACAGCTTCATCTGGTTGCTTCTGTAAATTAGGAATGATCTGAAGGCACACACTAGCACCTACAAAAAGGACACACATGAAGATGGGAAATATGTATCCACAATCAGGACATCAGCACCATTTCCAAAAGATACCTATCTTATTCCAAAAGGCAGAAGTGAGAAAATATTGGAATTCAGTTAGGCTCAGATTGCAATGTTTCAGATTCCCTTGTGACGAAATATATAATTAAGCCTCCCCTTGCTTCTCTAAAATTCACTTCCATTGCTAAAGAAATCCATTATCAGAGAAGGGAGAGATGTTTACTGGAAGCCATAGATAGCAGGTGCCAGTGCAAGAAGGCAGTTCTGAGCTGCTGGACATATGACTTGGCAGTTTCTAATGTTCCTGTCTATTTTCTCACTATGCCTTCTGAGTTTACAGCTAGAGGTAGAAGGCAGTTTCCCACCTCCTGCAGCTGATCGAAGATAATACTTCCCTGTCATGCTTGACAGTTTGTCAATATGTACTAGATTCTAAAATACTAAAAGCATTTCTGATTGACAAGAAAAACAGAATGCATGGTATCTTGATGCTGGGCATTTTCAATAGGATGAACTCCCGTAACACCATGCTTATGTCAATTTGTGCTTTCTCGTGTGTAGTGAAGTAACAGTTGAACATATGCACATATGTGTGTGAATATGTATGTGTGTGTGAGAGAGAAAAAATAACAGGAGACAAAAAGAGACCACTAACAGTACTGCTATAGATTGCATGTAGCTTTGTAGTGGGAAATGTTTTACTACAGGTTCAGTCTCAGTTGGCTCTAGGTTGAATTGGAAAGGCTCTTATCTTAAAACATTGAGAATGACTGCCAGTCAGAGTAGAAATTATGACCCTTGTTGAACAAATGATCTGTTGTTGTTAACTGAGTGACTAGCAACATCCACTGAAATTTCCTCTTCTCCATAAACATTAAAGATACTTATAACAAGAACTGTTGAAATCCCACCTTCCACACAACTGTAATTAGGTATAGGAATCATCTCCAGTTTTTAATTTAGCAACTCTATCTTGGACCCTACAGTTGTCTGTTTCTTAGCTAAGACTGTGAAGAAGTGTTGGATATTTTTGTGTAAGAAATTGTGCTCCAACTCATCATGTGACCCACTCTTTTCTTGCTTCGAACAGAATCCTCTGAAGCTATTCCTGGGATCCCTACCACATATGCTGCTATCTTACGGCTCAAGTCTCTCAGTTCATCCTACTCTTCAAGAACCAGGCAGAGATCAAGCAGTCCTCCCTTGGGAAGTATCTCCTCACCAAGCTGGCATGGAGCAGCTGCACAACAACAACAACAACACTCACCCACAAACCTCTATCACATTTCAGAGGCCTTCAAACATGATGGTAAGTTTACTTTTCCCTTGAGAGTGCCTTTGTATCAAAAAAACATGAATCTCTGGAGCATATATTTTCATAAAGGAGTTATTGTATTCAGAATGGCCTCTGCAGCTGCCAGTAAATATCAACAAACTGCTTCTAAGGATGGGGAGTCACTTTTCTTTTAATCACTTAGATTAATCTTAAAATGAGCACTTCTAGAGTATTTCCTGGGGTTCTTTTCTTATCCAAGCCATGAAAATGTGACTGTAAAAAAAAACATGAAATGAAATTGCATTAGAGCACAGCCTGATCTATATTACTTACGTCTATATCTCTGAAAGTCAAGACAGTGGGGCCATGAAAACCAATATATCTTCAATATACTGATTGCTTCAATATTTTTCAAATTGACTCCATAACACTAGTCATGTAGTTTATAACTGTGAAGATCTATTTATCAAACTAATTTTATCATCAATCAAACATGTTTCATAGAAGGCTTCCATAATACTTGTAATGTATATCTTTGTATTCTTCCAGTGTAAAAATTCTCTGAGATGATAAATAGTATGTATTACTCAGATGAATTTTTCTCCTAACATTTCCCACTTTTCTTGTGAACCTTAATAATATCTTAATGTTATTTATGCCAGCATTACTAAAAAAAATATAACCACAATTACATAAATATGGAAATATTGTTCAAATCCGGACAAGGGAAAAGCTAGAATAATTGCTCTTAGCAAAGGCTACACATGATGAATGAATATTAATGAAAATTTTGCAAAATTAATATTCAATATTTAATGAAATTTTACATTGAAATTAATTAGTTGATATGATTAATCATATTTCAAAATAAAAATGATGTTCAATACCATGATTTTGGTCCCCAAATATGCTTTCAACATATACACTAGGTCAATATATATAGGTAAATACAGTATATTCACAGTATGATGAGAAGCTGATAAAAAGTCATCGTGTTTACTATACCCTCCAATTGCACCAGTGTGGCAGAGATAGTCTTAAATAACTGTTCCAGCTTTTCAACTGCTCTTAAAATGTCTCATTTTCTCTCCTCCACTTCCTGACCTCCCCCCATAGCCTCAGCTTATTTTAGTTGCAGTGAGGTGCAGAAACTATTCGATATTTCTTCACTCAACAAGGGATAGAGGGAAATGAGCAGGAACTCAGCCTTCTCAGTAAGCTCAGGAAAACAAACTGCCGCAGTCTCGTCTGTCTTGTGTGTTCTTCTGCATTGATAGTTTTTGCTATCTTGACCACACTCTGATGTTGCTTGGCCATGTGTGTCCTGGTTTTCATTTATGGAATATTGGAGGACACATGTTTACTCATCTTGCTTTGATGGTACTCCATGACTTGGTTGTAATGCTCATCAAGGCTACAAGTCCACTGATTTCAGGACTGATTTCAGATATATAACAATTGTACAGTTGGTTCTAGGTATCTGCTGGGGTATGGTTTCAGGATTCCCAATGGACAGCAAAATCTATAGATCCTCAAGTCCCTTTTGATATAGTAGCAAGTATCATGGTGACCCTTATGTAAAACAGAAAAAATCAAGGCTTGCTTTTTTTCCTTTGTGTGTGTGTGGATATTTTCATGCCTTGGAGGGGGGAACGTGTGGGTGCAGAATCAATAGCTACAGAGAATTAAATCTACCTTAAGATAACACTGGCTTGACACTATGTCTCCCACATGATATGGCTGTGTGTAAGAGAGAGAGAGAAGGTGAGGAAAGGTGCAACAATATAACTAGAATAACCACATGTATGCTGCACTTACAATCTTAGAAGGAGAACTAATGAGAGAAAGAGAGATTTATCCAATTTACATGTTTGTGAGTTGTCTTTTTCCGCTGAGAAAGAGAAAGAGGTCGGGGGAACAGCAGAACTTCTTTATTGTAAAAATATTGCAAAATCACTTTCCCGAATTGTCCTCCCACATTAGTGTTCATAATATTGTACAACATAATAAAATGTTGTAAAATATGAAAACCGGGTTGTTGTATGTCTTTCAGGCTGTGTGGCCATGTTTCAGAACATGGAACATGGCCACACAGCCCAAAAGACATACAGCAACCCTGTGATCCCGGCCATGAAAGCCTTCAACAACACAATATGAAAACCATCAGAATAAAGACCACATTGTAGCCTCTAATATTAAACAGTAAATGTCTTCAGAGCAAGGTCATCATTTTTTTAAAGGATTGATTTAAAAAAATCTTGTTAAGATGTTTCTTACCAATAGACTCTTTGTAGTCTGACAAGGGAAAGTTTTCCTCATAACAAGAATATGTTTCAGCTATTGTTTAAACATCAAGAGGGGATCACCATGAAGTCTGATTCTGCTCATGTATATATATAGACTGAAATTTAGAAATGAGTATAATAGATCAGATATAAGTTCCATACACCACATTGCAATGAAGATAGCAATAGCCAAGTGGCTTGTGTGTCTGCCGAGATTGCTGTTGAAAGGCTAACTGTGAACGGGAAACTTCAAAACCCCTGTTTTCTCTTCTCTTGGCCCTTTATCTTTAAAGCAGACCTAAAAGATAAAGATCAAAACACTATGATTCTACTTCCTTTACTGCATCTAATAGAATCCTAGGGGAGGGGTTGTTTTTTGTTTGTTTGAGTTGTTTGGTAAGGTCCTAAAGCTCTCTAGCGGAGAATTTCAAACCCATCTAACCAGACTACAAATCCCAAGATTACATAGAATGACACTATGGCAGCTACCTGTATAGTGTGAGAGAGCCCCTCGACAGAACAGCACAGCAAACAGAGGATATATTTTACTTAAAGAGTGTCCTCCACCAGCCCTTCCAACAGAGAGCTGCCCTGTTCAAAGAAAGAGACATGATCACCCAATAATAGTAACTCATGCAAAAGCAGAGAATTTCCTAGAATGACAGAATCATAGAGTGAGAAAAGACAACAAGAGCCACCCAGTCGAACCCCATCCTGTCATGCAGGAATGTACAATCAAGACACTCTTAACAGATGGTGGCCTGGCTTTTAAATATTTGAAAGGATGTCAATAGTCTTTTGACTCCTTTTCTCCAATCTAAACATACCCATCTCCCTAAGCTATTCCTTGTAGTAGTTGGCTTCCAGACCTGTTACCAGTTTGATTGCCCTTCTCTGGATACATTCCAGCTTGTCAATATTCTGCTTAAATTATGGTCCCAGAAATGGAAACAGTATTTCAGGTAAAGTCTGATCAAACCATAATAGAGTGGTAGTATTATTTCCTTGGATCTAGATGCTTTACTTCTTTTGATGAAGCCTAGAATCACACTGGCTTTTTTAATGGCTGCAACACTTAAAAAAAAAACCCAATGTTGTCTCATGTTGACTTTGTGGTCTACTAAGATGCCTAGATTCCTTTCACATGTACTGTTGTAAATCCAGGTGTCACCTACCTCCCGTTTTTCCCACTATATACCTTTCAATGTGGCTTGCAAGAAAATAATTCCATTCTACAAAAGTTCAAAATACGTTTAAATTACCAATACAACTTAAAATAATTTAAAACAAAAAGTTACAAAGAAGAACAACAAACACATCACATGAAAGACCATTTCCCTCTGTGCAGCCAACCCTCAAATATTTGCAAAAACAAAAAGACCTATGAAAGGATAGCAAGGAGAGTACCAATTTTGTAAGCTGCCTTGAGTCCTCTCGGGTGAGAAAGGCAGGGCAGAAATGCTGCAAATAAATAAATAAATAAATCCAATTTCTAAGAACAGAGTTCCAGAGCCTGGAAGCCTAATTTTGGCTTTCAGTCTTCTGAGGTTAAATAGCTTGCCATCTGTCCGATAGATGATTTCCACTCCGGTGGGAAGCTTCCCATCAACAAGATGAAGTATCATAGTGATGAAGATGGAAAATAAGGTTGGGGCAATAACACATCCCTGTTTGACACCTGATTCCACCCTAAATGGGTCACTTTGGGAACCACTGCTGTCCAAGACTGTTGCTATCATGTCATCATGGAGAAGCCGCGGGATGCTCATAAATTCATCAGGGCACCCGATTTTTTGGAGGATGGTCCAGAGAGCACTGCGATTTACTGTGTCAAATGCCTTTGCAAGGTCAATGAATGCCATGTACAGAGGTTGATTTTGTTCCCTGCATTTTTCTTGGAGCTGTAGTGCAGTGAAGATCATGTCCACTGTTCCTCAGGAGGGGTGGAAGCTGTTCTGGGATTCTGGGAGGGTGTCTTCGGAGACAGGTAGAAGGTGGTTTGCAAGAATTCTTGCAAGGATTTTCCCAGCGGAGGTTAGAAGGGAGATACCATGATAGTTTCCGCAATCTGCACTATCCCCTTTCTTGAAAAGGGTAATGATTGTGGCATCCTTGAAGTCTGCTGGGATTTTCTCGGTTGCCCACACTTTTTCAATGAGCTGGTGGAGTTGTATCAGTTCAGGTCTACCCTCTTTGAAGATTTCAGCAGGGATCCCATCAGGTCCACTGGCTTTGTTATTATTTTTTTGTTGTTGACTGATGGCATTGCCAAACTAGGCAGTACTGCAAGCTCATCTCTGGTTTGTTGTTGTGGGATTTGTGAGAGGGTTTCTTCGGCCACATTGGAGCTGTGATTCAGGAGGTTATGGTAGTGCTCTTTCCAACGTAGTGCAATTGATCTTTTGTCCTTCAGAAGTTTGGTTCCATCTGATGAGCGTAGAGGGTGTATGCCATGGTTTCTTGGTCCATAGATTATCTTTGTGGCTTTGAAAAATCCCTGAGCGTCATGGGTATCTGCAAAGTGTTGGATTTCTTCAGCCTTCTTTGTCCACCAGATGTTCTTGAGTTCTCTGGTCATTCTTTGGGCCTCAACTTTTGCACTAGCATAGATCTTTTTCTTAGCAGCACAGTTGGTGTCTCTGCCATGTTTGGAAGGCTTTCCTTTTCTTATCAATTAACTGTTGGATCTCTTAGTCATTTTCATCAAACTAGTCTTGATGTTTCTTAGTTTGATATCCGATGGTTTCTTCACAGGCTGTGATGATGGAGGTCTTCAGTTTGTTCCAATGTTCCTCAACATTTTTGTGGTGTTCTATGGATAGATGATTCTTGAGTGTTGCTTGGAGAAGGGCTCATTTGAAGGGCTCCTGAAGTGTTCATTTTGGGCCTTATTTTTCTTCCTTGGAGTCTGCAGTTGGGGGCGATCTTGATAGCCATCGTGAATTGGATTAACCTGTAGTCTGTCCAGCAGTCATCAGCACCTGTCAAGGCTCTTGTGAGAAGCACATTGCGGCGGTCTCTGGCACGTGTAATTACATAGTCTAAGAGGTGCCAATGCTTTGATTGTGGGTGCTTTCATGATGTCTTGAACTTGTTTTTCTGGTGGAAGAGTGTGTTGGTGATGACAAGGTTGTGTTCTGCACATTTGGTGAGAAGCAGGATGCCATTTGAGTTGCTATTTCCAGCCCGGTCTTTTCCTATGGTCCCTGGCCATAGGTCAAAGACTCATCTGACTCTTGCATTAAAATCCCCCAAGAGGATGTGGTTGTAAATGAGCCATGCTCAGTGTGCTGCTACAACTGGCCCCAGGCAGAAATTTTAATGTGGAGTTCTCACCTTCTGGCTAACATATAAAAATGCTGCATAAAGTCTACCATATCATCATTTGACTTTACAAAAACTGTCCAGACCCTCCTAGAAAACCGCAGCTTCTATGTGGAGTTTCAGGGCCAGAAAAGCAGATGGAGGAGGCAAAAGAATGGTTTACCCCAAGGCAGCGTTCTTGCACCAACCTTATTTAGCATCTTCACAAACGATCAGCCACTACCACCACTCACAAAGAGCTTTATATATGCTGATGACCTTGGCCTTACAACACAAGCAAAAGATTTTGAAACAGTTGAAAAGCAACTCACCAATGCCTTGAAAGACCTCTCCAGCTACTACAAAGAGAACCACCTGAAGCCTAACCCTTCCAAGACACAAGTGTGTGCTTTCCACCTACGTAACCGCGAAGCCAACAGGAAACTGAAAGTTACTTGGGAAGGCCAAGAGCTCGAACACTGTTTCCATCCTAAATACCTTGGTGTCACCTTAGACCGAACACTAACATATAGGAAACACTGCACGAACACCAAGCACAAAGTAGCTGCACGCAATAACATCCTGCGGAAACTGACTGGCAGCGCATGGGGAGCAGACCCACAAGTAATAAGAACATCAGCCCTGGTCTTGTCTTTTTCAACTGCAGAGTATGCCTGTCCTGTTTGGCACAAGTCTGCCCATGCGAAGCAGGTGGACATAGCACTGAATGAAACATGCAGAATCATCACGGGATGCCTTAAACCTACACCTGTTGATAAACTCTACAAGTTAGCTGGCATTGCCCCTCCCGACGTGCGACGGGAAGTTGCTGCTAACGGTGAGAGAAAAAAGGTCGAACATTGTGAAAGCCACCCACTGCATGGCTATCACCCTCCTCCCACCAGACTCAAATCAAGGAAGGGCTTCATGAGAACCACCACTCCTCTTGATGTTCCTCCAGCAGCAGCAAGGGTGTCTCTCTGGGCAGCTAAACCTGGCAATTCTAACTGGATGGCCCCCTAAGAGGGTCTTCCTCCAGGGGCAAACCAGGAATGGGCAACTTGGAAGTCCCTGAACAGACTCAGAAGTGGAGTGGGCAGATCAAAAGACAACTTGGCAAGGTGGCACTACCTGGAGGAATCCTCCTCCTTGTGTGACTGTGGAGCTGAACAAACAACTCAGCATATGTATGCTTGCCCACAATGCCCTGCCTCATGTACGGAGGAGGAGTTGTTTAAAGCTACAGACAATGCGGTTGCTGTTGCCCGCTTTTGGTCCAAAACTATTTAGTTGCTTGTGATTTCTTTTCTTTTTTTATTTTATTTCCATTATTTGAAACGTATTTGCTGTACCAATGCTTTTGACACGAAATAAAAACCTTCTGGCTGCCTCTGCCACTCCGCAAAGCAGGCTCTGGGTCCAGTGATCACTTTTTAGCTGCTGTTGGCTTCAGATGAAATTTCACAGCTGTGAGAGCCACCCCCATTAGGCAGAAGTTCTCACATAGATTTCTCACTCTCTGGTTTCCTCTGCTATTCAACCATATTTTGACCACTTCCAGAAGCGATGTTGCTTCCAAGTCTCTGCAAGGGAGCTGATTGTTGCTTGCAATACAGCAGTGGCTCTTTCAGATATGTGTACACTGAATCATGTCAACCCAGCCTGATACAGATGTCCACATCCAGAGTGACTCTGGAGCTTCTAGCAAACCCTATCTACCCTTGTGCCAGATTAATGGTGGTCAGATGCAGCATTTCTGCTTCGAATATAGTTGTACATTGTGTAGACTCTCCATAGCAATTGAAAGGAGTGGCCACTTTATTTGTGTAGACATGGCCTTGGTCTACAAAGGCTTATGCTATCAGCCTTTTTCTTTCAATCTCAAAGGTAGCAAAAGAGCCCTTTGCATACATTATACAGCATTTTTTTAAAAAAATGTTGGTGTCTTGGCTAACATTCTGGATATTTCATTCAAAAAGTCCTTAAAATAGAAGGGTATAACATGATTGAATTGTTCTCTATATGTATTATCCTGAGAATTTCAAAACTGATTAAGAGATCAGGCTATCTCTTTCCAGAGTAACAAAAGGTTAATTGAAAGCAAGGATTCAAAGTATGAGTACCAAAATGAAAACACTGTGTTGAATAACAGATAATACCTGGTTTATTTGAACCATATTATACAGCTGTTCTCCTTTGCTAAATCAAAAGAACATTGACTTCTTTAAAAGAGAAATGTATTTTTCATCTCTATCAGCATATTTTATATTCCTAATTGCCAGTATTCAATTTCACTTCACTTCACTTCACTTTATTTCTTAATTAGTCGCTCTCCACCCGAGTGCTCCGAGTGACTTACAATTTAAAATATCATTCCACAATATAAAAACATTCAACATAAAAACATTCAACAGTGACTATTTGGCAAATTAGATCTGATTTACTTAAATGCACAACCAAACAGCCAAGTCTTGAGCGCTTTTACAAAGGTCGCAATTCCGACATTGCTCTAACATATGGAGGCAATTAGTTCCACAGAATTGGAGCATAGGTCGAAAAGGCTCTACTCCTTGTAGCTTCCAGGTGTACCTCCCTAGGGCCCAGTTCGTATAGGAGATTTTTCTGGGAGGATCGAGGTGACCACTGATGGAAAAAAGGAATGAGGCGGTCCCTAAGATATAATGGTCCTTGGCCATTTCGAGCTTTAAATGTCAGGATCAGTATCTTGTAAGAGATCCAATGTTCTATTAGTAGCCAATGCAGTTGTTTCAGAATCGGTGTAATATGGGATCTTATAGATGATCCCGCTAGCAGCCTGGTCGCCGCATTTTGGACCATTCGGATCTTCTGGGTTTTTATCTTCAGAAGACTGGCGTATAAAGCGTTACAATAATCCAACCTAGTGGTGACTGTTGCATGGATTACTGTTGCCAATGCTTCTGTCGAGAGGTAGGATGCCAATTTCCTTGCCTGGCAAAGATAAAAAAAAGGCCTGTTTACTTATGGCAGTGATCTGGGCCTCCATCATCAGCGATGAGTCCAACACAACCCCAAGGCTTTTAACAGTATCAGATGGAACCAGAACCTCCCCATCAAAATCAGGCAGTGACTGGATTAACTCTGGTGGCTGGCCTGGCCAGAGTATCTCAGTTTTTGCGGGATTCACTTTTAGTCTACTTGCTCGCAGCCAACTCATCACTTCTTCCAAACACAGCTTAAAGTTCTCAGGAATCGTGGTTGTCCCAGGTTCAAGATGCAAGAGTTGCTGGGTATCATCTGCATACTGGTAGCACTCTATGCCAAAGCTCCGCACTAGTCCAGCAAGTGGTCGGACGTAGATGTTAAATAACAGGGGCGAAAGGATAGCACCCTGGGGAACTCCACAGCAAAGGCAGGAGATCTCAGAGCTTTGGCCTGACCACTCCACCCTCTGTCTCCAGTCCTGGAGAAACGAATTGAACCATTTAAGAGCTAAAGCTCGCACACCAGCTAGTCATGGTCCACGGTGTCGAATGCAGCTGTAAGGTCCAAGAGTACCAATAGCGCTGATCCACCCCGGTGTAACTGACAACAAATTTCGTCAGTAATAGCTACCAAGACAGTCTCAGTCCCATGACCTGAACGAAAGCCTGATTGAAAGGGGTCCAAGCCCGCAGTCTCATCTAACAATTGCTGTAGCTGTCCCGCTTCTGTCCATTCAATCACCTTGCTCAAAAACGGAAGGTTTGAAACTGGGCGGTAGTTACTTGGTATGGTGGTGTCTAGACTTGGTTTTTTGAGAAGAGGGTGAACCACTGCTTCTTTCAGGCACTCTGGGAAAATTCCTTGTTCCAAGGAGCTGTTAATGATGTTCCTTAAGGGATCTCATAGTCCCTCCCAGCACTCCTTAACCAACCTGGAGGGGCAAGGGTCGAGGGAGCAGGTAATCGGTCTTGCTGCAGCTAGAGTCTTTTCCAGATCTTCCATTTCTAATGGCACAAAAAGTTCTAGAAGTTTGTCACTAGATGGCCAGAAAGTTTCTAGTTCCCTCAATGTGTCCTCTGTGGGAGGTAGCCCTTCGCGAAGCAGATTGATCTTATTTATGAAGTAGCTCTGAAAGGTCTCTGCTGTAATATCTTGACTGGCCATATCTTTGGCTGGATGGGTTGGATTTATGATGTTACGAACAATTTTAAATATTTGAGCAGGTCGAGATCTGGCGGAAGCTATCAGTGAGGAATTATATTCTTTTTTGGCCTCTCTGGTGGCTGCTTTGTAGATTTTCTGATGTGTTTCGAGAGCCAACTTCGATGTTTCATCAGGTTTCTTGCGCCATTTACGTTTATTGCGCCATTTCTAATTACTAAGTATACTTAACTAAGTAACTTCTCCTGGTTCAACCAACCGCAAATTTGGTAATGAAATGTAAAATAAATGGAAAACAGATTGCTTTGGAATAATTAAGGGGAGAGGAGCAGAGGGGTGCATTCTGCCCCAATATGACTTTACTGCTAGTGGTGCAAGAAAGGCGCAAACATATTGTCAAGCCCTATTTGAGAATGCATGGCCAATTAACAACATGGCTACACTTGCAGAACTCTGTTTAGGCAACCATAAACCAAATGCACCCATTAATTACTTAATTTTATTGAATTTATACTCCACCCTTTTCCCAGCCTCGGATTAAATTCATTAAGCAATCACTGAAATTCTCCAAATGCATACAGAAGTGAACTGATTATGAAAAAGATACAATTTAAATCAAATGAAGAAAAATCTCATTTTTGTTTCTACAAATACACATAACTATTCATGAGGAGCCCCTGGTGGCACAGCAGGTTAAACTGCTGAGCTGCTGAACTTGCTGACCAAAAGGTTGGAGGTTTGAATCCAGTGAGTGGATTGAGCTCCCGCTGTTAGCCCCAGCTTCTGCCAACCTAGCAGTTTAAAAACATGTAAATGTGAGTAAATCAGTAAGTATCGCTCAGGCAGGAAGGTAACGGCACTCCATGCTGTTATGCTGGACACATGACCTTGGAGGCATCTACGGACAATGCTAGTTCTTCAGTTGAGAAATGGAAATGAGCACCAACCCTGAGTCAGATACAACTAGACTTAATGTCAGGGGAAAACCTTTACCTAAATATTAGTGTATCTTGTGGAAAAATGCAGAGGGTTTTGTTTTATTTTTCACCCTATATCCACTCATGTAAAAATAAATCTGAAAAAGAGTACTCTTTGGAAAATAGTGTGGGTAAGAGCGGCTGACCTGCTGAAACAAATGCAGGATGAATTAGGTTTGATTTGTACATAGATCACTAGCAGACACCAATGTTGCCAAGTTTTAGAACTGGGGGAGTCTGAAAACTGACAGGTGTTACTAAAAGTCTAGATGAAAAATGGGGGGAACATGTTGCCTGTGGGAAATTACAGTAGTAAGTGATGGCATATGCCTGTCCACATTTATTTCTCAACAGATCTGTCTTTGTTAAAGGAAGTCTTTTGATTTATTATGTATCAACATCCTTGTCACGACTCTTTATAACCTATTAATTTCTCTTCCCACATTCATCTTCTTGCACTGATATTAATAGTGAGGTTAGGAGATACAAGGTGACAATTACCAGCTGGACTTAGACTGGAGATTTGGATTTTGTAGGACCATACATTTGATCCCCTGATTCTGTAGGGCCTTTGTAAACTATGCAGTATTCAGAGGATTTTAAAAAATTAGTAGGCTGCAGATCATATTTTAGTGTTTTGCTGATGTTTTTAAATGTGAAATAGTGTTTTGGAATTACGTCTTTGGATCCTTTTTCTTTTAAATCCTAACATTAAATTCTTTCCATAAGTTTCTACACCATTTTTATCTCCTTACAAATGTCATATGAAAATGTGTCCATATTTTCTTATACATTTCAAATAAATTATCATTTTTGTATATACATTTCATCATTTCTTTGGGAAGCATTTTCCCTAACATATTTTTATTTTGTGCACATGTTGCCGTGGACTATTCATTTTAGTGCACGATCTTAAATGTCTGACACATCTCCAAACGTAGATTTGTATCTCTATACAATTTATTCATGTGTAGGTTCAGGAAGTGTAACCTTGTCCATTTTACATTCAAATAGGCGGTGCCTATTGATCTAATCACATTGGCATGTTTTCAAACTGCTAGGTTGGCAGAAGCTGGAGCTAACAGCAGGCACTCACTCTGCTCCCCAGGTTTGAACCTGGGACCTTTTGGTCTGCAAGTTCAGCAGCTCAGCACTTTAACACACTAAGCCACCGGAGGCTCTACAAATTGATAACACGTAGTAATATAGCTAGTATACATCCCTTGGAGAATGTTGTCCTCCTGCAACATGGGTGTGTGGTATAGCATTACCATGTATTGCAGCAGTGATGCTCACAAAACCCTCCAAATTCCCAGTGGCCCAGCTACCAAAACCAAAGTTGATTAAAACTGGGAGTTGGAATTTCACGGCATATATAAGTCCATGTGACTTCCACTCCTGCCTTTTCCTACATTCTTATTTTGGATATTTCTAGTTTATAATTACATAAGAGGAATTCCACAGGTGTAATCATTTTGAATTTTTTGATTCAGAGAATCTCTGAAGATGCCAGCCCCAAATTGAGGTGAAATGTCAGGAGAAAATGCTGCTAGAGCACGATCATATAGCTTAGAAACTAAACTACACAACAATCCAGTGATTCCGGCTGTGAAAACCTTCAACAATACATGTCATGTAATCATATTACATGGGCCTGAAAATACCAACCTCAGCTAGAATGGACTCCAGCCATTCCAATCTATCCCCTGGCTCTGTAAGGATGAAGGCAGGACATCCTGCAGAACAAGGCACTTAAGAAAGAAATGGCCATCTACCCATACCTTTTTCTGCAGGCTATTTCCACAGGTGTGTGTTGGGTGACCTTGTCGTCCTCAGATAGCAGCAGGTGGCCCTATACATTCAGTATCTCAATGTTACAATCCCTACTTCTTTTATAGCACTGCAAAACTCATTCAAAATCAATCATACATACTTGAGACTAGTAAATCACATTGAACACAGATTGATTTCTTTACTTCAGAAGAAGCATAAGTGATGTTGTGCTGTAAATATCTGTTACCTTCTAAAATTGAATAAACTGGTTTGAGGGAGCTCATACGTGTGTTTATTTAACTGTTCCTATTACTCCAAATCCATACATTTTTGGAAACTGTCAAGATACCTTAGGAATTGTATCTATAACTACCTTATTTTGTTGTGAGAATAAATAACTGATATAGTCATTTAGGCTGAAAACCTTTGTGTGCTTACTAGGGAATTACATTGGACTCAATGGGGCTTATGTCTGTGTAGATCCTACACTGTAGGATAACATAGGCTTGCAATTGCATTGTTACTCTCACAGTTACAGGATATGGAGAACTTGATTCTACGCCATGAGTAACATAACATATTGTGCTATCATATTGTTGAGACAGAAGTCTTTGGGTTGCTTATCAAAGAATAAGCTCTACTAAACTTGATGGAATTTATTTCTGAGCAGCCTGCCAATTGAAATCTCAGCCTCTTAAAGACATAATGTGGGATATTTCATATGAATGATTTTTCAGAAATGTTATTTATTCTGTCAACAGTACTGTTTTTATCCATTGTAAAGCTGCTCTTATCTTTTGAAGATGGGTGGAGTAGAAATGTAATGAAAAATAAATATCTGCAGATGTCTTCCTGTAAGTCTCCTGTAGATAGATTGCTGATATTCATATCTGTAATTTGCTAGCAACCCCTTCATGCTCCTATGAGGACCCAAATTGACAAGGATTGATCTGAATCATTATGTCTGCTGAGAAGCAGAAGAGCCCAATCATGCAAACTTATGCACAAGGGTATTTTTGGACATGTGAAAATCTTCCAAATTAGCAAATGAAAATCGTTGGCTTGTTTAAGAGCATTCATGTCACGGGAATTAGAAACCAAAAGATACGAGGCAAATTATTCTATAATTTATATAGAGCAGTGATTATGCAAAGTGCTTTGAAAACTTTATCTTCTTCGTAGGTTGTTAAGGTTGCCATTTCCATCCTCCACTTCCACTCCCCGCACACATGCACACACTTCTAAGAAAGTTTGTGACAAGTGGAAATTCAAATGGTAAAGCTTTTTCCTGTCGCACCTCAGAATAGTTCACCTTGCTATGGACACCAAGTCACACACAGAAGAAAGTCTTTTGTAGTTTTATTGAGCAAAAGCAAATATATATATATATATATATATATATATATATATAGGCAGTTATAAGGTTTCCAAAGTTGCAGAAAAAGAGTTAATAGAAATCCAATAGTTCAAAAGCCATTAAAATCCAATAGTTCATATGCCATAAAAATCCAATAGTTCATAAGCCAAAACAGTAGACAATAGATCCCAAGGAACAAAGGCCCAAAGGTTACAAAGATTCAGGAACAGGAGACTTCTCCTAGGCAAGAAGCTGAAACATCCACTCAGATGAAGCGAGAATTTGCTTTGACAAAAATCTATCTGAAAACACAGTTTTAAAAGCAACTCAAGAATGCATTTCTCTTTCCTTCAGAGGCCTCTCTCTTCCCCGTCAACCTTACACTCCTACGAGGCCGAGGCACTCCCTTCCATAACAACCGGTCAGCCCTAGATAATGATGGCACCCTTTCAAGGTCTTCGTTATCTCGCACCTGAGCCGGGGCTTGAGACATCTCCTGCTCATTAATTCCCATGGGAATGTCATCCTGGCTGTTATCTATGGTCGGCTGGGTCAACAGTTCATTCTGCTCAAGCTGCATTTCTCCAGCCTCTGAATCAGCCTGTATCATTCCCATCCCCATGCCATCTTCCTGAAATTCATCCTGCATCCCATCATCTGGCTCTTGTATCTGAAACCCAGAATCCCCTTCTTCATCCTCACTCTGGCTATGCTGTTGCTGAGTCACAACATTTCCAGCATGAAGATCAGCACATAGCTACCAGCCTCATCCTTGTTCTGTACCGTGAGGATAGATCAACATGGGGCAATCACAGAAGCACATACTGTTCCATTCAGTATTTTTTGTACTTCCGGATACTTGTGAAGATTTATGAGAAGGAAGCCAGAATGATTGACTTTGTTGTATAATTAGTATGTAAGACAGGCAGGTCTTCTAATGGTCGTGTTATCTCTGGGGTGCACATTCAGATGTGTGGCTTTCACAGTAAACAAGTACTGCTGTTCCATGAAGCAAAAACCATTCCCATATGAGCCAGACCACAGACATGTTGAGTGTGCTCAACAAGAAACCTTTCTGCAATGAATTTATACAAAATGTTTAAAAGAACCTCTATTTTCATTTATTTTTACCTTCACAGAGAGTGTGGATTATGGGCCAGTGTTTATCCAGGAGCCTGACAATGTAATTTTCCCAGTGGATTCAGATGAAAAGAAAGTATCCCTTAGTTGTCAAGCACGAGCAAATCCTACTCCAACTTACAAGTAAGTGATATTCTCATAAAGACGGACTAAAATGGGATCACTTTCTCCTGCTTTCAATCCTAATTCAAACCAAATAAAGTATATGAATTTAGAAGCTATATTACACATGCTGTTTCCAAAACACTACTTTCTTGCATGCACAGAGCTTATCCAAGTGGATGCGTATACTGAAAATTCTGCCCAGAATGTATCATTAATGCAAGGAAAATTCAAATGGAAAGAACAGCTATATGGTGGTGTTTTGTATTTTAGATAGTTAAAATTGTTATTTGTTTTTAATATATATATTCATATGTATAATTATGTATTTGCCTTGTTTTTAAGTTCTGTTGTATTCTGTCATGTCATAATAAACCACCTTGAGTCCTTATAGGGAGAAAGGTCCGATAAAAATTAAGTTAATGATAATCATGATAATGATGATAACTATTCATTCTCCTTATAGATATCTCGCCAGATTGAAATAATGTCAGTTCAGGTTTCTTCTGGAGGGCTGCAATAATAGAATTTTTTTTAAAAAAAAAATTAAAAATATGTGATCTTGGAACCTGTTCAACATTATGTTGTCAAGAATGAAATATTTCATAAGAAGGCTCATAATAATGACAGTAGGCATCACTAGATCAAGGAGGATGGGAGAGAAGCAGGGAAATCCAAAAAATTACAGAATATTGATGTTAAAAGAAAACAAAAAGATGAAGTCTTTCTTTTTGCTCCCGTTGCAGGTGAATGGGCAATACCCCTTCCTCAACAGATAAATAGTGTAACATGAGTACTGTGATGGGAAAGGCAATCCAGGTCTGGGGAAAAAGCAGGATATCAGTTTAATCAATCAATAAATAAATATCTACACAACTCATCCAGATACCTCTTTCTTCTAATGCAGACTATGTGCTGCAGAATTTTGATTTAGATTATAGTTTTTTTTCTTCTAGATGTGTACATTAGTGGTTGCACATCTCATGAAACAGTGTACATTTTTTCTTCTTTTTTGGTGTGTGTGTGTGTGTGGGGGTGCATTTCCTCTTTTGTAACAATGCTCAATGATGGCTGTGTATAGCAACAAGAAATGTTGTTAATGTTGCAAAATAAATACATGCACTGGAGGAATAATCAAAATCTTATCCTACTGTCAATGTAAGTTTTTGGACCCTACCACCAATTGTTACCTCACCTATGCCAGCATATTCATGATTGAGAAACTTTTGATCTCCCCATCAAAGTAAGGAGACAATGTATTAAAGTTAATCTGCCATTCCTAATTTCTTTTTTAAATATCAGTAATGAATTTAAAATTCAAGATTTTAATCATTAAATAATAGGGGTGTGGAAATCTTTGTTTTAAAATCATAAGCCATATCTAATTCGTAAGTTTTGTATATACGAACAGATATTAAGAAACATGGGGGGGGGGGCACCCAAAAACTTAAGAATCAAAACTCGCCCAATTCTTTTTTGTTTGAATTCTGTAATGCTCGGAAGTCAGTTTCATTTTCAGTGCAAGTGAGGCAAAACAAAAAGGCTACCATTCTTCTTTAAGAAGAGACAGGCTGCCTCTTGCCATGAGGAAAGCAAAGTAGCAGGGCAGGACAAGCTGAGTGAACTGGAAGAGAGACTGAGAGAGCACAGAATTCTGAAATAAGTTTGGGAAGACAAGGAGCCCTATAACAGAGAATTCAAAACTATATTTCCCAGAATTCTGCTCAGCATCAGAAAGCCCCAATTAGGATAAGAAAGAGATTAGTTCCTCCTAGCAGCAGCCAGAGTTCCAATAAATTGTTGAATCTGCAAAGAGGAGAACTTACTGATACTTCAATACTAGTAAGTAAGTTTGCTGGGCTGGGAAGAAATCCCAAAATTGAAGTTCTGTTGGTTAAAAAAATTCAATGAGATAGCTGTTGTAGCTTTTTTTAAAAATGTTTTTGTCAAAAAAAAATATTGAAAAATCCCAAAAATCCGTAGATGTATGAATATTTCTGAAACTTGGGAGGGATGATCCCGTTATATTGTGTCATTGTATAAAAAATTAGCTGTGCCTGGCCATGCGTTGCTGTGGCAAAGTGGTGGTGGTATTGGTTAAAAATTGTTGTGTAATTTTTATTTGATGTTATTTGCAATTTTTTATTAATTTTATTGTAAGTTATATTTTTATTTATTATATTTTATTATTTTCTTGTATTATTTTTAGTTATTTTCTGTTGTTATAGTATTTTATTGTATTAATTTTTAGTGTTTATTATTATTTTTTATTGGGTTGCTAGGAGACCAAGTTGGAGGAGCTTAGCCTTCTAACTGGCAGCAATCGGATAAAAGCAATTATTCCTCTCTCTCTAATTAGGACTTTATTTTTCTTTTCTTTTTGTTGTATCAACCTAGAGGCGTGGATGATGGGTTGTGTTGTCAAATTTCGAGGTTGGGGGCCTGTAGTTTTGTTGTTTTATGGGTCGCCGTGATGCCATCACTCTTTTATATATATAGATTCAATGAGATCACTTTTGTAGTTTTCTTTTTAAAAAATGATGTTTATTAAAACTTTAACAATTTCCCAAAGATCCATGGATAAGTGAAATGTTCTGAAACTTGATGGGCTAACAGTGTTAAATATGTTCTATAAGAGTAGCAAGTTTCACCCCAATAGCTCTAATAATGAGAGAGAGAAAGGTCCCTGAAGTTTCTCTATTGGCACTGTAACTTAACGAAAAGTAGTTAACATGTTATAGTTATGGTACAGACCCTGTCCAATTTTGGAAACACTATAGAAATGATTTCCCCCCACACACACTCCCTAATTTCATAATGAATATTGAAACATTTTGTTCATTGATGGCACAGGACAATACCAACATTAATTTTTCAAGAAATAATTTGCATTTCATGTTGTTTTAAGTCATTACTTTGGGCAAGGTAATTGAGGATTGTTGGCCACTTTTAGTAACTGAAAATGTTTTTCTCATTTAATTATGCAACCATAAACAGTTCTTATTAACAATAAGGTAACAAACACTTTTATACATTGTTCTTAGCATTTTAAAGTGAGCAAGTTATTTGCCTTTCAAAATTTTATGTAAATGTGTTAGTACTAATGCTGAAATCTCCAAGCCAGAAATCCAGTGTAACATAATGTTCCATGTGTTCAACAATATAAATCAACCATCACCATAGGAAGTAACAAGAGTATTTCTGTCATATGTGACATTAGATAAAGGTCATAATGAATAAATCAAAGAGATATTCAGATGGGCTGTGGCCCTATAAGAAGTATTTCTTTAGAACAGTGGTTCCCAACTTTTGGTCCTCCAGGTGTTTTGGACTTCATCTCGCAGAAATCTCAACCAATTTACCAGTTCTTAGGAATTTTGGGAGCTGAAGTCCAAAACACCTGGAGGACCAAAAACTGGGAACTAATGTTTTAGAAGGAGTCAGTCTTCTCAGGTATTGAGCTCAGGTACACTCTTGTATTGGTAAATATATCAGAATCAGATGAGGTTGTGCAGGTGCTGAAGTGGGTAATGGCAGCAGTAGCTGCATTTGTAGTGGTTTGAGCAATCAACTACAGTTCTAGAGATCAAGGGCATGCAGAGCCGGCCCTAGGTATTTTTCAAGTGTAGGCGAACAGAATTTTGGCGCCCCCCCCAAACCAATCACTGAAAAATAAAAGCGTTGGATAAGCGAAAATGTTGGATAATAAGGAAGGATAAAGGAAAAGCCTATAAAACATCAAATTACATTATGATTTTACAAATTAAGCACCAAAACATCATGTTTTACAACAAATAAATAGAAAAAGCAGTTCAATACATGGTAATGTTATGTAGGAATTACTATATTTGCAAATTTAGCACTAAACATTGAACAGGGATATAGGGCAGTGTGGACTTAGATAACCCAGATAGCCCTCAGTATAAAAAAAAAACTCTAAAATCAGGACAATAAATAAAGAACAACACTCTGAAAACAGAAAAAATCCAGACAGTAAACAATCAGGGACAGCTAACTCCTCCTAAAAAAAAATTCTCCCAGGCAAGAAGAAGCCAAGCCTTGAAGCCACAAGGCCATTAAATGCTAATCAAGGTGATTAATTACAACATTCACACCTGCTTCAAAGAAAAGTTCTTTCTCCCACTCTGGACCTTCTACAGATATATAAACCCCACATACCTAGCTTCCAAGTTCCCACAGACCTCACAATCTCTGAAGGCCCCAAAGGTGGGCTCGCGTGGTGCGAAGGTGGGTCCGCGCCGGCTGGAAGGCCCAGCGCGGCCGCCAGAAGGCCCGAAAGAGAAGGAGGTGGAGAGTGGTGCCCTCCTCCCAGGACGATGGCGCCCCCGGGACGATGGCGCCACAGGCAAGTGCCTATTTCGCCTTATGGTTGGACCGCCTCTGAGGGCATGGAAATATATTTAATAATCTCCAAAGAAGGAAACTCCACCACATTCCATGGCAGCACATTATACTACTATCGAACAGCTCTTTCTGTCAATAAATATTTCCTAATGTTTAGATGGAATCTCTTTTAATGTCTTTTGAATCTACTGCTCCATGTTCTAGTCTCTGGAACAGCAGAAAACAAACTGGCTGCCACCTCAATATGACATCTTTTCCCTCTTCTCTTCTCCAAGCTAAACATGCCCAACTCCCTAAACCGCTCCTCATAGAACTTCGCTTCCAGGCCTTCTATCATTTTACTGTTTGGTTACATAAACATGGTTTTCTAAGTTTTGTTTTCCACATCATGTCTGTATATTTCACACAAAACAAGACATTCTTACTATTATATCAGTGCTTTGTTTTCATATTTGGCAGTTTCTTGATATAGACAATTATTAATCCACTTTCTGTGTTTTCCTCCTAAGATGGCTCCGAAATGGAACCGAGATAGAGATCGAAAGTGATTACCGCTACAGTGTGATAGAAGGGAGCATTATCATCAATAATCCCAGTGAAACAAAAGATACTGGACTATATCAATGCATTACTACTAACATGTTTGGCAGCATTTTGAGCAGAGAAGCTACACTTCAATTTGCATGTAAGTAACAAAGTACAACAGGTGATTCACTTAGAAATGATTAACTGCAATTCATTCTGCCATTTTATTGTCTGGATCTGGCTAATAAACTTTTTCCACCATATTCTGAATAATGAGAAAGAATTATGAGAATCTGTTTGAATGATAAAGGATTAGACTATTTGGTCTGTCTTGGCTGTTAGCCATCTGTGGCTTTTGCTAAGTTAGGATGTTATATGGGATATCTGGCCCAATCTACTTGTCTGAACGTATCTCTTCCTATGAGCCAGCAAGATCCTTAAGATCATCTGGAGAGGCTCTGCTCTTGGTCCCGCCTGCCTCGCAAACGCGGCTGGTGGGAACGAGGGACAGGGCCTTCTTGGTGGTGGCTCCCCGGCTGTGGAACACCCTTACCAGAGAGATCAGACAAGTTCCAACTCTTTTGGGCTTTAGAAGAGTCCTAAAAACATGGCTATGTGCCCAGGCTTTTATCGAATAAACAATAAAGATGACACAGATTGACCTATGGATAAGGCACGAGGTTTTCGGATGAACGGATCTGAGCATATATATATTTAAAATTTATATACTTTAGTTTTATAGTGTATTTAATTGTTTTTAACTGATTTTATGTATTGTTGATTGTTTTTGTATAGGCATCTAATTGTGCCAGTGTTGTAAGCCGCCCTGAGTCCCTTCGGTTGAGAAGGGTGGGATATAAATATTGGAAATAAATAATTTTTCTTCATCTCAACAGAAGCTGAAAACAACTTCCATAGTTCACGGTAGCTAGGAACAGGCTTCTAGTTACAGTCAGCTAGGACATGTAGTGACATTTTGTTATGATACTTATTCCTGATTTGAGAAAAATGCATTCAACAAAGGGCCACATTTTTATTGCTACATATCCATCTTTAGATCCATATACATAGACCCTTTTTTCTTCTGGGGCTTGCACTGCCTGATTCTAAGTTTGGTTGTGTTTTAGAGGATGAGAGCCATCTCTTTGCTTATATTTTTCAAACATCTGCATGTTTTAATATGCTTTAATACTTTTTCCCATTGTCTAAAACAGATTTTGTTCATGCAGTTGACATATGTGCACCTTTTTATGTGTGTTCATATGTCCACAACTGTCTGTCAACATGAGTATTCCAAAGTGCAAATTGCACCATCCCTGAGAAAGTTGAGGAAATGTAGGCCAAAACAATTCCACTTAACCTGGGACAATAATGGGATTCTTCACATATCTTTATCCTTACATTTACTAATGCTGCTGGTGGTGAAGAAATTCTTCGTATATTAAAGAACCATAGAACAAACATCATTTTATATTATGACTTCAAGAAGGATATTGACAAGTTGGAACATGTCCAGAGAAGGGCGACCAAACTTATCAAAGGTTTGAAAGTCAAGCTCTATGAGGAGCAGCTTAGGGAGCTGGGTGTGTTTAGCATTGATAAAAGTCTGCCAACAGGGGATGTTGTTCAAATATTTGAAAGGATGTCACATTGAGGAGGGGGAAAGCTTGTTTTCTACTGCTCTGGAGACTAGGACAAAGAACAATGAATTCAAATTTCAAGAAAAGAGATTCCACTGAAACATTAGGAAGAACTTCCGCATGGTAAGAGCTGTTCATCAGTGAAATAGACTACCTTGGAGTGTGATGGAGTCTCCTCCTCTCAAGGTTTTTTAAAGCAGAGTTTGAATTGCCATCTGTCAGGAGTGCTTTGATTATTTTCTTGCATACCAGGGGGTGGACTGGATGGATGGCCCTTGACAGGCCCGTAGCCAGGATTTTGGTTCGGAGGGGGGGGGGGCTGAGTCTGAGAGAGAGAGGATCTGCCCTAGCAAACCTTTTGTATTGTTATCCCAATACCCCCATGCATATGGGATATATTGAGCATGGTGATCAGATCATGATATGAATAAACATAACAGTTTAAATAATAAATGTAAGGCCTTCTCGCGGACCATCCTGAGAATTTCGGGGGGGGGGCTGAAGCCCCTCAAGCCCTCCCCCTCCCCACGGCTACATGTCTAGCCCTTGTGGTATCTTCCAGTTTCATGATTCTATGATTCTATGAACTGAATGATGAATCTATGGATTTTATCACATGGCGGGGGAGGAGGGGATCATTTCATAAAGTAAAGAGAGGAATTGTGAACCTTTCAGTCGCCCTATTTTGTGACTTTTCCTCTCATCAGACATATCAAAATTTGGAGTGCTTCCCTGTAGGCACCTGATATCTTCCTCATCACGCACAGTCTAGAAGTCTCTGACCCTGATGTGTTTTTTTGGTTTTAGAAAAGCATTTCTACTGATGAGGCACATCTTAAAATTTCTATAATATCCAGACAGGATTCGTTACATAGGACAGCATATGTATCATAACAGGAAATAATAACAAAAAGTTATGTCATATTTATTACCATTTGGATTTGAAGTTCTTACATAGACATCTCAAAATAAAACAGACTCAATTGTTATCAAATTACATTTTTAAAAACAATAATAGGATAGGAGTACAATAAGAAAGCTAAATAATTTTTGGAAAACAATTAAAGAACTTAAGAGTAAACAATAATAGCAGAGAGGAATAGCAGCAGAGGAAAACCACCTATTCTGTAAGTTCTCTAATGCCTCTATTCTGCAGTATCTGTCATTTCTAAAAATAAAAATAAAAAATTTGTGAAGGATAAACAGGGATGACAGCTAACCACTCTAAGGACCACCCATGCCTCTCTTCATGCAAAACACCAAAAGGGTATGTAGACTTCATCACATATCATTTTGAGACAAAATTACGGGCCCTTCACGTTGTTTTTGCCAATTTCACGATTTCTCTCAGTGATCACAGACTAGCCCAAATTAACAATAGATCTGTAGTTGTGTGACTTGGGTGGGGGGGGGGGCATGACTGAAAGTATGGCCATGTTGTCTAATGGCAGCTGTGACTCCCCATTATTTTATGGTGGCAGACAGTGAAATGGAGAAGGGGAAGGGAGATTGTCTGTCTGATAAGGTTGTAGAACACAGAGATCAGTTTAAAGATTGATCTTTAGATTATGAAGATCATCAGGTAGTTTCAAAAACTACCAAACTAGGAGCCAGGTTGATCTATTGAATTATATAGTTGGAAGAGACCACAAGGACTATTCAGTTCAGGAATACATAATGACACCTGATAGATGGTCATTCAACCTCAGTTTAAAATCCTCCAGAGAAGGGCACTCCATCATACTCTTAGGCAGTGCATTCCACTGTCAAACAGCTATTAGGGCAGAGGCTTCATAGCTTTGGTGCTGACAGAGAGATTATTGTCTTGCATATGCAAAGACTTTGGTGGAAGGATCTTTCTTGATTATTTAGGAGAACAGGCAAGTTCAATGTTAATGTATCACCTCTGAATCAAAAATGCATCACAATGGTCTCAACGTAGCTTTCCCAATAACTGGGGATGTGCTGTATTAAATTATTCATTCCTGTAAGGGAGAACAAATGATATCAGCAATTTCCTCTCTGCTGCTAGATGTCTTAAAAACCTATCTGGATTTTGAATGGCAGCTTTTCGAAAACTATGCAGTTTTCGAAGAGGTCTCAGAGAAGGTAGTGAGTCTCAAGAAGGGGGGTAGATGTGTACAGTTACAGAGTGAGGGTGAGAATCAGATGAGAACTGGGAGTGTGATCTTCTCTTGGCTTTCCCCTCAGCCACCCCATGTGACATCAGGCAAGGGAAAAACCAAGCAATAATTTCAATTACTTGCCCCCCAATATCAGAGACAGGAAAAACTGACCAATAATAATAATAATAATAATAATAATAATAATAATAATAATAATAATAATAATAATAATAACAACTTTATTTTTATACCCCGCCTCTATCTCCCCAAAGGGGACTCAGGGCGGCTTACATGGGGCCAAGCCCGAATAAAAACAATAGCAATATAAAACACAACAATAGACAAAAGACATGCACAATTAGAAAAATTTAAACATTAGCCAATAAAAAACAAATGTCAAGAACTAATAAAAACATGGATTAAAACGGAGAGGTTGTAAAAGTAGACTGGGTAAGGTGCACCATATAAATATTGTAAACACGAGGTGACTGCTAAAGTGCTGATAAAGTGATATTCAGGGACATTCACCAGCTGTATTTGCAACAATCCAGCCATTGTCAACCTGCAATAGCTACTGGGAAAGAGGATCATCTCAAGGAACCTGGAAGCCCCCATTGAATTTATACACTCTGTAACTGTATGCCTCATGTGGGTGGCAAAAGAGGATTCAGGTTTTTCTCCCTCCAGGTTGTATGTGAATCTTCTTCCCACCACTGCTGCTAGAAACCCTGAGCCCTCCTCCAAAACCAGACAGTGTGTTTCTCACGGGCTCCCCCCTGCAATGAACTCTGCACAGTTTCAGTTCTCATTTTTCTGTTCTTCTTGACTGAGAGACTCAGAGCTCATTTTCAGTTGGAAAGGAAGTGATAGCATTTCTATATCAATAATACATCTTTTTGGGTCATTTTTTTCTGGATGTGGAAGGAGATTTCAAGGTCTAGGCGTGGTTTAGAGGGAATAAATTTTTGGTTTTTTATGTCTTCTTTTTAAGAAACAAGTCCTTTCTACCCCAAAAGTGAAGGACCGAAAGAAGCACATTTTGGGATGAGGCTGTGGGTGGGAAGACTGGGGGCTGTGCATGGTGCAACTCAGAAAAAACAAAAAGGAAAGGAAACAGATTAGGGAAGAAGGCAGGGAGTGTGTATCAGGTTTTGGAAGAAAATAGCTAGGAATCATCTCCTTCTCTTAGTGGCAAAATATAAAATTTTACCAGTTATCCATCCTGGGAAACCTAAAGAAAGCATGAATGCTTACTATTCACCTAAGAACTTCTGCTGCCACCATATTCCTGCCCGGACATTTCAAAGGCCAGAGTTAGTACCATGAGGAGTAAAGAGGGTTGGTATTTTCTTTAAATTTTCAAATATCCACAGATCATATCAAAATATATAATTTTGGCATCCAAACCTCCCTAAGACCTATATGTGAGGTTGACGTATATATGAGGATATACAGTATGCTGCTAGTATTTTATCCCTATTCAAGCATTTGCCTTTTTCCATGAAACAGAAGGTATGTGGCATACTTCAGTCACAATTCTAACATTCTCTGCAATAAAAAATTATTCTCCTTAGATACAGTAATGATGTATAACGATTCCCTGTAAAAAAATTGTCACTGTGCCATTTGAGCTTATCTCCATGCTGATAACGTATTTGAACTGAAATGTGACATCTTCAGCTTTCATCATATCCTGCTGATTTTAGAACCTAAAATCCTCTAGCCATCTATCAAAATATGAGACTCTCAAATGAATAGCAAGTTTAAAGGGGGGGGGGGGATGTCCCAAGTATCTCAATGCCATTGCCAATTTCAAAGTCTTTGCATATTGATATTATGTGTGTCCAAGTGCAGAGCAGGCGGCTTTCCACACCATTTAGTATTAAAACTATGATATATATTATCCATATTACCCAACAGAGTAAATACTCACACAATTAATTCCAGATATCTTGATATGGGGACAGGCAAGATTCCTCTCTCTCAGCTCCACCAAGGGAGTGATTAATCTTTTCTAAATTTTAGTCTGAGCTTCAAAGGGTTAGCAAAGCATATTAAACTTATTTGGAAGACAGGGATTGCCACTTTGAATGGGTTTTTTAATTATTCAGACTAAAACCCAGAGAAGGTGTTATGATTGAGCCTCATGGCTCTGTTACTGACAGACGTGGGCGTAAGACTCCTCGAGAGTCAGATACTCTCGAGGAGCGAGAGAGAAAAAGACTGCGAGACATATTTGCAGCACCATCTGACGAAGAGTCTTTCGAGGGGTTTACGGAGAGAATGGAGGAGGGGCTGGTTAGCTCAGAGGAGGATGAGATGGATTGGACTCGGGTAAGGGAGGAATTGGGTGCCACTGGCCATGATGGGACAGAAGATGAATGGGGACCTTCAGGATTAGACCCATGGCTTAGCTGGAGGGATGGGACGGGATCCACAGCTGGAGATGCTGTTGGGCGTAGTCAGAGGTGTTCCAGCTCTGACGAGGAAAGTGATGAGGAAACGCCCGGGTTAAGGAGGACAGCTGACAGTGATGAGGATTTGTAACTGGCATAAAATGGGGCTTGGGAGCAATTGCAAATTGCGTTGGGCAAGGTAATCTGGACAAACGCTTGGGATCTGTGTGTGTGGGACGCTTTCCTGAAGACTGGTGTGTTTTCCTGTGCTGAGACCTTGACCTTCCGTCGTCTTCTTGACGGACGCCATCTCCTGCTTTGAGAACTCGGACTGAACTGACCACGGCTTGTCTTCCCCCCTTCTTGGACTTGGAAAAACTACAAACGTCTGCTTCTGGCTTTGATCTACGGAACGGAACTGGTCTACTCTACTGCTACAATCCTTGGCTGATCTGCTCGTGTTGGAAATCCTGTCTGCTGTGTGTGTGTGGGAGCGACGCAAGTTACTCTAAGCACAGTGTTGGCAGCAGAGAGGAATCTGCTGCCAATTAGTTGCATTCTTTGTATCTTTTGTTCCTTGGCTTTCGTTTTGTTTATACCCAGGCTGAAGCAAGCAGTTTGTTTTTACCCGGATTAAACTCCGGTTTAATCCGGTTTATCTTTTGAACATTTACTTTTGTCCCTTTTTGCTCCTAAAGGCAAATACTGCCTGGCCCTTGTGTTTTACGGGCATTTTTTGAGTTCTGTAATCTAATAAACTCTGTTACTTTGAATCTTGTGGCGTTCTGTCCTTGACAGAAGGTCTACCACACTACCAGTACATGACAAAGCTTCTGCTCATCAGTGCCTACAAGATAGACTGATGCTCTTGATTGGTATAGATTAGTTTTTAATGACTTTATGGAATTGATATCTAGTAGAGGTGTAAATCTTCCTCTATTTTATTTATACTTTTATATATGAATGAAAAATCTGAGTCTTCACTACAAGTCTGAAAGGATTATGGGAGTTTTAATGGATTTTTACTTATTGTTCACAGTTTTCTATGTTTTTTTTTTTTTTGGATTATCATTTTACGAAATGTTCTTCCCTGCTCACAAAGGTTTGCTTTTAAGTGTATAATGTATTGTTTTTGTTCAAAAATTCCAAATACTCCATGTTCATGAAGTTAATTTCCCCCCAAAAATACAACATTTTTGCCATTGCTGCTTCTGATGACTATGTGCTAGTTTTTCACTCTTATTCGGAAGTGAAAATTCTCATTGCAGCAATTTGTTACACCCTTTTATATGGCAACTTCGTATGAGTTCAATTGGCAGCAATGGAGATATTCCTATGAAGGTTTCCTAGACACATCATTTTTTGTGTTAATGATGTACTTGACTATGTTGGATAAAGCAATAAACCTCTTTTTTCACATGCACTTTACTTCTCCCATCCACCCCACTGGCTGTCCATACAGAACATCATGTATGTTACCTTTGAACTTAGCTTCTAAACCAGTTAACATTAAAAACTAAATAAATACAATAATAAATCATGGGTTTAGAGTAACTAATTGACATCAATGGGATTTTTAATCCGTAACCTTATTTCTCTGTACATAATTAAACCTAGATTAAACTCCATACAATATAGACCAGTAATAGCAGAGTTAAAGTGCAATATTCTACAGTGTACAGTCAACCTGAGAAGTCTTCATTATTCAAAGGGAGTGAAATGCAATTACGATAACTGCATACACAATGGGCCAATGATAATATGCACTAACATCCCAGAACTGGTTGTAGTCTGACATTGGATGCATCTACACTGTGTGATACCATTAGGTGAATCATCTGCATAAGAATGCATAGAAGGTTAAAGATCTTGTAAAACTACAAATTTCAGGTTTCCATAACATTGAGCCAGGGGTGATTGAATGGGTTTCTAATAGAGATGTGCACATTTTTTTTCTTTTTTTCCCTTCATGCTATCGTTTTGTTTCTGTGATGTCTCATGGGCCATGTAGTCCCGTTCCTAGTACTATTGTGGCAGACGAAGAGGAAAACTTGGGTTTCCCACCGTTTCAGCCAGAATTGGAGCCCCTGCACCTGCAAGATGTTTGCCCACAAAAAGTCAGCCAAACAAGCCTTGAGCAGAAATCTCCCCCGTTCTCTCGCCGGGATAATTATAATCGAGATAGAGGCGCTAGGGAGGCGAATCGCCGAAGCGCCAGAATCGCTGCCAGACAATTAGCTGATTAAGCCTGTTTCCCTTGGGAAATCTTGAGGAGTCATGCATCTGGACACAGTATGGGTTTCGCTTCTTGTTCCCCAGGGAAAGTGTTCCTTGGCGGGAAAACAAGATCCTATATAGGTGTTTACCCGCAAGGAAATCCTTGCGGAGTCAATTCGTCAGCTTCGGGAGTGAGATCGTGTGTGGACTACGCTACTCCAGTTACTTGTTTCCAGGACCTTGCCACGGACCTTGTTCTAGTTCCAAGTCAGCCTTGTTCCCCGGACCTCGCCTCGGACCTCGTTCTTGCTTCTTGCTTCTTGTTGCCTCGTATCAAGCCTTGTTTGCCAAGAATCTAGTTTGTTTTCCAGCCTTGTTGTCAAGCTCCATTGGACTAAAGGACCTTGGCATTTCCCCACACTTTGCTTGGCAAAGTGTTTCGGTTATTGGATTATAACTTTGGACTCTAATATCTCATATTGGACATAGATTTCCTGGACTATATTTGACCTTTCCTGAAAGGTCTACTTCTGAACTATATCCTTCACTTGTTTTTATTGACTTTATATATTCCTTTAATAACGAGATTAGATAGAATCTGGCCTCTGCGCATGGTTATTGGTGCTCTATAGCCTGGGTCCTGACAGTTTCGACCGTTCATCTACACAAATTGAATGATGACATTTTCGTAGGAAACAAGAGGCGACACGAAAATGAAAGCCGCGCAGTCATTGTGCTTGCTTTCATTTTCCTTACGTTTAGGCCCCCATAATAATAAGCAGGCACTAACAGAGGGCAGCTTTCACATCACAGCTGATGTGTACCAATGGGTGTTAATAATAATAATAATATTAATAACATAGTTATTCTGGGACCCTAGGCTGAGTCTGGGAGAGGAGTGCGTTCCCATTACATCTGATGTGGACTAATAGGTGTTAATATTAATATTAATAACAATAGTTATTCTGGGACCCTAAGCTGAGTCTGAGAGAGGGCTGCTTCTTTCATCCAGAGGTTCTCAAATGTTTTCAGTCACGGAGCACCTTTGAAATGTGAAATTCAAGGTGGAGCACTACATTTCTTCTTGCAAATACATACTGTATTTGATCAATAAAATGATAATACAGTATTGACAAAGCAAGGAAGTTTCACAATTTAAACATGCAAGACATTAAGTTTTATCATTCGCTTTTTTCTCCACCAATTTCACATTACAGACAGAACTACATGCACAAAAGAAAAAATAGAAAAAAGAAGCATGACAAAACTGTAAGACAAATATTCTATAGAGTCTATAGTTTGTGTTTTACATGGAAGGTACTAAATATATTCTCTACTTGATACTTTTCTACATGCTGCTCATGGGTACAAAACAATTTTAATGAGATTTCCCCCATTTATTACTAAAAATAAATAAATAATTTTAATTTAAAAAAATCCTTACCTTTTTACAGAACACTTGGAATTGTTTCACAGAGCACTAAATACTCCAGGGAGCACAGTCTGAGAAACTCTTCTCCAGTCCATATGCTTCCAGCCCAACTATGGTATGCTTCCATCCTAAGTATAATCGAAATACAGGATTCCCTGTTATCTGTGGTTTAAGGTATCCACAGGAGTGTGTTTGTATCTTGGAACATATTCCCATGGGGATGGGAAGAGTGGATCTATTGTAGTTTCATTGAAGGGTGTGTCTTAGCATATACACATCATATAAAAATTCACTGAAAGCAATCAGTGAGCTAGATTGTAGCCACTTCTGCTTCTTTTTAATTGTTCTGTGAGCCTTTCTCTCTCTCTCCTCACACATACAGCTGATCCTCACATTAATACAGTAAAATGTGCTTCATCTCTACAGAGATTATTTGGCTGCTTGAAATCTGAACACAACTGTATTATTTATATTCACTCCTCCAGTCTATCTTATAAATTCCAGTTTTATTCAGATGATTGTTACTGACTCTTCTTTTTATCTTCTATGGCATTTCTTGCTTCTTCAACCTTTTTCCCCATTTAGGATACAGAAAGTCAAGTACAGATTAACTATAACTTACATCTCCCCTTGCAAATGGTTGCACACATAATAATAGTCCCCTGATAGACAGGAGAAGAAGTCCACAGTGACGCAGATAAATCAACTAGTAGGGTATTGGGTGACAACCTCCATGGTGGAATAGTCTTGACAGCTGACTGGAGAACTTCCTGCCACCTGCAAATGGCTAAAAGCATTGAATCCAGTCCAGCCAATTTGCATGTGCACTGACTATTGATTCCAGATGGAGGTGCCAATTTTCATCAACAGATGCATTCATTTATTTTATAGCAGCGAATATGAACGTAACACTCTAGGCCAAAATCTGTCAATTTTGATTTGTATCGACAAACATACTTGTTAGCCTCCCCTTTTGGATTTGGACCATAGGATCTTGGAAATCCAGTCAAAATCACCATAGTCTATTTTGTCTTTAGGAAACAACATTGCTTTCTGGCAGCCCTTGGAATAATAGTTGAATAGTGAGTCAAACTACAAATCCAGTTGGTAATATGATAGTATGGCAAGGGACAGAAACTGTTTCAAGATTGTGAAGACTATATCCTTTGACAATCTTCATTGGCCTATCCCATAAAATATTGAAAAGGTGCAGGGTTACCCAAATGGGAAGGAACATACAGCCTATAGCTTCTTTCTATTCTGGCTATACTAATTCATACCTTTTGCCTGGCCTCCTCATGTGATATTGGATGGAAGACACAAGAAAGTACTATGGAAACTATACCCTCCATAATCTTTCCTTTGTTTCCCTGCCACAATGTTGCAGGCATGGGAGGGAGCCAATAGAAGAGGGTCATCTTTGACACCTATGATCTGATAGCATGTTCACAGTCTATAGACGATCTCTCATTGCCAGGTATGGTTGTCTTCCAAAGGTAGAGTCTTGGTGTTGGGTAGGTAAGTAGCTTTGGTGGCTTATTCTGGATCTTCATGATCTTTCACAATGAGGACATAGTTTTCCAGTTGGAAGGCGGGCACAACAAAGGTTTGTTTGATGTGCCTTCCTCTCAGCACTTTTCTCCCTTTTGGCCTCTAGTCTCACCTCTTCAAAATCTATAGCACTGTTGGTAACAATAAGGCAGATGTCATTTGAAAGGTTGCAGCCTATCAGAACATCATCTTCAGGGGATCCCTTATCTTCCAATCACCCAATATACTAGAGAGACAGAAAATAGATGAAACTGGACTGGGGCATTAGGAATACCTCTTAAGTCTCATAAAATTGTAGAGTTTGAAGAATCCACAAGGGACGTCCAATTAGATATGAAGTGTGGTTCTAATTGAAAACACTGGATTCATCACTGAATACCAGTTGTTTAGTAACATCAGAAGAAGACTGTTCTTGGTTTTCTTATGCCTTGGGAGTTCAGAGTAATCATTCATGATTTCTCGGAAAGCACAATTAGATTTCAGAGCTGCTGGGCCTTTGATATGTTCCTGCATGGTTATTTTCTTCTCCAATTCTACTTCAAAATCTTGGATTCTGGAATACCTGTTTTTGCATATTTGTACATAAAAGGATATCTTGGAGATGGGACTCATGTCTACATGATATTCATATATAATATGAATTTCTATAATATTTGTAATAATTGTTTGCATGAAACAACTTTTGTGTACATTGAGCCATCAGAAAGCAAAAGTTGTTTCATGCAAAAAATATTGCAAATCCACTATCTATTTCTAGAGGCATGAATATTGGAATAAAAATTATTTTTTTAAACTATACCGCAGAGCAGTTACTGAAGACTGTAAACAATTAAGGCTTAATTTCTTTGACAGCAAAATTATCAGAGAATCTCTTGTCATTCATTTATTTCCAAGCATTTTAATTGTATATGTATAAACAAACTGAAGTGCTTTTATAACTAATTTGTGAAATTAGGTATTGGAATATAATTATTAAAATGCCTGAGTAAAGGTAGCAAAAATGAATGTTGGGATACAATGCAATTTAAGTTATAGTTAAGATGCCTCCACCCATATTATTTTCATGCTGCCTTCCTTTGTTTGAGCAAAAATATACTACATATACACTACATATATACCTGTTATAGTGCTGTATAAGACTATGCCTGGCATGAAACTCTGTGGTCTTGTATACATTAATTGAAGTATTATCTGCTCAAAGAGTTTATGCTTTGTGATGCTTGGCAGGACCAGCATATCTGAGGCTGTCAGGCATCATCTGATTTTCACCAAATTATCAAGATGGAAAATGTAGTGTAAGGCAACCATACGGAGTTTTTAAAATATGGAATTCGCTATGAAACTGGAATGCTTATATGTCTCACATATCCTGATTATTCTTAAGATCTGCTAACTGCTTTGACATGGGTCCTGTTCCACAGAGAGCCTGCCAAGCAGAAATCAAGATGAATGCTAGTATGTGTGAGAAAGTAACTTGAGGAAGTAGTAAAAACAAGTCTAAAAGTCTATATTTAATTGCTAATCCCAACTAGAGTAGACCCCTGAATCCATTAAAGAATAGCAATTTACCACTTATGCAGATCCCATTGATTTAGTGAGTCTAGTTGGAAATAGCAAATTGCTTTAGGTCAAGGATAGCAATTCAGTAGAACAAAGTTATTGATCTGACCAGTTCCTAATGACAAGCTGCTGCTTGTCATACCAGTGCTAACTAAGCCCATCCTTGGCGATTTTGAAAAAGATGTAGACCGTTAGGCTGCCAGTGCTGAAACTTGCATTTTCAAGATGGATTACTCAGCTTGACAAGGGACTCCAATGCCTGATATTTCCAGCACAAGCCACTCAGCCTTAAAATCTAGTTAGAGGAATTGTTGTCATGATGTAATCATCAACCACAAAACTTTATTTATATACTGCTCTATCTCCCATAGGGACTCAGGGCAGTTTACACATGGTAAACATTCAATACCAGCATACAACATACAACAATCCAATAATAACATCATAATTTAAACGTGATAAAAAATTAAAACACTGTTCTCATTTGATATAAAAAGCAATTTCAAATAGCTCCATTGGGTGATTCAACAACCAATGGGCATGGGTTTCCGGATGAGTCATGATGGCTGTAAGAACTGGAGTAGGGTTCACACAGTAAAAAATAACAGAATCCAGGGTAGGAACGTGATTGAGAGCAAGGAGCATAACCAAGAGAGTTAACTTCTGAGTGCCTGCTAATTCATTATGGAACCTGGTCTAATTCCTAGTTTTCTGGGACATTTCAAGCACTGAGGGCCTAAAATTAGTTGTTATGCATTGCTTCAAGATGCCTTTAGATATAGGTGAGGTAAATGTTTCCCCCTGACATTATGTCTAGTCATGTCTGACTCTAGGGGTTGTGCTCATCTCCATTTCTAAGCCAAAGAGCCGGCATTGTCCATAGACACCTCCAAGGTCATGTGGCTGGCATGACTGCATGGAGCACCGTTACCTTCCCGCCAGAGCGGTACCTATTGATCTACTCACATTTGCATGTTTTGAACTGCTAGGTTGGCAGAAACTGGGGCTAATAGCGGGAGTTCACCTAGCTCCCCAGATTCGAACCACCGAACTTTCGGTCAGCAAGTTCAGCAGCTCAGTGGTTTTGCCCGCTGTGCCACCAGGGGCTCTTTAGATATAGATATATTTGAATCAGAATGATCACAGATTGGATTTTTCCTAGCAAATATATTTTTGTTGTATAGTTTATATAACATTAGATATAGATAGTTTAGATAGTGGTATATAAACTATACAACACAAATATCTTTGTTAGGAAAAAATCCAGTCTGTGATCATTCTGATTCAAATGGAGCTGATCTGTATCTCATGAATGTATTTGTGATGCAGATTTGATTGTGTATGTGCCTTCAAGTTGCCTGTCGACTGATGATGAAGCCATAATTTCATAGTTTTCTTAAACAAGAAATGCTCAGAGGTTGTTTTGCTATTTTTTCCCTCTGTAATAAAACTTTGAGAATCTAGCACGCAGGATCATGACACATCCGGGTGTCCCCTGGGCAATGTCTTTGTAGACGGCAGATTCTCTCACAACCAGAAGCAATGTGTTTTGCTTCTGACACAAGAAATAAAATAAATCCATTAGTATCTTCTGTCCATACACTAACCAGGGCTGGCCCGGCTTAACTTCCAAGATCAAGCAGAATTCGGTGCCTTTAGGGTGCAGTTCTTTTTTACCCCTCTCAATTTAAAAAATAATAATAATGGAAATTGACAAATGCACATTCTGAAGGGAAATAATTATTGTTTAAAGTATATAAGCCAAAATATATAAACAAAAATTAACAAAGGGATTGATGCATTGCCTTTCTCTTTTTAAAAATATCACAGATTATTACGGTATGCAAATGGGGAATGGGTGGAACAGATTAGAAATAGACTGAGAGGATTGTGTCTCATTGGGTTTAACCAGACTGATGAGGCTTAATTCTGACCTCAGTCATTAGTTGACACCTTTCCAAACTGTTTGTCTTTAAGGAAATGGATATAGCAGCTATAAAAAAATATTTTAAAAGACTTTGGAAGTTGCAGTAGAGCTGCTGAGGATGCGATTCCTAAGAGGAATTCTAAAGCATCCTACTCTCACATGCTCCGTGTGTGTGTTGTTTTTATGCAGTAACTCAGAAAAACATTTTCAAACATTCTGAACACCTATAACTCATAAAAGATGGAATTTGAGATTTGGGTGAACAGAGTTGATTATCATGAGGTTACAACTAAGATTTCTTGCTCCTTCCAAGTCAACATGTCATCACTGCCACCAGTCTGGTAGAACTAGAAAATTTCCAAAATGCATTGCCAAATGCAAGCAGTTTTTTTAAAAAATTACATTTAGCATTTGGGAAGCACTAGTCTTCTTGGCTCCTCTTTTCACAAAAATCTGACAACTGGAGTGAGAACAGAAGGTTCCCAGCAATAGCTCACCGTATGCTGTGCAGGCAATGATCGCTTCTTTGACCCTACATCCTTATTTATCTCTCAATTTTATGTGAAATCTTTACTGGAATGGTTCCTGTTGTGTGAAAATCTATCTATTATCATGAAAGTCAGTTCCTAAAGGCATTCGTGGATTCTGTATTTAACCACTGCCATAAGGATCCACTGGGAAACAAGTGACACATGCTTTTCTATAAAATTTTGGGAACTTACCATTTGGACTATAACTACCATAGTCCCATGGCCAACATGGCCACTGGACACTCAATCTGGAGGATTCCAGAAGTTGCTGTTCTTATAATTTTTCGATGGCCTACTCGTCATACATACAGCAGCCATGTATTTTTAATATTTTAAAAACGTGACTATGGGAAAAGAAACAGTGGCTGAACTTCTCAACTGATGTGATGTCTCATGGGCCTTGTAGTCCCGTTCCTAGCACTATTGTGGCAGACGAAGAGGAAAACATGGGTTTTTCACCGGTTCAGCCAGAATCGGAGCCTCTGCACCTGGAGGATGTTTGCCCTCAAGAAGTCAGCCAAACAAGCCTTGGGCAGAATTCTCCCCCGTTTTCTCGAAAGGACAATTATAATAGAGATAGAGGAGCGAGGGAGGCGAATCGCCAGAGCCTCAGAATCGCAGCCAAACAATTAGCTGATTAGGTCTGCTTCCCTTGGGAAATTCTAAGGAGTCATGCATCTGGACAGAGTTGGGTTTCACTTCTAGTTCTCCAGGGAAAGTGTTCTTCTGGCGGGAAACGAGACCCTATTTAGGTGTTTTGCCGCGAAGGAAACCTTGCGGAGTCAACTCGTCAGCTTGAGGAGTGAGATCGTGTGTGGACTTCGTAACTCCAGTTCCTTGTTCCCGGACCAAGTTCCAAGCCTGCCTTGTTTCACGGACCTCGCCACGGACCTTGTTCTTGTTCCTTGATTGCCTCGTATCAAGTCTTGTTTAGCCAAGAATCTAGTTTGTTTTCCAGCCTTGTTGTCAAGCTTCAATGGACTAAAAGACCTTGTCATCTCCCCACACTATTGCTTGGCAAAGTGTGTGTTTCGGTTATTGGATTATAACTTTGGACTCTAATATCACATATTGGACATTGTTTTCCTGGACTATATTTGACCTTTCCTGAAAGGTCTACTTCTGAACGATACTCTTCACTTGTTTTTATTGACTTTATATATTCCTATAATAAAGATATTAGATAGAATCCAGCCTCTGCGCATGGTTATTGGTGTTCTGTAGCCTGGGTCTTGACAACTGAGGATTTATATGGGCCATAATACTGTTTATTGGTCTGAACTGGAGGGGACTCATTGAATCAATTCCTGCATAGTGAGTCAACACATAAGTAAATTCACTTGATTCAAAGGGTTCAATTTAAGGATTAATGCTATTCTGTCAAGGCAAAAGTTGGGCAATTGGAAAAATTCTGGTTCAGGTCTACTGTCCTGGGTGATACTGTTCAGATGCTCATGTTTTAGAGTGAGTCAGTCTAGTTCAGTACATTTTTGTCCATCACATACAGATCATAAATATGACTGAGATCTGTTAAGTGAGGTATAAAGAGAGAGGATCAAACTGTTGCATGTGATGAAGTCCTAAGAGGAAAGCAGTAGCAAACTTGCAAAGAAAGCCCTAGAAAAGGCATAGAAAAACAAAGCAATGTATTTAGAAGTGTATTACTGACATGAAATAGTGGTATTGGAAGTTGACAGCTCTGATACCAGTGGGGTAGTAGTCTCTGTGTAGGAGGAGGAATCTAGAGTGCTTGTTCCTATTTCCAAAATAGCTTCAGCATCTTAAATAACTCTTTTGATGTTGAGACTAAAAGTCAGAGCAAATGTAACCTCAACTGACATCAGCAGCATGAACAAATGGCCTTTAAAATGGCACAACACACTATGGCACACAAAGCATTTGAGTGAGTGAATGTGTGTAAAGCCACTGTTTTTATGCAACTAAAATTATTACAAAGAAGTTCTGAATTGCAATAAAGAAAATCAGAACAATACTCAAAAACCTTTGTAAACTAACCCTAAAAGTTTGAATATTTTGTGCTTATCTGCAAAAATAAAATGAACAAAGACCTCTGTACCAGTCTAAGGCATGCTTCTTGAACCTGTGGGTCCTGCCCCCAAATGGGGTCCCCTTAGTTAGCTCAATGTTAGAGTCCTGAAAAATGTGACAATAGAGATTTTCTGAATGTCACCTAGTGGCTGTTTTAGACTCTATGGTGCAGTTTTTACAATGGATTCTTCAGAAGATGCTTCAGCTGTACTTCATAAAAAGGAAAATTAGCCTGTTTAGCAAGCCTTGCAAATGCTAATTTGTGATCAGTAAAAATTTGATATTTATACCTATTTTACATACTTTGGGTCATAAAAAGGGCTTGGGCCAAAAGGGTTCATGAGTGAAAAGGTTTGCAAAGCTCTGGTCTAAAGCACTTTTAAAAATGAATATATTGAGCCATTCTTCCAAAACTGATCTTAGTTAACAGGTTGAAAAGTCCATTAGATGGCCCACACAATTTATTCCACCATTACCAATAGACTTCAGGCTTGTGCCTTTATCTTTGATATTTATCAACCCTTTCATAACAAAATGCTGTCTGTAATATCTTTAGAACAAGGGAAACAATAAATCAGTGCATTTTATGTGTCTGTACTGAAAAAGGAAAAGATCAACCCACAACCACACTAATGCTGGGGCCTTTTTGCAAGCTAACAGAGGATAATATGTACAGACTGACAATACACTCGTTGGAATTGGTGAGATTTTCTCCAAACTTCTGTTACTTTGTGTTAGGAGAACATACTTGAATACATCTCTGCCTGCAGGATATGCATAGTAATAGCAATAAATACAGATGTACATCTGGAAGGCACTATTATGATGCAGCTCCCTCTAACTTTATGCATTATAAGAATTTATTCAACAACCCCTGCTTCAGGCTTACAATTTCTGGAGAAACTAGAGCTTGCTTCACTTTTTTTCAAATTCAGATTTCCAGCAGCTGGAGAACACCAACTTCCATTTGGGAAGCTTTAGGTGTCCTTGATTTATTCAACATGACAGTAGAATTTTGGTTTGAGGTAATTACAAGAGTCGTATATTTACCTTTTTATAGATATTGCCTCAAAGTAAAGTATGCTTGGTGAATAATGCTGCCTTCATTGTTCATAGTCCATGGATACGTCAAACTGCGACACGTTTGATACATTAAGCTTAGGTGTTATGAAAAAAGGACTGTAATAGAAGGTTTACAACTTTCAGGTTCTGAATTATAATGGTTGAGGAAATGAGGTTTCTGCATCAGCTCTTTAAAATGCAGCTGAAATGGAAATGTGGTTAAGCTCTTAAAAGTTGATTTATAAAACCCTTGTTTACTGTTTATGCAGATTCTTTGCAGTTTACTCGGTGAAAACACAACATGCATTGATTTTTTTTGTCATAAGTAATATATTATGGAGATTCTTATGAATGTCACTGTCATCCTTCTCATCCCATAAGTGTACTTTGAGGCAAAATGGACCTGAATGTTTGGAAGACATGTTGCATTCTAAGAATGACTATGGAGATTAAGCTTTCAGGGGATAAGGGAGAATAGTATATGCTTATTTCCAGAAGAGCTATAAAGATAATAAGATTCAAACATTGTGGCTGCTTGAATCACCTTGTTTGATCCTATTGGCAAAATACATCTGTTTACGTTCCCTTACATAGAATCATAGAGTTGGAAGAGACCACATGGGCCATCCAATCCAACCCCCTGCCAACATATGCAGTTTGACTCTTTGGGTTCTTGTGCAATACACATGTTCATCTCTTGATTGCATAAGCAGAGTTCCATTAATGTAGCCAAATCACATGCGTTTTGGACGGTGCTTCAATATTTGTTAATGTACCATTTGACCCATTGTGATTAGCCAAACAGACATGCAATCCAAAGCATAATCTAGCCAAATTAAAACACTTGTTTTATTCATTGATTTCAAGTGGAATCATGTGCATGTTACTCCCAGTAACAGTAGAATGAATGCAGTTTGACACTACTTTTAACCTCCATAGTTCAATGCAATAGCTTTACAAGATTTTTAGCCATATCTGCCTACGAGTTCGAATGACCCATCATATTACAATTTCTTCTCTGGACTGACCCCAAAATAACTGGCTGGAAGACAAGTCCTTTATCAGGCAAGTTATTAAAATTTGAATAAATAATTAAATAAAACACATTATAAATTGGAGGAAATGGGGAGGGGAAAAATAATGATGTTGAAGTCATGATGTTCATTTGAGGGTTGGAGGATGAGGCAGAGGCTTAAAAAGATCAAGCTGAATTAAGTGTCATTTATATTATACTCAAGGACTGTTGGAATGCACACCTAAACCTGGGGGGGGGGGGGGGGGCTGTTTCTGAAAATATAAAAATAGTTTGGTATTCTGGCTTATTCCAATTTTTGACAAAACACACAGGCTTCTTGGCAGAAAAAGAATATTCCATCCTGGTTAATCTCAACTAGACTAGACTCATTATGTCAGTTGTGAAATGGTAAGTCAGCACATAGGTAAATTCCACTATTATAGTTGGGACTAATAACAGTATTCAGACCATCACATATAGTCCTTGTTTTCCTTCCACATTTCTAGGTTTAACTTTTGCGGATGTGATTATTTGTGGATTTGTGCTTGGCAAGAGGTTGTGGTCTCTTCCAAATCTATGATTCTGTGATTAATATGTTCTCTCTAGGAATCTCTATGTCTTCCATTGTGATTTTATGGTCAACTTCTCTAAGATAAACAGTAGTTTTTTATATTATTTCTGGTGGATTTTACAATTGCAGAAGTCCTGTGTGGCAAAAGTGAAGCATAATTTAGAAGACCATGTATATGATTTTAGCTAAGTTCCTTTCAGCTTCCTAACTAACCACCACCACCACCACCACCACAACAACAACAACAACAACAACAACAACAACAACAACAACAATGGAGGTCTGTTCATCTTTAACTCATGAAGTAGCTCTCTTCCTGGTGCAATTCCCATTGCACCAGGTGGAGAGAGGATCCTTGTTGCAGTTCCCTTTCACAGCAGAGATCCCTCCTGGGAGAGATATGAGAACAGCAACCATTTGCTTCCCCAGTGATGGGAACAAACCCTATTGATTGCAGTGACTGCTGCTCAGTAAATGGAGGTTAGGATACATACATGGATCCTACATAGTTCCTAAAGTAAGGATTGTGGATATGTAACTATCATGAGTGCATGCATAACACCAGGTTATGTATTTGTAATTGTGACACAGGATTCCAGCTGATAAAAATAAAATTTCTAAGATTTCTAAAAGCTACTAACTTCTTTTAAGAGCCTAAACAAGAATGAGTAAAATCCTCTACTGAACAAGAAGACTCTTTCATCCTGGACTTTCCAGGGGTCTTGTGCATTTTATGGCCACCCACTCAGAAATAATATAAAACTCTATTATATCTGATCACACCAGCAGAAAATGCAGATAATTGTGCCCATGTGTGTCTTTTGGTTGGAGGGAGTACTCTATATTTTTACCTTATTCTGTGAACCACAGAATACCACAGAAGTTGCCTTAACTGTCAAAAGTTGACCTTTCTGTATGAGTGCCACAGCACATGTTCACTTTAACTCCAGGAAATATAAATGTGACTGTTACGGTCTACTCTTCATGTCAGAATTCATTCCTTTGCAATGACATGCAACCACTTTGTCAGCAAAGCTACCGGCTGAGGTGACAGTCCATCATCAACGCAGTGTTGAATTTCCTTTGAAAATCACAAGTATTGTTCATAGGAATTTATCATATTGCTTCTTAGAATAGTAATGCATTTCCAACTTTTTTGTATTAGGATGTGTCAGGATTTGGACTAGGATGGAAACTTTTCATATGGCATGCTAGTGCCCTATGTCATGCAAATTATTTCAGGGGTCTTAGTAGGCTGCAAGCTAAACATGAAACAAGTTTGATTCTGGGCAACCTGGAAAGAAGTATAGTGTCCAAATCAAGGTATTGCCATTCACATGTGAGGAATTCAGAATAACAGCGCAAAATGGTGTACTTAGCATAAAAAATGAAAATCAGTGCCAAACTCAGCAAATGTGGAGGTAATTTAGCATATATTAGGGCAGTGGTTCCCAGCCTTTGGGACTTTAATTCCTGGGATTCCTGACCATTAGATAAGATGTCTGTGGCCTCTAGTTCTCAAAGCCAAAAAACCCCCAAAAAAACAAACAAACAAACAGGAGGACTAATAGTTGGGAACTACTATGTTAGGGATCTCTTTTGGTTCACTTTTAGAAGATTTTATGGTGACAAAGTCTTATAGAGATATGTAAAACTGTATAACCTTGATGAGGTAGCAGGCTATGTCGGTGGGATTAGGTAAAGGTAAAGGGTAAAGGTTTTCCCCTGACATGAAGTCCAGTCGTGTCTGACTCTGGGGGTTGGTTGAAGAGCTGACATTGTCCATAGATACCTCCAAGGTCATGTGGTCAGCATGACTGCATGGAGTGCTGTTACCTTCCTGCCTGAGCAGTACCTATTGATCTACTCACATTTGTATGTTTTCAAACTGCTAGGTTAGCAGAAGCTGAGGCTAACAGCGGGCACTCATTCCGCTCCCTGGATTCGAACCCCCAATCTTTCGGTCAGCAAGTTCAGCAGCTCAGAGGTTTAATCCGCTGCGCCACCAGGGGCCTCATCGGTGTGGTTAGAAAGAAAAATTTTTGAAGAAAAAGTGGATTGAAATGGAGTGCACACAATAATACTGGCAATTTTAAACTGTAAGAGTACTTTTTAACATGATATTGGAAGGAAAAATGGGAAAATACATATAACTACAATAGCTTGATATTTATTGAAGTGTGACATTTGTACTGCCAGGATGTGTTCTAACTGTGAATAAACTGGCCAGTTTAATCCTTACTATCTCTCTCTTGTCAATATTGGACTGAAAATGCTACTTCTACTATGGGTGCTATAGGAGACATTGTTCTTGGTAAAAATGCTGTTTGACTAATCAATTTAGTATTTTACTACCTTGCATACCAGTGGTGATCCTTGATAAAACATTCCAGTTTTTCTTTTAGAAATTCACTATCAAATAGTTTTTTTGGGAAGGCAAGCACATTTGAATATTAGAGAACAATTCATTCAATTCAGAACTAGTAATATAACAGTGATTGCCATGCATCCTGTTGATAGATTGCACATTTGTAAATTCAGTTTATGTGACTGCAACTCACTTTTTGGATGGGCCACAGCAAGCTATTCTCTTTTCCTTGCACACCATTTAGGACCTCATCCCATAAGTGGAGGAGAACGTCATATGACAATGGTGTTTGTTTAGTTCTGTTGCATTAAAAAGCAAATGGTTTCATTTATCCATACCCATCATATGGTGTTGTTTCTTGTCTTTTCTCCTGAAATTATCCATTTTCAGATTTATCACACAAGCAAGTGCAATTAAAACAGGCCCAGACAGGATTCATCATTCTAACCCAATGGTCTCAGCCTGTGGGTCACCAGGTGTTTTGGCCTACAACTCCCAGAAATCCCAGCCAGTTTACCAGCTGTTAGAATTTCTGGGAGTTGAAGGCCAAAACATCTGGGGATCTACAGATTGAGAACCACTGTTCTAACCTATTTTCTCTCCATGTGCTCTTCCTCCAAATGCCTCCACTCTCAGGGAGACATGAGACATTGCTCTAACCCATTTCTCTCCATGGACTCTTCTGCTCTCCCTCTCAATGTTTTTTTAATGGATCATTAACTGTAGTTCTTCAAAAAGGAAATAAAAGATAGGAAAATGCACTTTTGAAAGGTTAAGATTAAACAAAAGCAAAGTAGCAATCTCCTAAAGTAGGGCAATTTTGACTGAATACATTTAATCAAAGATCAAGCAGCTGAATTTTGGGAGATTACTGGTGCAGTGCTGCTTTGTAGGAGACCGTCCAAAAAATGCCTATTCACTAATGTCACCAAAATGTTTCAATGCTAGTAAAAGCATTTTTTCACAATTTCCTCATGTTTTCATGTTTTCCCCCATTTTCTGCCCCTCTCCCTCCATTTTTAATACTTTTAAGACATTTCATTAACTAAGTATCACTAACAGAGACAGGAAGTCTCCTTACATCATGTGGTGGGCTCCATTACACTTTATTTAAAAAATACACTACAACTGGTTAGAAATGGATGGGGTCCTTTGGACATCCTAAAAAACCTCCTATGCCCAACAGCTGTCAAGCCATAGGAGCAGCTTTTTCTTACCAGAAGGAGGGGGAGGCAGAGGCATTTGAGGCCATAAAGATATGGTGTTTCTGAGCTCCTCGAGGAAGGAATTGGCAAATGAACTCCATTTGAGAGTATGTCCTCATTTCTCCCTCCTGACTGAGCTCAGACAAGCTTCATGTCTAGAGTATGAACCACTTTACACATGTGGTTGTCCATTAGATTCACCTTCCTGAATCTGTGGCTGTAAAGGACATATGTGGTTGCGTGAGTGAACCTCTTCAGGTATAGTCATCTGATATGCAGTCATCTGAGTGGTGCAGAACTATTGTCAATACCTTTACCTATTTGATTCACTGGGATTCTGAAATAGTCACTATGTATTTTCCATTCTCCATTGATGGGACAAAAAGTAGGCACATAGGTAGATGTGCTGTCAGGTAATTGTTGCTATTCAGCAGTTGGGTGGTATAGCAGAATGCTATAATTCTATCCAGATGCATATACAAACTACTGCCATGCAGAAATACACATTCAAGATATGCCTAACAGATGACTAGCTTGCCTCTGTTTAAAAACAAAAGGAGACTCATCACACTCTGAAGCAGCATATTCTACTGTCGGTATGTGGATTTATACTACAGAAGCATGATGTAGGATTTTGTGTAGCTTTCCAAATAAATTGACTACTTTTCCAACTTTTCCCAGGTACCTGGATCTGGTTATCAATAGGTAGTCTTCAACATGCTCCTCATTCTCTCTAGTGCTGATTCAAAACAAAGGCTTTGCCCAGTGGCCACATGGTCATCATACACTATCTGCTCATCTTAAAAAAAAAAAGGCCGAGAGACAGTACCAATTGACTTTTGGAAATGATTTAGGGGAATGGGAGAATCTGCAAATATATTTCCCTTTTAGTTGCGCAGTCTGAGCAATGCATGCAGCACCTGTGATAAAAGTGCTGAGTAATAATTGCAGAGTAGGGATGTGAAAGTGGTTGCTCACAAACACACCTGTTCAGTTATGAATACAAAATGATAGTTCAGAAATGTTGTTAGACAGCCCAAGGGAAACTGCTAATTTCTTTAACGACTCTTATATACTCCCTCTCCATTTCCTTCTTTCCTTTCCGTCTTGCCATAAACTCCTATCACACCACAGTTCTTACTCTTTTCTATTTTCCATTAAATTAACTAAGAATCCTTCCTTTAAAAAAAAAAAAAACCTTGCGGAACAATGTCCAGTGTTAGACCTGGGCCCAGAAGTTGTCCCTGTGTTAACTTCCTCTGAATGTTCAAGTGCTACCATTTTCTTATCTTTTGTAATGGTAATGTCTCTTTTATCATGCTAATGTGTCCTCAATAGATCTGGCATTGTGACATTATATTCCAAGTCGCATGCTCTTTATGCAGAACATCCCTGATTTAGACACCATTCTCATTTTAACAGCATCTCAACCAAAGATGAAATTCCATGCCTGAGAATCTGAAAAAACATGCCTCCACCATGATATTTCAGAGATGAAAACTGAGCCTAACAACAGTAGATTGTAGTTAAGATGGCACAAGTTATAAATGAGGACAGGCTGCACAAGTTTCCTTTTGTCTGAGCTCACTGGAGAAGCAAGACTTTCCTCTCTCCCACTTTCTGAGTTAATTTAATGATAGCTAAAGACAAAGCTAGAAAACGGTAGGAGGAGAGAGAAAACTAGACATTTGAAAACTGCTGACAAAGTGAGGCAGCAGAGAATTAAACAAGATTATACATGGCAAACTGATTCAGTTGGAGGATATGAAGAAACATTACCAGGCTAGATAATGTTAGCTTTGTGCATTCCTTGGCTATCTTGTTGGTTAGGCCCTACTTGAGTAGATCCATTGCATCATTTATTGAATGGCGAGTTGATACATACATAAATATATCTATTTGGTTAAATAGTTTTTTTTTTTTTAGTTTGGACTAATTGTAGGAGTTAATGGCTTTCTGCTTTCCTCCCATTATCCCGGTCTCCTGAACTCCTCTCTTGCAAATCACCAATGCTGTAAGGCTTTGCCCAGTGTCATATCACAGGTGTTAAGTCTTCAGTCTTTGTTTTACAGATGATTAACCATTTTGATTAGATTAGAGCTAATGCTGCAAGGCCTCCTGCAACTAATGGAAGCTCAGCCTGTCTGCACCCTTGTGTGTAGTATTTTCTTTTCCAGCCTGGAAGCACCTGAAAAGCAATTAATTTTCACTCGCAGATAGGACTTGTACTGTTTATTGGAAACAAGTCCTTTACAATGGTAACTGAATTTAATAAAATGAATGCACATTTCTGCAGGACTTTTTTATTTGTGATTTTTACAAATGCCCAGGTATAGCCCCTCACCTAAACCATTTGACATTCAGGACATATAAATTGGGGCATAATGAATGTGTCGAAGAAAAGGGGGTTTTCATTATGTTTCCTAAGTATAAATGTTTTCTTTCTCATGTTCATTTTACACAGCTTCAGCTTGATTTTTGATCAATTTAATGATGCCATTTGAAGGAAAAGTCACTTGATTGCTACATAAAACTGAAAAGTCAAGACCTTTCACTCTGAATAAGTTTCAAATTTGTTTTTCCAAATCAGTTGACTATTCAATGCTTCTCAGAATTACTCTGACTTACCTCCCAGTGATTTGTAAAAAAAGTTTCAATTTGTCAAATCTCTATGAAATGGTAAGAAAAAGAGGCCGATAGCCCATTTTATTTCAGACTTGGAAGAGCTAGTTATTTTGTTGTTTTGCTTTGTAAAGCACCAAGTACACTGATGTTACTATGTAAACAATAATAATGGCCAAAATCCAACACTGGAGTTATGTTTCCATAAGCTGTCTTGCATACATATGCAGAAATTAAAAGTGAGTTTGGTGATGTCTCTACATTCAGTAGAGAGCTGCTGTGATGTTACTATATAACAACTGGCAAAGTGATTCAGATTTTGGTTTTCTGTAGAAAGGATATTCAACCTGTAACAATCATTTTGTAGACAGACACTCTGCAGTATCAGCATGAGAGTGATTATACAGAGGCTTTGTGGTTCTCCTTGTTTCTTTAATTTATATCATTTTATTGATGTTATTAATCCTTTCTCCCTCATTTTGTTGTTGTTGTTTTTTTTTAAAAAAAATAAATTTTTATTCAGATTTTCTTACACTTACATACAGTACAGTAAAAAATAAAAATGAAGATGGTTCACAGGGGTTGGTGAAAAGGGGAGAAGAGGTAAAGAAAAAAAAAGGGAAGGAAGAGGGAAGGGGGGGAAGGGAGGGAGGGGCTACAGAAGTCCTTCCGCTTTCTATTCTTTGTGGGCTAGGTTTTGTTCCATTTCTTTCTTTTTTACATTTATTGGACTAGTTTTGGTCATTGTGAGTGTCCTCGGATTCTTCTTTGCTTATTTCTCCTTTGCCTTTTCCTTGTATTCTACATATTTTTCCCAGTTAGTTGATTTTATTGTATTACCCCTGTTTATTTTCATTAGATATGTTAATTTGTCCATATCATATATCTCATTCAATTTCTCCAACCAATGTTGATTTGTTGGTATTTCTCTTTGTTTCCAATATTTTGCAAAGGTTATTCTTGCTGCTGTCGCTGCGTATGTAAATATTTTGTCCTCATTTGAGTTCAATTTCATTATACTCTCTGTCAACCCAAGTAAATAAAACTCTGGCTTCATTGGGAATGATTTTTGTAGTATTTTCTGTGTTTCTTCATGTACTGCTTTCCAAAATGATTTTGTTTCCGAACATGTCCACCATATATGAAAGTATGACCCTTCTTGCTTTTTACATTTCCAGCATTTATTGTCTGTGTTTTTATACATGGTTGCTATCTTTTTCTCCCTCATTTTGTTGTTATGTACCTTCAAGTCATTTTGTACTTAAGATGACCCTAAAACAAACCTATCATGGAATTTTCCTCGTAATATTTGTTCAGGGAGGTGATGCCTTTCTTTTCATCTGAGGCTAAGAGAGTATGAGAGAGTAAGAGAGTATTATATGACATCTACACTGTAATATAATCCAGTTTCAGATCCCAGATTATCTGCTTTGAACTTGGTTACATTGTAGTGTAGATCCAGCCTATGCCCAAGAACCTGCACATTCAGGTCATTTCTATTTTATGAAGAAGCTAAAGTAAATCTAAAGTAAATCTTGTTGAGATCATTTTATAGAGGATTTGCTTTTGCTTTCTTCTGAGCTTGAGATATTGTGATCTTGAGAGATTTAAACGCTGGACTCCAGAGCCTTAGTTCAATGCTCAAACCATTACATCATACTGGTGCTCTCAATGGATAGATAAATAGAGTTGTGTTATGCCAGGTCCCGATTTAACAAATCAAAGTTTCTAAGCAATAGAAGAATCAAACAAAGTCTTGATATATTAACAGAGACAGTCTACTAGTCTCTGTTAATATTTAGGTCGTTAGTTTTAGCATACATATTACACACACAAGCCATTGAGAGCAGGATAAAGCCATAGCTTACAAACCAGAATTTCAGTCCAAAGTCAATAAACCAGCAGTCTGAAAATAGGAGTCAAAGGTCCAAGTCATAAACCAAAACACAGCAGTCCAGAGTACAGTTCAGAATCAACAAAGCCAATAATCTGGAGTCCCAATACACACTACAGAGCAAAGACATCTCCTTTTAAAAGGGCTGAAACATTGAGAGCCTTTTATCCTATGTTCTCAGATGTTGCCTGTGTAGAGCACATTTCTCTGGTAGTCGGGCAGACCTGCGGGACACAGCATGCTCTCATCTGTATTCTAAAAGGGATGGAACCCTTAACTGCACACCATCCTGGCCTGATCTACTTCTGCTTATTCCATTTGCTGGGAAGTGTTGACTACTGCTGAAAGCTCATCTTCTACAATAACTAAGCTAGTCTGGGAAGGCTGCTGGGAAGGCTGCTGAGAAGGCTGCTGGTCTCCAACTCCACCACTTGCCCTTCCAACAACAAACCTATTACCTATATATATATATTACACACACACACACACACACACATACACACACACACATCTTCAGGCAATAAGCAATAAAAGGAATGATCACAGATTACGTGCAATAGAGATTTATATTTGAATGGCCCTGGACTTTGATTTTTGGATTATGTGATTTTGCCATAATATGTTTGGAAACTGCTTTGAGTCCCCTACCTGGGGTGAGAAAGCTGTATAAAAGTGAAGTAAATAAACAAACACACACACACACACACACATTGCGGCGTTCCCCCTATCCATGAGACTAGTATCCATGGTTTAATTTATCCATATCCAGCATAATGCCATATTTTAGCATTTTCTAGGTCCTTCAATGTGACTCTATAGTATTCTAGGCCCACAGATTCTTCATTTCTATACGGTCTGCTGTTATTCATGGTTTTGCATATGTATGCAAAGTTCGAAAATATATCCTCCATGGACATGGGGATCATACTGTGTATGTATGCATAGTAAATAAATTACTTTTAAATGCCACTTAAACCATTTGGAAGCCACATATGGTACTTTAAAAATAAATTTTAAAGAATTCCTAGTTTCACTTTTAAATTGTGCCAACAAGAAGGTATAAAAGTGAGAGGAAAAACATCACAGCTTTCTCTGCCTTTGGTCCGTTGCTTCACTGGCTTCTACAGAAGTTCCTTGCAGCACTGACAGTCACATTTGCCAGTCACACTATAAAGCAAAACATATTTTCATTTTTTTCAACACCAATCTCACAGGTTCTGTTGCTTTCTCACTTCCAACCTGTTTCACAATCCTATATTCACTCAGCCGTTCCCTGTCTCCTAGCCTGCTGACCTCAGCCAAGAGTTCTTTCCCTTATCCCTAAAGGCAGTCTCTCTTTCAATTTCCTTTTTAAAAATACATTGCAGACTTGTCATTTACTGCCTAGTTCCTCAACTCTGGTCATCCATTGAAGCATATTAAATATCATTGCTTTCTGGAAAAAAACAAGATTTGGTTTTCCTGTCTGACAAAACAACAAAAACATAATTTTCCATATACTTAGATACATAGTACTAAGTGCTAAGAAACTCTGTTAGTGAATTATGAAGATGCATAACAGGACACAGTGCAGCATGACTAAATTCCTATGCATAATTAACTAGGAGTACAGGTTGAGCATCGCTTACCTGAAACGCTTGGGGCCAGAAGGGTTTGGAATGTTGAATTTCAGAATATATCTGTGTATTCATCCATATTGTTATATTTTGGAGGTGTTGCACACCTGGAATGCAGAGAAACCTCAAAACCATGCTGGAGTCCCAGACTATAAGCAAAGCAAGTTTTATTGAGGAATATATGTAAGCAATAGCAAATCAAAGTTCAAAGTCAATGAAACAAGGTTTTAGTCCACCAGATACAAGATACCTGAGAGTCTTGAAGGAAGGGTCCATGAAAATCAAATACAAGAATAAACGTCAACAAGGTATCAAAATTAGTCCAAGGAACAGGAACAAAACTGGAACAAAGAACAGGATCTTTAACTGGAACAAGGGATCCAAACTGCAAATCTTTCAGGAACAATGACTGGATAATCCAAAATTCCCCAAGAGCTAGAACAAGAACTGGAACAAAACTCAAGATACAAGGCTACATGAACTTGGCAGGAAAGTCCACAGGAACATGAAACAGGATTCTATGAAGCATGAAACATGAGTCCATAAACAGGAACAACACTCTCAATGAGCAAAGTTACCACCTCTGAAAATCTCTCTCAGAAGCAATTCATCTTAAAGCTGAAATCAAGGCTTCTTTTCATGGGAAGTTTGCTCAAAACCCTTGCTCATTAGTAACATCTACTCCTTCTCAAAAAACCCCTTTCTTGTCTCTGTTGACATATTGCTTTCTTTCTGTCAACCTCATTAGTCTTATCACAACTGCAATGCCCATCTGCCAAGGGATAGATCAACTTTGACTTTCCCAAGGAATGTGGGTCAAGCTGCCTGCTTGAAACCATTGTATGCTTGCTCCCAGAATTCTTAGGAACAAACTCTGGCTGTCTAGGAATAGCAGCTTCATCCAACTCTGGCTGCATGGGAATCCTAGGCCCCAACCCAGATTCATCTGACAGGTCAGGTGCAGGTACAATCACAGGCTGAACAGGCCCAACCTCAGGCTCACCTGACAGGTCAGGTGCAGGGTGGGATGCAAAAGGAGGTGGCACCCAAGTCTAAACATAAAATTATTTTGTGTTTCATATACAAAATATACATACAGCCTACGTGTATGGTTTTATGCAATATTTTCATTCTTTTGTGCATGAAACAAAGTAAGTAACATAATTTTGTGTTTCATACACAAAATATACATACAGCCTACATGTATGGTTTTTATGCAATATTTTCATTCTTTTGTGCATGAACCAAAGTTGGTGTACATCAAACCATAAAAAAACAAAGGTGTCACTCTCAGCCAGACATTTGGAGTTTTTCAAATTTCAGAACTCCACATAAGAATCCATAAATTGTAGTAGGATATTGTAACCATGGTCCAACTTCTTTTTTTCATTGTAGAAATTTACTCATGAGGTTTCACAGTAGTTGTACTACATGCCAGGATGTTGCCATGGCAGTTAAAATGGAATTATCATGCTATAATTGTGCAGTTTGAAATAGCCCCCTAAGGGTGGCTCCACACACACTATAATGTAGTTTGAAGCCAACTTGAGAGCAGAATGTCCATAAAATGAATACCGTGCAATATGTGCTAGAGCATGTTTTAAGCCTAAAACACGCATTAAAAATACTCACCAGAAAGTCAGTAATAAATCAGATAACACTGCACCCAATAGAATATATCCTATGTAAAACTTGAAATAGGAAACTACATTATAACACGAAAACACGAAGTACTTGTCAGAACACTCCTAGTGCTGAAGCAGTTTAAAAAACACCAAAACACAGTCAGCCAGAAGGTAAATAAATACTCCCTTGGAATGGAAACTACATCATTACCATGGGAGCTCTCACTTTCTGACACTTTGTTCTCATTTCCTGTGCCCTGCCATGGCCCAGTGCTGATCCCAAATGGATATCTCAGCAGACTGCTTAATTCAAAAACATTTCTGGGTTCAGGTCTGAGCTGCAGTCTGCAGATATTGTGGCCATTGTCCCAGCCTTGAATCAGTTCCTGGTGTAGGCACTCCACAGTGGAACGGGTTTGGTTTATTCTACTTCCTAACTTGAGATTAGTGTCTGTGAAGATCCACCTTCAATTTAATGGGGTAATTTAACCTATTTACCACAATTTTGCTACTGTTTTAACCTATTTACCCCAACTTAACAGAAGTTTTTTTTACAAGACAAAATGTGCATGTTAATTGCATTTCTGCAATTAACATCTTCTAGTGTAATTTGACCCTGTGTTTTTTATTAGATAGAAGCCTTTAACAGGGCAAATAATTCAATAAAAGGTGATAATCCCTACAGGATGTCATTGCATAGGAACTTCTTTTTGTACAACATGTTTTACTTGTTTGTTTGTTTTTTAAAAATAATAATAATTAATAAAGATTATATCTGGAGACTCTCAAACTCCACAAATTAGTATTTATGACAATAGCAAAATAGATTTCCATCTTTTCACTCATAATGATCTAAAATGTAATTGTAAGAAACACAAAGAAGAAGCTGATATCAAGTCTGTTCTGGCACAAGTTTTACTATGACTGAAAATGTGTGTCAAAATATAGAGCTTCTTTTTATAAGCAACAGACAGAGAGTAACATATATAGTATATAGGTGGACATTGCACATTGCTGTAATGAAATTACACAAATACGTTGTTGGAACATAAAGATCATAAATGTATTAGCTACAATTGAATCGGCTTAGGCTAGCATAGACACAGATCTGGCTGGTGGTGGCTGGGCAGGGGCGCCCGCTCCGGCTCCTGGTGTAACAGACATATTGGCCTTAGGTTGCTTGGTGCTTTGGCGGCGGAGTCAAACTGTCAGACCCGAGGCAGTGGGGCACCAAGAACCATACACGGAGGCCAATTTCTATCTAATATCTTTATTAAGTAAATATATAAAAGTAATCAAAACAAGTGAAGAATATAGTTCAGAAGCAGACCTTTCAAATGAGGTCAAATATAGTCCAAAAATGTATTGTCCAATAAATGATATTAGAGTTCAAAGTTTTAATCCAATAACCGAAACACACACTATTGCCAAGCAATAGTGTGGGGAAATGCCAGAGTCTTAGGAGTCCTAGGCAGCTTGACAACAAGGCTGGGCATGTTTAGCCTGCAGAAGAGAAGGCTGAGAGGAGACATGATAGCCATGTACAAATACGTGAAGGGAAGTCATAGGGAAGAGGGAGCAAGCTTGTTTTCTGCTGCCCTGCAGACTAGGACACGGAACAATGGCTTCAAACTACAGGAAAGGAGATTCCACCTGAACATCAGGAAGAACTTCCTCACTGTGAGAGCTGTTCGACAGTGGAACTCTCTCCCCGGGGCCGTGGTGGAGGCTCCTTCTTTGGAGGCTTTTAAGCAGAGGCTGGATGGCCATCTGTCGGGGGTGCTTTGAATGCGATTTCCTGCTTCTTAGCAGGGGGTTGGACTAGATGGCCCATGTGGTCTCTTCCAACTCTACTATTCTATGATTCTATGATTCTATGATTCTATCTAGGTATTGGATAACCAACCCACCAATGGATGGAAACTCACTTAGAAGTGAAGAGGATTCCACTATTTGTAAACTGGACAAGATCATCCACATCCCTAAAAAGGATGTAAAAAATGAGGACGTGACACACAGCACCCATCTCTTCAAATTGGCTCTGTCCACTTGCCGAAATATCAAAGTTGTGACAAAATGGTGCAGAAACATGCCTCCTTTAGTATACAAGTGTAGTGTCAGAGCCAAAGGATAAAGTTATCTTGTCAGAGTCATATAAGGTTTCCAGATTTCAGTGCTAGGCTTATATTGAGATAGGAAATTAGGGTGGGAATTTTCCAGTTTTACTGGGTATAACTCTATGCAAGGGGAAATGTCTATGTGCAAATCTCCAAATCCCATAGTAGAGCAGCAGCTTGCTGCAATTTGCAAGGTTTGATTAATTGCTTGCTCCAACTTGCAAAGACTGGAAGGGGGTGTCAGTGGTTAAGCTTCCTCTTTCCCTGCCAGTCATTGTGATGACTTTGTTGTATTTGCATCTACCTTCTGGCTGGAAGCAAGCGAGCTTGATCAAATGATCATTATCCCATAGTAAATGAGAAGGAATAATCTCATTTCATCTTGATCTGGGAGTTAAGACCTCTGTCTTGATTTCCAAAATGTCCTTGCACTCTATCTGAGAGCGTGTTTAAATGGCAATCTGTGAGCAAACCTGAGGACACTTGATGTCATCACTACATGCCATAAACAAACCCATAAACTAAAGGCCTGGAGTAGCTTCACTTTTCAGGACCAGGACCTGGTGTTGCTACGTATCAATCACAGTTGCAATCACAAAGTCATTCAATTAAAGCAAACAAAAACTAGAAAGCTGTTGGTTAGTCCCAATAAAAGTAGATCCACTAAATTCATTATTGAGTCAAAGCATAACTAAATCAAATTAATTAAATAGCTCGGCTCTAGACAGGACTAACAATAGGTTTTAAGTCAAAATTTCTCAGGTGAGAAATTCAGTTTCCCAACCTGTGTATTGAACAGGAAAAGAAAAACCCAGACCATTTTTTTAACACAGCTTTTAACAACTCTTCGGGGGTTTGATCTAACAAAAGAAGCCACATGAAAGCCTGAGCACCCTTACATGGGAGATTTCTGGATAAGAAACTGATTTTATTGAGTTTTTGGGATGCTATGTAGATGAATAATTTAGGGATAAGAAAATCAGTTCATTTTACATTCCCTTTCACTTGAATTTTCATGTATTCCAACTCAAACCAAACTGAAATATAATACTAACTAATCTCCTTACACAGTCAGTTTGCAGTTTGCAGTAGCTGTGGTCTGGCCTCATGATAGGCTGAGATGTTTACTGTTAATATAAAGTAAATAAGCTTGGACTGTGGATAAGAGTATCCATGCCCAGTGAGCATATGCTAAACCGAATGGGCGAGGACAGAGAAACAACTCATCAGGTTGAAGACAAGCCACAGAGTTTAACTCAATTCAGCCAAAAGGGATACAAGCAGATGCCACAAAATGTACAAGCATAAACATACAGAGAAAGCACATCTTACACAGTTTGACAGCTATTCAAAACTCCTGAGCCCTACTCTGATTGGTTGAAAGAGGGTGCTGGTCTTGATCCACGCTCCATGCCCTGATTGGCTAGGAGTTCCACTGATGTTGCTGCCTCCAGGCAGGGATTCCCTTTGGCAGGGAAATGACCATTAGGGATTGGCCGGCTGAGGGACAAATCTGCTGATGGGATGTCCCCCGAGAAGGAGGCATCATCTGCAAAGACAATGTCACAGAAATGATGATGAGCTTCTGATAAGCTCAACTGTCAAGTTCCATAGTGGCAAAAATAGGAGCTTCCAAAGACAAAGGTGTGAGGCCCCTGAAACCAAAGGGCCATCAAGAGCTTGGCTGTGAATAAAGAAGTTTAACAAATGTACATACTCTGAGCTTCTGTTTCTGCAGTCAGCAATCTCTCAGCCTCAAGTGAACCAAGGTCCAAACAATTCTGAGTTTATCTGGGCTGACACGGGAAATCACCTATCTCTACATATAAATGAATAATGGTTTTGATAATTATCTGACCTTGAAAATGGTCAGAGGGAATTGCTTAACCTTTCTGTTCCTAAGGGATTATCTCAGCAAGGTTATGGAGAAGCTACACCTTGCTGCATTTTATATATAAGAAATATATACAGTATGCAGAAAAATATAAGTCAGAGAACATTTATTAAATTTATTAAAGGGTTAGAAACAATAAAGTTTTTTGGGGAGGTGAAGCTGCCACTGGTCCATTTCCGATCTCTGATGCTTCAAACTCATGAAAGTTATATTACAGAGCTCATGGCAAACCATAGATCTCCCAGGGAAAGGGGATATCGTGGCTCGACAACATTTCTTCTGGCAAGAATAATAACAATTGGAATGTTTATATTTATTTTGTCAGTGGCAGGGTCATTCAGTCAATGCCCCAATAATTTATATAAGATGTATTTGTGTTTCTCAGCCGCATATAGGTATGTACATTGTAATTGTCAATCATTGTCTCTAAAAGATAAATGATCTTCACAAAATTCTAAACATAAAGAAATCAGAGCATGTTCCCCACCCTATCCCACCCCACTCCACTATGTTACGATTTGTGTGATCACAATTTTTTCCTTCATGTGACATATTCATAGGCAAACTTTGTAAAACCGAGTAAGAGAATTGGATTTTCTTGTTCTTGAATGTTTTAATGATTTCTGCAAACTGTTTCCACACAAAGACTGAAACACACGAATCCTACGGCACCTGAACTCTTTCAACTTCACACAAATAATGCACAGATTTCCTACAGGTTACCTATTTGCCTCTATCTGCCTTTCAAAAATATGTCCCTCAATACCATCACTTGCCTAATGTTTTAGTTCAATGAGAATTATTTATACAAAAGAAACCTGTTTTGTTATTTTTGTTGCTTTTTGTATAGACACAGTGAATGTGTTGAGCACTTTATTTAATCATTTTTCATAAGCTGAGTCCTGACATTAAAAGATTGCCACTTAAATGTTGACAGTGGGGAAAAACAACACCAAATTGGGTAAAAAAATAATAAAATGAGTAAGAAGGAATTAAGATTTTGTTTGACTATTTACCAGCAGAGTTATGGAAGGGAATGCTTACATCAACTTGCCCAGGGAAAGTGTGATAAAAAGGAGTAAAAGGAAAAGAACACTCTTGGTATAGAAATGGATTTGAGAGATTTTAATGGAAGGAAGAAGAACGGAAGTCAAACTCCCCGTTTTATTTTTATTTTATTTATTTATTTTTCTTATTTTTCTTTCTTTTTCCCATAGCCCATCTCTTTATTATTTGTTTTGTATGCTTACTTTTATATTTTCTATGTTTTTAAAATTCTATCAATAAAAAATATTTACAAAAAAATACATCAACCATCAGTATAGCCTCCTCTATGTCCAAGCCAAGGAGGGATGGCAACTTTGCCTAAGTATCTAGCTTCGGAAAACCACTGGTGGGTGGCATCTCTTTCAAAAATTAGAAAATCTGTCCATACAGGTCAGGGAAAATTGATTTTTTTCATAGGAACACAACCATGAATTCTCCAGCCTTGCTTCTGGGAGTTTCAGTCTGAAAAAAAAAAACTCTTCTAAGTTTGTTATCTATTATGAAGAAGATGCTAGACAGTCCCCAAATGGGAAAACATACCACTATAGTCCCCATGTCAGCTTTGCAGAGACTGAGGTCCTTTCCACACAGCTGTATAAAATCCACATTGAACTGGATTGTATGGCAGTGTGGACTCAGATAACCCAGTTCAAGGCAGATATTGTCGATTATATGCCTTGATATTTTGGTTCTCCTTGTATGAACCTGTCCGGGCCTTGAGATCTTCAGGACATACCCTTCTCTGTGTCCCACCTCCATCACAAGCTCAGTTGGTCGGAATGAGAGAGAGAGCCTTCTTGATATCTGCTCTTTGACTCTGGAGCTTCCTACCCAGGAAACCAGAATCACCCCTTCGTGCTGTCCTTCCGGCAGCAAGCCAAAACCTTTTTATTAAGACAGGCTTTTAAAGATCAAGTCAGAGGGTGCTGTGGTTTTAGCTTTGAATATGTTTTTATGGATTTTAACTGCGAAATTTTAAATACAATTTATTTTTAATTTTGTTTTAATGTTCGTATATTTTAAATTTTAAATTGCATTGACATGCTTTTAATGCAAACCACTTTGAGTCTCCTTGTGGAGATAAAACATTGAGTATTATTTTTAATAATAATCATAATCCAGTCATTCTCAGTTTTTCATTCTCCAATTGGAGAATTTTGGAATTCAGTTCCCAGAACTCTAACCAGTATAGCCAAGGATTAAGAATTTCAAGAACAGAAGTTTGAAAACTGTTGCTGCAAACCTTTTAAGCAAAAAAAAAATGGTGGGAGGAAAGATAAAGAAACTTCAACAGCAGAGACTTTAGATACACAATTTCTTCTAATCTAGTAGACATGGGCTTGCATCGTGTATTCGGGTTACATAGCATTTGCATGCAGTATTATGCACTAATATTGCTGTGCAACTTTATGTTGGTACAACTGAAGACTGAATGGAAAACAAAACAAAACCAAATATGCATGTATACCATTGTACAATGTGTGTCTGCATGTACAATGGCATCTCATGGGTAACTCCAGTTTTACAACAAACTGAATGTAGATATTCTGCATTGAGCAGAAATGTTTAACTCCTTCTGTATGAGAACTTGTGCATGCATAACAAATGGAATTCTGGGCATGATTTTTACTCATTTGTCATTTAAAACATCAATAATTACTGCTACCATCCAATTGTGTGTGCATGCTTCAATTTGGTGCTGGAATGAAGGAGGGTTGGTGACAGTCAAGCCTGAAAGGGAAGGGCATTCCGCAAGTGCCACTGCAGAGAAGGCCTTCACTTATTGTATATACACTTACGTATAAATCTAGAGATTTTAGTCAAAAACATCCAGCCTAAAAATCTGGGTTGATTTATCTAAAAGCCAGACAAGTACAGGCAGTCTCCGAGTTACAAGCATCCGAATTACAAATAACTTTTAGTTAAGAATAGGGGTGAGACAACAGAAAGTGAGAGAAATCTACCCTTAGGAAGGGAAATTCATTCCAGAAAGAGTTATCATGGGGAAAAGATGTCTCCACTGAAGCTTTATCACCAATACTTGTTTCCACAGCAAGCCACGTTTTTCAAAATCCTATTGTCACAGGGGAAAAAAGTGAGGTGAAATCTTCTGAACAGGGGCATAGTCAGCAAAACAAACACCACAGGGTCCTTCCCTATGCTACCCAAAACTAATTTTTTTTTTTGCCTGGCACTACACTTAAAAAATATACCTGTTCCAACTTACATACAGATTCAGCTTAAGAACAAACCTATAGAATCTACCTTGTTTGCAACTTGGAGACTGCCTGTACCTTAGCCCTTATCAAAACAGGAACCATATCTGAGTAGAGCAACAACAAGTGAGAGATCCTGGGAGAACCTAAGAGAAAGACTGGCCCCCATTTTTTTCTCCCCTTTTTGAATGAATGGGCAGAGAGATGGCAGCAGTTGCAGCCAGCAATGGCTAGCCCCTAAAGTAGTGCTGTCAGTTTCCCCTTTCCATAAAATAACCCTCGACTTATCCATAGGTTATATCAAAATCCATAATTTTGTACTCCAAACCTGCCCTCAACTTATACATGAGGTTGACTTATACATGAGCATATATAATACATCTTGCAATCCTAATAGTGGGTTGCCTGTGGGTCACACCAGGCAACTATGTATAGGGAAGGACATCTTTTCAAGGTCATATATCTCTTTCAGCTTGAAATACTTTCACCAGTACCTTGAATTCCAATTGGAAGTATCTAGGCAGGCTCCACAATTCATGTAAAATCAGTACTATCAGTATATATACACACATAGACTTTTAATTTTATGGCAGTATCATAGAACAGATTTCCCGGTAGGTCGAATGCTACTAATCATGTTCCAAACATTTTAATATTACCTTGTTTGCTGTATCCCCTTGATGACCCCCAAGAGCCTCACACAGGATGCAAGTCAGTTGCAATGCATCCTCTTCTTCTTCTTTATATCTCTGTACGCTGTGTGCAAAATGACTTTTACTAGGGAAGAAATCAATAAGCAGGAAATAGTAAAAAGGGAATAAAAGAGCTATTAAATGTCGGTTACAAAAGGGTATATTACCTAATGCTGTTTTGCCAATACCATTTCCATATCCTATGTGGGCCATAAAAAAGGTGTTGATCTAAGGTGAAAAATATTTCTGTTTTCTAGTTGAAATCAGCCAGAACAGATGCATTGTAAAAGGACTGGACAGCTTCTTTTAAATTTCAGGAATAAAAATGAGAACTTAGCATAAAAGAGAAGCTGTATGGGAAGGAGGGGAAGAGAAATTGGTACAGACAGTAATATCAAGAACTTGCTTTCCCTGAATCTAAATTACTGTATTATATTAACAGACCTGGGGAATTTCAGTGGCCGGACAAGAAGTGCTGTGTCGGTGAGGGAAGGTCAAGGCGTAGTTCTGATGTGCTCTCCTCCACTTCATTCGCCAGGTACAGTCAGTTACATTTTGTATTGATACAACTCTTATTTGGTATGCATTCAACATTTTGAGCTGTGGTATTGAAAATGGTTCATTCAAGATTAGACTATGCACAGAACAAATCCATTATCCATTTCTCTTTGTTCCCACAATGAGGACAGCAGTAGTTGTAGATACTGGTGTCCTTCCAAATCACAGAAACTATTCCAAATATTAGGAATCCTTCCCCATTCACTGGGGCTAGATGCACAGTGCCCTGTGATTGTCAAAAAACAGAAAAAAGAAATTGCTATTTCTTTTATTTAAGAAAACATCTGTCTAGGACAGTGGTTCTCAACCTAGAGTCCCCAGATGTTTTTGGCCATCAAGTCTCAGAAATCCTAACTGCTGGTAAACTGGCTAGGATTTCTGGGAGTTGAGAACCACTGCTGTAGGATTTCCTACATCTACTGATCTATAGAATTGCATTCACAGAACTAGAAAGTCTTAGGGAGTTGTTCTCTCTAAAAATCTGTAGGTCCTTGAGGATGACTGGAGGAAGTTGATCATAGAGTCAAATCCATGAACAATCATATGTGCAAAAGTCAAATCTGCAAATGTAGTAGGATGACTGTAATACAAGACTTAGGTGAAACTACTTGGTTCACTACTGAACACCAGTTGCTTGGGAACAACAATAGAGAAGGCTAATCTTGCCCTATTTGTGCCTTGGGAATTTCCAGAGACATCTTCAGTCATTTCTGGTAAAGGGAACTTAGGTTTTGGACAGATGAGCCTTTGAGCTACATATTAATTTTTTATACAAATGTCAAAGAGTACAATTTTGGTATCCTTTATCCAAAATGCTTGGAGCCAGAAATGTTTGGGATTTGGGATTATGTATTTGTTTATTTATGAATTTCAGAAAACTTCTATTTGCATATATGGCATATCCATAATATGATACCTTGGAGATGGCAGCAAACTCTGAACACAAAATCCATTTAAATTCCATATACACATTATAAATATAGCCAGAAGGAAATTTTATACAATATTTAATAATTGTGTGCATGAAACAATATTTATGTGTGTTGAACAATCACAAAGCAAATGGGCCACTATGTCAGCCATGTGGACAATTTTGTATTTTAGAATTTTTCAGTTTTTTAAAAAATTCTGGATAAATGATGGTCAACCTGTCATAAGCCTCTGTTTTTGTTATTTCTTTTAAACTTCCGTTTGAATAAATTCCATTTCCTGTCACAGCATATTGGTTTGTTTTTTTAAAGATTAATGCCCTTATAGATTAAATCATTGTTCTGTCTAGATGCATAAGATTGTATGCTCTGGACTCTTTCATACTTGATCAAGTAATACATGGGCTTCCCTACTCCCACGCCCAGTCATTGCATCACACCTGCCTCAGTGTCTCTTCAGAATGAGCCAGGCCAACCCTGTCTTTCTCACAGTGAATGGAATGATCTAAAGGAGGGATTCTTTGGGTGTTTAACTAAAGCTGCTTCTACATAATCTGGATGAATGTGGATTACAGAAATCCAGTTCCACTCCGGAGAGTCTCTATGCACACTCTAGGAAACGTGAAAAAGCTCCTGCAGGATCCACAAAGCTTTTCTCATGCCCAATTGAGCCAACAGAATGACATTTTTTTGCTTACCCCATTGGAAGAAATGCGCTGAACTGCATCAGCTCATCAGATGAACATCAGCAATGGAGCTCATCTTCCTACTCAAAAACAAAAAAGGGGGGAAACAATTTCTTTTCGGGGAAGGGGAGAAAAGGTGTTTGTTTATCTTACTGAGAGTGCCATATCCAGTTCCTTTATCTGAATTTTCCAGAGATGGTGCTGTGCATGTTCCTCTTGAATTTCTAATCTACAATGTCTGTACACTGATCAGCTGCAGCACATTTTATTGCCAGTTTGAGACTTTCTGCTGACTTTTCAAAACATGTGTTTTCCATATGGATGCACATTGCAGCATGTATTAGGGGTGTGACATTTTCTATCTACGCTGCTCCTTTATAATCGACATCATTTTGGATTTTACAGCATGTGTAGATGGGGCTTAAGTGTGTTTAGAGTCATACTCTTACTTCTCCATCATGACTTGAATTGTTATGTGAAACAACATGTTCATTTTATAGATTAGCCTATCCCAAATGTATTTAAATAACGTACAATTTTCCATCTCAATGAAATTAAGGTTCATAAGGTTCATCTGTAAGGTTCATCTCATTGATCTGGCCTTTTTGTAAATAGGGCCAGTCAAATGCCTCCAGGAAGCATATGAACACACTCTTGTGTGCCCTTAAATCATTTCCGTCTTATAGAAAAGTTAAGAAGACCCTATCATGGGGTTTTTTGGCAAGTTTTTTAAGAGAGGAATTGCCTTTGACTTCCTCTGAGCCTGAGAAAATGTTACTCCTCTACCCCAAGTGGGTTTTCACAGCAGAGCAGATATTTAATCCTGGTCTCCAGAGTCATACATAGTCTGGGTTTCATATAAGCGCATGCCCTCCAACATTTCATAAATCAAAACTGGACACATGTAACCTTACAGTGTGTTCAAGATAGCAAAAGTTATTCAGGAAGATAATCACACCGGATAGAAATGGCTGCAGCAGTTTGTTTTTGCCTGAGCTTATTGGGAAGGGCAAGATTTCATTCCTTTTGAGTTGTGTCAAACTACATTTGCCCCTTGATCTCAGTTCACAACAACTAAAGTAAACCATGGAGAAACTAAACAAAAAGGAGAAAGTCGTGGAGGGTTGTGAAGAAAGAATTAGGAAAAGGGAATCAGTATCTACTAGAAGGATTTCTAACAGATCAGCAAGAGCTTCTGTAACCATAAGAAGACCTAGACCTGATCCTATCAATAAGTAGTGTAGGTAACTACTTTAGCAATAAGATGTTGGTTATCATGCAAGAGCAGCAAATTATTCATCTGTTATTGTTGCATGATTACTTACAGGGATAGGGAATCAGCACTTGTGAGATTTTCTGTCTCATTTTCAAGAATAACTTGGCCAGCTCTGGTTGCTATGGCTCCTGACTTTCTTTTTGCTCTGCTTCTGGCAGCAAGACTTCAAAAAAACTCACAAGAATGAGAAAATTTCAGAAGCTCAAAACCTGTCTACTGCTGATCCAAACGAATAACACCACACCTTGACCAATACAACCTCTTATGACACTGAGCTCATTTTAAGTATGCTTTGTGTGAAGATACAACTATCAAATAAAATGTGCTTACTTCGCCACTTGAGATATGGTTGATGTTTGTGTTTTTGGCATTGCTAATTGAGTTTTATTGATCAGCTCTTGTGATGTCTCATGGGCCATGTAGTCCCGTTCCTAGTACTATTGTGGCAGACGAAGAGGAAAACTTGGGTTTCCCACCGATTCAGCCAGAATCGGAGGCCCTGCACCTGCAGGATGTTTGCCCTCAAGAAGTCAGCCAAACAAGCCTTGGGCAGAATTCTCCCCCGTTTTCTCGTAAGGATAATTATAATAGAGATAGAGGCGCGAGGGAGGCGAATCGCCGAAGCGCCAGAATCGCTGCCAGACAATTAGCTGATTAAGCCTGTTTCCCTTGGGAAATTCTAAGGAGTCATGCATCTGGACACAGTTTGGGTTTCACTTCTTGTTCTCCAGGGAAAGTGTTACTTGGCGGGAAAACAAGATCCTATATAGGTGTTTTACCGCAAGGAGGTCCTTGCGGAGTCAATTCGTCAGCTTGAGGAGTGAGAACGTGTGTGGACTACGCTACTCCAGTTCCTTGTTTCCAGGACCAAGTTCCAAGCCTGCCTTGTTCCCCGGACCTCGCCACGGACCTTGTTCTAGTTCCAAGCCTGCCTTGTTCCCCGGACCTCGCCACGGACCTTGTTCTTGCTTCTTGTTGCCTCGTATCAAGTCTTGTTTGCCAAGAATCTAGTTTGTTTTCCAGCCCTGTTGTCAAGCTTCAATGGACTAAAGGACCTTGTCATTTCCCCACACTTTGCTCGGCAAAGTGTGTGTTTCGGTTATTGGATTATAACTTTGGACCTTAATATCTCCTATTGGACATTATTTTCCTGGACTATATTTGACCTTTCCTGAAAGGTCTATTTCTGAACTTTATTCACTTGTTTTTATTGACTTTATATAATCCTTTAATAAAGATATTAGATAGATTCTGGTCTCTGCGCATGGTTATTGGTGCTCTGCAGCCTGGGTCCTGACAGCTCTAAGGCTGCATATTTGACAGTGATGATAAATTTAGTCTGTTCTAATTAAATGAGAAGGGAAAAGCTTTGGTTATATTTATACACTTTTCAATGATAGTCATCAATTCCCCCCATTTATCTACACAACTGAGGTCTAAGGTCTGACCTACCAAGTGGAAGGTTTTTGGCTTTCAGAAACCAGACTGAACTTCTTGTCCTTGATGCAATTGTTATGTGAGATTTTTGCTTCTATAGTACTACATCCATATCTATTTTCTGTGGAAACAAGGACCTGTAAATAGTAATTAACCTATTGAAATGAACAACCTCTGCCAGAAGTTACCATAAAATTATGCTGGAGAACCCTGGACAAGTCAGACATTTTTAGACTCAGAAAACCACATCATAGAGGGTCACCATAAGCTGGAAGGAATTTAAAGGTACATAACAGCAGCAAACTACCAGGAATCCCTGGGTGGAACAAATTAAGTCTTGTTAAGGTCAGGTTTGCAGATTCAATAAGGGAGTATATGTTTCTCTGATAGAATCTAAGGTAGTTCATAATGAATATTTGTCTCAAATTGAATACTATCATGTATAATATAGTGCACAGGCCTGTAGCGAGGGGGGGAGTTAGGGGTTCAACCCCCCCCCCCCGAATTTTTTCAAGTTATAAAAAAAATCTCGTTTACTCATGAATTTTAACTGGTTAACCAAATCCCCATGCTAAGTCTATGAGATGCAAAACATTAAGAGTCCCTCAAGGCACTATCTCAAGCAGATATTGACAGGTTTGTAGCGGGGAGGGGTATGTGCTAGGGGTTCAACCCCCCCCCCCCCCCCCGAAATTTTCAAAACCCCTTCCGAAATTTTTTTCTGGCTACGGCCCTGATAGTGCACAACAGCAATAACAATGATATAGAAAGAAGTCAATTGATACACTTTGGCATAAAACCAAATGTATTTTGTCTGTCTATTGAAATTAGTATAACAGTTCTATTTTTAAAGAGAGAATTGTTTTCTAGGAATAATGTTCATAGTTATGTATTATGTGAGACGGCACAAGATGAAAATATCATCATTCTCTGATTTAATCATTCAGAAAACAAAGTTCACAAGTTTAAGGCCATTAATGGTAATAAATCTTTCTTTATTTTTTATTTAAAACTCTTCTTATTTCATATGACCCAATTGTAGGAAGTGAATGTTAATGACTGTAGGGAAGGCATATGTTGTCTCTCACACTGCCTTGAAAGATATTGCATTGTGTTAATGACTTAGTATCACAATTCTTACTGGTAGGTAGAAAAGCTATATAGAAGTTAAATTGAAACTTTTATTGCCATGTTCTAAAAGACAGCTCTGGTTTTCATGCAAATTGGAGTCAGCAGTATATCCCCCCCAACAGCACACATATAACACCTTTTCTCTTAATAACACACTAGCATAGTGCAGTCAACTTGTTAGTATAGAGAACAATAAGTAATTGTCCATAGGAAGTAATGCCTCTACTTACAGTCCGTGGCATCCCTTTGTTGATGAAATATAATAGGATTTCATTAATGGATCTGGCAAAAGATGGCTTCATTGTATTGCTGTAACAACACTAACTAGAAATTATTTGCCCATTGTAAATCATTTCTTTTGGAGTTGGGTTTATAATGCTTCCCACAAACAGTCAAGAAGAGGGCATAGAGTATTTTGTTTTAAAATAATTATATTCTATCATCCCTACAACACTTTCTGAGATGGCTTACAATGCAATTAAAATACAATATAATTCAAATTAAAACAATTATAACAATTTGCATGGAACATAGCATTTAGGCTGCAAAGACTGAATCAGAAATAGCAGTGGCTTTTAACTAAAAGCCAGTCTAGACAACAATATTTTTATAAGCCCTGCTGGATCAGATCAAAGGAAAATCTAGTTCAGTTTTTAGTTGCTACGCCAATTTTGCAAGACACAACTGTAGTACTGTGACATATTTCTGTTCTATGGAAACCTGGAATTTGCAGTATACGGAGGGGTATTTCAAATACACAGCTCCAGAGCATTTGGCACTTTTGTATCTCAGGGATTTACAAACTGCACATAGAAAAATGAATAATTTCCAAAATTTCCCCTACTATGTGAAGAGCGGTTGAGCATTGCTGATTATTTTGTTCACTTTGAGATTTTAGAGGTTGGGAATTCAGCTGTGCAAAAACAAAAATTTTGTGTATTAAAGTTGTGTGTGTCATATGAAAGAATAAGGTAAAGGTAAAGGTTTTCCCCTGACGTTAAGTCCAGTCATGTCTGACTCTGGGGGTTGGTGCTCATCTCTATTTCTAAGCCGAAGAGCTGCCATTGTCCGTAGACACCTCCAAGGTCATGTGGCTGGCATGACTGCATGGAGCGCTGTTACCTTCCCACCGGAGCGGTACCTATTGATCTACTCACATTGGCATGTTTTCAAACTGCTAGGTTGGCAGGAGCTGGAACTAACAGTGGGCGCTCACTCCGCTCCCGGGGTTTGAACCTGGGACCTTTCTGTCTCCAGCTCAGTGCTTTAATGCACTTTGCCACCGGGGCTCCTTACGAAAAGAATACACATCGTTAATGATGATCTCAAAAGATATTATTTATCAAAGCACCATTTTTCATTGAGGCTGAGTAGAATCATATTCAAGATTGTGCAATGTGAAAACCTTGCCCTCCTTGTGTGTGTGTGTGTGTGTGTGTGTGTCCTGCTCACTTCAAAGGATCAGTCTGAACGCAGATCAGAGATGGCTGCTCTCAAATCCAATCTTTATTGAAGAACACATGACTTTGGAAAAGTCAGGAATGACCCAATGTTTACATACAACTATTTTTATAACTTTTGATGCTACGTAACACCACACGTAAATATCATCATCAAGTCCCACCCCCAATATCACATTACTACCATTTTCACACACTAGACCAATTATAATTGTTTATACTTTCGGCCCCAAGTTCCCAGGCATATTCTATCTTCTTCTGCCAGGTGCTCCTGGGATTGTTTATGTTATGACTCCCAGTTACAGGGCTGAATTACCAAAGCCCTGTAACTGGGTTCCATGACATGGTGCCCTCCTTTTCTTCGTCCTCCTCTTCGGTTCTTCTTTCATCACAAGCCTGAAACAAAACAATAATTCTATGTGTCCATTTTGTCCAAAGTACCCATATATTTTTTCAGTAAGCTACGATGGAATACAGGGTGTATTTTCCCTAAACTTTTTGGCAATGCCAACTGGAAAGTCACCTCGTTGATAACACCCTGTATTCTAAATGGTCCAATATATTTAGGGCCCAATTTTTTCGAAGGTAGCCCCAGTTTGATGTTTTGGGTACTTAGCCACACTAAATCTCCTTTCTCCAATTTATCACCTTCCACCCTCTTTCTGTCTGCGAATACTTTATACTTTTTATGTGCTTCTTTTAAGGATGCAGTCACTTGACTCCAGCATTCCATCATTTGCGCTTTCCATTTCCCTGCCTCTGTTCCCTCATTCTCTGTCCATCTCGGCAGCTGGGGCAGAGGCTGTATTTCATACCCGTAAACTACTTCAAAGGGGGTTTTATTTGTTGCTGAATGTATAGTCGAATTAAAAGCTAGTTCTGCAAAAGCCAACCACCGAGACCCGTCATTTTGTCTCATGTTAGAGTACATTCGAAGGAACTGCCCAAGTGTCTGCTGAGTACGTTCTACCGCCCCATTTGTCATGGGGTGAAAAGCAGAACTTAAACTCCTTTCTGCTCCTAGCATTTCCAGGAATTTTTCCCAAAATTTTGCTGTGAATTGTACTCCTCTGTCACTGACCACTCTACTGGGACATCCATGCAGTTTGTAAATGTGGTTTATGTACAATTCAGCTAGTTTCTCGGCTGATGGTAGTTTCGTCAGTGCTATAAAGTGGGCCTGTTTAGAAAACAGGTCCAATACTGTCCAAATATAACGATGTCCTTTGCTAACCGGTAGTTCCCCCACAAAGTCCATAGCTACACATTCCCAAGGTCTGGTAGGTTCTGCTACTGTTTGTAATAATCCCATTGGCTTCCCTCCTCTCGATTTATTTCTGGCACAATCATCACATTGAACAACATAATTTTTTATGTCCTTCCTCATCCCTGGCCACCAGCAATGTTTTGCTATTGCTTTTGTTGTTTTTGTAATTCCTGTATGACCAGCGCTCTGGTTGTTGTGAAAACGATGCAAAATCTTGATCCTTAATGTTGCTGGGATATACAGTTTCTTGTTCACAAACCAAAATCCCCCCTTCTGCTCCCCCTGTTCTGCATTGGATGCGATCCACTGGTCTCCTTCATAAGACTGTTTCAGCTCGTTTCCCCAATTATCTTTTCCGTCGAGTTCAACCATAGCAGTGTTCTCCTTTTGGGTTTGTGCTCTTGTTCTGACAGCTAAACCCCATTGTTTGTCAGAGAATATTGTTCCCTCTTTTGCTGTGGGTATTCCTTCGTGTTGAGGCATGCGTGCTTTTCCTTATCTTCAGTCACAATCAAGATATCATCAAGAAATATGAATACCCCTCTGTACAACAATGGGTGCAGTATTTCATTTATAAGCTGCATAAAGCACCCGCCTCCATTTTTTAAACCGAAAGGTAAAATTTTATATTCAAAATGGCCGAATGCGCAGGAAAATGCAGTTTTCCAAGTATCTTCCGGTTTGATCCTTAATTTATGATATGCTTCAATTAAATCAAGTTTAGTAAATATGCTCCCTTTTTTCAATACGGTAATTAAATCCTTTACTAAGGGCATAGGGTATTTATTGTCCTTAGTAATTGCATTTAAATTTCGATAATCAATGCACAATCTTAGGGAGTTGTCTTTCTTTCTCCTGAATAACACTGGGGCCCCGAGAGGAGAATTGGATGGCTTAATGAAGCCCCGCGCCAGGTTTTTATCAATGTATTTCCTCAATTCCTCCTTCTCCTGCACAGACATGGGATACACTTTTGGTTTTGGTAAGTTTGCTCCGGGGGTTATTTCAATTTCTACTTCTATATTCCTTTTGGGAGGTAATTTACTTGCCTCTTTCTGATTGAACACATCCACAAAGTCTCTGTATTCAGGTGGCAATAGCAGTGGGTCTATTTCACCTTCTTCATCTCCCTCGTCCTCCTCTTCTGCAATCTTGCTTATCTCCCATTGCGTCTGCTGTTCTTTAAATGCTAGGCTCTTTCCTCTCCAATCTACTTCGGGATTTGCCTGTTCGAGCCATGGTATCCCTAATATTACGTGGTATGTGGCAATAGGGGCTATCACAAAGGATATTCTTCCTTCCCATTTGCCTATTTTACATGGGACCTCCCGTATTTCCTTTGTAGATACTTCCCCAGTAGCCACTGATCCGTCTAGCTGCGAAAACGCAATTGGGGAGTCAAGCGCCATCTGCTGGCATTTCAACGCTCCTGCTAACTCTGGAGTTATAATATTCCTGGAACAACCACAATCCACAAATGCCTTGCAGGTGGCCCGATTCTCTAGCCCCGATAGGCAGATTGGCACTACTATCATGCGTTTGTCCCGACTCACCAATTTTTCTGGAGATTCTGGGGCTTGCACCTCCTCCTCCGCACGCCTCCCGGTTGCTGGCTTGGGCTTTGAGGGTTTTGGCGGCTCCCCCTTCCGTGCCCAGCATTCTGCTGCTCGATGGCCCGTCTTCCCACATACAAAGCATCCCGGTTTAGGTTTGTTGTCGTCTCCTCTGGAGGGAATCCCCGGCCTCCCTCCGGGTCTTTCCTGCTTCCTCGTTTCTCCTCGACCTCTCGCCACCGGTCTTTGCTGGCCGCCGCTGCTCCTGAAGCGCTTTACTTGGGCCAGGGTGGATTCAACGCGCCCCGCTAGTTGAATCCATCCCTGGAGCGTTTCGGGGTCATCTCTGTGCGCTGCCCAGCTGAAAATCTCGGGGCGTAGTCCCTCTTTAAATAATTCCACTTTGGTCACTTCAGACCACTCTGGTACCCTTTCCGCGAGGTGGAGGAATTCTTCTGCGTACTCGGGCACCGTTTTGTCCCTCTGCTTTATTCCTCTAAGCTGGTCTCGAGCTCTCAATTGCTCTAGCCGGTCTCTGAACCGGTTTTCCAGTGCGGCGAGGAAGCGGGGCACTGACCTCAGGCATGGGTCCTGTCTGGCATGTAGTTGCACATACCAGCTGGCCGCTCCTCTCTTTAGTGTGTTGCCGATGGCCCGAACCCTGCTTGCTTCGGAGGGGAATGTGTGTGCATTGTCTTCCATGTATCCCCTGATGCTAATTAGAAAAAAGTTCAGTTCGGCTGATTCCCCTCCGTATTCTAGCTTGAGATCTTCCCTTCTTGGCATCCATTCAGCGGCCCGTTGATGCTGTCTGGGAGGCATGGGGAAGGGTTGCATCGGGTTTCCTTGGATCACGCCGCGCCCCACTCCGGTGGTCATTCTGCGCGGCTCCCGAAATCCTGCCGCCGCTGTCGGCCCTTCCCCCCATCCGCATACTGGCCTCGCTGTAGCCCCCGCATCTCGCCTTTCCCCGTCGTACGGCACATCCTCCTCCTCTTCCTGGATCTCCTGCTCCTCTCCGCCTTCGTCAGCTAATCCACTGGACCCGATCCCTGGCCCCAGTGGTCTTTCTACTCCGACGCCCATTCGGGGGGTTGGGAGCTCTGTTGGGGTTGGCGGCCTCAGAGTTCCCAGAGCTTGCTGGCGCTCCACTTCGCGCGCCATTCTGTCCCGGAACTCCAGCTCTTGCCAATATTCCTCGTCTCCCTCGTCTCTTGCCGCCGCGGGACTCTGCGTTGAAGCTCGCTGTCCCCTCTGGCTCCAATCGCCTCCTTTGCTTGGCTCTCTCTCGGCGCCATATCGGATGTGCTCTTTTTGGAGATTCTCTTCCAATATTGGTACTATTCTCCCCACGGTATCCGACAGCCTGGATAAATGAGTTTCCAGGATGGATAACCGCTGGGCCACGGTCTCCGGCATGCTTCCTCCAGATCCCCAACTGGTTTCTGCCGCCGCCGGAACGCCTCTTCCCCCTCTGGGAATCCTCTGGGTCACGCCGTGCGGCTTGGGGTACCCCGTAGAGGAAGCTATGGCTTGCAATGTCTCTTCTGCCAACGGCAGAGCTCCCAGCGGAGGCCCCTTTGCTCCGTCATGGCTTTGATCTCCTTCCCTGCTCATTATCACTTCACTGCAAATTTGCAGGAGGGTGAGAACTGGATTCCTGACTTAATTGTCCTGCTCACTTCAAAGGATCAGTCTGAACGCAGATCAGAGATGGCTGCTCTCAAATCCAATCTTTATTGAAGAACACATGACTTTGGAAAAGTCAGGAATGACCCAATGTTTACATACAACTATTTTTATAACTTTTGATGCTACGTAACACCACACGTAAATATCATCATCAAGTCCCACCCCCAATATCACATTACTACCATTTTCACACACTAGACCAATTATAATTGTTTATACTTTCGGCCCCAAGTTCCCAGGCATATTCTATCTTCTTCTGCCAGGTGCTCCTGGGATTGTTTATGTTATGACTCCCAGTTACAGGGCTGAATTACCAAAGCCCTGTAACTGGGTTCCATGACATGTGTGTGTGTGTGTTTTGTTTTGGCATCACCTTTGAAGTGGTATCTCTGAAATTGTCCTATTAATGGGAGCAAACTATAGGGAGATGGCTATTCCCCCTATTGAGACAGCTTCACTGGCTGCCGATAAATTCCTGATCCCAATTCAAAGCGCTGGTTATTACCTACAAAGTTTTAAACGGCTCAGGTACAGCCTATCTTTGTGATCGCATCTCCTATTACAAACCTGCACAAACCTTATGCTCTATAGGGGAAGCCCTTGTCTCGCCCCCACCACCGTCTCACTGTTGGTGGGGACTAGAGAGGGGACTTTCTCGGTCATGGCCCCTTGGCTCTGAAACTCCCTTCCGAGAGAAATCAGATTAGCTCCCACCCTGGCCTCATTCCAAAAAGATTTGAAAACCTGGTTTTTTCAAGCCACCTTCAATTAATATGAACAATTGACTGAGCCCCTACAATTGACTGAGTCCCACCTATATCCTAGCCTCTGCACTTTATCACTGGCCTATGTTAGTACTCCTAATATATTGCACAACTATAATCATATTCCCCTGCCCCAAGATTAAAGTGCCATTATGTTGTCCTTGGCTTCTGGCTGCTTTTCTTGTGTGACGTCATAATTTTATAGTTCTGATGTATTAATTTGTTGTAATTGGAATGTATTCTTTGTTGTTGTATTTTATTGTATATTGCTGGGCTTGGTCTCCATGTAAGCCGCCCTAAGTCACCTTGGGGATATGGGGCAGGATACAAAAAATTGTTGTTGTTGTTGTTGTTGTTGTTGTTGTTGTTGTTGTTGTATTGTATGACACAGCAAACAAGATAGATATGCTGGATTTCGTATCACAAAATCACAAGTCGAACACTTCCCAAGTGTCTAGGACTCTGTGATGTATTTTCAGATGATGCGCGCAGATCCCAATAGAGTGGCCTTTTGTAGTTGGCAGATCGTAATTTTGTCAATGTCTATTGTTTCCAAATGCCGGCTGAGATCTTTTGGCACAGCATCCTATTATTATTATTATTATTATTATTATTATTATTATTATTATTATTATTCTGAGAGATGGCCAGATCTCAAGTAAAATGGAAGCATATTTTCTACAAGAATCCTACTTACTATAGTTTAATTCTCACTCAGTGTGAGAAGTGAGAGGTTATGATAGAGCATTTCTCTCAAACAGTTATGCACTCAATACTTATTTATTTGTAGACAAATGTTCACTCATATGAACCTTCAGATGTGGAAGTAAAGTAATACAGTGAATCTTCTGTTTTCATTGATTTTGTATCCAAGCTTGATATTTTTTCCCACAAAGCAACCTTGATTTTGACATTTCATATAAGATACACAATTTTATTATGCCATTGTATATAATGGTACTTGAGCACCCAATGATTTTGGTCTCCATGAGAGGTTTAGGAAAAAACCCTAGCAAATACCAAGGGTCCACTGGACTCTATATCATCTCAGTACACTAGGACCACCCACTAAATGTCAGAAAGTGGGCAGCACATCCAAAACAGCCTCTGTGGTGGCCTTAGAACTGATGAGGTAAAAATCAAGATTTGTCATGTATATGTGTGGAGGAGGAAGATGGAATCATCTGTGAATATATAAACCACATGATTTCCTTGAGCGGCAGACTATATGTATTTATTTAAATACACATCTACTGCCCTGTGTTATGAGATTGTAGGGTAGCATGCAAGTAAAGTCAATATTAACAGGGTTGTTGTATGTCTTTCGGGCTGTGTGGCCATGTTCCAGAATGCTTCTGGAACATGGCCACACAGCCCGAAAGACATACAACAACCCTGTGATCCCGGCCATGAAAGCCTTCGACAACACATTCAATATTAACAGATTCAAACAATTTCTTCAAATGAATAAAAATAATTTAAATAATTTTAAAACCTATTTTATAGGTTTTAAATATGTTTTGTTATGAATCAGTTAGGCAGAAAGGCTTAAGTGTATAGCCATTTTTTGATTACTAAATAAAGCAACCATGGTTTGTTAGTTGAGACTTCAAAAGGTTCCAAAGGTAAGAAGGCATAAACACAAAAACAAACAAAATTTAATAGGAACACAGCTTAGAGTAATGGTTTGAGTGTTGGTTTACAACTCCGGAGACCACAGTTTGAATCCTCAGTCTCGGAAATGTATTTAGTTATCTTGGGCAAGTCACATTCTCTCAATCACAGCGGAAGGCAAAGACAAAACTCCTCTGAATAAATTGGCCAAGAAAACCCCATCTTAGCATCTTCACAAATCAGAAACAGGTGGAGGTCACATAATGACAACTCAGGTGGATTGGGTGGCTATTTAAGAACAATGGTCAAGGTTCTACATCACTGACTTAGGCCCCTGCCAAACAGCTGAATAAAATACCACATTATCTACTTTGAATTGGAATATATGGCAGTGTGGACTCAGATAACCCAGTTTAAAGGAGATATTGTGGGATTTTCTGCCTTGATATTCTGGGATATAGTGCTATGTGGAAGGATCCTTAGATTCAAATGTGTAACTAAGTATCATCTTGTTGCTCTATTCCCCAAACTTAGCTTAAGCTAATAATCACATTGAGTGATGGTGGTCTGTTCTGCTAGTGATTAGGGCACAAAGGAATGACATTTCCAGTTCCCTCCTGCAAGTGATTTGTAGTGTGATGAGGAAATGTAATAAGAGTCTTGCTTCGGATTTTCACAGTTTTGCTTACTGGTGGGAGGAGGCTGGAATATCATCCATCTGTGTCCTGATCACTAGCAGTACAGATCTTCATCATTTAGAACAGCTCCTAGAATTTAAGATGGAATTTAGGGCACATTTTGGCAATAGTGTTAAAGTCAATAATATATAGCATAGCAATATGGAGTATTTAACAAATCCATATTTCTGTCTTAAAGGTCTGGTGTATTGGTTTGAACATTGGACACCAGAACATTTGAACACCAAAGTTTGAACTCCTGCTTGGCCATGGAAACTGACTTTGAGCAACTGACATATTCTCAGCATTAGAAGAAAACAAAGGCAATCCCACTCTGAATAAATCTTACCATGAAAACCCCATGATAGACCAAAGTAATGACTTGAAGGCACACAGCACAAAAAAACCTATCTTACAAATTCATAATTGTAATACAGGACACTAGCTCCTATTAAATTTTCATATATATATATATATATATATATATATATATATATATATATATATATATATCTCAAGATCTTTCTTTAATGAAGCAATGGTACACACATTAAGGTTTCATAAGCAGGAGTGTAGCTTCATGTGATGTATGAGGCTATTTTCATATTTGGAAATTTAAGCTTGGTAAACGGATGGGATTTGATCTATAACTGTTCATGCAGTCTTGTCCTCTGAAGCTACCACTATCAAGAGATGAATATAGCAGTATGACCCATTCATCACTTGAATCTTGCATTTATTTTAGTAAAATAACCTGCAATTAAATCAGGATCTCTGGTATAGCATTTTGTTTCTGTGAAACATTTGAATCAGGATAAAATTAAGGATTAATCTGAAAGAAACAAATGTATCATGTGAATGGAGATGATTGTGTTGAGTATTTTATCTTTATTGAGACAATACAAGTGTGGTGATAGAGTATATGGCCTCTGGTCTTTTCCAGTCCTGTGTCCTGATATTAAGCCATTTTATATTTTTCAAAATCTTTAGCATAAACTTGTCCTTTTAATCTTTTCTGTTTACTTGTAATTGTCACATACTGCCGTTTACTCCATTGCTAGCAAAGAGAAAACTTATTTGCCTTACCTTTGCTGGTTCATGTTCCAAGGTGATTCTTCCCATGGGGGATGATAGATATTGAGACTGAAGAAAATTAGCTGAGCTTGCCCAATTAAGAAAGCACTCAAGGAAAAGGGAGTAGGAATCCCCAACCCCAAATCTCCTTTAGGGCATTGTGTGGTGTGTGCTGACATTAGTGGTGTTGAGAAGTATGGCTCCAAATCCTGTGACAGCCAGCTTAAATAGGAAGGGGAAAATGTATAAAGAGAAAGATGACAATGAATTAACTCGAAAAATGCAATGAGAATTATGGCTTCTGGTCATGTCTTTTTCTGGTTTTTAGACATCTACCTTACGTAGTTGGTGATACGTGAGGTAATAATAACAAGAAGGGATTTTTTTCTTCTCCCCAGGGACAAGTTGTTCACCATATTAGAGTATTATCCCATTTAATTTATATTTCATAAATTAGCACTGAATTTAATGAGCACTTAAGCTTCAGCAGTAATCTTTCCCTCCACAAACACACAATGCTGATTCTAGTAAGCTTAACCTGCCATTTCTTATGCCCTTAAGACTTTTCCAGGGTTTTAGAACTTCACGTCAGTCATCCTTTTTGAATGGCCTTGGATATTGCAATGAATTTGAACAGCATTTTAATTGTGTAGGTCATTGTGTTTGGGAATACTATAATTGTATCGTTAGCATTTATTGCAATTTCTTTTTATGAAATGCCTGGGAACGTGTATCCATGAAGGGTGTAAAAATATCTGAAGTTATTCTTCCCTAAGTGATGCTTCTGTTAATGACTGGAATACAATCCAAGACATCGGAAACCATTTCTGGAAAGACTATTGTGGGTTCTCATTTCAGAATGCATATACATGTTGGATATCTAGATTAGGAATTATGGATTCTATAATCCAACATATCTGTGTGTCATCAAGTTAGTAAGGGCTGTCTTACATAGATAACCATTAGAGCTTTGCGGAACAGTTGAAATCTGATTAGTAATTCGTTTTGGAGATTTGGATGGCCCCCACTTCATTTTGTAAATATTTGGAGGGGTCCCATTTTGTTTCATAATCCAAATCTCCAAAGCTTTATGATAGCTTCATTAAGATTTGTTCCATTAGCGGCAATTGGAAAAATTTAGAGGCTCATTTCTTTGTCTTTTTATGACTATCAGGATGAAACATGGCACACTTGTAGGCAACATTTTCAACTCTAAGCCTGCCAAGGTTCAGAACGTTTCAGTCATTGACTGAATTTTATAATTTTTTAAAAGTGTTAACAAATAACATTCTTTAAAAAACTGGAAGAGGTATCCCCTTAAATTGAGACGACATAAGCAGGGCATCAATCCTGCCAAGTTTCAGAAAGATTCATTAGAAATTTTTTTAATCCAGTTAAAAAAAAATACTACAAGATGCTAAGGGGAGGAGACCAGCTTTGCAGAAAGCCGTGTAATTAGCTGACCGCAGCGCCGGGGGGGGGGGGGGAGCGCATGCAACTTGTCAATCACATCAGCCCCCTCACCTCCTCCCACCCCAGACAATTATGGAGTATATTACATTGAAAAAAACACAGCTTGAAATTCTCTAGAACAACAAATCTTTACAAATCTGTTTTGGAGGTTTCTGTTTTGAATCTTAATGCTTTGGAGGGATCCAGTTCTGATTAGTAATTTGGAGATTTGTATTAACAAATCATACAAATTTCTAAATTACAAAACAGACCTCCAAAGCTTTGCACAGCTCTAGTAACTCGCCTCAATCCTATAATCATCATGGACAATCACTCATTGTCTTCTAGAGGTAGAGTCCATAAGAGGAGAAGAATCCACCATATTCAGTCATTGCTCCGCACTACTCAAGATATTACATTATACCATTCATTCTGAGCCCATAATTTGTTTTTCCTCTATATAATACAAGTAATATCCATCTTATATGTCAAATGCTAATAGAAATATATCCTCAGCGACCTGTGTATGAGATTCATAAAGTCTTAAGGGATTATCACCCCTTTTTGGTAAGGTTCTTCTCATGAGGTACTAGGGATCACACACTTGCAATCAACAAAAGTTTCACCTTCATAAGATGATGTACTTGCACATTTCCTCCAGTGGAAAGCAAGGATGAAATGTCCTTTGCTGTCTGCTGAAGCCTATGATATTGCATGCATTTAGCATATACATTTTAGCATTTAAAGTGCTACAAAGGACTCTTGAAAGGATTGCTCAGAGACTATAACAATCCTGTATAGCATCTTCATCGATGGGGGGTATCATATTTAATCCACCCCTGCTGTAAATTCCCTCCAAATTTCAGATCATACTGCCTAACTGAAAGTTAACTAATTTACCTAGAAATCAGAAGAGAAATGACATTAATCAGAAATATATTTGTGAAAAATGAAAAAAGGCAATGGTAGAATCTTATGGATAATTTATCGCACATCGTGACTTTCTAAAACTCCAGCTCCCAACACCTCTCTCATTTGGCTTTGTTGCCTAGAGCTGATTGTACTTGTACTCCAACAATATCTAGAGAGCTGAACTTTGCCCAACCCAACTGTAAAGAAAGCACATATTGCCTATAAATTTCAGACCATAGTAGCTAATTAAGATCATTATCCTTTTAGTAACATGCACCACACTGGATGGTCGCAGGTGATTGGAAGGACCTTGTCCCCTAAGAGCTAATGCCAAAACCACTGGATACTCTTCTTCTTCATTTGTCCAGTCATTTCCGACTCTTTGTGACCTCATGGACCAGTCTACGTCAGAGCTCCCTGTTGGCCGTCATTGCCCCCAGTTCCTTCAAGTTCAAGCCAGTCACTTCAAGGATACACTGGATACAAATCATAAGAAAGGAGAAGTTGAGTAAATGTTAAAACATTCTGATGATGTGAGTGTTCAGTTGTGGTAGCAACTGCATTCGGAAGTACAGTAGAGTCTCACTTATCCAAGCCTCTGGATTATCCAAGCCATTTTTGTAGTCAATGTTTTCAATATATCATGATATTTAGGCACTAAATTCGTAAATACAGTAGTTACAACATAACATTACTGCGTATTGAACTACTTTTTCTGTCAAATTTGTTGTATAACATGATGTTTTGGTGCTTAATTTGTAAAATCATAACCTAATTTGATGTTTAATAGGCTTTTCCTTAATCCCTCATTATCCAAGATATTCGCTTATCCAAGCTTCTGCCGGCCCGTTTAGCTTGGATAAGTGAGACTCTACTGTAGTAGATCCCACCCTCACCAACCCCGGACGTGCTTTGCTGGAGGTTTTTAAACAAACTTTGGCTGGCTATGTAACAGGAATGCTGTAAACATTGATGTTTTATTGGTAGGCCATTTAACTAGATGTTTTTGTTGTCTATTCCAACTCTACAGTTGAGATGGTTTTATACCTCATAATTCATCAGTGGATTTCCATATGGTATGATCTTTAAGCTCTTTGTTGTTTCCTTTAGTCACCCAAATATATAATGTGTTAAAGAGAGTAAATAAAAGAGATTGTGCATGCATAGGTAGCTATATATAATGATAACATGTTTTCCTACCTAGCCCAGGAATAGTAAGATGAAATTTTTAAAGCGCTGACTATAATTGATTTTAAAAGGTTGAACTCAGGGAAAAATAAATCTATGATGACAACATTAATAACTGGGATCAGGTGTGAAAGTTGCATGGTTGTAAACATGTGTTAATGTTCAGATAAAAGATAGGAGTATTATTCACAAAGTTTAGCATCAATGTATTCACAAAAATTATACAATTTTCCCATTCTGTTATAAAGGACTGTTGCTTTTGTAGTAATGTCAAAGAATTTCTAGGTGTTTTTTGCTTTCTTTCGGGCCACCGTATGAGCTTTTCTGAAAATATGATAATTAATTGCACACTTTGTGCTTATAATTTGCCCATTTGATCTGCTTTGTTTCAACCTTGTGAAAATTAATTTCTTAGCCGTTCATTATCAAAGTAATCAGTTTTCATGTTGGCATAGGTTTTTAAGCCATAGCATGAGCAGGGCCGGCCCAAGGAAATTTTCAAGTATAAGCGAAACAGGATTTTGGTGCCCCCCCCCCAAAAAAAACAAAAAACAAAACCCCAATCACCGAGAAATAAAAGGTAGAAGGTAGAGGTGAATAGAATGGATAAAAGAGTTTACCTTACAACCAGAAGTTTATTAACAATATTATGTTCATATAGTAACATTACATAGAATTAACACCAATCTTGCATTTTAATAAATAAATATTTTAATAAACTTTGCAACAATTTTAATTTTTTTGTTATTTCTAGTCTACAAGCACTACACAAAGGTTTCCTGGTCATGATATCTCTTCAGAAGATTTTTCAGACTTCGGACTAGCTTCAGATCAGTTTTGTTTGGGAGAACGCAGCCCCAGGAGAATAGACACTTCCTTTCTCAGGAAGTGAACTCTTATCCTTCAGAAGTGCCACGCCAGCGTGGACCATTGTAATGGGTGTAGCAAAGCAGGGAAAATCCAGTCATGAATCAATCAGGGCCAGCTAACACCTCCCAACAAAGTATTCCCATCATCAAAGTCTGGTAAATCCTTTGTTTTCTCACGGCCACAGATGGTAGAGGCACATACCATATCACAAAGAACACCACTCTGAAAACAGGGGAATTCCAGACAGGAAAAAATCAGGGCCAGCTAACACCTCCCAACAAAGTATTCCCATCATCAAAGTCTGGTAAATCCTCTGTTTTCTCATGGCCACAGACGGTAGAAGCATATACCATATCGCAAAGAACACCACTCTGAAAACAGGGGAATTCCAGACAGGAAACAATCAGGGCCAGCTAACACCTCCCAACAAAGTATTCCCATCATCAAAGTCTGGTAAATCCTCTGTTTTCTCATGGCCACAGACGGTAGAAGCACATACCATATTGCAAAGAACACCACTCTGAAAACAGGGGAATTCCAGACAGGAAACAATCAGGGCCAGCTAACACCTCCCAACAAAAAAATCACTCAGAGAGGAAACAGCCAGGCTGTAAATCTGCAAGGCCATTACATCCTTATCATTTTTCCTAATTGCAGCATTCATACTTGCCTCTAACAGACAAAAAAACAACAATCAGAAATATTGTATATTCACAACCTTTAAGAAATAATATCCCCTGATGGCACAGCGTGTGAAAGCGCTGAGCTGCTGAAATTCTGGACCGAAAGGCCGCAGCAGGTTTGAATTGGGAGACCAGAGTGAGCCCCCACTGTTAGCCCCAGCTTCTGCCAACCCAGAAGTTCAAAAACATGCAAATTTGAGTGCATCAATAGGTACTGCTCCAGCGGGAAGGTAACGCCGCTCCATGCAGTCATCCCACATGACCTTGGAGGAGTCTACGGACAACGCCGGCTCTTTGGCTTAGAAATGGAGATGAGCACCAAACCCCAGAATCAGACATGACTGGACTTAATGTTAGGGGAAAACGTTTACCCTTTAGGGTTGTTGTATGTCTTTCGGGCTGTGTGGCCATGTTCCAGAAGTAATCTCTCCTGACTTTTCACGCACATCTATGGCAGGCATCCTCAGATGTTGTCCATACCTCACAGCCTCTGAGGATGCCTGTCATAGATGTGGGCGAAACGTCAGGAGGGAATACTTCTGGAACATGGCCACACAGCCCGAAAGAAATACAACAACCCCATTCCATCTTTAAGCTTGGGAGATCGCTGGAGGAATATTTATTAATGATGCAGCGATCTTCGTTCTCAGGGGGTTTATGTTAACAGAGGGGCTGGGTAAAAGGGTGCCTTCAAAATACATTTAATTTGACTTTATACAATTCCAATTAATACAGCATACACAAAATATTATTTAATACATTTATTTAAGGATTTGACCTGATAAAGCATAGGATACAGTTGCTGCTGGGTCCTTCCGGAGCTTCTGACTTCTCCACGAAGCTTCAGTGAAGCATAAAAGACGACATTTTTAAAAATCATATAAATTCAAGTGCAGTCTTCCACAGGTCCAGATTAATTTGGGAGAGGGATAAATAGCTTAATAACAACATAATTAACTTTTCTTTCTCCTCCTCTTTCTTATTCTTTCTCCTCCTCCTCCTCCTCCTCCTCTCTTCTTCTTTCCCCTCCTCCTACTTCCTTCTTCTGGTCTCCTTTTTCCACTTCCTTTTCTGACTGTCAGAGAGCACTAATGCCTTCCCGACGGACATGTCCTAGAATCTTGTAGAATGCAAGACATTTGCATAATGATGTGATCTAATACCAAAGTACGATATAGTGTGTAAAACATAGCCACCTCTAGTACAACCTCATACTGGTGCACCTCTGCCTCCAGATATTGTATGGGATGTAACCGGACAATTATTAAATAGTGGTCTCAGTCCACTTGATTATCTTTGCAAATTGTTATGATGGGTTACATTTTATACTGTATTTATTGATTTTTAATCTGTGAGACTCCTAGAGCCATTTAAAGGAAAAGGAAGCAAAAATAGGAATAGATCCATAAATGGCTTGAGAGATCAGTTTACTTGAACAAATAGCCCTTCTGAGGACCTACCTGGGTGCTCCTTTGGAATAAGGTGAGGTGAATCTTAGAAAAGAGGTACTTTCCAGTTATGGTACCCCATTTGTAGAACATCTTTCACAGTTGACTTGCCTGGTGCCAGGATATTTTTTAGCAACAGAGAAGATGTTTTTATCGGTTTTTTGTCTTCTAGATTTTTAAACTGTTTGTGGTTTGCAAATCACTACATAGATATTGGTATTTGGTATTGTTTCTCTTCCTACAGTCCAGACTATTGGCTATAGATTAAATTTCCAGTGACAATTATGGGTATCTGGCAATTTTTGTTCTCTAAATATAGAGATGTTAAATATAGTTGTTAAAAAGCAGTTAATGGTTAACATCCCTAATATGGTAAGATACTTAGTAAAATACCATACGTAAGAGAATTACACAAAAGAGAGAACCAGCCAAAAAGGGAATTTGTTTTGAAGATTTTTAAAAAGTCAAAATAGTAAATTTTTATCAGTTAACCTATTTTCAAGAGGGCCAGCTTGTGCAGAGCTTTCCAAGCTGTGTATTGTGACACATCGGTGAGTTGGCTGCAGTGTGTAGGTGTGTCATGAAAATATAACAAGAAACCTTTGAGTCTATGTACAAGTAAAATAAGCAATATCACTAAAATGCAGAAGCTTGAAAATGCCTGATGAAGATATAAGTGTGTCTTTATCTAATATACCACCAAATATTCAAAAACTTTGTTCATTCCATCAATCTCACACATCTCATTAAAAATGAGAAGTAGGGTTTTTTTTTTACTACAGTAGTCTCACTTATCTAACATTCGCTTATCCAACGTTGTGGATTATCTAACACATTTTTGTAGTCAATGTTTTCAATACATTGTGATATTTTGGTGCTAAATTCGTAAATACAGTAATTACTACATAGCATTACTGTGTATTGAACTACTTTTTCTGTCAAATTTGTTGTATAACATGATGTTTTGGTGCTTAATTTGTAAAATCATAACCTAATTTAATGTTTAATAGGCTTTTCCTTAATCTCTCCTTATTATCCAACATATTCGCTTATCCAACGTTCTGCCGGCCCGTTTACGTTGGATAAGTGAGACTCTACTGTAACATGATCCAAAGAGAGGGCCCTTCCACACTGTACCTCAGGATCTGATCCCAGGTTATCTGTTTATCCCAGGTTTATCCCAGGGCCCTTCCACACAGCCCTAAATCCCAGAATATCAAGGCAGAAAATCCCATAATATCTGCTTTGAACTGGGTTATCTGAGTCCACACTGCCATATATTCCAGTTCAAAACAGATATTGTGGGATTTCCTGCCTTGATATTATGGGTTATATGGCTGTGTGGAAGAGCCCATACAGTACCATTTAGGCAACAAACATCCAGCATGGGATTGCAGCAATGCTGGCAAATTGGTATGAAGGGCAAGCAAGCCATTGCACAGGGCTGCATTTCCTTTCTGTCTTGTTTTGGTTGCTGCTCTTTGGAGGCGTCAAAATGGAGGCGAAAACACGCATATCGCTTCCCCCCCTTCCTTCCTTCCTTCCGTCAATAGGTTTTCCCTGCAGAAGAGGCAGATGGAAATGCTGTGGAGCAAAGGCAGAGAGGCATCCTTCTCTCCCTTCTCTCTCCATCCATCTATCCATCCAACCCCCCCCCCTTCCACCTCGCGCTGCCGCATCCTTCCCGTCCTGTGCCAATGGGGCTGAGGGAAAAGGTGCGCGCGCGAAGAGAAGGGAACGGGCCTCTGTGTGACGGGGCTTGAGCAAGTTCATGACTCCTCAGGAAGCAGGCTGAGGAGGGCGAATGCCGCAGAGCCCGGGCCCGAAGGGACGGGGGCCGCGGGGAGGCCTTACCTGGAGAAAGCCGGGCTGGGTCCAGAGCATGCTCTTCGTTTGGAGCAGCGGCTTCAGAGGCGGCCCCACGTGCGGCTCATGGCCCAGTGGCTGCAGTCGGTCGGGGCCTTCCTCCGCCTCAGGCTCCCCTCCAGGCCTCCACGCCGCCGCGCGTGTGGCCTCCTTTTCCCTCAGCAGCCTCCGAGCCGGCCCAGGCACCCCCTCACTTCAGGCGCAGGAGGGAGCGAGAGAAACACGAGCGCTGCCTCCGCGGCTCATGGCCTTGGCTCGGCCAATCCGCACGTGCGCCCAGCAACTTTCGCACTTTGCGGGTGGCAGCGGCAGCGGCGGTGGCGCGGCAGTGGCGCGGCGGCGGCGGCAGCGGCGGTAGCGGCGGCGCGGCGGCAGCGGCGGTGCTACGGGGCACTGTCGAGGCGTCGACAGCGCCCCTAGCGGTGTGCGCCCGAGGCGGCAGCGTAACGGGCCTCATAGTTTAAACCGGCCCTGAGCATGAGACTTGCTGTTAGACATTTCTCTACATTTAAAAATTAAATTGGTAAAATTTATGAAGCTCTTCCCCTTCCTCTAAGGTACATTTAAAGGTTATGTTTGATTTGAGATAGAGAAAGAACTATAGAAGACATTCTGCATGGTATACTTGAAAAAATATTTTCTGTAGCTAATTATTCATAAGTATAGAAGAAGTAGAAATATAAATCAAGTATTCAGTCCTTGTGTATAAGACTGTCACAATTCTGGTATTTGCTCCTTACTACATAGGATAATGAAGGTTTGGATTCACACATCCCAAAGTTTGAGTTTTATTTGATGCTTAGACCATAGGTCTTTCACATATAAGGCAAACAAATAATAAATACATGAAAACCAGATTATTAAATACAATATAAAACACACCATTAAAATCCTATATAAATAATTAAAATGCTACATATATCAATGTTGAGATATGCCTTTAAAATACTACATACTGCATGGACTAGCACCTACATAACTAAAAACAAAATAAAACCAAGTAAATACAGCAGGGAACACCTTGGATATAAACAGCCACTATTAGCTAAAAGTATCCCCAGCACAGTCAACTGCAAGATCAGAAATTAGTCTTGCCCGGATTTTTTGTGCTGCCAGGGCAAAGAGAGACACCTTGTGAATAACCACAGGGTTTGTGTCTGCTAAGAGATAGAAAACCCTTTCTGACACAGTACTGGTTTGAAGGAGATAAATAATAGGCCCCAGGATTTTAGTTCTGGACTCAGAATACAGAGGGCAGGAAAACAAATAGTGAGGCAAATCCTCAATTTCTGGGCCCCATAAACACATAAACGAAGAACCATAGGGGTGCCTGTGTATCTACCTTTGTTTTATTATAGTTGATATTCAGCTTTTCTTTAGAACAATATGTACCAAGCTTAGAAAGCAGTCTTCTCAGACCAAAGTGTTTCTGGAAATTATTATGTGGAGTGTTGCACAAAAATATGGGACTTTGTTTTTTAAAAGGTTCTTCATAACAAAACATCATTTCAAGAAATTTGTCATGACTTGTAGAATTAGAAATTTGATTTTTGCAGGGAAAATGTGTTTCTAGAAATTGTTTTCTGTATGAAAAACATTTTTGCCTAAAGGCCGACAACTTTTTTGGTGGGGGGACAAGAAGCACAAAACATAATTTTCACACAAAAACCCTTTTCAGAAATGTACATTTTTTTTAAAAAAAAGTCTTTTTGCATTAATATTTATCCCCAAAATGAGCATTATTCTCACATCTGTTTTTGTCTTCCCAACTACATTTCCTGACACTTAAGAAACCCATTTATCACCTAGAATGATAGTTAAGATTTCTGTAGCCTTAAATCACATATACCATGTTGCTTTGATGCCAACCATTAAGGTGTTGACTTGCAAGTAGGTACATATACTCATTGATATTCGAAAGAAGTGTGAACTAAGAATGCATCAGAAATTCATTTAGTTTCCATTGTAATGTAAGATTATACATTTCACACTTTCTAGAATTAAAAGTGACTGGAATGCGAATTTGGAAACCCACACATTTTCAAGCTTGAGATGCTGTTTTCAAAAGAAAACAAAAAATATGCTCCATATTAAAACGTAAGTTTAAGAACGTAAGCACAGCAAAAATTTAGAAGTAAATGTGTGAAAATAGAATTTTCATAGAGGGGGAGTAGAGATATTCCTCCCAAATATCAGGAAGATTTTACAAATGGACACTCCTTCACCAACAAGTTTAAAAAGAGGTTAGAAGGCCACCTTTCAGGCAAATTTTAGCAGATTTCTGAATGGAAATTTTTTGTTGTTACTCCCTACTGTATGATTCTTTGAAAAAGAAGAATACAAACCTGAAATGAGCTTGGAAATGGAAAATTGCAAAACTGGATGACAACAAATTGGGCACCCTGGATATGAAGCACATCAGAGTCCATGCTGTTATATATGAACACTATGTTAACTATTCTGCTTTAGGACAATTGTTCTTAAGGCAAGAAAATACTGGGGGGGGGGGGGGGAAAGTCCACAATGATATCCAGAAAATCTTACAAGAACGAATAAATTTTAATCCAGACTACCTTTTGATAGGAATTATAGATATGAAATTGGAGAAAAACAAAAACACTCTCCTTAGCTATTTAACAACGGCTGCGAGAATTGTATATGCAAGGTATTGTAAACCAGAAAAAATCCCAATAAGTAAAGTGTGGCTGACAAAAATGGTAGATATCATGAAAATGGATAAATTAACACAAGAACTGTCTTATAGTCAGAACAAAATCAGAAAAGAAACAGACTGGTCACATCTGATAAATTACATGAAACAAGAAAAGATGAAAATCTTAATATAAGCAAGAATAAAGAAACCAGAAAGAAAATATGGTCCCTTGGATTCAATGAAAATAAAAACAACAAATTGTAATTTAGACAACTTTCAAACCAGGCCCAAGAGGAAGAGGAAGGAAGACTTTGGAAAATATCTTTTACTCCCGGACACAACCCCCCCCCCCCCCGTACCTACACACACACCCCATACCCACACAATTTCCCCAAACCCCACCAGTGTTTTCCCCATGCTTTTAGCCTTTTCTTTTTAATCCTTTTCACTTTGGAAATCAATAAAAATCATTTAAAAAATAACTATTCTGGTAAATTTTGAGTTGTTCTGTTGCTTGTGTGTAAGCTGATATTATTTCTCTTTAATTTGGGTGCAACCAGGAACTTCAAGCAGAAACTGGCTATAATTTCTTGTAGGTGTTTATTTATTATAAATTATAAAGCAAGCTGCATATTCAGTATCTCTTCAGATAATTCCTTATATTCCTAATGTATATTATATGTTCTTGAGCATGCAGTTGCATGCCAATAAGGAAGGTGCCTTGCAGAATCATCCCAAAACCCACTTACATTGATGAAAGGGTAGGCAACTTACTCTCGAAAGAGTTGCAAATGCTAAGTGCTTTCCTGAAATCTGGCCAGCAATTTCTGTCATGACTATTCTCCTTGATACACATGTTCCAACCCAGTGTGGACTAGGACCTCATCTCATTGATGCTTCCCCCAGTTTTTTCTCCTTTTTTCACACTGGTAAAACGGAGTCTCATAAAAGCCATTCAATGATGCACAGCTACTTCCAATGGTCGACTGTGGGACTCCACCTTGCCAACATGCTACAAGGGAGAGAAGACTCCAGAAAGTGGCAGGAAGCAAGAGAAAGTGAAAAGAAGACGGAGAAAGGTCATGGGATGACTGGCCATCCCTGAAGAACTGCCAGGAGAAAATGGGATAAGATTGCTTCCCCACTCTTCCCAACACTTTGCCTCCTTCCGTTCTGATGAAATTAAAACAAAAAAATTACTAATCCTGAATTCGTAACTAATTTTCAAAGTTGGAATGTGACAGGGGATCTGCAAAGTTTCTTCCATTTTTCCACTGTTCACCTATAGTCCCGTGAGCTGTAGTGGCACAATGGGTTAAACCCTTAGACCTGAAGGTTGGGTTGCTGACCTGAAGTTTGCTAATTTGAATCCATGAAATGGGGTGTCAGCTCTAGTTTGCAAGAACATGAGAGAAGCCTCCTAGCAGGATGGTAACACATCCAGGCGTTCCCTGGGCAAGGTCTCTGTAGATGGGCAATTCTCTCACACAAGAAGTGACTTGCAGTATGTTCTCAAATCGCTTCTGACACAATAAAAAAAATGTAGAGTCCCTCTGAATGACTTCTGACTGCTCAGCTAGAGAATCAGCTTTTGGATCCCTGTCCAGATACTGACAGAGTGATGGAACAGTTTGACCTGCGGTGTAGAAAATGGAAAAATATTACACCTTCAGAAAAAAAATCAAATGCATGGGGAGCATATCTTATTTGTCATAGACCATTTTTTCTGAATATGAAGAAAATTCTTCAGATTTCTGCACCTTTGTCAAAGTCAACAGCTACAAATGGAAGGTTGTTGTCAACTCTTAAACATTAGAAAACATACATAAGAAGCACAATGGGCAAGAAAGGCTGACTGGTCTTGCAGTCTTGTGTGTCCAATGAAGTTTATCAATGGAGCTTGCTTTCTGTCATTGTTTTGACACAGTTTTCCAGTGGTTCCAACAGGCATTGTGGTATTCTTTTGTAAATACTATATTACCAATTAAGAGTAATTTTCAGGGGGGGGGGGGTAGACTTGAAACTTTGTAGCTAAAATAGAAATTGGATTTAATTAACTCTATATAAAATATAGAATGATTCATAGAATTTGAATTATTTTGTGGTATGGACCTACTTTTAAAATAGTTTCAACACCCACCCCCAAATTTCTTTCTGCCTACGGGCCTGCACAGGTCCACATGTTATATAGGAGATCACATAATATTTAACCTATCACAATATGATATATTCATTAAAAAAATAAGGAGGCAAATAGCATTAAAGCATTGCCTCTTTCTTTGATGTATATTCTGATGATGTGAACATTAAGTGTCACATTGGCTGCTACTGCTAAGGGGTTGAAGAGATATTGTAATCATGGGACAGAGCCTAGGGCTCAAAATAAGACAACAGATGGCTATGCATGATCTCTAAATAACAATTATTTGACAAGGGGAAGATGGATGGAAGCAGTTTGCTGGGCTTCCAGCAGCTCTACATGATGTACGAGATAACAGGGACTCAGCTGTGTTTTATGTATACGTAAGTTCAGGTGAGGGCTACAGATTCTGCACTGCCAGGTACTGTGTGAATGATAACTGAGTAGGAGTTATAGTGATAATGATTTATGAGCCCAACACATGGCTAAACAGAAATATTGGCATCATTAGGCAGTTGACTAACTTTTGATAAATGGGCTAATCCTCTTTCCCCACCCACGTTCCAAAGTGCTCTAATTAACAAAAGTTACCATCAAATTGGAAGGAAAGGAGTTCAGGCTTCTCCTCTTCAATGTATTTCTGTAGGTAGGTTTTTCTGTAGCCTATTTGTGATGCATCTGGGACTCTGCCCTCCCAGACAAATGCTGTGCTGGCCGCAGATTATTCAGGCTGGATAGCTTTGCATTAATATGCATGCTTCCTTCGGGTGGTGAATGATGTGAATAAAACAGTATGGCTAAGCTCCAGCTTATTATGTAGATGTGAAATATTGAGACTGCTGTCAGTGAAAAGTCATTTGCAAGATATCACCCAACAGTAAAAACGGCAATACTAAATAGGGCCTTATGCAGCATGTTTCCTAAATACTCAAGGCACTTCAACCCATATTATCTCAGTAACCTTACAGCAACCTGGTCAATTTTGGACATATTATTATCTATCAGCCTGCTGAAAGGTCAGCTCCATAAAGTTTATTCTTTCTTTGATCACCTTTCTAGCATGTGTCAGTAAAAGGAAACAAGATTAGGCATTGAATGTTTGCCTTTGTACTGAAATCCACCTTGAGTCCCCTCAGGGAGATAGGGCAGAATACAAATAAATTGTTGTTGTTGTTGTTGTTGTTGTTGTTGTTGTTACTATTATTATTAAGATAGCTCCTCCAAAACTGTGGTATTATTTTCCTGGGGAAGTTAAGTTGGCATCCTCTGTTTCCTTTGATGTTTTGAAGTATTAATTTCTGTTGCAGAAGATCTTTTTAATGGGAACCATAGCATTTTGAATGGAGCCATAGAAGCCCACTGAGTGACTTTGGACAAGTCAGTCTCTCTCAGCCTCAAAGAAAGTGCAAAGGCAAATATAATAATAATAAAACTTTATTTATATCCCGCCATCATCTCCCCAAATGGACAAACAAAAAGTTGGATGTCCTGTAACAGCAACCATCAAGTTTCACAAGCCAAAGGTTGACAGATTGATTCAGGATGATTGTCATATCACTCAGAGAGAAATTTCACGCATAATCGGCATTTCACAAGAACGTGTGGGTCACATTATTGTTTTGCTTGGCTATCGGAAGATCCAACTCTTTGTTTGTCATGCAAGTCAGATGTTCCCACCTCAACATCTTTAAACTTACTCGCCCAACAATGCACAGTACTTGCATCAACACAATCACCATAAACAACTTGCATTCTCTGATGAATCTCCTTTAGGGCGACACCTTCTGCTGTCAAGAATTCAGTGACTGCACGTTGCTTAAGTCGCATTAACTGACCGTCTGCACAGGGTTCCATACTTTGCACTTTAACCACACAACTGTTCAATGCTAAGGCTTCCCACCAAATAGAACTGTAGAGGAGAGTCTATTGAACAAGCCAGTACCTGCCACATACCAGTACTGCCATCTGTTGAGGAGTTATGGAGGTGGAGGCATTACTTTTCATTCAACCCTTGTATTTTATATAATCTTTATAGTTATATACTTTCTTTGAATACACAATAATTTATCAATGTCTTTCTCAGTAGCAGATTATTAAGCAGTACTAAAGCACTCATGACACACTTGTTGGTCTTAAAATATGTTGCACCCTTTCTTTCCTAGCAACCTGATCCTTGCATCATTTGCTTTACCAACATGAGAAGACTGCAAACAAATTGAAAGAAAAGTTATTTTGTGTTCCACTTCAAGCCATTACATTTGCCAGTGTAGCATACTGACCACCTTGTTCCTTATCTTCAGAAGATCCCTGAGCAAAGCAGTTAGAAGGAAAGGTCTAAACATTTATCACAGTAATTAAAACTGAACAAAGACATAAACACAGTCTGTGGGTTTTTCTTCAGGCAGGTAGAAATGTGGGAGATATTGAAACTCCTAGAGCAAAAACGGAAGCAAATTCATTTCCAGATGATAAATAGACTATTACTTCTTCCTATGTAATGCATTCCAATGCAACAAATAAATTCATTAAAGATTTGCATGGAGGATTAATGAGCACTGATAATAAAGCACAACTGTACAGGGAAATGCACAATTTATATAAGGAGTGCATGGCAAAGATAGGAAAAGGGCTGTCTCTGTCATTTAACTTATGGCCTTGGTAGTTACTCTTAGTGAAAGGATGAAGGCAGAGTTGTCCATCCTTTAAAGAAAACTCATTTCGTCAAAATCGTAAATTTTCAGGATCTCGTATTTGTCATGATTTATAGCAGTTTACCTTGTTTTCCCTGTTTAGTGTAATTTCTAGGGCAGTGGTTCTCAGCATGTGAGTCCCCTGGTGTTTTGGCCTATAACTTCCAGAAATCCCAGCCAGTTTACCAGCTGTTAGGATTTCTGGGAGTTGAAGGCCAAAACATCTGGAGATCCACAGGTTGAGAACCACTGGTCTAAGGGAAGGTTATAGATCAATGAAAAACCTAAAAGTACACTTTTTAATATAAATACTGGAAATCTGAATCTACTAATTCTAAAATAGGCATCATTTTTTAAAAGTTTAATCAAAATCAATGAGAAGAATTCTTTGTCTCAGGGTTTATCTTTTGATATTGAGTAAACAGTGACATCAAATGGTGATATATATGCATCCATGCTATCTATATATCCATCCAAAGAATGGAGCAAAGTTATGCCATGTCCAAAATAAATAATTTCCTGCAACATCTGAAGACTTTTCAAAAGTTTTTTAAAAACTTGTTTCCATTATATTTCTATCAGCTGAATCTCAACTTTTAATTATTTTAATGATTTTATTGTTAGTATTAAAATCATTATCCAAGTAGATACATCCTACTACTTTCAAGGTTACACAGTAATTGTACACCTCCACTTCTATTGAATAACAAAACTGTGCAACGTATTATGTAGTTGTGTATTTAATAACAACACTGTTCTGTTAGTGTGCCTGCTTCTTGTCCCATTCTGAAATGGGGAATTTATGATGGGTATTTCTGCAGTTCCAGTGAATAAAGTGTATTTTGAAGACACAGATAAATACTTATGCATCACTGGAACCTTGTTAGTTAGTCGCAAATAAAGTAGACCCATTGAACCAATTATTGAATGGCGAGTTAACACATCACTACAAATAGATAAGATATGGGTCATTGTGTCACATACGTTAAAAACACCCTACTCCCCTTTCACAATTATGTATTAGACTACATGGCCCTTATGGTCTCCACCATCTCTATGAGTCTATGTCAGTTTCTGACTGATCACATATTATTTAGTGCTGAAAGGTCTTAATTTTTCAAGAAAAGAGATTCTTCTGTATCTATTTAGTTATTTATTTATTTATGGTATAGAATTATTTATTTGGTGTTCCAAATCACTGCCATAAGATTCTCCTAGTTTGCTTACAATACAATTCTCTGTCCATCTGATAAAGTGGATTGTAGACTATGGAAACGTCAGTTACAAGAGTGTATTAGTCTTTAATATGTCAAAAACTTTTTTCATTTTTTCCCCTGGAACAGTCTAACATAGCTGATCTCTGGAAATAAAATTCTTAATTATTATGAAAATCATCAAAGCCAATTCTTGCCACTACTGTGTTAAGTCAGATATTTTATGAATTTTTTTTGTAAGACATCCCTGTGAATATCAGAACCAATAAGTGTTCTATTGGTGATATGATTTGATATGAAAACATCATGGACCTTATCCCAGCCCTCCTCCACACCCCATCCCTCCTCCTGTTTTAAAACAGATCTAAGCCATTGAGGCAATGAATGGTGACAGAGCCCATCCCATGACGTGGGGGACTTCCTGCCTGCACCCGTCATGATTCAGTAGCCAAACCTCATAAACAATCCCCCAAAAAAGGGAGAGGGGAGTCTGAAATCATCTTCTTGACTCAGGAACCAGGATATTCTATTTCAAAAGTACAAAAACATGTGGGATAAGAGCTGTCAGAATCACCTACATTAAAATGAATCTATGATGTGGGCAAATAGTCCATCCTGTGGGCGGTCTTCTAACCAGCAATGAGTCCCTAGTAATTACATTTACAACTAAGAAATATTGCTACTTTAGTTTATTTCTATTTTTCTTTGCCTTTAATAATACAAATCTTGGTACCATGAGAGTTTGATCCCTCACAGTCAAAGTAAGACCCTTTTTTAAAAGGGGGGATTGGGCAGACAATCCACTCACTCATGGGATAAGGATGAAAACAGTAATGGAGAAACCAGCATATTCAGATGACATGGGACAAGTAATTAATAATGGAATATAGTGATTTGCAATGCTACAGGACTAAATGCTATGATTACATGACACTCCCCCCTCCAACATGGAGTAAGGTCTTAAGTCCTTCATTTCAGAAGAGGATGTGTTTGCCTCTGATGCAGTGAACAAAAATCATGGAAAGACTTTCAAAGTTGCAAAAAGATGATATAACATGTAGAACATCTACTCTGTCTTCTACTGGGATAAAAGTTATTCTCGTTTTTCATTTTTACCATCAATAGAACTCAAAGCAGTTTACAAATGATTGAAACCAGTAAAGAATGAATATACCGGTAGTTGTTTTTCTGGCATCTGATCAAAACATTTCTCCGTGTGTGCGTATGCGTGTGTGCGCAATATTTTTTAAACAAAATCTATAGAGTTAAAACCACTAAAATTAATCAAGTGAAACTATTAAAAAACCAACAAAGCAGTATTAGAAACCCATCACAATAAATGCAGATTGTATCTGAAATTTATTTGAATCATGCTACCATCAAACTTAGAAAACAAGTTTCAGATGAAGTGGTGTAGTCTTGGGGATGCTGATATTGTATAGCTCTATAGTGTTTCTCCATTAGGAGATAGAGATCAAATTGTAGCCGCTCAGGAAACGAGAGAGTAACTGAATCTCCCTGAATCAAATTTGAGAAATTCCAGGAGGATATCACCTTAAGGATATTTTCAGCAGAAAATCCGATCTTTTCATTGCCATCTTTTATTATTGAGTAGCTAAGCTGTTCATCCAGATATGCAAACCTGAATAAAACAAAGTTTAATGATATATAGAAATAGGTGCAAACATTTAGAAAGGCTTTCCAAGTGACCTTCGGAAACTAGACATAGAACTCCTGGAGGGATTTCGGTAAATACAACAGGCTATTCATAAAATGAAATGCCAGCTTCACTGTCACCATGGTGACTTAATCACTTCAACACCCAAACTTTGTAAATAACAGGGTTTACTGGCAGACAATAGCTCCATCACAGCATCCCATAAGGATGTCAATTTATGGCTATCTTTACCATTCATGATTGTCCCTTTTCTCTGTTATATTCTGAACATATTGCTGTATGTGGTAGATGATTTGTAGCTGATTTTCTGACAATGATATGTTGCAATTTCAGTGTGGGTATGGGTAAAAACAAAATACATGATGTATGTTCATCCCCTATTCCCCAAAGACGTACACATTACAGTATTTGAATTCTTGCTTTGTCTCATCACATTATTCTTTTTCTGAAGTAGATGTTTTAATTAAATTTTGCTCATAACGTTCAGAATCAGTTGACAAACAAACAATGAGCATGATCCAACTGTAGGCTAAATTAAAATGTATTAGTATCATCTATATTTCAGCAAGAGAGAATTAAAGTCATGCATAGTTCTCCCAATTAAGTCAGTGTGGTGTGCTTAAGAATGAGTAGCTGACGTGAAATATTTTGATTTCAAAATCACTGCAACTCTTTCCCTTCCTCTGTGCTTTGGAAAACAAGAAGCCAATTTTTTTTTATTCTAGAGTAAAATCAATAGCAGAACTTGGAAGCAATTTGTTTCTAATTTCAGAACATATTTCTTAGAGTCTTCAGCAGGGTACTCTGTGTAATGCCAGTTGCATCATGGAATTGGAGCGATGGTGCTCTAGCTATTACAGGAAATTCACTAGTAGCCAAGGATATTTTCTGCAGTAACTTGTGATCTACTCAGACTTATAACTCCCTTTCCTATGTAGTGTTTCCAAGCCATTGCCTATATTTGTGCACTTTCTTTAATAAAGTCACAGGCTGTAGAAAAAGTGTAGCCCATGGACTACATGTCGCTTCCCAGGCCCACAGAGAAGAGTGTTGTTGTTATTTTCCACAAAAAATTACATCTTTTGTTGCAAACATTACATTTTGCTCCAAAATGCCCTCTAGGAGATGTGGAGAGCATTCGCATCATGTTTCTTCTCAACCCAGTCTGGATGCAGGAGAGGCCTAAGCAAGAAGCAAACTGGAAGTGACCTTTGCTCTCTTTTTGTTATTCAAAAGGCATGTGCTGGGCCTAAAATAGTCCAGGAAGGCCCAAAATCATGGCAAATGTTTCACCAAAATCTCTTTGTTTTTTTCTCCAGGAATGGGTGTAGTTGGCCATTGCAGCCCTCCAAGTTCTCCTGAAAGGTTAATGTGGCCTCCTAGCCTTACATAGTTGTCCATTCTTACAGAGTTTATGGTGTTGTAGCTGTTGAGTGACATGATACTTTAGGCCCTTCAGGAAACATCACTGTCTGGTCATCAGCAGCACTTCTTGTGTTTTCTAGATTGTTGCCATTCTAATATATTCTTATTCATTGATGCATCCAACAAATGTGTCTCAACTGTTCTGAGCAGTGCCACAAATGCATTTTGAAATTAAAACAGAAAAATTCTTCTAGGTACCCATACTGTTACAAATCATTGGCCATACCCTTCTTCATGCCAAATACGTAGCAGAAAGCAAAAGTAATGAGTGGGAACTGTTATTTGAGATCCAGCATTGCTACTCCACTGAAAATGACATTTTTCTCCATGGACTATATGAAGCAATTACCAAGTTTCATGCTGTTATACACTGACCAGTAAAATAAGCTTTGGAAAGAGAAGACATTATGTTGAATACATCCACCTGTATACCACTCATTCCCACAATGGGTAGATACTGTATGGGCAATGACATTATCCTCAGGGAAGAAGCTAGAATTTCCCAAACTTTCCACAATACAGTTGAAAGGTGCAAGGAACCAAGAATTATCCTTGCAGTCCATAATACCTGCCTTCACTTAGGAGGAACTCTGATCGACAGGGTGTAAATCCAAGGGAAAGATACCAAGAGTAAAAAATCCTGCTCCAAGTTATCAATGCAAGTTCAACAAACCATATTTCCCAGTTTTTTCTGGGATTCTTACACTGTCAAGCAGGCCTATAGCGAGGGGGTGGGTTTGGGGTTCAACCCCCCCCCCCGAATTTTTTCAGATTAAAAAACAAACCTGGTTACTCATGAATTTTAACTGGTTAACCAAATACCCATGCTAAGTCTATGAGATGCTAAACATTAAGAGTCCCTCCAGGCACTATCTCAAGCAGATATTGACAGGTCTGTAGCCAGGGAAGGGGGTGCTAGGGGTTCAACCCCCCCCCCCCCCCCGAAATTTTCAAAACCCCTCCCAAATTTTTTTCTGGCTACGGCCCTGCTGTCAAGTATCTGCAGATATGTCTTTTCCCCAATCCTGCTATTTTGGAAGTGCAATATTTAAAATGGGCATACTTCAAATGCAGGCAATATGCTGCCTTACAAATGCTTTCTACAGTTGTGTTCAAACAATGTAAAGCAAGTGCATCTTCATGCACACACTGGAGGAAAAAACAAAAAAAAATGAGCAAATCTTATCCCAGAGGGAAAAATAAAATTGTCCATGTCTAGTTATGAATAAGCTCATCCCTGGTATTCATTGGGCTATCCCATATTTTCAAACTGAATGAGAACCAATTGGAACAAATAAAGAAAGATGTGTCTTTTCCAGTGTAAGAGTGATGTATTGTATGCCTCCAATATGAATGAGGAGAGGGGATTGCCTCGGGTACCAGAAGCATGAGAAATGCTGCATTAGAAGAATGTCAATGAACCCCCAAACACCAGCAAATGTAAACAGAGCATCCTTTCCATAAAACTGCTGAACTGGTTCACACTGACTATGTTCTTTAGCCATCACTCTAATTAATAGATGAATTATTAAAAAGCCATGCTGTCAGGTTGTTGATTAAATACCTTTGATTTTACATCAGTCGCTGGTGAAGCCCAGTGATGGCTACATTTCAAACAAATTAAACTCCTTCCAACCCATACCAATTATAAGAGCCTTATTTCTCTCCATGTGAAATAGAAACAGGTGCCTTTAATTAAAAATGTTTTCTCTGAAAATATTCCTTTGTTGGTATACAGGCATCTCTATTGTCATTTATTATTATATCCAAGAGAGGCATCATATCATGGCCATACAACATTCATAATAGGGGGAAACCAGTGATGGAACAGGTAAAAATCTGTTGATTATAATGTATGAGATACATAGCAACATGCAACTCACTTGGTGACCTTGGACAAGTCACATTCTCTCAACCTTAGAGGAAGACAATAAGAAACCTCTTAAGAACAAATCCTGCCTAGAAAACCCTATTATAGACATACCTTAGAGTCACCATAGCTTAGAAATAACAAAACAACAGACTACTGAGTAATTTGTTTACTACTTTATCTAAAAACATTTTTATTGCTACTTAAAAAATGACAAGGTACTTTACAATAGAATGAGTAGCAATAATCAAGAGTTAAAAAGAATGAAATAATTTACAGGTATACTTCTGTTAATGAAGGAGAGGAGTGCCTGGGCATTGTGTTTTTAAAAGAAAAGTTGTTACTGGGTCAGTAATAACAGGGAAATATGTTCCTACATCAGTTCAACACCAGAGCAAGTCAGGTAAGCTTTGCTTTCGGAAACAAACCCATTTTGAAATTTCTAGAGACCAACAGAAGACTTCTTCCTAAATGTATGATTTGTTATTTCACGCGAGTCAACTTTGATGGCCAAACCTGTGCTTTTTTGAGCATGTGGGTGGCTGCTGCTGAAGCAGGTTCATTTGCTTGCTGTTCCCACCTTTCTCTGGTTTGCTGTTCACTTATACTTGAGAAATTTGGAGTTGCCTACCTTGCCTATCATGGCACGTACAGTAACTCTAGAACTGGCTACAGTAGAAATGCTATTGTTTCCCATCTTTATCGCCCTTCTTAATATGACACTGCTGCAGTTAGACACTTAAAATCTGTTTATCACTTCTCCATCACACTCTCAATGGCAATTCTACTAAAAAAAATCTTGACGCTAGATAGATGACAAGGAGAAAAAGGGAAACTAGGCAATATAAAATACTTTGTCAGAAACTTTAACTATGATATAATTTATTGTAATAATAAAAGTCTGTATGTGCATACACCGCAACCATGTAAAACCTAGACCTCGAGAAACCATGAAACTGGTTTGTTTTGTTTGCTTGGGGGGATTACATTTTGAAAGTGAACCATATTATTCATTCCTATTGCTGAAAGCAAAAGCCTAGAGCAATAGCTCTGATTTATTGTTCAAAATGTTGTTGTTATTCTATTTACAAAATAAAGTAGAAGTGACATCTACATTTTAAAGGAATCACTTAATTTTAATTAATTATTTTTTTTAAAAAAATAGTCTGTGAAATACATGCTGATCTGCTAGGCGCCATTCAGTTACTGGGCTACTAGATGATAGCCATTAAATTCCTTAGGAGTAAGAGGGGTCCTCAAAAGTAAGAGCAGGAAATTTTCTAATTTGATCTAAGTGATTGCAGCTGGTTTGGGATGGAGATATAGAAGACCAAGATTTGGGAATATTTGGGAACAATTTTTGTTGCATAATTTTGTATGTATGTTCACATGTATACAGTGAGAAGGTGGATTCTTGCTACCTGAAATGTATTCCTTTTGTTTCCCCCCCCCCCCCATGCTTTACTGGCAGCTTTTTACAATTTTTGACTTTATATTATAAACTGCAGTGGGAGAAAAAGGCTGAAAGTTGTGTGAGAGAGAGAAAGAGAGAAAGACATACGCATGGGAGATAGGAAAAAATGGAGTGAGGGAGCAGAAGGAATGTGACAAGTAACGGTCTACTTTAAGAGTACTTTGTCCTCTACCATGTGATCTATTTTATGTCTATTAACAGACGATTAAGGCACATGAAACTTAGTGATACTTCTGAGGCAGGTAAATATGGCTGTTATCTTCCAGAAAAATATGGTGCTGTTTACCATAAGCTTGGATTGTTGCTAGGAAACAGAACGGTTTTAAAGGTTTGTATGTGGGGTGATGATCAACATTGGCAAGCAAGTTATTCATTTGGCCTACTTACTGTGGAAGGGCAAATTACTTCTCTCACCAATGATCATTTAAATATTGTGAAGTATGTGTTTAGAAATGCTCTCCATGAAGCTTACTGCTGGATAAGTGTGCATAGCATAGACTGCTTGTAGCTTTTATCATTCTTCAATAATAATTGACTTAATTTTTTTATCATTTAGCACAATTCTGATAATGCCTGAAAAACTTCAGTTACATAGAAGTCTTGGTGGTCTGATTTTGCCATATTATTGTGTCGAGAAGGGACTCTAGGCTAGTTTGGAGTCTGTGGTTGTTACTCTAGAACAGGGGTCCCCAAACTAAGGCCTGGGGGCAGCCCTCCAAGGTCATTTACCTGGCCCCCGCCCTCAGTTTTACAATATAATATTTTATATCAGTTTTAATAATATATTGTTAAGGTAAAAGTAAAGGTTTCCCCTGACGTTAAGTCCAGTCATGTCTGACTCTGGGGTGTGGTGCTCATCTCCATATATTGTATGTCAAGAGTCAGACGCCAGTTAACAAACAAAACAGAGTTTATTCTGAAGATAAGCCAAAAATAACACAAAAACAAGCCATGCTATTTTCCCATGCTGGCATTCAATAAAAACTAAGGACGCTTGAATTCAGCTTAGAAGAAACAAATAGAGTTGACTGCAAGATAACATGCAAAATAAATGAAGGCTTGCAACCTTCCAAAAGCTGCAGAGTTAAAGGGACAGTCCCCAAAAGAAAAACAGCAAACTGGCTTAAAAACAAACAAACTAGAAGAGCAGTAAACTGCTTCCACGGTGCAGATAAAGCCAAAGCTTCAAAGGGATGATGAATAGCCATCGTCAGGAGAATCCAAGGTCAGGTCGAGAGGCGGCAGCAAATTCCAGAAGTCAGAAGCCGGGAGTAGTCGTCAGTCAGGGAGCGTAGACAGAAGCCAGGTCAAATTCAATCCAAAGTCCGAAGAGGGTGCAGTCATCCAAACCAGGCCCACGATAAGACACAGCGAGAGCCAAGCCAGATGGTATCAGCAGATCCGAATCACAGTCCAAGTCCAGTCTTCACGGAAACACAGAGATCCCAATGGCGCCTCAGCAACACCTTGCCACACGCAAAGTGCATTGGCCAAACATTCCCATTTTATTCCCCTTCCTCCTGGGTGACCAAACACTCACACCCAAACACCAGGTGTCCCAAATCTACTCAGAGTCCAAACTCCACACAGCTAGAGCTCGTGGATCTGGAGTACCTAGCAATTCATCGGAGTCCCAATCATCCTGCCCATACTTAGCCCCATGAACACTTAAAGAACCATCCTCCCTTCTCCAAGCATCCCAAGTGGGATCAGCTCCTGCAGAAACCCCAGGTTCAGTAGTATCCATAGGCCCCAAATCCCCAGACATCTCTGGTGGCTGTGCCCATTCAGTGCCCACTTCCCCAGCCACCTCAGCATCCATTTCCCCAAACTCCCCATCTGAATCTTCCTCAGAAGATCCCCCATATAGCTCTCTAAGTCGCTTCCTGCGCAACTCCTCCAGTGAACCCTCATCACGAGGGTTTTTTCTTCCTCTTCGGATCCCATCACCATCAACCATAATCCCCGAAGGCGCAGTCACAACATTGTATATACATATAATATTGATAAAAATATTATAATGTTATACAATATAATTCTAATAATAATACCATATAATAATATTAATTATATGTTACATATAATATTACAGTATAGTGGTATAGTTCAATATCATAATATAGAATGCTAATATTGTGCTATGCTAATAATATAATATATTGTATGTACATACAGCTGCTCAGAGTCCCCTTCGGGGTGAGAAGGGTGGGATATAAATGTAGTAAATAAATGTAGTGAATAATTAATTAATCAATTTTAGACTTAGGCTTGCCCAAAGTCTGAAATGACTTGAAGGCACACAACAACAACAATCCTAATTCACTTGACTATCTCATTGGCCAGTAGCAGGCCCACACTTTTCATTGAAATCCTGATAGGTTTATGTTAGTTAAAATTGTTTTCATTTTTAAATATTGTATTGTTCTTTCATTGTTGTTGTTGTTTTGCACTGCAAATAAGAGGAATTTGTTTGAATTTTTTTCAAATGATAATTCGGCCCCTCAACAGTCTGAACGATTGTGGACCGGCCCTCTGCTTTAAAAGTTTGAGGACCCCTGCTCTAGAAGGTAACCAGACACGACCTAAATGTGAGTCCTACAAGACTTAGATATTTCACACCTCATCACATTGACTTTTTGCTCCATCCTATGATGCTTCCAGGACAGAGCCAGGATATGTTCTCATTACTTAGAATGTGCAGGGAAGCCGGGCAATGATGGTTTTTCCCATGTGATGGGGAAAGTGGTGATACGGGGTGCAAGGCAACAGCTTTCCCTGCTGGCCCATGGATTTGCCATGCTACCCAGTGAATTCCCCTGCTGTCTCCAGTGTTTGGGACCTCAATGTGATAAGTTTCTAAGTCTAGACATTTTTAAACAACAGGTGCATCACTTATGTTACTTGGGGTGCCTCTACACTAAAACTAGAGAAATTCAATGTCATTTTAACTGCCATGGCTCAATACTATGGAATCCTGGGAGTTGTGGTTTGGCGAGGCATCAACACTTCTTGACAGAATAAACCAAACACTTTGTAAAACTACCACTCCCATAATTCCATAGCATACATGATGTCAAACTGCATTAATTCTGCAGTGTGGATATACCTATATTTCCTCCATAGCAGTTTCAACTGTTATGCAGCCAAAGGTACTTTACCTGAGTTTCCAAAATGATTTTCCACTGAAGTTCTGACAAAATGGAGTTCTGCTTTCCTTCAGCAATGTCCCATCAGCATGAGTCTTCAGAGTGTTCCCAGAGAGATCACAGAATCATTACAATATGAAAGTAAGAATGATTATTTGCTGTTACTGAAACATAAATCTGAAGGTATAGGAGGTGACCTTCCAACCACTTTTTTTTTTTTTAAATCCACCTTCCAAGTGAATCTGTTCCATATTATAACATTATTTGTTATGTTCAGTCATAATCTCCTTGTAATCTGAAAACATTGGTTCTGGCCCTATCTTCCAGAGCAACAAACTTGCTTCATTCTCCATAGGACAGCTGTGTCATATGTGATATTTAAAGATAGCTGTCACATGATTTCTCAGTCTTCTCTTATCAGGGCTAACCAAACTCAGTTTCCACAGCCATACCTTATAGGTTTTATATTCCAGACCGTTTACCACCCTAATGTCACTCTTATCATTAAGATCAAAGGAAGTTGAATGATCCAAGGAAATAATGGATGTCTGAAAAATTAACGAGACTTCCATCTTTGGTGACCTTAATTTCCCTTTACTTTCTAACTCTTGCTTGACAATAAGGCATTTTGTAGCACATTAGAAATAAATGTACCATCAGGCTAAATTGTGATTACTGTCTTCATACTGCTGCTCGGGCTGAAAACAGTCGCTCAGACAATTAGTAGCTGAAAGCACCAAACCCAGTGTACCGAAAAAGCATTTTGTGTCTTGGAGCTGCAGCAATGACTTTCTATTACTGAGCTAACCTTGACATTTCTGCATTTAGAGCCAGCTCTGACAAGGTTGTCAGAGAACCGACAGCAGATCGAGGCTGCCTCAGAGCTAATGTTGGGTGTCAAAAGTTCAGAAGTGTAGAAGAGCAAGGAGGCGGAGGGGGGAGTGGGAGGAGAAGATGAGATAATGGAAGTGAAGAGCTGGGAATATAAAATATTGAGATGGAGCGATGTCTGCTAAGACAACTTTGTCAGAATGAGGACCCTGTCAGCTACTGTTGCAGCTTCATCCATCTGTTTCTTCTCTGCCTCAATTGCTGTCTTTGTACATATGAGAAAATGGAAAGGAGGGAAGAATGCTTGTCTGTATGGTTTTTTTAATGGTTTTAGAATTTGATTGACATCTCTGAGATTTGACTGTTGAGCAAACCTTCTTACAATCAAGAACATTTCCGTTCACAAAATTTCGTAACCGTTAGATTATTTGTGTTTACTACTGTTTGTTCAAACAAAGGCGACTAAACAGTAGTAATCTTTACAAATGGTCTAACGATTATGAAAGTTTGTGAACTGGAATGCTTTTGAATGTAAGAGGGCTAGTTGAGTTTAACCTATAACAAATACGGTCCTAGAGGCTACCACACCACCTTTTATTATATGGTTGTTCAGCATCTTTTAAAAGTCTGCATAGTACTTTACAGTGCTCATATCTATATCTCTATGTCTATCACCAGTGTTAAGAGAACATCCCTATTACCTGAAAGCAGATTTTATACAATCCTATCAGAGTAAGTCCTACCAAATGCAATGATATAGACATGCACATCATAGCACCAGTAATGTTGCAAACTGGTGGATTTGCTTCAAATTGATGGTAGAGATAGATTTCCTTTATGTGAAAGGTATTTTGATGATTAATTAGTTTTCTTTTTGTTTGTGTTATTGGACTAAAAAGTATTGAAATAAGAACGTATGAGTATTAAAGTGCTCTCATATTACTGAAAATCATGTAAAATGAGCACATGGGTCCTGATTAAGAGAGAAAAGGTAGGATATAATAACAATATATAATAATGCATGTAAAATATAGGAGAAATTGTCACCACTATTTTGCTTCTCTTCCTATATTCCTCCTATATAGTTTCTGAGTTTTGAAGACACTTCAGCTATTGAAGTGTCTCAGAATCATAGAACTCTTGATTAAAATCTTGCTTTTGTATATATTAATTGGCTCTAGTGACAATACTAATTGCCTTATCGTTTCAGTCTTTCATTTGCAGTATTAGAATAATTACATGCGTGTCTTGTAGGTGGGATTTTAACTCAAAAATGAGATTGTTCCACTTAAATGATAATAAAACCTGTATAATTTAAGCAACTATAATGTGGCACAAAAATACCACATACCCACATATTATAATACACAGGCTGCACATCTAAACACAATTTATACTCACCGAGTCTTTAAGCATGAACTTTAAACTCATGTCATGTGTTTTGGTCTCTGTCCTGTGTGATTAATGTGTATTTTACAGAAATGCTTTGATCTGTATCTTTTTTGGTACTTAATTTTAATGTGTGCTTGTAGAATTTTTATAGTATTTGTGTGTTTTTGACTGTGCTGTGACCCGCCTTGAGCCGTGAGGAGAGGCAGGAAAGAAAGAAAATTCTTAAATTCTTACAAAATTGTTATTATGCCAATATGTGACATTACCAAGGAATAAATCATGTGTAAAAGAGAAAGTAATCTGACTCAGACTTAGAAAATATTAACTATCTTAACGGATAGATTCTGTATCCATGGATTCAATCATTCACGGCTTGAATATACTTTTTTAAAAATTTCAAAAGCAAACCTTGATTTAGCCATTTTTTACAAGGGACACCATTTTACTATGCCACTGTAGATAATAGGACTTGAGCATCCATGGATTTTGGTCCCCATAGGGTGGGATGGGGGCTCGAACCAAACCTCACTGGATACAAAAAACACATTTTAATAATTTTTAAACGGCTATTGCTGCCTGTTAACAGACTATGACTAAAAATGCTAAGCACTAAAAATGTAATTTTTGTTGAACTTTAAATATCAAAGTAGGCATGTGTCCAATTCCACAGGAAAAGTCCAGTGTCTGAAACTGTACCAGATGTCAGTCGTCTGAATGCATTGTCTGTTCCCAAAGCTGTATGTAGTCCAAGTTGATTTTAAAGAGAAAGAACTAGAAGTGACCAGGGATCATGAAGTTGTCCATTAACATTTTGTACTTGGACAGTAGGCTAAGACAGGTATGCAGGTTCCTGGCCCTGGAGTTTCCCACGGTAGTTTGTAAATTGCACTAATTATTCTTATTCATAATATACTGAACCATGAATGAACAGTGGTGGATGCTCAGGTATGGATGGCATCAGCATGTTATTAAATTCATTCTTCATAAAAGTAATTCTCCAGGCTATGTCTAAATCTGTGTCTGTACATTTGCATCTGATTCCTCATTGGACTTTTTGTTTGGTAATATATTTCCTCCATTCTGGTAATGTGAAAATGGTCATTCTTAGATACCAAGACCTTGATGTAATAACAATTAGGCAGGCTAGGCCTATCCTTTAAAATAACTAGGTAAGACAGATGCACACTAATCCTTCCTGTGCCTTCTGGGGATGAACCTTTAGAAAGGATTAGCAGGATAATGAAAGTGAAATGCTGTGGACACTTAGAATATGCTAAATAGGGATTAATACTGTATAGTTATATTTATGAGCTTCAGGGGAGCTATGGAGGAGACCAGAGCACAGATGTAGCATGTATACTTTGTATGCAGAAGGTCCCACATTCAGTCCTTGATTTATCTAGTTAATCCCAATTTTTAAAAAGTATCCCCAGGTAAAGTATTTCAGGTAGCCGGACTGAGTCAAAACCATTTTGTACAACCCTTGATAGCTATCCTGGCAAATAGGTAGTTTAAATAGATATATCAGTGTTCTCACTTATTGGGAGGAAGCTTCATATCTGTAAAATATTTCCTTTGGAAAGTTTCTCATAGTTTTAAAATATATTCATAGGGAAAAATGTTCTTGTTCATATTGAATAGCATGGTCAGTTCAGGAATAGCAAATAGGCAATTTTCACCCTCCTGGATTGTCTGCAGGTTACACTGGATCACTGGATTATTTTGCTATTTCATTTCTTTTTGTTTCAAGGGCTTTGTGTAAGGAAGGATTCTGAGGTCACACTTTGTAAGATACACACACTGGAAGTTGTTCTTTTTCCCTCTGAACATACTACTTGGTGGCTTAATCAGAGCAATAGCTCTGTAAGACGCTCTAAATTTTAGTCAAGTGTGGTTACAGTGCAGTCTTCCACAAAAAAGATGTTTTTGTGTCAACACTTTCAGGCTGATTTTTTTCTGGGCAAAAGAAAAGGGTGAATTCTTATTTCTCGGAGCTCCACGTTCATCACTTTTTCATTCACTTTCATTGCCTTCTTATACAAAACAAAACTCCTCACTTTGATAACCACTTTATTTTTGCCTTTTTTGTGAGTTCAAATTCCTCAGGCATGAAAGTTGCTCAGATGGACATGAAACTTCCCCCATCTAAGGTTTGATGGAAAACTCAGATTTCAAAATAAATAAATAAATCACAGATTTGAACAGGGCCCCATAGGCTATTAAGACCAAGCCTCCATTCAAAATAGGGCATCCCCAGCACGTAAGCATCCTGCCTTTTTGTTTTTGTTTATTTTTTATGAGATCTCCAGAGAAAGACTCCATTGTCTCTTTACTTAATTGGTTCTCATGGTTCACTTTACCAGCATGCTGGTGCTAATCAACTCCAAAGAGACATGAAGAGGTTGAGGGCAAGATCAGAGATAATTTATTGCTCCATTGGCCAACGAAGGATGTCAGGGAAAGGTTTCCCAAATCCAACATAAACACAGTTATAAAACATGAATATTTTAGAGATTTGAATGAATAGACATTTGCAGCAATTGGTACAAATTAAGATCCACAATCTTACTGTCAACCTGTACGTTCATAGTTGTAAGGTTATAGTCTGTGATTGGTGCACGCAGTATGATAGGAAATTTAATAATTTTTATTGGAAATTTTTTGAGTCCATCTCCTTATATTTGCACCACTTCTTTCTGACTGTATGTAGAGAGTTAATCAATTGGGAATGGGATGACTTTGGGTAAACTATGTCTACTGATTTGTATCAGCTGCCGGAGGGGAGGATTCCCTTGATAGGATAATGGAGTGACATTCCAAACTGATAGATTTAATTTTCCATGGAAAAAGTCTATTGTGTACTGAGTAGTATTGGGGTGCTCCCAGCACATACTTTGCCAAAGGCCTTAGTTGCACCCTTCTTGGAATTCATTAATTGTCATAAAACACATGGGAAGTTATCATTGTGGGTCAGCTAGGGATCATTTTCCTGACTTTCATAGCCAGGCAGGGTAATTGTAGATCATTCCCGAACTTCAACACTTTTGGGTCCCCGTTTCAGATAACAGTTCCATTTCCAAACTTCTCTTACCACCTTATAAGGTTCAACTGAAATCTGCCTTCATGTTACTAAAATTACTTTGGCCCACTTTCATTTCCCAGTGTCAGTTGGTTTATAATGTCCTTTTAGTACCACTGTATTTTTTATTATTTTTCAGAGATCATCTATAGCTGGGTGTTTAACGAGTTCCCCTCCTTTGTGGCTGAAGACAGCCGGCGCTTCATCTCTCAAGAAACAGGCAATCTCTACATATCCAAAGTACAGCCCTCTGATGTAGGAAGCTATATCTGCTTGGTGAAGAACACAGTGACCAATGCCAGAGTCCTCAGTCCTCCCACACCACTGACACTCCGAACTGATGGTAAGCAAGGTTTGTCTTCATCTTGAAATATACTTGAAATATACTTATGGGCATTTGAACAGAGGGATGGCTATGCAGTGAAATAGTGAAAGAGATTTTGATGGCATCATGGCCGACTGCAACACTCTTAAAGTGGGAGGTCTCTGACATTTCTTTAGAAATTCCAGTTGAATGCAGCAACATGGTGCAGAGATTTCACAAGAACATAAGTGTGTGAACCTATTAAAGACATATTGGAAGAGCTTCACAGCACAATTTTTACTGGTGCTAAAAACATTAAGTGGAGGAGAACAGGCATTCATCTGGCACCAAAAAGACAAAATTGTCTCTTGATATTGAATCAAATATGTTGTCAGCAACTGGGAGGGTTTTTTTTAGCCCGTTCATTTTTTTTGTCAAGGTTGTTTTCTTTCTTCTCTTCCCTTTCCTTCCCAAAATATATTTTGTACAAAAACAGTATTTTTACACAAAACATTTTTTGCAAGCAGAAAAGTCATGCAATGTGAACAAATCATTAAAAATGTCAAGAACCTCAGCTGGTTGGGAGAATAATGTTCAGGTTCTAATCCCTGTATCCAATAATACAATGGGAAAATAAAGCTCTTCTGGACAACAATGAGATAAGGAAAGACTTACAACCTTTGGTAGCAAGGATGCCATTATTAGGAAACCCCTCTTCCTTGTAGCCACCTGCCTAATTTCATTCTACATCTGTACTTGCAGAACAGTTTTTATAGATGACCTGAGATGATAGTATACTGGGGAACATGTTCCTTTAGATATGCTGCATTCAAACTTTTAATGGCTATCACCAGAATATGTAAACAATGTGTCAGTCAACTAATTGATTAAGTAAACTCATTGGTATTTCCTATATTTCCTGATTCATGCTGCAATTAACCATATTTTATAATGTTAGTTAATTCTAGAACATTCGAATTTGTTAACATAGATGTCTATTACTCAGCCATATTCAGTATGACAGGAAGCCTGAGGAGAAAATTTAGATTTGGAAGAAATACATTACATGGCCCTAAGGTTAGACCAGTGGTTCTCGACCTTTTTTGACCAGGGCCCACTTAACCAGGGATCACTTTCACCAGGGACCACTCTCCAACATTAGTACCAAAAGGGTTACAAATCAGTTTTTGGTCAACTTTAGATTTGATTTGGTTATCTGGGATGCTGATTCAGAAAATTGCATTGGATAGATCACATCAGCTCTAGTTTCTGATACAGAACATATGCCATCCAGTAGTTTCCATCTGCTCACCCACAGAAAACCATATTTAATAATCTAGAGCAGATGTGGTCTATCCAATGAAATGGTCAGCTCTGTGGAAAGGAATGGAAATAAAATTAATAAAATTAAATAAATAAAGAGGAAGGAGGTTCGCAGAATGGATTTACATTATTGTGGCCGACTGCTGGGCCACGGCCCACAGGTGAGAACCACTGGTTTAGACAGTAGAAGAATAGAAAGGAAGGGAGTAATAGTCCTGCTATGAAGGTACTAATAACAAACAGTGACAAACTCAGTGCTATTCTCTGTAAATCTGCTTCAAAACTAAAAAATAATTAAATGATTTGAAGTTTTAGTTTTTCTGGATAAGGAATTAATTTCTGAACATTGAATAGTTATGGTGTAAAATTAGCTCTGATCATCATCAACAATTTACATTGGCCCAGAAGTGGACTGGAGGGCAATGAACCTGACAACAGCCAAGGTCTTGTATCATTAGGGCAGAGCATAATGCTGCTCCACACAGTTCCATGTGCCTTCTGTCCCAGGGCACACTAAAACCATGTCTACATGGGCAAAATAAAGTGGACTCACTATTGATGGTTTTGCAATGAAAACACTGCATATACCCATAAATGCACATTTATGCATATAGTCAGAAATGTGCAACACAAGAATATGAAATTTGCTTCCTGAAAGTTCAACAGTGATCCCACAGTTTTGGAAGTGTGGGCAGTTGGATTGGGCCCAATTTAACTCAAGTCCACATCCCCAATGGACTCACTATTACATTGCTGCCAGCAAGCAATTTTCCCACAGGTTTGCTGTCAACATTGCATTTCTGGTGATGCCATGCTGGGTACTGAAGCCACATGATCAGAAATGTGACATCACTAGTAAGCCTCTGGGAAAGAGCTGTCTGTTGGTGGTGATAAACTGGTATTCCTGTTGTGTCCTCAGACTGAATGGTCATGTGAATGGCTAAAGGCCTCTGGGGAAGCTCTGCAACTGCATTAGTATGGCTCTAAAGCTGTTTAAATCAGATTTTTTTTCCAGTATGTGTAAACAAAGTCTACTAAAGCTATTGGGGGGGACTAACAGTAAGAGAGCCATCCATAGAGTTGCTGATTATCTAGACCAGGCATGGGCAAACTTTCTAACTTGGGGGCCACATGCTAGCACTCTGTGCTAAGAGGACTGGCTGCCTGGTGATGGAAGGAAGGAAAGAGAGCATGAAGGAAAAAGAGAAGAAGAGAAGGAAGGAAGGAGGGAAGGAGGGAAGGAGGGAAGGATAGGATGGTGAGAGAGAGGAGCAACTGAGAAAAGAGCCCATGGGGGCACATCTGGCCTTCGGGCCTGGGTTTGCCCATATCTAATCTAGACTGAGAAACTGCAGCTGGAATTCTGATGCTTGAGAAAGATGGCTCCAATAGAAATTTCATTTGTTTCTCATATGTTTCAGGTTCCAATTACCTTATGAAGACAATTTTGTTCTTCAGGCTACTTATTAGCTGTGTTCTCTCCCCACTCCCAGTGTCGGCTTTAATGTTTTTGTTTTGTTTTTTTTAATCTACAGTGGTGTCCCTTTTGTTTCAATTGTTTTAACAACATTTTTATTAGTGTTGAACAGATTTATTTTTATTTTGTTGGCCACCATTGGCAGTTCTTTATAAAAGAAAAGTGAGAGATGATCCTGATGAATAAAACAAATAGACAGATTTTGTTACAGCAAGACTACTTCTTCCTAATATATATTGATCTTCTTTTTGAAAAAAGAAAGTGCCATGAGTACTTGGATTTCAACTACAAAATTTATTATTTGGCAGACTACTGACCGATTGATCCACACATGCATTTTCCTCCAAGAAGCTCAAAAAGCCTTTTAAGAATGGAAATTAAGAACACCTAATTTTCTCTAGATCACAACTAGATCAGGTTGCAGCAGTTTTTATGTCCCTGCATGAAAACCAACACCTTCTGCTGGTCATTGACCGTAATAAATAAATATATAACACCTTCTGCTTAGAAACCTTTACAAAAACTGGCATTGGTCAATTTGTCAACTTCAAAGATAGGGTGCCACTGCAGACCTAAAACAACTTACAGATACAAACATAAGATTTTGGAATTCTAGTCTTGTTTTATCATCACAAGGTCGCTGATATAGGTCTTAGCCTAGTTGGTTCTTGTACATGAATTTTCCATATTTCAAGAACTATTTACAGAAATTTTGTGATGTTTTTGTGCAAAATACATTTCCCTTTGCATAAAATGCATCAGAGTTTCTTTTGCAAAATACTCTAGAGTTTGTGCAAAATACAATCTGCTTGGCACAATATGGGTGTTCATGAATATACAGCATTTCTTCTGCTCTTTTTTAGGGGATGAAAAATATTATAGTTGGTGATCATTTTGGATCAAATGTTAAAATACATGTTATCCTTGGGAATGGAAAAATGTGCAGATATTCTGTAAATCCCTTGTAGAACATAAAAACATAGCAGTGCTGGTATTTTTTCACAACTGGGTTTGTTGCTACAGCTGAGGATATGTCAATTAATTCCATGGGTTACCATTCAAAATATCTTTTCTGTGACACACAAAAGGGCATAGTATTATGCTTCCTAGAGAAAAAGGTTCAAACTTTCAGAATCACGTGTGTTGTCTCACTTTGTAATGGGAATTACAAAGCTACATGTTACTTGTATCCCAGCAGAGTGAGAGAAGTGGTTGCAACATGAGTCCTACAATCTTAGAAGAGAGTGGGTTTTTTACATTAATATATGCAGCCCAATGAAGATACAAAGGACTACTTTATAGCTTCTGCCTCCAAAGCAGAACCCATCCCTGGGAACACACTGGGAAGCTTTGTTCCTTTTTACTACATCTCAAACTTAGTTGAAGTCCTTACTGAGTTACCCAGGCATAAATCAATGTTTTTCAGCAAAAATGTACCATATCAGCTACTAGTTTATTGAAGCCCAGAAGTGAAAGTAAGATCATTGAGAAGAACAGAGAAGATTCAACGTGTGCCATAACTTCAACATAATATGTAGGGAAAGTGGAATAATAATACGGGCGTGCATGATTTTGTTTTTGTGTAGTGGATTCTGATGGTTTGGCAGATTCAGTTGCTGAAACCATGAAAACAAGCCTGGTGCAGTGCAGCCAAAGCCTTAGCCGATACAGATACAGCAGCCAGATCTTTTCGACTAATGGGGGCTAATGGGGACCAATCGGACTGAGCAGAACTCTACCTGTGGCGGAGGCAGCAGTGTGTGGGCAGAGCAGACTTGCAAATCAGGCAGGTTCCCCCATATCTTATTTATTTATCTTATTTCTACCCCTCCTTTCTCTATCCCGAAGGGGACTTAAGGAGGCTTATATAAGGCAACCATTAGATGCCTTAAAATACATACAAGCAGAGACTTAAAATTAATACATATTAAATATTTAAAAATACATTCAAAATTAAAATATCATCCAAAAATCATAGTCCCTTCCCAAAGGCCTTCCCCCTTCCCCCACCCTTGAAGCAAATGGGAACTCACTTTCCCTGCAGCACTTTGTGCAGCACAAGCATTCAAGGAGCCTTGTACTCCCTCCTGGGACATGATGGGAACTGAGGTTTTTCTCTGTGTATGTTTCTCAATTTCTCAGCCAATCAGAGATCTGGTTGACTGTTTCCATTCTCCTTCCCTCTAGTGGCGTGCACTTGGGACTTCAATTCCCAGAACTCTTGTGTTTTTTTTTCATGTTATGGTAAAAACTTTAGAAATTTATATATATATATATATATATATATATATATATATATATATATAATAAATTGGTGGAATGTTCCAAAGCTTGCAGTAGTGAATGTGGCCGGTAAGTGAGGTGAGTTTCATGCTGATAGGCCTACAAATGATGGAGAAATTGGCCTCTAAAATTTCCATGTTGTTACCAATAGATTGAACCTTTCTTTCTGGCATGAAAACAGAAACCCCTCCCAAATTTGGGAAGTTCCCTAAAAACAGAGGTTGAGGAGCAGCTAAAAACCAGGCACTGAAAATGGTATGGGTTTTTTTTCCAAATTGCACACCCCTAAATAATTGTCATTTCATTTTCTGTGTCATTAAATAGAGCAGAAAGAAAATTAGAAAGGGTCTGGAAGAAAACAGGAAATATGTCAAGGAGTCTGGATTGCTGACTTGATGAGTTGCTTCTTCTTTCCCTTTGGAAAGAGTGAACCATCTGCCATTCCTTTAAAAATGTATTTATCTATTGTTTTGTTTGTTTTGTTTTTGTTCTGTGCCATCTTCTCTATTTCTATTTGCTATATCCCTAAGGCAACCTAAGGGGGTTTTCTTGATATGATGTGTCTTTCTCTGATGCTGAGAATGTAACTCACTCATTGGGTTTCCATAGCAAAAGTGGCATTCACATCTTGGTCTTAAGTTTTTGGACAGTAATAAAACTGCTAAACCATACTGATTCTTATATTTATCAGTGCAAACCATCAAAGATTTCCAGTTGCAAAGAAATAATTTAATGGGAATGTGCTATATGTAACCCTATTGCTTCTATTAGTAAAAAAAAGATAAACAACTTAAAAGCTGAAGATACTTTCTTCATGAGAAGAATGTAAATCAGTGGTTCTCAACCTGTGGGTCCTCAGGTGTTTTGGCCTACAACTCCCAGAAGTCCCAGCCAGTTTACCAGCTGTTAGGATTTCTGGGAGTCAAAGGCCAAACCATTTGAAGACCCACAGGTTGAGAACCACTGTTGTACAGAAATACCCTACCAATTCTCTGAAAAACCATCCCTTATTGCTTACACAAGATAGAATATGGAAACTGGAAGGAAGGTTGCTGAAGTAGTTCTGCACTATAAGACCAGACCAATTGGACATTTTAACATATTGTAAGCATTTTGTCCTTACCACATGAAAGGTGGAAGAAAAGAGTCAAATATATGCTCTAAAGAAACCAGGATTGCAAGGATATAAAATTCATGAGCAAATTTTTTGGAGCTGTAGCATGGAGCCATTGCAATTTTTTTATCATTTCAAGACCCCTCCCCCATCATGTGCACAAGTCTTTTGCCATTAAAATTAAAAAATAAATGAGAAAACTTTAAACATTCAAAACTTTGCCAAAATCTTAGCATAAAATTAAGGAATTTTTGTGTGTACGCAGTTTTATTTTGCAAAATGATAAAACACTAAAGGGCAAAAATACATGATGAAATAGATGGAAACACTCATAATCCTAGAATCATCGAATCATAGAGTTGGAAGAGACCTGTCCAGGAGCAAGAAAACTTTTGGGATTTTGATTCTTGCTTGTAAAAATAATGCTAAAGGTGTAGATATAGCAACAGCAGCAGCAACAGAAATAATAATAATTTGCTCCTACAATTCCACAGGTCATTTTCTCTCATGCACACCAGTAAGAACAAAATGAACAAAGGGATGTTGAGGAGAACTATGCATTCTATATAAACCTAGAACCCTTTCTTAGAAATGTGGAACTTGTATATAGGAAAGATTTTTGTGCCTGAGATACTGGAGGATTGCTCTCTCTTTATTGTTGAGATTTCTGTGCTAACTTGATATGGAATAAACCTGCATATGTGCCAAGCAGATGCTTCATTTTAATGTGTGGTGGTTGAGATAATTCCCTTTCTAAATTGCACTCATTTTGGAATTAATTTCAAGGGAAGTGTATTTAGGACTGGAATATAGGATTATTTCCAATTATTGTTCTGTTTCCAGAAACTTAGTTGAGCATCCTTTGCATGCATGTACGTGCGCACACTCAAGCTCATAAGAAAAGGTATTAGGCAAAGCCATAAAACATGCAAAAACAGTAAGAGACTTGCTGTAGCTTATAAATATTTGAGCACTGTGAGAACATTACAAAGTCCAGGCTTTAAAAAGATGATTTGATTTGATACAGTATATATTCATTCAGAGCTTAGCCTGGAATTAAGTTGATCCTTGTTCATTACTACTGACTGGAAGGTTTTCTTGTTTGCACAGCATGAATCCTATATAAGAAGTAGGTCCTTATTGTTTTTATGCCCTAGTAGTTCATTTTTATTTTACACCATCCAAAATTTACCAGGCTTGACTCGGCCACAGTCTGCTAGTGTTGCCTGTTATTGACCAGCTCAATCCCCACTTTCCTTTTTAAGACACTGGGAATGATTTCTTAAAGAATGTATAATCAACATTTCTTCAAAAACAAGGATTTGGGTTTGTTGAAGGTCTATTGAAAAGTGACCTTCACACATTCATGAGGCATCGTCTCAAAATATAAGAAGTTTCACGTAGTATTAGTTTACAGTAGACCTTTCACATTTGTGTAGATTGGGAGCAAAAAGTCCCTACAAAAGTGGAAAAACTGTGAATACAAATAAAAACCTAAGAAAATATTCTCTAGGCACTTTTAAATCTGTGGTCGCCTAGAGAGAACATATCTTTTTCAGTCATATTAGGGCATCAGCAGAGGTGGTGGTAAATAATATAGCTATTTACAAATTATTGTATATCTTAGATGTAGGCTGGGAACCCACATTAGGGTAGCATAGCATAAATCCCCTGTGGAGTTAGATATTGAATGCATTACTTCACAACTGAATGTGAAATTGCATTACATGTGAAGTTTCACCTCTGCAACTCTGAGCTGAATGCAGATGTTCTACATTGGACTAAGATGTGGAATCACTTGGGAGTGCCCTGCCCACATATGTGTGAGACAGGACTTTGGCTATTTTTCCTTATACTAGGAGAAATATAAAATAAATGATGATGATGATGATGATGATGATATAATTTCTATTTCTTATCTGCCTCTTCTCAAGGTGAGTTAATAATAATATGAATATGAATATGAATATGAATAAATAAGAATTAAGCAGCCAGACAGGAGCCCCCATAGCACAGCGAATTAAACCACTGAGCTGCTGAACTTGCTGAATGAAAGGTTGGCGGTTCAAATCTGAGGATCGGAGTGAGCTCCCTCTGTTAGCCCCAGCTTCTGCCAACTTAGCAGTTCGAAAACATGCAAGTAAGTAGATCAATAGGTACTGCAGCAGGAAGGTAACTGAGCTCCATGCAGTCATGCCGGCCACATGACCTTGGAGGTGTTTATGGACAACGGTGGCTCTTCAGCTTAGAAATGGAGATGAGCATCAACCCCCAGAGTCTGACACGACTAGACTTAATGTCTGGGGAAAGCCTTTACCTTTACCTAAGCAGCCAGACATGTCTGTAGAAACAAATTGGTTATACACGTGTCAGAGTATCCTGATCAGAGTGTCAGAATTTGCTGAAAATCCATAAGATGTGCCTAGAAACAAGATAAAGGAATCTTATTTTCTGCTGTTCAGGAGGGTAGCCCTCAGATCAGTGCATTCAATTGCAAGGAAGGAGATACTAACTGATCATTAAGAATAAAATTCTGGAGGTGAAAATGGTCTGACAAATTGCCTTAGAGGTTAGTGATCATTCCTTTGTAGGAGGTCTTTAAGGAGCAGATGGATAAGGATCTGTCAGGAACGTTTTGGCAACATATGAAATGCCCAAGGACTCCTACTTACACAGTAAAATATTGTAATTTAGGGCCAAAGAAGGTGATAATATTACACTTTATGATTTTACATCCTTTTTTATTTGAGATTTTACTCCTGAGTATGGAGAGATTTCACTTTCCCTTTGCACCATTTTTACAATGACGTCAACGCACAAACAGTAACTCCTGACCTTCTTAAGAAAACTAACATGTATACTTACCTTCCTACCCAAATAGTTTTGGCAGAGTTTTGATTTTATTCAAGCAGATTAAAGGTTGTGTTGTCCCAATTCCACAATCATGATCCATTTAGATCTTTAGAGCTAAAGGCCACACTGCTCTTAATACTTTTGTTTTAACAAAAAAAGGTATACATGATTTCTTGCCACACAAATCTCCACTGCTTTTGTATAAAGATTCAGATCTCCATTGTCTTTAGGAAGGTCTATAATGTAGTAGAAGAACACGTGGTATGAATTTGGAACATCTCAGGCATAATTCCTGACATCTCTAGTGACAGCTGGGAAAATTGGAGAGTTTTTCCTCATGGAACCAACAATACTAGACTAGTGATCTGATTCTGTTGCAAAGCAGCTTCCTATGTTCTGATGAATAATTTATGAAGGGCTGAGATGTCCTTTCCCTTGTGTATTTTGGCCCTCAAAGGAAAAGCAATGTATATATAAAACTATATTCTGTAGTTAAAACATTCTTAACTAGAAATGTTGGAATACCCTATAGGGAAAGTTCATAGTTATATTAGAGTGCTACTCAGGACATCATCACATGAAGGTCCAGAAGCCTGGGGACAGCAATGGACAATGTGGGAAACCATGGGGCAGCACCCAGCTGTGTCCCATTACTTTGGTTGGTTGTGGGCTTCCATCCCACAACATTTCTCTGCTGTCCCTGGCTTCCTTTTCTGTTGTCCCCAGCTTCTTCAATGAGGAGGTGAGTAGTAATCCATCTCCTCAGGGCTCTCTCTTGGTCTACTGCTGACACGCTGCCAGGACAGTACCCAATGAAGCCTTACCAGAAGTAGCCCTATGTCATTTGATGGTCTCTGGCAGACTCCATCTTGGTAGTATGCCAGCAGCATGCTAAAAATGGGGAAAACCCTCATCTGAAAGTCTAGGTAATTTTTTGCCCCCATTGAAAATAAGGACACCTAAAGTAAATCAGATCCTTTCCCATTCTATATTTCTGTAAAGATAAAAGGACTTCTGATTTGCCTAGATGAAAGCTTTGTCCTATCTAGGATTGTTACAGCTCCATGGTGTGTGCTTGATGCAAACATTAAGCTCCTAAATTTATAAATTTGAAGAAGGGCATACAGAGTTTCTCTGTTAAAATGAATGTCTGTTGACAATGAGCCTGTTTAATAATCCTGTCATGGAACAGAATGTGCTTGCTGAACAGGAATAGTGTGATAATTCACAGAGGTGTGTGTGTGTGTGTATAGGGGCCGGGCTGTGGCGCAGCTGTTGAGCAGCTGCCTTAAATCACTCTGACCATGAGGTCATGAGTTCGAGACCAGCCCGTGGCGGGGTGAGCACCCGTCAATTAAAAAATAAAAAATAGCCCCTGCTCGTTGCTGACCTAGCAACCCGAAAGATAGTTGCATCTATCAAGTAGGAGATAAGGTACCACTTATAAAGTGGGGAGGCAAGATTAACTAATTTACGACCTGGAATGAGGAAGTGCCGTCAGTGTGGATGATGAAGCAGCTGCTCCCCCCTGTGGCCAGAATCGAACATCCCCTCAGAAGAAGGTTAACTTGCCTCTGCGTGTGTCTCTCAGTCTCTGTTTGATGTGTTTATGGGCATTGAATGTTTGCCCTATGTGTGTTATAATGTGATCTGCCCTGAGTCCCCTTCGGGGTGAGAAGGGCGGAATATAAAGACTGTAAATAAATAAATAAATAAATAAGTGTGTGTGTGTGTGTGTGTGTGTGTGTGTGTGTGTGTGTATACTTTTATATATATAAAAAAGTTTTAGACAGGCAACTTTCCGTGACCTCACATGGTGTGCTCTTCCCCATATAACATTAATGATCAATTCAACATAATCGTACTGGATTTGTGCTTTCTGTGTAGATGACAAAGAGATGTGAATAATTTTCCTCCTTAAAACATGGAAAATGGTATCTAAGAAACTGCAACCTTAGCACTTGTATCATAGTAATATGGCTCATAACCTGTCAGCATGTGAGGCTTCATTAGCCATAGGTTACATTGCTATGATAAGATACAAGTTTCAAATATAGAAAGAAGGCACTGTAAAATGAGGACTGAAGACTGAAATAATGACAGATGAACAATCTATACCTATGTGTTCATTATTTAATGGGGTTCTTTCCGAAAAGAATAGAATATTCTTCAATAGAATATTGAAGAATTTTTTAAAAAGGAAGAGGAAAGTGAAGATAATGGTAGCTGAGATCTTACATCAGGGCTTCTCAAACTTTTTAAGCACAGGCCAGTTCACGGTCCCTCAGTCTGTTGGGGGGCCGGACTATAGTTTGAACACTGCACATATCCTATTTGTAGTGAAAAAACCATGAAAGAACAATACAATTTAAAATGAACAATTTGAACAAAACATAAACTTATCAATATTTCAATGGGAAGTGTGGGCCTGCTTTTGGCTGATGAGCAAGTAACGTTAATTAGGACTGTTGTTGTTTGTGTGCCTTCAAGTCATTTCAGCCTTAGGGCAATCCTAAATTTAAAGTTTAGGGAGGGACTGAGTAAATGACTTTGGAGGGACACATCCAGCACATGAATCCCAGTTTGGGGACTCGAGTCCTATATCAAGGAGACAATGTGTGACCACACACTTGGAGTGATAGGAAAATTGTACATTAGTGAGTTGTAATACTGCACAATGTATGTGGAAGTGACCAAAAATACATGGTTGCCCTGTGCACAATACATGCCCAGAACATTATGCACAATGTGAATCTGCAAATGTACTGCTTTCTGGTTCAAGATGGCAAATTAAAATTCAATATTACAAATACAATTGCACCATATCTCTCTGTCCACATACACACACACACACAATCAATCCCCCCCAAAAAAACACAAAAGTGGAAATGTGACTTTTAATATTGCTTTTTTAAAAAGAACAGTTTTATAGGAATCTCTAGGTTCTCTAGCACAACTCTATAGTTAATTTAAACTGAGCATTAACTATAAAATTACACTGGAGAACCTAGAGATACTTAGATATTATTCTCTATACCAGAGGTTCTCAAACTTTTTCCACTGTGGAGCCCTTTTTGAAGCAAAAGTTTCCCATGGAGCCCCAAAAAATGTTTATATATTATATATTGTATTATATATAATGTATATATATCAGGCATTAGCCGGCAGATGGATGGAGAGTGCAAAAAACAAAAAACAATATTTAGAATGAAGAACAATTTTAACTAACATAAACCTAACAGTATTTCAGTGGAAGGACCCCAGGGCCATCCAGTCCAAACCCCTTCTGCCATGCAGGAAAAACTCAATCAAAGCACCACCAACAGGTGGCCATCCAGCCTTAATAATAATAATAATAATAATAATAATAATAATAATAATAATAATAATAGCAGAAATCCCAGAGAAAATGGAACGCTTGTGGAGCCCCGGAGCACATTTTGAGACTCGTTGTTCTATAGGTATCTCTAGATCCTACACTGTGACTCTATGGTCAACTGACAACAGAAGTATTAGAGACTCCTATAAAAAGACATTTTAATCAAATCTGCAAAGGCCAAACCTGCAAATCTGGAGAGCTCTGTGTGTATGTATCTATATGAAGTAAATAAAACATTGTTCAATATTTCTGCAATATTTGGTGTAACTTGAAAGCCTTAAATTGAAAAATGAAAATACAAGCAAATGCAATATTGATGTTACATTCCCAAGTCTTTTCCTTTTGTTCACTTTTAAATGTATACAACTGAAAATACCACTATCATATTCGAGATGTAAAGTACTTCCTTCTTAGCCATGTCGATCCTATAGATCAGGCATGGGCAAACTTTTTTGTCTTGGGGCCGCATTGGGTTATCCTCAGGTTGTCTTCCCAGCATAGGGATGGAGCTGCTCACCCTATCGGTAACTGTCCCGATCCTCTCCCCCAATCCCCCTCACCATCCTCCTCCTCCGATCCTCAGGCTGTCCTCTTGGCATTGTGCTGGGAGGAGGTCGAGACAGGTGGCAGTTGAGAGGGCTCTGGAGGGCTCTCAGCCACCACATGCCTTCTTCAAGCCATCCTCCTGGCATAAAGATGGGGCCGCTTGCACAGAAGGTGGCTGAGAACGCTCCAGGGGGCTTTTAGCTGCTGTGTGCCTTCCTCCCCCATCTTTTTGGCATAAAGACACAGAGGGCCTCCATGTCCTTATGCCAGGAAGACAGGGAAAATGGGGTGGGGGCTGAGATAAGTACCCACATTCGCCCCCCAGGCCTTAGATTGCCCATGCCTGCTGTAGATCCTCACCAGCTCTCCATCTTCCTTATTAACTCAACTAGCAAATGTAGACTCTTATTTAGGATTTTCCCACACACTGGGTTAAACTAGTACTCATGGGGGTTACACAAAGTTAATGACAACATATGCACCATGCATAACTTTCCTTTTGGAAGTTCAATGAAGCATGCACTTCCACATTTAACAAAGTTGACAGTCAGTTCCATAAGGAACAGAACTTACATACAAGTGTTTATCACTAGCAGGATACCATTGGGTCTTCCAGCTTTTACTTCCCAGATGGTGCTGGACTGCAAGTCCCATCACCATTCTTTTAGCCTGGAGAAGAAGGAGAAGGTTAAGAAGTGACATGATGTCCGTGTTTAAATATATTGAGGAAGAAGCAGGCTTGTTTTCTGCTGCTGTAGAGAGTAGGGCACAGAGCAATGAATTCAAACTGCAGGAAAGAGAAATTTTAGGACATACACAAACAGAAAATTTACAATTACCACCACCACCACGAGGATTATTTTCTTTTACATATTAATCCTGTTTGAGACAATCTTTCTAGATTTACATACTGTACAACATTTGCATCCTATTTCTTTGGCCTGATCTCTAGATTAATTCATAATATAATTCTTGTCGTGGTTCCATCTTTCTTCAACTTCTTGCATTCTATTTTCATTACTTTTTGAATCATTTAATTTTACATCCATAATTTCAAATTCCATTTGGTCCACCATACACTGATACCATTTATTTACTGTCCACTTTGATTTATCTTTCCATCCCAATACTATCACCGCTTGTGTGCACTCAATTATTGCTTCCTTTATTTCCTTGTAATTTCCCATTCCCTCTCTTTGTACTAAGATCTCCATTTCTTTTGTTATAACCCAATTAGTTCCTAATATTTGGTTTGACACTTTTTGTATAGTCTGCCAGAAGTATTGTACCTGTTTGCATTCCCACATCATGTGCCTAAACCACCCTTTCTGTTGACATCCATGCCAACACTGACTGCTTCCCTAATTGACACGGTGTACGATACCACTTATGTAATATTTTCCTCCTCATTTCACTTACTTTTATATTGCTCAGGAAAAAATATCTTTGACAGTGGAATATGCTGGCTCAAGGTGTGGCAGAGTCACATGTGTCAGGGTTGCTTTCTACTAGTATTCCTTCATGGCAGGGGATTAGACTGGGTAGGCCTTGTGGTCTCTTCCAATTTTATTATTCTATCTTAAAGCAGCATAATCAGTAGTCAGGAATGAAGGATGTTGTCATCTGAGAGCTGAACACCCAGGGCTGAGAATATTAGATGAAGTGGAACAAACAGATTTAGAAAAATGTTAAAGAAGGGAGGGACCTAGAAAAGGATAAGTCAGGGAAGTCAGGATGAACGAAATAACAGTTCAAAACTTGGAGAATGAGGATGCTCAATTGGAAATGAGCCCAAGAGAACTGGTTGAACAAGAATGACATCACAGACTTTCCAAAGGAAAATTCAAAACAGAAAAATGATTAGTTAAGCTATTATTTTGTGCCCTTGACAGGCACCGATAAGGTAAACTAATGAGAGAGGATCACTTCAACGCATGCAGTTGTGCTATTTGTTGGAGAGGGGTAGTGCACAGAGATGAAAAGAACTGAATTTAGAACAAGCCAATTACAATAATCCTTTCTGTGAATTAGAAATTTCATGGGCTGCTATTTCCTGTTCTGAATTCTCAATTGTAGGTAATTCCACTGGGACTTGGCATCCTATGACAAGAAGGCTTCTGAGACAACATGTCTATATATTTATCTTCATTGACGCAACTGAATAATATTATAGTTTTATGTCAAATCCTGCAAGAGTGTAAAAATTCACTTGTCTTTATATTAATCTTTTATTTCCTCAGAGCTCTGCCTCAAAGGAAAACTTATCTACTTGATACGAAACAAATTAAATAAAAACATCAAGAAATCCTTGAATGGATTCTGAATAAAATGAATACCTCATTTGTGCCGATGTCCTTGACAATCAGTCATTCCATACAATTCAATTTCACTTTGGAGCAGACTTACAAAAACAATTTAAAATTCTATCTGAAAAGATAAAAAGTTTCATCAGGGAAAAAAATAGCTCATGCATCATTTCATTAAGTGCTTTTTATACTACCTTAGAAATGCTGAAGAATTATTTAACACATGTTTACAAGCAGTGGAAAGAGAACTATTTGTTGGGATAAAGTTGTAGGGTCTCAGTTACCCAATGGAAGCAATAAAAATGTTTTTGATTAAGAAAACTGTAGACAACTTTCTCAGGAGAGAAAGAAAAACAAAACCTTTTTGTTGTCCCATTAAAACAGTGTGGCTATTTCAAGTTCATGCATTTCATGGTACTGTTATCTTTACCCCTTAAGCAGTTAATAAAAGAGATTTGACTTTGCTGATTAAAAAAACACTCCATATAAATACGTTCTCTTGTCTACTTAGGACTTTATGACATGAATCTGGTTTTCCACAGCAGTTGCATGATCACCAACAGCAACTACATACCAGCATGAGCACCCTCACTATCCCAGGTCCCTCCACTCATAGAACTGCACCAATTTGCACATCCATGGCCCTGCATTTGTACTTCTGTGTAAGCTTGTAATTCCACCCTCCTGCACTTTCATATTTTTAATAATGTAAAAGCATTTTAATTACAGATATAATTAAAATATTGCTAAAAATAGATTACCCGCAATGTGATTGCACTCATTTAATTCACTAAATATTTGCCTTTTTGTTTTGTGTCTGTAAACCGCCCTGAGTCCCTTAGGGGAGAGAGGGTGGTCTAGAAATAAAGGTTGTTGTTGTTGTTGTTGTTGTTGTTGTTAATATTATTATTATATATTATGTTCCGACCCTCCTTCAACGCTGGTTTTTCTCCTTCGTGAAGTAAATTCCTGCATATGGGAGCAGTTGAGTATTGGGATAAGCTATGTTAGGAGCCCTGGTGGTGAAGTGTGTTAAAGCGCTGAGCTGCTGTACTTGCAGACTGAAAGGTCGCAGGTTCAAATCCCAGGAGCGGAGTGAGTGCCCGCTGTTAGCTCCAGCTTCTGCCAACCTAGCAGTTCGAAAACATGCAAATGTGAGTAGATCAATAGGTACCGCTCCGTCGGGAAGGGAACGGCACTCCATGCAGTCATGCCAGCCACATGACCTTGGAGGTGTCTATGGACAACGCCAGCTCTTCGGCTTAGAAATTGAGATGAGCACCAACCCCCAGAGTCAGACATGACTGGACTTAATGTCAGGGGAAACCTTTACGTTATGTTAGAAGATGTTGCAGTTCCTTTCATCTGAATTGTTCAAATACAGGTTAAATTGCCATCTATTGGCCTTACTTAGAGGTGGATTTCCTGCACTGCAAATGTGTTGTAGGTGACAATTTTTGGGGCAAGCATGGCTTATCTTCCAATTCTACAGTACTATGGCTCTCTGTTCTTGAAAATTACAGACCATTTTAATTGTTACTGCTTCTTCTGCTTCATTCCATTTTGAAGCCTATAGAAACAAGGTCCTGACAATCCCATCCACACTGTTTTTCTAATACCAGGTAAACAGGGAAGGAAGGATAGAAAGAAAAAAAGAAAAGAAAAGAGTTGCCCTGTGGCATTTCTGACAGGCCATTACAGTTGATGCAGCCAGTTCTGGGTAAATCAGAAGTTAGGGCTTTAGGATATGCAATAATAAATTTTGAACACATCCTGCACCACAGGAAAGGACAAGGTATGGGCAATTGGTTCACGTAATTTAGTGAAACCAGAGTTATGTTTGACTATTAATTGGACACAAACTGACTATTGCTGCCAGTGAAAAGTGCAGGTATTTTGTTACTCTGTCTAATTATCTGTCGAAAGATTTATCTGGTTGCACAAGACCTTAGGCATATGCCATGATATGACAGGTCATTAACATACATTGCCACAGAAGTCTACTTGCGGACATTATTTTTTCAAGGGCAGTTCTCAAGAAGCATTTTGAAGGATGCACCAGTCCTTGGTATGCTCCTTCCCATCTCTATTTCAGTTCCTCCTTCCTTTAGGTTAATTCATGCTCTTTGCTTAATCTATAAACTCTTTTGGCTTTAGTAGATATAGCAGCCTTCTGAAACCATGATATTTATTTACATCTCTCTTCACACACTCTAAGCCTTTCCCCTGTATGTTACCTCTCTGACAGCTGTCCCTGTGGTCCCGGCATATGACATGGAGTCCAGCTTGGAGCAACTTGTCATTTCCTGTCCTATGTCATTCTACTGAAACCATCTGATTATGAACCACAACTGTTTAGCTTCAGGAAAGAATGACTCCTGAGTCACAAGGGCACTTCATGGCTATGGGCAGTAAAATAATAGACATTTAGGGCTACTGTAGCTGAGGGAGAATGAAAGAGCTCTTGAGCTTGTCTGGTTTTTATTATCAAGGAAATGATGGGCTATTCACACTCGATTGTATTTTGCATGACACATGTGGGTCATTCTTAACAGACCAGCATTTCTCCTTTATACAGCTCAGTTTTTCTTAATTGGATATCAGGGATAGTAGATATAATTCTGCTTCTTTCTCAGTCTATCACTGCAGAGGGAGTGCTGTAGAAAGAATTTACATACGTAATACAGGGCAGATATTATGACCTTCTAACAAAGGAGAATGAACTGGAGATTGGCTTTTGTGCCTCTTAAATGCAGCCACATGAGAATTTTGAGGAAGGAACATTGAAAGCAGGTTGGAGTATTTAGTTGATGAAAAGCACCTCAATTCACAACCCTGGTCAAAGAATGACATTTGGCAAACGGCTTTCCAAACTTTATGAGGAAACTAAAGCACTCAAGCACAGAAAACAGTTTAGTAAACTTGAAAGAGCAAATTTCATCAGAGGAATAAAATACCTTAAGCATTTTGTAAAATCTAGTATAACAATGTAAAACAACATCTTGAATCATTTATTCTTTAGTGATCCATGTAGTGCCCAAATGTCATCATCCACATGCAAAAGCAGCATTGAAGGAATATTGGGCTTAAATTCAATTGCTAGAGTAGTTCCATTAAATTGATGGGATTTCCATAACTGCTGACTTATCATTTGGCAATTAATTCAATAGGCTTAACTAATGTGGGACTACCAGAGTTTGCAGAAGTACAAAAAGCAAAAGTAAACCTGACTTTGATTCTAAGTTGTGACCGAATATGGATATATTACAGGAGAAACAGACAGGAAACTATTCAATTTGAAATGAAAAATTCTGAGAGGAAAGGTGTGACTGATATTGCTTGAGTCCAGGCTATTTGGAGGTCTTGCATTGCTCTAAGACACTGGTATTCTCAAGCCATGAGAGTAAAGACAAAGATCCACCCAGAGGAAAAGTGTTCTTACTATACATCAAGGGAACCACTGACCGCATAGGGAAGCTGATGAAGAAACACAACCTACAAACTATCTACAGACCCACTAAGAAAATCCAACAAATGCTACATTCAGCAAAGGACAGAAGGGATCCTCTCACCTCTGCAGGAGTCTACCGTAGACCATGCAGCTGTGGATAAGTCTACATAGGGACCACCAAACGCAGCATTGCCCAGACACGAATCAAGGAACATGAAAGGCACTGTAGACTAACTCAACCAGAGAAGTCAGCCATAGCAGAGCACTTGATGAACCAACCTGGATACAGTATATTATTTGAGGACACAGAAATGCTGGATCACTCTAACAACTATCATGTCAGATTACACAGAGAAGCCACTGAAATCCACAAACATATGGACAATTTCAACAGAAAGGAGGAAATGATGAAAATGAGCAAAATCGGGCTACCAATAGTTTTAAAAAAACTAAAATCAGAACAGTAAATAAAGAACAACACTCTGAAAACAGAGGAATCAGGTGCAGCTAACACATCAGAACAAAGGATTCCCTCAGGCAGGAATGAAGCTTGCAAGGCCATTAATCCTAATCAAGGTGATTGATTACAACATTCACATTGGCCTCCAACAGACAAGAGTTCTTTCTCCCTCCCTAGACCTTCCACAGATATATAAAACTCCCTTGCTTAGTTTTCCAATATACCTCACAACCTCTGAGGATGCCTCTCATAGATGTGGGCGAAACATCCTCAGATGCATGGAGCGAAGTGCCTCGCAACAGATTTTTATAGGCAAATGTCATGTGTTAACAACCGCTATAGAAATACAAAACTTGTGGGTGATAATTTCAGTTTTAACAAGGGCAGGAGAAAGGATGTTGCCAAAAGCCATGCTGAGTGGACAACCATATGGATGGTTGTGGGACATCTGAATGTAGCGTGACATTGGCTGGAAACTAGAAAGGAGATGTGATAAACTGGCCAAGAGGACCCTCATAAGAGTGGGTTGCTAAATAATATTATAATATGTGTGGCATGCCAGGAAATCATTGTTTCTTTTCAACCTATTGCCAATGGAGTGAAGTTTGTAGATAATTTCAGATTATTAAAATGCTTTCATTCTTACTTTCTCCGATTGCTATATATTTCAAAAATATGTTCTAAAATAGGGCTTTTTTCTTCTGTATATAGTCCCTCTTCACTTTCCCTGGATACAATATTAACATTCCTTTGAGGTATAGAAGCTTGATGAGCAACATCTAGCTGCTGGAGTAGAGATGATGTGAGCATAATGTTTTCCCTCTGCAGCCTCAGATAGAATCAGTGGAGATTTTACCAGTTTAATACACTGCAGAGCCGGGATCTCACTTGGTGCTTCTCAGGGATTGCCAGAGGACACATTTGTTCCTGAAAAACAAGTCTAGTAGTATTCTACATTCAAAGCACAATTTGATAAAATACAGAGGCTGCACCATGGAGCAAATGAGCAGTAAATATTGAACATGGTGCTCAGACAAGATTATAAAGTTTGAATCGTGAACATGCAGTTCTTTGGGTGTTCAAAAAGTCTTCTGAACAATGAAAATCAAATATTATTTGATATTTAGCTCAAAGTATATTGTAAAAGGTACCCATTAATACTTTTTTATTTACAAAGCTATGAACTATGATGTCCTATAGAAGCATCCATAATATTAAGCATAGCCTTATCACAGTGCTCCATTTCTCTCTTTCTCCACTCTCTTTCAATGCTATATATCTCTATTTCTCCTCCCTCTACATTTGTAGTCATTCAGTCTGTACTAATGTTCTTTGCATTACAAATGCTTTTCTTATTTTCACTTCCTCGGTATTTCTGTTATTGGTTGCCCCACTCTTTCTCACCTATTGTTGTTTGTTTCTGCTCTGTTGCTCATGCTGCCTTCCCATTGTTTCAGCGGTCGCCAGCTGCGCCCATACCTTGGGAAGTTTGATTTGGCCACGGTGGTCCACACTCTGGTTACATCCCACCTGGATTACTGCAACACACTCTACATGGGGCTGCCTTTGAAGACGGCCCGGAAGCTTCAATTAGTATAACGAACGGCAGCCCAGGCTTATAACCAGAGCGGCGTACAGGGAGCATACCACTCCTCTGTTATGCCAGCTCCACTGGCTGCCAATATGCTACCGAGCCCAATTCAAAGTGCTGGTCTTGGCCTACAAAGCCCTAAATGGTTCTGGTCCAACTTACCTGTCTGAACGTATCTCCTCCTATGAGCCTATGAGAAGTTTAAGATCATCTGGGGAGGCCCTACTGTCCCCACCTGCCTCACAAGTGCGGCTGGTGGGAATGAGAGACAGGGCCTTCTCAGTGGTGGCTCCTCGGCTGTGGAACTCCCTCCCTAGTGACATCTGGCAGGCGCCATCCCTTTTGAGTTTTAGAAAGGAAGTGAAGACCTGGCTATGCAAGCAAGCGTTCAAAGAATAAGTTTTGTTGGCTTCGACTCGGTCTGGATTAAGGTTTATGTACAAGGTTTTGTGGATGAATGGCTCAAGTATTTTGTATTGTTTTAAATCTGTATATTGCATATTGCTAATTTATTTAACTGTTTTTAACTGCTTATGTTTTATTCTTTTGTATTGTTGTTTATTGGCATCGAATTCTGCCAGTTTTGTAAGCTGCCCTGAGTCCCTTCGGGTGAGAAGGGCAGGATAGAAATGATGGAAATAAATAAATAATAAATAACAACAACAACAACAACAACAACAACAACATGGTTTATATTCCACCCTCTCTCCCCAAGGGGACTCAGGGAGGATTACAAAAAAGGATGGCAAGCATTTATTGCCAGATCCAATACAAAACTAGAAACATAAAACAAACAGTTAATCTACATGTAACATAATAAACATTAAACATAAATCATATAAACTACATTTAACATTCAATTACATTCATTATTAAAAAGGTAATACAACCAGTGGAGCCAGTGAGATCATCAGAATCAACTAAGTCGAATCAAACTAAGTTGGAGTTGCTGCTGCTCAATCACACAGTCATTTCCAACTCTTTGTGACCTCATGGACCAGTCCACGCCAGAGCTCCCTGTCAGCCGTCGGCCGTCACCGACGTTGTCAACCATAAGAGGATGTGGTTTGACAAGTAGCTTGAACCTGAACCATTTAGGGCTTTAAAGGTAATGACCAGCACTTTGTATCTAGCCCGGATCTAGTTATCCTCTGCAGCTACCGGGAGGGCCTCAACCACTCTGGGTGGTCACAGTCTAGTTTCCACACCTCTAGGCATCCATATTTGTATATTTTGTATAATATTTGTATAATATTTGCAGATTATGCTAATATGGTGGGTTGTGAATGGGTTGACCAGCCCTCTCTGTCACACACACACACACACACACACACACTTCAAATGTTTATCTCAAAAGTACTGCATATAAATGTAGACATTTCTACATTTCCACTGAATTCAAGAAGCAAAACTCCATGAATGTCCCAACAAGTATAGGTAATTAGATATGGGGGGAGTGTGAGTTTCTCTAAAGTTCTGCATGCTTTAGTGGTCTCCCACCCAGCACACACAATTAATTTTGGAGTATGCATGCATTTTTAAACCTGCCTATAGAAATTACTGCAGGTATTGTAGATTCTATTCAATTTGCAAACATTCCCCTGTGAATATTTTCAAAATACTTCCCAATCATTTTAAATATGAGCATAGGAAAGTTTATGTAGGCATAGTTCTGCATCTCTGCTACTGGAGGTATGTGTGTTTACCACCTTTACTGGATTGTAACAATTATTCAGAATATTTTTTTTTTTCAAAATGGTAAAGGAGGACATCAATCTTCCTTTGAGTATTTAGAAAGACAGCTGTTAACTTCAGTCTTCCTTCACAGATCATTGATGCAGATGAATCTTGAACTAGATTTACTGAATGAAAATGAATACATACTGCCAAAATTATTCACCCCTTTCAGACCCGACCACATGATGTCTCTCCTTGAAATCCCCGTACTGATTTCTTTCTCATTCCTGAATCCTACACACATTTCTGATTTTTAGCTTCAAAATGTTTCCTTGGCAGTTATATTTCTGACACCTCTCTGACTGCAATTTATATTCATCCAGCTCTATCACCTCCTCCATTGAGTTCTACTGCTTCCAAACATTGGTATGTACTTGTGCCTGAAACATCCTACCGGGATAACTCTATGTGACCACAGGCTGATTGAAAATTTGGTTGCCATTCAGTGCTTGAATTACAGGATCAGACTCCTTAGATAATATTTTGAAAGCTACAGGGGTAATGATTTAACTAAATGTAGTGGTGTCCAGTGGATGAACTTGAGAATTCTATTAGAAGCACTACTATCTCCTCTCTCTCAGTTTGAGCACTGCTGCTATACACTGAGAAAAATCATAAGAAATCCTTTATAAATATAGGATCACAGCACTATGAGAACAGCTTGAAAAGAGGTAATCTTGTTCATGTACATGTTCATTATTATCCAGCGTCTTTGAAGATGCAAGGGATAGACACTAGAAATAAAATAAATACTTGGGGCTAATGAACCAGTGAAGGCTCATAGCTGTGAATGTCCCACCACCTGAACTCGATTTTGACATTAGTTCATACTGAGTATGTAAATCTTTGATAAATATCTTCTCAAAGGAAGAAATTAATAATTTCAGGGGTTTTGTGTTTCTAAAATGTTCATTGTTTTGTGTTCTGTTTCACATACAGTTGTCAATGTATGTAAATAAAAAATAATTTACATATTAAAAATAATTTCAGCAATTTGTATTCCTGCTTCACCATATATTTTTGAAAACAGGGCAGTTTTCAAGGTTATTTGTAATTTGAGACTAATTCTTCAAAGTTCACACATGGTTACTTTGCAGAAAAGCAGCGTTTTTGGCACAGGAAGCAGCATTTTCTGTGCAAAAAATAATATTCTACCACATAAATACTGTTTGTGCATAAAATGCCATTTTATGAGCCAGTTAGAGCATTTAGGTCAGCTGGAGAGATCCTGCTCTTGTTCCCGCTGCCGTCACAAGTGTGATTGTTGGGGACAAGAGACAGGGCCTTCTTTGCTATGGAACTCTTCCCCAGTGAGATCAGATCATCCTCCTTCCCTTCTGGTGTTTAGAAAACAACTAAAAACTTGGTTATGGAAACAAGCATTTGTTGAATGACAACAATAAGATAGCAGATGGATGACAAGCTCGGGATTGGTGCAAAGTCAAATGTTTCATGCTTATGTTTGATAGTTTTAAGGTTTTAATGGTTTAATTTACAAGTATATTTCATTGTTTTAAATATATGATGTATTGTTTTATCCTATGTGAGGCATTGAATTTTTGCTATTTGCTTGAAATGCACTGCTTTGAGTCCCCCTAGGAGTGAGAAAAGCAGTATATAAATAAATAAATATTTTCTCCTATAGTAATTGTTACTTTCTGTACAAATCTCATGTTTAAACCTTGCACAAGATAGATTTTTTTTTGTGCCGGAAGTAGTTTACTGAGTGTCTTGTTTACATTTATTGGGTTTTTTTTTCTAATTTGGAATCTTTATTATAATGAGCATGTTATTATCATTTTATATTATGTTATTATCATTTTGATATTAAGTGAAGAAGTTGTGGCATTGAATGTTTGCCATTTATATGTATGTTAACCACCCTGAGTCCCTCTGGGGAGAGAGGGCGGTCTAGAAATAAAATTGTTGTTATTATTATTATTATTATTATTATTATTATTATTAATGGAAAACCATAGAAACACAGAGTCAGCCACTTCTTCTCAAGTCAAAATGATATATATCTACGTGTGAACCGTTATTATCCATATTATTGCCATAGAATGTAAATACATTTTGCTAGGAAAATCCTTCAGTTACCCAGAACCTATCTTCCATCTGCCTAAAAATGCATGACTTTATCTTGAGAAAATTTAACCACTCTACTTTTATTCCATCTGATACTTAAAATGGAAGAGAAATCATGTGAGGCTTTAGTATGTGCTCATCATTGTAATGTGAGCCACACCGATTCTTATTCATACAGAAAAAAACCCACTATTTGTTTACTTCATACATGAAAGTTCATAGGTCTGGATATTTTAATTGGATATTTTATTTTTAGAATTGAAGAACCCTTCTGTTACCTTTGTTTTGCTTACAACTGCCATTAGATGAAGAACAAGTTTAGCTCACAACTTTGGTTAATGTGTCATTTAGATTTGCATTTCCATCTTTTCTAATATTGACTTAAAATATAGTACCAAGAGACATGATTGTCTGGACTTTCTAGATGAAATATTTATTTGCTAGTATGGGAAAATTATTTTAGAGGATATTTAGGATTTGATATAAACATTAATCTTTTCCTCCCATGATGAACCTTATTGCTATCTAATGGTTTAACTACTTTGTCACAGGGACTCAGACAATAAGCTTTTTACATGTGGAAGATAACAGTGACATCCATTTTACTTTTAAAGAGCCTTCTTTATTTCCCAGGTGTGATGGGGGAATATGAGCCAAAAATTGAAGTCCATTTTCCGTACACAGTTACAACTGCTAAGGGATCTACCATCAAGATGGAGTGCTTTGCATTGGGCAAGTAAGTACATATTCTTCCATTATTATATTAAAAATGGATATTAAAATATGGCATATTGGGTGAGGGGGCTCCTTAACCATTTTTTACATTTACAATTAAAACATTGCCTTCTTTGATCCTTATATTAAATTTATACAAATCAATGAGTGTGGGAATTGATTGTAAGAAGGCAATTATACTGAACTTCAACAGATAACAGTTTTGCTCAATTACTGCCTTAAATCTCATTTATTTCAGTGGGTATACTTTAAGTGTAAATAATTGAAAGTTCCAAGTTATGTAACTCAATATTTTAGATTTTATAGTCAAGAAATCGGTGTATAAGGCACGACACTTATGAAGAATCTCATCACTTTTGCTTTGAAAGAAACTTGAGTGGATGCTAGTTCCTTTCACCAAAGTGTAGCAGAAATTCAGTTATGTCAGAGATGAACAAAAAGTACACTTTTAGGTGCACAAAAAGTATGCATTATAGAGCCTAGTACAGTTTGAATAACAATTTTTCAAGTGCATTCTAAAAAGCAAAATCTTCTTCATCCTTTTGTCTCCAAACTATGCTGGAAACTCCTTCACTACCACCACTACCCTTTTTGCTCCACAAGTAGGAGGGGGGGGGGGGGGAAGAAAAAACTATGTTTGGCTCAATAACATGTTTGTATGCATCTGAAGAGTTTCATTTCCATATTTGGCCATTTCTGCTTCCCCTTTCCTTGCATGTCATAAGAAGCGGTACTAATATGCTAGCCAGAGACAGATCTATATACTGTCAAAAGCTTTCACAGCCGGAATCACTGGAATGTTGTGTGGTTTCTGGGCTGTATGGCCATGTTCTGGCAGCATTTTCTCCTGACATTTCACCTGCATCTGTGTCTGGCATCTTCAGAGACAGATCTCTTCCACTAGTCTTTCTCACTCTTGCTCCATCTCCCTCCCCTTCTCCATTCCTCATTCTCTATATAGTGTATGTATGTATATACTGTATGAAGAGGAGAGAGGATCCCTCTTGTTCTTTGCTGAACCTAGCATTTGTTGGATTTTCTTTGGAAAAGTGAGATGATTGCCTCTGTCACTTCATCGTGGGAATAGAAAGTAGTGATAGAAAATAAGTTATTAGAAGAAAAAGTCATGTGTGTCCTATACTCTGATCTTAACATTTGAGTAAATTCTCTCTATCCTGAATCAGATTGAAACAGATTGCCAAGATTCAAAAGAATTTAGATTGCTGGAATCCACCCTGAGTCTCCTCGGGGAGATAGAGAAGAATACAAATAAAGTACTTATTATTTATTATTATTATTAAAATCAAATATGTGCAAAACTGAAACTGTACATATATCTGCATATTTTGATTTTGTACAGTGCCGTGAAAGCAAGATATTAAGGGATAATGAAGATGATGATTTCCATCCCTTTTCACAAATATGAAGAAAAATATTTGTAAAACTTTACCACAAATTAATATTAAAAATCTGACTTAACACAGAGATGTTAAAATACAAGAGATGAGAAAATACAAGAACATTTTTACAATCAATTTAATCTTAAAACCATTTAAAGACATGTCAAGTTTGAGGTCAGAAACAAAAAGCAATCACTGTGACTAGAACAGAATTGGCATGAAATGTTCTGAATGCTTTGCTCGTGCTCAGTTTCATACCCACTGAAATTGTCACAGAGGTTGCCTCTTACTTTTCAGCTGTATCTCCAGAGCCAACTGACTTAATCATTTTCTATTCTTTCCCCAAAAAATGTCAATCAAACAAATCAGACTCTGTGCACGTTAAGCCAAGGAACAGTGGGCTAGGTTGCAGAAATTAATAAACCCCGTAAATTTGATTCACATGACGAAATAAAAACCATCTAAGCTTTACAAGTATATACCTGTTCCAAAAGGAAGATGGTGAATTAGCAATCTAACACCACCAAATCAATAAGTAATTCAAATCCTGAATAAGGAAATTGATAAAACAGTAGGGCAGAAGCAAATAAAATGTCTTGCATTGATTATGAAATTATAAAACATTCTGGATTTATATTACATAATATCCCACAGATATGGAACAGGTAATTATGCATGCATTAAGAACTCAAAAATACAGGTATGTAAAATAAATTGAAATAACCCTCATCTATCATTTCTTGATTACTAAATTATAGACCAAATATAATGGACACAAGCATAAATGTGCAGAGGAAAGGTATTTCATAGTTCTACAATGTTGTAAATGGTGAAAAAAATTAAAATGTTAAGATTTTAGAAATTGGGTGAAATTTGAAATCCACAATCCAACTGGTCTGATTGAGACTCATTTGAGAGATATGAGAGATATGCAATGTGAAGTGGATTTTCTCTGGAACAGAATAGACCTGAACTTGAACATCTCTGAAGAGACACAAACAATTTAAGACCATGGATTAGCTATCTTCTGTCATACATGGCTAACTCTCAATACGATGATATCTGATCTCCTACCCTCAAAAATTATGTCGTTTCTAATCATGTCGATAATGTTTTTAGAGCTGTCATATCAATCTTCTAGTAGGTTGCTGTGAGTTTTGTGGGCTGTATGGCCATGTCCCAGAAGCATTCTCTCCTGATGTTTCGCCCACATCTATGGCAGGCATCCTCAGAGGTTTTGGTGTCTGTTGGAAACTAGGCAAATGGGATTTATATATCTGTGGAATGTCCAGGATGGGAGAAAGAACTCTTGTCTGTTTGAGGCAAGTGTGAATGTTCCAATTGGCCAGCTTGATTAGCATTGAATAGCCATACAGCTTCAAAGCCTGGCTGCTTCCTGCCTGAGGGGATCCTTAGTTGGGAGGTGTTAATTGGCCCTCAGAAAGCAGGAGAATTCCAGACAGGAAACAGTCAGGGCCAGCTAACAGCTCCCTACAAAGCTGGCCAATTACAACATTCACACTTGCCTCAAACAGACAAGAGTTCTTTCTTCCACCCTGGACATTCCACAGATATATAAACCCCACTTTCCTAGTTTCTAACAAACCTCACAACCTCTGAGGATGCCTGCCATAGATGTAGGTGAAATGGCTGTAACAGCCTGGAAAACTCACAGCAACCCAATATTTCTGGCTATGAAAGCCTTCAACAACACAGTCTTCCAGTAGTCTTTAGTCAATTGGAGGCTCTCTGGATTGCAAAACTTGTGTGCATAGCAAAAAAAATAAAATTCTTTTTTCCTAGTTCTTTCAAACATCAGCTAGGGTCAGTGAGGTTTGAGCATTGGACTATGACTCTGGAGACTAGAGTTTAACTCAGAGGAAGGCAAAGATAATTGTGCTCTGAACAAATCTTGCCATGATAGGATCACTTTAAGTTGGAAATGACTCAAAGGCAACAAAAAGTTATTCTCCTGGTTGCTCTTTAGCTGCACTTATTCATACATTGTTCCTTTACTTTTAAAAATTGTTGATTTTATTTCGTTTCCTTTTATTGCTCTGATTGTACTATATTCGTTGTGAACTACTGAAAGCTTTTAATGAAATGCAAGGTGAAACGTTATTAAATAAATAGAAATATAGGTGACATACGTCTGGGATAATAGGGACAGCTATCTGCTAGTCCAATAGTCTTGTAAACGAGATACAAGGAAAATCTATGTTTCCTTGGAAACATGTCTAAGGTTGTTAACCAGAAGAACAGGAATGATTGACAGGTTTCCCTGAAAGGCATGTTGACCACTGCTATTGACCTCCTTCTGCAATCATCAGTTCCAGAGAAATATGAGATTCTTTGTAAAGTCTTCATCAGTCTTATTAAAAAAAGGTAAAACCCCACATACCTGTTCAATAGCTTACTTTTTAATTTATTGTATAGCTCAAAGAACTATGGTTATAGGGCAACTATAAATAGAGACACATAGATAGATAAATAAAGAATAAAATCATTGTACTCTCCAATAAGTAGGCATAAGCAACAGTCTCAAAAAAGGTTACAAAACTATTGATTCCCAAAAGTGCTATAAAACAGTGAAAAGAACAGTTTGATTTGCACTGGAAACAGGTTGAAAATTATGCATAAATACAACTTTGTAAACTTTTAAAATTAAATGGCAAACATGTAGTGAATACAATCGGCCGTCCGCATCCATGGATTTTGAATGCATGGATTTGCCATCCATGATCTGAAAAATGTTTTTAAAAATCCAAAAAGCAAACTTTAAGCTTTTCTATCTTCCTTCTACGCCATTGTATATAATAAGGCTAGAGCATCCTTGGATTTTGGTATCCATGAAGAGTTCTGGAATCAAGTCCCAATGGATCCCAAGACCCAGTGTAATGCTACACAACCACTGCAGAAACCAAAGGTAACATTTTCTGGGATTATTTTCCCCATTAGATAGCATAATACATTATATGCAATGGAAGCTATTAGATTTCCATGTCAGTGGGAAAAGGAGCTGTCCAAAGTGCTGCAACTTATCCCAAAAATAGGTTCCTTACCTTGGATATTTCCTTTAAAGTTAAAACTCAGACTAACCTGGGAGCATCAGACGCCACTACATTTGTTTGAGTTCACAATTGAAAATGGTCTAGAACTGGCCTTCACGTCTTGTGAGCAGTAAGGGGTCTAAATTAAATAGGCTAAGCCTCTTGGGGCTGCAAATAGATTTTTAGCACCTCACTTTTCAAGTAAAGTATAATTAATTATTAATTACAGTTGTTATTTATTTACTTCATTTCTATCCTACTCTTCTCACCCTTGCAAGGGACTCAGAGTGGCATACAAATGGCAATACTTAATTCTGCATATTCAACAACATAAAATATAGTACATCAGTGCAATAAACAGTGAAAACATATAAATATCTTAAAATTATCAAAATATCAAACCCAGTTCTATGGTTGTCATTTGAGTGCTACAGTGTGCTGGTTCCACGTTGCACTACCCAAATGCTTGATTGTAAAGCCATGTCTTCACTTTTTCTTGAACACCAAGAGGTAGACGTCCAGTTTGACGTAATAGTAACTTTATTCTTGTACCCCGCCTCCATCTCCCCGAAGGGACTCGGGGTGGCTTACACAGGGACAAGCCCAATAACAACATAAATTTACATACAAACAATAATTTAAAAACAATATACCAATAAGTATAAACAACATAACATAAGAATTACTTTAAAACCTGAGGATCAATTGCTACATACACAGAGGATGACTAGTAAATTGGACCGGAGCCGTTGTTGTTGTGTGCCTCCAAATCATTTCATATCTAAAAACAATATACCAATAAGTATAAACAACATAACATAAGAATTACTTTAAAACCTGAGGATCAATTGCTACATACACAGAGGATGACTAGTAAATTGGACCGGAGCCGTTGTTGTTGTGTGCCTCCAAATCATTTCATATCTAAAAACAATATACCAATAAGTATAAACAACATAACATAAGAATTACTTTAAAACCTGAGGATCAATTGCTACATACACAGAGGATGACTAGTAAGTTGGACCAGAGCCGTTGTTGTTGTGCGCCTTCAAATCATTTCAGACTTATTGCGACCCTAAGATGACGCTATGACAAAGGTTTTTTGTCAAGATTTATTCAAAGGGGATTTGCCTTTGTCTTCCTCTGAGGTTGAGAGAGTGTGACTTGCCTAAAGTCACCCAATGCATTCAGAGCCATAGTTCAAGATTCAAACCAATATGCCACTTTTTCTGAATTCTGAATGTCTTCCCTTTCTGTTTCCTACCTACCTTTCCTTCTTGCTTTCCTTTCTCCCTCACTCCTTCCTTCTTTCCTGGGTGCAGCTGGGGTGGTGGGAGTGAAGCAAAGTGGCTCAGGTGACAGGGACAAGGGAAAGTGGCTACAGCAACAAGTTGGGGCAACAGGGACAAGGGGAAGAAGCAGGGGGTGAACAATCGGAGCAGCCAGGGTGAGGGAAAGCAGCTAGGGTGAGCAGTCAGAGTACAGGGATATGGGAAAGCACCTGGGGTGAGTGATTGGAGTGACGGGGCCAAGGGAAAGAGGCTGGGCCAAAGGGATGGGCGGCTGGGGCAGCAGCACTCAGCAGACCGCACAATGGCTTGTGCGGGCCTCATGCAGCCTATGTGCTGTATGTTGTGCAGGCTTGATGTAGAGGCTTCATTCTGTGAATTCAACACTAATTCATGTGAAGGAGCCAAATGTAATGTTTCAGCTATCATCTATAAAGTCCAAAAATGACTCGGAACCTAACTATCTGAAGGAGTACCTCCCTCAGTTTTGTCCTACTTATACGTTAACTTTTTCAAAGGAGACTTTTTAAAAAGCATTAATAGGAGAAGTACTTTGTGCATGTACTGCAAGATCTTTCTCCGTAGGGGCACTCAAATGTTGAAATGGTAACTGAGAACAAACATCATCGGTGCCAAACCTGTTTTCTTTCTAATGTCAAATTACAATAGTGCATTTGCCCAAGTATTTAAAATTTAAATTTAATTTAAAATTAAACATTTTTCCTCATAAGAGGGTAAGGATGTTTTGTTTTCACAGCTTGAAGGCAGGAGGGAGTTGCCTCTTAATTTGTAATTGTCAGATTTTTAAAAAATATTGGATCTTTTCTTTTAAAATGTTGTGTGAACGGCCCCATGATGACTTGCAGATGAAGGGTGGTTTATAGGTCAATTGATTAAATGCATACATAAATGCATAATAAATGTCAAACTTCAGAACAATGAATTAAATCTAGACATATCTGAAACATGTCCATTGAAATTGATGGGACCTTAGTAAGTCATGACTAACATGTCCCAATTGATTTCAGTGGGCCTACTCCAAGAATTATTAAATCTGGAACTAATCCATAATGATTTGCCTTGAGATTTTGATACAATTTGCAGTTCTGGGCTTTCCAAGGTGGTCCAATTGTAGTTATTTATTCAGTGCTCTTTTGAAATATAGTGTAATACTCTTTTGTTATTTTAACAGCTAACCTTGCTTAGAAAAGAAATTTTAAATAAAGGTGGACAGTGAATTATATTTATCCAAAAATGGTTTTAACCGTTCTCATCTCTGAGCATCACCTCCTAATAAAATCAGATGTTTAGGTTCTTCCTTTCTCCAAAATGACCAGGGAGTTGGGTTGTTGTGAGTCTTCTGGGCTGTATGGCAATGTTCCAGAAGCATTATCTCCTGACGTTTTGCCCACATCCATGGCAGGCATCCTCAGAGGTTGAGGGATCTGTTGAAAACTAAGTGAGGTTTATATATCTGTGGAATATCCAGAGTGGGGGAAAAGAACTCTTTTCTGCTTGAGGTACATGTGAATGTTGCAATTTGCCACCTTGATTAGCATTTTAATGATCCACAGTTTCAAAGCCTGGCTGGTAGCTGCCTGGGGGAATCCTTTGTTGAGAGGTGTTAGCTGGGCCTAATTGATTCTCGTCTGGAATTCCTCTGTTTTCAGAGTGTTGACCTACATTTACTGTTCTGATTTTAGAGTTTTTTAATACTCATAACCAGATTTTGTTCATTTTCATGGTTTCCTCCTTTCTGTTGAAACTGTCCACATGCTTTTGGATTTCAATGGCTTCTCAAGAATCAATTAGAGCCAACTAACACCTCCCAACAAAAGATTCCCCCAGGCAGCTACCAGCCAGGCCTTGAAACTGCGGGCCATTAGAATGCTAATCAAGGTAGCAAGTTGCAACATTCACATGTACCTCAAGCAGACAAGAGTTCTTTTCCCCCACCCTGGATATTCCACAGATATATAAATCTCACTTACTTAGTTTCCAATAGACCCCCTCAATCTCTGAGGATGCCTGCCATAGATGTGGGCAAAACATCAGTAGAGAATGCTTCTGGAACATGGCCATACTCACAACAACCCAGAGATTCCAGCCTTGAAAGCCTTCGACAACACATTGACCATGGAGTTCTCTTTTTCATGGAAATTCTATGTAACCACAGCTTTGCAATCCGCCATCCCCAGCATATCCCATCCCCATAAAACTGGTAGCTAGCTACACTGATTAAGTATTCTGGACTTGTATCTCCTGCCCAATAACTTTTTCTCATGCTTTGTATATAACTACATATCCTGCTAAGTCACCTTGAGACTCTTCCAAGCGATTTACAAATGTGGCCCTTTGTTATTAGGACACTGAAAGAGACTATCTTTCTCTCAAGTTTTGTCACACCCTCACACTGTGATGGCTTCACAGCCAAGTTCAATGGCCTCTGTTGTTATGCCCTGGAGGGTTATCTAATAAGTCGGATCCATCTACTATTAATGAAACAGACAGATATTTCAGTTCTTGCAGTCCTTATCTCTCTTTCCCAGCCACCAGCACACAATTAAGCACTGGGTATGCCAAAACTGCTTTTGAATTCATTCTGTAATAATTAGATGAGTGGCATTTCAAGCTTTATCTGCAACCTGGGGGAAGAGGCAGGAGGTAAACATACATGAAATTTCTTCTTCTCTTAGTTTTTCAACTCCTCCTGATCATTACCTCCCTCTCTCCTATTAGCATTTACAAATGTTTCTATTGTTACCTTTCACCAAGCAATCATTAGGGAACTGAAAACTCTTTATTGTTCAGCATTTTAGTGAAAATAAACAAATACAAGCTATCACTAATTTCCAAATGCTATTTACTTTAGGGCTTTATAATTTTTTTTTCTCTTTGTGATTTCCGCCCAGGCTGTCTCAGACAGTTTCTGTTCCATTGTAATTGTGAGAATGACAAATATTCCTGGGAGACTTTTCTGTGGTAGGCAGTTGGCAAACCTTTCTTAGAAGAATCTGGGCTTTTAGTTACAGATTAATGATTTATTAATGCTGTTTGTTTGGAACTGCCAATCACCGCAGACTCCCAGGGAAAAAAAAGAGTAAGCTGAAGATGGTGCCATGTGTGTCTGCCAAATCCAGGTCAAGGGAATTGACTGCTTAGGTGACATAAATTCTAAAGATGAGATGGACTTAGTGAAAAAAGTTTTATGTGCACAGTGGATTGTGTCCTCCTGTCCCCATATAGTAATCTACTGTGCATTCCTTTATTGGCTTACATCCACTGTTGCTATTGTAAATCATTAATAACACTTGCACTACCAGTTTTGCATGATTGAATCCATGGAGACAGAATCTGTAGATTATGTGTATAATGTTGGCAAAATTACAGTTTCCATGAAAGTGGTGGGATATTCTGGCATCTATAGAGCCAGCTAGTCACTTCTGCTGCCTATCCCTCAGCCAGTCAGTGACTACCTCAACTTTGATCAGCTTTAAAATGGTAGAAGCTCTAAGTTGTGGCAAGAAAGTGCATTTGAGGCAACCAAACATGTGTTGACCAGTGTAACAAGGCAAAACCTGCACATTCACATGGAATTAAAAAAAAAGATAGATCAACTTTAAAATGGTAGAAGCACAAAGTTGTGGCAAGGAAGCACAAAGTAAAGAGGCAGAAACATTGTTTTCTTCATACTGTACCCATTCCAGCCTCCCTCCCCCTCTTGCTCTCTCTCCCTCTCTCTCTTCATGAAACCAAACATACCAGGAATAAAAACCACAGAATATCAACTAACCCAAAGTGGACAAGAACAAAGTAGATAGCAATCTCCCAAAGAAGACAAGAGCAAAGCAGACAACAATCTCCAAAAGTGGACAAGAGCACAAGGCATGGGGCACAAGGCACAGAAGCTTCTCCCTTGAAGCCCTGTATTCTCACACTAGCACTCTTTCTTAACTCAAAACATGGCTCGTATGTCAAAGTGAAACCCAGGCTGAGCGATGGCTCATAACTCAAAATGTTCTTAAGTTGGGATGTTCTATTATTTATTTATTTACAGTATTTATATTCCGCCCTTCTCACCCCGAAGGGGACTCAAGGCGGATTACAGTGAACACATATATGGCAAACATTCAATGCCAACAGACAAACAACATATATAGACAGACACAGAGGCATTTAACATTTTTTTCCAGCTTCACGATTCCGGCCACAGGGGGAGCTGTTGCTTCACTGTCCACTAGTGGCTGTACTTCCTCATTCCTTTCCTCGTGTTTTTCTGGCAGTTTTATGATCTTGTAAATTAGTTAAATTAGCCTCCAGCATAAAGCGTACCTAAATTTCCCTAATTGACAGATGCAACTGTTTTTCGGGGCTGCATAGGTCAAAAGCAAGCTGGGCTATTTAATGGTTGGGGGCTTAACCCGACCCGGACTTCGAACTCAGTAGTGATTTATTGCAGCTGGTTATTAGCCAGCTGCGCCACAGCCTGGCCTTTGTCATTAGGAAAAAGTGCCTTTGTCATTAGGAAAAAGAGTGCCTTTGTGATTAGGAAAAAGGAAGCATCTCTCTTCCTTCTTCTTGGTTGTAAGGGCACATTGTTTTGATGTCAGATGATACACATCAACTCAGATAGAGCTCCATGTCCAGCTGAAAGCAGCAGCAATGGTGATACAGAGGAGGTAAGATCGGGCATATTCTTGGACTACCTGAACAAGATTCAGCATGAATGTGCCAGGACTGGGACTGTTCCTGGGCATTTTAGACCTCGCTAAACTGCCTTTTGTAACTTAAAAAAACCCCTTATATAAGTATTTGTTTATCAACAGATTGATTTCACGGGTCTACTTTAATTGAGACAAACAATTGGAACATAAATCCTCTATAGTTTTTAATGTATCACATGGCATAGTAGAGAAGTCAGGAAGATTTCCACAACTTTGCATATTTAAGTTATTCAGAAATAGTGTGAACATTACCTACTATAGCCTACTTTTCCAGAGAAAAGCAATACAAAAATCGATTAAATTAACTTAGCTTCTCAAAAGGGGAACATCCCATTTGCTAGAATTTGTTCTGACAGAAAGTTAGATGTCTTTTCCTCAAAATAATACATTTCATTTTCCCAACAGTAAAACAAAAACAAGAAGTAGCAGCAATTTCTCTCACATATCTAAAAATTAAAATTTAGACTTTAAAAAGAGCACATAAATAAGTGTATTTCTGATAATAAATTCATACCATGGTTTTCTTGATTTTTTGGAACATCTTTTTATTTCCCTCCAAAGTCACAGAGGAGAAATATCTGTATAGATGTATCTACACATATAGTCATCTCAGAAATAAAATCTGTGTGACTGATGACTTCGGCAAGGAAAATAAGATTCATTAAAGCAAGCTACAACTTGCCTTTGAATAGTGATTTGCAATTTGGGAGCAATTTCCTTTGAAATCATTAAAACTTTACAGCCAAAGTATTTTACTCTCCTTGAAAAACTGGCTTATTACCTCATCATCAGAGAGGGTTAAAAAAAGTAATTTTTTTGAAAGAGACTTGTTAATGGCTTAGGCAACGACATAAAAAACCCAGCATCTCTCTAGCTGTAATTGATAGCTGTAAAGTTGATGCAGCATACAATTAAAGTAAGATAAAAGTCTGGTTAAATCTGTTCAAGGTTTGCTATGCCAAATATCTCAGAAACTTTCAAAACTCCCAAAATAGAGAGATGGATTATTTCTTTTATCTGAAATAGGAAAAGAAGAAAGTACTTTCAGTGATTCAAATCATTAGACCATCTAAGCCGGGAGGTCACCTATGACTGGTAGTGCCTCTCTGAGGCTTTCTGGATTTATATATAAAATTTTGTTGCAGTTATTAGCTGTATTAAGGTAAGGCATAGTACTATGTGTGTAATATGTAATAAGTGTTATAAGGAAAGGATCTGTCAGGAGAAGCTATGAAACAATCATAGATAGAATCATAGAGCTGAAAGAGACCTCGTGGACCATCCAGTCCAACCCCCTGCCAAGAAGCATAAAAATTGCATTCAAAGCATTCCCAACAGATGACCATCCAGCCCTTGCTTAAAAACTTCAAAAGAAGGAGCCTTTGCCACACTCTGGGGCAGCAGTTCCACTGCTAAACAGCTCTCACAGTGAAGAAGTTCTTCCTAATGTTCAGGTGAAATCTCCTTTCCTGTAGTTTGAAGCCATTGTTCCATGTCCTAGTCTCCAGGGCAGCAGAAAACAGCCTTGCTGTCTCCTCCCTATGACTTCCCCTCACATATTTATATATGGCCATCAGCCTTCTCTTCTGCAGGCTTTCTCTGAAAGAATAAAATCCAGGATAGCAAACATAAATAAAATGAATAAAATAAATAGAAGTTAAAAATATAAAGCAAACTACCTGAAACATCAAACAACTTGGAAAACAATATACTATGATCCCCGTATTTGTGGCGATACTTCCTGAACGAATCATGGAAATAGGAAATTATGTATAATAGTGAATCCCACTGAAATGAATGACTTATTTTGGAAGTTACTATAGAGTTGACCTTGAGGGCCTAGAATGTTCCTAGAGAGGTATCCTCTCTAGGAATTTGCTAGGTCCTCCAACATGACTCTGTGAGAGAAACATACCATATAATTGCCTGGAAGACCTAGAAAAATCCTTAAGATGACATATTTTGTCAGATGCAGGTAGTGAAACCATGGATACTGAGGTTGTATTGTAATCTTTTTTTTAAAAAATCAACACCGACCTGAAATAAAATCCCCTTTTACAGTAAGTTCAATAAGAGAATATGGAATAGTAACATGACATGCGGAATGGCCTTGGATCGTGATTTTGGACTGCGTGATTTTAATAATTGGTTTTAATATTGATTTGTGTTAATTTTTTGGTTTTCATGCATTGTTTATTTTACTGTATGTATGTTTATGGCATCAAATTACTACTTATCTGTAAGACCGCTCTGAGTCCCATTTGGGGTGAGTAGGGTGAGATATAAATGTAGTGCATAAATAAATAAATAAATAAACCTACCTTTTCTCTTTTTTTTCTGTGCCACTCTGAATTTAAAATGCTCATTCATAGTACACATAGGTAGGTATCCTATTCATGCTAATACTGAGAATGAATTTTGATTGCTTTAGTAACATCTTATTTGCAATATATATATATATATATATATACACACACACACACACACACACACACACATATATATACACATACATATACACACACACACACACACACACACACACCACTGTATAGATATATATTTAGCAAGTGACAATAGGATATTTATTAGGATATCTTTACAATAGGATATTTATTAGCAATATTTATTTTTTTCTTTATGTAAATGTAAAGCACAATCTTTAGATAGCGGTCATCTTTTTATCAATTATGCAAGTTAGATATTGCTAAAGCAATTAAACAATTTGAGAGAGGGGAATTAACGTTTTGCTGCCAAATGCACTCCAGGGGCACAGGAAATCCTCAAATCATAGTGTGAATGACACCTCCCCCCCCCCAATGGCCCTATAGGGTTTGAACGACATTTCAGAACAGAGAATCGATTTCTTTTTCTGTGGAGTCGGCAGCAGATCCATTACTTGCTGCAAACCTCCAAGACCTGTTGGGGAACTAATGTGACCCCATGACTTTCCACAGTTGCTTATTTCTGCTATAGCTGTAGACTAACTGGAAATTACTATGGTTGGAAACAAAAGATTGTACCAGTCAATTACCCGTCTTTGACAGGAATGATCCAAATTAATCCCCTGTCCTCCCAGTTTTTCAGCTGAATTTAAAATGCCCAGTTTCACCTCCCCAGTGTTTTCTGTTGACCTCAGTATACTTCAGTTGCTGCAATTTGAGTTCGAAAAGTGGACGTAATTTTCAATTAATTCAATAGGGAGCTGCGGTGTCACAATGGGTTAAACCCATTGCTGAGACTTGAAGGTTGGGTTGCTGACCTGAAGGTTGCTGGTTCAAATCCATGAGATGGGATGAGCTTGTGGGGACATGAGAGAAGTCTCCCAGCAGGATAGTAACACATCCGGGTGTTCCCTGGGCAATGTCTCTGTAGACAACCAATTCTCTCACACCAGAAGTGACTTGCAGTATGTTCTCAAGTCACTTCTGACATGATAAAATGAATTTAATAGGGAGGATAAGAGATGAGGGGGTAGATTCTTGCCATGTCCAGTAGGCTCGGGCAGAAAACAAGTTGCTACAGCCTCTTCTCTTCTCGGTTGTTGTGTTTTTCAATTACTTTTATCATCTTGATCACATTCAGACATCACTTGGCCACACATGTTCCATTTTTTTTCATCTGTGAAATGCTGGAGAGCATGCTAACAATTGGATTTAGGCTTTACATATCTTTTAAAAATGCCATTCTTGGATGCTGCAGGTTCTGCTACGGGATTTGATGACACAGTATCAGCAGCATATCGTTTAAATGAGCAGTCTCACTCAGTGGCATACTGATTTAGCTTAGAGATTAAGCTGATTATTTTCATTGTATCAGTTTTTCATTGCATTTATGCGAAATGATTACACTGAGTCCCTGAACGGTAGCATGTTTGGCTGAAATCCCATGGCTTAGTCCCCAGAAGAGATTGAGCCTTCTTTCCAACAGACTGAAAGTGTCCATGTCAGTAGAGCCACTTATTAAATACTTTCGGTAGAAAGTGAAATCTATCAGGCAGTTCATGAGCCTTAATTGTGATAACACTTTATTGCTGCTTAGACGATTAAGTACTTAAATTAGCAGGTAACGGAATCTATATTCTTAATGGCAAGGAAGTGCTAATCATGACTTCACTAAATCTTTCAGCCCTGTTCCAACAATCTCATGGAGGAAAGTTAATGGCCCCAATCCAAGCAAAGCTCGCCTGCGGAAGTCCCAAGCTGTCCTCGAAATCCCGAATGTACAGCTAGAAGATGCCGGGACATACGAATGCAAGGCTGAAAATTCCCGGGGAAGAAATGTCTTCCGAGGACAGCTTCAAGTTTATAGTATGTTTTTGAAGTTTCTATCATGAAAGTGGTGACATTACTCAGTATTTGCTCCTGCATGCAAATGGATGTGATCCGACATAAGCTCACAGATATCTACTATATACAGTAGAGTCCCGCTTATCCGACTTCCGCTTATCCGACGTACCGTATTATCCGACGCAAGTCAGCTCAGTGGTTGCTCTAGCACAGCAGGCCTCTCCCATCGGAGCATCCAGCCTGCACTGCCGCGTCTCGCCCTTCCTGGCAAAATGCAGCGGGCTTCTCCACTCGTCGGGAAGGGCGGGAGGACCTCTGCATGTTGCTGATACTCAATCAGCTGCTCTGCTCGCTGGGGGGAGCGGGGGGGCCTTCTGCATGTTGCTGCTTAGAGAAACTTCTCTAAGCAGCAACACTTTCGGCTTCACCAGTCGCCAGGAGGAGTGGAAGGCTGTCTGCATGTTGCTGCCTAGCAACACGCAGTCACCTGCTCCACTCCCCGGGAGGCGCAGGGGGGGGGGATCTGCATGTTACTGCATAGAGAAACTTCTCTAAGCAGCAACACTTTCGGATTTTCCAGTCGCTGGGAGCGGAGGGCTCCCTGCATGTTACTGCATAGAGAAACTTCTCTAAACAGCAACACTTGGCTTCCCCAGTCGCTGGGAGGAGTGGAAGGCCATCTGCATGTTGTTGCCAAGCAACACGCAGCCAGCTACTCCACTCGCCAGGAGGAGGAGGGGGGCGGGGGGGGGCTCTGCATGTTACTGCATAGAGAAACTTCTCTAAGCAGCAACACTTAGTCGGCTGCTCCATTTGCCAGGCGCTGAACAGGAAATGGTGAGAGCCCTGAATGAGCTACAAAACATTCTTGCATTCATCTTATAGGAAGGGATGGCTGTTTTCACTCTAGTGTTCACATAATATTGCTTCTTTCCCTTTTAGAGAAATAATACCTGTCCTTTATTTTGGTTTATGGTCAGGCATTCATATCCTAAGCACTCAAGTACTCCAGGGCAGTGGGAAAGCAGATGAGATTAAAACGACAGTATGCTCACAAAGTAGGACTGAACCTGAAGAAAAACTGTTGAGTTAATGCTGCTTTATTTCTCCATATCTGACTCCTTAAACTTCCAGAGGCCCTATTTATTGAACTGCTTTTTCTGTGGATTTGTTATAAAACATGATGTTTTGGTGCTAAATTAATAAATACAGTAATTACTACATAACATTACCATGTATTGAACTGCTTTTTCTGAGGATTTGTTGTCTAACATGATGTTTTGGTGCTTAATTTGTAAAATCATAATGTAATTTGATGTTTAATAGGCTTTTATTTAACCCCTCCTTATTATCCAACATATTCGCTTATCCAACGTTCTGCCGGCCCGTTTACGTTGGATAAGTGAGACTCTACTGTATATTCATGAATAAGTTGACCTTGTGTATAAGTCAAGAGAGGGTTTAGAGGCCAAAAGTATGTATTTTGACATGACACATGGGCCATTCCTCATAGAGGAGAAAGCACCAAAACCATCTCCAGAGACCATCCACCTCTGGCCATTGCTACCATTTTCCAGCTGTTTATAAGGGCAAGAACCAGTACCATGGCAGAGAGTGTTTATTTTAGGTTCTCCTAGGTCAGTGCTTCTTTTAGGTTGTCCTGGGATGAAATAAGTTCTTGCTTTTCCCCACCCTACTAAGGGGAGGGGATGGTACATTTTGGTAAGATTTAAGGTACAGTGTTCACATTAACCTATGGATAAGTTGACCCAGGTCTTTGGAGGGTTTTTTTTTTTTACCAGGAATTCTAGATTTATATCTGAGTATATGGGATAGTTTTGGAATATGCACAAGCTGAAAATCCAATGCAATTTCCCTTCATAGAATTTATAGCACAACTAGTAGTATACCAGATTATTTGAACCTGTTCGTGTTTTGAGATCTTCTCATAAATACTTTTGGTGAGAAGATGAGAGAGGTCATTCTCATTGGTTTCTCCCAAACTCTATGACTTCCTTTCCAGAAAGGCTGGTCTTACATCCCCATTGCTATTTTTCCACACCAAAGTAAAGATCTTTATATCCTAGCAAGCCTTTAAAAACTGATTTTTTTAAAAGGTGAAATTGGCTTTATTTATTTATTTACAGTATTTATATTCCGCCCTTCTCACCCCGAAGGGGACTCAGGGCAGATCACATTATACACACACAGGGCAAACATTCAATGCCCATATACATAGAACCGAGACAGAGACAGAGACGCAGAGGCAATTTAACCTTCTCCTGAGGGGATGTTCGATTCTGGCTACAGGGGGGAGCAGCTGCTTCATAATCCACTCTGACCGCACTTCCTCATTCCAATGTGTAAATTAGTTAAATTTGCCTCCCCACTTTTTTATAAGTGGTACCTTATCTCTTACTTGATAGATGCAACTATCTTTCGGGTTGCTAGGTCAACAACGAGCAGGCGCTATTTTTTTATTTTTAATGAATGGGTGCTTACCCCACCACGGGCTGGCCTCGAACTCATGACCTCCTGGTCAGAGTGATTTATTGCAGTAGGATGCTTTACCAGCCTGCGCCACAGCCCGGCCCCTTTAGGCTTTTATTTATTAGATTTGTGTGTGTGTGTGTGTGTGTGTGTTCATATATGCATAAGGTTGCTTTAGTTTTTGATAATTTGATAACTTGAAGTTTAATAAGTAAAGTTCATTTAACAGTTTAAACTTTCACAAGCTGTGAATTTTCTAACTACGCCTTAACTGTTGTAAGCCACGTTGAGTTCCCAATTGGGGAAATGGTGGAAATACTAAGAGCCAGCACATTGGGGGTTGTTTTAGGTTTAACATTGTAATCCTTTGCTTAGCTGCATCTCATGTTGAACACAGTGGGATTAGATCAGAGGTGAGAATTCTGTAGCCCTTCACATGTGTTTGGACTACTACTCCCAGAAGCCCTATACAGTATAGCTAATGGTGAAGAAGGCTAGGAATCACCACCTAACAACACAGAGAAGAATTCCCACCCCTGGACAAGATAAAGAGACAATTAGGTATTTTTTCTGTACTGTGTTTCAGCTCCAAAAGTAGCTTCTTAGGCTTTGTACAACAACACCCTTGGTAATAACAGTAGCAGCAACAATAATGTGATTTAAAGTAATAATCAGAGCACAAAGAAAACAACTAAAGAAGACCAGGACAGTATTCAGCAGTGTCACTAAAGTTGGTGTCATCTTGTTGGGTAATGCTTGGTGTCATCCCGATGAACCTCCTTCCCTACCAGATCAGACCACAATATTATAGCTAAAATACCAGAAAATTTGACAACTATTTTTTAAAAATACAATAGCAATAGTGCACATATGCAGAGAAAACTATATGATTTGAAGTCTCACTGTAATGGGTTAATAATTATGGCTCTGACCAGTGCACATGCATATTAGAAGGTTTAAAAAGCAAATTAGCATAGAGCTTTAGTCGCACATATTATAGACAATCATTTGGTATCACTCCCTTTGAGAATGTCACTTGGTGCTGTTCTCACACACACCGGTACCCCACTGGTGACTAGAGTGATATTAAATTAATGGCCTGAGAAAACAAATGGCTTAATGTCCATTTTAACAAATGAAAAAGATTTGGAGGCTGTCCCACAATCAAGTTTTTGCCACTGAAGGCTCAATCCCACATTCTCATGGGTTGTAACATATAGCATGGCTTTGGAAGAAGACTAACTTTGATAGACATGAGGGCAATTGAATTCTGGGTAAAATTATCTTTCTCTCTCTCTCTCTCTCTCTCTTTCTGCATGTGCTTTAGGATAGAATTGGAAATAATATTCATTAATATTAATTTCCATGTGACAAAACAGATTTCACTACAGCTGGGAAACTGTGGGATATATTTGTACTATTCTAAAGAATTTTATTACTCTAAAAATAGATAAAATCTTTGTGAGTATTAGTAGAATTAATGATTATAAAACCCACTTAATCTAACAGGTCATCTTGGAAGTCAAAAGCCTTGGATAAAAATGCCTTTGCTTACTAAAGAAAATCTGATATGAAACTAACCTTTTTTCTCCATTGGAGAGAAAAAGAGAAGCCAACAAAAAGTATTCCTCTCATGTGAGAGAAGCCTAAGCGATGTTGCTCTGATGTTAGTGAAACAAAAAGAAGGATCGCTCCTGAAAACCATAAAAACCATGGGGAAAACTCAACCTTTCAGATTATCTTTGTCTTCACAAACCTAATGTAGGATCAGTGATAAATAACTGAACAGTACTGTGGGCCACTTTTTGAGTATCTCTGTATGCATTGCAGAGATTATGATTGCAATCTTGGTTAACAGATTAACATGGACACTATAGATTCTACTTGCTGTAGCTTCACTGATTTGTAACAACCAACTTTTACAACCAGCTTCAGAGTGGGTTAAGGATTTGGCCTGTCATTCAGGAGAATGCTCTGATTTGCATTCATCCCAAGGTACTAGCATTTTCTGCCTGTCTTCATCATGCTCAGTTTGTCAGTTCAATTTGATCCAGTTCACTGTAGATGCTTTCGGGAATGTCCAAAATGCATTGAGGTGGTTTGGCTGCTCTCATGCAGTCACATCCTACCTAATTCTGACAACCAACTATACCGTGATTTCCTGATACATTCTGCAAGCAATCACGACATCTTTCTCCGATGCTTGACTTGATATCTAGTCTTGTGAGTGACATAAATTGTGTCGGGTTAGATTTTGCTAGGCTTATGCTGCCCTCCTGCTTTTTGATTTTGAGGCCTGTGGGGTTTCCCCCCCACCCATGCCATTTTAATCACCTGTGATGCATACCCTCCTATTGTCCCAATTTGACAGGGACAATCCCAATCAATCTTTTCCTTTCTCACTTTTCAGCTGTCTTTAAAATATCCCAGTTTCTTTATCCACTGCTGACTCAATTGCTGCAGTTTGCAGAAATAGTTGCACTAGTTTAGTGAAAGGAGAGGAAACAGTGGAGTCTTGTTCTTCTCAGTAAGATCAATATAGTCGTATAATATAATATATTGTATGTATATATACTTGTAAACCGCCCTGAGTCCTCTTCGGGGTGAGAAGGGCGGGATATAGAATTTGCGGCACTTTATCAGTTACCTCGTGTTTACAATATTTATATGGTGCACCTTACCCAGTCTACTTTTACAGCCTCTTCGTTTTAATCCATATTTTTATTAGTTCTTGTCATTTGTTTTTATTGGCTAATGTTTAAATGTTTATAATTGTGCATGTCTTTTGTCTATTGTTGTGTTTTATATTGCTATTGTTTTTATTCGGGCTTGGCCCCATGTAAGCCGCCCTGAGTCCCCTTTGGGGAGATAGAGGCGGGTGTGATGACCCATGGGCCTTGTAGTCCTGCTCATGACATTGTGATGCCTGATGAAGAAGAAAACTTGGGTTTTTTACCTTCCCAGTCAGAACTGGATTCTTCCCAGACAGATTCTTCCCAGCCAGATCTGGGAACCTTGCACCTGCAAGAGGGTTATGTTCCAGAAGTATGTCAAACAAACACTGGGGCTACATCTCCTGTGTTTTCTCGCCATGAGTTTTGTAAACAACAGAGAGGTTTGGAAGCGGCCTCGCGCAGGAGTGCTAGAATAATTGCTAAGAATTTAGCCAATTAAGCCTGCTTTCCATGAGAATCTTTAAGGAGTCAAACATCTGGTCTCAGAGATTAGCTTTCGTTTCTGGTTCCCAGAGAACTGCTCTCGGCGGGAAAGTTAGACTCTATATAGGTGTTTTACCCGCGGAGTAACTTTGCGGAGTCAATTCGTCAGCCTCCGGAGCGAGTTGTGTCTGAACAGCGCGCTCCGCTTCAAGCCTCGTTCCTGCTCAAGCCTTGTCCTTGTTTCCAGCCTTCGCTCCTGTTTCCCAGCCTTTGTTTACCTACGGACCTTGCCTTGTTTCCCAGGACTAAACCTTGCCTTGTTTCACGGATTTTACCAAGTTATTCCACGGACCTTGTTCTTGTTCCTCGTTACCTTGTTCCACGATTCAAGCCTTGTTTCAAGTATCAAGTTATTTCCTAGCCTTGCTCAAGTTCATGGACTAAAGGACCTTGTCATCTCCCCTCACTTTGCCTGGCAAAGTGAGTGTTTCGGTTATTGGATTACAACTTTGGACCTTAATATTTCATATTGGACATTGTTTCTTTGGACTAATTTTGACCTTTCCTGAAAGGTCTGCTTCTGGACTAACTTTTACATTTGCTTTTATTAACTTTATATATTTCCTTAATAAAGATATTAGATAGAATTTGGCCTCTGCGTATGGTTATTGGTGCTCTGTAGCCTGGGTCGTGACAGTTTGACTCCGCCACCCATAAGCACCAATTAACCAAGGCCAGAATGTCTACCGGAACCGTGCCGGGTGGGCAGCCGCTTACCTACACCATCGACAAGGATGAGGTGGACCGAATCCGTGATAAGCTCAATGCACAGGATGGGGAAATAAAGGGTTTGAAGGAACGCGGAATCCGTCTTCCGGCCATGGCGTTGCCAACCAAGTTTACTGGAGAAGCTTCTAAGGTTCATGTTTTCCGTCGCCAATGCCAAGCTTATCTAGAGGCCCGTGCTGCCGAGTTTCCCCAAGAAGACATCAAGGTGGCGTGGGTTTACAGTCTCCTAGACGGGCCAGCGGCCAACTGGGCGACGGCACTGTTCGACCAAGCCTCTCCACACCTAAGATCAGCACAACGCTTCTTGGACCACCTTAAGGAGACTTGGGGAATCGAGGACAATTTGGAGGCAGCCGGTCACAAACTCCGCCGCCTCTTCCAAGGAGACAGACCCATGTCTCAGTACATAGCCGAGTTCCGAGTGCTGGCCCACAACACCGGCTGGAACGATGTTGCCCTCAGAGGACAATTTCGGGAGGGTCTCAACATTGAAATGCTGGAGGAAATCTCCAAGGTGGATCCTCCCCAAACGCTTGAAGCACTCATCGATCAATGTTTACGGGCTGAAGTCATGATTGCCAACAGGAAACAGTGGGTACGAGGCCAGAGCGGTAGAGCTGGGGCAAAACCCCCCGCTCCCGCCAGCGTTCAGCCGCGTCCAGTGTGGAGACCCCCACCACCATTCCCATACCCCAGAGGGAGCGAGGAGGTGCCGATGCAGTTGGGCAATGTGCGTCCCAGATTAGATGCCACCGAGAAGGCCCGCCGCCAACGCCTAAATCTCTGTTGGTATTGCGGAAATGGGGGCCACTTCGCCAGAGAGTGCCCAGCCAAAGGGAAGCCCGCCGCCCGTCTTGCGGCGGCGTCCTCCACGGAGACGAAGGCGTCTGAGGCGGCTGGCACACAGCCGGCGGGGGAAGCCAACGACCGGGCGTAGAGAGGCTCGCCAACCCGGTCAAGAAACCCATTCAAGAGCCGCCAACCGGGGTCCTGTTCCTTCTAGTGGTCACCTTATGGTCAGCAAAAAAGGGACCCGTCATGATCCACGCCATGATAGACTCAGGAGCTACCAACAATTTCATTGATAGAGAGTATGCCGACTCTCTGGGATTACAATATCATGACTTCAAGAATGCCCGTGTGGTGCAAGCCATCGATGGCCGTCCTCTCAAGACGGGCCCCGTAAGCCAGTGGTCGGAACCCACCAGGATGTGGATAAGGGAACATGTGGAAGAGATTTCCTTCTTTGTTACTGAGGTTCCCCATTTCCCTGTGATTTTGGGGATTCCATGGCTGACACTTCACGACCCAAGCATCTCCTGGTCCAACAGAGAACTGCAGTTTGCTTCAAAGTACTGCCAAAACCATTGCCTCGTAGCCAAGGTCTGCCATGCCACAGACACCGAGCCCATTATCACCTTGCCAAAGAAGTACTCCGAGTATTGGGATGTATTCAATGAAAAAGAAGCCGAAAAATTACCCCCACATAGGCCTTATGACTGTGCCATTGACTTGGTGGAGGGGGCCCCGATCCCGCGAGGGCATCTCTACTCCCTGACTGAACCAGAGCAAGAAGCTCTCAGGGAATTCATAGAGACAAACCTTCGCAAGGGATTCATCAGCCCCTCTCAATCCCCAGCCGCCTCCCCAGTGATGTTTGTGAAGAAGAAGTCAGGGGAATTACGCTTGGTGGTGGACTACAGAGCATTGAACAATATCACTAAGCGGAACAGCTATCCTCTGCCCTTAATCTCGGATCTACTAGACCGACTTCGAGGAGCCAAGGTCTACACCAAGCTGGACCTACGGGGGGCTTATAATCTAGTTCGCATCAGAGAAGGGGACGAGTGGAAGACCGCCTTCCAGACTAAATTCGGATTATTCGAGTCCCGAGTTATGAATTATGGATTATGCGGAGCTCCCGCAACGTTCCAGCATTTTGTCAATGACATTTTTCAGGACTATCTAGATCGGTTCTTGATCATCTACCTGGACGATTTTTTGGTGTTTTCTAGATCACAATCAGAACATGAGAACCACGTTAAAATGGTGTTACAACGATTGCGGGATCATGGACTTTATGCCAAGCTGGAAAAATGCGCTTTTGATCTACAAGAGGTAGATTTCCTGGGGTACCGCATCTCGCCTCTAGGGCTCTCCATGGACCCGGCAAAAGTTTCAGCAGTATTGGAATGGCGGGCGCCAACCAACAAGAAAGAGGTGCAGCGATTCTTGGGGTTCGCGAACTATTACCGCAAGTTCATTCCAGATTTTGCCCGCTGGTCTGACCCAATCACCAGCTGCATCCGTGGGAAACAGCCCTTCCGCTGGACTGATCAAGCAGAGAAAGGGTTCCAGCAACTAAAGAAATTATTCACATCCCAGCCAATCCTTCAGCATCCAGATCCTGAAACCCTTTTTGTGGTGCAAGCGGACGCCTCTGATGTGGCAATTGGGGCTGTGCTCCTACAACCGGTGGGAGATCACCTTCATCCTTGTGCCTATTATTCTCGTCAACTTACCGCACCAGAGAGGAACTATACCATTTGGGAAAAAGAACTATTAGCCATAAAGGCAGCTTTTGAAACTTGGAGACATTGGCTAGAAGGGGCCAAATTTCCCATTGAAGTCCACACTGATCATCGGAATCTAGAACATCTAAGAACTGCCCGCAAGCTAAATCAGAGGCAGCAACGTTGGGCTTTATTCTTTGAACGTTTCAACTTCCAGATTCATTATGTGACCCCAGCCCAAACCAAGCAAGCAGACGCCCTGTCACGTAAACCGGAATACGCTGCAGGACGCAAGGAGACCTTTGAATCCCAACTACTACAACCCGAGAACTTTGCCACGCTCACAGTGGGGAACACCAAATCCACTCCCATTGATTCAACTCCTTCTACTCCAGGACCCATCTGTGCTCAAGAAATCAGGGCTAGTCAGCAAGCAGATGCCTGGGCGCAGGACCAACTTCGTCAAGGTCTGCATTTTCCCTTTTCGCTTAAAGATGGACTGCTTTGCTATAGAAATCATGTTTATATCCCACCCGGACCGGGCAGGGAAAAAGCACTTCGTCTGTGTCATGACTGCAAACCAGCAGGGCATTTCGGACTATTTAAAACCATGCATTTGATCCTAAGAGATTTCTGGTGGCCCAAGATCCGCAAAGATGTGGAAAAATATGTCAACACCTGCCCAGTATGCCAGCGCTCCAAGATAAGAAGGGAGAAGCCCTCAGGCCTTCTACACCCCCTTCCTACCCCATCTCGCCCATGGGAAATAATTTCTGCGGATTTTATCACTGACTTACCACCTTCCTGTGGATTCACCACGATCCTAGTGGTGGTGGACCTTTTCACCAAGTTAGCCCATTTCATTCCCTGTGAAGGCCTTCCCACGGCCCAAGAGACTGCAGATTTATTCCTCCAACATGTTTTCAGACTACATGGATTGCCCAAGAGTTTGGTCACAGACCGTGGATCCCAATTCACCTCTCGTTTCTGGAAGGCACTACAAAAACTATTGGGCATAGACTCTCGTTTATCTTCAGCTCATCATCCCCAAACGGATGGGCAAACGGAGCGCACCAATGCCACTTTGGAACAGTACCTTCGCTGTTATGTAAACTACCAACAGGACAATTGGGCTTCTCTGTTACCACTGTCGGAGTTTGCCTACAACAATGGAGTCCAGGCTTCTACAAAAGAAACGCCGTTCTTTGCAAACTACGGCTTCCATCCACGTTTCTTTCCCCCTGTCATTGAAACTTCAGAAGTTCCCGCAGCAGAAGATTGGCTGCAGGAACTCACAGCGGTGCAACAACTTTTGCTCCAGCAACTGGAACAAGCCAAGGAGGACTATAAACGTCACGCGGACAAACATCGCCAGCCGGGCCCCGAAATCAAGGTAGGAGATCGGGTTTTTCTGTCCACTCACTTTTTGCCCTCCCATCGCCCTTGCCGGAAGTTAGATGCCCGTTTCATTGGTCCCTATCCAGTGGTGGCGCAATTAAACCCCGTGACTTTCAAACTCCAACTTCCGCGTTCAATGCGCATTCACCCAGTGTTTCACCGCTCCCTGCTCCTTCCGGCGGATGGTGTGCGGTCAGATGTAGACCGGCCGGCCCCCGTCCCTATTTTGGTGGATGGGGAGGACGAGTTCGAGGTTCAGGACATTTTGGATTCTCGCTTTCACCGCCGCCGCCTGCAATATCTCATTGACTGGGTGGGTTTTGGCCCTGAGGAACGCTCTTGGGAAGACGCCTCCACAGTCCATGCTCCTGATCTAACCCGTCGCTTTCATCAGACCTATCCCGCCAAGCCACGACCTCGCGCCTCGGGGAGAGAGTCCCAGTTTGGGAGGGGGCTTGAGGAGGGGGATAGTGTGATGACCCATGGGCCTTGTAGTCCTGCTCATGACATTGTGATGCCTGATGAAGAAGAAAACTTGGGTTTTTTACCTTCCCAGTCAGAACTGGATTCTTCCCAGACAGATTCTTCCCAGCCAGATCTGGGAACCTTGCACCTGCAAGAGGGTTATGTTCCAGAAGTATGTCAAACAAACACTGGGGCTACATCTCCTGTGTTTTCTCGCCATGAGTTTTGTAAACAACAGAGAGGTTTGGAAGCGGCCTCGCGCAGGAGTGCTAGAATAATTGCTAAGAATTTAGCCAATTAAGCCTGCTTTCCATGAGAATCTTTAAGGAGTCAAACATCTGGTCTCAGAGATTAGCTTTCGTTTCTGGTTCCCAGAGAACTGCTCTCGGCGGGAAAGTTAGACTCTATATAGGTGTTTTACCCGCGGAGTAACTTTGCGGAGTCAATTCGTCAGCCTCCGGAGCGAGTTGTGTCTGAACAGCGCGCTCCGCTTCAAGCCTCGTTCCTGCTCAAGCCTTGTCCTTGTTTCCAGCCTTCGCTCCTGTTTCCCAGCCTTTGTTTACCTACGGACCTTGCCTTGTTTCCCAGGACTAAACCTTGCCTTGTTTCACGGATTTTACCAAGTTATTCCACGGACCTTGTTCTTGTTCCTCGTTACCTTGTTCCACGATTCAAGCCTTGTTTCAAGTATCAAGTTATTTCCTAGCCTTGCTCAAGTTCATGGACTAAAGGACCTTGTCATCTCCCCTCACTTTGCCTGGCAAAGTGAGTGTTTCGGTTATTGGATTACAACTTTGGACCTTAATATTTCATATTGGACATTGTTTCTTTGGACTAATTTTGACCTTTCCTGAAAGGTCTGCTTCTGGACTAACTTTTACATTTGCTTTTATTAACTTTATATATTTCCTTAATAAAGATATTAGATAGAATTTGGCCTCTGCGTATGGTTATTGGTGCTCTGTAGCCTGGGTCGTGACAGCGGGGTATAAAAATAAAGTTGTTGTTATTATTATTATTATTATTATTATTATTATTATTATTATTATCAGGCAAAAGCAAACTGCTGCAGCATCTTGCAGCTTGGGTGTTCCTCTTTGGGGGGTGGGTGCCCACTCTGTTTTTCAGGCTCCTGGAGGCCGAAAAACTGAGATGACCATGTGGCTTGGGCCCAGTGATCGTGTGACGTGGTCCCTGGGCCCACACCTGGTAAGACCTGGATCTTACCTAACATCTGGGTCTTCCCAGGTGTTCAATTAATTTGGAACAAAGCAGAGAAACTCTGCTTTGTTCAAAATTAATTCAGTTTTACCGGAGCCTTCATTTGGACACCTCCAGTAAAATCAACACAAGTCTTTGTTTTAAGGCCTGTCTGGATGAACCCTTTGGTTATCTAGCAATCTGATGCATTACTGATGTGTTCCTGAACACTCAGACCTCAACCTGCTGCATTGAATGGCTTTTGGTTCCCATCTACAGGCTCCTAGTTTACAGCCTAAATACCTCCTTGATTTATATTCTTTGTAACCAACATTCCAGGCAGAACTGCTATTCCTTTCTTGCAGCTTCTCAAAACTCTGATTGGTGGCTGATGAAATACCAAATGGATTATAAGATTTATTTTAAAGTGCAGTCCACCACAAGGCTTTTATTAAAGTGCTTTATTGATTTTGTTCTGTTCAAAATAGATCCTTCACTGTGCTAACTCTCAGTTACTAACCAACCCTGCCATAAGTATTAGTCTGCATCTCTTGATGTCAAGGCCATTGACTCCTTATACACCACAATGTTGTACAGTACAGATTTAAAAGCTTTCCTCTTCAGTGCTTTGGATTAATGTGTTAAGCCTTATTAATTTGAGAAGGTTTACCTTTTTGCTTGGGAATTGGCATCTATTGAATAGTTATTAAGGTCTCCAGCTCAGTGCATCAGCTGTTATTGCTAAAACCTTGTATTAGTTTAAAGAATGGTATTTGGACCTAGGTTGATAAGCCTCCAGAGCCAGAAACTCTTCAGATAATGGGAAGCAGTAGAAACTGGAGGCTTCCATGCCAGTGGAGCCATGAATTTTCTCCAAGTCTCAGTCTATAAAGAACAATACTAAGGTGTTGGATCCAACCTTTAAAATAAAGCACAATTCTACAAATATTTACTATTAATAGAAAAAAATGGTTGAAAAACATCTTTCCAGTGCTGATTAGAAAAATCTCAAATTAGTGAAAATCTTTGCCATTGGGACTTATAATGTGCAAAATTCACTTGTGGTTTGCACAGAAACTACATGACATTTTCTGCATAGAAAATAGAATTTCAGTATAGAAATGTTAATTCCTATACATACAATGTTGTTTTTTGTGCATAAAAATGTTGTAATTATAAATTTCTTCTGTCTACATTTTTTGAGTTTTTAAACTTTATTGAATAAAAAAGCATGTTTAACAGAAAATATGTTAACATTTGGATTAAGAGATATTTTTCATATAAATATTGTCATTCTCTTTATAAAGCAAAACAAAACTACAGTAAATTATAGTTTCTACTTGGACGTATTGTGACCCATTGGATATAGCTGTGTAAATTCCAAAGGGATTAATGCTATGATGAAAGATGGAAAATTATAAGAAATTTTATATAAATTTCCAGGGTACAGGGCTATGTTTCATTACAATTAGAGCATCTGAATTGGTTAGTACAGATGACTTGCCCAAGGCATTTTGTGAGTTAAATTATTTTGTCACATGGATCAAAATATCCAAAAAGTATCCCTCACCCTTTCAACCAGAGCTGACAATAAGATAATCTAAAAATAACAATAACAAACAATAATCCAATCACTTCCTTTCACTTCATGGTAGGGCCATCCCTTGGTGATCCTTCATGTATGGTCACATAGTCAGATATAAGGGAAGAAAATTAAATAAATGAACAAGAAGTAGGATACTGACCTGGAAGGACCCACAGTTCTTTTTCAAAAAATAGAACACTTGTTTTTAATGTTTATGACAGATGAATTCAGGGTGTTCTCTGCAGCTGAGAGGAATCACAGAGAAGGACTCTACACATTTTAAAACATTTGGCCATTTTAAAGTGTTTTTTTTTATTTTCAACAGTATTTGCTTGTACCCATGAACTGTTACAATGAAAGGTAAAGATTTCCATGCCACAATTATTCTCTTTCCTTGCTGTTGGCAGCATACCCACATTGGACAGAAAGATTGAATGATACCCAGTTAGACAGTGGGGATCAGCTTCGATGGGAATGTAAAGCTATTGGAAAGCCAAGGCCTACCTATCGCTGGCTAAAAAATGGAGTCCCTCTCTGGCCAGAGGTAAGTGAACTATAGTTTTATTTTGCTTACAGGTCACATTTCATTTACTTGTGCTGAACAAAAATTCAAAGAACGTAGGAATCTTTTGGAGCAAACATCTAAACTAGAGCCAACATGTAGTCTGTTTCAGTGAAGACTTCTGTCACAGCAGCACAGAGTGAAATGCACATAGTGCTGCATACTGATATAAAGCATAACCTGTATTTTCTATGAACTTGTTAGTTAAGTATATTTAACTATAGAGAACAAGCATGGTGTAGTGGTTTGAGTGTTGGAGACCAGGGTTTGAATCCCCAGTCAGCCATGAAAACCCACTGGGTGATCTTGAGCAAGTCTCACTCTCAGAGGAAGGAAAAAACAAAGCCTGTCCGAGCAAACTTTGAATAGAAACCCTTGTGATAGGTTCGCCTTAGTGTCACTATAAATTGGAAACATTTTGAAGTATACTTAATTTAGTAACTTCTCCTGGAATGGCTCTCCTAAACCTGATGGAAACTTCATTCTCTCATGCTGTGATCATGGCATAGTGTCACAATCATGATGTAGAAAATATCATGACTATGAAACAGTTACCAAGGCGTAAATCAGGCTAAGCCTTTCATGTTCATGATCTCTACTCAGTTCTGATTTTGGCATTATACCATTATCATAACTCTTTCACCAACCTACTTTATTGGGCATTAGCTGCATGGAAAGAAAGAAGTCTATCCTGCCAGGATTTTGAGTACCTAAAAGATTATCTTTGAGGAAGTCAGGACAGGAGAGGTTACATTAAGTATACTTAATTTGTTTTGTGTCAGGAGCGACTTAAGAAACTGCAAGTTGCTTCTGGTGTGAGAGAATTGGTCGTTTGCAAGGATGTTGCCCAGGCGATGCCTGGATGTTTTTGATGTTTTTACCATCATGTGGTAAACTAATGAAGTTTACTTAATTATACTTGTATACTTAATGAAGTCGCTGATACAGAATACAGGCCTATATTTAATATTTTTCTTGTCCACATCAAGACACTTCCTTAGGGTAAAAAATTGACAACCACATTGAGATACTTTCCCCATGATTAATAGGAAAAGTGTCAGTGTTCTCCTTTTTATTTTCATTGTTTTTGTCCTCCCAAAAGCCTTATCATATTTATTTTAAAAATATTTTGCAAAAAATCATTTCCCACAAAATATAAATACTGTCATACAAAATGTTTTTGGCAGAAAATACATTGTTTTGTACAAAACGGAATATTTATTTTTAACAGAAATTATTTATGTGTAGAATAAGTATTAAAATGAGGAAAAGTCACTCAAGAAAAACACTGTTGAAATTTTTAATTTTTCATGAGGGAATGTGACAAGTGAAGACTTGTATCTCTATGCTCAAACAAAATTCAGATTTCTCTACTGAGGTAAACTAACTTTCCTGTGACAAATAAAAACCAGCCAGCTCAATAAAATATTCACAACCTACTTAATAAGAATATTTTATTCTGATTTCTGTTAGCAGCATGGAGAGGAGTCTATACAGAACACTGAGAACCTCTGACAGCCAGCAAAACATTCTGGCTTGTAATATTTCAACAGGTAAAAACCAGATGTGCTCATTTGCACACTTTCAAACATCTTCAAAATAATGAGACATAGAATGTAACATTTTTAAAAATAAGGACTAGGATTCTGACGTCATGGCTGATATTTCTTCCCAATGGAGTTTCTTGGTGTGGACAAGAACATTCACATGTAACAAGGACTCTGCAATAGTGGCAGCTGACAACTAAAAGGAGTGAGTTCAGTCTATTGAGACCTGTCCTCCTTATGATCCATCAAACATAACACATTATAGGTGTTCGTTTTTTTTCTGTTCAAGGAAGTGAGAAGCATCTCCAGTGGACATCCATGCAAGCTAATAGACTTTCTTGGATTGTTTCACAAATTATACAAATTTGCAGAATTCATGTCTTCATTGTCAGAGCGCTTTAGGGAATAGACTCTAGAAGTTGGAGTTGTGAATTTTTATCTATCCATTCCATTCCAATCATGTCTGGAACAAAAAAAGGATAACCCCAGGCAATGTCTATTGTACATCTCTGCATTTAAGCATTCAAATTATTTTAGCATTAGCAAAAAGTAAAAAAAAAAAACCCTAAAAGAAAAGTCATCTCCATTTTGTGATACAAGTCACTTTTGTATATACTAACTTCATTAATGTGGGTTCTTCTTCTTTCACTTAAAGCTAGAAAACCAACACATTTTCCTGGTTTTGTGTGCTTTTGTAGAATTATCTTTCTATTCCATTACAGAGCAGGATTGAGATGGTTAATGGTGTACTGATGATCCACAGTGTAAATCAATCTGATGCTGGAATGTACCAATGTGTAGCAGAAAACAAGCATGGAGCTATTTACACCAGTGCTGAGCTAAGGATATTGGGTATGCATTTTAAAAGCATCTTTTACTATTATATTGCTTTAGTACTACATTACATGGGTTCTATTTTACAATAAAAATACAGCATTGACCTTGAGCACAACACATCAGAAAGTTGAATATCACAAGAAAATGATGATACTTGAGCTCATAATAAACTAAAAGAACCTGTTAAGGAGAAAAGTTTCTACAAGTATGTTGACCAAGAAATCATACTTGTGAACCAAACATTTTGTTTTAATCTAAGAAATGCATTTTTATGTTCTGCCCTGACAGGATATGGAGGATGACGGGCCTAAACTCCCAACTTTTCCATTCTAATTCAGTTTTTCTAAAAGTAACAATGTCACATACATTTCACATGTACTATCAGGGTAACCTTCCACTCAGCCTTCAAACTTTCAAAGCCAGTATGCTGTTTCTCTCTAATCGTCAAGCAGGTTTGTAACAAAATTAATTTCTTTTTTTAATCAGGAAACTATCAGACAGAATATAATATGCTGTAGCAAGATGCAGTGGGCAGTGAAAATCCTTTATTCTTCAATATTTATTTATTTATTTATTTAATATTTGATCTATTTCCTGCTTTATACAGGACCCAAGACAGGAAATGTGCTTCTTTTTTACAGAGTGCGACATAAATATCTGGAACAAAAAAAAAATCCAAAAATCTCCCATAGTCACTAGTACTAGGAGAAAAAAGCCTTGAAATCAATTCCAGGGATCCTGCTAGTTCTGTAAGCCGCCCTGAGTCCCCTCGGGGAGAAGGGCCGGGTAGAAATATCGGAAATAAATAAATAAATAAATAAAATTTTACTATATTTATCAAGTGAAATGGTGTTGGCTAATCTCGCCTAAAGTAAATTCATATTTTAAATTGCTAAAAGATGAGACAACACAGAAGTAAGTCCAATTGATTCAGTGGCTCCCCAGTATGTCCTTTCGGATTTATTTTACTATATATTTTTGTTATAGCTGAGTCCCCTTGGGAAAATACAAATAAAGATCATCACCATCATCATCATCATCATCATCATTATCATATTAGCACTTCCATAAAAATGCTACTTCATTCTGCAAAAAGAAAAGAAAAGCAAGAACCAAATGGTGTGCAATTTGTGAAATGATAAATATTTAGCCATCTAAAGTATTTCCCCTTCTTTTTTGTTATTTTATTAACATTTCAAAGTACAGTGAAATTAAAACTATTTAATAATCATGTGCGCGAAATTTGTTTCTCCCGTTTCATCAGTTTATTTCATTTAGTTCATTCCTTCAGAGGTAGGGAATGGGAAGGTCCCTTCAAGTATGAAAACTTGACACAAAAGCAGGCGGGAGCGGGTACTGTCTCCAAGCCTGCTTTTTGGCATCACAGTTAGAGAGGAGAGAAGAGGGATTGCGCTCAGGGAAACCTATCTTGCACCACTGCTAAGGTCTAGGCTGGATTCTTGGTGCTGGGCTAGAATGCTCCACATTCGCTGGTGGTTTGCCGGGGCTTGTGCTCCATCTTGTTTGCTGGGGGCCTTGCTCCACAACCGTGGAGCCTAAAGGACTTGGCAGGTGCACGTACTTTGGACCTACATGCCACATACACATTGTGAGTGCCTGCCTGGGCCTGCAGCTGAGTGCCAAGTAAGGAGCACTCCTTACTCAGTGCTCGGCTACAGACCCTGGCAGGCACCGATGGTTTGGACCTATACCCCACACATACACTGTAAGTGTGGTGTGTAGGCCTAAACTATGAGCTCCTGCTAAGGATTTTTGGCCTGCACGGTTGCAGAACAAGGCCCCCAGAAAATGCGATGGAGGGTAAGCCCCAACAAGCTGCCAGTGAATGCAGCGTGTTCCAACCCCATGCCAAGGATCCCACCATGGGTCTGCCCCTAGACCTCAGCAGTGGTGCAAAGTAGGGAAACAGCAGCAGCCCTAAAACTGAGGGGAAGGGGAGTGTGGGAAGCCTTCCCTTTGCCACCAATGGGACAAAAATATTCAGTTTTTTTGGATGTGGGACAAAAAAGTTCATTCGGAAAGGAGCCCATTTTCGGAAGTGTCACTCAAAAACTAAAACAGAGCAGAATAAGAAAAAAAAAAGAAAACAAGTATATTATAGAGAGATATGCTAATATGAAAAACAAGGAAAGCAACTTCCAGTTTTCTTTTCAGGTTATAAAATGCAGATCATATAATTGTTATACTTTTCTCTTATACCTTTAACCTAGTGTTCACGTGGCCGGCCCTTGGTTTTATTGTTCTACTGTTCTTTTGATTTTGTTTATTGTAGTGTATATTTTCTTTTATTGTATTGTTTAATGCGTTATGATTTGTTGTTTTATTTATATTTTGTTATATTGTATTGTTATGGGCATGGCCCCATGAAAGCCGCCCCGAGTCCCCATTGGGGAGATGGTGGCGGGGTATAAATAAAGATTATTATTATTATTATTATTATTATTATTATTATTATTATTATTATACCCCATACATCAAGCACCTTTTCCAAATATCTATTCCTTCTAACTATCAAAATCTACATCTGCCAAAACATTTTTTGCTCACAAAAATCAACAAGGGCTTTCAAATCTTTCATAAATGATTTATCCCTCTTGAAGTTAGATAATTTATCAATTTCTACAAATTCATTCAGTTTTACTAGCAAGTCTTCCTTTGTAAATAGTGTAGAAGTCTTCCATCTTTATGCATATATTGATCTTGCTCCAGTGGTCATGTATTGTAATAATCTACTGTAGTTCTTTTCCATCTTACCATCCAATAAACACAACATAAAAAGTTCTAGTTTTAATTGAATTGTATTAAAGTATGATTCTATTCCCAGAACTTTTTTGCCTTTTTACAAATTCACCTCATATGAAAAATGTCCCTGCTTGTCCCAGCTTCCAGCAGACTTTTGAAAACCCATTATATATTTTACACAATTTTTCTGGTATCCAATGATACATCATTTTATAAAAAGTTCACTTTAATGTTATAACACAACACAGTTTTTTTAACACAACCTTTCCCAAGGCTTTCATGCAGACTAACTCAACCAGAGAAGTCACCCATAGCAGAGCACTTGATGAATCAACCTGGATACAGTATATTATTGGAGAACACAGAAATGCTGGACTACTCTATCATCATGTCAGACTACACAGAGAAGCCATTGAAATCCACAAACATGTGGACAATTTCAACAGAAAGGAGGAAACCATGAAAATGAACTAATTCTGGCTACCAGTATTAAAAATCTCTAAAATCAGAACAGTAAATAAAGAACACTCTGAAAACAGAGGAATTACAGGCATGAATCAATCAGGAGCAGCTAACACCTCCCAACAGAGAATTCCCCCAGTCAGGAATGAAGCTTGCAAAGCCATTAATGCTAATCAAAGTGATTAATCACAACATTCACAACAGACAAGAGTTCTTTCTCCCACCCTAGACTTTCCACAGATAATATATAAACCTCCCTTGCTTAGTTGTCCAATATACCTTGCAACCTTTGAGGATGCCTGTCATAGATATGGGTCAAACGTCAGGAGAGAATGCTTCTGGAACATGGCCATACAGCCCGGAAAATGAACAACAACCCAATTATATTCAATTTTGGCCCATTTTAGCATACATTCTTTAACTTGGTCTTCTTCAGTTTTCAACTTTAGCAAAAGCTTTTACATTTTGCCAATTGTGTGCTCATCATATATACATAGCTGTATTTGTATCTATGCAGTTGCAATTCAAAATCTGATTTACTCTGTTCAAAACCATAACTTTTCTTGTCCCTTTTGAATCTTTCCAAAAAACTGTGAACATAAATACCACTGAAAGCTATACCACTCTTTAAATAATGCTTCCTTCACTTTAATTTTGCATCCACTTTGGAAATGTTCCCAAGGTTCTTAATAAATTGACCTCCTTTCTTTGCTTGTTGTTTCTCTTCTAAAATGAGCTTCCCTTTTCAACAGCTTCTGCTCCAACTTTCCCTGCAAGTCATCTGAAGAAAACAATCATTATTACCAAAGGCCAAGAAGTTGCTGTTGAATGCAAACCCCAAGCCTCTCCCAAGCCAACCATCTCATGGAAGAAAGGAGACAAAGCACTGAGAGAAAATAAAAGGTCAGATGTCAGTTCATTAAGGTTTGCTTTGACTGCATGCAGGCCTGCGAGAAAGAGATAACAGGCAAGCGCCTTTGATTGACAGCGTTTGGTGTTAAATGTTGGAGGCATTAATGAAAATGTGTGACATTTTCTTTTTTATTATGCATTCTAATATACATTGTATACTACTAATTGTAGGAGTCAGCCCAAATTTTATGGAAGATTGCAAGATATAAATCATTTATAGAAGTTAGTTACATACTTTCATATTTAAGGGGACAGATCTTCTTTATCAGCAGGCCAATAACACTCTATGCCAGGGGTCCCCAAACTAAGGCCCGGGGGCCGGATGCGGCCCTCCAACGTCATTTACCTGGCCCCCGCCCTCAGTTTTATAATATAATATTTTTATATCAGTTTTAATAATATAATATATTGTATATACATATAATATTGATAATAATCTTATGTTATACAATATAATACTAATAGTAATACCATATAATAATATTAATTATATGTTATATATTACATATTATAGAATAGTATAGTGGTATAGTTCAATATAGTAATATATAATGCTAATATTGTGCTATGCTAATAATATAATATATTGTATGTACATACAGCTGCTCTGATTCCCCTTCGGGGTGAGAAGGGCGGGATATAAATGTAGTAAATAAATGCAGTAAATAATTAATTTTAGACTTAGGCTCGGCCAAAATCTGACATGACTTGAAGGCACACAACAACAACAACAACAATCCTAATTAACTTGACTATCTCATTGGCCAGTAGCAGGCCCACACTTTCCATTGAAATCCTAATAGGTTTATGTTGTTTAAAATTGTTTTCATTTTTAAATATTGTATTGTTCTTTTGTTGTTGTTGTTGTTGCACTACAAATAAGACATGTGCAGTATGCATAGGGATTTGTTTGTATTTTTTTCCAAATGATAATTCGGCCCCTCAACAGTCTGAAGGATTGTGGACCGGCCCTCTGGATAAAAAGTTTGGGGACCCCTGCTCTATGCAAACATCTTAGTATGCCAGGGAGAAAGAGAAATAGTGATTACTTCTTAGTCTTACAGGCCAAAATTCCCCATTTTACTTGTTCAATTTCTCCCAATTGTTCTCAGCATTTTACTGCTCAGCATACAATGCCCCTTTTATCTCTTGCTGTTAATGTGCCCTCCCAAGAAATACATGGTGACAAAGTTGTCATGTCCTTCAGTCTCCCCATAATTTTGGATTTACCTATTGCCTTATCCTCTCTCAAAGTCCAACCATGCCTGCTGATTTTCCCCTCACCTTTGCTTCCTAATCCTCTTCAAGATCCACGGTCATGCCTTTGTCCTTTTATGTTTTCATGTTGTCTCTGTAGGACTTTGACTGTCCCCATCAGTTGTTTTGAAGGTCTCTAAGAAAATAACTAGCCAAAGCTATGGGGATGGAGCATCATGGCAATGGGAAAACTGTGGGTAAATTAAAGTGAGTGATAGATAAAATGTTGGGAAGAAACCTAATAGACAGATTCATCTGAAAAGTGTTTCAAGTTAGTCAGAGATCAGTGTTCCCTTGAACAAGTACAGTATTGCAGTTCAATACATGATAACTTTATGTAGTAATTACTGTATTTACAAATGTAGCACCAAAACATCGCAATGTATTGAAAACATTGACTACAAACACATTGACTACTAACAAATTGACTACAAATAAAAATAGAATTGCATAAAATGAACTTACAGTAACACTGTCAGAAATTAAATGTGTAAAAAGCTCAGTCCTTGCTGCCTAGAGAAAGAGCTGTGGATCTGGGCAGGAGGCAGACTGCGTTGGATAATCCAGAACATTAGATAAGAACATTGGATAAGCAAGACTCTACTCAAATTTGAAAATTAGAGCTGCAGCTAAATTAATTTGAAGCACATGTATTGTTGTTTTATATGAGCTGTTAAAAACGTTTCTGTGTATGTGACTTATATGTGCTTGAGTTTGTATTGTTTTAGGTTGAACAGCACCAAATTGTTTCTAAGTGTTAGCTACTCTGAGTCCCTCAACAAGGGAGAGAGAGCGGAGTGTAAAACAAAATATATAAAATAAAAGAATTCCAGATTCATCATGAAAATACTATGCCTTTCAGAGGATCTCCAGATATATTCTGACTAGGGAATATAGTTAACTCATGATCTGTTTTCAGTCAACTCTGTTGTCTTGTGGACTGAAGGTTAAGACCCTACATTGCCCAGCATGGAGTAAGAGTTCTACAAGTTGAACATCACTATGAATCATCACTTACCACCCCAGGTCTCCAAGTTTTACTACAGTAGTTCTCACTTAATACCCATTCCATAGCTGGTAGACTGCAGGGCAGAGAGATTGGAGAAGCATCTAGTTTTGACCCATAGTCAGATCCGGACTACTGCAGAAAATCAAAAGTCTGGGTAGTGGGGAAAGGCCTTTTTAACTGTAGTAGGAGAAGGTGAATGCCAATCTCCACAAGATACAAAACAAACAAAAAGACATACAAAGGTATACAGTAGACTCCAGCTTGAATACATCACTAACAAGATATTTACCACAGAGTTATGCATTGTTAGGAAAGATCAGTAGTAGTGGGAAGACTTATCTTCCAAGAAAGGTTGCCAATTATTTCAAGTTTTACCTCTGAGATTCCTCAGAATCTACAAACCACAGTGTTAAAACCAGATTTGTTTTTGCTTCACTGACTGCAGATGGTGTTCAAGTTGATGGAATCTGAGAGTTACAGGCAAAGCTTTTTTCGAAAACAATACTTCATTCATTCTTTACTGTCTACTCCCACTCTGCCCCATTACAGAAGTACATAGAAATATCTTCTCATTATTGAGCTTTCAGTCCGGCTCATTATTACTATTACATGACTATTAATTATAGTTAAAAATAGAATCATTCCTAACCACTCTAGCAAAGAAAAATCCTATTAAGACTCTATAATTACTTACTTTGCTCAATCTACAAAAGGAAACGTGCTTAATTGTTTGCTTTGAGCTAACAAAAATCTAATTTCAGGGAGACAATGCAGTTTTGGGGGAAAATGTAAATGGGTTGGGTTTTCTAGCTTTTTGACAGTGAGTGATAATATCACACTGGAATTGTGTACATTTAAATATTTGTATTCTAATTATATGCCTCATGGTTGCAAGTTCATCTTCTAGATATGTACAGATGTCTACGTATCTATGAAAAGTCAAATGGTGTAGTACGGAAACAGAAGTTTTTAAGAAAATCAAGGTTTTTGAGAAGATAATTTACACATAGTGTTCACAATACCTTATGCCTTATACGTATTTATTATTATATTGATGTAAAGAAAACATAGGTATCCTATAAATATAATGTCCTCACAGGGTACTCACTTTTATAATGACATCAATTATAACAAATACTAAAATTGGCTATCTTAGGTGGCCATCATGTTGTAAGGGGTGTTCTTTGTCAGCATAGAAATTCTTTGAATAAATTCTTCAAACCAGGTGAGTCATCTATCCTTAATATATTATAGAATTGGGAATGAATGTATGGAAATAGTGGTCTCAGTGGACCACTGATTTCTTGAAATTGAGACCAAGAAAGTTGCTGTTTAAAATCTTTCAACACAATCCCATACATTTTTACTCAAAAGCATAGGCCATAGAGTTCAATGGGGATTATTTTCAGTTGAGCTGAAATAGCATTGGAATGTAGCAGCATTTTGTACTACATTGCATTATACAGCTGCTGTTTTGTTGGCATTAGACCTTCCCCCAATAGATAGATAGATAGATAGATAGATAGAAAGAAAGAAAGAAAGAAAGAAAGAAAGAAAGAAAGAAAGAAAGAAAGAAAGAAAGAAAGAAAGATGAAATAATGTATAAACAATAGTGGTGTGCATTTGGGTAAAAGCTTGTCCCATTTCATTTCCAGCTTTTGTTGCGGGGCCTGATCAATTTTTGGAAAGCCTCCCAAAATTGGGAGGATTGTTTTTTATTGTTTTGTTTTAGGGTCTGAAAATTGGCCCATTTTGGGCAGGGCTTCCCACCTACTGGCTCCCCTTCCTGGGGCTTTCGGCTGCCTGGCAGGCACTGAGCTTCTTCTCTTCCTCCTCCTCCCTCCCTCCCTCCCTCATGCCCACAATGACCCGCATTAACTCATGGGAGTCATGGCCAGGCAGCCCCACATCCAGACCTCAACAAACCAGCAGGAAGGACCCACTGCCCCTCCCTCCTTTCTACTCGGAGAGTATGGTGGGCAGCAGGGCATGTGCATGTGGTGGGTTGTGCAACTGTGAAGGTGCTTGGCTGCAGGCAGGCATACACTGAGAAGTGCAAACAAGCTTTCCAGGCCTGCCTGCATGCCTCACACACATGCCCTGGAAAGAAAGTGTGTGTGTGGTGGGGCACAAGCAGGCCTGGAAAGCACACACTCACCTCTCAATGCCTGCCTGTAGCCAAGTGCCAGCACAGTCACTCACCCACACACACATGCCTGGAAAAGAGGGAGGGAAGGTGGTTCTTTCCGCCCTGATGCTGAGGTCTGGATGAGGGGCTGCCCAGCCATGACTCCCATGAGTGAATGCTGGGGCATTGTGGGTGCTAAGGAGAGAGGGAGGAGGAGAAAGAAAAGAAGCACACACACATGAAATTTCGGGTCCACATGAAAACAGTAAGAATTAATTTCATGCACACGCCTAATAAATAATGTATTCTCTTGCCATTTTAATCATTTAAAAAGGTCTGTTGCATAATAGAATACTATTTGTAATCATGCTCCTCTTTCTAAGAAATCCAGAGCTGGGATATATATGATTCTCCAGATGTTGGCTTGGAAATTCCCATTATATCTTGCCATTGTCTATACTGTCGGGAACCACAATCTGACAATATCTGGGGGTTTACATCCTCATCAGCTGTGGTCAATCCTTTCCTTCCTTTCTTCCTTCAACACCAGATACCAAGGAAGTCCAGCCTGTCTTATACCATGTGCCATCAACAACCATGTCCTTGCCTTGTTACACTTTGGGTTATTTTATGCCTGCCTTTGAATTGCAAGTTTAGTTAATGTCACTATGGCTTGGTTGTCCCAATTGTGAAAAATATCTATCCAGTTTTCTCTCTGAACTCCACAATTGCTGCAAAATCCTTAATTTGCTTAAAGGCTTATCTTTAGCTAAGAGCTTGTAAAGTACAGCTTTCAGCTTTGTTTGTCCTTAATAGAAACTGGCATCTAAAATATGCCAGAATTTAAACCTCTGAGGACAAACTACTGACTGATTCTTCACTTCCCCAAGTGATGATTCAGTTATTGTCACTGAACAGAAAGACACTTTTTAGAGGAAAGATAGGGGAATAGAAAAGAAAGGTATTAAACGTGATTTTAAAAAGGAAACTTGATATGAGAATCATGTAGTTGCTGCTTTTCATTCTTTCCCCTGCAACTCAACTTTGCATAAATCATAGTCTAATGTAGTTGTGTCAGTTCATAATGGGGAGGAAGGATTTAGATATAAATTAGAGAGCGCTAACACTGTCGGTTTTGAATTTGTGATAACAATTGAAGTGTAGCATCATTTCTTTTTTAGTAGCATACAATTGTACTAATTGTCTGTATTACTCTAATTGCAATACAGATCTTGAACTAGCTTCAAAAATGATTCTGTTTTGATCAAATTCCCCTGACATAGTTAGAGCACATCCCAATGTTGTTTTATGTCACTTAGCAGCCTTTCTAAGCAATACAAATAAAGATGTGTAGTGGATGAAATCAATATCGCTAGTTAAATTTTTGTTGGTAGCCAAAAACAGGAATCTCCAGAACTGTATAGTTTCTTATCCCCTCATCTCCCCTGGGGAATGTGGCTTAGGTCCAATCTATCCAATAGACCATTCTTCTCTGCATGGGCTTATCTGGGCCCAGAAATTATTAGGAAGGGGCCTTCTTCCAGATCCACTAACCTTCACAGATATGGTTTTGTGGGAATATGATAGAGGGCCTTCTTAGTGGCTTCTCCTAGACATTGGAAATCCCTGCATAGGGTTTGCTAGAATGGTCTCCTTCTTTCTGTCATTCTGTAGGCAGATGAATGCTGTTTCATTAAAATTATTTTGGTTCATTTCTCATCCATATTAGCACACACAAAAATCTCCATTAATGGAACAGAAAAAACTTAGAATCATATAATCTTAAAGTTTTGCATGGTCATTATCAAGTCCAGTGCAAGAAATCCACAGCTAAAGGATCTCAGGCAAATGGCTTTCCAACATGTTTAATAATGTCTGTTTAAGAAGGTGGCAATGTCCAGAAAGCCTGTTCCACTGTTAAACATCATGATGTTCTTCCTATTGTTTAGTTGGAAACAGTTATTGTTCATGCACTTTCATTTGGATTTACCAAGTGGTTGGAGGAGAGAAAATCATTGGGACTTATACTGTACCTTAGAAGAACTAAATGGGCATAGGGGAGAGGGAGTGGGATATAAATAAAGTTGTTGTTGTTGTTGTTGTTGTTTCAATATCCATATTTTAAAATGTGAAAATTATATATTTGCTATATAATTTTAAAATAGGATGTGAATTGTACTGTTCCATTTCTTGATCTGGATGCTTTAATTTTATCAGTGCAGCCTAGAATTATATTCTTGCTTGTATGGTGACCCACTCTATTGGCTCGTATTTAGTTTAAGGTCTACCAAGAACTCTAGAACCTTTTCATGCCAGAAGAAACCCATCTTATATGTGTGGGCCAGATTTTCCTGCCTGTTCAGTTCTTCAGCTTTTGGCAATGAGATCAAAATGAGAGCATTTCCTCAAATAAGGAATCTGTACTGTTCCATTATCTGGGCAGAGGCCACAAGAGGGCGCTAGAGAAACAACAACAACAACAACAACAACAACTTTATTTATATCCCACTCCCTCTCCCCACAGGGACTCAGAGCTGCTCACAACAGTATAAAAATCACAGAATACATAATAAAACAAATAGATATTTCAAATTAAATACACAACCAACTGTAACCAATTGAAAAGATTAATCAAACCGTAATAGACAACAAAGACATCATTGATAAATAAGATAAAATACATAAATACATAATACTTACACTTTGCTACCATTAAAGGGATAGTCCATTTTATCGGGAGTAGTTGAAGGAGGAAAACTATTTCCCCCATTTTTGCTTGTTATTCCTCCTTCCCAAATAATAAACTAGGGTTGTTTCCATTATGGGGACATGAGTGGGGGGAATAAAAGGAAAACAGGGGGAAATGGTTTTATTCCTTCAATCTGCCCCTATAAAATGGACTATCCTTCTCTCTCCTAGTGGCCTCTGCCCAGATAATGGAACAGTACCAAGGAATCTTTTGTCACTTCCATGAAAGTTTCCTTCATTTCTAGTATCGCATTGCTATCCACTTCTTTGCCATGTTTACATTCCTTTTTTCAGAATTGTATCTTGTTTATTTAGGACTAATCCTCCAATCTGTTCTGATCATTATGAATCTTCATTCTGTCTTCTGTGGTACAGTGTTCCCTCACTTATTGCTGGGGTTAGGTTCCAGGACCACCCGCAATAAGTGAAAATCCGCAAAGTAGGGGCTCTATATTTATTTTAATATTTATACATTATTTTAGTAGTTATACACTATTTTAAGCCTTTATCAACCAATCGTGGGTTGATAAATCACCTCCTTTTCCTCCTGTTGCCGCTTGGGCTCCTTTTCTCTCCCTTTGACTTCTCCTTCCTCCCTTCCTTAGGCTGTAAATTGTAATTTTTTATGATTTATAATATTGTTTTAGCGTTTATTGAAAAACCACAAAACAACGAATCCGCGAAAAGTGAACCGCGAAGTAGTGAGGGAACACTGTATAGGCTGCCACTCCCTGTTTGGTGTCATGGGAATGCCCTCTATGGGAAGATACTTTTTCAAGATTGGGCTCACTACTAGAGCTGACCTTGAGTCTGTCCTTGTACATATTTTGGGCCTAGCAAATATTGAATTTATCTTCCTCTTTCTCTTTGTGTGTATCTTTCTCTGTCATTTTGACAGGAATGGAGAGATGTATGCTCAGTGTATTCACAAAGTTTGCCTCCCCCCAAACATTTAGATCCACTCCAAGAGAAAACATGCAGTATTGTGAGATACTTTACAGACTTCAAAAAATATTGATTAGTTGTTTCATGGCAGAGCACATACTTTAAGCCCAAATGAAATTTGCTTTTCCATTCTTTCATGATTGGTAAAGTGCATTTTAACGCAGCATCAAGAGCAGATAAATCCTGTGTACACTGTAGGAAGGATTTGTTCAGATTAAGTCAACAGTATATGTTGCTGTACTATATGGATGAAATTTACAAAAACAAACAAAGTGTAACCATTTGAGAAGGTGGCATCCATACTAGGTCAGCCACTTATTATAAAACAGAAAAAAGTCAGCTTAGCAGGGAAAATAAAAAGTATAGATAAATAAATAGTAGAATGACAGGTAAAACAGGGACTCATGATATATTGAAAGGAAACATGAGAAAGCGTGAGGGTGTTACATTTGAGACTATTTAAGAAAAAGTGAATGACAAGAGTGTGCAACGTTATGCATTAGGAACGGCACTGATAGGGTGAATAAAAAGGAGGGCAAATTAAGAAAGCAGAATCATGTGAGAGCCCTTTTTTCACGCAATCTGTTATTAAAATGTGGACATTCTTGCGTCAAGAAGTAGTGATGGCTACTAGTTCAAAAAAAAATTGAAATACAGTTGGCTGTTCACATTTGTGGGTTTCACAATCATCGTTTTGATTATTTGCCAGCCTATATTGCATTCTGCAGCCAGGAAATCATAAGACATTTACTTCTTGGGAGAAGAGCAATGAACAATCTCGATAAAATAGTAAAGAGTAGAGACATTACACTGATAATAAAGGTCCACATAGTTAAAGCAATGGTATTCCCTTTAGTAACCTATGGATGCAGGAGCTGGCCCTTAAGGAAGGCTGAGCAAAGGAAGCTAGATGCTTTTGAACTGTGGTGTTGGAGGAAAATTCTGAGAGTGCCTTAGACCACAAGAAGATCAAACCGGCAGGAAATAATGCTCACTGGAGGGAAGGATATTAGAGGCAAAGATGAAGTACTTTGGCCACATAATGAGAAGACAGGAAAGCTTATAGAAGATAATGATGCTGGGGAAAATGGAAGGAAAAAGGAAGAGGGGCCAACCAAGGGCAAGATGGATAGATGTTGAAGTAACTGGCTTGACATTGATGGAGCTGGGGGTGGCTGACAGGGAGCTCTGGTGTGGGGTGGTCCATGAGGTCATGAAGAGTCGGAAGTGACTGAATAAATAAACAACATTGCATTACTGCCTCCTGAAGTATGAGCTTCTGTGTGAGGATTTACACACCAGCATTGTCTTCAGAAACATAACTGGGTGACTGTTCAGGAGATGGGCATGGCATAGGCAGTGATGGTTCCCTCTGCACACACCAGCTTAGAACAGAGCTGTCATGTGAATGTTCACTAGGCAGCCTTATCTTTGGACATGTTGCATACGTGTTTCATCAGGAACAGGCCCTGGGTGTCACTACCACTTCACTTAACCTGCAAACCTTGGCTCCTTTTCCTCTTCCTTGCTTGGAGAAAAGAAGGGAAGTACCAGGAAAAACAGACACCTACAACATACAAAAAGAAATAAAGGAACCAAGCTCTGCATGGTAAGTAAAGTGGTGGCAGAATGCAGGGCCTGTCCCTTCTCTTCTTTGCCCAGGGATCATGGTGGGCAGCCCCCCCCCCCAGACTGCTATAGTAGTAGCCCATTCCCCCCACTCCACCCCAGAGATATGTAAAGGCCATGCCTCTAATTGATCCCCATAATTAATAAATAAAATAAAATTGTACAATTTTAAACCAAGAATATAACCATTAAAATAGAATTAAACAAAGGAGTATTAAAAGTAGTTGAAACCATTAAAATCATTAAATGTCTATTAAAATATATAAATCTCCATCACATCATTTGTCTCAACCTTAAAAATGTTCTTTCAAAGTATTTTTCTTTAAAAATCTGCCTAAAAATCAAGGTTTTCACCTGCTGTTAGAAGGGCAGTAGGTTGGGGACCGTTCTGGTTTACCTAGACAGGGAGTTCCATAGTTGAGGGGCAGCCACTCAGAAACCCCTCTCTTGCGTTTCCACCAACCGTGTTTGCAATAGTGGAGGGACTGAGAGAAGGGCCTCCCTGGGGCCTCACATGACCTGAGAAGGTTTGAACTGGTCAATGAAGTCTGCTAAATAGCCTGCAGCTGATAATAGATGGGTGCTGTAGAACTAGATAATGCCATAGAAGATAAGGACTTCAATATCCAGTAATGGTAACAACCTTCCTCTATTAGTTGTAGCAAGCATGCCTCAGAATATCAATTAGTACAGTGGTTCTCAACCTGTGGGTCCCAGGTGTTTTGGCTTACAACTCCCAGAAATCCCAGCCAGTTTACCAGCTATTAGGATTTCTGGGAGTTGAAGGCCAAAACATCTGGGACCCACAGGTTGAGAACCACTGAATTAGTAGGTGAAACTATCCTCATATTTTCCTGGTGAGGTTCATAACAGATATCTGTTTGGACATGATTATCAGTAGTGTTATTTTTATGTAGTTGTGAATAAGGGGCAAGTTCACCAATCAGAAAATTGTAAAACATCTACACTTTGCCCAACAGAAGTTTTGTCAATAGTAATTAGCATTCGTGCAAGTATATAAAACATAAATGAAAACAGACAAAAATTTCGCTTCCAAATCCAGACACCGCTGTTGGCATCTCACCAGCTACAAATATGTATCCATGGCCCTGCCTCCTGATTTTTAAAGCATTTTTCCTAAATTTGATTTCACACACCAGTACGTTTTGAGCTGTCTGCGGCTCTGAGCGTATCATGTACTAATTTTTCCTCCGACAAGCTTGTAATGGGGATTTGAATAGTTATTGTGTTTTTCTTGTTAAAAACATCTCTCTTGTTCACTCTCTCTTGGTTTTGCTCTTTTTCTCTATGTGATTGACACTTTTTTCTATTCAATTTCCCATCTCTCTAGTCTAGTTTCAGTAAATGCTTGGTCTCTCTTTAATTTTCTTCATAACATGGATACATATTCCCTGTCAATTCAATAAAATATTACCCATCTATTAAACCATTATTTGATTGTACTTATTACAGAATGAATCCAAAGCTTTGCATTTTAATGGGAAATTACCTGGTTCACACTTCCCATGTGAATATTTAAAGCAGAATACAAATACTATTCTGTTTTCACACTTCCTGGTCCAAATTTTAGTTGTTAGGCACACAGGGCCCAAAAAAACACCTTTCTATATGCATTTCTTCTAGTGTACACCCTTCTGCTATCAAATACCTTAAGAGCCCATGTATAAAAATGGATACATAAGGAGGAATATATCCAAAATGTATAAAATTCTTAGAGTTCTTAATCTGGGATGGAATGAATATTTGCTTTACAGCATGTGAAAATTACAGAAACTCAAACAAATGTATGTATCCTATTTCTTAATATGCAAATTGATTTTTTTCAGGACTCCTTCCACTGCAGATCATCTGTAGAAAATCAGGCAAGAATGTGAAAAGCTCTGAGTTTCCATATCCCACAAGCATTTATTTTAAATTTTGCTTCACATGAGTTTTCAAGATACTGTGTTTTCAACCCACGTTTAATTCTGCACAATTTTTCATGCAGTTATGCTTAATTTATGCAATCCATGTGCAATTTAGCAATTTTAAGGAACTTATCCACATTGACAGAAGTGTATTTTACATTTTAAAATATGTATATTTTAATTGTTTACATTTCAAAATATGTGCATTGTTTTGAGAATACTTTATTTCCCAAAAAAATCTCTGTAAACTACATGAAAATATGAATGCTCAACGTAAGGCACACCTTTTTTCATTATAGAGCTCAAGGTATGCAAATACACTACATTTAACAAGACTGTTGAATCCAAAAATAACAACAAATTCATGCCAAAGTTCAAGCAACTCTTTAGAACTGCAGCTGGCTACAGTGAGTGGTCAACAGGCCATTTGTTTCCAGATACAATTCAAAGTGCTGGTTATGATCTTTAAAGCCCTATACAACTCTGGTCCAGGCTATTTGGCTGACTGCATCTCCTTGTACAAGCCTGCCTGGGCCCTGAGGGCTTCAGGAGAGACCCTTCTCTTGATCCCACCTCCTTCTCAAGGTCAGTTGGTGGGTAAGAGAGACGGGGTCTTCCTTCTTGATAGCTGCCCCTTGCCTCTGGAACTCCCTGCCCAGGGAAGCTAAAATACCCCGCGCCCTGCTCTCCTTCCAGCAGCAGGTTAAAACCTTTTTTATTCAGGTAGGCTTTTCAGGAAGGAGGTTTTTGAGATCAAGTCAGGGGGTGCTGTGGTGTTAACTTTGAATATGTTTGCAGAGGCGGTTTAACCACCAGGCCAACTAGGCAGTTGCCTGTGGCGCCATCTTGTTGGGGGCGCCATCGAGGCAACTCCTGTCTCCTGCAGCCTGCCTCCGCAAGGTATTGAACTTCTTTTTCTGTTGATTTGTTGTAAAACATGATGTTTTAGTGCTTAATTTGTAAAATCTTAGTGTAATTTGATGTTTAATAGGCTTTTCCTTAATCCCTCCTTATTATCAAACATTTTCGCTTATCCAACGCTTTTATTTTTCAGTGATTGGTTTGGGGGGGGGGCACCAAAATTCTGTTTGCCTACACTTGAAAAATACCTAGGGCCAGCTCTGTGTTTGTAATCAGTTTTTATACATTTTAACTGATTTTTAATACCATTGATATAGTAAAAATAAGAATAATAACTGATACAGATCTTAAGAGTGGGCTGCATTTAGAAGTGATAGTTATCCAGACTTTGCCCAAGCCATGTCTGGGTAAAGGTAAAGGTTTTCCCTTGACATTAAGTCTAGTTGCATCTGACTCTGAGAGTTGGTCTCATCTCCATTTCTAAGCTGAACAGCCGGCGTTGTCCGTAGACACCTCCAAGGTCATGTGGTTGGCATTACTGCATGGAGCGGCACCTATTGATCTACTCACATTTGCATGTTTTCAAACTGCTAGGTTGGCAGAATTTGGAGCTGACAGCGGGAGCTCACTCTGCTCCCCGGATTCAAACCGCTGACCTTTCGGTCAGCAAGTTTAGCAGCTCAGTGGTTTAATCTGCTGTGCCACCATGTCTACATGGGTCAAATAAAGCAGACTTACCTTTTAACTGCTGAAAGCAATATCCATGATTTATGGGGAGCATCATGATGTATGGGGAGACTGGTTTCTCAGCAGAAGTGCTGCTTCTAGCTATTGAGAGAAAGGCAACCATAACCCAGGTGTTTTGAGGTGTGGACTGTGTCCACAAATTTATATGGACTTGCTACTGCATCACCAATAAGAAGCAGCTCCCTAGCAGAGCTTTGCTGGCAGTATTGCTTTCACTGGTCACATGGCTGGGTGCCCTGTTGTGATCTCATCATAAGCAATGTCAACAGCAAGGCTTTGCCAGGGAGCTGCTTTTGGCTAGTGAAATAGTGGCAGCAGCCCCAATGTGTTGTTGGCTCATCCTTCCATCTGAACATTAAAAAAGTTCCAGGTATGTTCCCATGCTGCATCTGGGGCTGCTCCAAAGTACAGTACTCCAGATGAATTTGGTAGGTGTAGATGCAGCTACAAAGATCCTTTCAAAATTATCTCCATCTGAGGTGACCAACTGTGACACAATGACTGCTTCAAACAGCCTTTTTGAGCAGCATCCCAACCTTGTATCAAATCTAAGTAGAAGGCATAGGACTTCATATCGAACCTCCTGTTGGTAGCACTGGAAAACTGGCTTTCAAAGGACGCATCAAATGAATTAACACGGTAGAGAAGTATACTTTCCTCCTCATTCTTCACCTTTCATAATTTGAATTTTCAAGTTTGACATTTCGCTTCCTGCATTAAGTTTTACTTTTGTTTGATGCTCAGATAAATGTGTATACCAAAAGGCAGAGTCCAAACTGGGTAGCTTAATAGAAACCCTAGTGTGTAATAGGATATCTTGAAGAGAATGAAAAATTATAACCCCTGGCAACTCCTGCCAAAGACAAATTCCTATTTATTAAAAACCGTTTCTTCCTTAGCATGGGGCAGCTTTTTCTGTCAGAAGTAATTTTCCCAATGTGGTTAATGAAAGAATTTTCATTGCATAAACATAATATTAAAGGGAAGTAATTCACATGCTTCCAACTGAATCCCAGAGTGCAGAGAATTGTACAAGTGCAATTGACTGTGCACTGAACAGATGATCCCGGCATCTAGCTGCAGAATCCTGTGGAATAATTGCTATACACCATTTTACAAACCCTCTTTGATTTTTGCTATTTGGATAGCTTCATTAAACTTGATAATTTGCTTGTTTAGTTGGATTAGTAACTGAAAGTCAATGATTATGTACTGAAGTAGGATACTTCTACAAACAACATTACTTTATAACGTAAGGCTTATCTACACCAGCCTAAAAACCTATACTTGCCATAAATGGACCACTGGCAGTCTTCATAATATACAACCACTTCCAGAGTATTCCAAAAAATTTTCACTTTAAACCAAAGCTGGTCCACTTTAGGCAAAATCATAGGATAGTCCAGAGTTTTCTTGAAAATCTGGAGTATCCCATGACTTCAGGACAGACTGAACACATAGATTGGATCCGATTTGATCCAATTTCCTGTCCAGAATGGCATCACTGCCTTCATCCTTTTCTTGCACTGATCTGCACAGGGGAAGGCAGACAAACAGTGGGAATTTAAGGCTTATTGAGTTTGGATAGCAATTTAAAACTCATCATTTTTTCATATTATTAGTTAGACAATAGGGTCTAAATTGGGCTCTAAAGTAACTGGGCTGTTTTCCAGATTTGAAGAAATGGGATTTAATTGGTTGCAAATGAAACTGGAATGTAAATATACCTATCCCAGGTTATTTTGGCTTTTTTGATACTCTGAGCAAGCCCTAAAGCTCATTTGCTATATATTGATTTGAACCTAATTTTTTTAACGTGCTGTTATTTTAATTCATCCATTTTTGTGAAACATAGTAGGGATAAACAAACATGGCTATTTGGATTTGATTTTTATTGCATTCTCTGCCAATATTCTATGAAAAGGTGTTTTTGGCATAATTCTATCAGATGATGGGAGTTATATTAGTACCTTTGGAAAGAGTGAAAACCAAGGAATAACTAGGCTCCCATTCACACCATTGGAGGAAATGAGAATTATTCTGGTTTTTGATCAGTTTCTACATAGATCAAATACCAGAAACAGGATAAAGATAACTATCAAATTGATGTGTACTGAAGTAGACATAGGTAGAGGTTGTTGCCTCAAAAACGAGCTGCACAATACTCTGAATAGAATTCTAGTAACAATGAAACAATACTTGGAAGCAGATTATTTTATAATGATAGTACTTTGTAAGAGGTATGTTGAGATAAAACTCAATGGCTATCTAATGAGTTTTTATAGCAGATCTAGATGTTCAGAAGTCTTATTGAACAAACTTTTTAATCTCACAGCTGGATGAGTGACAGAAAGATCAGATTGATGTTCAGATTTCTAATGACACTCAGAGGACTGCTCAAGAAGATTGTGTTTATACATCATCATCAATAGGTTGGAAGTTTTGTGCTTAGCACAAGACGGACTTTGATCAATAGCATACTTTCTTCGTCTTTTTCTACACAAGAGAATCTCAATACGCCAGAGTTATCAAAGCAATTAAAAGAGTTTTCAGGGAACTGCACCTTGGGAAAACTACAGGTTGATGACACTAAGCTGTCACTTTCTCAGCAGAGAGCTGACTCAATTTAATTATATAAAAAGAAAGAAAGACAGTCACAGAAGACCAAAACAGTGGGCAGATTGCGGACAATTGCAATGTCACTGCCTGTCCTATTATTAAAGGCAGAGCGATTTCCGAAACAAGATTTTAAAAAGAGAATGAAACCTTTCAAAACTGATGGACACAACCCTTAGAATACTGCTTTTTCCTTTGGGCACAGAATGAATTGAAAGTCAGCCACTCCAAAGAATGGAAAAACCACGCTGAATAAAAACAGATTATACAATGCCAAAGGAAAGTAAAAACAAATTACATTAGATGTCCTCTGGGAGTCAATGACTCAGGTTGATTAGTAGCATTGGCTAGTCCATCAGTGAAAGCTATCCAGTCTGTTTCCACTGTGTGGAGATTGTTGCCCACTGCTAACAATACACAGTATATTCTTTAAATTTAGTCAATCACCCTCCAACATTTCACAGATGAAAACAGGGACACATATAACAAAGTGACATCAAGGTGTGGTAAGGATGGCAAAGTTACTAATGAAAAACAATCACACAAGCTAGGAGAGACTGCATTTGTTTGTCCAAGGACTTTATCACATCAGGTAGGCACACTGGCATTGCAGCTGGTGTGTGCATCCTGCAGCCAATTTGCCCACTCCCTATGATTCCCCTATCCTCAACTATTAACACACAACACCTATCAATTGCTCCTACCTTCAATGTTCACATCACCTACCTTGGGGAGATAGGGCAGAATATAAATATTATTATTATTATTATTATTATTATTATTATTATTATTATTATTATTATTATTATTATACAGACCAACTGACCAACCTTGATATGATCCAATAAAACAGCACTTAAATTCTTTTATAATTATAGTTTGCATAGTAAAACAAAAACAAGACTGATTCATTAGCTGTGTAACTTACAAAATACCCTTTGATCTTGTCTGTAAATCATAATCTAGACTCTGAATTTTTTTTCCTGAGAAAAAAAATGACACAGGGTGGTTTATAAATGGTAACTGAAAAGACTTTGAATTTAATTATACATCTCTTGTTGTATTTGATTGCTCTGGTGCATCTTCATAGACTGTGATTTATGAGCAGGGTAGGACTCAAGGGAGCTATTTACCAATTTTGACTCATTTTATTCATGTCACTTTAGCTCACAGTATTCGTATTAAGGGAAAACAAAAGCAACTTCAAGCACAACTTGCAACAATGAACCAACTTCTACTGTAAAGTAATCATTGATTTTGGCTTAATGTGCAAGGTGAACAGATCTAGTTTTGCTTAATCAAGTGTTTTAAAATGAATTTGTCAATTTTGAAATAGCATCTCAGGATTAATTGTCATACAAGTTATGACTGTTGAAATTCGTTCCTCTACACAATTATTAAGGACAAGCTAAACCTGCTTTCCAATTGAGCTGCGATGTCCTTTTGCCAGATAATCCAATCCATTACCCCCACCTCTCCATATTTTGTTTTCATCCCCACCTATCAGCATTTTATGCCCATTCAGCATGTTCTTTCTCCACTGAGTTGTGTCTTCTCCTTCATTGTTGTTTTCTCACAAATTTTAATGTGCTTCGAGAATTCTCCAAAACTTGCTGATACTTTGCACTTACTTGTCACACCATTGCTTGGCCAAGCATGGATCAATTCTCGGAGAATGAATTCACCAATACAGGAATTTTGGGTTTTCTTCTGATTGTGGCTACTCTGATAACAAAACCTTAAGGACTGAGAGAAACTGAAATTGTTATCATGGAGCACCAGAAAGTGCAAGTTGCTGTAATGGTTGAAGTGGAATCATAGTGTAATACTGCATTTTGTAAAATAACTCCTAATCAATTAACACTTTTACAAGTTGAGACTGGGAAAAAGGTGGTGATTGCAAGATCCAGCATGGCAATGATGTGTGTGCATTATTTCCAGTTTTGCTTGCCAATTTAAAAATATTGAAAGTCAGAGCTTAGGTTTAGAATAGGGGTCTTCAAACTTTTTAAGCAGAGGGCTGGTTGTTCTGTTTTGTCTTTCAAGAACAGCCTTAAAACAATGTGGTAAGTAAATGAAAACTGCTTTACTTCAGCAAAACATAAAGAACAGCACAGTCAGTGGTATAATGCAAAAGAAAGCAAAGAAGTCTTAGGGCAAACACAGCTCTTAAGTCTCTGATAAATTCCCAAATTAAGTAGCAGTCTTTCTTCAGACAAAGAAACAGCAACAAATCCTTAAGAGCAGTTTCCCAGATGCAGACTCGAAGCAGGCACAAGGGGAGCGAAGGCTTGGGCATTAAGAGTCAGTTTGTTACCAGCAAAAGCTGACTGCACATGCTTCTGATTTATAGCCTTGAGTTCCTCCACAGCTGCTAGGGCGGTCCCCAATTACTCAGCTGCATTTCTGGCAGCTATTTTAGCTGAACAACATCTCTGCTCTGTTTCCTTTCACCTTTCCTGAAATGAGGATACTTGCAAAATCTCCTCCTCAGATTCCAAGTCCCCCTCTGATTCATGAACACTTTCCTACTCCCCTTCCTATTCTGAATAAAAGGAATCCCTAACACTGGTTCACGTGTCCCTCACACTGTTGGGGGGGGGGGGCAGACTATGGAAAAAATGAATTCCTATGTACCCTGAATATATGTATCTTTTTGTCGTGCAAAAAAGCATACAAGAACAATGCAATACTAAAAATGAAGAGCAATTTTAACCAACCTGAATTTACCAGTATTTCAGTGGGATGTGTTGGTCTGCTTTTGGCTGATGAGATAGTCAAGAAAATTAGGATTGTTGTTGTTGTGTGCCTTCAAGTTGTTTCAGCCTTAGGGCAACCCTCCATCTGAAGTTTAGGGTGGGGACAAGGAAAATGATCTTGGAGGACCACATTCGGCCCATGGGCTGTAGTTGGGGAACCCCTGGTTTAGAAGATCTTCTATCAACCATCCATGTGTCTATGAGCAGGTCCAAATCTATATTGCTATGTAATAAAACTTCTGATACAGCATTCTTTTTGAAGGTTTTGTTTTCAGCTACCTCCTTCTCTCTGATGTGTCCCATCATGTGAGTTTTTCTCTAGCCAAAGCAAAACAATATACTAAGCCATAGAGAGAGAGAGACTGAAATGGCAGAACATGATACATAGATAATCATAAGGAACTTGACAGGCATACATCAGCAAATGCAGTCCAGAGGCAGAAAAAATGTCAACCTACTAGCCCATGAAGTAGTTATGGAAAGACAGCATTTCAGCCTTCTGCTGTTTGATTGCCTTTTCTGATTTCTTCATTCCCATTCCATCAAATTCAGCATTTCATTCCATCTGTTGAACTGTACTGATTTTCTAATCTCTTCCTTTCTTTTGTTCTCTTTCTTTATCACTGTAACTTTGCAGTTTCCTTTGATTAAGCTATCAACCACCTTCCCTGAATTAGTTGTCCCTCTGGTGTAGTTATATTGTATTAAGTACAGAGCACACATTTGGCCTAATAGTCTCTTTTCAGGAGTTACAATAGCAGAGGATATAGGTAGCTGATGCTTCCCTAGATAAAAATTGTTCTTTTGGACAGGATAAAGCCGGGTCCCCCAACAAAGATAAGAACCGTTACAAGAAAGCATTTTCATTTCTTTTATTAGACTTTGTTCTTTTTTGCTGAGCGTGAAGAAATTGAAACAAAATTGCTTGCAAGGACTAATTTTTTAAAAAGTTATTAATCTATATTTAGGCTTAATTATATAAACTACATTTCTCCTATTATTTGCTATTTAATTCAGTCAGCACTCCAGTGTTAAAGGAAGGGAGCAGTACTCCTCTTGTTCCCATTTTTAGAAATGGAAGAACATTTTTATTTCATCATTAGTTGAAAATTTTACTATGCAATTCAGTGTTCATTATAATTAATAATTAATATTTAATCATATTTAATATTTTGTAAATACAATTGAATATTATTTTGTTCAGGAATGAATTTTATATTTCACATTCAGTACAGTAGTCTGATCTCTGAGATGTTTCGGGGATGTAAAGTTAGGTGCACCTTTGTCAGAAAATTACAACTAGACGTGTACAATATTACTGTGTTTTTTGTTCAGTTATATGCCATAGTTCCTTCAAAACTACAGCCCAAGATGGATCAAATGAACTGAAGTGAATTCAGACAGAAGAATGTACAGCCATATAAGTTAAAACATACAAAAGGTTTTCTACAAAAGCTATTGCTAAAATGCAACAAACTTTTTATAAAAGTAAAATCATTTGAAAAATTCCATTATGATCGCAAAAGTAAAACAGCACATTATTAGAAATCCTGTCAGAAAAGAAGCATAGTGTTAGAAAAGACTACAGTAACAATCCAGTTCAACCCCTGCCATGCAGAAATACACAATTAAAACACTCTTGACAGATGACCACCCAGCCTCTGCTTAAAATCCTCCAGAGAAGAAGAAGGAGTTCTTCCTAATGTTTAGGCAGAATCTTGTTTCCTGTAGTTTGAAAACATTGTTCTGTGCCCTAATCTCTGAAGCAGTAGAAAATAAGCTCCATCTTCAATAGGATATCCTTTCCGCTATTTAAACATGTTAGCTCTCATGTTCCCTCTTAGCCTTCTCCTCTCAGGGCTTCGTGTCCAGATCTTTGATCACCTTCCTTTTGACACATTCCAGTTTGTCAATATGCTTCTTGAATCACAATTCCCAGAATCATAGGCAGGTTCCAGCTTAGATTTGAAAGTTTTCAGTAGCTGAAGAAAGGACAGCATGACTGGAGCAATCCTAGCTTCCTTAGAAAGGGAGACTCAAAGTAAGGAAGAGGACATAGGGAATGCCTTCTCTTGTATTCCCACCACACATAACTGTGAAGGTGGAGGGAACTGAGAGAAGTGTATAATATTTGTGTTTCCAAATACATGTTTGTCCAATTCATTTTCATAATTTCAAGGATAAACCAAAGCAGCATAACAAGTGAGGCTCCTTTCTGAATTTCTAACAGCACAAAGAACATAAGAGGAGACAGATTGGATCAGACCAAAGGCCTATCTGGTGCGTTATTCTGTTCACTCAATGGACAATCTTTTGCCTATTATAAGGCCACAAACAAGTCATTACTGTAATGGTATCTTCCCACTCATAAAATCATAGAGCTGAAAGGAACTATGACGTATGATGCCTTTGGTACTAGGTTATTTTAAAATGTGCAGATTGTTCTCTGTGCACTTTTCAAACTTGCCCTGTAGAAATGTTGAGAGTGATACAGACTTGTCCTAGTTCAAATGCTGCTTTTGTCAAGACTATAATATTTTTCCATTCCAGTTCAGACCTGATCTATCTCCCCATTCCAAAATTCATTATAGTATATTGTGCTATCGGTGATGTACATAGTTTAACAATAGTTTATCAAAATATTGTTTTGGCCCAACATGATAATGACAAGAAGAGTTCTGAATTTGTATTCATTTTCTTGATAGATTCCATGCAGTAACATTTCCATCTTTCTGAATGAAATGCCAGCTCTCCCAAACAAGAAATGTTTTATATATTACAATCAATTTTAAATTGGCTAAGATGTTTATTCACCAGCTCCCCCACCTGTGCTGTCAGTTATAATCTTAAAGCATCCATGTCTTTTTTGTTGTTGGCATTTTTGTTTAAAAGACAACATCCAATTTTGTAGATGCTTTTTCATCTTTGCCTTTTAAGTATATATTATGTTCTCATCTATCCTTGAGTTAATCCTAAACACCTGCAGCCTTGTAATTGATCTAGCTCTGATGTAGAATCCCTAGCATCTGTATTATGTGATGCTTTGGATCACAGGGGTTTCTTTTCAACAGGTTATATAGAGAGTACTGTTTTTGTTTTTAATTTCTTCTTCATTATGCATGGTAAAAAAAATAGGCAATTCAAAAGAATGAGATTGTATTACACAGTATCAATATTCACGGCCACTACTGAAAGTGATAAGTATATCAAATACCAGAAGTTATGTACATATAAAAGACAAGGAAGTTGCTCACGTCCTAGGCTTTTGGAAATTCTTCATTCCTAGGTGTGCAGTGAATTTGCCATACACATCCACCATTTATATTAATGTGTAAGGGGACTTCATGTGTAAAATCAAGGGCATGTTCTGGTGCCAAAATTATGGGTTTTGATTAGGGGTGTGCCTGGTGCCCAAAAACCGTTCCATTTTTGGTTTCATGTTTGGCTGCTGCCCTGTTCCGTTTCCCAAGAAAATTCCAAAATTGGGAGGGGGTGCCATTTTCATTCTGGTAAGATTCAATTCATGGGCGCCAATGGGGAAACCTTTAGAGGCTTGTTTCTACATCATTTTAGACCTATCAGGATGAAACGTGCCTCACTTGTAGGCCACATTTATATCTGCAAGCCTGCCAAGTTCCAGAACATTTCACTAATCCACTGATTTTTGGGAATTTTAAAAAGGTTTTTACCATAACACACACACAAAGATACCATAAGAGTAGGTTCTAGGAATTGAAGTCCCTATTGGGGTGCACCACAAAAAGGGAGGATAATGGACACAATCAACCAGGCCTCTGATTGGCTTAGAAAGAAATGTGAGAAACACAGAAAAAAACTTCAACTCCTATCATGCCCCAGGAGGCTCCTTCAATGCCCGTACCATGCAAAGTGCTGCTGGGAAAGTTAGTTCCCGGTAGGGCCCTCTCTGGAGGAGAGGCCTAGGAAAGCCTTTCCCACCTTTTTCTATTTCTCTCTTTCTGGCCTTATTTACCTCAAGCCAGTGCTCCGCCCAGGGGAGATTTGGGAAAGGATGGAGGAGGCTGCTGGGGAAGTAAGAAGAGGAGGAGCCGCTGCCACCAGGCACCTGCTCTTGCCTGATTTGTGAGACCACCCACACACCACGGCCTCAGGTAAAGGGCTGCTCAGCTTCATCACCACCATTAGCCAAAAGATCTGGCTGCTCATGATCCGTTCTGGCTAAGGCTTCGGCTGGATTCTGCCTAGTCCATTTTCGGTGATCCAGCTGCTGGATTGCTGATATTTTTGAGAAGGACAAGATTCTGTTCTCTCCTGTCCTTTGTACTCACTGAGCTCATTTAACACTTTTTCAGTCTGAGCTTAACTGCAGAAGATGAAGGGGGAAAGAGGGAGAGGAGAGAGAAACTGGGTCACTGAGGTGACAAAATTAACAAAGACTATACCTGCTAAATTGGGACAGTTGAGTGACATGGTGTTTGAGGATTTTATGGTTGTCTGGGAGTGATTAATAGACCCAGTGTTTAAACATAAAACATCCTCCTGGTAATGCAATGCAAGTCTAAGCAGCATCAACAGGAGTTTAGCCCCTGTCTATTCTGCTTTATCCAGGCACCCCATTGAATAATGTGTCCAGCACAGGGCATGACAGTTCCAGAAAGATATTGGCAAACTGGATAATATATTTAGCAAAAGGCCACCAATATGGTCAAAGGTTTAGAGATTAAATCCTATGAGGAATGGCACAGTGAGCTGGGTATGTTTATGTGGCCACAGAGAAGAATACGAAGCAACATGGCAGTCATATTTAAATACCTGAAGGGATTTCATGTTGAAGATTGGGTAGAGAATGGAACATGAATTAAAATGATAAGAGGGTCAACCTTGACTGTAGAAATTGTTTGACCACGGAATAGACTGCCTGAAAAGATAAAGGATTCTGCTTCTGGCCAAGATAAGATGATTTGAGGTGAGATGTTAACAGTGTGTACAGCTACCAGTGGGGTTTGGAAAGGGTCAATAAATTTAGAGTGTATCTCAGCAAGAAACATGTTGCTAAAATATTATACATGCTTACATAGCAGTAAACCATGTAAGGCTGAATTTTGAGTAAAGTGTGTGTTATAAGCAATGATTTATACTATGCAAACTGATAAAATAAACATATGATGCAAGTTACAGTCATTGGTCTCTCTTGGGACCTTATCAGATGGAGTCTTCTCTGTGTCTTCATCACATTTCTCGATGTTGCCAAGATGGAGTCCTATGGAGCCCATCACATGACACAAGGCAAATTCCAGCAGGACTCTGTGGAGCTCTGTTTCAGCAATGTGGAGAAAGAGAGTCCAAGGTGGCTTTAGAGAACACGAAGAAGAACAGGGAAAGGACAGGAACAAAGGAAGATTATTCACTCTGCTTTTCCCCTCTTTACCCCCACTCCCCCCCCCACCTGTTTGATGAGGTCCTTGGTTTCTTCTTCTATAAAGTTCTCTACTGGAGACGCAAGTCCTGTTACTCTTTTTTTTTTTTTTTTTTTTTTTTTTTTTTTTGCATTTCTGCTTCTCCATTAGGGTTCTCTGGGGAGAACCACCATTTGTGTCTTGAGCCTTGAGAATGATTTCCTTGTGGCTTTTTATCTTCCCATGTGACATTTATTGATGTGGATTTCCCAGACATGAAGTGCCCTCAGGCACTTCTGCCTTCTTACAAACATCCAGAAAGTCCAGCTGATCTTAAAGGCTTTCCTACACATTGGCTGTCATGCTGGAATGAGTCCTGCTATGTGTATAAATGCTTACTTCCCTCATTTCTTCCCCAATTTATTCATTTTCTGCTGCTCCAACCTCCAGCTCCATCAGGTGCATAATGGATTGTGCTGAGCCCTATCTGCTCATTTTTCATGGACAGTATAGTGCTAGCAATATAAATGACATTTTCAGAGCTTTCAGTGCAAGGAGCCTATACTCAAGGGAAATCAGGCACCCTCATTCTGTCAGATGCATCCAGACAACCCAAAGGACACAATGAGACATGGACATTCAGGGATTCTTGTTCAGTTGATGTTTCCATTGTTATAAATAGAGACAGGCATGGTCATAAAAGCCAGCTGAAAATATCCCTTCACACTAGGAAGGCCACGAAGCCAAAATCCAGAATATTCGAAATTAGGCTACGCTGAGTAAGGCTGGTCGTCTATCTCAAGCTTGGAAACATTACTTTTTTGGACTGAGGCTCCCTGAATTCACTAACCAAAATTTAATTCAAAAAAGAAACTTTTTTGAGCTCTATCTTATTTAGCTTTTTATCATCTGCTCAGGTTGGCAAAAGGTCACCAAATGGAAGACTAGATATTTCTGAGGAACTGACATGGTGTAGTGATTGGATCAAAATTTCAGAAGATCAGTGTTCAAATCTCTATCAGCCATGGGAACCTGCTGGATGATCTTGGGTGTGTCACATTCTCTCAACTACAGAAGAAGGCGATGGCAAACCACATTTGAGTAATGCTTTCCAAGAATTTTTTTATTAGGGTTACTATGCTGATCTCAGTGCCTTTTCTAGCCTAATTTTGGCAGATTTTTTAAAGGGAAGAGGATTAAGGATTTAGAGGAAGTAAGGGGGCTTTGGGGATTGCAAAATGGGCCCGAAACTTGCAGGTTATCGTTTTCCCACCTTGTATTCAACATATTTCCTCTCTTTCTTCTTTTCTTTCTGTAAAGTAAACCATGAGCAAAATACTGCAGTTTCCAGTGGCTAGTGGCTACTAAGTGTCTGACTGTTATTTCCAAGTCTGATCAACATGCGAAAAGTGGCAGAATGGTCTCATTTTTGTGTTGTCGAAGGCTTTCATGGCCGGGATCACAGGGTTGTTGTATGTCTTTCGGGCTGTGTGGCCATGTTCCAGAAGCATTCTCTCCTGACGTTTCGCCCACATCTATGGCAGGCATCCTCAGAGGTTGTGAGGTATGGAGAAAACTAAGCAAAGAGGTTAATATATATCTGTGGAAAGTCTAGGGTGAGAGAGGTCAGTGTGAATGTGTAGTTAATCACTTAAATTAGCATTGAAAAGCTTATCTGCTGTCTTCTTCCTGCCTCTGGGGCATCCTTTGTTTAGAGTCGTTAACTGCCCTTGGTTGATTCATGTCTGGAAACCCTCTGTTTTCAGAGTATTGCTTTTTATTTACTGTTCTGATTTTTGAGTTTTGTAATACTGGTAGCCAGATTTTGTTCATTTTCATGGTTTCTTCCTTTCTGTTGAAGTTGTCCACATGCTTGTGGATTTCAATGGCTTCTCTGTGTAGTCTGACATGATAGTTGTTAGAATGGTCCAGCATTTTTGTGTTCTCAAATAGTATTCTGTGTCCAGGCTGGTTCATCAAATGCTCTGCTATGGCTGATTTCTCTGGTTGAATTAGTCTGCAGTGCCTTTCATGTTCTTTGACTCTTGTTTGGGCGCTGCGTTTGGTGGTCCCTATGTAGACTTGTCCACAGCTGCATGGTATCCGGTAGACTCCTGCAGAAGAGAGAGGATCCCTCTTGTCCTTCGCTGACCGTAGCATTTGTTGGATTTTCTTCGTGGGTTTGTAGATAGTTTGTAGGTTGTGCTTCTTCATCAGCTTCCCTATGTGGTCAGTAGTTCCCTTGATGTATGGTAAGTACACCATATGTAAGTACATATGGTAAGTATATGGAATACTTTGAAAAACAGGCCCTAGAAACAGCACCAAAAAAGCCAACTGTTTGGTTCAGATACGTAGATGACACCTTCACGATTTGGAGCCATGGAGAGGAAGAACTCAGCAAGTTCCTGGACCATCTTAACAGCATCCACCCAAACATCCAATTCACCATGGAAAAAGAAAAGGAAGGAAAACTGCCATTTCTAGATGTTCTGGTCATCCGCAAACCCAATCAACAATTGGGCCACACAGTTTACAGAAAACCTACACACACAGATAGATACCTTCATAAAAACTCCAACCATCACCCAAGTCAAAAAAGGAGCACAATCAAAGCCCTGACAGACCGTGCACAAAGAATCTGCGAACCTCACCTCCTCCAAGGTGAACTCAACCACCTAAACTGGGCTCTACAGGCCAATGGATACTCCACCACAGACATCAGAAGAGCTGCAAGGCCAAGAACAAGCCATGAGAGTCAAGACAAAGATCCACCCAGAGGAAAGGTGTACTTACCATACATCAAGGGAACTACTGACCGCATAGGGAAGCTGATGAAGAAGCACAACCTACAAACTATCTACAAACCCACGAAGAAAATCCAACAAATGCTACGGTCAGCGAAGGACAAGAGGGATCCTCTCTCTTCTGCAGGAGTCTACCGGATACCATGCAGCTGTGGACAAGTCTACATAGGGACCACCAAACGCAGCGCCCAAACAAGAGTCAAAGAACATGAAAGGCACTGCAGACTAATTCAACCAGAGAAATCAGCCATAGCAGAGCATTTGATGAACCAGCCTGGACACAGAATACTATTTGAGAACACAAAAATGCTGGACCATTCTAACAACTATCATGTCAGACTACACAGAGAAGCCATTGAAATCCACAAGCATGTGGACAACTTCAACAGAAAGGAAGAAACCATGAAAATGAACAAAATCTGGCTACCAGTATTACAAAACTCAAAAATCAGAACAGTAAATAAAAAGCAATACTCTGAAAACAGAGGGTTTCCAGACATGAATCAACCAAGGGCAGTTAACGACTCTAAACAAAGGATGCCCCAGAGGCAGGAAGAAGACAGCAGATAAGCTTTTCAATGCTAATTTAAGTGATTAACTACACATTCACACTGACCTCTCTCACCCTAGACTTTCCACAGATATATATTAACCTCTTTGCTTAGTTTTCTCCATACCTCACAACCTCTGAGGATGCCTGCCATAGATGTGGGCGAAACGTCAGGAGAGAATGCTTCTGGAACATGGCCACACAGCCCGAAAGACATACAACAACCCTGGTCTCATTTTTGTTTACTTTCAGAGAAATAAATGGGGAAAACTGGTATATAATAGTGCTCTGTGAATTGGCTGTTACTTCACCTGTCAGAAGAATTCAAAGACAGTGGATCTTATTTATTGCTATACTGAAATCAGAATATTTTCCCCTCAAAACACAAAGTATCTCTTTTTCTTGATTTCCAGAGTGCTACATCTTCATCCTCACTGCTTTCACTGAATCCAGATCCTGCCCCCTCCTGAAACTAATTCTGGCTTCTTCATCTCTGTTAGAACAAGCTACCCTATGATTTCTGTGTCTTAGTAGTAAGGATTCTGAAGCAAAGTAAGGAGTCACCAATCCTCCCTGAGACAAATGAAAACCCATGTACTGGACTGCACTTTAGTGCAACACAAGCCATCCAAAGTGAATGTAAAACAAAAACAGCCCCTTATCAGTTCAGCCCAGGTCTGTTTTATTGCTATAAGTAAAAAAAAATCTAAGAAATCCAGTGGCAGTTTAATTTGTAATACATCAGGAACAGATATTCACTCTTGAAGGGAACACAGGCTATCAGATTCTAAAGCATATAATTTCTGTTTCATTGGTATGGTTTCTATTACAGTCTGATGCACTTGTGGTGTAGCAAATATCTATAACAGCAAAAAAAAAAAAGATCAGCCTGCCTGCATTGAAATATAAAAGAGGTTTCTTGACCTTTAAATATACCTATAAATCATTCACAGGGATCTTTTTTACCAAGAAGACTGTGTAGGAGATATCACTCGATAATGCAAAGATAAGATGTTTGAAGACATTATAGAAAAGGTCTAATCGCGTTTTGTGTCAAATAAATAAAAAGCAAGTAGTATTATCCCTTTTACTGGAATAGTGTTGAAAAAATTATAATGCAGAGCCAGAATTTATTCTCCCTCCACCTTAACACTTCACCCACATTCCTGCTTGTAGGGTGTAACACTGCCAGAATTTTAGCTACTCAGTTATCATGTGGTTCAAAAAGGGCCAAACACTGATAACAGCAGCCCTTGCAAAAATTACTCCCAAATGCTTCTGGGGGTGTAGTTTTTCAAAGACTGAGTGATTTCGCTGAAATGGGCAAATTATCCACTCTAATAAGAGATAACTCATTGCAGTCATATTTGAGGACTGGGACCCCCTCATTGCCCCTTTTGTTGTTGCTGTTGTTGTTGTTTTGTTTTTGTTTTTTTTACATTAGGCGATTTCTTGTAGATTGAGGATGATGGTCCTCCAATTGTGGGGTCTTGGGGGTGGGTCCGTAGGTGACTGAAGAGACCTATTCTTGATCTGCATATTTTCCTGCAGTGAAGACATCAGTTTCCGGGAGGAAGGCGGTCCTGGTCAGGGTAGGCTTGACATGCCTTCCTCTTGGCACATTTTTTCCTTTAGTCCTCTGTTCGTGCCTCTTCAAGTTCTGCATCACTGCTCATCACTTTTGTTCATAATATCACATTGTTCTACCTTTATGTGAATATCACTCTTGCTGCCAAGTTCTTTTATCATAATAATCTTCCATACTACTTTTTCCAATTGTTCATCCATCAACCCTAAAATAAAAAGTACAAATTTTAATTGAATATTAGCCTTTACTGAAACTGATACCAAGTCACCTTGTCTGTCTCCTGAGAAATCTGTATAAAGACCAAGTAGCCACAGTAAGAACAGATCACGGAACAACAGACTGGTTCAAGATTGGGAAAGGAGTGCGGCAGGGTTGCATACTTTCACCCTCCCTATTCAACTTGTACACAGAACACATCATGCGACATGCGGGGCTTGAGGAAACCAAGGCCAGAGTTAAAATTGCTGGAAGAAAAATTAACAACCTTAGGTATGCAGATGATACCACTCTGATGGCCGAAAGTGAGGAAGAGCTGAGGAGCCTTATCACCAAAGTGAAAGAAGAAAGTGCAAAAGCTGTGTTGCAGTTAAATGTCAAGAAAACCAAGATCATGGCAACTACACCTATTGATAACTAGCAAATAGAAGGAGAAAACATGGAGGCAGTGACAGACTTTATATTTCTAGGCGCAAAGATCACTGCAGATGCAGACTGCAGCCAGGAAATCAGAAGACGTTTACTTCTTGGGAGGAGAGCAATGGCCAATCTTGACAAAATAGTGAAGAGCAGAGACATCACACTGGCAATGAAGGTCCGCATAGTCAAAGCAACGTTATTCCCCATAGTAACTTATGGATGCGTGAGCTGGACCACAAGGAAGGCTGAGCAAAGGAAGATAGACGCTTTTGAACTCTGGTGCTGGAGGAAAATCCTGAGAGTGCCTTGGACCACAAGAAGATCCAACCAGTCCATCCTCCAGGAAATAATGCCCGACTGCTCACTGGAGGGAAGGATATTAGAGGCAAAGCTGAAGTGTTTTGACCACATCATGAGGAGCCAGGAAAGCTTGGAAAAGATCACGATGCTGGGGAAAATGTAAGGAAAAAGGAAAAGAGGCCGACCAAGGGTGAGATGGATGGACGGTATCCTTGAAGTGACTAGCTTGACCTTGAAGGAACTGGGGGCGGTGATGGCCGACAGGGAGCTCTGGCGTGGACTGGTCCATGAGGTCACAAAGAGTCGGAGATGACTAAACAACTGAGCAGCAGCATTAGCCTTTAAAATATTTTCCATGAAATTATGTATTTGGCACCCAAAACTTTTTTTTTTACTTTTTCACATGTTCTCCATGAATGATAAAATGTCCCTCCATGCTGTTAATACCTCCAACATACAGTTTCTCCATATTTTGTCCTGACAATAGCCTATTGTCCTGAGTACAGGTTTCTTTTAAGATTAATCAACTGTTTTGCATTATATCCACAGATATATAAACCTCCCTTGTCTAGTTTCCAATATACCTCTCAACCTCTGAGGATACTTGTCATAAATGTGGGTGAAACGTCAGGAGATAATGTTTCTGGAACACAACCATACAGCCCAGAAAACTCACAGCAACCCAGTGATTCCAGCCATGAAAGCCTTCAATAACACATCACTAAAAATAATAATCACCTAAAAACATTCTATAAAATACACATATTTCTACAAAATACATATTAAAATACACAGAACAAAGATTAAACATAAGACAGAAATTTAAAATTCATGATTAAAACTGGCTGGGTAGGTATGCCAAAAGGGATAGGTCTTCTAATGTGTTCCAAATTCTGACAGCTCATTCAGCTATTGAATCTCTTCCAGCAGGTCGTTCCACAGTCTTGGGGCAGCCAATGAAAAGCTCCTCTGGGTAATGGTTGCCAGTTGGGTTCTGGTGGACTGGAGTAAGCACCCCTCGGGGGGCCTAAGGATTGAATGGGAGATGGCAATCCTGTAGGTAGTCTGGACCCAAAACATGTAGGGCTTTAAAGGTCAAATCCAACACTTTGGACTTTGCCCAGAAACTAATTGGGAGCCAGTGAGGTGACTTTATTATAGGTGAAATATTCTCACTCCTGGATATTCCCATAAATAATCTGGCTGCCATATTTTGAACCAACTGGAGTTCCCGAACTTGGTACAAAAATAGTCCAATGTAAAGTGCATTGCAGAAGTCCAACCTTGAGGTTACCAGTGCATGCATTACCATCTTTCGGTCTTCCAAATCTAGGAAGGGGCCCAGCTGGCTTATCAGCCAAAGCTGATAATAAGCACTTCTGATGGTCCCATCTACCTGAGCTGACATTTGGAGAGATGGATCCAGCAGCACTCCCAAGCTGTGGACAGAATCTTTCAGGGGGAGTGTAACCCCAGTCCAAACTGGTTGACATATCTCCATCCCCAGATTAGGATCCTTGATGGCAAGTATCTCTGTTTTGTCTGGATTCAGTTTCAGTTTGTTTTTCCTCATCCAGCCCATTACCTCCTCCAGGCATTCATTCAGAAGAGACATGCTATCCTTAGCTGAAGCTGTTTTGGAAGGCATGGAGAAATATATTTGGGTGTCATCAGCATGCTGATAATACCCCACCTCATGCCTATAGATGATCTCTCCCAGTGTTTGGGGCCAGTGTATGGTTTTCTATATTTATTGATAGGTTTTAATTAGATCAAAAATAGATCCTGTCTCCATAGCTTGAAGTAGTTCTTGATATGTCATCCATTCCCAGTGAATAATTTCTCCCAAACCCTCTGATCACAGCGTCCATTATATTTTCTGAAATAACATTTGTTTGTACAGTAGAGTCTAACTTATCCAACATTCACTTATCCAACATTCTGGATTATCCAACACATTTTTGTAGTCAATGTTTTCAGTACATCGTGATATTTTGGTGCTAAATTCGTAAATACAGTAATTACTATATAGCATTACTGCATACTGAACTACTTTTTCTGTCAAATTTGTTGTATAACATGATGTTTTGGTGCTTAATTTGTAAAATCATAGCCTAATTTGATGTTTAATAGGCTTCTCCTTAATCTCTCCTTATTATCCAACATATTCGCTTATCCAACGTTCTGCCGGCCCGTTTATGTTGGATAAGTGAGACTCTACTGTACTTGGTCATATAGCATTCTTGGTCTAAATATCAATGTGATTTTTTTAACTTCTGGAAGGAGTCTCCTATTCTTCCTTTTTCTATTTCTCTGCATTCTCTTTTCTATTTCTCTTTACACAAGTTGCTGACTCTATTTCTGTCACTCTTTACTTTTTGCTCCTCATCTGTCCTTAACTGCTTGCAGAGTGTCATCTATCATCTTTTTGCCTGCAGATAGTATCTTTTTTGTATTCATCCCTAACAGTTTCCTTGGATACAGTCCAAAGTATTTCTGGCTCCTGGTCAATTAGGCTTAATAGGGAAAATCTATTTTTACATTATCTTCAAATTCTACAGGGATGTTCTTCAAGTTGTATTGTTTGTTTAGAATTCTTCATTACTTTAATTTTTGATATTAGTAGATCAAGGTTTGTGCTATAATCTGTGTTGGATGAGTGAGCTTACAAACAAAAGTACCTCCCCATAAAGAAATTGTAGTACAGTTTAACAGCAGCAGCGTAACCCAGCAGCAGCGGCCAGAAAGTGATCAAATGAACAAAAACACAGAGACCAGGTTAATTTGCCTTTCACTTCCTCTGGAGGCTTTTTCTTGTAACAAAAATAACACTCTTGAAGTATTTACAAAGCATGGTTTCTTCCAACACAAACAAAGTTCATTAACCTTAACTGGGCATGAATCCAATGCCTTATCTTTGCCTACTTGATCCAAGGCTTTATCTTCTTTTTCTGTCTTCTGTCTTCTTTCTTCTATCCTCAACAACTCAAACTACAAACAATTCAAACAGCACCAGCTACACCGAACACAGAAACTCATTCTTTCATTCTTTTTCTCTCTCTCTTTTCTCCACAGCCACACCTGCTTATAACAACCTACTGGTTTAGTTGAGTATTACACCATTTTCCCTCTTATATTGCCTGTATATCATTTTTGTAATTAAAAATTCACTGTTAATGTTTCAGTGTCTCTGACAATCTGTACCACGTTTTGCATTTTTCCATCTTCCAGTTATGATTTGATTTCTGTATTGGCCATACAGCTACATCTTGAATTGATTGAAGAATGTGTTTGTGATGAATGTACTGTAGGCTTAGCAAAATTCAACCAGTGACTCTCCTGTTTAATTTCTTGACCCTTAGCCAATTTTTTCCTACAATCTTTGATTCTGCTCTTTGTCCTTCTTTTGCATTCCAAACACCTGTGATTAACAAGAACAGTTTCCTCCCAAACTTCAGCATAGGATCTGTCAAATTCTTCTTCGGTCTCTGTAGTTGCAACATAACCATGATTCATGGTTCTATTGATGTGTTTTCCTTAAAGTATTATTGACATGATCCGGTCAAACTTTGCATTATATCCTTTGACTCCTTTTAGTACATATCGCCTTACTGTTAATACAGCCACATGAATTTCTTTTCATTATTTATTTCTCTGACTCAAAATGTCCCATACCTGTCCACATTAGCTCACTTGCCCCAAGTATTATAAGCTTTATACATTCTATTTCTTGTTCAATTTTTGATATCTCTTTCTGCACAATACTAACAGTAGTCTTTGTGCTATTTGCCAGTGTCTCTGCCAGTGTCACTTCCCCTCCCTTAAAAAAAGCCTGTCTTTCAATGGGAAACCCTACTATCAGCCTTCTTGCTATCAGCATAGCCACTTACCTCACTGGAGCGTGCACTCCCACCACCGCAGAAAGCTAGTGCCATTGGTAGGATACAGAGGAATTTTTTTTTACATTTGTACATGGGGAATATAAATAGATATTTCAAGTTTCTAGCACAGAAACTGGGGATACCTATTTTTGACATAATTAAAAAGTCACCAACATCAAAAATTTAATATTGGAACGAGAACAAAAATATGAACGTTTTTCATAGGAATGGCAACATTGAAACAGTCTGTTATTTGCGGATAATATTGTATGTCACAAATATAATGTTGTTCATACTTTTTTTTTTTGCATATGAAACTGATTATTGTAAAAATGAAAAAATATACATAAACCCTTTAATCTCATCCAGTGGAGAGAAAACTTCTCAAATTTATCATTTTTCTTTGCTAGAATAGGATTTACATCCCTACTATGTAAATGGTTTTTCAGCCTGTTAAAGTTCTGCTTCTTGTAAACCTATGATATGCACAGCTGCCTATTATCTTATTATATCCTAGTGTTCCATTCTTCCATTGTTGCATGTAAAGGTTAGCTGTTAAGTTCAATTAAAACTGATGGAAAAATTAAACATTACTAAGCTTAATGCAGATCCTTTCAGCTCACATCATCTGGATCAGCGTCAAATAGGCTGGAAGTTATTTAATTTCATTAAAACAATGAAAATAGCCCTAACCCACTAAATGTGAGTGATTTATTTGGGACAGATTTTTAAATAATTATCAATAATGTCTACTACTTGTATTTCTTTATATCTTTCAACACAAGTAAAATGTCATGCCTAAAAACAAACACACATAATACTGGGGGGGAAAAATCAATGTTTCCATCTTATGTATGGATTGTGCTCTTTTGGCCAGATAAAAATCTACAATGTGTCTGAATGTAGACATTCTGTCCTGAAATTCTCATGATACATGAAAGATTAATCTCAGAACCAGATCCTACATTTTGCTTTCATAGTGTGGTGTAATGATATGAGTATTGGACTAAGACACTGGGAGACCAGGGTTCAATACCCACTCTGCCATGGCTTGAAGGCATGTAACAAAATGTAAATCAATACTGTGGTTTCACAATGGTTCTTCTTTATTGTCCTACTGAATACTGACACTGTGAAACCAGTTGTGTTTTTGCCATTGTGCCTGTTTATTGACCTATTATGCAATGAGCAATCCACTGTGGTTGTTTCTGCAATCCTAGTGAAAAAAGAACAAGATCCAAGTTAAATATAAATATAGAAATATAATAAATATACTTTATTTATATTCCGCTCTATCTCCCCAAGAGGACTCAGAGTGGATTACAGAACACATATACAGCAAACATTCAATGCCATTATACAGTAAACAAGGACAGACAGAGGTAAAGGATTTCCCCATATTTTCCATTTCCAGCATCTGGAGTCTGTGTTCTACTCTGGCCGGGCTGGGGGGAGGCTGCTGTCAATTCATCTTCCATGCTGAGGAACTTTGTTGTCCTTAGACATCCTCCAGATTGAATTGCCTTATGAGCACCTTTTATAACCTCCCTGCTTTTCAAAAGTGGTACCTATTCATCTACTCACATTTCTGCTTTTGATCTGCTAGGTCAACAAGAAGCTGGGGCTGGTGTCAAGTGTTCACCCTGACCTGGGCTTGAACTGCTGACCTTTCAATCAGCAGGATTTTCTGCAGTTTAGCCATTTACTTTGGAACTCTCTACCTAGAGAGATCAGGCAGGCCCCTACCCTCCTCTCCTTCCAGAAGAGCTTAAAAACCTGGCTGTTTCAAAAGCCTTCGATGTTTAGTTGTTGCTGGATTGATCTATCTGTCCATTCCATAATAGTCCCATTGTTGCTGTCTTGCCATTTTATACCGCACTTTATTGTCCAACTGTGAAATTTCCTTTTCCCATTTCGTATCACTCTGCATCTCGCCTGGGATCTACGAATTAGTCTCCTGTTTTTAACACTGTATCCTGCTTGTTGATTTTAATGATTGTTTTTTATTGATGTTGATGTTTTTTACTGGGATAATTGTTTTATTGCTTTGTTACTGTTTTATTTAGACTAAGGACACTAAATTTTCCCTGTTTTCTCACCATTTTCTAACACTGATGTGACCGAGTCCAACAGATGTCTTCCCGTGAGACACAGCAACTTCTGGTGGCTGTGCATGCAAAACTGTCTGGCCAGTGTGCAAAGACTGAGACAAAAGTCAATTTTCAGGAGTCAGGTGTTCTCCCAATTCATGATTGAATACAGCACGTGGAAGCAGACAAAAGTGGGAAAACATCATGGGATCTCTGGCCATCCCACGGAGACTGATCTTGCTGGGGTAGATCGCATCCACACTATTGAGGAGGCTTTCTCCCATTTTCCTCCACTCTCCCCCTTTGTGATAAGGTCATAAAACAGGAGATAGGTTTTCCATCCATTGGAACAAGCAAATCAATAATATAAAACCATTTGTTTGATTAAAAGTGATTATGAAAAGATGAAATGAAGTGTCATTTCTGAATGTTCTTCCATGCTTGTTTGATTTGTTTGTTGTTATCCATTGAATAATGATTCTACTTCATAGAACTTGAAAAAATAACTATATGCTGACCTAGAAATTAGAAATGAGACAGACCCTCCACTCCTACAGCACTACTTTGTGCTGTCAATCAATGGTAGCACTTTAATAATTTACCACCCGGAAAAACTTATCTAAATATATTTTTTCTAAGAAATTTTATTCAAGGTGTGAGGTATAGCTGAACAGCATAATTTCAACCCGTAAACTATAGGTAGCTTTTGCCAATGAGCTCAACTACAGTATACCATACACCTTGGATAAAAATCAGACCACTTTCTCAGTACTATATATAACTACTCTTAATATTTTATGTGGCGGGAGGAACTGAATTCATAAATAATAATTCCAGACCTCCTAGGTGGAATACATATGAGCTGAGAGTTGGTGAAAGAGAAAAGGGGATCATATATACAATCTTACACTGATATTTTAATGCTAAATACAAAAAAAGGTATTTTCTCATTTCAGTCACTAGCCATTAAAAAGCCCAGGCTCACCACAGGTGAGATGCTCCTTTGATCCTTGCTTAATCAATTTACACAGCTTTTAGAGATCAAAAACAGAAAAGGTAAATCACTGATTCCTTACACAGTGCAAAAGATGTTTTTAAATAATTTCTTAAACCATTTATTTTTTGGTCTTGCATTTTGACAGTGACTCATACATACCTGATAGTCCTTGGCAAAATTGAAAGTTCAAAAAAGATTCAGAAGCACATCATACCATGTTACTGCTTAGTCTCAGAAGATGTCTTGATGGAGCCTAAGATGGGGAGCTCTGACTGCAGTTTTGGAAAGCCATAATCTTTGCTAACACATCTTTTGTAGGGATGAAAGGAAGGTTGATGGGGCCATGTTGAGCATCCAATGGGAGTTGTAATGCAGATGGACTAAGGAACTTATCACATTAACATCAGATTTCTCCACACATTATGATGGATCTGTGGGTCCCAGAGGAGGTAGTGGAGAACCCATCGCCCCATATCTCACATCACCTATGTTACCTTTGGCCCCATCCTCTGGGGAGAAACCACCTGGCTTTCCCCATTGTTGCAAATGCAACACTGGAAGTCTCCCATGTTGCCACTGCTGCAGTATGCTGGTTTCTTTTCCCTTTTGCTATGGAGCCCTGCTGGAAGTAGGTGTACGTCATGTAATGGGCTCCGTGGCAAAAAGGGAGAAGAATCATCATAGGACTGTCCAATTAGCGCATATTATGATGTTAGTGGCTTTTTTCCCTGAGGAATAGCCCACCCTTTCTCACTGATACCATGCAGACATAATTTTGGAAGTGAATAGAATTTTTATTTTTTTAGTGATTCCCATAACTGACATGTAGGAGTATCTTTATGAGCTAACTTCATGACAGGGTATCTCTAGGGACATTAAGTTCATTTGACTGATTTGCTGAATAAATTAATTTTTTTGACACAGATGATGGTGGAAGTGATGCAGAAGCATCCCTGGAAAAAAAATAGGGATATCTTTATATGACAATAAAGGAGCTTCTTTCACAAACTGCCTACAACTAAACTTCCAAGGTCAATGGAAGGTAGCTGCCTTGGGCCTTTGTGGTGTCATCACATCTTAAAGTCTAAAATTTGAACATGGAAAAGGAGGAAAAAGTTATGTTAGCCTTCACTTGGTTCCAAGAAAAAGTTACCTTTTCTGAGTACAACAAGAAAAAGTTACCTTTTCTAAGTACAACAAGAAAAAGTTACCTTATCTGAGTACAACATCCATACTCTGCTAGCTCACATGGCCATTGATGGGTTTTAGGAGTTTCTTGTCCAAAAACTAATTTTTCTAACCTCTACTCTAAGCCCTTCTTATGGCTTGTATGTATCCATGCAATTATTGTCAAATAGATGGCAGTTTCAGATGATAATAGAACAGTCTCATCACTGATCCATTTAGGAATAAGGAAACCAGACACCGGGCTTTGGGCTGAAAAGAGCCACTTTTATTAACTATTTAACTTTGAAGCTTTAAATGTGAAATGCAAGGGGGAGTTATTCAGTGGAGAGATTCATCTGAGGCAGAGGATCTCTCTCTCTGACCTCTTCCTCGACCTTTCTTAGGCAAGATAATTAACCAATAGGGCAACCCAAGGCAACCTGGTTGCCTTCCACCTGAAGGCCCCATCTAAGGAACCTTTCCCCTAAGTATCACAATTTAAAGTGAGATCATCCAAAAATAAGCATCAAGGTAAGGGGCAAATCTAGAGATCTCGTCTTCACCAAATAGATGTCTACTGGTGCTCATCATATTTCTATCCCCTCTTCCACCCCAATTCTCCAGAAAAGGGGGAATCAAAACTTCCTATCTGGCGCAGGATGTGACTAGCAAAACTTTACACTGAATTGGAGGCAGTGGGTGAGCTAAGGATTGTCACTGAAAAGAGGAGGCAAGGGAGGCAAAGCAAGCTTAAAAATCACCATGCTCTGCCCCTGGTACTGGGCCAGATGTTTACTGTTGGCTTCCTTTTCTTTTGATGACATCATTCCCTTCCCTGAAATGCACAAAATAGTAGATATGGTGATGCAGTTACTGATTTTGTACTGTTTTCCCTTTCATAAACAATCCACATTTTACACATTTTCTTTCCTTAATTTTTTTTCTTAAGAAATCCATTAAGTAGGAAATATAAGATAGCAGCAAAGCATCTTTGAACTGCTACCTTAATAACTCCTCATCTGAATGATGTTACAGTTAACCTATAAAAAGACCAGATATTTTTGCATGAACATAGACACTGCAAGAATATCTCATTTCCAAATTTCATCCTAACCAATGCCTGCTTAGGTTGAAAGACATAGTAAGATCCAGTATTGCATGGGATAACTACCGGACACTGCTAATACTTCACAATCTTATTTAACCTTTATAGTAAATCTGAGAATAGTAAAAGGGGAGGGAAAGTCAATTACGCTAAATCATAAGTCACTTCATCGCCATCCCAATTTCCCCACGTGGGTGGTAGTGCCACATGCCACTTAAATGTGAATAGCTTTTGCTGGCAATGAAGAAATGCCTGGCACAGTGTTCTAGGCACAAAGTGCTACTTGACTGAATGAAGCAATTAGATACCTGCAGATTTAATAAAGGGTAGTGTCAAGGACAGAACGCCACAAGATTCAAAGTAACAGAGTTTATTAGTTTACAGAACTCAAAAATGCCCGTAAAACACAAGGGCCAGGCAATTTTTGCCTTTAGGAGCAAAAAGGGGCAAAAAGTAAATGTTCAAAAGATAAACCGGATTAAACCGGAGTTTAATCCGGGTAAAAACAAACTGCTTTCTTCAGCCTGGGTATAAACAAAACGAAAGCCAAGGAACAAAAGATACAAAGAATGCAACTAATTGGCAGCAGATTCCTCTCTGCTGCCAACACTGTGTTTAGAGTAACTTGCGTCGCTCCCACACACACACACAGCAGACAGGATTCCAACACGAACAATTCAGCCAGGGATTTTAGCAGTAGAGTAGACCAGTTCCGTTCCGTAGATCAAAGCCAGAAGCAGACGTTTGTAGTTTTTCCAAGTCCAAGAAGGGGGGAAGACAAGCCGTGGTCAGTTCAGTCCGAGTTCTCAAAGCAGGAGATGGCGTCCGTCAAGAAGACGACGGAAGGTCAAGCTAATAAGAGTAAGCACAGGTTTGCACAAACAAATGCCCACACAATCCCTCCCGCCGTCTGACCCTGGATTCCAATCAACTTACGTCTCAGCACAGGAAAGCACACAAGTCTTCAGGGAAGCGTCCCACACACACACACGAATCCCAAGCGTTTGCCCAGATTACCTTGCCCGACGCAATTTGCAATTGCTCCCAAGCCCCATTTTATGCCAGTTACAAATCCTCATCACTGTCAGCTGTCCTCCTTAACCCGGGCGTTTCCTCATCACTTTCCTCGTCAGAGCTGGAACACCTCTGACTACGCCCAACAGCATCCCCAGCTGTGGATCCCGTCCCATCCCTCCAGCTAAGCCATGGGTCTAATCCTGAAGGTCCCCATTCATCTTCTGTCCCATCATGGCCAGTGGCACCCAATTCCTCCCTTACCCGAGTCCAATCCATCTCATCCTCCTCTGAGCTAACCAGCCCCTCCTCCATTCTTTCCGTAAACCCTTCGAAAGACTCTTCGTCAGATGGTGCTGCAAATATGTCTCGCAGTCTTTTTCTCTCTCGCTCCTCGAGAGTATCTGACTCTCGAGGAGTCTTACGCCCACGCCTGTCAGTAACAGAGCCACGAGGCTCAATCATAACACTATCCCCTCTCACAAAGGCCTCCTCCTCTGATGGCGGAGAAGTGGCAGTGATACCCTCCGCTATAGCACCACGACGACTAGAGGTATCAAGTTTCAACAGCGAACGATGAAAGACTGGATGGACCTTTAAACTAGACGGTAAACGTAAACGAAACGCAACAGAAGAAATCTTTTTAACGATAGGAAAGGGACCCAAATACCGAGGCGCAAACTTTCCCCCAGCCTGTTTAATATGTTTGGAAGATAACCACACCAAATCCCCTTCTTCCAACTCCTCCCCTGCCTGCCTGTGGCGGTCAGCCTGAGTCTTCTGCGTTGCCTTAGCTTCCAACAGTAAGCGACGGGCAACATCATGCAATGCAGCCATTTCCGTAGAGCGGTACACAGGGTCCGAAGAGACCACATTGGTCGACGGCGCCACACCTCCCCGTGGGTGAAAGCCATAAGTAAGCTCAAACGGCGTATGCTGACTAGACGTGTGCACCGCATTGTTGTAAGCAAACTCCGCCACCGGTAGCCACTTCACCCAAGCCGTGGGTTGATCTAAACAAAAACAACGCAAATACTGCTCTAAGAGCCCATTAACCCGTTCCGACTGTCCATCCGTTTGCGGATGGAAGGCGGACGACACGTTTAACTTAGTCCCCAAGCACTCATGGAAGTGTTTCCAAAAGCGTGACACAAATTGCGGAGCCCTATCTGAAATAATCACCTCGGGTGCTCCGTGCAAACGATAGATGTGCTTAGTAAATAGTAAGGCCAACGTAGGGGCCGCCGGAATGGTTGAACAAGGAATAAAATGAGCCAGTTTACTAAATAAATCCACCACCACCCAAATACAAGTATAACCCCCAGACTTAGGCAAATCTGAAATAAAATCCATGGAAATGATTTGCCATGGCCTCTCCGGAACAGGTAGAGACGACAACAACCCTCTAGGGCGCCCAACAGGCGTCTTACTCTGCTGGCAAACGGCGCAGCTGTCACAAAAGCGCAGAATGTCTTGCCGCATCTTTGGCCACCAGTAGCTCCTGGTGATAAGCTGTACGGTCTTGAACCTGCCAAAGTGCCCAGCCATGGGTTCGTCATGGTGGGCTCTAATCACCTCCAACCTGAGGGCCCCCACTGGTACGTAAACCTGCCCCCTACGCACCAATACCCCGTCTTGATCTTGGAGATGCGGCAGTATGGTACGGTTACCTGCTGAGAGCAGCATCAGTTGCTCCTGTGTCCACACATCATCTTTCTGAGCCTCAAGGATCTGGTCATGTAACCCGAGCTCATTATCTACAACACACAGCGAGGCAGTAGGCAAGATGGTCTGACATACAACCTGCTCATTGGTCTTAAATTCTGGCTTGCGGGATAAAGCATCGGCCCGCAAGTTTGCCTTCCCCTCCACGAACTGCACCTTGAAGTTAAACCTGGAGAAAAACAAAGCCCAGCGGATTTGACGCTGGTTTAACTTCTTTGCTGTTTGCAAGTGCTCTAAGTTCTTATGATCAGACCTGACCACGATCTGGTGCCGTGCCCCTTCAAGCCAGTGCCGCCACACCTCAAACGCCACCTTAATCGCCAACAACTCCTTCTCCCATATGGTATAGTTCTGCTCGAAGGGTGTTAGTTGCCGCGAGTAAAATCCACAGGGACGCAAGGTCCCTGAGGAATCCTTCTGAGACAATACAGCCCCCAACGCGTAGCTAGAAGCGTCCGCTTCTACCACGAATGGTTTGTCAACATCAGGATGGGTTAGTATGTTGTCCGATTGAAAACTAGACTTAAGTTGTAGAAACGCCTCGTGAGCTTCCCGCCCCCACACAAATGGCTGTTTCTTGCGCAGAAGCTGCGTCAAAGGTACCGTGAGCTTTGCAAAATTCGGAATAAACTCCCGGTAGTAATTAGCGAAACCTAAGAACCTTTGTACATCCTTCTTAGTCCTCAGCTCCTGCCATGAGTTGACGGCGTCAACCTTATGTGGGTCCATTTTAAGTTCCCTACCTGACACTACATGACCTAGGAACTCCACTTCAGGCACATGAAAGACGCACTTGGAAGCCTTGGCGAAAAGCCCATTAGCCCGCAGTCGGTGCAGAACCTGCTTGACATGTTGACGATGTTCTTTCTCGTCCTTAGAAAAAATCAAGATATCATCCAAATAAATCACTAAAAATTGGTCAATTAGGTCCCTGAACACATCGTTCATGAACCTCTGGAAGACCGCAGGAGCATTACAAAGCCCAAAAGGCATGACTCGGAACTCGTGGCATCCGAAACACGTGTTAAATGCCGTCTTCCATTCATCCCCTTCCCGTATACGGATTAAGTTATAGGCCCCCCGCAGGTCAAGCTTGGTAAAGACCTTAGCCCCTTGCACCCTTGATAACAGTTCCGAGATTAAAGGGAGCGGGTACCTATCCCGAATGGTGTATTTGTTTAGGATCCGATAGTCGCAGACCAGCCTAAGTTCCCCAGTCTTTTTGGCTACAAAGAATACTGGTGCCGCAGTTGGAGAACTAGAGGGGCGAATAAACCCCTTGGCTAAATTTTCATCTAGAAACTCCCGCAAAGCTTGCCTTTCCGGTACAGTCAAGGCATACAGCCTCCCTGCTGGCAGTTTCGCACCTTCTGCCAACTTGATGGCGCAATCATATGGCCTGTGCGGTGGTAATTTGTCCGCTTCTCTTTTACAAAATACATCAGAGAACTCCCCATACTCAGCAGGCACTCCCTCCATATCAGAATGAGTAACATTTAAAGTGCAACAATCCTGCCTCTTTAAGATCACTTTACGTGTTGCCCAATCTACTTGTGGGTTTACTACAGCTAGCCAATCCATTCCCAGGATCACATCATATCTAGGCAAGCTCGTAATATCCCACACAAACGTTCCCGTTACTCCCTGCACCTCCCACGTTACTGCTGAGGTTTCCTGGTTAACCACCCCAGTCTCCAGCAGTCTCCCATCTGCTCCTTCCACCCACACGTCGCATGCCTTGCGCACTTTAGGAATGCCATGCTTCTTAGCAAACTCAATATCTACATAGGAGACCGTGGCTCCTGAGTCCAGCAGTGCCAAAGTAGAAACAAGTTCCCTTCCCCCAACAGATAATGTAATGGGTACGAAAACATGCTTCCTCCCCTCAGTTGACTGCTTGAGGAGCCCTAGTGCGTTGGACTCACGTCGCACTAGGGCTGGCCTTTTCCCGAAAGCTGGGAAGGTTTCACATTACAATTTTTGGCAAAATGCCCAGCATTCCCACAGTACAAACACAGGCCCAGCTGCCTCCTACGGCTCTTTTCCTCTGTAGACAGCTTTTTAAAGACCCCAAGCTCCATGGGCTCTTCCCCCATCACCACAGGTGCCCTGGTTACATGCATGGGTGGCGCACACATTGCTTTTGAATGTTTACGAGCCTCGAACCTTGCGTCTAAACGCAGCACCTTAGCTACTAAGGCGTCCCAGCTTTCAGCCGGCTCCAAGCGTGCTAATTCATCCTGGAGCATATCACTTAACCCGGCAGTAAATAAAAGCATGAATGCATTTTCTCCCCAATCCAGCTGGTGGCGATACAGGTTAAACTTATTTAAGTAATCCAAAACAGTCCCCTTTCCCTGTTTCAACCGATACAGAGCCCACCCAGCGTTCTCCGTGCGGAGAGGATCCCCAAAAGTATCAGTTAACAACTTTTTGAAATTATTCAAATTGTCCTTGACTGGGTCATTTCCCAAAATTAAATTAGTGGCCCATTGTCCTGCGGGACCGGTCAACAAACTCAAAATAAAGGCCACCTTGCTAGTGTCTGTAGGAAAAGCATGAGCACTGAGCTGAGAAAAATAAAGCTCCACTTGTGCCAAAAAGGTTGGCAACTTGCACCTGGTTCCGTCAAAGCGTTCAGGAGTCAAAATATGTCCTTTCACGGCATGAGCTGTTTGGCTAACGGTCACAGCCGTTTGCAATTGGTCTAATTTGGCCCTTAACTCATCCATCGTCTTCCTGACGGGTTTATTGCTGCAATAAACCTTTTATGGGCGTCGGGCAATCTGTCAAGGACAGAACGCCACAAGATTCAAAGTAACAGAGTTTATTAGTTTACAGAACTCAAAAATGCCCGTAAAACACAAGGGCCAGGCAATTTTTGCCTTTAGGAGCAAAAAGGGGCAAAAAGTAAATGTTCAAAAGATAAACCGGATTAAACCGGAGTTTAATCCGGGTAAAAACAAACTGCTTTCTTCAGCCTGGGTATAAACAAAACGAAAGCCAAGGAACAAAAGATACAAAGAATGCAACTAATTGGCAGCAGATTCCTCTCTGCTGCCAACACTGTGTTTAGAGTAACTTGCGTCGCTCCCACACACACACACAGCAGACAGGATTCCAACACGAACAATTCAGCCAGGGATTTTAGCAGTAGAGTAGACCAGTTCCGTTCCGTAGATCAAAGCCAGAAGCAGACGTTTGTAGTTTTTCCAAGTCCAAGAAGGGGGGAAGACAAGCCGTGGTCAGTTCAGTCCGAGTTCTCAAAGCAGGAGATGGCGTCCGTCAAGAAGACGACGGAAGGTCAAGCTAATAAGAGTAAGCACAGGTTTGCACAAACAAATGCCCACACAATCCCTCCCGCCGTCTGACCCTGGATTCCAATCAACTTACGTCTCAGCACAGGAAAGCACACAAGTCTTCAGGGAAGCGTCCCACACACACACACGAATCCCAAGCGTTTGCCCAGATTACCTTGCCCGACGCAATTTGCAATTGCTCCCAAGCCCCATTTTATGCCAGTTACAAATCCTCATCACTGTCAGCTGTCCTCCTTAACCCGGGCGTTTCCTCATCACTTTCCTCGTCAGAGCTGGAACACCTCTGACTACGCCCAACAGCATCCCCAGCTGTGGATCCCGTCCCATCCCTCCAGCTAAGCCATGGGTCTAATCCTGAAGGTCCCCATTCATCTTCTGTCCCATCATGGCCAGTGGCACCCAATTCCTCCCTTACCCGAGTCCAATCCATCTCATCCTCCTCTGAGCTAACCAGCCCCTCCTCCATTCTTTCCGTAAACCCTTCGAAAGACTCTTCGTCAGATGGTGCTGCAAATATGTCTCGCAGTCTTTTTCTCTCTCGCTCCTCGAGAGTATCTGACTCTCGAGGAGTCTTACGCCCACGCCTGTCAGTAACAGAGCCACGAGGCTCAATCATAACACGTAGGTTCCGCTCCTATCAATCATAGCCTGTCTGGTTGACTGCTCAACAGTCAGATTTAGATTTCCTCTGTGTGGAACTGTTGCCAGCGGTGGATGTGAAGAGATCTGACAACCTAGAAGGATTAAGAACTCTCTTTTGGATGTCCAGATGGCTAATATCCCCCACTTTTGATTTGTTTTGGATGTTTAAAGAGAGCTAAGTGTAACTTCTTTTAATGCTTAGCTGCATGTGCCTTTCTGAATATTGTATATATGCATACAAGATGAGGTCTGAAAAGGGTTACAGGAAAATTGCCTCCTGTTCTACGCAGTTAGCTGTATTCACTGTATCCATTGGGACCATGCCCATTCTCCACATCAGTTGAATCTATAACTAAACTTGAAACATCTACATATTGGGATTTTGGCCTACATAAATAGTATAGTGTCTAGATCCAGGGAATTCATGCTACCCTTCTATTCTGCCTTGGTTAGACTACACCTGGAATCACACTGTGTCCAATTCTGGACTCCGCAATTGAAGGGATATGTTGACAAGCTGGAATGTGTCCAGAGGAGGGTGACTAAAATGAACAAGGGTCTGGAGAACACCCTATGAGGAGCGACTTAAAGAGCTGGGCATGTTTAGCCTGCAGAAGAGAAGGCTGAGAGGAGACATGATAGCCATGTATAAATATGTGAGGGGAAGTCATAGGAAGGAGGGAGCAAGCTTGTTTTCTGCTGCCATGGGGACTAGGGCACAGAACAATGGCTTCAAACTACATGAAAGGAGATTGCACCTGAACTTTAGGGAGAAAAATCCTAACTGTGAGAGCTGTTCAACAGTGGAACTCTTTGCCCCAGACTGTGGTGGAGGCACCTTCTTTGGAGACTTTTAAGCAGAGGCTGGATGGCCATCTGTCAGGGGTGCTTTGAATGTGATTTTCCTGCTTCTTGGCAGAGGGTTGGACTGGGTGGCCATGTGCTCGCTAAGATTCTATGATTGTTTTCTGTTTATTGCTTTCTCTAATTCCCAGTTCTGTTGCCTTTTTTTGTTCTCATCTGTAGTAAAGTTTACAATCTATAAAAACCAAAAACCACCATCTTGTATGAGTCTTCTCTTCCAATGTATAGTGATCTTTATACCTGAAATGTTCACACCAGCCAGAGTTTAAGAATCTTTTCTTTTCTAAAGTTGAACTGAAATGCTAAAATTAATGTTGGCTTTGACTAAGGCCACTTTTACAATTCACAATCATAGAACTGTGATTCTACTTGAATTTGTACTTTGGAAAAGCACTAGAAGCTTATGACTGCAAACTCTGGATACCATTTCTACAATGCAAATCTCAGATCCCGTAGGATCTGACAAGGTAGTTAAAATGGAATTGCAGTACTATAGTTCTAAATTATGCCATCTCAAAGAGTCATCTCAAAAACAATATTTGAAGGTTGACTCTCAGAAGGCTCAAAAGCTTAGTTGGTAGACATCTTGCATAGAGTTCCCATGTTTTCATCAAGAACTTTAGTGAGAGGTGCTTCACACATACATTCCAGTTGACTACAATGAATCACCTTTCCCAAAAACCAGAGAAAGAATCCCATGCCAAACTATCCATTCTTCCTATAGTGCATACTAGCTTATAGATGGTGAACAAAATTCTGAAGGATTGTGCCTTACTGTGACATCTCCACATGTGCCTCGTTTGTTATTCCTGGTATTTGTTGCTAATAGGTTTTTTTCTATCACCTTGGGCCTTCTAGATTTATGATCTTTCATTTATGGCTTGGTTCATTTATATCTTTACTAATTGTTTCCAGATAATGATGCTTCCTTCACTTTGTCAGATATATTGGCTATTGGTCCCATAAGCTTCAGTTCTTGCTTCATTACTGTTTGTGATTTATTAGGTTCAATGTGTGTTGTCGGTTTGTTTTTTGCTATTGTGTCACAGTAATCAGTTCTTTGGTTTGGACCAGGAGATGTTTCTACATTTGTTTTAAGGGCAGAAAGTGTATTGTCTTCTGCTACTTAATGTGTCATAAACAAATAATTTGTACAGTGGTGATAAGAATTTAAGCTCGGTTTCTTTGTCTTTCAGTGACACATCTTTCCTAATTAGTGCAGCATATACAAAGATAATGTTGTTTTGCTGTTTCTTTCATCAGTGGTCATTAGTATTGTCTCTCCTTCATGGCTATGGAACATTCTTTCTATTTCGAATTACCATATTTCTTGTTCAGTTACCCAGCAAACTGAAGTTACATGTGATGTTTGTGACCCTCAAGTGCTTTGGTTCAAGCAAGGAACTGAACACTTGCATTAATTATCTTCAAGCATGCTTTTGTTGCTGTTGTTGTTGCTTTTAAGTACTTGGTTTTTTCAATAACACAATATCACACGTTTCAAGAGGCCCCCTCAGTTTCAAAACTATGGATCATGTGGGTTTCTGTTGAAGATAAAAAACTTTACTTCACAGAAGTAGATATTAGAAGTTTCCTCATCTCATAAACATTTTTATTTTGTTTATATCCCTCTTTTAAAACAGAACACATTTTATATCCCGGTGACTTGATATATCTGATATTTTGATGAGGCAGTACTCTCATCTTTACCGTGTTCAGGAATCACTTTGCATAGAATATGTGCATGTATTTGTAATTATTTCCTTTTGCTAGCATAAAGGAATAAGGCAAACTTTTTTTCTCAGGTTTGGATAAATGAACAGTTTTCAAGAAGGTTTGGACCTTCTTGAAAACTGTCCCAGGTTTGGACTTTTTTTCTGTGCAGAAAAACAAATAAACTCTGCACCCCACATTTTTCTTCAAAAAAAGTAGCATTCTTTGAACCCACAGTACTTTTTGCACTTAAAAGTATTATAATTCATATAAAAAGTACATTTCCTGTATATACAAACTCAACTTCTCAGCAAAAACAAGTTTTCTATGTGAAGTATCCAATTTTTCTATGCAAACCTGCAAAAACATCTAATATTTTTCAACCACAAGTAACTTTTGGTCAAAAGTCATCCTGATGGTGGAGAATCTCACTGCATCCAATTTTTTCTAAATGTGGTTTCCTGACAATGTGGAGATCCCTTTTTCATAAAGGATTAGAATATTCCCATCCTTTGCATAGATTTAGTGATCATGAACTTGAATTTTGATGGTGATTCTGGGAAATATTCTGATGCATACATTCAATTTGAGAGCCACTAATCTTTCTCATATCACTGCTACATTCATCATCCTCTTCTCTTCTTACGATGATCGGAAGAATACATTGGCATGATTATCAGTGAGGAAAAAAAAGAGGAAGCAGAAGTGTTGCTGATATCCTCAGTAGACATTTCCAGTGGTGGCAAATAATATCAAAAAAGCAAACTAGGCAATGGCCAAGAGGGAGGAATTAGGACATTCTACTGTTGTTAACTTCCATCAAGTCAACTACAAGCTATGGCAACCCAATGAATGAGAGACCTACAAGTCATCCTATCATCAACAACTCTGCTCAGGTCTTGCAGACTCAAGGTGTGGCTTGTGTGATCAAATCTGTCCATCTGGAAAGTGGTCATCCTCTTTCTTACTGCTGTCTACCTTACCAGGCATGATCATCTTTTCTAATGAATCAGGTCTTCTCATGATATGGGCAAAGTACAACAGTCTCAGTTCTGTCATCTTTGCTTCTAGGGATAATTCAAGCCTGATTTGCACTAGGATGCAGCCGTCCATGCTATCTATAGAACTCTTTTTAAGCACTATTATCTCGACTTAGCTTTCCTCACCATCCAGCTTTCACAATCATGAATAATAAAGGTAAATATGATGACATGAACCATTCTAACTTTAGTATGCAGTGATATATCTTTACATTTCAGGATCTTTTCTCATTCCTTCATAGCTGCTCATCCACATCTCAGTATTCTTCTGATTTCTTGACTTCAGTCTCCATTTTGATTAAAGGCTGGGCCAAGGTATAGAAAATCGTGAACTATTTCAATGTCTTCATTGTCAACTTTCCAACACTTAGTCAGAAATCATGAATGGAGATGTTTTATTTGCTATGTCAATCAACAGATTCAGGAAGACAAGCCCAAACACTCATACACTTATATGGAATGCTGCATTTGGTTGAATTAGACACTATTTTTGGAAACCAGATTAGGTATCGTACACTGTATTAATGTGTTACAATGTTGTTAGTTTATTTGTTGATTTTGTTGATTTTGTAGATTGTATTTTATGTTCAGTTTTCTCAATAAAAGTTTTAAAAGTTGCTTTTAAAAGAATGCAAAGGGTTAACTGTGGCTATCCCAGCTGATGTATGGCACTTGGGAGATGTGATATAATACACTACTCATAATCTAATCAAAACGAACTTACAGAAATGTATTTTGTGAAAGACCAATACTATGTTTTATATATTCTAGAAGACCTGTAATCACAATATATGCTTCCACTTTGTTTTTGTAACCTCCAACTCTCTCAGTTCTAGCAAGGAGTTTTGAAAAGTACAGTAGTCTCCTTTTTAAAAAGTTCCAGCTTCTCTCGTCTCCTCCCAGTTTCATCCTTCATGCTCAGCTTACTTCAGTTGGTGCAAACTAAATTCAAGGTGCAAAAGTAGTTTTCACTCAATTCAGCAGAAGCGAGAAGAGAGGAGGGATGTATAGTTGCCCTTTGCAGTAAGTTCAGGCAAGAGCACACTGCTGTAACCTTCCTGGTTTTATGTCTTCCCCCACCATAATAACTTTGCCGTCTTGCCCCAACTTTGATATTATGTGGCCATACATTTCTTGGTATTTACATTTGAAATGTTGGAGGGAATGTGTTCTATTTTTAAGATATGTTACAAATGTATGCTGTCTCCCCAAATCCATGAAAATAGCATTGCAAGGACATAAAACATATATTCACACCAATACTGTCATCCTGAAAATTGTTTCGGGTTAGTTTCTCTCTTAAAAATCAAAATGTATTTATTGCAGTGTGATACACATTGCATTTTGTAGGCTCTTTAAAGTCAGTTTACTGTGCTATTAAATATCCTTTGTGGCCAAGATCAAACTCTCTTTATATGCAACTGACCTTCAGTATCACAAGCTGCATTGTGACAATGTGAGGGCAGGCAGGTCTCTCTGTGTATTATTTTCCCTTAGATATTGCAGTATTTATTTGAGTGTCTGAAAGGTATGATAATAGCACAGTGATTATCATAAATACTGATTTATGAGTCTGGCACCTTTTAATATCAAGTTAAACTTTAGTCATAAAGAAAGCGACTAGGAAAGACAGAGGATGGGTGATATGAGCAAGTTTTATATCTTTCTGTGGTTTTATAGGCATAGCTAGATGTGACAACAAATACAGCTTTGATAGAAATGGTAATCTTATGTCCACTATGTCTTATGGCGTTACAGTGAGCTCCTAAAAATAGAAAATCAGTCCTGTCCAATCCAGAGCATTGGCAAAGGTATTATTTGGAGACCTACTCTCAGCATTCTGTAGCCAACATGGTCAGAGGCAAAGATTTTGGGAACTATAGCCCAAACAAATAACTTATTCATTTATTTAATTATTTGCCACATTTGTAGCCTGCCTTTCTCAACCCCAAAGGTACATATAAAACACATATCCAACATATTAAAATTTTTACAAAATTAAAGTTAAACTATAACATTAAAACCTAACAGTCAATTAAAATCACGCTGTCCGAGAGACATAATCTAAGCCATTCCATGATCGTTGTACAAATATACCTGTATTATTGCACTATGCTCTTGACCAAAGGCTTGATTTGGTTTCAAGCTTTAGCTGTATCTGTCAAAGAAATATGTAGAGATCCATAAGGAGATATTATAAATCCATATAGTCAGCCGTCCACATTTGTGGGTTTCACTTTTGCAGGTTATTCGCGGATTTGATTAATATGTTCTGCCTTGGAATCTCTAGGTCCCCCAGCATGATTCTGTGGTCAACTTCTTTCAGAGTTTGACCATAGAGTTGTGCCAAAGGATCTAGAGATCTCTAAAGAGAATAATTATCTAGACATTTGTAGTTCCTCCAGGATAACTTTATGATCAAGTCTATGTTGCACTATTAAACAGTGGTTCCCAAGATTTGATCATCTAGGCATCTAAAGTTTTAAAACAATCCTAGTTCCACCCAAAATGATAGAAAAGTACTGCTTCTGTAGGAAATTATTCATGCAGTCAAAGCATATGTATGTTTTGCTGGGCTTCAACTCCCATCTGCATAACTAACGGTGAGGAAAACTGGGAGCTAAAGTCCAACAATTTCTGGAGGGATGCATAATTCTCATCTCTACCTGATACTATTCTTCACAAGAAGATTTTGTGAGGTTGGAAATAGTGATGGGAAGGAATGCTCATAGCCAAGAAATGTATTTGTTTGTTTGTGAATTTACCTAATACGAACCTCCAAGAAGCAAATGGAGACCCAGATACAATTTCCAGCCAGAAAGCTGTACTTTTCCAAGCTTCTTATGCATTCCATAGGGACATAAAGCATTCACTAAGAAAGAAAAATGCACACATTGCTCACATTTGCACAAACATGGTTTATTCAGTGAAAGCCTTTGGTAATCTGGGTATTTGGGAATTCAGAGGGGAGAAGGGGAAGAATAATTGGGTTTTAAGCAGTTTTTTGTTTTACTTTTTTTTAAAGCATGAACATTCTTTTCCCCAGTAATTTGTACCAGAGGTACTGTTTTGAACAAAAATACTACATTAAAAAGTAGATCTGCAGCCTTTCTACTACATTTAGAAAATACTGTTTGCCTTGAAATGTTATAAAGTGGCCCCTTGGTATCGGCTGAGGTGTGGTTCCAGGACCTCACTGGATGCTCAAATCTGATTATATACAATGGCATAGTTAAAATGGTTTCCCATATATAAAATTGCAAAGTCAAGGTTTACTTTTTGAACTTATTTAAAATAAACTTCAAGCAATGGATGGTTACAGCATCCATGGGTATGGAAAGCCTAATGCACCTTATTTTTTGAAGATTTGAGTCTAAAGACATCAGAGTCTTCTAATCTCGGAAACTAAGGAGGTTCCTCCCTGGATTGTACTTGGATGGGAAACTGCCAATGATTTTTTAATCCAAAAAGCTAACCTTAATTTTGCAGTTTTAAATAAGAGGCACCATTTTATTAAGCCATTGTGTGTAATGGGACTTCTACAGATATAGCGTTCAATATATGTATGTATATATATATGAAAAACAAACACTAAAACACAAAACTGTTCAAAATCATTTTATCCTTTCTCACCAAAGAATTTCCATATACCCAAATTACCAATACCTTCCTTGCTTTTCCTGCATGGCAGGGAGTTGGACTAGATGGCCTATGTGGTCTTTTCCAACTCTATTATTCTATGATTCTATGATTCTACTGAATAAGCTATGTTCGTGAAAATGTTAAAAATGGATGCATTTTTCTGTCTCTATGGAATGCATTGCAAGCCTGGAAGTGTATGATTCTCAAGCTGTAAATTGCATCTGGGTCTGAATTTCAGAGGATGGAACTGACAAAGCTATCTTTGAGTATTCTTGACCTAAAAACCCTATGAAATTCGAGGGGTTGCCAAGGTTGATAGGCAGCTTGAAGGCACACACAAACGTGAATACATTTTGAGAGGTATTCACCTCTCTCTTCTTTGTTCAATAATGTTGCTACAGGATATGCCACTTTCAGCAAAAGGGAGGCAATTCCTAGAGAAACTGTTATTAAGCCTAACCCTCAGAACTTCTGCAGTTATCATGAAAGTGCAAGAGCCACCGCACAGCAAACTGTACCTTACAAGGTCCAGAGACTTTCTTATCAATAGATAGCTTGCCCACAGGAACTAATGCCCTTTTCACCTCCTAATATTAACAGTAATAAAGTTCTCAGGAAAGGACACATCTGTCTTTTTAACTGCCTTCCCCCTGTTGCAGACCCATAATTTACCGTGTAGTGTTAGCAAAAGGAGATGGATGTTGCCTTAGCCATTTTACCAATCATAACACATGATAACTCAATCCATTTTCAGAATTCTAAATTATTACTACAGATTTTTTTTTTTAAAAGTGTCAGGGGTCTAATAAGATTCTAATATATTATTGACCTAATCCTTTTGTTTTCTTTTATTTGCTTTTGACAGACTGAAGCATTTTCACAAGCTGGAAAATGTGCCATGGGATCGACAGTATAGCTTTTCACTCACTCCCTCTTTTTCAAGGTGTCTAAATGCTCAAGGTTAAAGTGGACATTATAGGAAACATGAGGAAGATAGTGATTCTGCAATATAATTTGAAGTACTTATTTATAACTCCCTCATAAAACATTAAACAGAGAAGGAACTGATTATTAACCTGTGCCTTGAATATCAAAGGGGGTAGAGTAGGGATTGGAAAGAGGGCAGGACCAGCAATGACAAGAGCAAGAGAATGCAGATCAAATTGTTAGTCATTGGATGCTGACATGATTCATTTAATTGGTTGGTCTAACGCTTGTTATAAACCCAACATTTATCCTTATACTGAGAAAGGATGATAAATGAAAAAGTGAGAACATTATTTTTAAAATCAAATGAATGTGAATTATTGGCAATCTAATCAATCTTTAAGTTATTTAAGTCAATGACAACAAAACAAAATCTATAATAATCATGACCAGAAAACTATTAATCATTAACTTGGGACCAGGGATGAAAAAAAATCAAAATTATTTATTCAGTGTTTGAAAAAGAAAAACTCTTCATATAGAAAATCATCACAGTTGAGGACTTTCCTTGGCAAGAAACCCAGCAAACGTTTGTATTGACTCAGATGTTGGATTCCATTGACTTCTTGCTATATTTTGGTATATTTGGAAGATTCTCCTTTAGGGTTTCATTCAGATTTCTCTAATTCTTGGTTTCTCTTTTAATTCTGGATTTCCTGTCTCAGCATGTGGTCAGACTAAATGACCTTTGAGATGATTTCTTACTCTACAATGCTAAGATTTTGCTTCTATGGACCTGTCTCTACTATGGGCCTGTCTACACTGTTGTCAGCAAAACTCCAGAGCAGCCTTGCACTTTGGAGTTGGTGTGAACAACTGGACTAGTTCTAATTTGAACGAGTCCATTGTTCCAATGAGTAAGTGCTGCCCATTCCCTTTTACCTGAGCTTCACAGCACAGGGAAAAGGGAATTGAAGTTACTCAGGTCTGTCCTTTGTCCCTGCAGCAGACAGCCATAGAGCTCTAGCGAGCTCCTGGCCATTGCCAAGTCAGAACTTTTTAGAGCTCTTTGTCCAGCTAGCATGGTGACAAAGGACAACTCAGATAATTCTCACCATTTAGCAGGGCCAAACTGGGTTCAACTAGAGTGGATGGTTCATGGGCAGAGCGCCTCAGAATCTGGGACCAGTCCAAAGCAGCAGTGTTCTGGGCTGGCCCCAGATTTAGGTGACTGTGTAGATGAGCCTGCAAGTTTGGGAAAGATGTTTGACTTTCGCTCTCATTCTTGAACTATCTTCAGAATTTCTTTATTTTAAATTTGTTCCTGGGAGGTCTCCAGATTGTATTTCATAGATGGAGGCAGCAGAGGCACCATTCTAGCAGAGGTCAGGAGAGACATCACCATACACCAAGTCATAGAGTAAGCATGTTTGTGGTTGTTTCCTTGTTGGGCATCTCTGTAGCCTGAATGAAGGGCAAAAAAGTAATACCAAATGTTCTTTCATGTCTTGATGGTCATGGAAGTTATAGCATTTTGAGTGCAAAAGTATATTTTTCTCTTACTTGGTTAATAGCTGTGTCCCTTATTCTGTGGTCCAATGATGTCCTAAAATGTAATTATTGGCATCATTGTATTGTGTTGGACATGGTACAAGCTGGGGAGAAGTGTGTGTAGTATTGGACACTTAGCTGCCTTCCCAGGATCCCTGTAAATTTAATCTCAAAATCAGGTATTGAATGCATCTTATCTCTTTATGAATGCACATTGATGTATACAGGTCTGAATTAGGTTGAGTTAATCCTCTTGGAAAATTAGCTTCCATGGTAAGCTTTAGCTAAAGGGATAGTGAAAAATTAGAGATAAATGGGGTGTTTCTAATTTTTTTAATGCTGTAAATTTTGTAAGAGACAAGACAGATTTGATTCTCAGATCTAAGGTATTCTTTTATATTCATTGTTTTCCTGTAGTTTCTCAAACATACATTTACTGCAGAGCACTCATTCCTGTTTATTTGCTATGATTTCAGTAAATCTCTGTACGGCTCAGGTCCAGTTTTCTGAAGGACCATTTCCCCCTTTATGAGCTTGGATGTGTTTTGAGATCTTCTGGGAATGCCCTTCTTTCTGTCTCATCACCCACACACATATTTCTGGTGAAAGTAGAGGTGAAGACCTTATTAGTAACTGCTTTCACATTCTGAAGCTTTAGACTGATACGATCCTTGCTATCCTTCTATATGCACATGAAGATTTTTTTTCTTTGTCTTGGAGGACTGATGGCTCTCAGGGAAAGAGTATTTAATAATGTTCTGAATTGTCTATAGCTGTTGTTTATATATAGACAAGTTTTAACTTCTAATTCTATTTTAAATTTTCCAAGCTGTGAACTTTTAAAAAGGCCATGGGCTCCATAGAAACTTCTTTCCCGCACCACATTTCAGTTGAGTGGATTTTCTTCCTAGCATCTTTCACAACCATCCAGGTAACAACATTAACCTTATAAATCACAGATTTTGGAGAAATATACATTGATTCATACAGCCAGAGGAAATTTTTTAACTAAAAATGCCTATATATTTTAAATATGCTAAGCCCTAGGCCCTCCAAGCTTCCCGTGAAATTTGGCTAATATGTCAGCTGATTAAGAATGCCCAGATTCACTTCAAATTTTGCTTTGGGCAATATTTCAGTGGCACCTCTGCCTGTCATCAGTGCAAGCTAATTACTGGGAGTTGTGATACTGCCATCTAGACAAAAGGAATATTCTGCCAAGCAAGAGACTGACAATGCTACCTGTAGTTAATATTCAGACAGCATAACTCTAAATCAAATAACCATGCAACAGCATAGGTTTCACCTGAGTGGACAACGTTACAAGGCTCATTTTAATAATAAAAATGATTTAACTCAACCGTTGTTGCCCCAAGCAGAGGGAAACTTTCCATGTAAATAGTCAATTAGCAACTTTAATGCTAACAAAATTCTTGCTGCATTCACCCAAATTAAAATCTGTTGTGCTTCACAGGAAAATACAGACGTTATTCCTGTCCTCATTATGTACTTCTCAAGGTTAATGATATTACAGCTGAAGCAGAGTTTCCCCTTCAGATTGACAATTGTCTGAGTCCAGTCCACAGGTATACATTTCCACAGCACTCAATAAGGTGTATTAAATTTCACTCTATGAAGTGTCTACTTCTATCAAAAACAAAACAGCACAAAAACAGCCAATTTCAGCATTCTTAAACCAGTGGCTATGCTGACTACTGGGAGTTGCAGTCCAAAACATCTAGAGCAGTGGTTCTCAACATGTGTGTCCCCAGGTATTTTGGCCTACAACTCCCAGAAATCCCAGCCAATTTACCAGCTGTTGGGTTTTCTGGGAGTTGAAGGCCTAAATATCTGGGGATCACTGATCTAGAGGATCACATTTTACCCATCAGTGCCCTATCTCATACATTATCCGACATGGCTTATGGAACTGGGTATCTTTAGCTAGAAGAAAAAAAGGTTGAGAGGGGACATGATGGCCATGCTTAAATACCTGAAAGGATATTATATCGAGGAAACTAGGTCACAGAGCAATGGAGTCAAATTGCAGGAAATGAGATTTATCCTAAACATTTGGAAGAACTTTTTGATGGTCAGAGCTGTCCGCCACTGGAAAATGCTGCCTTGGAGTGTGGTGGAGTCTCCTTTTCTGTAGATTTTTAAGCAGATGCTGGAAGGAGATCTATCAGGAGTGCTCTGGTTGTTTATTCCTGTATGGATGGCCCTTGTGGTATCTTCCAGCTTTATGATACTATGATTCTATGTATCCCATGATGACCAACAAGTGCCTATTGGAAACCATCCCTGTTCTGACATTATTCCCTAGAAAATGGTACATAGATGCCTACAACTATTACCATTTCCCCTAATTTCAGTGTGCAGAATCTAGGATGGAATTTTAAGACCAAAATGGCACCATCTATGTATAAATCAGTTGGGAGGTAATCAGCAATTTTGAGGAAAGACCAAGATTTGTGGAGGTCCAAAAACATCTTTGAAAAAAAGGGGGGGGCAGAAATGGCAGTTTTAGCACATGCAGCAAGAATGGAAAGCTAAGCAAATGTTTGAAGAGGGATTGGAAGAATATTATTTCAACTGAAATGCTCTACACTGTTTTAATGCAATTCCCACATTTACACCTTTGTTAATCATGTCTCAGATTTCCATTTTGTTTGATTCTGAGATGGCATGAGTTGAAGGCTCGTTAGTCTGTTATTCAACATTCTAATTAATTTAATGCTTTAAACCAGCTAAATGTTTTACATTCCAGTGTATCAACTGGGAAAATGGAGAAACAACTACCCCGTGGTTTGTATGTGTAGATTGTATGTGTGTTCTGTTCTTTTGATCTGGGACTGAACAAATTCTCTCCTGTGTCATTCATGTAGGAGAGATTTGCAAATATGGAAGGATAATGAGCATTTGGTCCTAAATCTATTGTTCTCAGAACCTAATGAACAATGTAGAAATCGATTTCCAGGGAAATAAATATTAAATATTCCATCAGCTTTCACATGTTCATGCATTAGAATGTGCTATAAAGTTAATAGAAATTGTACTGGGCCAGAATTTAGAAAGAAGTTCAAAAACCATATCATTTGGATTTTCCCATGTAACCATTTTTCCAAGTAGCACTAAATCCGCTTTTTTAATTCAGTGCTCTTGTACATGAGCCATTGGTCTCTATGGACCTCATCAGATGCAGTGAGAGAAGCGTCTTCTCCCCACTTCTCTTGCTACTGGCACAGAGTTCCACGGAGCCCATCATATGATGCAGGATTATTTCTAGCAAGATTCCGTGGGGCTTCATGTCTGCAGCTTTGTCAGAGGAGCCCAGAATGTACACCCACCTCATTGAACAAGGCAAGATATGCCAAAGAGAAAGTGGGGACAGATGGGGAAATGCCATGGGAAGATAGAGTACAGACCCTGATTGTAGAGAACAGAACATGACAGTTCCCTCTGTTGCCTCATTATTTCCCCCACTGTCCCTCATTTTACTATAAATATTCAGCTTTAATCTATGGAATCATGGAGCATGTAGTTTGACAAATTACTAAAGCTATCCAACACAAAGTTCTAAATATCCCATGGGACTTCATACCTCAGATTTCTATAGAATGAAGCCATGGCAACTGAAGTATCATCATAATGCTATAATGGTGTGATATGGAAGAGGACAACCTTGATGTGGTGGTATCTACTTGAGTCGATCAGGAAGGGAGACAGGAGATACAGCTTGGAAAAGATTGTCAGGAATATCAACCTAATTTTATTTCATAGCCAAAGGCTTAGGTTTTCCTGCGCGTACTGTAGTAGGTCGCAGATGTGACATTATCAGCACCCATTCTTCAGGTTGGACACTCATATTTTAGTGGGAAGCAATGTAAGATTTTTTTTCTGATAATGAAAAAGAAGCCTTCCAGACGGCTGTTCAAAACTCATAATGACTCAATTATCCCACACTTTCTGTGTGGATTTAAAACAGATCACATTCAAAGACATGAAACCCTGAAATTTTAAGAGGAGAAAATACCTTCATTTGGCTGAAAGCGGGAAATGGATTTATGGTGCTATAATGATGGATCTTAAGATTTTACTTTTTAGTATGCCAGTAACCTTATGCTCTACACTGAAGCATTAGGAAATAATCTATTCTAAATACGGGGATGAGAAAAATCATTTCATCCTATGGGAGATCCTAGCAATTTTGTTTTGAGCTGTGGGATTTAACCACAATCAAGTTTCTTATAATTAGGTCAGCAATATTGGGGGTTGCAGGGAGAACTCCATACAAGGTAGGTCTATCAATAATTCATACATTTGTTGGTTGGTATCTTGGATACCCAAGAAGTGCCAGTGAAGCAATAACTCAGTTCTAGCTCCTCTGAGATTTAGAAGCTTAAATGTCTATTATGATAGAGATGGAGAGCTCATGAGACATTCAAGGAGAAATAAAGGTTTAAGCTATTTACAAATACTTGTCTTCATTCCATATAATCTACATTAAAGAATATTGACAGGTTCCGTATCTAGGCTAATGTGAAATGACAGATTGCTCAGATCTGAACACTGGAAAAGGCCACAGGGCAAATGAGTCAATGTAGCTTCTCTACCGGCTTTGCATCTCAAAAGTCCCTCTGGCCAGCATTCAGCACAAACCAATTTCATACCCCCAGTGATGATGTCAGCTGAAAAAAAGAGGAAATGAGAAATAGATCTGTTGAAGCTACTATTTTCCCCTTCCCCTTGGTAAGATACTTGCTGGTTTGGGATTGATAGAAAGTCTTTTATTAGATATTCCTCCCTATTCCCTGCTTTCCTGTAAAAAAAAATCTGTTTTATTAATTCCTTCCTTATTATTTGAATTTCTCATCTGTGAGAATCAAGGTCAGTTTTAAAATAACCCCGGCATATATGCAAGAGATTAGCAGGCTGATCTGATATGTGTTTCCTTGGAAGCAGGTCCTGTTGAGCTCAATGGAGCTTTATTAGTTATGACTTCAATTTGTAGGACCAGAATGCAGGTTGAACTATAATAATAACCACCATCCACCCTTCATGCTTGCTTATGGCATAGTTTGCAATGAACAGAAACAAAAACCTGAGACCTAAGCCCCAACTAGACCGCAAATTATTACAGTTTGAAACTGCATTAATATGGCAGTGTAGATGAGGCCCTAATATGTTAGCAATGCTACTGCCTGCATCTTTGGAATCTATTTGACAGTGTAAGTCATAGCTCATCAAGTCACCGATAACTCATAACTACAACGTAGAGAGGAAAGGAGTATTGACTTTGTCACATGAAGATGCTATTCTAAAGCATACCCATTATCATAGAGAGTGAATTCATACTAGAATGTGCATCTTCAACATAGCACCTCTCTTTATTAGTGCACTAAATTACCAGACCATGGTCACACAATCATACTTCTGCATACTGTTATAGCCCCACCTTCCTGCACTCTCACTGCTTGGAATTTCTTTCTCGGTATTGTCAATGGTTAACAAAATAAAAGAAAAATATAACTGGAAAACATTTAAAAAATAAAACACAAAGCTTGAGAATAGTGAGGGAGAGGGAAAAGAGGGGAAAGGGGCCGGGCTGTGGCAGCAGTAACCAGCTGCTATAAATCACTACTGACCGAGAGGTTATGAGTTCGAAGCCCGGTTCGGGTTAAGCCTCCGACCATTAATAGCCCCGGCTTGCTGTTGACCTATGCAGCCACGAAAGACAGTTGCACCTGTCAATTAGGGAAATTTAGGGACGCTTTATGCGGGAGGCTAATTTACAACACCATAAAACTGCCAGTAAAACACGAGGAAAGGAATGCGGAAGTACAGCCACCACTGGATGGTGAAGCAACAACTCCTCTGAGTCTGTCTAATGTATGTTGTTTGTCTGTTGGCATTGAATGTTTGCCATATATGTGTTCATTGTAATCCGCCGAGTCCCCTTCGGGGTGAGAAGTGCGGAATATAAATACTGTAAATAAAAGAGTGAGAGAGGAGAATCTCTCTACCTTATGCCACTTTCTTGCCAACATTGATGGAGATGGGGCGGGGTATAAAAATAAAATTATTATTATATTATTATAATAGAAGCAGGATACACTAATCTCACAAGATAGGTGACAAGAATATTGTGAGATAGTGAATTATTGATGGTTTTTTTCTTGTCAATAGCAGGGAATGGGTTACTCACTAAGAGAAGGCAGATCAGCAGCAGGATGTGTGATAGGCACCATCACCAGCTTGAGTGCTGATTTGCCTGCTCTGTGCAATAAAGTCCTATTTCTTCCACCCAATTCATTGTAAGATATATAGATGGCACCCTCATCAGCCTCACATAAGAACATGAAGCTGCTTTATTCAGTGTCAGACTCTCAGTCAATTCAAGACAATCATCCTGCATAAGTATTTCCTAGCACCGCTCCTCAGATTGTTAAAATGGAGATTGCACTTGCCACTTTATGCATGCAAAGCATGTGTTCTTTTTCCATTGAGCTATAGGTCTCCCTCCCAGTTTTGATCCTGTAACAGCTTTGAGGGTAGCAACAGTCAATCATACATTTATAACCCTTATGTTAAATTATTGTAAGATACCATAATGGAACCTAACATGGAAATGTATGAACCATGATTAGGTGGAATAGACTTGGTTGTCAACAGATAGCATTCTTGTGATCCATTTCTCGCTCTCCTCATATCACACACAGCATAAAACCTGTTTGACCTTCCCATGCCCCTGGATTTTCTTACACACCTATTTAGCGGATTCAATAAATTGCTCAGAACAGGAACCAAATTTACATTTCAAGTGAATGGTGGCACATTTGTTATGACAATTAGACTCCCTGCAACCAATAAGTCTTATAAACTGCACACAATAACAAAAGTGTATTTATGTTTACTTCAATAGCTACCGAAATACCTTAAAAGGCACCAGATCCTGCTCTGCTATTGAAAGATAGGTGAACATGTAGGCAAATGCACTGATTCAATGGGTCTACTCTATTTGGGACTAACAACAGGATTCAGCCCATAGTGAAATACATAGTGTTTATACTGTAGAATTAATGCAGTTTAATAACATTTTAATTGGTGTGGCTCAATTCTATGGAATTTTTCAAGGTCTTTAGCCTTTCATGCGAAATATTGCTGGTGCATCCCCAAACTAGAAACATCAAACAGTGCAGATGCACACAGTGAAATTTTAGTAAGTACGGCAGTCCCCATGTTACCAACAAGATAGATTCTGTAGGTTTGTTCTTAAGCTGAACTTGTTCGTAAACCAGAACAGGTACATTTTTCAGTGTAACTCCAGATATATAGATATAGATAGCTATAGATATATAGATATAGATAACTATAGATATATAGATATAGATAGATGTGTGTGTGTGTGTGTGTGTGTGTGTGGATATATATATATATATATATATAGAGAGAGAGAGAGAGAGAGAGAGAGAGAATGTATATGTACACACACACACATACACGCATGTTGCTCGATTTATGATTTTAAAAATGCCAATTTTTCAATTGCATTTTTCCTTTATTGTAAAAAAGTTTACTTAATTTTATTTTATTGTTTATGAGTTGCCTTGGGTTCCATACAAGGAGAAAAGCAACATGTAAATGTGATAAAGAAATAAGATAAATAATAACTAAATATACTGCACATTGGAGTAGTGGAAGAGAGACTTTTTTTTACAGAAGTTATGTTATTAGGAATAACCCTGCATTTCAGAAATTTTCTTATATTTTAGAGTTGGTTATTGGTGCCTCTGGCTTCATAATGTGGTGCAGAACTATAAGAAATGAAAATTATATGAATTTGTAGGTAGAACCAATTTTCATCTTCATACCACATGGCATCATGTTTTGGCTATTTACAAGTAATTTCTTCTTCCTCATCTGTGTTTACTTCATGTATTTATTCGTTTATTTTTAGATTTGATTTAAAGGTCTTTGTTAGATTCCAGTGGAATCACTGAGGCTTAATATTAAAACAACTTCTTATGATAAAGTTGCCGTTTTCATCTGAAAACTCATTTGGACTTCTACCTTTTGTAGGTTTTAGAAGATAAATCCACTTGCTTGGAGAGTTCGGATTTTTTTTATTACAGGAAGAAAGGGAATAAATGATCATATATCAGCTATATTTAAAAGAATTGAAAATTCAACTAGTATCATGACATCTTTGTTCAGGAATTTGGGCAGACCTCCATAAATCTATTTCCAAGGCTGAAAAGATGACCTGCAGGAATTTTTGCATTTGCAATGATTCTGTATATGTTCTTTCGGGATAAAAACCTTTTTTCTAATTTTCAGGATAACTGTTCTTCCAGATGGGAGCCTACGGATCCTGAATGCCACCAAATCTGATGAAGGAAAATATGTCTGCCGAGGAGAAAATGTTTTTGGTTCAGCAGAGATAACAGCTTCTGTGTTTGTTAAAGGTAAGACTAGGCTGGGATTTGTATATTTAACTTTCTTTAACTGTTACATCTTTGAAAAAAGTCAAAAATTCAGTTTGTCTTAGTTCTGCATCAATCTGTGGGTTTTTTAAAGTCAACATGAAAATATGTATTCCTTCATATATTCAATGTATATATCCCTTCCCATGAATAAGTACTCTCAATGAGACTTGTGAAAGAAAACCAAAGGCTATCATCAACATAATTTAAAAAACAACAATATAAATAGAGGTGGGTAGCTGTAGAAAGCTATGGGTCTGCATTTAGCTTCCCAAGAGACCATTTCACTCCCAGGGAATACCTCTTTTAATAACAGTGGTAAGTGGAAATGACCTAGGGAGACACAAATATTGTATTTCCATGCCCTCCAATGGGCATTAAAGGAGCACAAACATTGGATCCCTGGGGGGCTGTGAAGGCAGAAAATAGTCCTGAAGGCCATGGGGTACACATTACCCATCCCTGATATAAAGTGCAATCATACAGAATTATAATACAATCCTAAAAGCACATTGAAAACATAGCCCAGTATTTTCTTGGTATTTAACAGGGGAGGGTGTGGAGGGATGTACATTGCAGAATGGAGTAAACATCAGTGTCTCTTTAGAGGAAGAAATATTTCTAAAGAGGCACTGATGATTACTCCATTCTGCAATGAACTTCAAAATATAAAGCCCTGAATGGCTTCAAGCTGGGATTTCTAAAAGACAACCTCCTCACATATGAAATCTAAGATCATCAGCATAAGTCTTGTAACAAATCCCACCACCCCGTGAGGATTGACAGGTGGATATATATTGGAGGTGTGCAAATGAATGGTACAAAATCGGAAATCAGAAGTAATCGTAAGTTTTATAAGTCTAAAGTCTTTTTGAAGCGTTAGCATAGCCCATTTCAAAAACTTAAGAATCGAAGCTGACCCCCATACTTTTTTGTTAGTGTTTTGTAAAGCTCAACATGCTTCCAGTCCATTTCATTCAGTGCAAGGCAAGAAAGCAAGCTGCTACTTGTAAAAGAAAACATAAAGCTATCATACCTGACTCCTTTGCCATTCCTCTTCCCATGGTTTCTCCACTTGAAGAGTTCATGGCTTGCTTCTCATGTGAAGACAGGAAGTGTTGCATTTTGGGAACAGCACAGAACTTGGGAAATGTAGTTTGGAAAGGGGATCAGCCCTGTGCCAAATAATTCAAAAGGCTCTGCCCTAAACTACATTTCCCATTATCATCAGAATGGGAATTCACCGATCAGAAGAGGAGAGAGGAAGTTGTAAACAGTCTGTTTATATTATCAAAACTTTTTTAAAATCCCTAAAATCAGTAGATGTATAAGGATTTCTGAAAGTTGGAGGGAATGATCCCCTGTTATTATATGTCATTGGATAGAAAATTCAAGGAGCTAGCTTTTATAGTTTTTTAAATCTTGTTTTTAAAAACATTGAAAATTCCACAAAACTCCATGGATAAGCAAAATGTTATGAAACTTGACAGACAAAGAGTGGTAAATGTGTTCTACCATGGTAGCAAGTTTCACTCCAACAGCATTAAAAATGAGGGAGATAGGAGCCCCTGAAGTTTCCAAATTATAGTAATTTAATTATGCACATGTGGAAATGTGGTTTGGGAAGTAAGGCCTGCCCTAAACTACATTTCCCAGACTACATCAGAAAGCACAAATCAAGATAGAGGAGAGAGATATTTCTCCCTCCCACGGAATCTGCAAAGAGGAGGACTGTGACTGATCTCTCTAATAAGTTAGGCAATCTCTGTCTCTTGATGGTGTCTGTACTATAATTTCTGTACCTGGATTATAAATGGCAGTTCCTAATTGGGTCTGTCATAAAAACATGGCAAAAGTTTATCATACTGCAAAAACTTTGTCTTTGCGCAAGGGACATCACCCTATAGCACATTTTCCTTTGTTGAGTCTCCAACAATTTAACACAGTTTAAAACAGGAAATAACACTTTCAAACCAGGAACAAATTTTCTTTATTATTAAAAATGTTTTTTGTAAAAACTTTGAAAATTTACCAAAAATCCATGGATGAATCAAACATTCTGAAATTTGGTGAGCTAGCAGTGGAAAATGTGTTCTACCATTGAGGCAACCTTCACCACAATAGCTTTAAAACTGAGGGAGATAGAGGACCCTAAAGTTTTCCCAATAGTAGTAATCATTACAGTAATGTCATGCGCAATTGCCATTAATGAAATAGTAATGAAACTTCATTAGTCTCGCTAGAGTTCCAAATTTTTCACCACTGAAACTTTAGAAACACTTTAGAAATGAAGCACCAGTGGCTTCTAGTTTTGTAAGTACTTTTGAACCATTTTTATGGATCACCTTCACTCTAGAAGGCCTCCAACTGTGGAACTCGCTTTGAAAAGAATTTAGTTGCCAAATGGGTACAAGGTTGGCAATGTTTCCAACTCCATTTTGCCAGTGGATGAAGCTATGACAAGAAATTGGAAGAGAGGCCCTGCTTCTGAATGTCAAAGCTTCAATCACTGGGAGGAAGGGAGGAGTAACATCCTTCTCCTTGTACACCAAATGGCAACTGAGTAGTCATCATCCAACCCATCTGGCTGTTTGATGTTCAAGTGGTATGAAGGGGGCATTTATGTGTTCTTTCAGTAGTCTTACTGAATTTGAAGGAGTTATGGATCTGGATCTCCTTCAAGGTTCTGAATCTGAAGGAGTTGTGAATCCGTAACCACTAGGCTTGCTCAAATAATTCGTTTTTCCTGTTAACCGTTATTAATTCGTTATTTTCGTTTGTTTTGAAGCAATTTTGAAGCATTGGTTGTCCACACATCTGGATATCGTGGTTTCGAATCGCGAGAGGCCGTTTTTCGTTATGTCGTCGTTTTTTTCGTTAGGAAAAAAAAGCTTTTGCAAAAAAAAAAAAAGCCACCCGAAAGGTGGCTACTCTCTGCGGGCCTCCAGGTGCCCCCCACGGACCCATACACTTTGCCGCCTTCCCCGGCAGCCGGAAAGGCCGCGGAGGCTCCAGGCGGCCGCTGCACATCCAGGCCTCAATTTCCGCCCTTCCCCAACAGCCGACATACATACACACGCACACACACACACACATCTCCATATCCATGTACACCCGCCCTCCTCCGCTACCTCCTCGCCCCTTCCCGGGAGGGCATCTCTTTCCTGGGACGGCGTCCTATGTGAGGCCAGTGCTTGGCGCCTGGCTAGGCCTCGCCTCCCTTCTCAGGCAGCAGGCCCAGCCAAACCCTTCCTCCACCTTTCCCTCCTGCAAAGGGCAGCCGCTCGGAAGCCCAAGGCAGCAGGATGGCGACAGAGGAAAACCACCCTCTGTGGCTGTGCTCCGACCTCAGCCAGCAAAACATTCTGGACTCCAACTCCCAGAAACGCTTGCAAGCTTCTTCAATGGCTATGAATTCTGGGAGTTGAAGACCCAAGCGGTTTCCAGCAATGCCAATGGATGGCGTTCGGGACTCCAACTCCCAGAAACCCTCGTGGATGGTTCAAAGACCAGGGATTCTGGGAGATGAAGTCCACGGTACCGGTTGAAAAGGCCATTGGCCAGGCGCCAAGGGAAAAAGGACGGCAAAAACAAAGTCACCCTCCTTTTCTATATGACTGGCCTTCATGGTCTCTCAATTAGCAATAATAATAATAATCTGTGGAAGGTCCAGGGTGGGAGAAAGAACTCTTGTCTGTGGGAGGCAAGTGTGAATGTTGCAATTGGTCACCTTGATTAGCATTGAATAGCCTTGCAGCTTCAAAGCCTGGCTGCTTCCTACCTGGGGGAATCCTTTGTTGGGAGGTATTAGCTGGCCCTGATTGTTTCCTGTCTGGAATTCCCATTTTCTGGGTGTTGTTCTTTTACTGTCCTGATTTTAGCTTTTCTGTAGCTAAAAATGCATATAAAATTGATTCTATAGGGAGGATAAATGATTGGATTTCAACTCCTACAGCTTAGCTTTCTCTGCCAATAATGGTACCATATCAAACTAAACCTCCCAAGATTCTGTAGCAGTGAGCCATCTTGGATATTGTAAGGGATTTTTTATTATTATTATTATTATTATTATTATTATTATTATTATTATTATTATTATTAGACCTTGCTCCCAGGAAGGTGCCTTCGCTGTGGCTCCCAACTTATCTATCTACCTTTCCACATATTCTCCACATTGTGTGTATGTGTAGGTATATTATATATACATGAGCCCCGATGGCGAAGTGTGTTAAAGCACTGAGCTGCTGAACTTGCAGACCGAAAGGTCCCAGGTTCAAATCCCGGGAGCAGAGTGAGTGCCCGCTGTTAGCTCCAGCTTCTGCCAACCTAGCAGCTTGAAAACATGCCAATGTGAGTAGATCAATAGGTACCGCTCTGGCGGGAAGGTAATGGCACTCCATGTAGTCATGCCGGCCACATGACCTTGGAGGTGTCTATGGACAACACTGGCTCTTGGGCTTAGAAATGGAGATGAGCACCAACCCCAGTCAGACATGACTGAACTTAACGTCAAGGGATACCTTTACCTTTACCTATACACACACACACACACACACACACACACACACATTATGCAGGGACTATATATATTATATATATACACAGTATATATCACACACACACCAATTTAACAAAGTTTCAGCCACAAAAACAAAGTTTCTGAAGTAGAACAATGACTTTCACAGTAAAGACAACCCAATTTAACAGGAAATAAGACTTTCAAACCAGGAACAGATTTCTGCAATTATTAAAAAATGGTTTATTATAAAAGCTATGAAAATTCGCCAAAAATCAGAGGATAAGGGAAACGTTCCAAATTTTGGTGAGCTATCAGTGTTAAATGTGTTCTACCACTGTACCAAGTTGGAAGAAGATCACTCAAAAAATGAGGGTGGGAGAGTCCTGTAAAGTCCTCTCCCTCTGTGCTGTTTTTGGGAATTGCGCATGCGCGTCCGCCATTAACGAATTAATTTAGAAAATAACGAATTTTCGTTAATTTCGAATTTTTTGGGGGGCCAAATTCGGAAATACCATCAGAAACGAAAAGCTGCCCCCCTCTAGTTTTGAAACGAGTTTAGAATCAAATTTTTCGTGGATCGATCAAGCCTAGTAACCACAATACAAAATTCCAGCCATTGTTTCTAATGTGTGTCTGTCAGTTGTACATCACCTTAGAGGGTTGATAGGCTATTATTATTATTATTATTATTATTATTATTATTATTATTATTATTATTATAGCACCCAATGATAAGAAATTTTGCTGCAATCCAACAATACCTGAAGGATCACAAACTTATTTAGTTTATTTGTTTAATTTGTATCCAGCCATTCTCCCAGCTCAACAAAGTTCAAAGAAACTTACAAAAAATCTAATACAAGGAAAATACATCGTATACACTCACGTATAAGTCTAGAAATTTTAGTTCAAAAATTAACCCTCCAAACCTTGGGTCAATGTATCTATAGATCAATGTAAGTACTGTACCTTAATTCTTACTAAAAAGAAACCACACATTTCTCTGAGTTGAGTGGTAAAAAAGGAGGGCTTAATCCACCACAGGAGAACCTAAAACAGTGGTTCTCAACCTGTGGGTTCCCAGGTGTTTTGGCCTAAAACTCCCAGAAATCCCGGCCAGTTTACCAGCTGTTAGGATGTCTGGGAGTTGAAGGCCAAAATATCTGGAGTTGAGAACCACTCACCTGAAAGAAGCACAAGCTCCTCTAAACTTTCTGCAACACCACCAATTCTGGCCTTTTTGAATACCTGGGTGAGAAAATGATAGCAGAGACCAGGCATGGCTGGCTCTCCAAGAGCTGTTCCTGCAGAATGACCCTCAACTTATCTATCAATCTTATCAAAATCCATAATTTTAACCCCAAAAATTGTCTTTAATGTATACATGTGGTTGACTTATATATGAGCATATACAATAGCTAAAATGATTTCAAAAACCTAAGATATCATTCTAAGGTAACAAGAGAACTACATTGAAAATATCGTCATCTACCTCATCATTAATTCTTCTGCCTTAATTAAAAGACTTGAGAAGAGAGAAGAAGCCAAAAGAGTTCATCATGCCTTAATATAAAGTTCTATGTATATTCCAAACCCTTTTTTATATACTTTTTGGAATAACAGAAAGAGTGAGCATCATTTATGACAACTGAATGTGCAAGGTGACTGTTACGTTAAAATGGTAATCAGTGATTCCTTTTGTCATTCTAGAGCCCACCAGAATAGACTTGTCCCCGAAGAGGACTGAGCTCACAGTGGGAGAAAGCATCGTCCTCAGCTGCAAAGCCCTCCATGACCCCAGCCTAGATGTCATTTTCCACTGGACTCTGAACGGGCAGCCCATTGATTTTGAGAAAGAAGGAGGGCATTTTGAAAGCATCCGGGTAGTAAGCACCAAAATCCATTTTCAATGAAATATCTAATAGAAAGCTGTTTGCCAGAGAAGGCTTTGCTTTGCTGCCAAAGTTTAAACAGGGCTGAAAGAAATGTAATTACAGTCAAGGAAAGAAAAGGAGAGAGAAATGTTAGCTCACAGAATAAAGTATCTCATTTGAGTTAATTGAAGCATGGAATATTTGCTTTTGTCAGAAGGAAATAGTCATGAATCTTATATTATGTCTGCTGATGAGACATTCATGAGTCTAGTGAGAATGAAGACCATACCTTCACAAAAGATAATGAGATTGCACTCAGAGGTTGAAAGTTACTTTACAAATGAATTGGCTATAGTTCCAGTTGGCTCCGAAACAGTTAGCTGCAATTATGCTTACATTTTAAGTAACACTTTGCTTTCTCAGTTCTTGAAAGAGTAGTTATCATAGTTGCTTTTATAGATTTTATGGAAAAAATGGAATGCTAACAGAAACTGATCTGTGGTACAAAATATATTTACCTCAAACTCATATCATTGTCACTTCAACACCACAAAAGTGCAAGACCCAATATGAAACAGTCTCATGATGTGACATTCTTCCTCCACTATTTTAGAACGAGGTCATCCCTTGTATACAGAAGCCATATTGTAATGCAATTTTTAATTGGGAAAAATGAATTATACATGGGAATGTATTAGTAATTAATTACTTCTAGATTCAACTATACATCATGTATGTGAGTAAATACTTAGCAAACTGTATGAATAATAAATATGCATATTATGCATAATATATATACATAATAAACATATATGTTACATGTACATATAATATGCAGTAGCTGAGAACAGATTGTTCAGTTTCAACTAGAGGATCTAAATCAATCATTGAATAATGGATCTGCACATAAGCAAATATAATTGGTTTAATAGCTGTATCCCACTTGGGACTCACTATTAGATCCAAGTCTAATGTATAATATATGCATGTTACATGGATAATATGCAGGCTCATATAGGTTTTGAAATAATCTAGCTTTTATCCATGTATTTGGTTGGCATTACTAAAGTTCCTATCGATGTATCTATCTGTCTATTTGTCTGTGGACACACATATATGCGCACCCACACTTGAACTAGAGTTGCAGGAATTCCTAGTGGAATTCATTTTTTTTTTTACCATCCTGAAGTTGACTACTGATCATTTTGTTCCAAGGTCAGTTCATGTTATAACATAACATTGCCAGATATAGATCCATATGCCAGTATAGAATCATGTGCCAATATAAATTGACCCTAAGGTAGCCACTTCAGCATCACACAAAAAGAGGACTAAGAGAACACACATTTGAATAACATGAGCTAAACTATTAATGAATAACTTCAAAGTCTGTGTTAGTGCTCTGTATCTCTGAACCACGTTTGGACCTCAATGGAGGATCCCTCAAACAGAAGTAGAACACATGACTATATTAAATTTTATTTGTTTATTTATTAATTTATTGCTGGTGGGACTCAGAGCGGTGTACAATATATCAAATGGCAAAAATTCAATGCCGAACATACATATAAAGCAATAGATAACATAACTACATCAGTAACAAATAAATATAAATTAAAACTATAAAATTATACAAATGACATCATACCATAAACATGAAATGTTTAAACATTGTACCAGTTTTTGTTATCATTTAGCTGTTTCAGTAATGCTATCACTCTCTGAGCGCCTGCTTGCATAGCCAGGTTTTGAGTTTTTTTCTGAACACCAGGAAGGAGGAGGCCTATCTAATCTCACTGGGAAGGGAGTTCCACAGCTGAGAAGGTCCTGTCTCTCATCTCTGCCAATCACACCTGTAAAGGTGATGGGACCGAGAGCAGGACCTCCCCAGCTGATCTTAATGCTTCAACTGGTTCATAAAGGGAGATATGTTCGGAAAAATAAGCTGAACCCAATCTGTTTAGGGATTTATAGACAAAAGCCAGCACTTTGAATTGTGCTCGGTAGCAGACTGGCAGCCAGTGGAGCTGACGCAGCAGGAGAGTTGTATGCTCCCTGTATGCTGCTCCAGTAAGGAAACTGGCTGCCACCTGCTGGACTACTGGCAGCTTCCAAACAGTCTTCAAAGGCAACCCCACATAGAGTACATTGCAGTAGTCTATTTGAGATGTAAAGAGAGTGTGGACCACTGTGTCCAAGTCTGGCTTCTCAAGGTACAGGCGCAACTATCACACAAGTTTTAATTGTGCAAAAGCTCCCCTGGCCACCACTGAGACCTGGGGTTCCAGGCTAATTGACTTGTAACATAAATAAAGGGCTATAGCCAAAGGGGAAGGGGGGCAGGGATTCACCCCCCCCCCTTCCAGGTGTTTTGGACATCAATCCCCAGAAATACTAGCCAGCTTACCGGCTGTTAGGAATTTTAAGAGTCAAAATCCCAAACCCCTGGAGGGCTGAAGTTTGCCCATGCCTGGTATAAGAGGTGACGTCACGGGCTTTATAGTAAATTGGCAGGATGGGATGGGTTGTTAGAAGCAGTGGAAGGAGGGAGGGATTTCCATCCTCCATGGCAAACAAGAAAGGATATCTGCAAGCGCAAGGGACACTTATGAGTGTGGATATCCCTAAGAGAATTTTGACTCTTGACTTTTCTGTTTTTGTATTCCTGGGAACAGAGCCCAAACTAGATCTTTACTAGTGCCTACTTTGGTTGTGCATTTGTATAAAATTACTTACCATTTCTGTTTGTTCCATTTGTATGGCCCCATTTCTGTTTCTGTCTGCCGCTGATGGAAATGTGCATCTATACGAATGGGTTTTTCCATCCAAGGTCTGAAAAAAAATGTGTTTTTTGGACAAAATGGTACAAAACCACAAATGAAACAGATGAAACAGGATTTGAGCACCTACCAGATTGTAACATAAAGCTAGTGGTATGTGGCTGCCTATCTTGACCACAAGTTGGACAGACCCACCTAAAAGCATTCCTACTCTATCCATTGGAACAACCACATTCCACAATATTATGTTTGATTCCTCTCCTTTTCTCCACCTGGAAATCTATGATTCCTTCCAGTTCACTCTGCCTTTTAGATATGTAGATTGAATACACATTTGCTTTCCTGAGAAGCACATTAAGATTCAATTGCTACAAACTCCCACATAGTGTGTCAGCTACAATTTTAAAATTATAAATAAGGCAATAAAACCAGACAGTCACTGTATATATGACATTTTTATTTTTCTTTAACAACAAAACACACATTAAATCTAAATTATTCTCAGAGGGTGAGGAAAATGTGGTGCGATTTTGGTCTTACCCCTTAACTATCAGTGGCTTTATATCAAAAACATTAATCTTCTTGAATACCCTATATTTCATGGCTAATAAGCGTTGTCGTGCTAGACAAGTTGCAAACTTTGTATCCCCAAGATGGCACCTTGCTGAAGTGAAATACAATGATTCATCACATCATCCATCTTCTGGGTCTCTGTGAATAAGATGGGCTGTGAAATACCTGAGAACATCTCAAATTCTGCAATGAAAACAAAGGAATGGATGCACTGATATTTCTCCCCCATCACATACATTTCAACTCAGTCAATTGTCAATAAATCCATCAGGTTTTATATACAGAAAGAAGAGTCTGATTATCAGTAGACCATCACATTTGTGTGTGTCCACAGACCTGTTTAAAATGCATCCAGAGGCTGAAATCCTCCAATATCTGTAAATAAATGGGACAGATCAATCTGAATTCAAAAGCCAGAATCCTATTATTATTTTATGCAAATGTGGAACATCTACATTCATTTTAAGGTTGCAGAAACAATTGTGCATGTGCTGCCATTGTGCATGTGCAATGTACATGCAAATCAACATTGTGCATTGCATGTGTGGATGTACATTTCACGTGCATATAAAAGATATGTGTGCACAGTCACAGATTCAGTTCATCAACTAGGTAGTTTTACAAGACATGTATATTGTTTCATAGAATAAAACTATGTTCCATTTCCTTGATGTAAGATCTCATCCAAAATATTGTTACTTAATTAGTTCCTGTCATTTTTCCACATGCTAGGAATTTCTAGGAATGGGCTGTTTTCATGCTGTTATCTTGGGAGGCCAACATGCACTGGAGACTTCTAAGTCAATGCTAATATTCTCATGATAATTTTCCCAGTTGGATGGGTGGGTTGTAAAGGAATTTACTTGCAAAACCCTATGAATCCTTCATTCCAACTATAAGTAGATCTTTAGAAGGGCTCACATGCCTGAGTATGCTAGGGGCTCTTGCTTCCACTACCCTTTCAATGCTTAGAGCCATATATCTGCTTTCATTTTCCAAGAACCATTCTTAAAATGACTGTCCATCTGTCTGTCTCCTGCCATAGACACACCAAACTGTCTCTTCTTTGACCCGGCAAACACATTGCTCACTCAAGTAAATGTGATGTAGAGAAGTAATTTGTTCAGGCTGTGTCTCAGTGGTAGACTGCTTGCTTTGTGTGAAAAGATTCCAAGCTCAATACCTGACATTTTTGGTTTAAGAAAGTGAGTAGGTGGGAAAGGGATCAGGTAGCTGATAGGAAAATCTTCTGCATGTGACTCTGAAGAAGTGTTATAAGATGGAGTGGAAAATATTAGACTGGTTAGACAAATAATCTGATGCCCCTTCTAAAGCTTCCTCCTATGTTCATTCATTAAGATTCCTATATTTGATGATAAACGTACTTTGCATGCAAAAATGTGATAGTATGGTGGGAGTAGTGTTGCTTGATTCCTATTAAGAGTAGTCCCATTCAATCAATCATTGATTGGTGAGACCCTGCTGCCCCACCGATTTTCCATGGAGGCTGATAAATCGGCAGTGGAGACCTCATAAAAGCAAAGAGGTCCCAAGTGAGGTCTGACCAAAGCAAAATAGAAAAGCAACATTACTTCCCTTGCTCTAAGTGCTATACTCCTTTTGATGCAGCCCCAAATCCCTCTCCTTTTCTTTTCTTTTTTCTTCTTCCCCCCCTTTGTCCTTTTTTTCCTTCTCCTTCCCCTTTTCCCCCTTCTTTTTCTCCTCATTCCTACCTTCCCTCCCTCCCTCTGTTTCCCCTCATGCACGTCACCTTTATTTCCCATTGACATCATAGAGGACCACTTCACCTAGTAATAGCCTTTGTGGTAAAATGGACAGAGGCTGTTGCTAAATGAAGTGGCTCCCCAGTGACATCACTCAGGGCCACTTCACCTAGCAACAGCCTTTGTGGTACAAACAAACATACATGCATACACACATACTTTGACTCTCTCTATACTTTGACTCTTATAAAGAAGGATTTAGCTCTCACGATTTCAGCACATTCTACTCTAAATGTAGACCAGCTGATTTCTAACATTTTGCCTCTTTGCAGCTTTCAGGCGCTCGTGCTCAGATGGGGTCACTGAAACGCATGGCAGCCCAGACATGGGGGGAGGCAAAACATCTTCAGGAGCAGAAGGTGGGGCCTGCAAGAGTTAAAAAAGAAAGAAAAATAAAAGTAGACTTAATTACCTCCCCATTTCCCTGGATAATTTTGTCGGGTCTTCACTTAGTTGGAAATAAAACCAAAGTATTTTTGCAATTCCCCAAAACTAGCCATCAAATTTTAGAAGTAGAGGTTGGCGCCCAGTGGGTTGGGAGGCATTGCATGTTGGGATGTAGCTTAGACAATGTATTTATACAACACAGTTGTAGCAGATTGATACCACTTTCACTGCCTTGGCTTCATTCTACAGAATATTATGCAATGCTTTTGACACGAAATAAATAAATAAATAAATTCTACAGAATATTGGGATTTATCATTTGGCCAGATGTGTGAATTTTTTGTTGGAGTTCTGCATTTAAGCAAGTGCAGTAAAGTTCTCTTTCAGGGAATTCTACATATTTCCCAAAGCTAAAAATAGCAGAATCCTCAAAGACAGAGCCACAGCAGCTAAAGTAATATCAAACTCTGTGTCTGTGTAAATACACTCAGAAAGTATGTGAGAAGAGAATAGATGGTACAATAGTAGAAGCTGTTTCATATGTACAAAAATCAAAATTCAAATCCTACCATCTGTGCTTAGAAGAAATAGGCAACAGAGCTGTATTCAAACTGCAAAATGATAGAAGTCGTACACCACACTAACTGCCATGGCTCAATGCTATGGAATTCTGGGATTTGCAGTTTTGTGAGATAGCCACCATTCTCTGTCTGAGTCTGGATTTACACTGGCCATAATCCAGTTTCTGAATCCAGATTATCTTCTTTGAACTGGATTATATGAGTCTACACTGTCACACAATCCAGTTCAAGGCAGATAATTTGGATTCAGAAACTGGCTTATATTGGCAGTATAGATGGGGCCACAACAAACTCCCAAGACTCCATAGGATGGCCCTCAAAGTGGTATCAAACTGCTATAACTCTGCTGTTCGAGTGGGAGACAGGACTGCAAAACAGACAGAGATCTGAGAACTACTTCCAGTAGAATGTAGTAGCTTGTCTGCAGGAGCATTCACACTCATCAGAAAACAATACCACATGTTCATATTATTCATCATTCCCATAGATATTACTGTCATGCAGATTTTGAGTAGGGCCAGTGCTCTGCGAAGTTGTAGATTGGAGTAAGTACCTCTGAAATAATCAAAACTGCTCCTCTATTTTTGAAGGATTTGTCACTTTGTTAAACTGCTACTGTTTTCTCACTAATTCTTCCTCTTTTTTCTCCTCCTCCTCCTAGCAAGTATCCTCTGCAGATTTAATGATCAGGAACATCCTTCTGATGCATGCCGGGAGATATGGCTGCAGGGTACAAACCACAGCAGACAGTATATCCGATGAGGCAGAACTTCTTGTTAGGGGTGAGTATGGTAATAATAGAGGACATGATCCGCATAAATGATCATATAAAGGAATTGAAATGTCTCCTTTGCTCCACGCAACTATACATTCCCCTTGATTCATTTTCCTTTTTAAATAATCTATGTTTTGGGGGTGTTTGGGGGTTCTTTTGTTTTGCTTTAACGGTATGTTGTTCAGAGCAAGAATATGTGGTTAAGGTTTGCAATGGCCTGTAACAAATACATCGGGGAAACAATCTGACTATTTTAAGAGCCCCTGTGCTTAAACTACAATCCCCCAAAGAGATGGGGGCAAGGGTCTTAAATACCTAGATGAGGGAGAAAGTGTTCAGGATCAAAAATCAGCCGTTTTTCTGATTATATAAATCTTCACTAGAAGCCAGAATGACTAACCTGAGGTTTTGTACTTTGGACATCTAATACTATAATTTGAGCTTATATGAAAAAGATAATAATTTTTCAATAAAGTAGGAAAAGTGTTAGATTGCATTGGAAATGGATTGATTCAAGGAAGCCATGGCCTTGAGTTTGCAAGACCTGAGCAGGACTGTTCTCAAGGATGTATTGGGGGACTGTTCATTGGAGGACCACCATAAATTGCATATGACTTGATAGCATATAACAGCAATAAAAGAAATGTATTATATATTAATAATATTGTTTTCTTTTCAGATGGAAAAAGCTTTCTTTGGGGAGTTTGTTTGGGCTGGGTGGGGATTCAAACCCTAGTCCAGAGACATGGTTAAGTCATTACATTGTATGTTGACTTTTCAAGCCTTAGGGCCTGTGAATGTTCCCAAAGTCATGAAACATTTTCCTCACTGGGTGACACATCAGTCATTCAAAACAGTTAAAGCTATGTGTTGATTTCTCCTCTGAACCCCTTTGTAACAAAAGTCAAATTGTTACATGTTTAAATGTTTCTGTCATTTGGTGCTGCTTTTGAACACAAGAGTCAAGCAGGATTTTAAGTATTAGCAGCGTTGTATTTATACACCCTATTAAAATTATATTCAAAGTGAATATTATGACAGGCTGTGAACATGAATCAGTTTCACATTATCTTCAGCTTATTATGTCCCATTTATTTTTCTTGAGGCACAGAAGTGAAGGAATATTTCTGATGCTGGCTTCACAAGTGTTAAATTGGCTCTGCCAAAGTCGGATGATGACAATATCACCCACCAGACTGGGTTTGTTATGGAATAGCACTTCGTTTGGCTTACAGCAATTTATTTATTTTACATTTGTGCTCTTGCCACATGGCCTTAAAAGCCCTGGGGGCTATTTACAGCACATTAAAGAATGTAAAGCAGCAATTTTGTAATAAAAAAATGGCATATTTAAATAAGCCAGCATTAAGACATTTATCCAGTGAGCTTGGAAACAACAGATGCTCTAGTATTAATGAAGAAAGCAGGTGCAGACTTGGTTTGATATCTACAAGGGAAGCCACATATGGGCCTTGTAAACATCTCAGGAGCCCCCGGTGGCGCAGCAGATTAACTAACAGCTGCTGAACTTGCTGACTGAAAAGTCGCAGGTTCGAATCCGGGGGACAGGGTGAGGTCCCACTGTTAGCCCCAGCTTCTGCCAACCAAGCAGTTCGAAAACATGCAAATGCGATTAGATGAATAGGTACCACTCCTGCGGGAAGGTAACGGCACTTCATGCAGTCATGCCGGCCACATGACCTTGGATGTGTCTATGGACAACGTCAGCTTTTCAGCTTAGAAATGGTGATGAGCATCAACCCCCAGAGTCGGACACAACTAGATTTAATGTCAGGGAAAAATCTTTACATTTACATTAAACATATCAGGAATAGCTAAGGGGGGTGCATGGGAGAAGATAAGAATCCCACCTCCTGATGTTCCTTCAGTGCTAGCATGCCAGCACAGAAACAGAACAGGCCCAGACACAAGGTATGTGATGGGAACATTGTAGGTTTGGCAGTTACTGGTGTGTTTTGTCCTTCATTAGCAGGGAACAGTTTAATTGTGGGGAGGAAGCCGGCCAGTATTGGGATGTACACTGTCGTGTGCCAGTTTGCCTCCCTCGTGTGGCAAATTCCTCCAACATGCATTTGTTGGGAGGGAGAACAGTAGTAGAAAGCATTTTCTCCTGTCACATAAATGTTGAAACCACAGTATCCATGACCCTCCAAAAAGCAAAGCACCAGCAGTCTTCACTCTGCCATCTAACTACTCCCCGGTCTCTCTAATGTTCCTGTACAACCAGCCAATTTTTCATTCACAGCTTGCAAAAGAATGAGCCATATTTTCAGAAGTCATTTTCTATTGTGACATTGCTGCTTACTATGTTTACTGTTCTTTGAATACTGGCACAAAAAATGATTTGATATCTTTTTTTCTGGAAGGAAAAATACCCAGACCTTTTCCAAATGAACTCAGGTATGCACACAGAGTCGAGTTGTTTGTGACACTCTGGAAAGGTGGTTGTTTCTGTTTGTCAGGTTTCACTTTATGGTGACAAACCAAGTCTCACTCTATGTCAGTAAATGATTAGACCAATTCTTGGTTCTGATCCCAAACCACTTTTTTCCTTTCCGATTGGCACCTGTGCCTGCCAGCTTTTATTTAAAAATGTCAGCTGCTTCTGTTATATTTTTGTTGGTGGGATTTTGTTATTTTTTTTTTAAAAAAAGTTGGATCCTTTTAAAATATAATTGATATGGCTCATTGCAGTTTCTGGCATTTCTGATTTCATTCCCTTTGAAACAGTTAAAGAAGAAATCCATCAATATGGGTCAAACAAGAATGTGAAGTTCTAACGTAAGAACGTGAAGTATGTAGACCTCTAGAGGCTGCAAAACTTCAACTCTGGTGATCCATCACCATAGGCTATGCAGCTGGACCAATCCAATCTGTCTATGCATATTAACTGGGCAGTGAATTAAATTTCTCTCATCAATTCACATCAATCAGACATTAGTTTATAATTACTCATATTGATTACTAGTTTGTAAACAATTAGTGAGGAATTTCACCATGGTAAAAATATCAGCTTTTTTCAGTGAGCGTTCCAAGCATGCATGGACATTGATTGGAAATCACACAAAATACCTCCAGTTCTTGGTTGTCTCAAACTCTAACCTAAGGGAAGTCTAACTGCATCAATCACCAGCTGATATACAGTGGGCCATTGGTTTAGTTCTAAAATCTGTAAATGCTCAAGTCCCATTATGTACAATGGTGTCAATTACATAAAACAGAAAAATCAATGTTTGCCTCTGGAATTTTTTAAAACATTTTAAAGCCAGCAATGAGCCAACAATGCAATGCAGTGGCAAAAAAAGCCAATGGGAGGGCCCTCCATGCAGCCCTATATCCCAGACTATCAAGGCAGAAAATCCCACAATATCTGCTTTGAACTGGGTTATCTGAGCCCACACTTAGATAATGTAGGACTTTTTGCCTTGATATTCTGGGATATAGGGCTGTGTGGAAGGACCCGGATTTTGACCTGCATAAATAGGAATCTAGTGTCTAGATCCAGGGGAGTCATGCTACCCCTCTATTCTGCCTTGGTCAGGCCACACCTGGAATACTGTGTCCAATTCTGGGCAAGGCAGAGATGTTGACAAGCTGGAAAGCGTCCAGAGGAGGGCGACTAAAACTATCAAGGGTCTGGAGAACAAGCCCTATGTGGAGTGCCTTAAAGAGCTGGGCATGTTTAGCCTGCAGAAGAGAATGCTGAGAGGAGACATGATGGCCATGTATAAATATGTGAGGGGAAGTCATAGGAAGGAGGGAGCAAACTAGTTTTCGGCTGCCCTAAAGACTAGGATGTGGAACAATGGCTTCAAACTACAGGAAACGAGATTCCAACTGAACATTAGGAAGAACTTCCTCACTGAGAGAGCTGTTCAGCAGTGGAACTCTCTGCCCCGGAGTGGTGGTGGAGGCTTTTAAGGAGAGGCTGGATGGCTATCTGTCAGGGGTGTTTTGAATGCGATTTTCCTGCTTCTTGGCAGGGGGTTGGACTGGATGGCCCACGAGGTCTCTTCCAACTCTATAATTCTATAAGCCATGGATGGCTATATTTGTGGATGCAGAATCTGTGGATACCAAGGGCCAACTTTATTTGGGTCATCCTAAGATCAAAGCATGAAGCGGATAAACCTCTGGGACACATCCCGTATGCAGGTTGGCCCCATAGCTCCAACCCTTGGGCTTGTATCAGTCACCCTGCCCTTCTTCCTTTAAAACCTTTCCTGGATCTGGTTCCTGGAACCCAAAATGACACTTATAATGGAAGAGTGGGTGTGTGGGTTGGGGTCAGTGTAGTAATAAATGACTGTGACTGACCCTCCTCATTCATTCTTAAATTAAAATACCCAGACACTGATGTAGAAAACAAAAATACCTGGCGACCCACAGATTGAGAACCACTAATCTAGAGATTCTTAGAGGTGAATTCTTTCTAGTAATTTCTAGTTACATCAGTATGATAGGAGAAATTTGACCATAGTTCACACAGAAGGAGCTAAAGATTCTGTCACAGACAGAACGCCACCAAATAAGGTTCAACACAGTTTATTAAAGTTACAGAACCAAAAATGCCTGGCACTTTAAACAAACAAAAGTTGATAAACAAAGATTCAAGTACATTGTATCTTGGTAACCGTGTAATGTCCCATACAAACTTTCCAGTTACTCCTTGTACCTCCCACGTTATTTCTGAGGTTTCACGATTAACTACCCCAGACTCCAGTAGTTTCCCATCCACTCCTTCCACCCATATATCTCATGCTTTACGTACTGTAGGAAGCCCATGCTTCCTCGCAAACCCAACATCCACATACGAGACCGTAGCCCCTGAGTCCAGCAGTGCCAGAGTTGAAGCAAGTTCTTTTCCCCCAACAGATAAAGAAATGGGTACAAAAACATGTTTCTTCCCCTCAAGTGACTGCTTTATAAGCCCTAATGCATTGGACTCACGTCGCACTAGGGCTGACCTTTTCCCGAAAGCTGAGAAGGCTTAACATTACAATTCCTAGCGAAATGCCCAGCAGTCCCGCAATATAAACACAATCCCAATTGCCTTCTACGGTCTTTTTCTGCCGTTGACAATTTTCTAAACACCCCGAGTTTCATAGGCTCCTCCCCCTTTGCCACAGGTGTCCTAGGCGCAGATACAGATGGCGCATACATTGCTCTAGACTGTTTGCGAGATTCCAACCGGGCGTCCAAACGCAAAACCTTAGCCACCAAAGCGTCCCAGTCTTCTGCTCTAAACGCGCCAATTCATCCTGGAGATAATCATTCAAGCCAGCAATAAACAAAAGCATAAACGCGTTCTCCCCCCCAGTCTAGTTGATGACGAAAAGAGTTAAACTTATTTAAATAGTCTAAAACAGACCCCTTTCCCTGTTTTAACCGATAAAGAGCCCAGCTAGCATTCTCCATACGGAGGGGATCCCCAAAAGTGTCAGATAATAATTTCTTGAAATCATCTAAATTGTCCTTGACTGGGTCATTTCCCAAAATCAAATTAGTGGCCCATTGTCCCGCAGGACCGGTCAACAAACTCAAAATAAATGCCACCTTGCTGGTGTCCGTAGGGAAAGCTTGTGCGCTAATCTGAGAAAAATAAAGTTCAATTTGCGCCAAAAAAGTGGGCAATTTGTTTTGAGACCCATCAAAACGTTCAGGAGTCATTACATGTCCTTTAGCTGGCTGTGCTGCCTGTGCAGCGTAAAATGCAGCCTGCAGCTGGTCAAAACGAGCCTTAAGCTCCTCCATCGTCTTCTTGACGTAAATTCCTAACTAGAAAAACTTTTTTCGGGCGTTGAGCAATCTGTCACAGACAGAACGCCACCAAATAAGGTTCAACACAGTTTATTAAAGTTACAGAACCAAAAATGCCCGTAAGAAACAAAGGGCTAGGCAAACACTTGCCTTCAATGTGAAAAGATACAAAAAGACTTTGCTGGAACTAAAAACGGTTCAAAAGATAAACCGGATTAAACAGGAGTTTAATCCGGGTTAAATCAAAAATGCTTACTTCAGCCTGGCACTTTAAACAAACAAAAGTTGATAAACAAAGATTCAATGAAACACAAATAACTGGCAGCAGATTCCTCTCTGCTACTCAAAAGCTACGATTGAGTAACTAAGTTGTTACTCCTCCGTGCAACGAGCGAACTCCGGGTCCAAACACATCAATCAGGGTAGCAGCGGTCAGCAGGGTCCCAATCCGGTCCAAGGTCGAAAGCCAGGTACAGACGTCTTTAGTTCACCAGTTCCACCGATAGCCACAGAAGGGATAGTCTGAAGTCGTAGTCAGTCAGTCAGTCCAGCGTCAATCCAGAGTAGACAATTAATGTCCGTCAAAAAGACGACGGAGGTCCAAGCTATCAAGATTAAACACAGGTTGCACAGCAAAAGCCCACACAGTTCCTCCCGCCGTCTATGCCCAGTGTCCTTGGTAACTTACGGATTCAGCAAACGAATCACACCCGTCTTCAGGAATTTCCCCAACAAGAGCCCAAGCGTTCGTCCAGATTACCTTGCCCAACGCAATTAGCCATTGATTCTAAACCCCATTTTATGCCAGTTCATAACTCCTCATCACTATCAGCTGCTATCCTAATTCCAGGTGCCTCATCATCATCATCCTCATCAGAGCTAAAACACCTTTGACTACGCCCCACAGCATCCCCAGCTGTGGATCCCGTTCCATCCCTCCAGCCCGTCCACGGGTCCGATCCTGCAACCCGCCAGTCGCCTCCCATGCTATCATTGCCGGTGACACCCAAATCCTCCCTCACACGAGTCCATTCCATGTCATCCTCCTCTGAGCTAACCATCTCTTCCTCCATTCCCTCGGTAAAACCCTCAAAGGAGTCTTCGTCTGTTGGTTCTGCAAATAAGTCTCGGAACCATTTCCTTTCGCGCTCCTCAAGAGAGTCTGACTCTCGAGGAGTCTTACGACCTCGTCTCCCAGTATCGGAGCCATAAGGCTCAACCATAACAGATTCCTATATAGAACATTTTAAATAAAATCCACTAATATCAAAACCATAAATGTAGAGAGTTGGCTGTATGTATAATTGGCCCTAATTAGCGATTTGACCTCTGGTTTTATATTCTTTCCTTCATAACATTCCAAACTGCAATTGGTTGCTTTTCTTCAGGCTTACCAATGTTGTCTTTTCATGGTCTTTGCACTTCTCATTTTTTGTTCTGAAATGTATTAAGCCAGCACATTTTTATTTCATGCTGTACTTGGAGATAGAACACTTACTTATCTGATTTTTTTCAAGACATACCTTATCACTGAAGCCCTGTCTAAAATTGAAGCTCCTTTTATTTGCTTAGCAAACTCAGCTCATGGAGTATTAGTACATTGGCTTTACTAGGCAACTCCACTGCACTCCGTGTAACCAGCTACTTTAAGAGCTGTCTCACCGCAATCTCTCCATAACCCAATGCTTCTGTAACAAATGATCGCAACCTCTTTTAGATTGTTCTGCTTAAATGCTCAGTCTCTAAAGTATGCCACTGGGTTTTCTCTCTTCCCTTTGCTTTTCCTTTTATTCATTTTCTCCTCTGTGTTTTAAAGTACATTACATGGCATATTTCTACCTTATTCCAGCAAGCTTCCTGTGAAACTTGAAATCATAGTGGGCAGCTAACAGTATATCTGATGAGCATCTTTGGAACCCTGGAGAAGCCACACTGATTTCCCAAAATAATCCTCAAAATAAAAAAGGAAACTAAGGTTTCTCATCACATGGACTTGGCATAAAGATTCTGCATTCAGAGGTCTGCTATATCTCCACTTTCACCATTCTTTCTGTCTATACTTTAGCTGCCCCCGATCCCTGGAAGTCTCCGCAAGATAATTTCATTTTTCTGTGTCAGGATATAAGGACATGACTAGAGACTTCGCTTCTTTCAAAGATCCTGTAAACCTGAATCAATCCATGGATTTCCTAAAGGTTTCCTATGTAAGGAATAGTCAGTGATGGTTTGCCATTGCATTCCTTGTGATCTCCTTGATGCATTTGGTATTATTTCACATTCTTCCATCCAAATATTAGCTTATCAGAAACAATTTCCTGGACTTGCTAGTCCTTTGGCTTGGTTTTAAAAGAGCTCTTATGATGGCTGAGACCCATCCATGTGGTATACAGACATTATCTGTTCTGATTTGGCAGGTAATAGTCCTGATTAGCCCTAATATATTCCAGCTGCTTTTTAAATGTCCCCATTTCTTTCCGTGCTCCTTTGTCATCACCTTAGTTCAGTTGCTGCCACATGAGTCCAGAGTGCAAAAGTATAGTTCACACTGAATTAATTCAGCAGAGGAAAGGGGAAAGGAAGAGGTAGAATCCTTCCCTTCCCCAACAATTTGGGCTATGGAATTGTCTTTTGTGGCAAGGGAAGGGCTCTCCAAAGGAGTTACAGGATAATTTATTGAAAGGAGCTGTTTTGAAAACAGATTGCATGAGGCTATTTCAGTATTTCAGAAATGCCAGCTATTTTTAATATTGAGATTAATCATTTGAAAAGAATAGCTAATCTTCAGTGATTTCCAGTTCCAAAGTGCTGATGAGTTACCTTTTATATAACAGACATGGTATGGAGTATCTCTTCCCATCTGTGCCCCCCCCCCAAAAAAAAGCAGGAAAAATGTCAGTTCCATACATCAATCATTACACATGTATGATTTACAAGATCCCGGGTTATATTCTCTCTATTCCACATACCTATCAATGTTTCACTAATTAAAATAAGGGCACTCTTAAGCACAGGGATCCTCAAACTTTTTAAAGCAGAGGGCAGTTCAAGGTCCCCCAGTTTGTTGTAGGCCAGACTATAATTGGAAAAAAAATGTGAACAAATTCCTATGCACACTTGACATATCTTATTTGTAGTGCAAAAAATAATAATAATGAAAGAGCAATGCAATATTAAAAATGAAGGCTTTTAACCAAGATAAACATACCAGTATTTAAGTAGGAAGTGTGGGCCTGCTTTTGGCTCATGAGATAGTCAGGTTAATTAGGATTGTTGTTGTTGTCTGCTTTCAAGTCGTTTCAGACTTAGGACAACTTTAAGTAAAACGTTTAGGGCGGGGCCTTGGTAAATGACTTTGGAGGAGTGAATCTGGCCCACAGGCCTTACTTTGAAGACCCCTACTTAAGCACAAGTTAATGGGGTTAAAGAACATAGTTTAACAACTCACTATTTACAATATTTCTACTCCACCTTTCTCTACCGCGAAGGGGACTCAAGATGGCTTTACAAATAGGTAGCTATTTGATGCCTTAAACACAATACAAAATTAAAATGGACGTTTAAATAGAGTAATAAAATACAATTAAAACAATTAGAGACATTTAAAAACCATACAATCACAGTTGATCAAATAATCCAGAAGCATAATCCTATATTCTGTTCCTATAGTTATTACAAGTCATTCCATATCTATTTATTGTTCATAACCTACTGCCCATAACCTACTAGACAGTAATGAGCCATTTTAAACATGCCATTACTCAGACGCAGAGATTTTTTTTATCATGTCTGAAGCGAATTGAGGCAAGTAGCTTCTAGTGTGAGAAAATCGGTCATCTTCAGAGATGTTGCCCTAGAGATGCCCGGATGTGGGGGGCTTCTCTCATGTCCCCGCTTGAGAAGCTAGAGCTAACAGACAGGAGCTCACCCCATCTCACGTTTTCAAACCGCCAACCTTCAGGCCAGCAATTCAGTCAACACAAAGGTTTAACCCATCTCACCACAGCAGATTCTAGAAGCATGTGCAATCCAATGGCACTAGGTGCACAAAGAATGATAGCCATATGCTACACTGTAGATCTAAATGCACTACATTGTCTCTATACTATTTCAAGGAGAACTGTAGGTTGTCATCTCATAGTTTTGAACAGCATTTTTCAACCTTCGGTCTGCCTGCTATTTTGGATTTCAGCCATCAGAATCTATACTAAATTGAGCTTCTAGGGAATTCCAAAACATCTGGAGGACCTAGAATCATAGAATCATAGAGTTGGAAGACACCTCGTGAGCCCTCCAGACCAACCCCCTGCCAAGAAACAGGAAAACCACATTCAAAGCACCCCCAATAGATGGCCATCTGTCCTCTGCTTAAAAGCCTCCAATGAAGGAGCCTCCATCACATTCCAGGGCAAAGAGTTCCACTGCTGAACAGCTCTCCCAGTTAGGAGTTCTTCCTCATGGAATCTCCTTTCCTGTAATTTGAAGCCAAAGTTGAAGACTGTTGATTTAGAGGGTATTTGTCCTATTTTACATTTTTATGTATTCATTTATTTTACATCTTTCCTTTATTTCAACAAAATTGGAAGAACAGATTTTGTTAAGTATAGCACAAGTTTTGTTAAGGTCAGTATTATAAGGTCTCTTATATAAGTTCTTTTGGATTTTGTGCGTACACTTACACCATGAGATATTATGGTGATGAGACCCAAGTCTAAACACAACATTCATTTATGTTTCCTATGCTTCTTATACACATCGCCTGAAGGTAATATTTTTAGTAATTGTATACATCAGTGATTTCCAAAGTGGGCGCTACCGCCCCCTGGTGGGCACTGCAGCAATCCAGGGGGGTGGTCAGGCACTTAGGAAGAGGCCCCGCCCCCAGTGTCCTGGCAGGTGCCGTAGGATAGGGATAGAAGCTCAACCATGCCTCAGAGCTCATAGCTCTGCCCATCCCAGTCCTGGCCGCCCATTTGTGGCCCTGCCCACCTTCCCCTCCCAGCCCTGCATCTTGGACTAGGGGAGAGGCTCTGCCCCACCCTCTTGAGCAGAAACCACACCCACCCCTCTAAGCCATGCCCCCTTTCCAGGGGATGCTGAGTAATATTGTTTCTGGAAAGGGGGTGGTAGGCCAAGTAAGTTTGGGAACCACCGGTGTACATGAGACAAACTTGTTACCATGTGAGAGTATAGCGGAATCAGTAGCATCCAGATAACACCATGTGCAAAAGACTCAGACCAGGCAGAGGAATTGAAATGAACAAAGGAACTTTACTCTTGCTTGTTGAGTTGAAATCAAATAAACAGTTCTGCAATCTTACAATGTCCATGTAGTTGCATAAGATCAATAACCAATCAATCAGCATCAATATATACAGCACAGCACATTCAAAACAGCTACTTGACCGTAGCTAGAGAGCCCTGTCTTTCTTCTGTGCTCTCCCTCCAAGCTCAGATTCCCAACTGTCAAACCAACTGACAAACCAAGCCATCTGCCAGCTAAGGATACATTGTTTCGAGGCGTGGCTTGCCTCTGCAAAAAGATCAGCTCCCTTTTTGCAGAGCTCTTTCTTTGCAAGAATCTTTCAAGGGATTTCTTTTACACACACACATACACATTAGCACTTTGGCGCAATAAAACTTTGTGTTTTGACCTATTAGAAAGCAAACGTGTTTGTACCTCTACCATCTATGTGAACAATTTTCAATTTTGGAGTTTTTAAGATTTTGGAATTCCAGATAAAGGATGCTCAACTATGTACCCATCTGACAAAAGCTCGGCTTCACAGTCTGCATTACCTGCAGCTTCCAAACACTTTTCAAGGGCAGTCTATTCATGGTTCATTAGAGCTGTCTAATGCTTTCTGTGATTACTAAGTGAACCAGCCGAAATCAGTCTTAAAATCATAGCCAAAATAAAAAGTAATTATTTATTAACAATTTAGCTTTGGGAAAGTTTCTCATTTTTGTTGTCCAAGCTGAAAAATTGCACAGGGAGATCATTTCATTGGGGGGGGGGGAATCAAAACTCACAAAAATATGGCTCTTGGTTTTACTTTTTAACTTAAAATTTCATATCAGGAGCTCACAGACATTCCTATTCAATATTAAATCTTGTTTGGGGCTATCTCTGCCATTGTGAAATTTGTCTAAAGGGTTGGAAAGGCAACAAAGTTAGCTACATTAAAATATCAGTTCAAGCAGACAATTCTTAATAATATATTCATGGGAGCTACTGTGATTGTATCTTGTTGGAGTGTACTTTATTTTTCTTCCTTTCCCAAGTTAAAAAAAATAATTGAAATCTAAATCTAGCTTCCAGCACTAAAAATAATGTATGCCATCACTATACAACGACAGATGACTCTAAAGGAGAGCAGGCAATAAATGTATCATCATCATCATCAACATGAATAAGAGCAATAGAACAGTGCAAGTGTGTTCTACTTAATAAAATGAAAGGCATATATTCCTCCCCAATTTATTCATTTATTTCATATCAAAAGCATTGCATAAATAAATACAAAACTGATTAAAGTAGAAGGAGCACAAGTAGCTAAATATCTTTTGACCAAAACAGGCAACAGCGACCACATTGTCTGTAGCCTCAAACAATTCTTCCTCTGTGCATGAGGCAGGACATTGCAGTCAAGCATACAGATGCAGAGTTGTCTGTTCTGCTCTCCTCCACAATGAAACATGTATACAATTCATTTCAAACCTCTCCTCCATACTGGGTCCAACCATCTATCTTTTGTGTATGGCATTTAAATTGAAGAGAAGAAGAGGGACTTCTATATCAAACTTTTCATGTTGATGTGCTTTCCCTTTTTTTTTTTTAGCGGACAAGTTGTATTTTTAAGATCTCATGTTTTCACTTATGCTTATTTCTACCATCTCCCCTGTGTCTTTTTTCCCTTGTGTGTTGTCTTTCAATTTTGAAAATGTGAGGAAAGAAAATGAATTCTTCTTAGATGTATTTTATGTAAGCAACTCTAGGAAAAGGGGGGGAAATGTTTGAAGTGAATAAGTATATCCTCTGGCTTCTGGCGCTCCATGCAGTCGTGCCGGCCACATGACCTTGGAGGTGTCTACTGACAACACCGGCTCTTCGGCTTAGACATGGAGATGAGCAACAACCTCCAGAGTTGGTCACGACTGGACTTAACATCAGGGGAAACCTTTACCTTTTATGGTTTCTGGAAAGTTTTCTTGGGGTCATGGTTTATTGTAGAGTGTCTCTTGCTTCACTAGCTGTTGGACCATTTCTAGTCACAGTTCAAACTGTTGGTCATGACATTGTTGTTGTCTGTCATCAAATCAATTTTTAATTAAGGAATGAGAGGCCTAAACAATCCCAATTTCTCAATTGCTCTGCTTACATCTCAAAAACCTAAGACCATGGCTTCCTTGAATGTGGGTGTATCCACTCTGTAGTATTAATAAAATTTGACCCCACTTTGATTGCCATGGCTAAATGCTATGGAATCATAGGAGAAGAAGTTTGGTTAGTCATTTGCACTCTTTAGCAGAAAATTCTAAAGACTTTATGAAACAGATATTTATGGTAAACTAAAGTGATGTGGGATTTCCACCTTTGTGTAGCTGTTTTAAAATTCAGATTAAAACTTAAAATTCATTGCCAACCACCAACCGCCTCTGATTATAAAGAGCAATATTTTATGCTTGGTATTCACAAGCAGATGATACAGACATGGCCCTACGCATACAGATGACAATTTAAAAGTTGTGCCTTCCATTCATTTTTCTGTCTCAGGTCCACCTGGGCCTCCTGGAGTTGTGATAGTAGAGGAAATCACAGAGACCACAGCCACTCTTTCATGGACACCTGGGGCTGATAATCACAGCCCCATAACTTCCTACAACCTGCAAGCCCGAAGTCCCTTTTCCCTTGGCTGGCAAACTGTGAAAACAGGTAAGAGACTTTTACTATAACAAGATGACTTGAATCTAGAGATTCTCCCCCCCCCCCGCCCCCGCCCTCACTACATACCTGCCTATAACGCAATGGGTTGAGTTTTGGACTACAGTTCTGAAGACCAAGATTTGAGTCCTCGCTTGGCCATAAAACCCAGCAGATGAACTTAGGTGAGTCACAACCTCAAAGGCAGGCAAGGGAAAGCTTCTGAACAAAGCTTACTGAAAAAACCCTTAGGGTCACCATAGTTTGGAAGCACTTTGAAGGTACACAACAACATCAGGCAACTGTGTACAGGATTAAGTACATTTAATAAATAAAATTCCAATTTAAAATGAATAAATATATGCCTTTGTGCTTATGCGTTAAATAGTTCACATTAATACAGTCTGTGTATCCCTTATCAAAAATGCTTGAGATCAGAAGTGGTTTGGATTTCAGATTTATACATTTTGTTTTATTTGGATTTACATAGACATATATAATCTTAGATCTGAGACCCAAATTTAAACATGAAATTCATTTATGTTTCATATTCATGTTTATACACAGTATTTTAATTTTAACAATTTTGTGCATGAAATAACATTTATGTATATTGGATTTTGAAATATTTTGGAATTCTGAATAAAGGATACTCAGTCTGGATTTGGAGATACGTAAGCTTCCATGAATTTCGTACCCATAATTGAATATACTGGTTATTTAATTTCTGGTTATTGAATCCTACTGTTATAGACCATATTGTACGTATATAACAATTTGCAAGGATCTTAAAGCATCTTTAATTGACCCATTGACTGACCATAAGATTTTTCCAACCAATGTTCACCAGTATCAGAGAAAACTGCTTCTGGTTGTATAGTTTTGAGATACCACTCATATTTACTCACTTTTCCTAGTTCCAGAAACCATCAGTGGTGACATGGAGTCTGCCATGGCTGTTGAACTAAATCCATGGGTGGAATATGAATTTAGAGTTGTAGCAACTAACAAAATTGGAACTGGAGATCCAAGTGCACCATCCAGAGTGATCCGGACAAAGGAAGCAGGTAAAAACTTGAACTAGAAAAAGGCCTTTGACATGACTGTGACATTTTAGAATTAGCCTTCACCTTTTTGTGGTTTCTGCTTTGCTAAACTAACCTGATATGATGGCAAGAATCCAGTTGGTGTCTTATGCATTATAAGCCTCATTATAATTCTATTCTGAATGTTATTAGACTCCTTTCATCGGGGTATTTTAATCTAATGATTTTATCTTATATTGCTACTATAGTTCCCCCCCCCCCCCACCTTTGAAGTTGACGGATTTGCATTGGTGGTTGTTTGATATTATTACTGTTATATAAACCTTTGTTTTAACTTCTGTTTTATCATCTTCTTGTGTTTTTAACTGTGTATATTGTTTAATGTATTTGCGCTGTTACTTTTGTAACGTTGTGAGCCGCCCCGAGTCCCCACGGGGAGATGGTGGTGGGGTATAAATAAATTATTATTATTATTATTATTATTATTATTATTATTATTATTATTATTATTTTATTATGACACAGCAAACAAGATAGATATGCTGGATTTCATATCACAAAATCACAAGTCGAACACTTCCCAAGTGTCTAGGACTGTGTGATGTATTTTCGGATGATACGCGCAGATCCCAGCAGGGTGGCCTTTTGCAGCTGGCAGATCGTAATTTTGTCAATGTCTATTGTTTCCAAATGCCGGCTGAGATCTTTTGGCACAGCACCCAATGTGCCCATCACCACCGGGACCACCTGCACTGGTTTCTGCCAGAGTCTTTGAAGTTCAATCTTGAGGTCCTGATAGCGGCTGAGTTTTTCCTGTTGTTTTTCGTCAATGCGACTGTCACCTGGGATGGCAACATCAATTATCCAAACCTTGTTCTTTTCCACAACTGTGATTTCTGGTGTGTTGTGTTCCAGAACTTTGTCAGTCTGGATTCGGAAGTCCCACAGTATTTTTGCGTGCTCATTTTCCAATACTTTTGCAGGTTTGTGATCCCACCAGTTCTTTGTTGCTGGCAGGGGGTATTTGACGCATAAATTCCAATGAATCATTTCGGCCACATAGTTGTGCCTCTGTTTGTAGTCTGTCTGTGCAATTTTCTTACAGCAGCTGAGGATATGATAAATGGTTTCGTCCGTTTCCTTGCACAGTCTGCATTTTGGGTCATCAGCTGATTTTTCGATCTTCGCCTTAATTGCCTTTGTCCTGATGGCTTGCTCCTGGGCTGCAAGGATCAGGCCTTTTGTCTCCTTCTTCAGGGTCCCATTTGTGAGCCAGAGCCAGGTCTTCTCCTTATCAGCTTTTCCTTCAATTTTGTCAAGGAACTTTCCATGCAATGTTTTGTTGTGCCAGCTGTCAGCTCTAGTTTGTAGTGTGGCTTTCTTATACTGGTTTTTTGTCTGCTGTGCTTTGAGGAGTTTCTGATTTTTGACTTCAATCAAAGCAGGTTCTTCACTTTGCTTTACATATTCTGCCAGGGCATGTTCTTCTTCTTTGACTGCTTGTTTTACTTGTAAGAATCCTCTGCCCCCTGATCTTCTAGGCAGATACAGCTGGTCAACATCACTGCGAGGGTGCAGTGAATGATGAATGGTCATGAGTTTTCTTGTTTTTCTGTCCAAATTGTCCAGTTCCATCTGTGTCCAGTTTATGATGCCAGCAGTATATCTTATGACAGGTATGGCCCAGGTGTTTATGGCCTTGATGGTGTTGCCTCCATTGAGCTTGCTTTTGAGAATTTTTCTGACCCTTTGTGTGTATTCTTTGCTGACCACAGTCTTCACATGTTCATGCTTGATGTTGTCCAGCTGTAATATGCCCAGATATTTATAGGCCTCTGGCTGGTGACACTTTATTGTTTGGCCATTAGGCATATTTATGCCCTCACTTTCAATGATTTTTCCCTTCTTCAATGCCACTGTCGAACATTTGTCCAAGCCAAACTCCATGCTGATATCAGTGCTAAAAATTCGGACAGTGTTAGTCAGAGACTGGATTTCAGTTTCCGTTTTTCCATACAGCTTCAGGTCATCCGAGATTTGTTTTTTGTAAGATTGTTGACAGAGGGATCATGGCAATAATGAAAAGCAGAGGGGACAATTATTATTATTATTATTATTATTATTATTATTATTATTATTATTATTATTATGCATGCATTGCTTCCCCTATGTAAGGAGTTGGACATATTTGTAAAATGATGAACATCTGCAGTCAGTTCAAAGTTGTGCAGGGAAATGTGCACATGCAGCCCTATTACCCATGGATATGCACTGCAATTGCTTGTGTAGCTACAATCAGGTGCATTGCACATTCTGCACTGATGTGCATTCACAGTTAGTTGACATTTTGTCTTCAATTCAGTTTAATTCATTGGACCAACATTAGAACTCAATACAAAGACTGCATAGCTCAGTTAATGCACAACTCCACATTAGTAGAGATTTATGAGAGATTTATGATGGAGCATGTCCCAGGAAGGATGACCAAAATGTTTAGGGAACTGGGTATACTTAGTGTGGAGAAGAGGATGATAAAGGGGGACAATATGGCCATGTTTAAATATTTTAAAAACTGTCATATTGAAAAAGAGGCAAACCTTTTTCCCCTTGATCATCCAGAGACTATGAAAGCCATTTGTGAACACTCTTTGGGTTTGGTCAGTCAAACTATTACAAATCTGTCTAACAGGAGCATTGTGTGGCCTATGTTTACTAGCTTGTTTGAAAGAATATCATGAGGGACTTTGTCAAAAACCTTACTTAAATCAAAGTATGATACAGTTCCAATTTCCTCCATGCAGTCACCAACCATTTCCTTGTTCTTTCTTTTGCTATGAACAAAACAATAAATGTCATTTTATTGTTTTCAACCTCTGTAGCAAGCTAAGCTCTTTGGCTTTTCTGATTTTCTCTCTACACGTGTTGGCTATTTTTTTGAATTCCTCATTGGTGATTTCTTGTATATCTCACTTTTAAATCTTAGCTTTTAAGTCCATGCTCTCATTACATCTCAAATAGACTACTGCAACGCGCTCTACATGGCGTTGCCTTTGAAGACTGGAAGCTTAAAGTAGTCCAACGGGCGGCAACCAGGCTAATTACCGTAGCTGCATACAGTGAGCGCACAACTCCCCTGTTGTGTCAGCTCCATTGGCTGCCAGTCTGCTACCGAGTGCAATTCGAAGTGCTGGCTTTAGCCTATAAAACCCTAAACAGTTCCGGCCCAGCTTATCTGTCCGAATGTCTGTCTCTCTATGAGTTAGCTAAAACACTAAGATCTACTGGAAAGGCCCTGCTTTTGGCCCCACATCTTTAGCAGGTGCAATTGGTGGAAATGAGATACAGGGCCTTCTCGGTGGTGACCCCTCAGCCATGGAACTCCCCTCCCCAATGATATTTGATTGGCTTTCTCCCTCCTGGTCTTTAGGGAAAAAAAGTTTAAACCTGGCTGTGGTGCCAGATGTTTGGTGAGTAGCATAACTATAGTGCAATATCCTTTTACAGTCACTGACATAAGAAGCAATTGGACAATGACTAAGGGACTGGTGCTATGTTTTAACATTTTTAACTGTTTTAATTGTATTTATATGTTATTTGATTTTAACAGTTTAATTGTGTTATGTATTTTTTGTGTATTTGTGGCATTGAATAATTCTCAAAATTGGAAACCACTCTGATTCCCCCTAGGGGTGAAATAGAACAGGGTAGAAATATAGTAAATAAATAGTAAATAAATAGCTCAGTTGAAAGTTCTTTAGTCATTCATCCTGGTTTCTGGTTGTAATTTGTAATTAGATTTACTGCCAGGAATGGGGAAATTAACTGTGTAGTTGTCTGCCTTGGAATATGCATCCTGACTTGAACTCTTGGGGGACACTATTTGCTTTTTCCACCTCAGATAGCAAAATGTTTTAAGTCGCCCCAGTTGTTTTAGTGCCAGTCCCCCGGGGATTTGAAGCTTTTTTTCCCCCTTGTGTAACTGTTTTTGTTTAGCCTTTTCTGTATATTATTTTAATTTATATTGTTATTTGTCCTTAGAGGGGTCCATAAAATGATGGAGAAGCAGACCATAAATATTTTGATTAATAAATAATGTGTTTAACGATCTCTGGTTTGTTACACTCCTTAGTAACATGTATCTCCTCCCCAAATGGTCCTGAGAAATCACATGGAATAACTGATTCTCACATGGTAGTTTCTAAATAATATGTTTGTTGCTTAAATAAATTTATATTAGATTTTAACAGTTGGTTTCATTCAATTAGCTTTGCTCTGGTTCCTAGACAATTACGCACCTGGTAAATTAAAATGCAGCACTATGTCGGCTCTCTTGCTTATCAGTGTGACATTTTAACAAGGCTTTAGTCACTAAGGGCTGGTTTTTACGATATGCCTGCCATGTAGAAACTACTGGAAATGCTTCTGAGCAGTAGAGGTTTCCTCCTGGGAGAAGCATTCATTAATGTTGCAATATTCGTGCTTTCTAAGACACATTTTAAAATTGCTTCTAATGTTTCATTATTTTGTATGTTTGCTTTGCAAATTGCAATTATATTGTTGTTTTAGTTACCATTTAGCTGTATAAATATTGTTTATTACATTTCAATCCCATACAATGGGCTGAAAGCTGATGGTGACAGGAAGCAGATTTGACTTGGAAAGCCCTCCTGGAATGCTCCTATAAACTTCTTTAAGCTCTGTAAAACAAGTCTGAGGTTTATTTTGACATCTCATCATCCCTTACTATTGGCTATGGCTGATGGTAACTGCAGTCCAGCATCTAGCATGCCACACAATCTCTACCTGTCTTTTAAAGAACATGATACAAAGAGTAGCATATAAATATCCTCAACTTATTTCATGGTTTGGATCACTGCTTATAGAATTGCTATATAATGTCAACTCTCATAATAACTCTGAAAATAACTCTGCGAGATACTGATTTGTCCAAGAATACTTACTAGGCCAACTCTGGTTTCCAAACCATACTCAACATTCTTTGTTGTTATGGTTATTACTGTCTGATCGATTTCAACTTATGTCAAGACTATGAATAAGAGAACAACCCTCTTTCTTGTTATTGTTATTACTATCAGATCGATTTCAACATACGCCAAGCCTATGAATAAGAGATCTCCAAGATCCAAGTAAAGTCTTGCACATTTAGGGCCATGGCTTCCATGATTTAATCAATTCCACCTGTAATGTGGTCTTCATTTTTTTTCATATTGCTTTAGCTTAGCCATCTTTGCTTCTGGTAAGAATCCAGGATTGATAATCTATGGTCATTATTTCTGTCTTGTTACTAATTTGCTGTGAACATGATCTTGTGCTTTCTTCTTTATCAGTAGCCATTCCAAGTGTTTAGTTATTGTTAAGCAATATGGTGTAGTCTTATATTATTGATGAATTTTCACACCTCTAAATCTAATCTTGCTTTTTGTATAACATGTTCCACATACAAATTGAATACATTGTGTGGTAAAATGTAACCCCTTTGACCTCCTTCCCAATGAAAATCCAGTCTGGGTTGCTGTGGCCATGTTCCACTGGTTCCAAAAACCAGCCAGTTTCTTCACATTGTGTTCTCACAGTAGCTCTTGTCCAGAGTATAGGTTAAAAATCAGGACAATCTAATGTTGTATTCCAGTTTCTTGTAGAGCATTTTATACTTTCTCATGATCTAGGGCTTTATGGTAATCTATAAAACACAGATTGATTTCATTTTGCCATTCTTTGTCGCTCTGCCAAATATGTTGGGGTGTAAATCTTTGCATATTTGATTCTCTCAAGGAATAACAAAAAGGTTAAAAGTGAGATTGTGAAAGCTCTTGCTCATTTTATAATATGTGAAATTTTCGTTTAATTTTAATTTGTACACAATATGCCCGATTTCTCAATACATGATAATTTTGAGATTTCTGATGTTGCTCTTGCACTCATAAGTGTCATTGTTCAAATCAGAATGTTTTAGTTCAAGATGAGAAGGCTGAGGAGGCAGACAAAAATAATACAAAGGAAGAGAACAATCTGGGGAAAATTGAATGTCTCACCTTAGAGTTAATTTTGTGTTAAATCTAATTCCCAAGTGTGAAAAAATGAGGGAGAAGTCCATTCTAAATTATCTCACTTGTATGGTTTCTCACAATCCTTACCTTCATGTTGGATTCATACAGCATATGGCCTGAGTTTATTTTTACACTTATATTGCTATTGCATTCTTTTCACATTCTCTCTGTAAATGAGTCAGGTAACTATACAATAAAAAGCTAAGTTGTTTTAAGTGTGGTTGTGACACAGCTTTTCAGAGCTTTGAAAAAATCTTTTTGGTGATTAAAATTCTAGGAGTTATGGGCAAAAAAAATGTGGTTTTTTTTCCTACCCAGTTGCTATTTTGTATGAAGCCATACCATTTTAGTTTCTGCTAATACTGCAAATTTCATATTTTTACTACTTCTATGTACAAGGTCAGTTTTATAATCGAACTGTTCACCAGAACCTTAAGACCGTTTTCCCAGACCTAATAGAAGCTGCTTGCAAATGGGTCATAACTTAGAAGAAAGCCCTTTGAGACCCAATCCAGAACTATATTTTATTTTTCTTTGCTTTAAAAATGGTACCTGAAAGTTAACCAGAGGTTCAACTTCTTTCCAACAATGAGAACAAGCTGTGTACTTTGCTCTGTTACAGTCTTATGGGAAAGAAGCAAAACAACATTAAAAATACATGAGTACCTCCACCGAAAAACATGTTTGGAAAAGGTTTTACCATCCACCTTAGGATGTAGATGGCTCCTCGGCACCATATGTAGTTGTTCGATCAAATGCAAAGACCTAACAGGTTAGCCAGGCAGCACAAATCGAGGAGGACACAAACACAGAGCCAGAAGCTTTCTGCAGGTAATAGGTTGCATCCCAGTGCCCATGTTCTCTCAGAGATATGAATGCATATCCTGCAATTTAAAGGGCAAGTTCTGTGTTTTAATGGGCCAGATGTGATTTAAGCTGTGAGTGCATAATTTTCACACTAGCTTGGGTTTTTAAATTTTCATGACACTGGTTGCTCTAATTTTATATAGATATTCCTCCATCTAACTGCAGTTGTTTTGCAGACAGAAGATCTTATGTTATCTTCTGCCTTCATAATTTAAAAAGAAACACTCAATTGGACCTTTTATTTGCTTCCCTGCCCTCTTAGTTGAGATTATTGATTGGTTCATTTTCATGTAGATTCATTCCCATTTCTCAGAATTAATTCAAATCTTCATGGAATATTTAAATATTTCATTATGACAGTAGCTATCAGACCTATTTTTATGCTTTAGACATATTACTCAAATGGAATTAATTTCCCAAAAATTAGCAGTCCTCATTTTCTTATATATTTGTATCTCACACAAATGCATGAACTGTCCATCTTTTCCCAAGAAGTCCAGATTTCTTCTCTGTTTCCAGACACAATTCAAAATGCTGGTTCATGCAGCATCTGGGGTTTAGGCATGATAATTATTCATTTTTTCTGAAAATAGGTTGCCTCACAATTAGGATCATTAAGTTCAGTCTCGTGGGGAAAATGTCTTACTGGATGGAAAGTATTTCAGAAAATATTGGGAGGGTATCACTTTAAAATGTATTTCAAGTGTCATGATTTCATTAAGGAATATGACATGACATTCTTGCAAACAAACCAAAAAATCTTGGGTAGACAGTGCTACTGGATTTATCATTGGCTAAGCAACCAAACCCAAAGAGTGTTCACCAATGGTCCCTTTTCATCCTGGAGAGAAGTGACCAACAGGATGCCACGGGGTTCTGCCCTGGAATCGGTGCTATTCGACATCTTTATCAAGGCATGCTTACCAAATTTGCAGATGTCACCAAATTAAGAAGGGTAACTAAAACTCCAGGTGACTAGATCAAAAATGATGTTACCATATTGAAGAGATGAGTAAAAAAAATTAAAAATGAACTTCAACTGGTGTCACGACCCAGGCTGCAGAGCACCAATAACCATACACAGAGGCCAGAATCTATCTAATATCTTTATTAAGGAAATATATAAAGTCAATAAAAATAAGTGTAGAATGTAGTTCAGAAGAAGACCTTTCAGGAAAGGTCAATTATAGTCCAGGAAAACAATGTCCAATATAAAATATTAAGGTCCAAAGTTGTAATCCAATAACCGAAACACTCACTTTGCCAAGCAAAGTGAGGGGAGATGACAAGGTTCTTTAGTCCAAGGAACTTGAGGCAAGGCTAGGAAGTAAACTTGATTCTTGGAACACAAGGCTTGATACAAGGCAGCAAGGAACGAGGAACAGGGACAAAATCCGTGGTAAAATACTTGGCAAGGTCCTGAAGACAAGGCTGAGTCCTAGGAAGCAAGGCAAGGTCCGTGGAGGTAAACAAGGCTGGAAACGTGAACGAAGGCTTGGAACCGGGAACGTAGGCTTGGAAACAGGAACGAAGGCTTGGAAGCGGGAGTAGCGCTGTCCACACACAACCTACTCCAGTTGCTGACGAATTGACTCCGCAAGATTCCTTTGGGGCAAGGAACCTAAATAGGGTCTCGTTTTCCCACCAAAGAACACTTCTCTGGGGAATCAGAACCGAAAGTCAATCTCTGTGTCCAGATGCATGACTCCCTAGAATTTCTCATGGAAGCAGTCTTAATCAGCTGAATGCTTGGCTGCGATTCTCAGGCTTCTGCGATTAGCCTGTTGAACTCCTTTTTGTTGTTGATAATAACTACGGCGAGAAAATGGGGGAGATTTTGACTCAGGGCTTGTTTGGCAGATTTCTGGAAGACAAACCTCCTGCAGGTGCAAAGGCTCCAGTTCTGGCTGGGAAAGTTCCAATTCTGGCTGAAATGGTGGAAAACCCAAGTTTTCCTCTTCATCTGCCACAACAGCGCTAGGAACGGGACTACATGGCCCATGAGTCATCACACTATCCCCCTCCCCAAGCCCCCTCTCAAAATAGGGCTCTCTCCCCGAGGCGCGAGGCCGCGGCTTGGTGGGGTAGGTCTGATGGAAGCGGCGGGTTAAATCGGGGGCATGGACTGTGGAAGCGTCTTCCCATGAGCGTTCCTCGGGGCCAAAACCCACCCAGTCAATGAGATATTGCAGGCGGCGGCGGTGAAAGCGAGAATCCAAAATGTCCTGAACCTCGAACTCCTCCTCCCCATCCACCAAAACAGGAGGGGGGGCCGGCCGGTCTGCATCAGGGCGCACACCATCCGCCGGAAGGAGCAGGGAGCGATGGAACACTGGATGAATGCGCATAGAGCGCGGAAGTTGGAGTTTGAAAGTCACGGGGTTAAGTTGCGCCACCACCGGATAGGGACCAATGAAACGGGCATCTAACTTCCGGCAAGGGCGATGGGAGGGCAAAAAGCGAGTGGACAGAAGAACCCGGTCTCCTACCTTGATTTCGGGGCCCGGCTGGCGATGTTTGTCAGCGTGGCGTTTATAGTCCTCCTTGGCTTGGTCTAGTTGTTGGAGCAAAAGTTGTTGCACCGCTGTGAGTTCCTGCAGCCAGTCCTCTGCTGCGGGAACTTCTGAGGTTTCAACAATAGAAGGGAAGAAACGTGGATGGAAGCCGTAGTTTGCAAAGAACGGGGTTTCTTTAGTTGAAGCCTGGACACCATTGTTATAGGCAAACTCTGACAGCGGTAACAGGGAAGCCCAATTGTCCTGCTGATAGTTTACATAACAGCGAAGGTATTGTTCCAGAGTGGCATTGGTGCGCTCAGTTTGCCCATCCGTTTGGGGATGGTGAGCCGAAGATAAACGAGAGTCTATGCCCAATAGTTTTTGTAGTGCTTTCCAGAAACGAGAGGTGAATTGAGACCCACGGTCTGTGACCAAACTCTTGGGCAAACCATGCAATCTGAAAACATGCTGAAGGAAATAATCTGCAGTCTCCTTGGCCGTGGGGAGGCCATCGCAGGGAATGAAATGGGCTAGCTTGGTAAAAAGGTCCACCACCACTAGGATCGTGGTGAATCCACAGGAAGGTGGTAGATCAGTGATAAAATCCGCAGAGATTATTTCCCATGGACGAGATGGGGTAGGAAGGGGTTGCAGAAGCCCTGAGGGCTTTTCTCTTCTTGTCTTGGAGCGCTGGCATACTGGGCAGGAATTGACATATTTTTCCACATCCTTGCGGATCTTGGGCCACCAGAAATCTCTTAGGATCAAATGCATGGTTTTAAATAGTCCGAAATGCCCTGCTGGCTTGCAGTCGTGACACAGACGAAGTGCCTTTTCCCTGCCCGGTCCTGGAGGGATGTAGACATGGTTTCTATAGCAAAGTAACCCATCCTTAAGCGAGAAGGGAAACTGTAGTCCTTGGCGAAGTTGGTCCTGAGCCCAGGCATCTGCTTGTTGACTGGCCCTGATTTCCTGAGCACAAAGGGGCCCTGGAGTAGAGGGAGCTGAATCAATTAGAGTGGATTTGGTATTTCCCACAGTGAGCGTGGCAAAGTTCTCGGGCTGCAGCAGTTGGGATTCAAAGGTCTCTTTGCGCCCTGCAGCATATTCCGGTTTCCGTGACAGTGCATCTGCTTGCTTGGTCTGGGCTGGGGTTACATAGTGGATTTGGAAGTTGAAACGCTCAAAGAATAAAGCCCAGCGTTGTTGCCTCTGATTTAGCTTGCGGGCAGTTCTTAGATGCTCTAGATTCCGATGATCAGTATGGACCTCAATGGGAAATTTGGCCCCTTCTAACCAATGTCTCCAAGTTTCAAAGGCTGCCTTTATGGCCAAAAGTTCCTTTTCCCAAATAGTATAATTTCTCTCTGGTGCGGTCAGTTGACGGGAGTAAAAGGCACAAGGGTGAAGATGATCTCCCACTGGTTGTAAGAGTACAGCCCCAATTGCCACATCGGAGGCGTCCGCCTGTACGACAAAAGGGGTTTCAGGATCTGGGTGCTGAAGGATTGGCTGGGACGTGAATAATTTCTTTAGCTGCTGGAATCCTTTCTCTGCTTGCTCTGTCCAGCGGAAAGGCTGCTTCCCACGGATGCAGCTGGTGATTGGATCAGACCAGCGGGCAAAGTCTGGAATGAACTTGCGGTAGTAGTTCGCGAACCCCAAGAAGCGTTGCACCTCTTTCTTGTTGGTTGGCGCCCGCCATTCCAATACTGCTGAAACTTTTGCCGGGTCCATGGTGAGCCCTAGTGGCGAGACACGATATCCCAGGAAATCTACCTCTTGTAGATCAAAAGCGCATTTTTCCAGCTTGGCATAAAGTCCATGATCCCGCAATCGTTGTAACACCATTCTAACGTGGTTCTCATGTTCTGATTGTGATCTAGAAAACACCAAAAAATCGTCCAGGTAGATAATCAAGAACCGGTCTAGATAATCCTGAAAGATATCGTTGACAAAATGTTGAAACGTTGCGGGAGCTCCACACAAACCGAAATTCATGACCAGGGTTTCGAATAAACCGAATTTAGTCTGGAAGGCGGTCTTCCACTCGTCCCCTTCCCTGATGCGAACTAGATTATAAGCTCCTCGAAGATCCAGTTTGGTGTAAACCTTGGCCCCTCGAAGCCGGTCTAATAGGTCCGAGATCAAGGGCAGGGGATACCGGTTTCGCTTAGTGATATTGTTCAATGCTCTATAGTCCACCACCAAGCGTAGGTCCCCTGACTTCTTTTTTACAAACATCACTGGGGAAGCGGCTGGGGATTGAGAGGGTCTAATAAACCCCTTGCGGAGGTTTGTCTCTAAAAACTCCCTGAGAGCTTCTTGCTCCGGTTCAGTCAGGGAGTAGAGGTGTCCTCGCGGGATCGGGGCCCCCTCCACCAAGTCAATGGCACAGTCATAAGGTCTATGCGGGGGTAGTCTCTCGGCTTCTTTTTCATTGAATACGTCCCAATACTCTGAGTACTTCTTGGGCAAGGTGATGATGGGTTCAGCGTCTGTGGCATGGCAGACCTTGGCTACAAGACAATGGTTTTGGCAATATTTTGAAGCAAACTGCAGTTCTCTGTTGGACCAGGAGATGTTTGGGTCGTGGAGTGTCAGCCATGGGATTCCCAAAATCACAGGGAAGTGGGGAACCTCGGTAACAAAGAAGGAAATCTCTTCCATGTGTTCCCTTATCCACATTCTGGTGGGTTCTGACCACTGGCTTACTGGACCTGTCTTGAGGGGGCGGCCGTCTATGGCCTGCACCACACGGGCGTTCTTGAAATCGTGATATTGTAATCCCAGAGAGTCGGCATACTCTCTATCAATGAAATTGTTTGTGGCTCCTGAGTCTATCATGGCATGGATCATGACGGGTCCTTTTTTCGCTGACCACAAGGTGACCACTAGGAGAAATGGGACCCCGGTTGGCGGCTCTTGAGTGGGGTTTTTGACTGGGTTGGCGAGCCTCTCTACGCCCGGTCGCTGGCTTCCCCCGCCGGCTTCACGCCAGCCGCCTCAGACGCCTTCGTCTCCGTGGAGGACGCCGCCGCCAGACGGGCGGCGGGCTTCCCTTTGGCCGGGCACTCTCTGGCAAAGTGGCCCCCGTTCCCGCAGTACCAACAGAGATTTAGGTGTTGGCGGCGGGCCTTCTCGGCAGCATCTAATCTGGGTCGCACATTGCCCAGCTGCATCGGCACCTCCTCGCTTCCTCTGGGGTATGGGGCTGGTGGCGGGGGTCTCCACACTGGACGCGGCTGGACACCGGTGGGAGCGGGAGGTTTCGCTCCAGCCCTGCCGCTCTGGCCTCGGATCCATTGCTTTCTGTTGGCAAGCATGACTTCAGCCCGTAAACATTGTTCAATGAGTCCTTCAAGGGAGTGTGGAGGATCCACCTTGGAGATTTCCTCCAGCATCTCGATGTTGAGACCCTCCCGAAATTGTCCTCTGAGGGCTATGTCGTTCCAGCCGGTGTTATGGGCCAGCACTCGGAACTCGGCTATGTACTGGGACAAGGGTCTGTCCCCTTGGGAGAGGCGCCGGAGTTTGTGGCCGGCTGCCTCCAAATTGTCTTCGATCCCCCAAGTCGCCTTAATGTGATCCAAGAAGTGTTGCGCTGATCTTAGATGTGGGGAGACTTGGACGAACAGTGCCGTCGCCCAGTTGGCCGCTGGCCCGTCTAGGAGACTGTAGATCCACGCCACCTTGATGTCTTCTTGGGGAAACTCGGCATTACGGGCCTCTAGATAAGCCTGGCATTGGCGACGGAAAACATGAACCTTAGAAGCTTCTCCAGAAAACTTGGTTGGCAACGCCAGGGCCGGGAGACGGATTCCGCGTTCCTTCAATCCCCTTATTTCTCCCTCCTGCACATTGAGCTTATCACGGATGCGGTCCACTTCATCCTTGTCGATGGTGTAGCTGAGTGGCTGGGCCCCCGGTCCGGCTCCGGTAGACATTCTGGCCTAGGTTAATTGGTGCTTAGGGTGGCGGAGTCAAACTGTCACGACCCAGGCTGCAGAGCACCAATAACCATACACAGAGGCCAGAATCTATCTAATATCTTTATTAAGGAAATATATAAAGTCAATAAAAATAAGTGTAGAATGTAGTTCAGAAGAAGACCTTTCAGGAAAGGTCAATTATAGTCCAGGAAAACAATGTCCAATATAAAATATTAAGGTCCAAAGTTGTAATCCAATAACCGAAACACTCACTTTGCCAAGCAAAGTGAGGGGAGATGACAAGGTTCTTAGTCCAAGGAACTTGAGGCAAGGCTAGGAAGTAAACTTGATTCTTGGAACACAAGGCTTGATACAAGGCAGCAAGGAACGAGGAACAGGGACAAAATCCGTGGTAAAATACTTGGCAAGGTCCTGAAGACAAGGCTGAGTCCTAGGAAGCAAGGCAAGGTCCGTGGAGGTAAACAAGGCTGGAAACGTGAACGAAGGCTTGGAACCGGGAACGTAGGCTTGGAAACAGGAACGAAGGCTTGGAAGCGGGAGTAGCGCTGTCCACACACAACCTACTCCAGTTGCTGACGAATTGACTCCGCAAGATTCCTTTGGGGCAAGGAACCTAAATAGGGTCTCGTTTTCCCACCAAATAACACTTCTCTGGGGAATCAGAACCGAAAGTCAATCTCTGTGTCCAGATGCATGACTCCCTAGAATTTCTCATGGAAGCAGTCTTAATCAGCTGAATGCTTGGCTGCGATTCTCAGGCTTCTGCGATTAGCCTGTTGAACTCCTTTTTGTTGTTGATAATAACTACGGCGAGAAAATGGGGGAGATTTTGACTCAGGGCTTGTTTGGCAGATTTCTGGAAGACAAACCTCCTGCAGGTGCAAAGGCTCCAGTTCTGGCTGGGAAAGTTCCAATTCTGGCTGAAATGGTGGAAAACCCAAGTTTTCCTCTTCATCTGCCACAACAGCGCTAGGAACGGGACTACATGGCCCATGAGTCATCACAACTGGGAAATGTCAGGTATTACTCTTAGGCAGAAAATGCAAAGATATAGGATGGATGACACACTGTTCGGCAAAAATACATGTGAAAGGAATCTAGAAGTTTCAGGACTTGTCTACACTTACTTTAAAAAATCATACTTACCTAACTGCTGCCTCAGTCCTGACATACAAACATAAGATCCCTTTAGCAGTGAAAATACTTCTTTTAGGTTTTCATGTACTATTCCAAAACATACTTCTCAATCTACAGTTTCCATATTTTGCTCAAATTTCCATCTAGACTGGGATGTTTCCTGAGCAATCACTTCTGTTTTCTCTGCACAACAGTAACGTACAAATTTTGCATAGAACAAGTAGTAAATTGCAAATTGGCTTCAAATTCATGGAATTTTTCCTTCCTGCTTTTTTGTAGAGGGAAGGAGATTGCAAAATCTACTTGTTGCTTCCTTTTGGAAGAAAATTGGTGAAGAATTATATCCCTGTGACTTACTAGGGTTGGAAACACTCTGCTTCAAAATGTACGACCACTAAGCCATAAAGTTCACTGTGCAATGCTGGCCAACCTCTCCCATACTACCTCCCGCCTATTTTGTGAGAGAAATGTGTAAAAGGAAGCAATATATATATAGTGCAGATGCTTCTCCACATTTCTGACTTTTACTTTTGCAGATTTGACTTAAAATTTCATCTCTTTAGGAATCTCTTGGTCTTCCAATGTTGGCCTATAGTCATTTTCTAGAGGAAGTTTTCCATACAGCCATGCTTGAGGATCTAGAAATTCCTAGAGAGATGTTTTAGATACTATCTAAAAAAAATAGCAATGTCTTTATTCTTTTTTTCCACTTTCGCTAGAGTCCTCTACTCCACTGAAAGTGACTCTAACCATAACAAAGTGGAGGGCTGACTGTATTCCATGTGAGATTTTATCAATGCAGAATATTTTATTGCTAACTTTTGCATTATTGGAATTATCATTTGTATGCCACTTTTGCAACATTCAGTCATGGCTCATATTCTATTTGTTGCAAACATTGAGAAGGTAAGCATGGCAAATTTGGTGAGAATTCACTTGTTGGTCAAAACAGGAGCTCAGGAATTTAATTAATGGGATTAACATAAGAACTGACTTATACAATCAGCCCTCCATATCTATAAATTCTGCATCTGCAGATTCAACCATCTATGGCTTGAAAATATACCTTCCTGCAACAAAAGAAATTTAAAAAGCAAGCCTTGATTTTCCCATATAATGGAACTTGAACATCTACAGATTTTGTTATCCACATTGGATGCTGGAACCAACCTCCAGCAGATAACAAGTTGCCTCTGTAATTGAGTAGTTGCTTTATGAGGTCTTCTCTAACTGGGATCAGTAATTGGATTTAGACCTGCTCTTTGAATCAAATCTACACAAACAGATAAGCTAGCACTTGTTACATTGCATGAGATGTTGCTTCCCCACAATTTAGTGACCCCCACATCCTCATTATTGTAAAAATAACTTCAAATTACATTTGCATTGCAGAGGCAACAAAGTTATCTCTTGTCATGGTACAATGATAATATTACATTGTTGTGGTCTCAAATCACCATTTGGCCATGGACGCCCACTGGATGACATTGGGCAAATCACATTTTCTCAGCCTCAAAGGAAAACAAACCCACTCTTGTCAAATCTTAGCAAGAAAACCCCTTGATAATTTTGTCATATGGTTGCCGTAAATCGGAAATGACTTAAAGGCACTCAGAAACAAATACTTTCATAACAAGAAAAAAAAATGAAATAATTACAACTGGTAGTTTTCAGGTCCTGGTATACAAGAACTGTCAATGCTGAAGCATTGGAGTTGGAAAATACTTAAACTTCCGCCAACACTCTCTAAGACCAAAAGAAAACAAAACAAAACAAGCAAGCTGGGTTGGTTTTCCCTCTCATGTGGTGGTCAACCATAACTATGCAACCATAGTTTTGTGGATTTTAGCACGCACATTGAGATCATAGTTTCATATTATCTATATACATGTCAATAAATGAAGTCATTGCATTTGTTGAAATCCATTGAAGCAAGTGACAGATTTATCAAATATGTCAGTCAGGATGTCTGCAGCTGACAAGCTGGTTAGCTATTGCTGCAAGTTCCATATTTTTGTTGTTATTTAGTTCTTAGACTTCTGATGTTCATGTCAATGTTTTAAATAAGACAATGAGTGCCACTTGAGTTTTCAATGTTTACTGTCATTTAGAAGATTAATACTGTATTTGTATGTGCTTGCATTGGAATGCAATTTGGAAAACCTGTCTTCCAATTATTTTTACCAAAATTGTTCTTTTTTGGAAAACTGTCAAAACATACATATGTGATGAACTCATCAGTTTAAGGATGGTGCTGAGCATTTAAAAAAGATAGGCTTCTGGAATTAGAATTCCCATATCCAATTCTGTGTATTTATCCTTTTCCTCACCCATAGCACATGTAGTGATCTGGAAGGCCTGATCCTGTTCAGTTTAGGTTAGCTGAATACACTTGAGTAAAATTAATGCACTTAGAATTCAAGTTGTAGCTTTGTTGATGACATTTGGATGGGAAAAGAGTGGAGAAACAGAAATAGACCAAGAAAGTGGTTTCACATCCAGCCCAGCTATGCAATTACACTAGCAGGTTTGGAGGAGGTTGCTCCCATTCCTCCCCCCCCCCCCGCCCCACCCAAAGAATGAACCAAGAGAAAGAATCATGTTCTCAGATCAAGTGTCTTATCAACATCCTACCTCACACTACTTGCATCTCTGTTTGTTGTAGTACTTAAGGCCTTCATAAAGAATATACAGAACTGAAAGTCCAATAAAGTCATGAGCATCGAAGGCTTTCATGGCCGGAATCACTGAGGTTTTGTGTGGGTTCTAGGATGTATGGCCATGTTCTAGCAACATTTTCTCTTGATGTTTCACATTCGGAGGATCCTCTAAAGACGCCAACTACAGATGCAGGTGAAACATAAGGAGAAAATGTTGCTAGAACATGGCCATATAGCTTGGAAACCACACAACACCTCAAAGTCATGGAGTACTTAAACTATAAAGCAAGCGATCATATACACATGTGGTTACAGTTTAATTCCTATATCCTGAACACACAGAGGAAACAGGAAACCATGGATAATGGTGAACCCTATTCAAATAAATGACTTCCACCAGAAGTTCTCAGTTTTACTGTATCAGGAGACCATTTTAGAGCTATAAGCATTTTCTATTTCCCTAGGCTGAATTGATTTAGGTCTACCTTTCCCATATCTCCTCCTCCCCAATATTACTCCTATGGTGGCCCCTTGGCCCCTCAGCTACCAGAACCCCCCCCCCCTCCACTAATATGCCTTACCCATGGCCTTCTGCCCAGGAGCCAATGGTAATTGTTTAGTTTAATAGTTCACCATCAACAACTGACACTTCTCCCCTACCTTCCCCCTCTCCCGCTCTGCAATTTCTAGTCCCTGCCAACCCCTCAATTCACAAAGTGAAAGTACAGTATTAAATATGGGGGTTAAGGAGCAGCATGGGAAAGTGCAAGGCAGAATTGTGCAACAAATTATAGTCAATGAGGTAGTTCATCAGTGAGGCAGATTTGTCAAGTGCCAGTAGGTAAAACAAATAATACAAATAGTTATTACTTTATAGCAGCAACACAATTGGTTCTATTGGGTAGTGAGGGACCCAACAAAGGAATGGCCAATACATAGAATGATCTAAGTAGCAAAGATGGTGGCACATGGGTGAAGATGGACCGTGGGCGATGGTACATCCCTCCTGCACTAGCAGCAATAGCTGCAAGACAGCACAGGAGAGCCCGAGGCCCAAGTTCAAGCGGCCAGATTGTGGAGCAACCAACCATGATCCACCCGCAGTGGAGGTGGCAGAGACAGAGGCTGAACAGCCCAAGCAGGTCCCAACACCAAAAGCCTGGTTCCCAAGTCCAGACAATCCACAGCTGTGAAGCCACTTCCCAGCAGAGCCACTACCAGCAGAGACAATGTGGAAGGCACACAAAGGCCTCCCAATCCAGACAACAATAGCAGCAAAGCAACAGAGGATCCGTCCGAGCAGCGGAGGGGAGGACACGATGGAAAAGCCAAAGAAATCAAGGCGACCCAGGAGCTCATGCAGGAACAAGCAGTTTGATTGATCAAGGCCACCAGCCTTGTTTCAAAATTTACCAATAATAAGGAATATCAAAATTTTTAATGAATGGAAAAAAGAAATCATGAAATTTATATGGAAAGATAAAAAACCAAGAATTAAATTTAAAATAATGATAGATTCGAAAAAGAGGGGAGGCTTCGGCCTTCCAGATCTAAAACTGTATTATGAATCTTGTGCCTTACAATGGATTAAAGACTGGTCAAATCTTTAAAAAGTTAAAATATTAACCTTAGAGGGCTTTGACTTACATAAAGGATGGAACTCCTATCTTTGGTAGGTCAAAGTTAGAAAAAAAATCGGAAATCATTTTATTCAATCCTCACTCATTAAAGTCTGGGAGAAATATAAAAGAAATTTATATACCAAGACACCAATGTGGGTATCACCATTGGAAGCCAATCAAAGAAGGTTGTTGGGTTGGTTTAAATGGCCGACCTATAAAGATATTTTAGTAAAAAGAAATGATGCTCTAAATAAAAACGCAACAAGAAATCTCTCAGCAGTTTAAAAATGTATCATGGTTCCAATATAGGCAAATTAAGGATACTTTGAAATTGATAAAAAAAATGGATTTACAGAGAAGAAGCTATTTTGGGACATAGTATTGGTTATGGATAAGAAACAGAAGAGATAAAACACTCCATGATTAGATGGGCAAGAAATATTGGAAGAACTATTAATTTGAAAGAATGGGAACAAATCTGGAGAAAACGTTTAAAATATACATATGCAACAGATTTAAAAGAAAATTGGCTTAAGATGCTCCACTGCTGGTATATCACACCAAAAAATTAGGAATAATGTATAAGAATGTTGATTTAAAAAATGTTGGAAATGCAAAATACAGGAAGGCTCATACTACCACATGTGGTGGTCTTGTGAAAAAACAGCAGACTATAGGAAAATGATACCTAATGAATGTAAAAAGATATTAAAAATCGATTTCCTGATGAAACCTGAAATCTACCTTTTAGGAATGTTTGATCTGGAATTTTTAAAGGATTCTAATAAGGATAAACTGTTCACCTTTTTTGCAATAGCAGCCAAAATGGTTTTTGCTATATTCTGGAAACAAGAACTAATCCCTACCAAGACACAATGGATAGATAAAATTATGGAAATAAAAGATATGCACAAATTGACATTTATGCTGAAGCAGAGCAACGTAAAAGGAATTAAAATGACAGACTGGACAATGTCTGAGGATTATATAAACAAGGATGACAAATAAGCAACATTAAGAAGGACTAGGGTTATAAAATTGAGGAAAATATTTTGCAAGTTTATCATACATAAAGTCAGGGAATAACTCCAATAGTTCTATTAATGGGCAAAAGGAAGATGAATGGAAGTCTATAATATTTTATTTTTATTTACATAGATTTTTTTCTGATCTTTTTTTCTTCTTCTTTTTAGGGGGTGGGAAGAGTATGCTTGGGTGTGGACTTCTTTGACATTCTCCCCATCTTCTTCTTATTTCTATATGCAATTTGTTCTCACTCTTTCGCTGTACACACTATAGAAAATTTCAATAAAATTATTTTTAAAAAATAAACAAACAGGAGGCAGCGGTGGAACCAAGCCCCCAGAATCCTCCTGGCATACAAGACAGCCAGTCATGGCAATAGGTAGGTGGTTAAGGATTTGATTAAAAGTTTTAAAAGTTATTAAGTTCAAATAGAAATGCCCTGATTTTTGGCCACAGTAGTCATCTTTCTGCCCAAAACTTCTTCCTCTATTCCCCTATACACACTACCAGCACCCAGTCAGCTCCTCAAAGTCCCCTCCAAGGCTCTGGGTTACCAACAAGGAAATGTGGTTGGCATGAGGTACTGTAGAAGAGATATGTACACTTATCTTAAAATCTCTTCTCTGGAGCTCTGCAAGGTCCCAACCTACCAGGCACCATCTTGCCTCCTCCTCTTTCATGATGTTTATGTGCCCTTACTCTGAACTATGTTCATGCAACCTCACTCTGAACTATGTTATAGCCCCCAAATGCCTGTTTTTCTTTGCATCCTTTCTCAAAACATGGTGATGTGACATTGCTTCCTGTCACCATTTTGAAAGAGACTTCAGAGAAAAACAGAAACATTTAGGTTTTCTGTAAAGATATGGCCCACTGGAGTTCCTGGGGGAAATGACCTCTTACACCTAACCAGTTGCTTACCCTTATCTAGCAGCTTCATTCGTGCAAGGGCAAGTCTTGTTTGTCTGTGCATAACCATACCGCTGGAATTAGTGTGTTCATATGAGTTAAAAATGAATTTCAGTTCATTTCTTTGATTTTCAGCATTCGATGCATTAACAAATTCAGATACAGGATAAAGTAATTAATTGATTAACTTTCCCATCCCTAGGCATACCAGCAGAAGTTTTCCTGCTTGTAGAAATATGGAAAGTAAAGTAATCAACAAAGAATTTATAGAGTTTGCATATTAAAATGTTCATTTTAAATTTACATTTTAGCTCACTTTTCATCAGGTTTTCAGCTACAAGTCTAAAGAATTGGGAATTTTCCATGTCTGTGAATTGCTCAGGCAGTTATTTCCGAATTTGAAGTGTGTTAAAGCACTGAGCTGCTGAATTTGCAGACCGAAAGGTCCCAGGTTCAAATCCCGGGAGCGAAGTGAGCGCCCGCTGTTGCTCCAGCTTCTGCCAACCTAGCAGTTCAAAAACATGCAAATGTGAGTAGATCAATAGGTACCGCTCTGGTGGGAAGGTAACAGCACTCCATGCAGTTATGCCAGCCACATGACCTTGGAGGTGTCTACAGACAACGCCTGCTCTTCGGCTTAGAAATGGAGATGAACACTAACCCCCAGAGTCAGACATGACTGGACTTAACGTCAGGGGAAACCTTTACCTTTATACTAGATGCTAAAACTATGAATAGATAAAATTCAGCACATTGGAGAGGTCCATAAAGATCTGCAATAAAACCTATAATGGAATCACTGCACCCCTGACATAGAAACTACTAGCAACCCTGAGAAAATGGAGCATTAAACAATTCTGTAAAATATAAAGAATATACCAAACCACGAGATTAAAAAATAGATCAATAAAACAGAGCAGATGCTGTGGTGTTATGATGATATTGGTATTCATAATGATCTTGCAATTAAACCAAACACTCCCAAATTCTCCCCTCCCATTTTTCTAACAAACGCTGCCCTGTCCCCATCCCCTTTGGCTCTGACATATATTTTACAGGGCTACATTTAAAAAGAGCAAGTAACATAAATTTAAACATGCAAGACATTCCACTAAAGCAGCTGGGCATTAGGAGCCTTGGGGCACGGCATCAATTACATTATCTATTCATGGGGAAGTAAGAGTCGAAATTGAGTAGAATCAGAGTTTACCCTGCTAATCATGCATGCACATTGGATTCCATGAGCTAATAAGCTAGTGACATTTATCAGTAGCAGCATGTGTGTAGGCATTAAGAAGGGCAAAGAGAAGGCCTGATTCCAAATTAGATCTTCTAAAGAATAAAGAAGTGAATAATGAGGGCCTTCAAACCAGCTTATTTTGTACTTTGTTTGGGTAAAGATAATGTTTTCCCCACTGACTTTTGTTAATATGGGCCTCTATAAAATCATCAGTGTCAATAAAGAGTAAGAAATCAAAATGGTACTAGGGAAACCATTCCCTTGCCCTAATCCACTACCTTGTTGGAAGAATATACAGTAGCCCCTTGGTGTCTGATGGTTTGGATACCAAAATCTGTCTGTGCTCAAGTCCCATGGTATACAATGGCATAGGAAAATAGCATTTCTTATGTAAAATGAAAAAAATTGAGATCTGATTTTTAGAGTATATATAGAGAGGGAGGGGGAGATTCCAAGCTATTGATAGTTGAATATGTGGGTGCACAATCCATGGCTATAGAGGAACAACTGTATGCTCTATTTTCAGTGTAATTGTCATGGATAGCATGGATGAGGGGTTAGCCAAGAACAGCAGTTCTCTCAACCACACTCAGAAGTAACTATTTAGCCTGCTGGCCAAACACACGAGGGTTTCGTGAAGCAGGCTGAGGAAGGGTTAATACAGTGTTCCCTCACTTATTGTGGGGGTTAGGTTCCAGGACCACCAACAATAAGTGAAAATCCACAAAGTAGGGACACTATATTTATTTTAATATTTATATGTTATTTTTGTAGTTATACATTAGCTTAAGTGTTTATCAACCAAATGTGTGTTGATAAATCACCTCCTTCTCCTCCTGTTGCCACTTGGGCTCCTTTTCTCTCCCTTTGGCTTCTTCTTCCTCTCTTCTTTAGGCTGTAAATTGTAATTTTTTATGATTTATAATAGTCTTTTAGAGTTTATTGAAAAACCGCGAAACTGCGAATCCGCAAAAAATGAATCACTAAGTAGTGAGGGAACACTGTAGTGCCTTTTCTTCTGGAGCTGAGATGTTCAATAACAACTGCTGAGAGAATGGCCAGAAATAGAGATCAGCTGTGAAAACAGCATTTAAGGCTTTGCAGTGTGCTGCTTAATTGCTGGTGGCAACGTTTGAAACAACACTTTGAATTCTGTGCTCTGGAAAGCTGGGGACACTGTTTGGAGAGTTTTGGACAGTTCTGGACAGTTTTGGACAGATTTATCAGTTGTACATTTGGTGACTGGATTGGATTTTGGCCACTCTTCTGCTTTTTCCTTGAAAGCTTGTTGTTATGGAGAATTGACTGGCTGACCTGAGACTGTACAATTATGCTGTTGGAGTTATCAGGGCAGGGCATTTGACAGTAATCTGAACTGAGACTTTTTGAAGCTCTGGGTTTTTAAAAAATAATAAAATTAGGTTGGAATTTAATTGACTGGCAGGAGATTGACTATGCTTTTTCAAATGCACAATCCTGCCATCCCCACAATTGATGGATGGGAGACAGCTACGTGACAGATAGGTACAATGTCCAAGGTCCTATAAATATCTGGTCATGGTGTAAAAATGAAATGTCTTTTTGGTAGAAAAATTAAATGTCTCATGATCACCTTCCCTCTGTGGCCAGAGCAGTAAGGACAAAAACTGAAAATCATCTTGCTGTGTGACTATCAGAAGAAGCATAACCACAAAGTCATATTCTAGGACCTCCAAAGGACCCATGGGATCTCATAGAGGGTGACTTCATTGTTGTGCATCTGGCTTAACTCTCAAAGCCATCCCACACACTCCACTGGCCATTACATGGCTGTGGAAGTGGGGACCCACAGAATAAGGGTGGATTTGGGGTTCTATCCATGCTGAGAATAACTGTATGTTGTGGAAAGTTGAAAGAGAAATAATTCATTTCAGTGTGATTTTGAAGAATCAAGATGAAACAATGGCAGCTGGAGGATTTCACATCAGTGTGCTGGTGAATCCACTCCAGGTTTAATGAAGCTATCCAAGCTGCTGAATCCATCTTGAGGGATCAGGTTTACTAACATAGCTAGTTCTGTCAAAGTGCAGATCCTTTCCAATAATCGATCTGCAAAGTTAACATGCAATATTGTTTCCCTTCCCTACATACACATCAGTGACAACATCTGAAACGGGGTTGCTATTTTCCCCCAACATGGGTAATGTGGTGAGAGTCTTGGGAATGAGAACTTTTGACATGGCCTGCACATCTGATAGCACCAAGAATGATAAGGTGAAACAAGGCCATGGAATTGCTGCATTTCACAGAACAAGAATCAGAATGTCTTCAGCACTAAAGCAGAACAAACACCTGAGCAGTGCAATGAGACGTGTCAAAACCAGAGCCTGAAATTCCCCGTTATTGTTTTCCACTTGTGTGAAATATTTTGGTCTGACTCCTTTGAAAGAGCATGACACATTTTCACATCTAATTTCAGAAGAGATGAGATGTGAAATGTGTTCCTAGGAGGGTGAGAACTCGCAGGCTGCCCTTTCATACTGTGAAAGGCTTTTCACTTAACATTTGCTGCCTTCTTAGATGTGTACTGCCAACTATATATATAATCTTTTTCTTTTAAGAAAAGGAAAGTACATGACAACAAAGAAATTCAATGATGGACTGAATTGCCAGGGTGTTTATTAGTTTTATTTGCATCCATGCCTTGGGAACTTTTGGCAAACTGTGTACAAACCTAGTTTCTTAACTGAGATCAAGTACCATGGAGTTGAGGGTTTAATTCTATGTCAATCTTAATATTATAAGTAAATTACACACAACACACACAAATAAAGAAAGGCTTGAAGCTCAGTGGCAGAGACAACAGGAAGTTAAGCGGATGCAGAGTGCTGACATCATTAGCCATCTTTTTCCTCATCTCTTTATTTATAAGTTGCTTTTCCACAAACCACTCACATTGGAGGATGTTGCTGTCCTTTTCACCACCCACATCATTGCTTCCCATGGCTATAGATGGACTAAGTAATCTACCTGCACCCTATAAGCTATTACCTCCTGGAGCCATATCTACAACTGGATTGGAAAGGGCATTTCTTCTGGGATACTGATTCTCAACCTGTGGGTCTCCAAGTGTTTTGGCCTACAACTCCCAGAAATCCCATCCAGTTTACCAGCTGTTAGGATTTCTGGGGATTGAAGGCCAAAACATCTGGGGACCACAGGTTGAGAACTACTGTTCTAGGACTTCCATTCAGTTGACACAACCGACGACATAAGAGTGGCAACTGGGTTCTAATCTGTTCCCCTTCTGTCTCCACTCTGACATTATAAGACCCCTTTTCACCAATTTATACTCAACACTGGTAGCTAAATGCAAACCAACATTGTTTCTCTGTAACTTTCCATATTTCTCTGCTTTTCTCTCTAGATTAGTTTTCCCCCTTTACATTCAATGTCCTTTGCTCCAGGGGTCTTGTCTTGTCTGAGCTTAACTATGATAAAAACTGTATTGACAATTAGAGAACATAATATCTCTGAAGGCGCTAAATTGCCGAGACAGGCTAAAGCACAACAGAGGAAATGTGTGACTTGACCAAGGTCAAACACAGCAGGCCACTAACAAAATGTGGTCTAGAAGACATATACTTCAAGCCACTGCTTAACAATATTATTTGGAATACGATTAGTGATCTCAGGTCATTAAAGCAATCTTTCAAAGTCTAATGCATTATTACATCAGAAAGGCTCTAGTACATCAGGTACCCCACTGTGTGACCTTCGATAAAACAAGAGAGGGACACAACACTGTCATTTTTAATCATTTACTGGAGGCTGCTTAAGAAGCCATTTTGCACAACCGTCACACACTAACTGCAGATGAGAATGTCTTTTGCAACAAACCTTAAAAAAAATGATATGTTTCTATGTCCTATAAGTTATGTGGATGAACTTAAGAGTTGAAAAACACCACAAGGGTCATCCAGTCAAACTCCCTGCAATGCAGGAAACAAAGCACTCAATCAAAGAGTGAAAATCAATGTTTGTGAATCTGAATGCATCCACTACCATCTGGCAGCAGGGTTTCTTGTGACAATGAGAAGCAGTTCAGATTGACACTGGGTCTTGGTGACTGAGGATTAAACCAACAGCATGTTTTGTGAGCCTAAAAGCAAACATGGCATTTAGGAAAGTGAGGCTAGAGAATGTAAGAGAGAGAAGAAACATAATTTAAACTGTGGTTGAGAAGGCAGAGCAACAGAAACAGCAGAGATAGGAGGGAATGTGGTCGCTTGTTAATTGACCAGATTGATTTAAGCATCTTTGCATGGCAGGGGGTTGGACTAGATGGCCCATGCAGTTCCCATCAGCAAATCAAATTTCAGAGTGGTAACAAAAACCCACAAAAATATTGCATTCTTAAATATGCCTTAAATTACTAGGAATTTTTTAAAAGGTTTAATCTGGACTCTGAAAGCTTTCAGAAAGAATGGTAATGGTGCTTCCCAAAGAATATGATTCCAGAGTCAATGTAAAGGTAAAGGTAAAGGTTTCCCCTGACATTAAGTCCAGTCATGTCTGACTCTGGGGGTTGGTGCTCATCTCCATTTCTAAGCTGGAGAGCTGGCGTTGTCCGTAGACACCTCCAAGGTCATGTGGCCGACATGACTGCATGGAGCGCCGTTACCTATCCGCTGGAGTGGTACCTATTGATCTACTCACATTGGCATGTTTTCGAACTGCTAGGTTGGCAGAAGCTAGAGCAACAGCGGGCGCTCACTCCGCTCCCGGGATTTGAACCTGGGACTTTTTGGTCAATGTATAATGGCTAAAAAGCTATCTATCTATCTATCTATCTCTCACTCTCTCGATATTTCAGTCTTGGGCCATTTGGAGATGAGTATCGGCATCTTGGACCTGGAAATGAATAGTCAGGGCCATTCTTTCAATACTAAAATGATTATATGACAATCCAGGTATAGAGAGTTGTGACTCTTTTGTAAGAGTTATTTTATTTAGAAGTGAAGCATATGTGGAGGAAAACAACATATCCCTGGCTTATTCATAGCAAATGCATTGGGGGGTGCTTACAAGCTGTCTCACTGTTTATTTGCAACTGAGGTTTTCAAATATGGGCAAACATACTATTCATACATCCCTTAATGTAAATAAATACCTTCCCCAAACTCTGATGCTTATGCCTTTCAAAATGCTCAAAGAAAACCCTCAGATTCCTCAGGAAATTAAAATCTCTGGATATTAGGAGACTATAGTCTAATATCTCTGATGAAGAGATAACACTCACCACTTTGTGGGGAATAGTGGACCTAATGGAAGAATCAATATGGTGAAACTGCAGTAATTTTTACTACCCAAGGCAGAAAAATGCCTTGGAGTGTTTTGGAAACAGTTATGCGTTCTTGAAATTCCTTAAGGATGTTTCTTGCCAGTTTGTTGCTTTGTGCCTTCAAGTCATTCGGTGAACATTACGGTGAATGTATCACAGGGTTTTATTTGGCAAGATCTCTTCAGAATGGGATTGCTATTACTTTCTTCTGAGACCAAGAAAGTGTGAGTTACTCAAGTTTACCGAGTGAGTTTCCATTATTCAATAGAGAAAATAATCCAGGTTTCCCAGAAACCTAGTGCAACACCCAAACCACTGCACCATAATGGCTATACAAAATGCAAAAACCTGTTTTCTCTTTCCAAGCCCAAAATTAGGTTTGAATCTTTACAATCTAGTGTAAATATGATCTATATACCAACTTTGATTTTCCATTAATGAGTACTATGTTGTTGCCATGACTAAGTCAAAGCTTAGTCCCCGATGGAGTTCCTGGTGGCGCAGTGGGTTAAACCACTGAGCTGTTGAATATGCTGACCAAAAGGTTGGTAGTTCTAATCTGGGGAGCAGAGTGAGCTCCTGCTATTAGCCCCAGCTTCTGCCAACCTAGCAGTTCGAAAACATGCAAATGTGAGTAGATCAATAGGTACCACTTCTGCAGGAAGGTAATGGCGCTCCATGCAGTCATGCTTGCCACATGACCTAGGAAGTGTCCACAGACAATGCTAGCTCTTCGGCTTAGAAATGGAGATGAGCACCAACTCCAAGAACTGGACATGACTAGACTTAATCTCAGGGGAAAACCTTTGCCTTTACTTTAAGCCAAAGCTTAATTAAGACTTTGAGTAAAAAGCTCTAGCAGACCATGATCAGAACTTGGAAATATTTCAGTACCTCCCATAATGTTCAGCCAGTGTGTTCAAGAATCTATCTAAAAGGACCATGCTGACTAGAAGCTGTAGTCCAAAATCAGTGTTTCCAATTTCTGAACAATTCTATCCATAAATAGAGTTGTTGTTTTGTGCGGGGATCTAAGCAATGCAACTTTTGTGCAAATTAATTCCATAAAAGTCGCAAACTGTGAAAATAATTGAAAGATGTTCAAAAACTCTTTTCAACACTTTAAGGTTTATGACTAGAGTCTGATAATAGGCTGAACCCATCCGCATATTTAATGACACAATGCCTGGTGGACTTTCTAATTTCAGCCTACAGGGAAAAAACATCTGAAATTATTTCCCCTTGTGTGCAAGAATGAAATAAGACGACAATTTGCATCCTGTTCACATTTGTTTGCATTTTCAAAATCTATGCATGTTTCTTTGTATACCTTGTTTATCTGGATGTATAATTTTCTCAACAAGTCTTCAGAGATGCAAAAGAAATGCTTTCATTGACAGTTTTGACACCAATTACATTATTCTGTAGTGCAATCCATTAAAATCCTCTTCAACATTTCATTGTAATAATGGCCAGAATTACCTGGTATGTCATATCCATTGTGAGACCCTTCAGTTCAGCGTTTGTGAACTCCTGATGTAGCCATATATTATCAACACATTTTGAGCACTCCTATACTCTCAGATAGGGATGGACTTCTTTACGAAGTTTTATTTTGAAGGTAGCAATAAGCAATTTCAGCAACATGTGGATTTTTTTTCTGGTATTAGGTTGGATTGGTTTTTTTGTTTTTGTTGGTTTGTTACAGCATTGAATTTTTGCCATTCTTTTGTTGGAAACCACCCTGAGTCCCTTCAGGGAGATAGGTGCATGATATTAAAAATAATAATAATAATAATAATAATAATTATTATTATTATTATTATTATTATTATTATTATTTTCTTGCAGTGAAAAAGTTTTCAGAAACCATGCAATTCAAATCTTTGAGAGTTATTCTGTAAAAATAAATCCCACCTGGTTATTTTGCACATAAAATCTGAATTTTCTGCACAGGAAAAGGACTTTTAAAATGTGGAAAATAATATTTAAATGCAAAAACACTCATTCATGTGAATTTTAAAAACCTTAATTTCTAAGCAGAATATACTGTAATTTGGGATTTATTCTGTGTAAAAATGTACCCATGGTTTATTGACACATTAGGTAGCACTTTCTGCCCAGAAAACAGCATTTTCTGTGAAGGAATTAATATTTGAGCATTGAAATTTATTTTTCACACAGAAAAGGCTGTTTTCTGTCCAGTACCACATTATGAAGATTTTCATCAATCCAGGATTCTTCTAATCACAATTTCTCAACACATGTTTTATGACAATTTTTCAAACATTTTTCATTATTCTTTCAAGCTCTCTTCTCAAACAAGTAAAAAATTTCAAGTTTGTCATGCATGTGTAGAGAACATTTTTACCCACATATGTAAGTGGTGGTTATGCTACTCCATTCTTTTGATTAACAATACTGTAGGGTGTTGCTAGTGTACTGCTTACTAATGGATCCCTTCTGCAACGAGGAATAAGCAATGACTGTTTCCACAATCCAAAGTAATCAAGTGGTATATTGTAGGCACTATAAAATAGTTATGTGCCATCCAAGAATGTGCAACTCTTACATCTGGAAAACAATGTCTGTGGAACCCTGAGCTGAATTTGCACAATGACCTAAAAAGTTCAACTGCAGGTATAAAATAATTTTGACAGAATATGATACCAATTCTGGCAAATATTTATACCAAATGCTTTCCTAAGAATAATACCCAACAAATCCACAGAACAGCTAAAGAATTTTGCATTTTGCTAATCAGAAGTACATCAAGTTTGCTACATTTTTGTTGCATTAGAAAATGAAGAAAATAACTGCTTGATCTAGGAGAAATTATTCACTGCACTATTCACTATTTCTTTCTCATTTCCTTGCACCTTTTTGTATTTATTGGTCAATATCTGTATCTGTGTTCATTGTTAATATCAAGACTAGCATCAAGGGACTAATTATGTGGCAATAAACATAGCTTATGAGCAAATAGTTCTTAGTAGAAAACCATATTCCATAATATCAAATGGGATTTCAAAGAAATCTGCAAATACATAATTCCAGTGACCATGGGTGAGAGAGATGGCTTATTTTAATAGGTTTCTTCATTGAACATTTATTCATTTAGGAGGGTTCCTTCTTGGATAGCATGTTGCGGTTGTTTTCGGTTTGGTGCAATGCAGAGAGAAAAATATTGCTTTGGCATATTTATTCTACAAGGGTTATACATCCAAAAGAGTTTCACTGTATGTCTGTGTATTTTACAGTCTGGGGCAGAAGGAAATCCATTCTTTGGACAGGTTTATTCTTTTAACATTTACTCATGTAAGGAGTGCTTCAGTCTACAAGGCCATTGACAAAAAAATCCCCGAAAAGATGCTGGTTTCCAGTTAAGCAACAAACAAGGCCATCAGATATTTCAAAAAGAGCCTGTGTTCTAAATCAGTGGAAATGAAAGATGAATAAATAAGGTACAAGCCTTGTTTAAACCAAGAAGATAGGCAATTCTTTCAATAACCTGGGAGTAAACTGTATGCTCTGATTTGTGATCTATTTACTACACTTTCATGATCAGCCAAAGATGTAGTAAAGGAATTTGGTGTTGGCCTTAGTGCTAACTATATTTTCATCAGATACAGACTGGATAACATGAAAGCATTACATCCCAGCACTCGATCCCAGCACTGGGAGAATGGCAGGTGCTATAGGCTATATGTCAGAGTAAGACAATTAAGAATCATCTCTTAGAATATTCCTTGCTCCAAAAAAAACTCTATGAAATCTATGTGGTTTCAAACTTTCCATACATCAACAGGCATCTTGTAGGCACATACAAACTTGCACAGCTTGATTGTACCATAAACATAGATAGTTTTACTTAAACTGGGGGTGCTAATGAATGTTTCGGGGTGATTACAAGTTGGGTATTGCTCATTCAAAATGCTTGGGACTGGAAATATTTTGGATTTAGATTTTTTTTCAGATTTCGGAATACCTGTATTTGCATACATATACCTAATTAGATATCTTACAGATGAAACCCAAATCTAAATATGAAGTACATTTACAATATATACTCTTGTATATGTCAACTTCATGTATAAGTCCAGCAGATTTTGAGGACAAAATTACGCATTTTGATATGAATGAAGGATAAACTGAAGTTCATTTCATGTCCGTACCGCTTCAGGGCCAGCTTGCTCTGGGCAGTACTGCTGCCATTTTTCTGCCCAGCTATTCAAAAGGAGTTAGGAGAGTTGGTGCCTTACATTGATCCATGGACAAGTCGAGTCGCTGGTTTTGATACATTTTTATTACAATTTCTAGCCTTATACATGAGTATATGGAATATGTTTTATATAACTTTATGCACATTGTTTTAAGGTAATTTGTGCGTTATTTTAATAATTTTGTGAGTGAAACAAAGTGTGTGTACATTGAACCATCAGAAATCAAAGGTGTCATCATCCCAGCCACTCATGTGGACCATTTTGGATTTTGGCAGATTTAGGATTTCTGGATAAGGAATGTTCAACCAGTATATCCAGTTCCTGGCAAGCCAACCAAAGCACATTCTGTTTCATAGAATCATAGAATCATGGAATCTTAGAGTTGGAAGAGACCATATGGGCTATCTAGTCCAACCCCCTGCCATGCAGGAAAAGCCAATCAAAGTACCCCTGACAGATAGTTGTCCAGCCTCTGTTTAAAAGTCTCTGTTTAAAAGAAGGAGACTCCACCACACTCCGAGACAGAAATTTCCACTGTTGAACAGTTCTTACATTAGGAAGAACGTTAGTTCTTTCTAATGTTCAAGTAGAATATCATTTCCTGTAATTTGAGCACATTGCTCCAAGTTTTAGTCTTCAGGGCAGCAGAAAACAAGCCTGCTGTCTGTTCCTTATAACAGCCTTTCAAACATTTAAACATGGTGATCATGTCTCATCTCAACCTTCTCTTCTGCAGGCCAAACATGCCCAACTTTTAAAGTCGCTGCTCATAGGGCATGGTCTCCAGACCTTTGATCATTTTAGTTTCTCTCTTCTGGACACATTCCATATCTCTTTTAAATTGTGGTTCCCAGAACTGGACATAGTACCCCAGGTGAGGTCTGACCGAAGTAGGAAAAAGAGACACCATTACTTCCCTTCGTCTAGTAGACACTACATTCCTTTTGATGCAGCCCAAAATCCCATTGGCTTTTTAGCTACATTATCACATTGTTAACTCATGTTTAAGTTGTTGTCCGCTAAGATTCCAAGATTTTTTTCACATATACTGTTGGCGAGCCTGGCGTCACACATTCTGTATCTGTGCATTTCATTTTTTTCTACCTAAGTATACTGTCTTATTTCTCCTTGTTGAAATTTGTTTTGTTTTGGCCCAGCTCTCTAATCCATTGAAGTCATTTTAAATTCTATCCCTGTCTTCTGGAGTATTCGCTATCCTTCTCTTCTGTTCTGTTCTGGTCAAAAAAACTCTCAATAATTTTTGAGGAAGCTAACAATGTTTTAGGTCTATGTAGACTTCCACTAGTAGAAAGATTCCTTCCATTCAAGGACAGGGGAGAAAACTAGCAGGAGGTAATTTTTGCTGATTCTACTGGGCTTCTGCAATGTTATCAGTCTGGTGGATGAATGGCATAAGCACTTTGCATTGTTTTAAACTTTGTATATTGTATTTTATGACTGTTTTAACTGTTTTAACGTTTTAGTTCATTGTGTATCAGTGTAACGGCATCAATTGCCACTTGTAAGTCGCCCTGAGTCCCATCGGATGAGAAGGGTGGGGTATAAATGATTGAAATAATAAATAAATAAATAAATAAATAAATAAATGTTCCAGATAGTTATTTAGGCCTATTCTTTGAAGCAAATTTTGAGGAAGGCCTAATGTATTGCAGAGGGAAATTAGCGACAAACAACTGTGTCAAATAATACAGAGTTGGATAAAATATCCCTATGGCTGTAGGCCACACACATACTCATCTGTTTTTGTAGCTCTCAGCTTCTCCAAACCTCCCTAAAATGGGATTAATGACCTTTCATTGGAAATTCCACTTTTCAATAGTCTGCTGACTCAATACCCCCCACCCCTGCATTGTTGCATTCTTTTTCAAAAACCAATTTCTCAAAAGCTGCCAAATACTGTGGTTTTGTTTGGGAAGTATTTCGTCATTCTTGGCAGCTTGTGAAAGATCTCGGGGTCGGGAAATTAATACTTTCATCTGCTGCACTTCATTATCAACCTTGGTATGAAGCATGTGCACAGCACAGACCTGGTTATAGAGAGGATCACACATCAAGCCCTTACTATCTCTGTGTAGTTAATTGTTTATGCTGAAGATCTTCACATAATTAAGAATGAAATAATAGAATGCGAATATGAAAGACAGGCAGCATAACAGAATGGATCTACACCATTTGTCCTGCTTTTGACGATTCCAGGAAGAAGAAAAGAGATTTATCTAATGTGTTGTCGAAAACTTTCATGGCCGGAATCACTGGGTTGCTGTTTTCTGGACTATATGGCCTCGTTACCTCTGAGGATGCCTGTAATAGATGTGTGCAAAACATCAGGGGAGAATGCTTCTGAAATATGGTCATACAGCCCGGAAAACTCACAGCAACCCAGATTTATCACATGTTTATTGCCTGCTGTAGCCTTGTTCGGCTTAGCGGTCAACATTTTTGCAGGACTGTCACAGCTGTTGCCTGACCCAGTTTGGTATTCTCTCAAAAAATGATAGGTACCCAAACACCTTTTTATTTTTTAGAAGCAAACTGCACACAACCGCCTTTAAAAACACATTTTTTATTTTATTCATTTTCTCTTTCCCTCTTTTGCACTGTTACTGGCTTGCACCATTAGAGTCTACAACATACAGTTGAAAACAGAAGCAGGAATAACATCAGTCTGTCTGTCTTTGTTATTTTTGACCTGCTTTGCCCAGGGCCCATCAACTTCCTGACAAAGGATGTACTTTGGGGAAAACTTCACTAACTTGGACGTTCTCATTTTTCTCTCTGTGTCACTGTCTCTCTCTTTCTCTTTCTGTTCACAGTTCCAAAGACAGCTCCTGCTAATGTAAGTGGCAGAAGTGGAAGACGGCATGAATTAGTAATAGCATGGGAGGTAAGAAATTCTTTTGATTAAAGTCCTTGTTTCATGTTGCCTTTTTTTGAGAGCAAGCTATGGAGATCTGCATTGAGGTTTCCCCATAGCAAATCCTGTCAAGAGAGGAATACAAAAGATCATTTCTTAAATGCTTGCTTAAAATCTCCCTGTAGGTCACAATTTAAAGTGAACAAAATACCGCCTGTTTAGGAACCTATGGTTTATGGCAGTATCTCAAATTAATTTTGTATTTGTTTCCACTGTATTCACAATGTCCTTTGAATTCGGCATGACTGTGGAACAGTCCACATCATCACTGATCCAAAGCAACCAAATATCCACCTCTGCTTCCATCTGTCCTGATGAGGAATAACTTTCGTATTCATTGAAAATCTGTAACTCAGTTTTTGGTTGGAGCTCCAAGATGGAGAAGATTGGTAATATGTTGGGTTTGTCTGACAGTAGTGGCAAAACTACCGGGCAGCTCCAAATAGGGCATTTGAAAGTGGTATTGAATGCCTACCATGACAGATGGGTGGTAAATCTGCTTGAGGTTTTAGACAGAACTTTAAAGAATCTTCAAAGATGTAGAACCATATACTCAAAATAGTTTCGGCACTTTGGTTAGCTCCTTTAAAATGCTGATCCAAACTTGAATTGGATTGACCACCTCACTAACATTGAAACCACCAATGTCACCTAAGTGTTGCCACCTTTCTTTTTCCAAATAATATAAAACAATGCTATATCAGAACCAATGATATAAATCTTGATTAACCCTAATGCACTAGAATGGAACATTTTGACCTAAATCTTATTGTTAGTTCTGACTTCAGTAGATCAATTAAACCAAGGGATTTATTCATGTGTTAATTCACAAGTCTAGTAAGGAGTGATCAAAATGATAGTTTGAATAATGTTTGATTGTAAAATTGACAGAAAAAGAGACCTACTCTCTAGGCATTAGACAACACCATTACTGACAGGGTTGTCAGAATTGGCCATTATCCCAATAGTGAAATATGTGCAGGTCAATTTGACTTGAGGCAACATGGTTGAGTGTTGGACTAAGATTCTAGGAGAGGTGGGTTTGAATCCCACTCAGTCATATGAACCTATTGGGTGACCTTATGCAAGTCACACTCTCTCTTTCTTGAAGGAAGATGGTAACAAATCTCCTCTGAATAAATCTTGCTAAGACAATCCTATTAGAGAGTCAGCACAAGTCAGATTTGATATTAAAGCACATAACAACTGCAACAGCAAGTGTGACATGTGTGTTGATATCTCTCTTTTTGGAAAAGTTGCAAGAATGTATTCTATACACTGTGCCTCATCAAAAAGCTGTTTCTCCTTCTCCTTATTTTCAACTGAGACAATAGAGGTGTAGCTGGTTTGGTTTCCAAGAGGAAGAAGGGTGAATTTCATATGTAACCACACCCTGCTTTCTTTCCCCCTCTGTACCAAGACCTGCTCCTCAGTATTTCTCAACCTGTGGGTCCCCAGATGATTTCACCTTCAACTCTCAGAAATCCTGGCAGCTGGTAAACTGGCTGGGATTTCTGGGAGTTGTAGGCCAAAACACCTGGGGACCCACAGGTTGAGAACCACCGATCTAGAAGCCTTCTTAATGTTTAAATGGAGAATGCCTTTGTTACTGGCTTTCCTTCAGTGGATCCTTACAAATCTAATTATCTATCTTACAGTCTCAACTGGGGTGGGGAGATAGGAACCAGCATGACAGAGTGGTTTGAGCATTGGTCTAGGTCTCTGAAGGTCAGAGCTCAAATCCCAGCTCATCCATGAAACCCAGTGGGTGTCCTTGGGCTAATCATAGGACAAGTCAAATACAATCCCCCCTGAACAACTCTTGCCAAGAAAATTTCATGTTAGGGTCAACATAAGTTTGTACAAATTGAAGACATAATAATGGTGATAGTGATGGTGACAGTGGAAAATCCAAATCTATTTATACAGTGACTTTTTAAGGGTGTTGTTAGCTTCTTATTTTAGGAAATAGTAAATAATAATACAGTTAGTAAGGCTATGTTTATCATCAAAACATCAGCAAGCTATAAGAGGATGAGTTTTCTAGATCAATGATCCCACCCTGGAAACAAAAATCAAGGCTGTATAGAATGTTGGAATGTATTTTAAATTATTCTTTTCAGCAATAATATTCTGCTAGCTATTCTGTTTGCACAGTGATACTGTCCTGTCCTGAGGATTTACGTTAGCATGATTTAAATCCATTTGTAAGTAATAAGCAAAGCAGACACAGTAAAATTGGAGGTGTGATTTATGTGGCCCATGGGCTAAATGAAAAGGCAATGATGCTTGGCAAAGTAGAAAGCAGTAGGAAAACAGGAAGACCACATTCCAGGTGTATAGACTCAGTCAAGAAAGCAATAGCCCTGAATCTGCAAGACCTCGGGAGAGCTGTTGATGATAGGGTGACCTGGAGGTCTTTCATTCAAGGACAGTCTTCCCTTTATGTCTAAAAGGTTGACATAAAGCAGTCCTACATGTTGTGTTTTCTGTTCAAAAGACTATCTAGTTCAAGGATCTGAAGGTGTAAGAAGAACAGAGATCCTGAAATTATCAATTTGCATAGGCCTATAATACAGTTTTGCTGCTAAGGTGAATGTTGCATTTCTATTGCATAGCAATTATTTCTAAATTCGCACCTAGATAGATCGCATATATAAATTTAATGTAAATTGTTGTCTTCTGTAATCCTTCTGCATGATGATGGCTACTTTGATATGATTGCCCACTTCATGAAAGAGAGGAAACTGACAAGTTGTTTATTGGAAATGGAACTTTATAAATGCACTGAAATTGGAAAAAATAATAAAACACCAATTCATCTGTAGAATTTAATTTATTCCTGGAAGAAGAATACTATTTCTTCCCTGTTATTTTACTTTAAAAGGTAAACAGAAATTTCTTAAACACAAATGCTGGCAGGTGGGCTTACTATACATTTGAATGGAGGAAAATTCCCACCAAAATATATATCTGGACACCTCCCCTGCCATTTCACTTATTTTGTTTCTCTCCCCCACCCTTCCGTTTTCGAAGGACACATGTCCTAGTTTATATATAAAATGACATTCTGCTTTTAAAAAGATGAAATTGTGGTGAGGTTTCCTGGAAGCTCCATTTTTTAAAAATCACCTAATTCTTGGCATATCAGTAATTATTTCTTGACCTTTTAAATTTAGATGTCTATATATCACTCAAGTTAGAGGGCTACTGCTAACAGGCAGTGTCTCATTTCTGGGAAATCCTTAAAGGCCACTGCAGTACTAAGTACGTTTCTACTGGCATTATTTGCAAAGCTTCTGAAAGGGATGAGAGTTGACTGAGACTCAATAGTTTTTTGTATCTGAAGCATCCTCTGTGCTTCAGATGCCAGGAAGAAGGAGGGTTAGGATTACAGTGGAATAAAAGAGTAAAAACACCTGCGTCCCTGCTGCATTCCCGTTAAGATTTGCCCTATTATCTTTTTCCTGCTATTTCCTTCTGAACCACCACTCAGGGTAGACAGCATGAGTGCCATGTTTATAGCGCTCTTTGATTTGAACCAAGGCAGGGCTCCTGTACTTCCTACCAGAGCCCTCTTTCACAGAACACATTTAAATCACTATGATTCCAGTTTAACTGCTATTCCATGTAATCCTGGGATTTCTAGTTTGGTGTGGCATTAGTGCTTCTGGATGAGAATACTAGTAATCTCTCATAGAATCATAGAATCATAGAATAGTAGAGTTGGAAGAGACCTCATGGGCCATCCAGTCCAACCCCCTGCTAAGAAGCAGGAAATCGCATTCAAAGCACCCCCGACAGATGGCCATCCAGCCTCTGCTTAAAAGCCTCCAAGGAAGGAGCCTCCACCACAGCCCGGGGGAGAGAGTTCCACTGTCGAACAGCCCTCACAGTGAGGAAGTTCTTCCTGATGTTCAGGTGGAATCTCCTTTCCTGTAGTTTGAAGCCATTGTTCCGTGTCCTAGTCTGCAGGGCAGCAGAAAACAAGCTTGCTCCCTCCTCCCTATGACTTCCCTTCACGTATTTGTACATGGCTATCATGTCTCCTCTCAGCCTTCTCTTCTGCAGGCTAAACATGCCAAGCTCTTTAAGCCGCTCCTCATAGGGCTTGTTCTCCAGACCCTTAATCATTTTAGTCGCCCTCCTCTGGACGCTTTCCAGCTTGTCAACATCTCCCTTCAACTGTGGTGCCCAGAATTGGACACAGTATTCCAGGTGTGGTCTGACCAAGGCAGAATAGAGGGGAGCATGACTTCCCTGGATCTAGACACTATCCCCCTATTGATGCAGGCCAGAATCCCGTTGGCTTTTTTAGCTGCTGCATCACATTGTTGGCTCATGTTTAACTTGTTGTCCACGAGGACTCCAAGGTCCTTTTCGCACACACTGCTGTCAAGCCAGGCGTCCCCCATTCTGTATCTTTGATTTCCATTTTTTCTGCCGAAATGAAGTATCTTGCATTTGTCCCTGTTGAACTTCATTTTGTTAGTTTCGGCCCATCTCTCTAGTCTGTCAAGATCGTTTTGAATTCTGCTCCTGTCTTCTGGAGTGTTAGCTATCCCTCCCAGTTTGGTGTCATCTGCAAACTTGATGATCGTGCCTTCTAACCCTTCGTCTAAGTCGTTAATAAAGATGTTGAACAGAACCGGGCCCAGGACGGAGCTCTGCGGCACTCCACTTGTCACTTCTTTCCATGATGAAGACGACAAATTGGTGAGCACCCTTTGGGTTCGTTCACTTAGCCAATTACAGATCCACCTAACCGTAGTTTTGTCTAGCCCACATTTTACTAGTTTGTTTGCCAGAAGGTCGTGGGGGACTTTGTCGAAGGCCTTACTGAAATCCAGGTACGCTACATCCACAGCATTCCCTGTATCGACCCAACTCGTAACTCTATCGAAAAAAGAGATCAGATTAGTCTGGCATGACTTGTTTTTGGTAAATCCGTGTTGACTATTAGCAATGACCGCATTTGTTTCTAAGTGTTCGCAGACCACTTCCTTGATGATCTTTTTCAGAATCTTGCCTGGTATCGATGTGAGGCTGACCGGACGGTAATTGTTTGGGTCGTTCTTTTTTCCCTTCTTGAAGATAGGGACCACATTCGCCCTCCTCCAATCTGCTGGGACTTCTCCCGTTCTCCAAGAACTCTCGAAGATAATTGCTAGTGGTTCTGAAATAACTTCCGCTAATTCCTTCAATACTCTTGGATGTAGCTGGTCTGGCCCTGGGGACTTGAATTCGTTTAGAGAGGCCAGGTGTTCCTGGACAGCTTGTTTCCCTATTTGGGGTTGGATTTCCCCCAATCCTTCGTCCATTCCATGTTGCTGAGGTTGAAGATGGCTTTCTTTTTGTGAGAAGACTGAGGCAAAGAAGGCATTGAGCAGTTCTGCCTTTTCCCTGTCCCCTGTAGCCATCACCCCATCTTCTCCTTGCAGAGGCCTTATCGCCTCCTTTTTCTTCCTTTTTCTACCAACGTAAGCAAAAAAGCCTTTTTTATTGTTTTTTATGTCCCTGGCAAGCCTGAGCTCATTTTGTGCTTTAGCCTTGTGAACCTTTTCCCTACAGGTGTTGGCTATACGTTTGAATTCTTCTTTGGTGATTTCTCCCCTTTTCCACTTCTTGTGCATGTCACTTTTGAGCTTTAGCTCAGTTAGAAGTTCTTTAGACATCCATTCTGGCTTCTTTGCACTTGTCTTATTTTTCTTCTTTGTTGGCACTGTTTGCATTTGCGCCTTGAGTATTTCACTTTTGAAAAACTCCCATCCATCCTTAACTCCCTTGTTTTTTAATATTGGCATCCATGGAATGCCGCTCAGTAATTCCTTCATTTTTTGGAAGTCAGCTCTCTGAAAGTCGAGAATGTGTGCTTGACTTGTCTTAGTTTCAGCATTCCTTTGTATTGCAAACTCCAGGAGCACATGGTCACTTGCCCCTAAGGATCCAACCACTTCAACTGTATTGATCAGGTCTTCCACATTTGTTAAGATTAGATCAAGAGTTGCTGATCCTCTTGTTGCCTCTTCTACCTTCTGGACCATAAAATTGTCTGCAAGGCAAGTGAGGAATTTGTTGGACTTTGTACTCTTGGCTGAGTTTGTTTTCCAGCAGATATCGGAATAATTGAAATCGCCCATGACTACTATATCTCTTTTTTGTGCCTGTTTGGTCAGCTGTTGACAGAAGGCTTCATCAAGTCCTTCATCCTGACTCGGAGGTCTGTAGTAGACACCCACAACAAGATCTTTTTGAGTCCCGGTTCCCTTGATTCTTATCCAGATGCTTTCAAGCTGGTTTCCCGGATTACAGTCTTGCATTTCTTCTGCAACGTAACTGTTTTTGACATATAAAGCTACTCCCCCTCCTCTCCCTTTTGTTCTATTTCTGTGAAAGAGGTTATAGCCCTCAATGGCTACATTCCAGTGATGGGAGTCATCCCACCAGGTTTCAGTGATGCCTATGACATCGTATGTGTGGTGCTGTGCTAGGAGTTGGAGTTCGTCTTGCTTATTTCCCATGCTCTGAGCGTTGGTGTAAAGACATGTAAGCCCCTGTGACCTCCCCTTGAGCTGTTTATTTGGGATTATTGTGCTCTCCGTACTTGGTCCTTGCTGTGTTTGTGCAGCCCTCCGTTTAGCCTTTTGGCGGTTCCCTGTGGTCGTGGGTAATATAGTGTTCGCCAGGCTGTTGTTCCCCTCCCCCAGTGGATCTAGTTTAAAGTGCGCCTGATGAGGTTTGTGAGTCTGTGTGCAAAAAGATGTTTTCCTGCTTGTGTGAGATGCACCCCATCACTTGCCAATAGGCCATCCTCCTGGAAGAGTAGACCATGGTCAAGGAAGCCAAAATGCTCCTCTTGGCACCATTTTCTGAGCCAGTTATTGACCTGTACTATTTTTCCGGCCCTTGTAGAGCCGTGTCCTACAACGGGGAGGAGGGATGAAAAGATCACATGTACATTATACAGTTTTAGCTTTGTTCCCAGAGCTCGAATATCATTTGTGATCTTTTGAAAAGTATGCCTAGCGGTGTCATTGGTACCTACATGAATCAACATAAGGTGGGGAGGGTGATGGGGCTTTAGGAGCCTGCTGAGCCTCTGAGTGATATGGTGTATTTTTGCCCCCGGGAGGCAGCATGTTTCTCGAGCCATCCCATCTGGTCTGGAAATGATGGCTTCCGTTCCTCTAAGGAGGGAGTCACCTACTACCAAGACCTGTTTCCTTTGAGGATTGACAGGGTCCCTTTTGTGCAAGACAGTGTGTATGTCCCCTGAAGAGTGTTCCTGTTGAAGTGAATCATGCAGGTGTAAAGTGTTGTCCTCCTCCTCAACATCCCCAGTGCATTCATCAATGACAATCCATTGAGATACATCCGAGAGCCCATTACTCTCCCAAGGATGTTCCTGTTGCTCCTGGTCTACGATTGGGGATGGAGCATTTGCTCTCCCTAAATTATAACTTCCATGAATCCATACACATCCTGTTAAAATGGAATCATAGTTATAGTAGAACCCTAGTCTAATAATTATGTAGTATGAAAGTAGTCTTTGCCTCAGATGAGATATTAACACATATGATGTGAGGAATTAGAAGATGAGATCATTTTACTGTTTTTCCTGACTTTTATCAGAGATTGTAGTTGACTGAAACTACATCCCACTTCAGGTCGAAGAAACAACTATGGATATTATCTCTGTATTGTCGAAGGTTTTCACGGCTGGAATCACTGAGGTATTGTGTGGTTTCCAGGCTGTATGGCCGTGTTCTAGCAACATTTTTGCTTGACATTTTGCCTGAAGATGCCAGCCACAAATGCAGGTGAAACATTAGGCAAAAAAGTTGCTAGAACATGGCCATACAGCCTGAAAACTACACAACACTCCAGAGATTAATTCTCTTATTTTCCAGTGATTTGGAGTGGGTCAAGAAGTCTGTTTTAGTTCTTATATGCCATAAAAATAATGATTAAATGTGGATTGGATTTTTTGGTGCCCAGAAAAAAGTGTTTTCCCCTCTCAGATATTCACAACTAGAAAACATCAGATGTTATGAAAGTAGAAAAAACATGAAAAAATAATAAATAAAACATGTGCTTCTTATAGTGTAGAGCAGAGCTTCTCAAACTGAGCTCCTCCAGATATTTTGAACTTCAGTTCCTACATTTCCGAACAACTGGTCAGCTGGCTGGGATTTCTGGGAGAAGAAGTTGTTTCTGACTCTGAGGTGAATCTATCACAGGGTTTTCCGCGCTTAGAGTGTGTGACAAGCGGAATGTCATTCAGTGGGTTTTCATGAACAAGTAGTGTGTTACTTCAGAGTTGTAGCCCAATGCTCAAACCACTACACCACGCTGCATTGGCATGGGACAAAGGAAGTGCCCCAAAAGCACAAATAAATTGGTTGGATTGTTCTTCATTTCAGATACTTTTTCCTTAAAAATGTATATGTCAAGGAGGTGAAATTTGTGGGCCATGGTTCAGATCATACATTAAGTTAGCAGATGCACTTTTCCTGTATACTTCTCTGCTTTCTGCCATCCTGGCAAATTTAAGGCCCTAGGAGGGTCTTCTGATGTTTCCTACTTATAGGAGAGGAGGAAGACGTTTCAGATAAGGAAGATGTAGCACACTGGTTCTCAACCTGTGGGTTCCCAGGTGTTTTGGCCTACAACTCCCAGAAATCTCAGCCAGTTTACCAGCTGTCAGGATTTCTGGGAGTTGAAGGCCAAAACATCTGGAGACCCACAGGTTGAGAACCTCTGTGGTAGGCTGTTAGGAATTGTGAGAGTTGAGGTCCAAAACATCTGGAGGGGCAAAGTTGCCCATGCCTGATATACACGGTATAATGAATGCAATCTGACACCTCTTTTACTGCTATGGCTCAATGCTATGAAATCATGGGACTTCTACTTTTAAAAGGCTTTAAGCCTTCTCTACCTAAGACTGCTGGTGCCTCACCAAACTACAAACCCCAGGAACCATGGCAATTAAAGTGGAGTGAAACTGCATTGATTCTATAATGTAGATTCACCCTGAGAAACCTCTGATCCATCTTCTTGTCGGCTGTCTATAAAGACTATGGAAGTGAAAGAACGATCTCTCCTTAGGTTCTAACGGAAAGGTAGGCTTGTTTGACGATAAGGACTAAGTTTGAATCCAAAACTATAGGCCTGTCTCAAATAGCATCACTGCTTTAATATAATAACAGTGTCCCAAATACAATCATTGTAGCATTTCTTACAGCAGTGGAGAATTTTAATCTCTGGATTATTTAAATGTATTTTAAAGCTTGCAAGCAGCTCTGTACATATTATATTTGCCTTCAGCAAATCATATCAAACCTAAATGACAATAACTCAACCTGTTTTTCTTTAGCCAGTCTCTGAAGAGTTTCAGAATGGAGAAGGCTTTGGTTACATTGTGGCCTTCAGGCCAAATGGGACAAGAGGCTGGAAGGAAAAAATGGTCACCTCTTCAGATGCTTCCAAGTTCATCTACAGAGATGAGAGTGTGCCTCCCCTGACTCCATTTGAAGTGAAAGTTGGAGTTTACAACAACAAAGGAGATGGTCCTTTCAGCCCTATTGTTGTGATTTGTTCTGCCGAAGGAGGTGAGTTTGTATCTTGCTAAACCTGGCTCTAATCTCAAGCATGCTTAATTGGATATCAATAGAAAAGTAAAAATGTTTGTCAGTTTTCTTCTCAGTGAGAAAGGGTATATTACCATGTTAAGATACCCCATTTAAAAATCAACAGTGGTTTTATTTTTCCATTACTCAGGTGTTTTTTTTTTAAAACTAACTTTTCACACCAATAATATTATTGTGATTAAAATCTATTTTAAAAGGTGTTGTACAGAACAAAATCTGCCACAAGTTTAATTAAAAATACCAAAATGCAAACAATTATTGGAAAATGCACTAAAACAATTCTCTCAAGCATCTTTCAGTGGGGGGAAAGCATTTGGATTTTGTTGTGTTTGCACGTAAGAATAAGGCAAGAAAGGACTTACATTCCTAGATCAGGCAAGAGGACTAAATCGCTCTACAAGGCTGGAGACTGAGTCTGTTGCCTGGATCTCGTAATTGTTAATAGATCAGTAAGCACCAGTCTGCATACTCTCCTTTCAATTTGCCAAATGGGTTCCCTTGTTAAGAACAGTATTCAGAGGGCAAGTGCCAGGATCCCTGGTCACTCCTTCCTTCCACCACCACCACCACCCCCCCCCCCCCCCCCCGGTAATCATATATCTTGTATTAGGGTAAAGCCAACATAACTTAAAATAACTATAGCAACATTCTAAAGATTAAAAATAATTTCAGCATAATTAAATGACAAGAAAGACAATGGAGAACAAAATGCATTTTTTTCAGTGTGAGTGCAACATCTATGCCAAAAATGGGTGGCATGAATTGTACAGTTCACATGTGATGCTTTGCTCATTTTGTGGGTCCTTATGACCTCTTCTGCAGTACTACCATTACCTGCCCCCCTTTTTGAAATTTAAAGCAAAGCAAGATCTCTCTGTGCACTTTGTTTACAAGTGAAACCACACTCTTGGGAGATCACAGTACTGGGCCAAGTGTTCTCTGCATCAAACCCAGAAGATATTATGGCCTGGTTTATACCAGATTTCAGGGCTGTATGTCATCAGAAGGCACCCAAACATTATTGTTGTGTGAGTGACTATTATGCTACTAAGTCTAATCCTCAAAATGCCATGGAGGGCTGTGTTTTCAATTGATACAGTAAGGAGAGAGACATGGAATCACATCAGTGTGACTGAAGGTTGAAGTGTGAAAAATTAACTATATTGACCAGCTCTGAAAGCCCAGAGTTTCAGATGAGAAACAAAATTAGCTGTTTCAAGAGGCAAGCATATGCATTGCTTGTTTTTTGGAACATCCCTCCCAGACTCCCCCAATCACCATGACCATCAACCATGGTGATTGGGAATTTGAGGAGCTATAGTCTAAAAACAAACATAACTGTTCCAAATTTAGGGTTATGTGGGTTAGATGACTGCCACCTTATTCAATGCAAATCCATTCCTGCTCCCCTTCAAAAACTCCTATCCAATGTGTTTGTTATGTGGATATTTTTTTTTGCAAGAAGTTGCTATTATTTTGAAAATTCCAACTAATCTGCCACTGTATTACAATGTGCCATTTATATTCATGAGCATGGAAATGCCTTTTAAAACTTTTAATCTTACAGAACACTTGTTCTATCAATCAGTCTACCCATTTTCCTACCTCTGTGGTAAGAGAGACATTGGGGAGATAATTAATACCTTCATAAGTAAAGGATAGCATCTTCTTTAGCGGAACATACACCAAGCCTCATCTCATTAATATTCTGTGTAAAGAAATTTGTCAGGCAGCAGGCCAAGTCTTAGGCAGTGAGACACACAAGTCCAGCTATTTTTCTGCCCGCGGTTAAATAACACACAGTGCTTCAACCCACCCAATTCAATTCACATAGTGATCAATATCAGTCTAATTATTTTGACACCAGAGGTGGAAATCCAGGAACCCCTTACCTCCTCACTGTAAGTAAAAATATAAGAATACAATAACTAACTATTAGCTGTCTTTTCATGACATCCCAGATTGGACGTGGAGGCACTCACTACATCTTGCCCAATTATAGGAATGGGTAGCTATTAGCTAATGTATATGCTGAAATAGCAAATGTCGGAGTAGATAAACAATTTTTCCAGACTTTAGTAACAAATTTGTCATATCCTTGTACTGTACCATGAACGGCAGTTCTCAAGCTTTCTTGCTTTTTCTCTGAAGCACTTAAAAAGTGCTTGCAGTCTTAGTTAGCCATTCAATAAATTGCCTTTGTTCTATAAATCAAACTGCATAAATAACCTCTCTATACACACGCACACACACATATATACATGCCTACATTTACCTTATTATGAGTTATCATGTTCAAAAACAGAACTGCATTATGAAAATCACAGGCCCCAAGCAAAGAAATTGAGAAAGTTTCCATTCATGCCTACATTTTTTAGAGAAAACTGTTAGAGTGCACCAGAGTTATAAAGTGAAAACCATGAGCCCTCAATTAGGGCTGCATCAGCCAGTTTGACAATCCTGCTGGCTAGACAATGCATGTGATGAAATGCATGTGATGAAAGCATCTTGCAGCAAACTTTAAGGGCGAAATCAGCTCTGCAGGATGTGAATCGCTGTGTGGACACTGGACACCTAAAGTGCTTGCTGATGTAAGCATATGCATTTGGGTGTGTGTGTGTGTTAAAAGACTGCATTCTCTGTGGCTGCATGCCACAGAGCCTACAGATTCTAGAATTGGTTTGAGGCCAGCTTCTGTAGTTTGTGAAATCACCATCCAGGTCTCAAACCAGTCCCAAAATTTCTTCTATAATCACCTGCACAGTGAAAGCATTTTTTTCAAAACCAGGTTCACACTGGCCTAAGTAGTCAGTGTAGCTATGTCCTGAGAATTTGAAGGGTGGCTATGAGAGAACTATGCAAGATCTTTATGTGTACAGATATATCAATAAATACAAAAGTTGGAATTATCTCTGCCATAGTATTTTCAAATTTGGAGTATGGTTGTGAAAGCTGGACTAAGAATGCTGACAGAAAGAGATCAAAGTAATTTGTAATGTGATGCTGAAGTTTTTTTCCAAAAATGCAGATAAATGGGTCCAAGGGGAATTTAAGCCTAAGCTTGCCCTAAGCCAAAATGATTAAGCTGAGGTCATTGTACTATAGACACATCATGTGATAATATGATGTACTGGAAAAGATAGTAATATATATTAAAATGGGAAGCAGAAGACCAAAACTTGCAGGACCACAGGAGGACTTTTAATGACCTGAAGTGAGTCCACAGTGCTTGGTAAATCCAGGGGAAGTCTGGAGCAAAACCATATGCAGCAGTGGGTTTGGATCCATATGGTCCAGCTGAGCTGAGCACATGTTGTCCTTGCTGGACTGTTCCTCAACTTCTGTGTTACTGTCGCCATTCCCAACCAGCTGCAGAGCTTTCTGTAAGCTCCTAGCCATTAACCAGTGATGGAATCAGCAAACAAAAGGAGAGAGAGAATCTCCACACCTTCTTCTGGGTTGCATGGGTGACTCTGCTGAGGTCTGCACAGGGCACCAATGATGGCCAGGAGCTTACATGGAGCTCTATATAGCTAGTTGGGGTTGACAACAGTAATGACATAGGCACTACTTCAGGGCAGGGTTTATTTATTTATTTCGTGTCAAAAGCATTGCATAAATAAATAAGTATAAAACTGATAAAATAAATGAAACACAAGCAGCTACATAATTTTAGACCAAAAACGGGCAACAGCAACCGCAGCTTTAAACAGTTCTTCCTCTGTGCATGAGGCAGGGCACTGTGGGCAAGAATACAGATGTTGAGTTGTTTGTTCTGCTTCACAATCGCACAAGGTGGAGGATTCTTCTAGGTAGTGCCATTTTGCCAAGTTGTCTTTTGATCTGCCAAATCCACTTCTGAGTCTGTTCAGGGACTTCAGGGCAGGATGATGACTGTGGTATCTTGTGTGGAAATTGACCTGGTCCAAATTGGGCTGAATCCAGTTGTCCACACTGCCCTGAAGCCATTGGTTACCCCGGGGTTTCTGGAGCATCCCCTGATTTTGCTGAAAGGTGAGCAAAACCAGATTAACCTGGTATAACCCACCATACTCACTGGAAATGAAGACAGCCAGAAACCAACTCAGGGTGAGTCTAGGTTTTCATGCCCACATAGAGAAGCCCCAAGTATCTTGATGGTCTCTCCTTTATAGAGTTGAACTTAACCTGACAACAAATAAAGTAACAAATACCCAGTGAATCCTTTTTTTTCAAAAGCAGTCTATCTAAATTAATGCAAGATAATAATTGTTTTTAGATACTGAGAAATGTAATATATGGCACACTAAATATAGAACTCCTAATGCTGGGCTTTGCAAATAAGAAAACGGTGTAGTTAATATGTGGCACAAAATATTTTCAGTGTTATAAAAAGAGCTTTTATAGATCTTGGACTTTTTCATCCACACAATTCTGCAAAGGCTTTTATAGCTGGAAGTTGACATGGCAATATTAATAAAGGGTTATGATCATAACATTGGCAACAATTATAGGAAAACCTAATGAATCCATCAATCTTATTCTTAGTGTTAGTCAAACAGCATTCAACAGCATACTGAGTTATGGGCTATTTTGGATTATAACAGATTTGATGCTCTCTTTCCCAGTCCAGATAAATAAAAAACCACTATTTCATATCTATAAACTTTCAGAAAATTATACTTTAGTTTATTCATAGATCATACATTCCCAATCATTTCCTAAAAATTTGCATTTTAGTGCCTAATATCAGTGAAACCTTAGTGAGTAACGACATACATTGCACACAAAAACCATGCATTTTTTTCTCATCTTAAACAAAAACACTTGATTTCTACTCTCATATTGCAAAAAAGCTATTTATATTTTTCCTGCTTACTTTTCATTGCTTACTTCTCATTCTGAGCAATACAAATCCATGAGAGGGAAATTATTTTTATGTATATAGAAAACTGCCACCCAACATTTTGCATTGATCGCAAATTATTCGTCCCACTGCAATCTTCCCTGACAAGAAGGTAATTGCTTCAATGATATAAAATTCAGGAAATGGCTTTCAATGCACAAATCTTTATAATGCATAAAACAGAAAACAAGGTGTACCTACTGCAGAGAAAATCATGTTGGGCAGCAAATGTTGAAGCACAATATTTCTTTGACTTCAAAACATTTCTTGTTTTATGCACTAAAAACACAGTACTTATTTGTAACAAAACAAAACTTTTCATATTCAGAAGTGGGAAGTAGCCACTGAGCAATCAGAAAAAGAAAACATATTGGGTAAGTAGGTGTTTGGATATGAGAAACCAAATCTAAAAACAATATTGCGACAATGGATCTATTAGGCCAAACCTAAAGAAACAAAAATGTGGTCAATTTTTCAAAATTTTCAGATGTCTTCATCAGTCAAAAGGTTGCAAAAAGCAAGCAGGGTAGTAAAAGGAGGAACAATTTAAAAGTCATGCATAAACCACTAGGTGTGGTTTCTGTCCTCTCTCTTAACATAAACACAACGTACATTTCTGTCAATGGGATGGCCCACACATCTAGTAGTTAGTAGACCATGATCAGGTAGCAGTAGGCCATTGTCCTGATGCATGAATAAAGCATCATCTTCTGAACCTTCCAGAGGAACCCCTGGGAAGTCATAGAATCATACGGTTGGAACAAACTCCAAGGTCCATGCAACCCAACCCTTTGCCATGCAGGAATACACAATCAAGGCAGTGACAGATGGCAATTAGCCTCTGTTTACAAACCTAGGAAAGGAGTCTCCACCACTCTCCAAAGCAACATATTCCACTGCTGAACAGTTCTTACCATCCGGAGCTATGTTTTCCTAATGTTTAGGTAGAATATATGTTCTTGCAATTTGAATCCATTGTTCGATTGTGTCCTAGTCTTTGTGATGATGCTATTACCATGGGCTCATTTACATGCACCACTTAAACCGAGTCAACTGGATTTACCCCACATTATGGATTGGGAGTCCTGGATGTCAACAAGATGCCTAGTAGTGACCTCTGGTCAAACTAGGGGTTTGGAGACAGTGCAGTCAGACCTCTAGTTGCAGAAACTAACCACTGCCTGGCTATGAATTGCAAACAAGCTTTTAAAACTGCATGGTTTTCAAAGACTTTCTTGCAGTGGGTAAAAAAAATTGTTAAAACAAAAACATTGAGGACTTTGTCCTTCTACGCCCTCAAATGGCACTATTATACATATTTTTGCGCTTTCGCCTAGACCCCCCCTCCCATTTTATTTCACTTCTCCTAAGTGGTGGTCCTTTTATTTCATCATTCTATGTTTTAAATTGTTTTTTACTGCTATTATATTGTATTATTGGTTTTAATGTGTTTTATCTTGTTGAAGATGCTGTTTTTACTTGGATTTTACTTTGTTTATTATTTGTTTTGGGGCTTGACCCTGTGTAAGCTGCCCTGAGTCTCTGCGGGGAGATGGAGATGGGATAGAAAAATAAAGTTGTTATTATTATTATTATTATAATATTGTTATTATTATTAAAAATACTCATTGCTTATTTTAAGGGAGGAAAATGTATTGGAGACTTGCATTGCTAACACACACAATTTAGTGCTTAGTTTCTATCCCAGTGCATGGAGGCTCTGAAGACCCTGATGTGGGGAGACTTCCACAAGACTGAAAATTTTCCCCAACTGCTGCTACTTCTCTTTTTCAAAACTGCTGTTACTTAAGCATCTAAAATGGCATTTATACCAGAACATCAAAAATGGGAGATTATTATTAACATAGCTGCAAAGAGGAATTCCTAGTTACTAAAACCAAAAAGCCCATTCCCAATACAACAACATAACATTATTGAGAACAAGTAGGCTTTTATATTAATTACACTGGGATTATGGGTGCTAATTTTCCCTGTTCCAAAGGGGCAGCATCATTTTCTCAATGACAGGACAGCTGTGACTAGTCTTGAAGGATCCACAGTCTTTGAAATTTAAAGATTGTGTGTGTGTGTGTGTGTGTGTGTGTGTGTGACTATGTTTTGAAAGCATACAGTAGCTGAATATTTGTTTTAAAACTTAGTATTATTTTGCATATTAATTTCTGTCCAAAATCTACAAGGGGGGAATGTTTGAAAAGTAAATTCTGAGATGACTGAGTGGATGAAAGAATCTTATCTGTGGAAACACATATGGGATGGGTTATATTTGCAGGATGGATTATGTGATTATTCTGTTGTATATTACCTTGGGCATATTTTTTGGAAAATCGCAACACATATGTTCTATCATTAACTGTCTTTTTGCTAGTTACTGAGAAAAAGCCACATGTACAGCATCTACTTCACAGAAACTGAATCTGGCGTAGGAGTTCCAGATTGAATGCCTCTCTGGACCTGGCGGTGATACAGATAGGACAAGATGACATAAAGAAATGCAGTGGTAGTAATGATCTGTATTGTATTACTTTTCTGATAGGCAGGAACTGTGAAGTTTTATCCTGAGCCATATGAGAGAGACTAAGGAGAAACTACATGACAAATTGAGCTCTATCTAGTCTTTTTGAGAGATACAAACTGTTATGGCTTAACTTTATTATTCCAATCCTTTTTCTTATTGCAGAACCCAGTGCTGCTCCAACTGATGTCAAAGCTACGGGATTGTCTGTATCAGAGATTCTCATTGCATGGAGACACAACAAAGAAAGTGTAGGAAGACCTCAGGGATTTGAGGTATTAATACAAGTGATGATGGTTAAACAATGGCTATTGTATTTGGACATATCACAAGACAACAACATTTACTGGAAAAGATAATACAGTGCTCCCTCACTTATCGCTGGGGTTAAGTTCCAGGACCACCCGCAATAAGTGAAAATCCGCGAAGTAGGGACACTATATTTATTTTGATATTTATACATTATTTTAGTAGTTATACAGTATTTTAAGTCCTTATCAACCAATTCTGTGTTGATAAATCGCCTTCTCCTCCTGTTTCCGCTTGGGCTCCTTTTCTCTCCCTTTGGCTTCTCCTTCCTCCCTTCCTTAGGCTGTAAATTGTAATTTTTTATTATTTATAATAGTCTTTTAGAGTTTATTGAAAAACCGCAAAACAGCGAATCCGTGAAAAGTGAACCGCGAAGTAGTGAGGGAACACTGTAACACTCCGTAAAGTGGAAAGCAAAAAGGGGAAAGAAAATATTTCAAAATAATATGTAAAATACAGATGGATTTATTCAATAAACAAAACCACTGGCGCTGAATTTGAATGACTTGAGCATGGCTGTGAATTAATGGTCCAATGACTCTCTTTTATACAAATAGCACAAACCAAAGCTGATTTAATAGTGAATAACAATAAATAGGGAGACCCTTGTGGTGCAGCAGGTTAAACTGCTGAGCTGCTAAACTTGTGGACTGAAAGGTCGGTGGTTCAAATCTGGGGAGCAGGGGGAGCTCCCACTGTTAGCCTCAGCTTCAAGTCAATCTAACAGTTTGAAAACAAATGCAAATGTCAGTAAATCAATAGGTACTGCTCCAGCGGGAAGGTAATGGCACTCCATGCAGTTATGCTGGGCACATGACCTTGGAGGTGTCTCTGGACAACGCCAGCTCTTCAGCTTAGAAATGGAGTTGAGTACCAACCCCCAGAGTTGGACTTAATTCCAGGGGAAAACATTTACCTTAATTGCATTAAATAATTTCATTTGGAGATATGTTTTTGTTTGCCTAACTCTATTTTCTGCTAAAATAATTACACATTACAATATCTGTCAAAATTTTAATCTTGATAATGTATTAGTAACAATTGGGGAGCAAGTTATTTAGACAGGACTTCGTTGCTCATTATGGTAAGTAAGATATATGGTTGCTAAATAGAAAAACAAATGTTAATCCCTGCTTAAGTAGACCCAGTAAGTCAATGGAATTTACATAAAGTTTGACTTACAATATTTCTATGGTGTCAGTTTGTACGGACTCAAGTTACAATAATTGTAAGGCTTAAATAATATTGCAGAATGGCTGGGGCTAGCAATTCCACTGAGGTCCAGCATGAAGTGGCTGGCTGGAGTGAGGCTGGGGACACATGAATGGCCAAATTCACACCATTTTAAAATACAAAACTGCCTATTCACCTGTTTCTGAGTTTGAAAAATTGGTATATTTTGATGTTAAACAGTATCATGGGGTGGCTTTTAATTTATTAGAAAGCTTAATACTCCTTTTGAGGAGAGAGCAAGAGCAGGAAGAGGGAAATTATGAAATTCTAAAGGCATCAAGAACCAACTAGGTCACACACAACTCCAGGAGCGTACTTTGCCTTGATCTTGGGGTTACTGGTTCAGGATTGTCCTAATCCCAATCACAGACCAAAATCTGAGACCTTAGACAACCACTGGCAATGTCATTATACAATATGTGTTAAGTATTAGCCACAATTGCTTACAGCTTATCATTTATATTTGTATACATGCATTAAAAATCTTTTCTCATTTGGAAATTAAGATGGAAAGGATCTTTTTCCCAATGGAGGTGAAATGAGGGGGTTATTCCCTCTCACTTGCATAAGGATATAGGATAAGGGACATTTCATCTGGTCTACTTTCTTCTAGCTGGAAAGTGGGTACTGAGAATTTGCAACTTTGCCACCCACCTAGAAATGATCCACCGCTAGCTGATCTGCATAGAGCAGGGATGAGCCAGCATTTAATGGCTCATCCCTTTCTTGCAATCATATTATACAACAGATGGTTTATTTTTCCAGTTTGTTTTGCTTTTTAACTCACTTGCTTCTTCTTTCACCATGGTTCCCCACTTTGTTTTATTGACAAAACTGACAAGATGGATAAATCTTCCATGACCTGCTTGAAAATGCAGGTCTGATGTGTGTTGAATTGAGGAGCAATCACGGCAATTTGTTCAGTTTCACAAGCATCCTAGTAGACTGCCTTGCCAGTGAAATTTCACAGGCTGGCATTATTTCTGATCTTAATGGTTTGTTGGTGCCACCCTCTCACCATAGCTCTTTCTACCATCTTTTGGGAGTTTTTACAGTACAATTGACTTCCTTTGTGGTTCCCAGATTTGCATATTGGTTTAAAAATAAGTAGCGATTATGGTACTATCGCCTAGAAAATCATATTGTTTTTGTGAGTGTTTTGAATGAGAGACAGCACATATGTACAGTGGCTAACAATTTATATTAAGGAGCAGTGACACCAATGGCTGAAGAAACAAACCCTGGCTTTATTGAAAGAGCTCCATTAAAGACTGGAAAGCTTACTAAGGGTGCTAAGCTAACATCAAACTAAGCTAGTTTGACTTTTAGCAGAAGTGAGAGGATCAGAGGGCAGGAAGAGGCGAGCTGGAAAAATCCGTAAGAGGATCAGCTTACCTCTCAGAGCAGTTGGAATAGAAGGATAAGAAGTGATGAGACTTTGGATCACTGGAAACTGCTTAACTCTATGCCAGCTGTTCTCTCCAAAACATCTTTTACTCTGTAAGTGCTGAGCATTGCTCTCTTTCCAACACAGGAATGCTCTGGCAGACCTACAAGGCTTCTGTTTAATTCAGAACTTTTGGCTTGATGTTTGCCACAGAACTGATCCACCCTTGCATTGACTTAAGTGGTCAGCACCCTCTGCTCAGCAGTGGCATTTCAAGCTGTGTCTAAACTAGCCAGTAAATCTGGGGTTTGGAGCAGAATTGCTCTAGATTAACCCTGATGGCAGCCACAGGGCTCTTATGCCAGCTGTGGCAGCTGGAGGAATTCTACCCAGTTCAGCCAAGCCAAGACCACTTCAGCCCATCAGCATAATCACATCACCATCATTAGAAGGAAAGGGAGATGGATTGTACCTTGTCACTCTAGAGAGCTCCTGGCCATCACCTGGACCCTTTTGCTAATTTATGAAGCAGCCTGACTGGACTCAGAGTTGGAAGCAGAGCATTTAAACGGCAATAGTGCTCCAGACAAGTCTCAGATTTAGGTCTATTATGAAAATGTTTGCTACCAACTATATTCTCTCAGTCTCTAAAGAGTTCTCAATTAGTTGCAAAAAGGGACCCCACCTCCCAGGTCACACAAGCACCTTTGCTGATGTCACTAAAGGCACTCAGTTCTGGTTAGAAGCTTTCCTGAGCTCCCTAGCTGGTTGCCACAACAATGAAGAAAATCTCAGTTAAGTTCTTTTGCCTTTTCCTTGTGTCATAAAGCACAGAAGAAAGGGTAGTGGTACTGTCCCATGTACACAGTTGCTCCAGTTTGAATTAGAGCCAGTCCAGCTTCCCACATCAACTCAGAAGTGTGGGGCTACACTGCATTTTGGGGAAGGTCTGGCGCATTCCCCCAACTTCTGCTAACATAGGGTAAAACTAGGTTAACCAGATTTACCATGCACTGTGGACTGTAATTACCTGGATATTGTATGAACATTTAGGGGTGAGATTTGAAGTTCCTGGCTAATGTGGACAGGCCCCAAGTCTACTTCCTCAGAGTGCCTAAGAATAGACCTTTATAGACAGGCTGTATGTGTGAATAGTCACAGAAATACAAAACCTGTGAGTATGGTGATGGGGCAAAAAATAGTTTTAATGATGGTCGCTGAGAGACAGAAAGCAGAAGAGATGTTACCTAAAGCTGAGATGAATATATATAGTAGAGGGAGTTATATAGACTCTCTTTACAGCAATCGTACTGCAAAAGTCTGGCTGAGGCAGTTTCACTTTAGCTTCAAGAAGCTGACCTTGTACTTATCACTTTACAAAAGGTAAACAGATTTCCTTGTCACATTTATTGCTATTATTTATAGTCCTTATTATTCTTCTATTTTATTAAAAGTTAAAGTCCTTTTATTTCCACAATTCTTTCCTTAAGAAAAATTCCCTAGCTCATCCATTTGGCCTTTATTAAAAGTGTTTTTCAAAAGTCCTTTAAAAGTTTCACAGCCAGTTTATTATATTCCCATGATTGTGCAGGGAAGTAACTTTGCCAGAAGTTTATCTCACTATCATGATAAGAAAGCTTCTCTTATTGTAGATATAAATTTTAATCCCTTTTCATTAAGAGAGCGGGTTTAATGGTTCTTTTGTCCCTGTCAGGTAGGCTTCTGTCATGATGGGACAAGCTGTTAATTTCAAGACCTCATCACGTGGATTTCTGGATCCGTTCTAGGGTGCTTTCAGGACCGAGCCAGGACCAAGCCCACTGGAGAGCTTCACATGATGCAGAGATTCATCCGCAAGAGTTCTGTCCTGACTCCGTCCTGGAAGCAACCTAGGACAAAGTCCTGAAAACACAGGTGGCTACCCGTTTTCTCATAGTCTACATTGGGGCCAGTGCAGGGGGAAGCTGGGCACCGACTTTCCCCCATGTGTTGGAGAAGGTGGTGATGTAGGCGATGCAGGTGTGGGATGACAATTTCCTCCACTGGCGCACAGATGAGGTCTTCAGTCTCCCCAAAATGTGATGATTTAATCCCCAGTTTATGTACCCTTCTAGGTGATTCCCCAGGTTATCTTTAGTCTAGACTCTAGAACAGTGGTTCCCAAACTTATTTGGCCTGCCACCCCCTTTCCAGAAAAAATATGACTCAGCACCCCCTGGAAAGGGAGGCGTGGCTGAGAGGATGGGCATGGCTCTTGCTCAAGAGGGTGGGGCTGAGCCTCTCCCCTAGTCCAAGATGCAGGGCTGGGAGGGGGAGGTGGGCGGGGCCACAAATGGGCGGCCAGGACTGGGATAGGTGGAGTTACAAGCTCTGAGGCAGGGCTGAGCTTCTATCCCTGTCCTGCGATGCCTACCAGGACACAGAGGGAGGGGTTAGAGGAGGGGGGGCCTCTTTCCAAGTCCCTGATGGGACTGAACCTCTATACCCCGCCCCCGTGTTCTAACAAATGCCTCAGGGGAGTTATACAGAGGATCAGCCCTGTCTCGCGCTCTTGGGAAGAGGCCCCACCCTACCCCCACCCTTTAGTCCTAAAAGGCCTCTCAGGAGAGGTATTTATTTATTAGACTTGTATACCGCTACTCTCAGTTTGGCTCAGAGCGGTATGGAGGCTCAGCCCTGTCTCGGGCCCTTGGGAAGAAGCCACACCCACTCCTCTAGCTCCACCCCCTGTGTGTCCTAACAGGCGCCTCAGGTGCTCAGCCCTGTCTCCGGCACTTAGGAAGAGGCTCCGCCCCTCCTCTGGCCCCGTCCCCGTGTCCTAATTGGTGCCATCACCACCCCTCTGGATCATTCCAGCACCCACCGGGGGGGCGGAGCACCCACTTTTGGAATCACTGCTCTAGAAATTATTTTGACTGGTATTTTTTGCATGAAGTGTCTTCTGTTGTGCCAGATTGCTCACAGGGAATGGCTACTGAGCCATTCCAATCTGGTACATTTGATAAAATTTTTGGCATTCTAACTGCATTCAGAGGAGTTTTAAATATGAAGAACAGGTTTGCTTCCAAATAACAGGGTTCTCTAGGAAGTATAAATCAATGGCCTCTACATACTGTACTATTGTAGCACTATGATTCTATTTTAACTGCTATGTCAACTTCCTGTTAAAACTTGGGATTTGCAGTTTAGGAGAGCAGTGCAGTGTAATGATTTGAACATTGGGCTATGTTGATGGAGATTAGGATTCAACTTCCCTCCACAGCCATGGAAACCCTCTAGATGACTTTATGCAAGTCATGCTCATATTCAGAGGAAAGCATAGAAAATTCCTCTTCAAACAAATCTTTCCACAAAAAATCATGATAGATTTGCCTTAAGGTCACCATAAATCAGAAATGATTGAAGGCCACACACCAACAACAGATCATTTAGAATTGTTTATTAATATGTCATTGTTTTATTGAATGTATTTTGGGCAATGTAATTTGCCGACTGTTGTAAGCCGCCTTGAGTCCCTCCGGGTGAGAAGGGCAGGGTAAAAATGATGTAAATAAATAAATTCTCCACCAGAGAGCAGTAGTGCCCCCCCCCCCCAAAAAAACTAGAAACCTCAGGATTCAATAGGATGCAGCCATAGAAATTAAAGTAGAATGATGTGCTAAAAACTGGTGTGTACAAGGGTCATTTTCCATTGAAATTCAGATTCACCAATAGCCTATTCATATCTATTCAATTTTATTTGCATCCTGAATAATAGACTCCTTTGACTTTTAAAGGCTAGGGTTAAAGTATTTTGTTCTCATTCTAATGTATGCATAATATGCCTTGTTTATTTTATAGTTGGCATTTTTAACAACCCGGCATTTTTATTATTTTGCTGTCTCCATTTTCCACACTATTTACCTGAGATTTCAAAGCCTCTGAGAGTGATTTAGCCATAGGGGCACAAATAGAGTGGCTCACATCTCTGCCCCACTTGCCCTGGAAAAGTGCTAGCAGCTGCAGATTATTTCTGTGCAAGGAGCAACTGCCTAGATCTGTAAGCCTTCATGTCACTGCCTTCTTTCCCACCTGGGTTGTAAGCCTTGTTTTCTGGGAAAATGTTGTCTAATAATTATGAGCAGCTCATTCAGAACCAATAGGCCTCTGGGTAAACTTGGAATTAATATACTGTCCTCTACATTCACATTCTTGATGCCACAAGAATGTGAATATATATTATTGTTTTAAACTGTTTATTTTATGATGTTTTATAGTTTTTATTGATGCATTTGGATTGCTGTCTATATGAATATCTTGTAAGCCGCTTTGGGTCCCATGAGTGAGAAAAGTGGGATATAAATAAAGTGTTCCACCCCTAGGCTGCGTAGGCACCTCAAAACCACACTGGAGACCCAGAATATAAGCAAGCAAGCTGTTTATTGAAGATTATATGCAAGGAATAACAAATAAAATGGGTTTGAATCCACAAGAACAAAGTACTTAAAGATTTTGAAGCAAGAGTCTATAAAAGTCACTCAAAGCACATAGTCCAATCTGGATGTCAAAGTAAGTCCCAAGGAAAGTATCATGAATAGTCTGAACAAGATTTCAAGGATTAATCCAAGGCATTAGACAAGCTGGAAACACAGGAAGCAAAACTGGAATACAGAAACAAAACCCCAAGTTTTGTCCAAGGTACAGAGTCAATGCTGGAACACAAAGCAAGGGTCTTAGCTGGAACACAAAGCAAGGGTCTTGGCTGAAACAGAAATCCAAACTGCAAAATTACTGGAACATTCAGCTGGATACACAGGAACAAGAATGAGGCTGGAACTTGAATCAAGATACAAAGCTGCAGGAATTCAAAGAAACACAAAGCAGAGATCTTTCCCTCTTGGTTAATCAAAGTTACCACCTCTGACTCTGTCAGAGAAAGCAGCCCTTCTTAAGGAGAATTCAAGATCCCTTCCCGTGAGAAGGTTGCTCATTATTTCATTTCAAAGCAAATGTTTACTCCTTCTAACATACTCCCTTTCTTTTTTCTGCTCAGTTATCGCTTCTCTCCTGTCAAGCTCATTAGCCTTATCCGCCTTATCAATTCCAGGATTCAAACTACAATGTCCATCTGGGACCAGGAGATCCAACCTTGACTGCTTTGAGGAATGCGGTTCAAACTGCCTACTTGCAACCATTCTGCCTCTGGTCCCAGAATCCACTGGGACAAACTCTGGCAGCATCTCATGCCCAAACCCAGAGTCCTCTGGCAAGGCAGGTGCAGGGACAAACTCTAGCTGCACCTCTGACAAGGCAGGTACAGGGACAATCACCGGCTGAACAGGCCCAACCTCAGGCTCCCCTGACAGCTCAGATAGAAGCTGGGCTACAACATAAAGATATAATAATAATAATAATAATAATAATAATAATAATAATAATAATAACAACAACAACAACAACAACAACAACAACAATAATGAGGCCAGCAACATAAGTGAAAAAAGCTAATGGATGGACACATCTTGCCAAGAAACCCCTGTGATTGGTTTGCCTTAGGACTGCCATAAGCCAGAAATTACTTGAAGGCACTCAACAACAACAAAGGGGTGTTTGGAATTCTCAGCCAGATTCCATGCACAGTGTACATCCTGAAAAATAGGCCATAAGATTACTTAGGTAGCTTAACAGATAAATGTTGCCAAAACAATAATATGTAATGGGGTTCTTAACCCCTGGATAGAACTTTTTTTGCAAGCCTACAAACTAGGTCCAAGAAGTGCCAAAGAAAGCTGGTGGATTTGAAGGACTCCTTACTGTACTGTTCATTAGAAGAATTTTATTGGATTGTTTAAAACTTGGCTCCAACATTTTAAAATAATCAGCTGAGTTCCTATATCATGCTTGCATACTGTCAGTTTAGATTTCTGTAGTTACATTGTTGGTTACATGATTGCACCAATCTTCCGAGTAAAAACATTGTGAATTCATCGGTCGATGTATTTGCTGTTCTCCTGTTTTGTTTCTAAAATTCAGGTTAGAAAAGAGGAAAAAAATATTTGAAAATATTTTTGAATGATCAAAATGTATTTCTTGTGTGCTGGGAAACCCAAAGAATGAAAATTCTGAAGTGATTATACTCTTTGTGGTGGGAACCTATTATGCACAAAATGTGCATATATTTGTCCAGAAAACAACATTTTCTGTACACAAGTAATATTTTCTGTGCAGAAAAAACTGTTGATGGTGCAAAATGGCTTTTTTTCAAGGAGAAAGTCACGTGCAAATATGTGTAGAACAAATCCCAAACTATGAATAATCTTTGAAAATTGCACATTAAAGGCAATAGGTAATATGCCTACATCAGGGATGCCCAAACTAAGGCCCATAGGCTGGATGTGACCCTTCAAAGTCATTTACCTCGCCTCTGTCCTGAACTTTAAACTTAGGGTTGACCTAAGTATGATACTACTTGAAGGCACACAACAACAACAACATTCCTAATTTTGGACTATTTCATTATAGTCCAGCCCCCCAACAGTCTGAGGGACCATGAACCGGCCCTCCACTTAAAAAGTTTGAGGAACCCTGGCCTACATGAATGAAGAATGGCTGGAATCCCATTGGTTAGTCCCACTAAAGCAGACCTATCAAATCAACTGTTGAATGGAGAGTCAATATGTTAGTTAATCCAATTTATTCTGCCTCTACTCTATTTGGGACTAACAATAGCATGTTAATTATTTTCCTCTTCTTCATCATCATCTTTGCCTTCTCCTTCAAGCTGTTTTTGGCTTATGGAAATCTAAAATAATTTTTATCATGAGTTTTTCCCCCAAGATTTCTTCAGATAGGGTTAAGAAAGCATAACCTGCCCAAAACCAGCCAGTGGATTAATGAACAACAACAACTCTTTATTGATTAGTCAGTTTTGACCATATCAAAACATGTGAACCATACAAAATGTACACACTTACCCATACATACAGTAAAACCATGTAACAGTGGATTAATGAAATTTGACACCACTTTAACTGCCATGGCTCAATGTTGTGGACTCATGAGAGTTGTAGTTTCATGAAGAAGCAACACTTTGGCAGAGAAGGCAAAAGATCTTGTAAAACTACAAATCCCATGATTCCATAGCATTGAGCCATGGCAGTTAAAATGGTGTCAAACTGCACTAGTTCTACAGTGTAGATGCACCCCTGGTAGCTGTTACATAGATCTTAGTAAATGAGAACAACTCTAGCAAAACATGGAGAATTTATTTTTGAGAAACTACATCTTCCAGGATCCTACAGCTCATATGGCCATTGGTCATACTACCTAGGGGATTTTGGGAAGTATAGTTACAAAGTACAAGCTGCTCTGAATGAGAATATTGCTCTCTGGAAAACCAGTACCTGTAAGAAAATGGTGGCTTACACTGAAAGCATAACAAACTATTCAGTATTCATGCACTGTTAGTATAACCTCTGGAGAGTGGGAAAAACTCAGAGAAGGCAAGCCGCAACTGCCACAGACTTGTAAACATCAAAAACGATTTGGGCTTTTGTGTGCAAAGGAAGAGGAAGCCACTCCATAGAGAGGGTTCTTCCTGAATTACATTTGACAGAAACCTGTTCCTATCAGAGTAACTCAAACCAAACCCTCCGGTTTCCTCACCGTCCCCCAGCGCTGCTGTTCGGGTATGATTAACCCACTACAAGGTTTCCTCAGGTGTTCTGTCATCTCCAATTCATTGCACAGGCTAAGAGCTTCCTTGCTGTGTACTGTGCTCACCAAGGAAGGAAATATTGCTCATGCCACTTCCTCACAGAATTTAGTTGAAGCTCGCTATGTCTGAATAGTGAATGTATTTGAAAACCCACCAGAGTTGGGCTGTCCTTGGATTTTCTGGAGTGATTTTGACTTCCTGTCAGCACTTATTCTTATTTGTCCCTTCTTGCTACAAGGTCCCAGGCTGGCAAATCCAGAGTGCTTTGAATTTTAGTTATCTAATTGCTTGATGCCCTTTGGCCAGCTGGTTGGAAATGTCAAATGCCACATCAGAATTGACCACATTTGCTCAGATACAGTAACTCAGAGGGGTCAAGTAGTACACTTTAAAATGCAGTGCAATGTACAAAAGCTAGAGTGGTAGTTAAAGTACATGATTGTAGGTTAATTTGTCCATGTAGCCATGAAGGCTCTATGAATAACATTGGGTCAATTACTGTCTTTCAACCCAACCTAACAAATTGGACTCATTGCCTTGCATGCAAATGTTCCTGTTGTTTTCAGGTAGGAATGAGTGTGACCAATATCTGAAACAGTTGAGGAATATAGGCAGTCAGGTTTAGACACCAGCAAGCGAAAGGGTCCAAAAGTACACATCTTCAAGGTTAGCACAAGTTCTGGCCAGGGCCTCAACACCACTCATTTTTCTATCTCCCAATTTTCTTCATCAACAATAATGTTTATTTCAAAGTAAATGCTCCACATCATCATTTATTTTCAAAACCAAAAGTGATGTTCTACTTGGTTTTCACCTTTGCATGTTTTCTTACATTGCAGGGATGTGAGGAAGGAGGCTAGATTGCTTTTTGACATGTGCTTTGGGGGCTTCCAGTAAACATTTTATGAAAATAATAAAGTTGAAGGTGTTCTAGATCCAAGTGCTGCCCAAGGACAGGCTCTTCCCTTCTCTAATCTATGATAGAATGAACAAAGTGCAACCTGGTGGACGGGCTATTTTGGTGGCTACAAAGCCTTTCTTGAAAGTCTTTTAAACTGACCTTTTAAATAAGTTGCAGATTCCCTTGTTGTTATTACTTTACATGAATAAGGTCAGGGACTATAAACTTCCTTTGCAGCTACATTGTTTACCAAAAAGTTTATAGAACTCTGTCTGTTTCATACTATTGCCCTCCAGATGTGTTGAGCATACTGACCTTGAAGTTTTGGGAACTGTAGTCTACCAGACTAAAGAAAGCTGGATTATTAATAGCAAAACTGAAATGCTGGAAAAGATGTCCTGTAAAAGATGAAAGATGTCTTCCATCTTCCTTCTGTACTTCCTTCTTGTAACAGCTGTTTGACAGTAAAGTAGATTGCCTTAAGAGACTAGTGGATTTTTCTTCTTTGGATATTTTTTAGATCTAACTGAATGGCATTTTTCTGGAGAGCTTTGTGTGTACCTGTATGATAAAGGGATAGATTTGATGAACCCCGTGGTTCTTCCTATTCTGTGATGCTATGTGTTTACAAGAAACATTGAACATGCTACTATTTCACAGGCATTAAAACAATTTCAAAGGTTTAGTGTGGGGGTTTGGAAACAAGGTATTTTGATGGGTTTTTGAAACATGTTATATACATTATGAATGATTGTAATTAAGGGGAGAACCCCACAAATGTGCTGGTCAATCATTTACGCAGTCTTCTATTGGCAGGTTGGCTACTGGAAAGATATGGAACAAGAAGAAGCAGCTGAAAAGGCCAGAACAGAAGGAAATGAGTCATCCATCATTCTAACAGGGCTAGAAGGCAACACACTGTACCACCTGAGAGTAAAGGCGTACAACGCAGCGGGGTACGGGCCACCTAGCAATGCTGTTCGTGTTGCCACCAAGAAATCTCGTAGGTTCCCAACTTCTGTTCTCCTATGTGTAGCTCTGAAAAGGTTTCAGTTTTCTTTCCCCCCCTTTCCTTGAGATATATATGGAATAACAAACAGGACTGTGCTGTTGTTTTGATTCATGAGCTCACTTTAAAGGATCTGTATTCCTAAAAAGTGACCAAGAACATTTGGCATTCATGAGAGGCAAGGTTAGCTTTCTGGAAAACAAGGCTAAATGTTTTTGACATGGAACAGCAAATGGAGATTAAATGATTCATGGCTCCCCAGTAGCTATTAAAATGACACTTCTTCAGTAAGAGACTATACTACTGAACTTTGCCTAGCCCTGCTGGCAATTGAGCATAAACGTAATAAAAAATTAAACTGCCCCTTGGTTATTTTGTTTTTTTTCCCCCAAAACCTTCCAGTATGTATTTCTAAACACTATATCATGTATTTATCTCTTTATCTTTAATCTTTTCTCAGCTCCCAGTCAAGCACCAAGTAATATTATGTGGATACAAGATGGTTCCCACGTGTCCCTGGGATGGGAGCCTGTTAGACCTTTAGCGAATGAATCTGATGTCATGGGATATAAGGTCAGTTTGTACATGTTTAGCATTTCATCCTCTGAAAGATTTATGCTTTTCATACATTGTTCACAAATTTTGTGCTAAAGGCCTCTATCTATGTGTGTATGGCTTTGTCATCATTGAGCTCCTTTACACTAGGAAATTTAGTCCATTGTATATTTGCCCGAGAGTAGCCCTGAATTCAGCACATTTGTGCCAAATGAGGGCAACTGTCTAGACAGCCTGGGAGTGCATCCACTCTGCTCTGCTCTCATCTCTTTCACACCATTGCTGCTATCCAGCCACAGAACTCCATTCAAACTTCTTCCTGCCATGAATTCCTTTGCTTATGTCTTCTTATGTCAGAATGGAGCACATGAATGACAGCAAAAGGGATGGTGTAATGTTCTATCCTTCTTGCTGGTCATCAGCAAGCAGGGGGCACCTGCAATCAGACCTGGCCCTAGGTATTTTTCAAGTGTAGGCGAACAGAATTTTGGCGCCTCCCCACCCAAATCAATCACTGAAAAATAAAACCGTTGGATAAGCGAAAACATTTGATAATAAGGAGGGATTACGGAAAAGCCTTTTAAACATCAAATTACATTAAGATTTTACAAATTAACCACTAAAACATAATGTTTTACAGCAAATCAACAGAAAAAGCAGTTCAGTACCTTGCGGAGGCAGGCCGCAGGAGACAGGAGTTACCTCGATGGCGCCCCCAACAAGATGGCGCCATAGGCAACCGCCTAGTTGGCCTGGTGGTTGAACCACCTCTGCCTGCAATGCAGAAACTAGACAGTCTCATCATTATGCCTTTTTCCAGCACTGTGATTCAAAATGTAAAATAGGTACAAATAAAGTTCACATCATGAAATACATATAAAATGTTAAAACAGAATCAAACTTTTAATTGAATTAAAGACAATAAAAACATAGCAGCTGACACACTTTTCAGTATTTACAAGATTGTAAGTCAGATGTACAATCTCATACTTTTGGGGATTCATATTTATGGTCATTAACTCCTTCTGGCATTGGCAGAAGTAGCTGCAATGATTGAGCTCTATTGTCACAGCTATGTCAGATGGTGCAGGATTCCAGTCATATGCTGCACAACAATATATTGGACAATACATCACCTTACAAACAATTCTTTCTCCTTAAAGAGTTCCCAAAGGTGTATTGACGCTACTAAATTTTGCCCATCAGTAAAAGGAAAACAAAGAAAGAACTAGTCTAGCCTTTCTAGGGAAGGGAGTTCCAGAGCCTAGGAACAGCCACTGAGAATGCCCTCCCCCTTTCCGATAAACCTCACTCCCTTTCACTCTTTCTTTCTCTGTATTAATTAACTGTGATTATACACACTTAACATCTTCAAACAATCAGTAGTCACAATGATCAGCTGTTTTGAAGTCTGAGTGGTCACTCCCTTTCCAAATAACATATCAGTACAGTTGACATTATTTTGTTGGCTTCTTTGTAGTATTTTCTATACCTTTTGAAAGACTCTCATTGCAGTGTACAAATAAAATAAAAGAGGCAGGACAGTCTGCAACTCAGATCTAAAAAGTCAAAACAAAAAAGAAAAGTGGAAAAGGAAAAAAAGAAACAGAAGATTCGAATGCTATGAGGTCCCACAAGTGGAATGGTTTTGGTATAAAAGTAGGCGATGGTCTTGGAGAGGGCACATCATTCCCTAGTACTGCTGAGGCCCTGATTAGGGAAGGGAGAAATCCAGCATAAGGGTTTTTTTGTATTTATTATATTAAACTATGCATACGTGCACATATATAGATCAGTGCATAGCCGTCCGCCCTCCATTTTATCCCATGACACAGAAGGAAGAGCAGTGAGGACGGTGAGGGAAGACATCCCGAGACCACAGGTCTGTGTGAGACCTGCTTTGAGGTCCCGGGTTTTTGTTGGTTTTTTTGCCTCTCTTTTTAATTCCACATTTTGGCGCTGTCTGGAAGTGCCCTGGAAGGGCCCATGGTCCTTATATCCCAAGATCTGATCCCAGATTCTCTGCTTATCCCAAATTTTATGGCAGTGGAGACTCATATAATCCAGTTCAAAGCAGATAGCCTGGGATCAGATCCTAGGATATAAGGACAGTGTAGAAAGAGCCTGAATGGTGGGGAATGGCAAAGTCCCACATTGCCGGCCTTTTACAGCTAATGGTGGCTCTGTTTTGTAAACTATGGTGTATGCAAACTTGACAGTGAGGCTGGGATATTGTGGGGACACAAATCTCTCATAGCTGCCATTTTATTAATGTAGGGGGTCCTTTTCTAATCAAATCAACCACCACTACCTCGGGTTATAAACTGTTTTGATTACTCAAAAAAAAAAAACCTTGGAGTCAGACAAAAGAAATCTTTTCTAAGCTGATAGAGGGGAACTAAAATTAAATGTAATGCCTTTATTCTTCAGCTGGCATGTTTTGAATAAAGTGAACTGTTAACTGGGGATTTAAAACTAAGTAATATATGCTGCCTGGTGTTTACCACCATCCCATTTCACTATTAGGAAGTGCAGACTATAGTGAAATCCATGATAACACCCCAATTTGATCATATTTGCGGTAGGATTTAAGGAAATGCAGAAACCTGAGGTGCCATAAATGCCATGAAAATTAGTATTTTCTTTACAGAGCAGAAGTGCAAATACCAAGACTTTGCTGTGATTACTTGCAGATATTCAGCAGTCCACATTCATAATACCTGGCTTCCTCTTAAATATTGATTACATTGAAAAATGGGTTGCTCTTTTAGCACGTTGTTTGAAAGGGGTTATTGGTCTGCACCAAAATGTATATGTGTGTGTATGCATACTTTGACCAACATCCTCCAGCATGTGGGCAGAGCATAATGTTCTAATATCGTTTTGCTGTTGTAGGCGCTTCCAAATGCCTGGAGCAAACTGTCATGGTAATTTCCTGGCTGGACAGTTATGGGAATGAAACAATAATGGTTTCCCACCCCTTTCTCTTTTCACTGAGGGTCCTTGCCATTTGTCATCTAATTTGTTTCTGTATCCAGCATGTGATGATGATAAAATCCAGATTGGAAGAATTAACATTCTTAAGTACTGGAATCCTGATGGGAGAATAAGCTGACTCTCTGATCATTTTTGAGGATATTTATTATAGGCAGGTCTAGATACGTTCCTCTTAGGAAGAAACACGGATACATTAATGTTTGAGTATATTGCTTTCATCATACATGCATATATGATAAATAAGATGATATCCATTTACAAGAACTGGACCTTTATTATCTCATATTTTCAGCAGTCTTCTCTGTATCTCAAACATAGAGGAACATTACCATCTTAAACAATAAATGATCCTATATCAATTAAAGAATATACTGTTGATGAAATCTAATCTCTAAAGAGGCATCTGGAAAAGACAGGCACCAAATGGGTTAATATCTTTCAGCATCTTTAAGAACTATAGTCTCCAAAATTGTAAACATTCTTCTGAGTGAGGTCTGATCAATGCAGAATATGATGATATTATTATTTACTTCAATTATTTCCTGTGGATGCAGCCTGAAATGGAACTGGTGTTTTAGCTGGATATCACAGTGTTGATTCATGTTTAGCTTGTGCACCGATCCCATCTGATGTTGGAAGCTAAGCATTGTATATTTTAAGGAAGGAGATTGAAGATCAGGAGCCGCATTCGTACAATGGGGTAAACCTTTGTGGCAGCTGGACTGCTGACCTGAAGTTTGAGTTGTTGACCTGAAGGTTGCCGGTTCTAATCCGCAAGATGGGGTGACCTCCCATCTATCAGCTTTAGCTTGTGGGGACATGAGTGAAGCTTCCCAGCAGGATGGTAACACATCTGGGCGTCTTCTTGGTAACGTCTCTGTAGACAGCCAATTCTCTCACACCATAAGCGACTTGCAGTATGTTCTCAAGTCACTTCTGACATGATAAAAAAACCTTTGTGTGATTCTTGTCCAAGAAACCCCTGTTAAATTCATGAGATCATCATAAGTCAATAGACTATTTGAAGGCATGTACACATACACACTAAGATCCTTAGATCTAAATGCTTGCTGGTTTTAAGCATTAACCATGATCCAAAAATCAGTTTCTAACCCTCATTTTAAAACTACATCTATGGTTAATGTAAATTGTTATTGCAACTTGTGTAAATGTAACACTTATATTGTAGTAAGATTGGAAAAAAAATATTTTCAGTTTGTTTTTTTACCACTATTTACATAAATTTTGAACCCTGGTGGCAAAGTGCGTTAAAGCACTGAGCTGCTGAACTTGCAGACCGAAAGGTCCCAGGTTCAAACCCTGGGAGCGGCATGAGCGCCTGCTGTTAGCTCCAGCTCCTGCAAACCTAGCAGTTCGAAAACATGCCAATGTGAGTAGATCAATAGGTACCGCTCTGGTGGGAAGGTAACGGCGCTCCATGCAGTCATGCCGGCCACATGACCTTGGAGGTGTCTACAGAGAACGCCGGCTCTTCGGCTTAGAAATGGAGATGAGCACCAACCCCCAGAGTCAGACATGACTGGACTTAATGTCAGGGGAAACCTTTACCTTACATAAATTTTAAAAAATGGATATGGAAGATAGTAAAACTGGTAGATCCGTTTATTCATATATAATACTCTTACAGATAAGAAAAGAGGGTTATTGATATGGAAGAAGGGCAAAGAAGAAGTGTGAACCTTCCATCATTCTTTCAAACTCCTAAGCCTGGTCAGAAGATAAATAAATACCTGTATGTCTCTGACAAACCAGTTACTACTGATGGAAAGCAGAAAGGAAAACAACAGTACAGAGCTGATCAAAGTAGGATTACGGTCATATAATAAATGCTCCAATGAAAAAGAGAGCCGTATTAAAGGATTTTAAAAAGACAAGGAAAAGTTAGGGATGCAGTGCTAGTCCCCAGTGTATCTTTTCAACTGAATTCTTAATTCTTTAGTCCTTGCTTTAATTACCATGTTCCAGAATCTGGCATCAGACATTCATCCTATTGATGTCATCTACAGGTCTTGTTTAGACAAGAAGGTCATAGCAACAGCCAAGTCATCGAAACACAGAAAACGTCTGCAGTGGTGCTTCTCCCTGATGTAGGCGTCTACATCATAGAGGTCCGTGCAGTCAGTGAAGGAGGGGATGGAACACCCAGCTCCCAAATCAGAGTACCGTCTTTCTCAGGTAAAGTCTCTGTGATAATAAAAAATGGACCATATAGTTATTGCATTTCAACTCCACTAACATTGTTACACTGCAGTGGAAGCTCATAAAATTGAATAAAGGCATGTATTCTTATCACTGGCCAATTCCTGAGATGTTGAAAGATGTACAATAGAGTACCCGTGAAGCATAAATCTTTCCAAGTGTATTTAGCTATCACTGCCATCAGCACTGTTTCAGCAAGAGGCATCTAAGGCAGAAGGCAGAAAGCTTCCTACCAAGGTAAAGGCAGCCTTTAGATTCACCTTCCTGGATATAGTTAGCACTGGAGCTGAATTTTTCTTACATAGTTTTTTCGGGTGAGGAAAACATCCATCAATTTTGCTTAACTTGTTCCAGCTTTCACATTTCACTGTCTTGCACTGTTTCAGGGCCTTGCATCATTTTGCCAATTAAGGGATTGCTTGGTTGAAATAGGAATCATGTTGGCTGTGTTTTTACTAACAAAAAAGCACAGTGTTGAGCTAACCACGCTGCTGCAAAATGACTATCTATATCAGTGTGACTTGGCATTGTTTGTCAACCACAGAGTGTCATCATCGGTGCTGGGAGATGTCACACTGAAAAATGTCACACTGGGAGAAATCTTTGCAGGGTGAGATTCACTCAGACCAATAATTTAATCAGTATTCCTGACAGTCATGGCAGTGGTAGGTAATAGAGCCACATTCCTTATTTCCTTCCAGCATGGGTGCTGGCTTGGGGATTGACATAGAGGGGCATACATAGTTCATCATTTTCTGTCCTGGTATAGCTATGGGGGGACAAAATGAGGATACTGACTCTCCACAGTAAGAATCTGCTTCTTATGTGAAATTTACCTTCAGTCCCCAAATTTCCCCTGTTGCACACACTGAGAGACTAGAAATCTTTGAATGCAGGAGCTGTACTTTTAAATGTTCAATTGAATTTCAAGTTACTGCAATGCTAGAAATTTGGGGAGTAAACGAAAAAATCTTGGGAGAATGAGAACATCGGCTTCTCTTCAGCTACACCTCTGAACTCAAAGAGTTCCATCTTGAGTTTCACCCATCACCCACATATTTCATGAGGGATGCTGTGACAGTTACATTAAATCAACAGTTTTTCCTCAATTAGTCACAGAGGTGATCCCAATAATTTGACTATATGCTGATCGCATTGAGATCCAATTCAGCATGGACTTATTCATTAATTTTCTTCTCAAGGAAAGCCAATATTATTTCCTTTTTGAATGCCTGGGCAGGAAAATGGCAAATGCAGTGGCCAGGAGTGGCTGGCTCCCTAGGAAAGTACTGACACTTTTCCTTCTGTTTGAAATAATCCTCCATTTATCCACAGGTCATATCAACATTCATAATATTGCCCCAAAATCTGTCCTGATTTATACTTGGGTTGATTTATACATTAATATATATGGTAGATTGGAAGGTAGAGTCTGAGTGCTGCATTGGAGATGGCCAACCTTTGCAGTTTCTCCCAAAATGTCATCTATAAATTTATTTATTTATTTATTTGCCATATTTATATCCCACCCTTCTCACTCCTAAGGGGGCTCAGAGTGGCACATAAAAGACACATATACACCTGAATTCTTGCCAATTAGTACATTTTCAAAAAGTTGCACATTTTAAAAATTCACTCCCCAAATGGAAAGCTCCTTCCTCCCAGAACATCCACAAAAATATTGCAGACAAAACATACAGATAGTAAAGGCAAGGAGTTAATGGAAACCAACCAGGGTCATGGTTTTTGTCTTGGAGATCTAGCTTAAACTACATTAGCAGCTATGGTATATATCTCCTTCAGCAACAATGTCCTCAGAAACACCACAGGTGAAACTTGAACGGGCGTGAAGTGAAGCTGTTCAACTATTTAATGACTCAATTTGATTCTTTTCCTTCAACTGTCTATCAACATTCCATAATGACTGAGCTTGCTTAGGTTCATTGGGCTCTTCATTTCTGGGTTCCTATCTTAGAGTGTATTTTTTCATGTACTTCCTTATCCCGTTGGACTCTGCCATGTGAGACAGAGATACCAGCCAGAATCTATAGGTGAGTTATGTCTTTGTAAGTGTATTATGTATGCAGGAATTAGAATTGGCCAGTTTCATAATGCTGGTATTCAGTAGAAAATTGCTGTTACATTACTACAGTGGTGTCCAACCTTTGGTTCTCCCGGTGTTTTGGAGTTCAGCTTCCAGAATTCCTGAACATTGGACAACCTGGTCAGGACCTCTGGGAACTGGAGTCCCAAACACCTGAAGAACCAAAAGTTGGACATTAACAGCATTACTACATAGTCACCTAGGGACCCAGCGCCAAGACCCTGCACTTGGAAGGCAATCCTACTCAGACACAAGGGATCACCGATGCTGACTTCATAGCAGAATTGTCAAAATGCCCAATGCTCATTACACACCATTTTGGCAGTGACCCAATACACAACTTCATAATTCACTAACAGATTTAATTAAAGCTTCTACTGATTATGTAAACATACATTACGTTAAAGGTGTTATAGGATTCTGTCACCCATTGTGGCTACATAAGCAACAGCTTAAACATTGGGAAAAGGAATGGATAATGTGAAGAATGCATGGGTAAGAAAATTGCATTTCAGAATGGATGAATGTTACTTTGCTAGTTTGGACTTGCAGCTCCAAGTAACAGGCCACCTACAAGTGCTAATTTAAAAAGAAAGGATGACACAGTGCATTGTTTATGTTTGCATTGATTAGCTATAATTAGTATGAGTGGTTAATAAGATTGCAAAGGACAGACATTGCAAATTTTAAAAGGCAGGTTATTTACTCTTGGGATTTCTTACCAAATAGAAAGTTAATTGTATTTTTGCACCTTGACTTAGCAGAGGCATTCAACTTGAAAACAAATTCTGACCTGTTGCAAACAAACCAAACCTTACCATTGTTTAATTTTCACAGAGCCCCTTGTGACCCAATTGTTATTTTGCTGTTTCTATTTTGTTCATTTCAGGTGGGAAAGTCACAAGTTCTCAGTCAAGCCTACATACTTTCTCCACATCTTCATCAACTGTGACATTTCTCTTGGTACTGATGGTTCCTTCAACCTCATGGTGAAGAAGAACTCTGTGGACCTTTTCTCGTTCATCTGTTCAATTGCTTTAGACCAGTGACACCAAGGAGTGGAGCTCTGCGTCCATGGAAGAGAAAGAATACCCACTGGTCAACAACACCTAGAATTGCCTACAGTGTACCAGGAAGAGTGTTGTGGGTGAAAAATAATGCTAGCATAATTCATCAGGTTTCTTCTTTTCAGTTTTGGTACTAGTCCTCTTTGGGAGAGAGGGGATGTTTATTGCCCAGCAGAAAATATGCAGATTGTAAGAGATGACCTTTTATAAACAAATGAAATTCCTGTCAAATTATATTTACTTTCCTTATATATGTTTATAAATTAGCTGACACCAGTCTTGTGTCATTAGTAGTTTGAACTGTGATGTCTAGTACGGTACATCGATTTTGTTTGAGTTGTCACAGCTTTGATTTTTTTTAAAAAAGAAGAAACTATGAACATTTGCAGTCTAGTAGTCACCACCATCTTCTCCCTTCTTTCTTTTTTGTATTTTCTTTTTCAAATTGACAGAGCAGGATAACAAACTTTTCACCATAATTACTGTAGCCAATGTCTTTTTTTAAAAAAAGGATGGCAAATCAAATTGGCAAATTATGGTAATTTCTGTTATTTTTTCTTCTGTTTTGTTTATATTTTCTGGACATATAATGATCCACTTTTCACTACATGTTACATTTGAAGCAATTGAATGGAGAAGGGTCAGACCTCTTGTTTTGCCTCAGATATTATCCACTTGACGGAGAAATGTTTTATTTTTAATAGCAAGAATACCGCTGATTGAGAATGCAAATGGCAATGAAACTATAATCAGATACTTCAACAAGCCTCCAGTTAGTGCAAACTGGTGGAAGAAAAAAAATGAATGCAAAGGGACAAAGCTGTTAACCCCAAACAGCTTTCAGTCTTTAGACCTTTATTTTTGTAGTCCATTTTTGTATGGTACTGTACTGTCTATATTTGGTGATTAAATTAAACGATATCAAGAAGCATATTAAGATTGGAACAGGATCATGGTGACCAGATTGTTGTCAACAAAATACAGAACCAAATTCTCCATCTCAAATCCGCTGGAATAGCTACTGCTAGGCAATGTTTCCCACCATCACCTTTAGCTTTTCCAGATCCATATGTTATTTTCAAGTTCAACCTGAAACATTTATATGTGTTTGTTTGTTTGTAATATGAAATACTATTTTCTCATTCATTTATACAGTGATCTATCCATTCTTTACTTTACTCCACTCCCTTCCTCTTTCATTCTTTTTATCCCCTAACTAAATGGTCACAGCACATTTGTCTGATTCATATTGGATATTAAGTGAGCTATCAATTCAGATCACAGGCACACTTCATCATCTGAAGACCAGTGCCTAAATTATTATGCTGCATCCACATGAATACTCATTGCAATGCTTAGACTGATGTCACCCCTACTATTGGAAAAGTGAGGGAGCGTCCTCATATGGCAGATGTTGAGAGGCAGAAAGCAGACAGTGCTATCTGTACTGAGCCGTCTACCTTTCCTCTACTACCTGCAAGTGAAATTGATCTATTACTTTCAGGGGAGGTGGAAATGTTGTCCCATGTCCAGATTCAATTGCCTGTCTGATCCACTTTTGCACGTAGAGGAAACTATCTTGTAATTTGCCTGAAGTCTCAACATTACCATAGCTTGGACTAGAGCTTGGTTGCCAATTCTAGTCCCAAAGGCATTTTTCAGCAAATAAGTGTCAATTTATTAACACAATGGAACACTGAGACAGAAAAAATGAGAGAGAGAGAGAAAGAGAATCTGTTGCTATTGCTAAAGGCCTTTCAGGAAAGGAGCATCCAAATCAAAACCTTTCTATTTGTTGGGTGCACAATATTGTGCCAGTGCATTTTATCATAGTGAATGTGCTGTACTGAGGATAATATATATTAGAGAGAAGCATAACAAATGTCAGGACTAGCCCTACTGTTAGGCAAAACAAGGCAGCTGCCTCAGGTGACAGATGTTGGGTGTCATGTTAAGGCCAGTTGAATGTTCCTTATTTAAGTTATGATTGTATGTTATGACAAAGGGGGACACAGTTGCATGTCAGATTTATAGCCTCAGGTTTCAGAAAAAAAATGACCTTCCTTTGGCATTATGCACTTTGACTTGATGAAGGAGGAGAGGAAGGGTAACCTGGCAGCTAAAAGTCTTAGATTAGCCCCAGGGTCCATATTATATATCTCAAGGTAATCATGGTTCATCTGAATATTGGATCTACAGCACTGGCTCTATACACTGGCTATTTTGAGGAGAAAAATTTCTTGACTCAGATATATATAAGATTTTGCCTCAGATACAATGCTTAGCACCTAGGAAGTCACTCACATGAAAAAAAAGTGTTCAGCATTTAAAGTGTAAAATTTGCATTAAGAGCTCAGATCACAGTTTCCAAGCATTCTTTCACTGTCCAACTTAATAAGGCAAACTCTCAAAAGCAGTTGAAGAAATTTACTGTATGTCAACCTCTGATTTTACATTTATATGCACATCGCCTCCCTTGAAAGGGAGGAAATGTTTAAATACTTTCACCATTGTGAAACTGAAAAAATAGCTATCTTGAATGCTGCAGATTTCTGAGGTAAGATAAAGGCTTCCTCTAAGTACCCCTTTTTAGAACATAAGCAGTTAGTCTAAATAAGTAAAAGCTTACTGAATCTATTGAATAAAATGTGAATTAGCTTTTATCTTATTTATGCAAGATGTATTGAGTGATGATGTACAAGAAGAAAGAATGCAAAGTTGCAATGAATGCAATGACAATGGGCAAAATCCCTTACTTGGCAACATAAAAGAAACAGTAGAATTCTCATTGCCTAGCAAAGATATGGCAGGATTGTTCCTCCCCTGGCTGGGAAAAGTGCAAGTCATGGCACGCAATGATTTGACATTCCATATTCAGAAACCACCAAAACATGCCTGAAGAATGTGATAGCTAAAATGTGGTTAAAAACAACCAAAGGTTTCAGAACCTTTCCTGAAGACTCTACAATCCAATGAAATGTTAGGATAAGTGTGTGAATTAGATGTGTTCCAACCTTTCTGTTGCCCACTCATCCCATTGCTACAGATAAATTCGCAAAATCATGCAATGAGTTGGAGTGGCCCTGGTGACACTATCAGAAACCTCATATAATATCTCCATCTAGTCTGGCCATTTCAACATTGCCCAAATGCATTACCTCACAAGAAAGAAACATAGATCTGCATAAGATTTGCATATGCTAATTTATATGTAAAGATGGGCAGTCATAAAAGCCTGTATCCTACTGTTAGTCCTGACTCAATTCAAACAGATGTATTCAATCAATGAGATATGCTATGTATTGACTTACCATCTGTCTAGCCCAGTGGTTCTCAACCAGTGGACCATGGCCCAGCAGTGGGCCACAAGAAGAAAAATCCAGTCTGCAAACCTCCTTCCTCTTTATTCATTTACTTTATTTTATTTATTTTATTTCCGCTCCTTTCTGCAGAGCTGACCATGGTATTGGATAGACCACATCAGATTATTAAACATGGTTTTCTGTGGGTGAGCAGATGGCAACTACTGGTTGGCATATGTTCTGTATCAGAAACTAGAACAGATGTGGTTTATCCAATGCAATTTTATAAATCGGCACCCTAAATAACCAAACCAAATCTAAAATTGACCAAAAACTGATTCATAACCCTTTTGGTACTCATGTTGGAGAGTGGTCCCTGGTCAAAGTGGGCCCTGGTCAAAAAAAGGTTGGGAACCACTGGTCTAGTCTCATTGAAATAAACTAATAAGATTTGGGCCATTTATTACACTTTGGGCATAAATACCCTAAAGACACTAGATACCATCTGATCTTATATATACAGTGTATGTTTACTTATATATACAGTAGGTGACAGCACATTGAGGAAGAGAATAGGGACAGAAAAAATATTTGAAAATATTCTACCAACAGTTCAAAGGGAGGTTTCCTAAGTGTCAAGAAACACTAAAAAGGGTTTTCACCACACTGAGATGCTTTGCATGTCAGAACTCTGTGCAAAAAAACCCCATATGTGTGGTACTTTTATACATAAAACTGTATTTGCTGTGCATAAAGTTGCACTCTATACAAATTCTGCTTTCTGCACAGAAAGCAAGACTCTAAGTGCAGAAGAAACAGTTTTCTACACACACAAAACAGGTGTTTTTGCACAGAAAAGTCCTTAACTGCATATAGTCTCCAGAAATGGTATCAATTTCAATGACTTTTTAAGAATGGGAAGGAAATTGATAGAATGACTCACACCTTCCTTTGGAAATACAATTAGCAAATATTAGTATCCCACATTACATGACTACCTGTCTACTCCCCGTGTGTTAAATTTAGATTGGTAGTCTTAGTACCCCTGCGCTTTTTTCCTTAGAAATATTTAAATAAAGCCAAACAAAGAGTTATAAAGCAGGAAAGATGGTCACTCAAAGTGTATCTGCTGCCATTTTGAAGCACCAAGTGACAGGGGGTGGGGAGGGGTGTCAGGAGAAAACAGAGACAAAGACTCCAGAGTCCACTTCAGTCAGGAAGTCCTTTAATAAGTCTTCATCGATTAAATTAATGATTTGTAGATGTTTTCTTCATCTAGCTATTGTCATTTCAAAATACATTCACAAATTAATTAGATTAGGGCAAGGTGAATGTTCCTACCACTCCTACATACTTTCTCCTCCTACCACTTCCTGGGCTTTGAACAATGGTAGCCAATTAGCAAAGGAACATGGCTTATTATTGCCTTCTATAGAGAGTGAGGATTTGCTAAGCCCCTATATATGTGTCTTACAGTCCCTGAGTACAGCCCCCGGTAGTGCCATGAATAAAATGGCAAGCATAGGTCAACGTTTAATTAGATTATACATCTTAATAGGAAAGGTAATGTAGTATAATGGTTTGAGTATTTGACTATAACTCTGGAGATCAAGGATCAAATCCTTGATGAGCCATGGAGACCTACTAGCTGATCTTTGACAAGTCACAGTCTGCCACTCTCAAAGGAAAGCAATGGTAAACTACCTCTGAAAAAAACTTGCCAAGAAAAACCCCAGGCTAGAACTGCTTTAGGCTTGCCATATGTAACCATAATACAGAAATGGCTTGAAGGCACACAACAGTCTTAACAGCCAAACATTCGCTAACTGTGTTGACCCAGCATCATGTTAAGTGGCAATGAATGGATGCAAGGTCAACATCAAGCTAAGTAGCAATGAACAGATGCAAGCTGGTACCTTTTTTGTTCAGTCTGTGCAAATGTTGTACCTTGCTTCTAATAAAAATTTATAAATGTTTAAGTACCTGCACAATACCAAATTTGTTTCTTTGTGGTTGATAACATGTCCATCTCATGACATCTATCTGTTATTGTTGTTTTAAAAGATTTGGGTGTTGCTTCTGAAGTCTTTCCTTGTTTGTTTTCATTTTCTCCCAATGAGATTGTAACAAATTAATTCAAAAGACTGTATTTTTGTATAATGTCATGGTTATTTTAAAAGTGAGCAGGGAAAAAAAGAACAACAACCTCGGTCCAGAAACCAAAATGAAGTCCCATCTTAAAATGTGAGATATCTTGTATACAACTGTATATATTTACTATATATAATGGTATATACTATGTGAAAGACACAGTTCAATACTGGTTCCTGTCTACTGTTCTTGTAACATTAGATCTTTTTAATAAATTATTCTCTTTTTATTGACTTTTATCTTATGGCCTGTCTGATGCTAAATGCTATGATTTCACTACACTGTTCCCAGAAAAGTTGTAAATGGTAGGCATGTGTGATCCATTAAAAACGGTTCTAAACTGTGTTCAAAAGTAGGGGGCGCTGGCGCTTTGTTTTGAAAATTATTTCTGAATTTTGGGGGTAAAAGTTTCAGAACTCTAATGAAACTTATGAATTTTTGTAAGTACTTTATTAATGGCGGTAGCGCATGCACAATAAGGAAAACATCACTGGCAGTGGGGAAACCACAGGAGCTTCTCTCTCCCTCGTTTTTTTAGCTATCCTTATGAAACTTGCTACAGTGGTAGAACACATTTACTACTGTTAGCTCGCCAAATTTCAGAATGTTTGACTTACCCATGAATATTTGGCAAATTTTCAAACATTTTATTAAAACATTTTAATAATAAAGAAAATCTGTTCCTGGTTTAAAAGTATTATTTCCTGTTTCATTGTGTGGTTTTTACTTTGTAAGCAGTTGTTCTACTCCAGAAACCTTGTTTTTGTGGCAGAAACTGTGTTAAATTGGTGGACACTAAACAAAGGAAAATTTGCTATCTGACAATATCCCTTGCACAAAGACAAAGTTTTTACAGTGTAATAAACTTTCACCATATTTGTATGACAGAACCAATTAGGAAATGACATTTATAACCCAGGAACAGAAATCATAGTACAGACACCATGAAGGGATATCTAGACTGACCCCCTCCTTCCGGGCAGAAAGGCACCACCCAAACTCTCCTGACATCCATTTGCTTCCTCTACTGAGTTGGAGGGGACCCTCAAGACACATCCATGTAGGTCATTACCTTTTTACAGCCCAGCATACAGATTGGCTTAGAGCAAATCAATCAATGATCTCCCAAAAAGCGACACCAGCAATCTTCTTGAATGCCTGTCTATATGATACACAAGTAACACAGAACTTCAACTTAGCACAGATTTATACTTTTGCTTGCTTACATTAATTCTCTTTGCAGATTCAATCTGGTAGCACCAACAAAGATGGGGCCAAAGGAGTGACTTTTTAAAAGTTTTTAAAAGCAGCTTTATCAAAGTTGCATAATGGTTGTAGTGAAAATTATATTGACCTTGGGAGACATCCAAACGTTACATAACATTTACGAAAAAAATGGGCAAGTGATTCAAATTCTAAATCCCCCCCCTTTTCCTGAGAACTCAAGAACTCAGTTTGTATGCTCAAATTTGATGAATCAGATACTAGTTCCAATTTTAATCCGAAATTATGCACAAGCCTAGTAAATGGAGATTGAGCCTTGAAACGGGGAAAATAAACACTGAAGGTGTGAATTTCTTAGCTCAGTATCCCAGATACTTTTCTGCAGTGACACAGAACTATACCTGAGGGCTTCATCGTTCTATTTGCCTAAGGCAACTGTTTTGCACATGAGCTTTTCTGCAAATCTGAAACATGGTATTAACTTGCTTTGAAATAGCTATGGTAGTGAGAGGACATGAAGTGAATCATATTTACTCTTTTGAAAGAGATTGACAAGATTTTCAGACTAATGGTTCCCTGGCACTTAACAATGTCTGAAATAAAATGATGGTACTGTATCATATCCGAATCCTGCTGCAGTGGCAACATTTAAATCATGGACAGACATCATACATACCCTTAAGGCACAAGATCCTGTTTGATCTTGGATGTTCGGGCCTGCTTTGTGCTTGGATGGGAAACCACCAATGAATACCATGCTCTGTAGGCTCTATTTCAGAGGAAGGAACTGGCAAAGCCACCCTTGAGCAACCTATGAAATTCATAAATCAACAGGTAACTTGAAAAAAGGTACACACTGGCAGTATACATACCCAAGAAGTGGCAGTGATGACTACTTTGACAATGGATGATGAAGTCCACTCTGGTTGTAAGTTCAAACGTTAGAGACATGATGCAAGGTTCTGGACTTGTTTTCAGATAGACAAAGGAGCTTGGATAACGTCTTCAAAGTTCAGAATCAAACTATCTTGCTGAAGTGAACATCACCACTGCATCCCTTGCATTGCTGCTTTGGGACATGACCAGTTGCCACCTTGACACTGGGCAGAAGTGTCATTTCCAGGCATAGCCAAGACATTTCCCCTGGATGACACTCTGATGTTGGATATTTAGAAGGTGGCAGTGGTTGCAATGTGCAGCTCTGCACTACACCACCATCACTCCATACACACACTGAATTAAACTACTAAAGGAAACAAAGTTGTCATAGAGGCATTAATTGATATATTTATTTCATATCTCTATTTTTAAAAAAAAGAAATCAAAAGAACTAATTGAAAATGCAGAAATAAAAATACATAATTTAAATATCAGAAAACATAGATGAATAAACAGAAATAGAACATTCTGGTTCTCAAAACAAATTCCTTTATAAGCTTTACTTTCATGTTCTTTTTGGATCAGGTTAAAATTACCGAGGCTGGATATATTAGTGACAGGCCACTGCAAAAGATCTTTCAGATTACAAATTATCCCAGTCAGCACAGTCAAGAGATGTGCTTGCTGGGGAATTGTCCACAAATGTAAACAACTTCCTGTTAATTCTTTTAAAAAATGTGGATTCATTCTTTTCATCTGTGGATGTAGCCACTTGAACAGGATCCTTCCAAGTTGGCTGATATTTTCACCCTGTAAGAAAATTGGTAAAATAAGGCTCAGACCGCCTTCAGAGTTCAGGTAAGTTCAGGAAGCCATTCAGTCACTATGCAAAAGGAAGGGAAAAGCTACCTCTGTTTGTGGGAGTTGAAGTCCAAAACACCAAGAGAGCCTAAGTTTGCCCATGCCTGGTATATATTATAATGTTATGTGACACAGTAGGGGCTTGCAACATCTTGTTGGGCGCGCTAGGTGTTTTGGACTTCAACTCCCACAATTCCTAACAGCTGGTAGGCTGTTAGGGATCGTGAGAGTTGAAGTCCCAAACTCCTAGAAGACCCAAGTTTGTGTGAGCGGTGAGGGATTTTGGGGGCAATTTCTGTGGTTATGTTGTTTACTCAGTCCTACAAACGAACAGTACCACACACACACACACACACACACATATATATATATATCCAGGAACACATCTACATTGTTAATGGAGGTATCCCTATAATGACTCATTTTTGCCTTTTGTCTTGGTTCTGGAATGAGACCTCCTACACAAAAACTTTGTAGAGCTTGGAAAGACCTCAATTATACCCTGATGCCCTGACTTTTGACTTTCAACAATTTGACTTGGATGGGAACTTTTATTAGAACTCATAACAGTTTTATGGCAAACACATTGATAAGGGTTCATGACTTTGCAATATCATGCCAATTTTTTTAAAAAAAATCACTTCTGTTCAGGAAATAAAAATAGATTGTTAATGTAGGCATTTCAACTGAGATTTCAATTACAAAATGACTGTTGCTTAAGTAGCATATTACACAAGACCCTCTAGTAAATTAGCTATGAATGTCACAGAAGGCTATAATGACCCGTTCTTTTGCTGATGCAGACAACAACATATATTGAAAATCCATAAGCTAATCAATCTGCAATCCACTCTCATTCTTTTATTACTATCATCACCACTCTTGTGAAGATGAAAGACATTTCCTTTCTTAATTACTAACTAGGACATTTTCTATGTTAAGAAAAAGGAGAGTGTATTCAATGTTAGCCAAACTTTTGCTTGTATTTCTGGAACAAAGTTTTTCATTGTCATTAAACATACAAACCTACCCACCTTGAACTATATCCCCTACCCAAGCAAGGGAGCTATGTATTAGAAAATGTAAAAGACAGTAGCAGATCTCTCTAACAGACTAATCAAGGTGGAAATGCAGAAGTTGAACAACAACCAGTCCCACAATCAATCATTAACATACCAAAAAAAAAAAACCCTAAGGTGCACCTACACTATAGAACTGATGCAGTTTGACATCATTTTAACTGCCATGGCTTAATGCTATGGAACCACAGGAGTTGTAGTGTGGTGAGCACAAACACTCTTCACAGAGAAGTCTAAGCAACTTGTAAAACTATAACTCTCATGAATTCATAGCATTGAGCCATGGCAGTTAAAGTTGAATCAAACCACATTAATTCTGTATTGTGAGTGCAATGCAGAGAAATAAATAAATTCATTTGTAAAAACATATAAAGATAGCTTTTCTTAAAACTTCCTCTTTGTACTCAATTAAAAGATCATATGGAAGACTGACTTTACTTACTTACTTAGGCGATCCCTCGTAGACTGAGGATGATGGTCCTCCGAGCATAGTGTCTTGGGGGTGGGTCCGTAGGTGGCTGTGGAGCCCTATTCTTGATGCACATATTCTCCCGCAGTGAAGACATCAGTTTCCACATGGAAGGCGATCCCGGTCAGGGTTGGCTTGACACGCCTTCCTCTTGGCATGTTTCTCCCTTAAGCCCTCCATTCGTATCTCTTTGAATTCTGCAACACTGCTGATCACAGCTTCCCAGTTCTCAGTGTCTCTGTCACAGTTTTTAAGGTTGGCTTTAAGACCTTCTTTAAATCTCCTTTCCTGTCCACCAACCTGCTGTTTCCCACTCTTGAATTGGGAGTAGATCAGGCATTCAGACAACGTGGCCAGTCCAGCGGAGTTGATGGCGTAGGAGCATTGCTCCAATGTTGGTGGTCTTTGTTTCTTCCAGCACACTGACATTTGTATGCCTGTCTTCCCAAGAGATTTGCAGGATTTTTTGGAGGCAACGCTTATGGAATCACTCCAGGAGTTGGGTGTGATGTCTGTAGACAGTCCACATTTCACAGGCATATAGCAGGGTTGGGAGGACAATGGCGTTATAAACAAGCACCTTGGTATCTATATGGAAGACAGGGATAGCTAGTATGACTACAGGTCAAAATGATGCAGGAAGAGAGCAATTGTAGTAAAAACAAACAGAAAATCACAACAGTGCTGACCCACAATTAATGAGTGTAGCCATATAAATGAATAGGAAGGGATCCCTGAGGTTGTTTATGTCTCTTGATATGTCACTTTATGATGGTTTTTGATATAAGGGTTGAATGTTTATCCCAGCCAAACTTTAAAAATGTCAATAGGTTGAGCTCTTCTTGTGAATTTCTTATAGAACAAAATAATACAAATCTGAGAACAAACTTTCCCCGCATCCTGCAGGAAATACAGATGGAAGAATATCTTGGTCAGTTAAACTTTTGATAATATTTTTCCAAAAACATTTTTTTTTCTTCATAAACACAGTGAAATTATTTTTTTAAAAAAAAAACTAAGTAAGAAGGCAAGACACAGTACACTTGAATGCTCAGTTCTTAATTGTCTTGGTTTATATCCCTCTTTATTCAGTCTAATTTCTTGTGCTGAACTGTAGTTGATATCTTTTTGTTTCTTTTTTTTTCCTGCCACAACTCTGTTGTCAAACATGGCATCCCCTCCCCGAAGAATTTATAGTTTCTTAAAAGACATCAAGCCAGAATGAAATAAAGTGGCATCCTTCCTTTTTATATGAAGTTCTTGCTACAACACACCAGCAACATCAAGGTTCCCTTCATATCTTTTATTAAGGTTTTATATGTGCATTTATAGTAAAATGGGATAATCTTCAAACAAATCAAGCTTTGGACTATAAAAATGGGAAATGGGAAAGGGCATGGAATTATAGACTAAAATTTACCTATTCGGTAGATCTTAAATTTGGATAAAAATATTTTATAGATGGTACTTGACACCTCAAAAGTTATCAAAGTATTACAAAAAAAAAATGCTGGAAGTGCGGAGATCAGGCAGGCACGTTTTACCACTGCTGGTGGACATGTGAGAAAGCAAGGAATTTTTGGAAGGAAATACATCAAAAGATACAAAAGATGTTACAAATTAAAATTGATTTGGACCCCAAATACTTCCTGCTAGGTCTCTATGATAGAGAAAAAGATAAAAACAAAGAAATCCTGTTTAACAGTGGCGAGAATGGTATATGCAAAAAACCGGAGGGGAAAAAATAGACCAGAAATAAACAAATGGTATAACAAAATTTTAGAGATTATGAACATGGATAAACTAACTTATCTGCTATCACAAAACCAAGGCAAACCAAAAAATCAAACAGATTGGGAAATGATTCAAAACTATTTTAAAAAAGAAAACTATAAAATACTGATATGATTAATACAACAGCTAGGAGTGAACAGCTAAATACTTACCTCAGATTAAGATGCAAAGACAATATGAAAGAAGATAGGAGACTGAAATATAACTGGAGAATATTTCTTATAACACCATACAATAGATGGAAGTCATTTTATTTTATGTTGTTTTTCTTTCCTGTTTTTTTCTCTTTTTTCTCTGTTTTCTTTTTTCTCTCCTTTTTCCTTTTGATATGTTTTATGTTGGATTTTGAGTGTGGGGTCAATGCTTTTGAGAAGTTCTTCCCCGCACCTCCTGTTTACCTTCCCCACCCTTGTTTCCCCTGAATGTATTAGCCTCTGTAAATAAGTTTTGTATGTTTTTTCTCTCTCTTTTCTCCGTTTTGGTTAATGTGTTTTTCCTTTGAGCAAAATCAATAAAATTTATTTTAAAAAAAGCTTTGGATGTTAATTCAGTGTCCATGTAAGACCTACACAATTAGGTCTTACATAGACACTGAATTAACATCTAAAGCTTGATTATTAAAAGCCAACAGCAGCTACCATACTCACATGTGCTCTTTAGGATTTCCCATACAACTTTTCTAAGTACTATATCTGTTACATAGATTTTTAGAATGTAGAAACTATAATTTTATTCTATGTTATTTTTAAATGCACTAAGTATAAAAAACTATCTGAACTGCCTAACTCAGGCCAAGGGTTATCACTTAATAATGTCTCTCAGCCCCAGGCAAAGGTATAACAAAATACTATCATTCTATAGACAGTATTTTCCAATGGCTCAACTGCAGCCACCTCAATAGACAACTTGGGATCCTCCCTAACCCAACCCAGACTACAGAGATCAGCTAAATTGTTCTCAGGAGCCTGGGCTTCATGACCCCATCATCCCCATGCCCATACAGCCAAAGTTTAATCCAAGACTGAAAAACTAAGATCAGCAACACCTATCATATTTGTATCTATTACTTTCTGCATAACTTTTACCCTTTTATATACTGTATCTATTTACCAAATTTAAAATGTCTGAACTGTTTTATAAGATGTGTCAACTCTACATGACCCTACAAAATAATCCCCTGAGAAGAGGAAGGTAAAACAATCTGGGATTTTTTCTTCCAGAGCCAACAGCCAGACTCATTGTTTCAAAGATATGGTAATCTCCTGCCTAGCCAAACTTGTTTGTCTGCTTCAACATCTCAGACTTACACTGTTGTTTCCTAAAAACCCTGCATTTGTTTGTTATAAAACTTGATTAAAAGCCATCCACATACGTTTACACTGTATTTCCAGGCTATGCCGTCCCATGGGGGTGGCATAGCTGGACCTTCACTCTAGACCAATCTCCAGCTGCCCTTCTCCCTTGCCTACAAATCTTGGTGTGGATTCTAGGCTCCCCCTCAATGGATTGTTACCTTGTTGTGGTGAGGGAGCTTGTGTGTTCCAATGAAACTGTGGACGTAACCACCAGAGTCATGTACTCCCAGGAGGGGCCATAGAGGAGGATCCTGACCAAGAACAATCCGAAGACCCAAGGACCTCAATGGCGGAGCAGGTGGAAGATAACATGGCATGTATTACAACGGCTGTGAAGGCGGAAGAAGGATGCAACATATTGAGAAGCTACTGTCATTGTGTTAACCATGTCACTGGATGTGCACCTCACTCTGTGAAGACTGTGTGTTGATCGGCTGTACACCAACCTCCACACATTTAAAAAACTCATGCAAAGGCATCTTCCAAGACAAGACAACCCTGAATGGGACTGGGACCGCCTTCCACCTGGAAAACAATGCTCTCATTATGGAAGAACATGTGGGTCAAGAATAGGCCATCATACTCGGACAACGAGAGATCGCCTAAGTAAGGATCCTAGGCAGTCTCTTTTTTGGCCAATCGGAGACTGGAGAGGGACAATTTAAACTTGGACAATGTTTATTTGATTGCATAAAAACTGGTTGCGTAGCGCATGTTCTTTATACTTGTACTTTTGGGAACAAAAGGGGGCACAATTTGATCCATCTAAACAGATGCCCTTGCTATAATTGAATGCATTAAATGTGAGGCATTAGAGAAATTGGGGGGCATTTAACAAAATCTTGATGGAAGTTTATGTTATCAAACACAGCACCCCCATCCAAAGAATGTATACCCTGTTTCCCCTAAAATAAGACATCCCCAGAAAATAAGACCTAGTAGAGGTTTTGCTGAATTGCTAAATATAAGGCCTCCCTCGAAAGTAAGACCTAGCAAAGTTTTTGTTTGGAAGCATGCCCACCGAACAGAACACCAGAGCATGCAGGATTGGTACCATAAAGTGTTGTACATGGAAATATTGGTAGTAATAAGAAATTCTTGATAAGATTCACAGTTTGTCTGGTTATGCTGGTTTATAATGACAACTACTGTATTGTATATAATAAATGTTCATTTTTTTGTTCAACAATAAATGTGAATTCTTTTTCATGGAAAAATAAGACATCCCCTGAAAATAAGACCTAGAACATCTTTGGGAGCCAAAATTAATATAAGACACTGTCTTATTTTCGGGGAAACACGGTAGTTTCCTAAAGGACATCATTAATTTTGGTTAGCAATGCTTGCCAGCCTACTCCCTCATATAATTGTAGTCTAAATTCCTTGTACAACTGCACAGCAGGCATAACATGGCCCTCTTCATGCTGTGTGAAGTTATATGTATTGAATGTGTAAAGATTTCATTTGATTTGTTGTTGTTGTTGTTGTTGTTGTTATTTATACCCTGCTTTCTCTCTCCACAAGGAGACTAAAGAGAAATGTCCTCAAATTCATACATGAAAAGAGCATGAGGTTTCTTTTTTAAAAGATGATATATAGGGGATTCATCCATCCCAAGCAAGGAATGATATAAGAAATCAAAGGAATGCAGGCAAGGTGTGCTGGGAAGCTTCCTTGAAGAAAAATGGGAACAATATTTTTGCGTCCTCCTAAAAAGAGTAGCTATCAGAAAAGCCTGCATCTCTTATAGTACAGATACAATAGAGTATTCTATTTCTATTATTATTTATTGTATCGTTTATTGCTCTATGTTATATTGTATTTATACTTGTTATATTGTTTGCTCTGGGCTTGGCCCCATGTAAGCCACCCCGAGTCCCCGCTGGGGAGATGGTGGCGGGGTATAAATAAAGTATTATTATTATTATTATTATTATTATTATTATTATTATTATTATACAAAATACCACAGGGTGCCCAATATTATTACAGATCGGGCTAAATGGAAAGAAGTTAGAAAATGGGACTAAATTAGTTCTGAAAATGTTACCAGGTTGTTAAAGGTTCTCTAAATGTATGCCCACTACTGGATTCCTTTTCTGTCTTTCCTTCACCAAGAGAATCTTTATATGTTTTGTAATATGTATGTATATAAAATTGCAGAAAAAAGAATTACTGTGCTTGGTGAATACTTATCCAAGATGAATAGCAAAGGAGGTAGGCGTTTGTCAACCCAGAGTGATGGTTCTCAACATATTTTGAATCCCTGAGATTGTTTATGATGGTAGAATTGCCACAATTTCTTTCCAAATACAGAAACTGTTGTGTTTTTTAAAAAGAAAATTATATACTGAAAGCTTTTTGAAGCATATCTGTCAAAGCTCTAGCAAGTGGCATTTTATTCTGCTGACCTCATGCCTGGCTGAGCAATATCTTTCTGTTGTCTAATGGTAATGGCATCTTATCTGTGACATGAAGTAAGGTCTTTCTGTGGTTTGTTTTTTTCTTTTGTTCTTTCTTTCTTCAGATGGCAAGATCCCTTAATCCTTTTTTAAAGAGTCACCAGTTTTGAAAGCACAGTGCCAACAATCCATTATCTTTAGCAAGCATATTTCTAAATCCATCTATATATAAAAATGTTCTCCTGGGAATGAGGCTGTATTGTATTGGATAAAGATTATCCTTGGTGCATTATGTCTGTGTCTTCAATATTGAGCTAGGAGAGACATGAGTTGCTTGTTGTTCTTTTATGTTTCAAAACACATGAAGGAAAGGGAAGTAGGCTATCGTCCCTTGATGTTCTTCAAACACATTATAATGGTTGCTGTTTGAATGCTATCTACAGTGATTTGAGCTTGTTTGGAGGTTCTAGCAGAGGAGCACAGCTATAGTATACCCGGGACCGCAGACTGGAGACCCTTGGTACACTTGCTCTACACCTGGGATGTCGTTCTCCTCCACCAAGCGTGCAGCTTTGGGAGGGATGCACATGGAGCGGTGAGGGAGGAAGGAGACACCCACCTAGCCAGCCTGATCAGCTGAATTAACCCTGACAATCAATGGAGTGACAGATGTCGCAGCCAGATCACTCTCACATCCATCTACAGCAATTTAAAGGATGGTGAGATGAAGAAGTGAACACTATGAAGGTAAGAGGTGCATGAATGGACCAACCCTCCCATTAGGCAGAATGGTTTAGCTGCTTCAGATAACAAATGTAGATATGACTGAAATTCCCCCACTGTACCCTAATCTAGTCTGTTCTGTACTAGGGGTGTGTACAATTCCCAAAAACCATACTGTTTTTGGTTCTGTTTGGCTCCCTCTCCCATTCCGTTTTACAGGAAATTCCCGAAACCAAGGGGAGGGTGCCGGTAAGATTCAGTCCCTTGACAGCAATGGGTAAACTTTAAGGGCTCGTTTCTCCATCATTTTTAGACCTATCAGGATGAAACTTGCCTCATTTGTAGGCCACATTTACAACAGTAAGCCTGCCTAGCTCCAAAATGTTTCACCAATCCACTGATTTTTGGGATTTTTTAAAAAGTTTTTACCATAACATTTTTTAAAAAAAAATACACACACACAAGAGTGGGTTCTGGGAATTGAAGTCCCAGTCAGTGCACACAAGAGGGGAAGAGAATGGACACAGTCAACCTAGTCTCCGGCTGAGAAAGACCATGAGAAACAGAGAGAGAAACCTAAACTCTCATCATGTTTCATTGAATAACAAAGAGTTGCTATAATTCTCTTCTATAGTAAGTCTCCAGGATGCTGTGACTGTATTGATGTATGCTTACTACCAAAGTTAGATATTGCTAAGCCCTAAAACTATATTATGTTTAAGAGACATTTTAAAAAAAGTATGAATCCAACCATTATGTAAAACTTTAAATTTAGGCTGAGTTGTATGCTCACGCAGTTATACATTTATAGCACTACACAACCTTTCTTCTGAATAGCAACACTGCACAGCCAATGCATATCTGCTAAAATATTTGCCTAAGGAATGCACAATGGCTGTTTCAACAATCCCAGTGAATCCAATGATACATTGAAAGTATTGATGGATGAGTGCCATCTCAGAATATGAAGTTACATGTGAAATGTGAGACTCAATTTTCACAACCTTGGACTGCATTATGAATTGCACAATGGCCAAACAGAACAGCTATATCTGTAAAACTATTTACATATTTGTATAACAACAACAGGATTCTTAACTTTAGTCAATTTTAGGTAAGTGATTTTGGACTGGTTTGTTTAATAGCATATCGTTTGATTTAATTGTACGAAATTATTTCCAGCTACGTAAGCACATGGCCTAAATATCTTAAAGGCACCAAATCATGTCTGAAATCCTATTAAAACTGGCAAAACATTATGCAAATATACTTATATAGAGGTCCAGATTCCAGACAGAGAGGACAAAGGTGGGCAAATGCTTCCCCTTGGTGGCCCTGTATTGCCATCACTACAGGTTCATCATTCATCATCGGAGTTCATTATTAGAAGAAGCGATTATGATGTGCAATAATGTTCCAAGAAGAACCACGTCTACAGTGTCTTGGAAAGGCCATTCTTCACTTCTGTGCTAGTTTAGCAATTTAATAAGTCAGTGTCTCTGGCATGATTGTATATTTAACAGTAACAGGTGGGAGAGAGGGAGGGCGGACAAGAAGGAAGAAATAAATCATAAAGAAATTGATATAATTCACTAGAAGAACAAATGGCAAGCAGGATGACATGACATACTCTTTGCTATTTGCACAGTCCCTTGGCTAATTACTGTCCTAGGGACCAGCTCCTTAAACAGCTAAAACAAAACAAAAAATTGAATCTCTTACCTACTACTGTCTTGATGAAAATGCTGACTTTTCGGCAAAGGCAAAAATGGAAGAACAGCATTTTTCCTCTTTTACTTTAACTTTATGCTCAACACACTAAGCGGATTGATTTTGGCTTAATGTCGGAAGAATGCCTGATTGATGTGGGTTATAATTTTAAACCTTAATTTTCAGTTTCCAAGTACTAAAGTACTCCCCAATTAACTTGAACAGCAGTTTATAAGACTGGTTTTGACTCTGCCCATTTAATGAGCGGAATCCAATCAACCACCCTGTTAGCATAAATGGAAAATACATGTCTGTTAGAATGATAAATAACTGATTGCAGTACCGATTAGCATAATGTATCTCCTGGGAAGTTGTTTGGTATTCAGCCCTCAATCATGTCTTTGAGGAATGGCTATAAGTCTTACATTGGTAGAAGCTTAGGGGGAAAATCTTTCCAGGTCACCCTTGACAGATCTACAGTTTGATCCCTAAGAGTAAATGGATCTTTCTAGAGCTTATCCATTCTCCTGTAGATATTATAATATTTGGGGTCCATTAAAAGCTCACATATTTCTTTTGTGACAATGGCTTGGTGGAAATTAGCAAAATGCTTCAGATAACTATCTCTCTCCCTCTATTTTACCTTCTATGGGGTTCCATGTTAAGATGTTCAGACTAGCTAGAAAGCTTTTTAAAATAATAATAATAATAATAATAATAATAATAATAATGTATTTAATACCCTTTAAAAACTCATAGTCCAACGTAGAATGTTTGCTGAAAAATATCAAAAGGACTTTCTTCTCTCCTTGATGAAACTTTTATATCAACTGCAGTCTACTGGCTGTTTCTGTCTCAAAAACAGAGTTGGCTAAGAAAAGGGGGAAATTTGATGAATTATTATCCAAAAAAGTAATATTCAGTTCATCTTCCATTATTAGCTAATAATAGCTTGATTTCTAGGAGCTAAGAACACAACTCCCACTATTTCCTAGCCAACATCTATGGTCAAATTAGAAAGACAATTCTGTGAGTTATATTTCTAAGTAGCTTTTCTATGTTTTGGCTAACCCATGAACAGTTCAAAACAACAATAACTCTCTTCTGCTGTTACCGTACATCTTCTAATATTGGTTTTTGTGGAGAGGAGGGTCAGTATTAATGTTTGTTCCATTCTACTTCCATTTTTTACATGTTTGTATGCATTTCTCCTACTGCATATATTTTCACAAATATTGTTTCTTGAGACGGGTCCCTTGTTATAACCACAAGGGATACATTTCTGTGGTGATGTGAAGATGTAAATGCTCAACCAATTCAACCAAAGCAGTAGAATTAGTTTTTTTTTAAAAAAAAAAAGCCTTAGGTTCCCATGTGAAACACTTAAGAGTTTGAATTAAAGCAGGTTGAGATAATGGCTTCTAGTTTAGGGTTAAATTACTTCCAAGGGACTTGGTCTAACTAAATGAAGATAAAACCTCAGTCTTTTTTAAAAAGAAATCATTGGCTAAATGAGATGGGTTGAGACAACCAGTAGTGGTGATCCTGCTGGTATCGTTTAATGGTTATGAAGGGAGTCCTCAAAGCCATGAGCTCAATTAACACAATCAGTTTGCAAAGTGAGATGTTCATAGGCAGTTAAGTGGAATAGACTCAAGACATCTGAAGGCATGGCCCAAATGACACTTTAAAAAAAAGATGACTCCTGTGAACACACAGAAATACTTGGATCTCCTGTAAACTCTTTTTAATTAATACTCTTCTACTTTGTCTTTCAATAAAGAGTTGATCTATCTAATCTACTTGTGATCAGATTCGTACAATCAGGAGTCCCTAACTGGATTTACATTTGAGGTATTTCCGCACACTCGTACGTTTCCCATATTCCTGCACATGTCCTTTTTTGGGCACTATCCCCTTCTATCACAGCACCTGAATTATTCCCAAACATACTGGACTCTGAAGCCTCTGAATCTCCCCTGCGCACACACATGCGCTCACACACAACTATTCATGGGGAGCAGCAAGAATTGGAGATGGCTCTGCATGCCAGAGATGAAACTGAAATTGAAAAATCTCGTGCAACTCTGTATGTCTTTTTGGAGAATTGCATTTGCTTCCTTCCTCTACAGAATTCAAAGTCTCCATGTCATATATCCAATCAAATCTATCTGTCCTTTCACCTCTCCATCCCACCAATTTTCAATTCTTTAAGGTTGGAAGGCATCATCTATGTCCCCAGAGTCCAATTCAAAATGATTACAAATGCACAATAACCTGCAGAGGACCTCAGCAGATTTCATCATTATTGCATCTGACAATGGGGACATAGCAAAATGCCTTTCTTTTCCTGCCAGCCATGCACAAGGCACAGAACAGACATGGCAGTGGGGGCACAAGAAGCTGAACAGTATGCCAAGGAGATATATAACTCAACCTAGAGTAGGTCCACAGGTGACACTATTACCTTACACTGAGTCAGACAGAATTGTGTTCTTTGTATGTTTCCAATTTGGAGTCAACATTCTCTATCTGAGGGCAAGTTGGCCCACATAACATAAATAGTATTGTCCATTTTTAGGTGACAGATCATTTTTAAGTTTATCTGCTCAAATGAAATGCTCACACCTTAAATAGCAGATACAATATCTACATTAGTAAGGATAAACTATCCATTAATGTTGGCCATACTTATTGAAAGAATGGAGAGAGAGAGAGAGAGAGAGAGAGAGAAAAAGTAACAAGGAGAATGGAGAACAACAAAGTATAGATGAGTGGGGCAGGGGTTCAGTATGGAGGTGACCAACAGTAAGAAGCCAAATTTTGTGTATTGGGTACACCATATAGAAAACCCTAGGAACCCTTTATATCTGGGACAGGTTCAGTGGGAAATGGCCACGATCCTTCCTCATAGTGTGTAGAGTCTGATTCTCCACACACACAGTTGTGCTCTGCTCTTCCCTAAAAGACAGCTTCTAAACCCAGGGGTTGTTGCATTGACTATGCATTGAAGATCCAGCGTAGCATCTTCATATCCTTTCCCCCAGCTGCATAATTGCAGCTAGGACAGATCCTGCTTAGTCACCACCTTCCCTTCCTCACTACCAGCTGGGAAATTACTGGTCAAGAAGCTGTTGGGAGGAAGAGATGTTTGGATACTGCACAAATTATTGCATTGCTCCTTACACAGTGTCCAAAAAGGACTTACATGTTTGCAACCTGACCCAAGAGGATATCAGCCATTATCTTTGCTCAACGGTGAATCTATGATTCTATTGTTTCCATTTCAATCACAGGGATTCAAAGCCAGGCTTTAAGAGCTAAGTACTCAATGCCCTGTGCTAATCAATCCATTAAATAAGCTACTATTTTCTTCTTCTCTATGAAACATTCACTTCAATGAGCGAGCATGACTCCTAAGGACATGTTCAAATAGGAATGTTGTACTTTGGCTGGGAAAGGTATAATTCAGTGACTCTTTCTCTTGCATATGTGATCAGTGTACTTGGTCTTCTTTTCAGTTTAATAACTAGAAATTACCTTAAGTGGAACTCAGTTGTGTATTCTAATTAAGATAAAGCCTTTCCAGATTTTTTTTTTTAAAAACAAATTAATTTCCTTCCTGTCAGCACTGCAGGGATGCTATTGTTTATGATATTGCAGGTGGCTTTCACCCTATCTGCAAAGTCAAGCTAATAAGCCTGGCTGCTTCTTTTGGGAAATAAAAAATAAAACAATAGAGACATCGTCCTGTTTTCTCTGAAGGAAAACTCATTGAGTTCAGTGAGGCTGACATTGAAGGTTGTGTGCATACAATTGTACAGTAGTTTAAAACAGCCAGTCAACATGAAAGTTCATCTAATATGATGGTGGTAGAAAATATGGCCTCAAAATGAACAATACTGTAAACACATAACTTCCAACTGTCCCAATTTGATGGAGACAGTTCTGACTAATCCTGTCATTTGAAACTTCTGCTAAAATGTTCCCATTTCTCTCTCCTCCTCCCACTTTCCCCCTTTGCATCTTACTTCAATTGCAAATTGAGTTGAAAATAGTAAAAATAGTTAAGTAGTAAAGTAGATTTCTCTCTGTTAATTCAGTCGGGCAGAGACAAAAGAGAAGGAGCAGAATCCTTTCCAATAGACTGTGGAGATTACTGCATGGGGCTCTAAAAACAGGTCCTGTTATTGCAAACCTATCTTGCTGAGAGCAGGAGGATAGCCACTATTCTTAGCACCCCAATCATTTCTGTAAGTGCTTTCAGAAAGCTCAAAGTGCTTTTAGTTTGCTGCAGTAGGTGAGATGTAACTCCTCCCAGCCTATACATTGCTCCTCTTCATCCTATCTATCTATCTATCTATCTATCTATCTATCTATCTATCTATCTATCTATCTATCTATCTATCTTCAGGAGTTCACAAATTCAGAAGACTGGAACTTTATCTCTGAAGGAGTTTTCAATTGCAATGTTGATTACTTCCACGTTTTCAAAGTTTATAAGCATGGTCCCTATTTTATATATTTTCCTATTTTGTGTATTCATCAAGAAATAATGATACATAAACCATGTTTAGGGGTGCATGGGCAAGCAGGAGATTGAACTTTTGCAAACAAGAGTCTTGCAAACATTAAGGAAATGCTTAATCGAGAAGGGAAATCCTTATCAGTACAGGAAATTATCTGTGATACTGTCTTTTCCTGAATTATTTTTTAAAGGAAGCAAACGGCAAAAATGGAAAGCCAGGACCCTTCTACACTGCCATATAATCCAGTTTATCAAAGCAGATAATCCGCATTATCTGCTTTGAACTGGATTATATGAGTACAAACTGCCATATAATCCAGTTCAAAGCAGATAATCTGGATTTTATATGGCAGTGTAGAAGGAGACTCAGGCACCTTCTCCACTATGCTTATATCCCAAGATCTGATCCCAGATTATCTGATTATCCCAGATTATATGGCAGTGGAGACTCATATAATCCAGTTCAAAGCAGATAACCTGGGATCAGATCCTGGGATATAAGCATAGTGGAGAAGGGCCCTCTGAGATCCTCTCAGGCTGCTCACCAGAAGCATAATGGGAAACATCCTGTGGATGGGGAATTCAAGCACAGGAAAGTGATGCCCACAGCATGCTGCAAAATACGTGCATGTCCTAAACCCACACCACCTGAAAACACTTTGGAAGTGTTTCTGAAGGCTATAAATTGGTGTTTCTCATTTATTGTAAACTGTCTCTTAAAAATGAGTTGAAAGCAGCTTTGAGGTAGCTTAACAAGGATTTTGTACGATCGTAAGCATTTCCATTCATGGCTCGGAAGCTCATAATGTGGACGTACAAGCCTGATACAATAATCTCCTGAAGTTTTTGCACACCACTGCAGATTCTTCTGGCTTGTGTATTCTTCCTCATTAGTAACTGTTTTCCACCTTGACCACACTCTGATGTCACTTGACATACATCTCATTTTCACCTATGAAGTGTTGAAAGGTATGTAATCAGTATAAGAGATTTATAAGCAGCTTTCCCTTCCACTCTTTCCAATCTCTAGGGCTCAGAGATAGCACTGTTTTTATATGCAAATAATACCGAGTCTAAAAGGCAGATTGATCTGAATTAAGTTTAAATAAATATTTGGGAGATTTTTGCATATATATATATATATATATATATATGTCAAACAACAGAACAGACAAGACAGAGGTACTCCTGATCAGTTGGAAGGCAGACCAGGGAATAGGGATTCAGCCTGTGCTGGATGTGGTTACACTCCCCCTGAAGACACAGGTCCACAGTTTGGGGGTCCTCCTGGACTCGACGCTGAACCTGGAGGCCCAGGTATCTGCGGTAGCCAGGAGGGCCTTTACACAACTGCGCCTGTTCCTTGGGAAGCCAGATCTGGTCATGGTGGTACATGCCTTAGTTACATCCCATTTGGATTACTTAATGCACTCAATAGGGGGGCTGCCACTGAAGAGTACTCGGAAACTTCAGCTGGTTCAAAGAGCTGCAACCAGGTTGCTTACTGGGGCTGGCAACCCCCTTGTTGCAGCAGCTCCACTAGCTGCCAGTCTGTTTCCAGGCACAATTCAATGTGCTGATTATGATCTTTAAAGCCCTAGACAGATCTGGTCCAGGCTATTTGGCATGACCGAATCTACCTGGGCCTTGAGATATTCAGGATTGACCCTTCTCTCAGTCTCACCTCCATCTCAAGCCCAGTTGGTGGAAACGAGAGAGAGAGGGCCTACACTTCAAGGGGTGCTATGGTTTTTTAACTTTGAATATGCTTTAATGGTTTTTAATGGGATTTTTAAAATACTGTTTATATTTAATCCTGTTTTAATGTTTGCATATTTGTATATTTTAAATTGTATGCAAATACTTTTATATTAAGCTACTTTAAGTCTCCTTCAGGAGAGAAAAAGCAGGGTATAAATAATAATAATAATAATAATAATCATCATCATCATCATCATCATCATCATCCCAGGTGACAGTCGGATTGATGAAAAACAACAGGAAAAAAAACTCAGTCGCTATCAGGACCTCAAGATTGAACTTCAAAGACTCAGGCAGAAACCAGTGCAGGTGGTCCCGGTGGTGATGGGCACACTGGGTGCCGTACCAAAAGATCTCAGCCGGCATTTGGAAACAATAGACATTGAAAAAATTACGATCTGTCAACTACGAAAGGCCACCCTACTGGGATCTGCACACATCATCTGAAAATACATCACACAGTCCTAAACGCTTGGGAAGTGTTTGACTTGTTATTTTGTGATATGAAATCCAGCATATCTATCTTGTTTGCTGTGTCATACAATAAAATATTTGGTGGATCAGAACATCATAAGCAATACTGCTTATTTATTTATTACAGTATTTCTGCCCCACCCTTCTCACCCAATAAAGGGACTCAGTGCGGCTTTCAAATATGAAGCACACTTATAAAAATTACAATAACATTTCCTAAGACAGAGACATCTGCATTTCAAGATCACCTCCTCTAAGAAAAAAATGGCATTGAATGACAGGGAACAGATCTAGGGTCATGGACATTTTTCAATGGAACAAACATAAAAAAAGAAAACTTTTAAAAACAAAACAAAAGGTCATATGTGTAGTATAAATGAAAATCCCTTATCTCATTAGACTTAGATGTCCCCTCCCTGGCTGGTTTGTTTGGAAAACAGAGAAGTGCTGTGTGTAAGCAGAGACTGAATGAAGTAAATATTTGATTAGCTTTTCAAATACTGAGATACTGACTCAAGAGTTGCATCTCATTTGGGAACTAATCCACTGTATCATATTCATATACATGTGGATATTTTAATTGGTTTGAATTTAATTTTGGAGATAAATTAGGGGAAGGTAAAGACTAAAATCCAATAAAGGTAAAACCTGAATTACCAGATGCTGAGGGACAAGCAACAGAATGGATGATGACATTCTCATGTCCTGTTTATGAGCCTCCAAGTAAAATAAATCTAGCTTCACCTGTATAAATAATTCCTGCTGTTTCCAGGGAACATTCTCCCAAGTAGATGTGTGTAAAGACACTGGCTACTTTATACATTTTTGCTGACTAGGTGCAATGGGGCTTGCATCCAAGTAGATACACATTATTGTTATTGTGTGCTTTCAAATCATTTCCAATTTACAGAAGCTCTAAAACAAACTTTTAGTGTGTGCGGGGGGGGGGGGGGGGGAGAGAGTTCCCCTAGATTTTAAAACAAGATTCAGACTACCTTTCTGGTACATTGACGTTATTGGCTCAGTGCAAAGAGACCCTGCAATGTTCCCTCCAAAGCTAGGTTATCCATCTATCCTCTTAAGTACTTTCAGAGTACTGTACATACAATACTCCCAAAGCTGAAGGAACACCTTAGCTTTCTGGTCCATCATTTATAACCACACTAAGGAAGTAAGTATTTCTTTTTCTAATGTATTCCTTAAGTAATGATTTACTTTTCACAGTTGTGAACTGGAAATGGTATAGATTTATTTCACTGATATTCAGTCAAGTGGGACTAGGACCCCTTCTAAACTGCCATATAAAATTATCTGCTTTGAACTGGATTAGCTGGCAGTGTAGACTTATATAATCCAGTTCAAAGCAGATAATGTGGATAATATGCTTTGATAATCTAGATCATATTGCCATATAGAAGTGTAGAAGAGGCCTCTGTTGCTTACCTTTTACTCATTGGTCTGAAAAGGATAATGCCATAAAAGCAGGCATTCCAAAATGCTGGAATTTGGAGAAGATAGTAAGCAAGGACACTCTATTGGTTGTACAAAAATGTCACCTACAATTGGGCCTTTCTGTTCTTGAAAAATTTCCATTCCAGCCAGAGATGATAAGAGCTATTATCTGACTTTAAGAATTGGTGTCTGTTTTGCTGGTTTTCTGTATCCTTTTCACCTCTTCCTTTTGTTTGATGCTATCTAGATTTTAAAAAACACACATACCAAACTTTTTCATGCTATTCATGGATAAACTACTCTGGAGAGGGTGGCTCTCTGAATTCCTTTCTTATTATGGACCAGAATAAAATGTTTCAAATGATAAATAAGAAATAATAAAAATGAAATAGCAGTATATTCTCATTATCTGCCATTATAAAAGTAATACATTGCATTGGAGCTGTAACTAATATTTTAAATTTCCATCAGAAATTAGGAAATTTTAAAACAAAAAAATCATCCTAAAGCAATGTTCATCTCAAATATTAAATCTAGTTCTTTCTTCTTTCTACTTCCTGAATTAATAATATGGGTCATTTCCAACTAGAAGTGATCACATGGCAAATAGGATGACATCAGCATTATGCAGTCAATCATATTAGATTATATGATGACATTGTGTACACTGCATTAAAAAGCAATAAAATATCATCCTGAGGTTCCAGAGAATCGACTACTTTAATCTTTGCTCTTCACCAACCACATGGTGACAAAAGACTTTTATAAAAGGTGGGAACAGCCTTTCTGTTAAGGTTACGCAGCTTTAAACTATTAAAGTTAGCAGTCTTTGCTTATCTCCACTCACTAATTACTAGTTTGCTTGTCAGCTTTCTGTTTGTTTCCTTAATCCTGCATCACTCTGTCCCACAGTCATTTTTCTTTTCCCTCTCTCTTCTCCATTAGATCACATATTTGATTGTGGACAAGTAGTTATAAGTAAAACTAATTTTATATATTTTGCAAGCAGTCTAAACCTGTTTATTTCTTTGCCTGTACATGTGGGCATGGAATGGATTATTTTTCTGTTTCTTGCCAGTTTGATTACTCTGTTTGAGAGATTCAGTATTATCTCTCTTATTTTCCCATGGAAACAGGTCAATTAATAGCCCAGGGACCATGCATTCTATAAGTGATTTCTACAGCTACTTATTGGCTCATTAAACTGGCAAAATTGCCTTTCCTACGACATTTGACCTCACTTCAGGCATGGAGACTGGTGGATCCATCACACAATGTAGATCTACTTCTGGCTGTGCTCCATGTCTGAAGTGAGGTTGAACTGTCCTGAGAGGCAACACCAGGAACATAGGTTTCCCGTGTTCGATAGAGAACAATGAGGGGAGGGGGCCGAGTGGCAATGCTTCTTCTGTGGGATGAGGTAAGGGGCAATGTAGGCATGTTCCCCATGCCCCTCACCAGATTTGCCACAATCCATGGCAAATCGCCCCACTATCACCCAGGTAAGTGACCTGAATATGATGAGTGTGCCATAGTTTAAATGAAGATGAAGAGTCAAAGTAAGGTGTTTACTGTTGCCTTGTCTGAGACGTTCCTGTTACAGAGACACATCTTAGCAAAGAGGAAGGCAAAAGTTGGGGGTCACCTTACTTTCTTGTTGCACATTAAAAACCAAGACTGAAAAAATAAAACAAAATATCTAGACATCTTCAGTAAGAGATTTAAAGCATTATTGCACTGCACTGTTGTAATGCTCTTGTTCCACTTTAACTGCCATGTAGTTTAGTGAGGCCCAATAACTTTTTGGTGAGAATCATAATGGCCCGGCCCTCCCTAAATTGCAATTCTGGGAATTATAGTGGAATAAGATAACTATAACAGCATAGCATGACAAAAATCTTAAATGGATGTTTTTTCATATATAGAGTTTCAAGTCTTGTTGTATCATCATTCAAAAATGCTGTCAATGGCCTCAATCTAACATCCCCTCACCATAGCATAAATATCTCCATGCACTGTTTTGAGTCATGTACCCCAAACCTACTGAAAAGTACACAAACAAAAAAAACAAAGCCAAAATATATGGCCATTCTGTGCTTTGTGACAAGCAGGCAGCACTGGAGAAAAATCTTGCTATGTTCCCATGCCCATATGCAGAATAATGATATCGGAATGGAGAGCCATGGAAGAAACTGATGGAGAGTGAATTCCCCATCTCTATGACAGACCTGTTTCTTCAACAATTTCCTCATTTGGTTGCACTTTATCTTGTCCTATTAGGGTACTATAGTCACAGGGTTCCCCCACCCAAGTTGCTCTTTTATTCAATGATATCACTTAAACATCTACCTCGTTTATAATATTCACTCTCTGCACTTTACCCAGTTCATTTTATTTTATCTACTTGGGTGCCAAATCCATGTTTTTACCATAATTGTCCTTTATACATATATTTTTAAATTATGTTTAGAATGCTAATTTACTTTTTGTCTGTTTTTTCTGATGTTGTTGTATGTTTGGTGTTTTATCCGGGCTTGGCCCCATGTAAGCCGCCCCGAGTCCCTTCGGGGAGATGGAGGCGGGGTATAAAAATAAATTATTATTATTATTATTATTATTATTATTATTATTATTATTATTATTATTATTATTAAACTGATACATATTGCATCTAGCTATGGGAATATGGATAAAAACTTCTCTGATCCTTACAGTTTGCTATGAAGCACAGTATGGCTGTGTTGTTAAACTTTAGGAAGGGAAGGAAAACTAACAGTCTCCTTGTGTTGAGAAAAAGCAGGGTATAAATAAGCATAACAACATCATCATCATCCTGGAGGGCTAAAAAAAAGACACCTGTATGCATAAGGGACTCTTAAAAAGAATTCTGGCCAATATTTCCCTGCTGAATGTGGTTCAAGTAAATTTCTTTTATGCAAACTATAAGAAGAAAATGGAATAAGGATGCCAAAAATTGTATAATATATTACCAGAATTATCTACATGGTAGCTGCTTTGCAAATTTTCATGAGACATCAGCAGCCATTGGCAAATAAAGCATAAATCAAAAATGTAATGAGGGGAAAAGAAATTAGTCTGTTTTCTTGCATTTATTGTTTAATTTTAGTCTACTCAGCTTTAAAGTGTAAAAAGGAGGAATATTCCAATTCATGTAACAAATTACAACCCGAGTCAAAATAATAACAGGCCATTTGAAAACCCACCCTTCATTCACGAGCAGCCCATTTACAGTATTGATGGCAAACAATTTCATCGTGGGGACAAATATTCCCCAAACATTCGTTACAACACTTATGCTGGAATCACAGGCAGCAGTTGCTAAGGGAACACATTTTACTTAAGTGTTGTCAGAACAAAAATGCTACTCTGTGCAAATAGGTCTTAGAAATATGATACAAAATGAAAAAGTTCTAGAAACCTTCTGAGATGGATACTCTGCCTTGCCCTCTGCTAGCCAAGAGACAGTGGTAGACAAGAAATTTGTCCTAACAGTTGTGTGGACAAAAGGTTGATGAAAGTATAAACAAAAGTGTGTGTATTTATTTTTGGTTTCAATCATGGGAAGGGTGCGCAGCGCCAGAATCCTAGTTCTCCAAGGGACCAAATCCCTTCTCAGCCATGGAAACCCACTGGATGACTTTGGGTAAGCCACACTCTCTCAACCTCAGAGGAGAGAAATGATCAACTCCCAATGAGAAAAACATGCCAATAAGTTCCTTTTAACACCACTTAGAGTTGTCATATATCAGAAATGACTTGGAAGCATCCAACATTAAAAAAAAACATGATCCAGGGCATATCTTTGGGAAAATGTATGTAAACTCACTTTAGTTGATGAAGGAAATGCCTACAAAACTGCTCTACAGGAAGGCATAATTACTTCTGATAGCTCTAGGGAAAGGATAAGCTTCCTAAACCCACACACAATGTTTCCACTAAGGCAGTGGTTCCCAACCTGTGGTCCATGGACCACCAGTGATCCCCAAGTACTAAAATATGGTCTTCGGCCTCACTGTTAGTACACCATTGCAACGAAAGTGACTGGTCTCACAAAACCCTCTTATATTGCCAAGGCAACAGAGATATACTGGGGATTGTGTAGTGGTGGTTGGAGTGTGAAGAATGTGTGTTTTGTTTTTGTGATGTGTGCTGGGAAAAGCACTTAATTTCATTGTACAATAACAATAAAGCTATTTTATCTATCTGTATAGAGGCAGAAAGGCTAGATTTCTCTTTCCTACCTACCATCTCACTCGAGGTGAGTGATGTCTTGAGTTCCTGCTATTGCAGAGATGGGAAAAATGCACTCCATATGCAACATGTGGACCCAGAATCCCATTTTGCCATCCTGAATCCTTCCACCAGTCCCTCAAATTACCTGATCTATTAAAGAAAAAGTAATCTGAAAACTGTACAGACATTCCCCAAATGTTTGAAAACCTGCACCCAGAACTTCCCACTATCCTGGAATGCCTCAATTTTCCTCTGTAGTCCCTCTCAAATTTGTAATAGGCCACCATTTTGAGAGGGATTATAGAGAAGAGATGAAACATTTGGCCATTGGGGTTGCAATCTCTAGGAAGATGCATAGGGGCACAACAACACTTTGCAAACAACCATATTGGTGGAATGATTTGGGGGATTAACTCCTCAAGTTAACTTTTCTAGGTACTGTGTATATCACACACCCTATCACTGACCACAAAAGGAATACAAATTTTCATGCACCCACAACCACCTTGGTTCTCAGTGTTGGGTCGCTCATGTGAATGAGGCAGTGAAACAGTTCCAGGTTTTGGACAGTTTTAATAAAGCTGTTGAAGTTGCTCAATCTATGTTGTGTTCAGCAACTTGAATTACTCCTCTAAAGTCCAGATTAAACCTGTAGTAGGTTCATTGCCCCAGTGATATGCATCTTGGTGATATATTCTAGGACTACACTTTAATTGAACTGGCTGGCTAGCTGCAACTGAAGTGTCTTTTTGCTTACTGAGATAAAATGCAATGGAAGAATCATCAAATGCTGGTCTTCAGCAATAACTCTGTTTCATGGCATTGAACTCTGCCTTCATCATGGGGAGAGGCGGCAGAATATATTGCTCTTGTCCTCAGCAATTATCTTTGGTCTATTTGTGTTCCAGCAAAGAGATTTTTTCCCCGATACACTGTAAATGACCTTGGTGTCAAAAATTAATTAGGTCTAGTGTACAGACAGACAATCATCTTCAATCAACTACACTGTAAAAATAAATCTTCTGGCTGTAGATATTTTTCTTTTTTAAAAAAAAAACACACGTAGGGTGAAAAAGAGACTGGAAAAAGGGAAAAATAAAATCCTTGAAAACTGATTTACAGAGATGGAAATAAACCACTAGATTAAGCCAACAATTCCTCTAGTAATTTTGCAAGAGCTCATCATGGTTGTCTCCTTAATCTCTACATCAGAGGTTCTCAACCTGTGGGTCCCCAGATGTTTTGGCCTCCAACTCCCAGAAATCCTAACAGCTGGTAAACTGGCTGGGATTTCTGGAGTTGTAGGCCAAAACACCTGGGGACCCACAGGTTGAGAACCACTGCTCTATAGACATGCACTCATTGACAGTTCAAACGTTTAAGTAGTTACAGTGATCAATGCTATTTATGCATCATCAGCATCTTTACTAATATCCAACCTTTTCCTCAAGACACAGCATGGTGTATTGGAGACCAGGATGTTGAATTCCTGCTGGGCAAAGGAAACACACTAAGCGACTTTGGGCAAGTCTTATTCTCTCAGCTTCTGAACATATCTTGACAAGAAAACCTCATGCTAGAGTCACCATAAGCTGGAACTAAACTATTAATATTAAAGCAATTTAACCTTCCCAAAGAGGATGTTCCAGAGCCTAAAGAATGCTACTGAGAAAGCCCTGTCTCATGCCCCCAGCAACATGAGCCGCCTTGAGTCCCCTCGGGTGAGAAAGGCAGATAAAAATGATGTAAATAAATAAACTAAATAAAAGCCTCTGAAAGTTGTTGATTCAGATTTGTGCAGTGGGAGCTACTGGCTCCCATGCCAATGAATCAACTCCAAGTTTTATTCCAAGCATTAAGGAGATCTCCAAAGTACTGAAGCTTGATCCTAACTAGCTTTTGCCTTGGACAGCTCCATTAAAGCAAGTTAAAATCTGAACAGGATTCATGTACCGACTGGCATGGAAACCAGCAACTGCCACAGGACTATGTCAAATGATCTCCCCCCTCCTCCCCCCCAATCTTCCAGTCGAAATGGAGGACAGAGGATGCACCAGAAAAAAGATTGGGAAGGAGGGAGAAAGAGAAAAAGTGAATGAGAGCAAGAGGGAGGCAAAGAGATGGCACAAGTGTTTTGTTATGGCTTTAGCCAGAAATTAGAGCATGTTTTAATTATATTTTTATTTTTGTTGTTTATTCATTCAGTCGCTTCATGACCTCATGGACTAGCCCACAGGAGAGCTTCCTGTTGGCCATCGCAGCCCCCAGTTCCTTCAAGGTCAAGCCAGTCACTTCAAGGATGCCATCCATCCATCTTGCCCTTGGTCGGCCTCTCTACCTTTTTCCTTCCATTTTCCCCAGCATCATTATCTTTTCCAAGCTTTCCTGTCTTCTCATGATGTGGCCAAAGTACTGCATTTTTGCCTCTAATATCCTTCCCTCCAGTGAGCAGCCAGGCATTATTTCCTGGAATACAGACTGGTTGGATCTTCTTGTGGCCAAGGCACCCTCAGAATTTTCCTCCAGCACCAAAGTTCAAAAGCATCTATCTTCCTTCGCTCAGCCTGCCTTATGGTCCAGCTCTCACATCCATAGGTTACTATGGGGAATACCATTGCTTTGACTATGCAGACCTTTGTTGCCAGTGTGATGTCTCTGCTCTTCACTATTTTATCGAGGTTGGCCATTGCTCTCCTCCCAAGAAGTAAACATCTTTTGATTTCCTGGCTGCAGTCTGTGTTTGCAGTAATCTTTGGGCCTAGAAATATAATTTTTATTTTTATTTTTAAATAGACATATTTAAACATTGTCGGTATATCTAAAGCATGGTACTACAGTGTTTATTTCTACTATCTATTGATGCTTAGTATTTCTGGTCTGTGACTGAAATAAATGAATTTGCTGTTCTTCACATCTGATTCACCTATATACTTGTAAATAAAATAAATACAAAATTACCATCTGTCTCCATTAGTTGTTTTCCTCCAAAGAAAACTAAAACTAGATATTGGTGCTCCAGAACTGTTTCATTGGTTGGGTGAAAGCAGGAAATATTGCCCTCTGTGTGAATATGTGTAAAATACTTCCTTATCTAAAGCAAGATTTCACTTCAGACAATATGCAAACCCATTTTTAATCTTCTGCTCATTAAAAGGTGTTCCTGCTATTAACTCACACCATTGGATTTGCACACAGTCCTGCCATTATGAATCAGGATCCACTTTCCGGTCATTAATTATTACATTTTAAAATGTAATTGGAAAAAAGTTATATGCTCAGTAGTTTAAAATGCCCTTTTGATATTAGTCAGCTTCAGAAGAGCAATTTTCTGCTTCTAATTAACAACCAGGCCAACTTCTTTCTCAAAAGGAACAATGGGTCTGTAAAATCAGCTTTCACCACCTGGGAGTTTTCTTAAAAATATGTTTAAATTTTGGAATTATTCTGTGCTCTTCCATGAAAGGAGAAGATAAATACCCTGGATGTAAAATCTTATCTTACCTAGTAATAGATTCTTGAGAAAACATCACAGAAAAATTGTTTAATGGCAACGCTTGATTAGGCAGGAGGGATCATAATGGAGTGATAGCATGTTAATTAAATAATTGCAAACATGAAAGGCTAGCCTCCACTTCCCAATGGGCAGAGTGATTAAAAAAATAGAAAATACAGAAGGCAAAGTTGCAAAAGGAAAAAATAGACAGTCTAGAATATGTGAAGACTGAAATCCACTTGCACATGTTAACGTACTTTTAGGCAATGTGCAGAAGACATACAGGCATATCTCAATAGGATTTCACCTTAAGTATTCCAACCTGTGGTTCAACTACCGTGTTTCCCCGAAAATAAGACAGTGTCTTATATTAATTTTTGCTCCCAAAGATGTGCTAGGTCTTATTTTCAGGGGATGTCTTATTTTTTCATGAAGAAGAATTCACATTTATTGTTGAACAAAAAAATGAACATTGATTATATACTGTACAGTAGTTGTCATCACAAACCAGCATAACCAAACTGTGAATCTTATCAATAATTTCTTGTTACTACCATTATTCCCATGTACAACAATCTATGGTACGTTTACTGATCCTGCAGGCTGTAATGTTCTGTTCGTTGGGCATGCTTCCAAACAAAAACTTTGCTAGGTCTTACTTTCTGGGGAGGCCTTATCTTTAGCAATTCAGCAAAACCTCTACTAGGTCTTATTCTCTGGGGATGTCTTATTCTAGGGGAAACAGGGTAGATGATATGAGGACTAGGATGGGCAAAGTGTGACTCCTGGATAATACTTGGTTGCTGGTGCTCCCATGAATCAACCTAAGAATCCACATGCCCTCTGAAGAGCTGGACATAATGACCTTTGGATGCCTAGGAGATTGCCTTACACTCCACAAAATGACTGATTAATCTAGTCCATTATTCTGATATTGTCAGTGCTGTCTGTAGGTAACAGCTCTCCATAATTTCTACTTTCCTAGCACTACCTTGAGAATTATCAAATATTCCCTAGTGATCTTCTATCCAAGTACTGGATTTTCACTGGACCCCACCATCCAATTTTCAAGAGGAAGGACATTCTACTGCATTCATCAGATGCCCAACATAGTTGCCATTTTGTTTTAGTGAATGCCAGGGCTCTGTTGGTACGCAGGCAGAGGTGAACCAAACACCCAGCTAGTGTTGAACTGTTTAATTAAAGTAGCACTTATTGTCTGGCTGTTTTCATAGTCCCAATGTAAGACATAAAGATAGCACTCAGTCACAGAATATAAACCAAAACTGTTAGCAAATGCCAATGCAGGTTCGAGAAAACCATCGTCAAAAAGGTCCAGTCCAGTAGTCAAACACCAAGAGTTCAATTATTAAAGTCCAAGGATCAAGAGTCTATATCATAGTCAATAGGCAGTCCAGAGATTCAAGGTTTCAGAGTTCCAAGAATTCAGGAGACAGGTCAGGATATCAAAAATCCACAAACCTTGGGGGTTGGGGAACCAGCAGCATCCATAACCAAAGCAGGGCCAATACTTTTCATGCAAAGATCAGTCTCCAGGCTAACTCTTTATATCCAGTAAAACCCAGCTGCAATCTATCTCTTGCATGCCTTCACCCTTAATTGTTTTCATATGTAACTCTTACTTACAGATTACTCAGCCCTTTAGAACTAAGACTTACATTAACCCCTTCCATCACCAACTGTTAGACCTGACACCACCAACCACCATCAACTGCAGAACATGATACATGACAAAAGCCAAGTGTGATCTTTACCAACATGAGGCTTGCTCCTACTGCCTCAAGTCTCATGCCACAAGAAAAAGTGCCAACAGGATGAAAATAGCTCATCTACATAAATTACATGAATTGCAGCTTGGGTTCAACAAGGCTTAAGTTTCTCTCCTTCATGCTAGATAATAAACATTCAGGCTGTATCCACACTGCAGATTTGTAACAGTTTGATACCACATAAACTGCCATGGCTTGATGCTATAGAATTCTGGGATTTATAGTTTTGTTTAAATATTTATACTTTTCTATCAGAGATTTCTAATGCCACAAAAACTAGAGATCCCAGGGTTCCATAGGGCAGAGCCATGGCAGTTAAAGCAGTGTCAAACTGCTATAATTATACAGTGTGGGTGGTCTCTCAGTTTCCACAAACTCATCTCTGAGTCAGTCAACCTATATCTGTCTTTCTTATGCTCATAAACAAGGATATGAAAGGAATTCCTCTATGTTACTTTTCTGCTCTCACTACACACATTACATCGTATTGTTGCCTAAACATACCTTCATTATCAGGAGCAACACATGACAAGAGCAGCTTTTGACACTTGTTTATGCACTTTATTAAAGCTTTGGATATTGTGTTTTATATGCCCGGCCCTTTTTATTTCCAGTGGCTGGTGCTGTATTATTACTTACTTGTTCTGATTGTATGTGTTTCATTGTATTTTAAAATGTTTAAATTGTTTATTTTATTTTATTTACGTAGTTACTGTTTTTGTTTTGATATTCGTTGTAATTGCTTTATTCTGTTTTGTTTTGGGCATTGCCCCATGTTAGCCGCCCCGTGTCTCTTCGGGGAGATGGTGGCAAGATAGAAAAATAAATTATTATTATTATTATTATTATTATTATTATTATTATTATTATTATTACTATTATTATTATTATGGAACAGCAGGGCAATATTTAAATGTTTACAGAAGCTAAAATGTTTGAATGCAAAAAAAAAACAAGAATGCCATGTAGTTTGTAAGGCATGTCACAGAACATTTATGAAGGATTACAAAGAAAGCATTCAAAAAGATGTGCTGCAAAGGATATTTTTAAAACTTAGGTTTGGGTGACATGTCCCAGAATTCCCAGATTCAGCACAGATTCTGGTATTTACAGCCCAAAATAAAATCGTTCTCCAATTCAGCTTTGAAAAGTATTCAAAGTGCAGCTAAGGGACTTCAGTTGTCTGATGGATTTCAGAAATCCAGTTACTTGCTTACATTTAAGAACTAGTGGGAAATCATGGTTCAATCACTGCTAAAAGCAAATAAAAAAAACACAAATAGGTGGTGAGGACATGCCGGCACACTTTGCTGAAACCTGCAGTGAACTCCTGCGTGATTCTGTTGTTGTGAAACCTTAACTCGCAGCTGCTGCTACCAGTTCAGTTAATGGGTTCAGTCAAGGCAAGAAGCACTGAAAGGGTTTGGAAGAATGGGAATCAATGTAAACTTCCCCCACACTGAAGCAATTGAACAGGGGGTGAGGAGATGCTTTTGTGACAATGCTGCTTCTACTGATTAATTCTACATATCCCATACAGTTTGGTTTGCTTTTATAGGTGTGGGGGTCAAGCAGTATTTTCAGGCAAAGAACAACCTCTCCACTTTGTTCAGCTTTCAAAACAGTCTTCTTGTCATAACTTTACCAAAAAGAACATATGAAATGCATTAAAAAATACCAATAAGAGAGATAGACAGGAAAAAGACCCTTTCATGATACACAATCATAGCATTCTTCTTATTTAACTGCCATGGTTGCATCCTCCAGAACAGTGGTTCTCAACCTTCCTAATGCTGTGACCCGCTATTACGGTTCCTCATGTTGTGGTGACCCCCAATCATAAAATTATTTTCATTGCTACTTCATAACTATCATTTTGCTACTGTTAGGAATCGTAATGTCAATATCTGATATGCAGGATGTATTTTCATTCACTAGATCAAATTTGGCACAAATACCCGATATGCCCAAATTTGAATACTGGTGTGGTTGGGAAAGGGATTGATTTTGTCATTTGGAGGCTGTAGTTGCTGGGATTTATAGTTAATCTACAATCAAAGAGCATTCTGAACTCCACCAATGATAGAATTGGGCCAAACTTCCCACACCAACAGAACTCCCATGACCAACAGAAAATACTGGAGGGATTTGGGAGGAATTGACAGTGATTTAAGGGAGATGTAGTTCACCTACCTCTGGAGAGCACTATGAATTAATATGTGTTTTCTGATGGTCTTTTGTGACCCCTCTGACACCCCCTCATGACCCTCCCAGGGGTCCCGACCCCCAGGTTGAGAAACACTGCTCTAGAATCCTGGATTTGTAATTTGGTGTGAAAGGCAGGGTTCCATACAAGGGAACTTGTTAGAGGGGAACCATACTGCAATAACTGTGTAGTGCAGAAGGACCTAGAAACAGCACCCATATGTGCACAATCAGGCAGGATGAGACTGTCTACTTACCCTGCTCAAGAAGGAAAAAAGACATGTTGGTAGTGTTGTGTCTACCTGAGAAGAAGACTACTGTGCAGCCTATGCATTCTTGGATGCATGTGTCCTGGTGTTCATACTTCAATGTTGGAGGGTAAGCAAACCTTCATTTATGCCAATAAATAAAATGTAAAGTGGTTCTGCCACACTTGCCTGAATTAGGGGTGCACAGAATCCTTGCACAACTGGAAAAACTGTGAAGTTAAAAACCACTAATTTTATTTGTATCTAAGAGAACATCCATGGAGGAATCTATAGGTCCTACAGGGCAATTTTATAGTGAATTCCACCATTGGACAACCCGCAAATGCCTAGAGAAGTGTTCTGTCTTGTTGTTGTTTATTCATTCTGTCACTTCCGACTCTTTGTGACCTCATGGACCAGCCCAAGCCAGAGCTTCCTGTTGGCCATCGTCGCCTCCAGTTCCTTCAAGGTCAAGCCAGTCCCTTCAAGGATGCCATCCATCCATCTTGCCCTTGGTCGACCCCTCTTCCTTTTTCCTTCCATTTTCCCCAGCATCATGATCTTCTCCAAGCTTTCCTGTCTTCTCATTATGTGGCCAAAGTACTTCATCGTTACCTCTAATATCCTTCCCTCCAGTGAGCAGTCAGGCATCATTTCCTGGATAATGGACTGGTTGGATCTTCTTGCGGTCCAAGGCACTCTCAGGATTTTCCTCCGGCAACAAAGTTCAAAAACTTCTATCTTCTTTCGCTCAGCCTGCCTTATGGTCCAGCTCTCACATCCATAGGTTACTATGGGGAATACCATTGCTTTAACTATGCGGACCTTTGTTGCCAGCGTGATGTCTCTGCTCCTCACTATTTTGTCAAGGTTGGCCATTGCTCTCCTCCCAAGAAGTAGACGTCTTCTGATTTCCTGGTTGCAGTCTGCATCTGCAGTGATCTTCACACCTAGAAATATAAAGTCTGTCATTGCCTCCATGTTTTCTCCCTCTATTTGCCAGTTATCAATCAGTCTGGTTGCCACAAACTTGGCTTTCTTGATATTTAACTGCAACCCAGCTTTTATTTATTTATTTATTTATTTATTTGCAGTATTTATATTCCGCCCTTCTCACCCCGAAGGGGACTCAGGGCGGATCACATTATACACACATAGGGCAAACATTCAATGCCCATAAACACATCAAACAAAGACCGAGACAGACAGACGCAGAGGCAATTTAACCTTCTTCTGAGGGGATGTTCAATTCTGGCCACAGGGGGGAGCAGCTGCTTCATCATCCACTCTGACAGCACTTCCTCATTCCACGTCGTAAATTAGTTAAACTTGCCTCCCCACTTTTTATAAGTGGTACCTTATTTCCTACTTGATAGATGCAACTATCTTTTGGGTTGCTAGGTCAGCAACGAGCAGGGGCTATTTTTTTATTTTTAATTGATGGGTGCTCACCCCGCCACGGGCTGGTCTCGAACTCATGACCTCATGTCAGAGTGATTTATTGCAGCTGCTCAACAGCCTGCGCCACAGTCCGGCCCCTTTTGCACTTTCTTCTTTCACCTTGGTGATAAGGCTCCTCAGCTACTTCTTGCTTTCAGCCATCAGAGTGGTATCATCTGCATATATAAGGTTGTTAATGTTTCTTCCAGCAATTTTAACTCCAGCCTTGGATTCCTCAAGCCCCGTACGTCGCATGATGTGTTCTGCGTACAAGTTCAATAGGTAGGGTGAGAGTATACAGCCCTGCCGCACTCCTTTCCCAATCTTGAACCAGTCTGGTGTTCCGTGGTCTGTTCTTACTGTTGTGACTTGGTCTTTATACAGATTTCTCAGGAGACAGACAAGGTGACTTAGTATCCCCATACCACCAAGAACTTGCCACAATTATGATCCCCACAGTCAAAGGCTTTAGAATAGTCAATAAAGCAGAAATAAATTTTTTCTGAAACTCCCTGGCTTCCTCCATTATCCAACAGATATTGGCAATTTGGTCTCTCGTTCCTCTGCTTTTCTAAACCCAGCTTGGACATCTGGCAACTCTCGCTCCATGTATTACTGGAGTCTGTCTAGGAATCTCTAATTCATCCAGAGAGAACATATTAATGAATACAATCAAATATGCAAAAGATAAGCCTGCAAAAGTGGAAGTCTAACTAACCATAGATTAAAAAGTAAGAGTGGAGTAGTAACACACTTCCGTCTTCTTACCTGCATCCATTCCCAACTCTTTTACAAAAGAGTGTTCCTACAAAAGAACCACCGCTGTGCATCTTCTTGTTTGTTTGTTTGTTTTTGTAGAAGGGTTCAGGTTAGAAACCTCCACACTTCACACTATGATAACCAATCAATACATCCTTCCTTTGGCAGACTGCCTTTTAACAAATTGAATGCTCAAAGGGGAGAGAAAGGACTCTAATGAGCATTTAAATTGTACATGAAATGCTTTCCTTCCTCAGCCCTGGTGAAAGCAAAGCCTCTATTTGCATATTTAAGTAGACAGGATTTGCATCCCTAATGATTCAGCTGCAGAAAAAGTACCCTGTTTGTCAATCACGGACAGAAAATTCCTATGCCAGTCTGCAAATATCATTTCATGTTCTGGTTTCAGTTTCATATAGAGGAAAATGACTGTGTCTATTAATTTATGAGGAAATACATCTACATGATCTGTCTTGTTCAGTTATCTTTCAAAATGATCTGTCTCTATCGTGCACAGTGGAGAAGCACTTATGTTAAATTTGTGTCCTGGGGCAGGGTAATGTCATGAGATTGCACTTTTGCTTGAAGCAAGTAAATAAGTAAAGAGTCAGAGTATGGAGTAGGCATTCACGTGCTTTAAACATTCCCATTTCAATTGGCTTTTAAACACACTTATCTGTAGGGCCAGTCCTACCATTAGGCAGAATTAGGAGACTGCTGAGGGGCATTAAATAAAGAGGGGCATTGAACATAATCTATTTTGTATCCTCAGGTGTGGTATTTCCTCACTAAGGCTGAAAGAAGAGTCAACATGCCATTCTGGTTGACTTAGGTGTGGGAATGCATAGGAGCAGAGAAAATGCCATTTTGTGCTTTTCTTCAAATCATATATTTTAGCTTAGCTCTTTCAGGCTTTATTGAGCTAGGCTGAGTGCACATCTACACTAACCCTTTGTCTAAGGGTGATGGTGCAGGTTTGAATTAGTCCCATATTGACTGCATGATGCACAAAGCTGATTCAGATAAATGTGGCCTTGAACTCACTCCACCCCTTTAACATGTCACTCAAGCACCCCGGGTTTTCCCCAAGAATCTGGAGCAAACTACAACTTTGGGCTGATGTAAGCAGTTGGACCAGGTCTGAGACAGAACCGGCTGCAACTGCTTACATGGCCATCCTAGAGTCCAAAGGCTCAGGTAGCCCAGGGACATGGAATAGCACTCATCATTCATTATAATCATAAAAGCAGTCACTGGGAACATGGTCAGTGTCCATTATGCTCCTGGAATGACATTGGTAGGAGCACAAGAACGATCACAGAAGTAAGGGAGATGACATAACTCATTACAAAAGACAATAATGCCTGGTAAAGTGGGAGGTAACAGGAAAAGAGGAATGCTGCTACAGGTGGATCAAGGAAACCAACTCTGATTGCACAAAACCTTTACAAGCGTTATTTCATTATAAAGTTATCATCATCATCATCATCATCATCATCATCATCTTTATTTACACCCTACAATCATCTCACCGAAGGGACTTGGGACAGCTCACAGAAGTGCTGCACATTAACAATACATAAGTATGTACACAACGACATAAGTATAAAAACAACAATTCACATAAAATCCCACTAATAAAAATGTAAGAAATATAAAATTATAAAATGATAAAAATGCAGTAGAACTTGCGAATCAAGCTGGCTATCTGCCGTAACAAGTCAAAGTGTGAAGTGGCATAATCGTTGGATCATCGAGCTGACCATAGATTACACAGGGTCAAAGGCCTGTCTCATGAGCCATGTTTTTAAACTTGCCCGAAAGGCTTGAAGAGTGGGGGCTAATCTAATTTCTTTAGGGAGGGCATTCCAGAGCTGGGGAGCCACCAACGAGAAGGCCCTCTCTCTTGTCCCCACCAACCGTACTTGAGACAGTGGTGGGACTGAGAGAAGGGCCTCCCCAGCAGATCTCAATGCCCGTGCCAGTTCATAGAAGGAGATGCAGTCTCAAAGATAGGTTGGACCTGAAGTGTATTAGTTGAAATAAACCTGATGACCATTAAAAGCACAATATTCACTCCCTTTCCTTTGTATACCTTCTAGCTGTTTCTGCCTTACAGTTTTCCTAAGGTAAATCTCTTTTGGGATTTTCTTGGGCTGAGAGAGTATGTCTCATGTAAAGGTCAGAGGAGGTAACCAAAGGTTGTGTCTGTTAAGTCACAGTAATATTATGCATATATATCCACCAAAATATAGACACGTAGCAGTGTAGTGTTTCTAAAACAGATATTTCAGGATTAAATTCTCACAAGTATGTGTTCATATAACAAAGCAGTTTGAGTTTAATTACTCTAAACTCAAGTCACAGATATCTATACAGTATAGAGGAGGTAACCAAAGGTTGTGTCTGTTAAGTCACAGTAATATTATGCATATATATCCACCAAAATATAGACATGTAGCAGTGTAGTGTTTCTAAAACAGATATTTCAGGATTAAATTCTCACAAGTATGTGTTCATATAACAAAGCAGTTTGAGTTTAATTACTCTAAACTCAAGTCACAGATATCTATACAGTATAGAGGAGGTAACCAAAGGTTGTGTCTGTTAAGTCACAGTAATATTATGCATATATATCCACCAAAATATAGACATGTAGCAGTGTAGTGTTTCTAAAACAGATATTTCAGGATTAAATTCTCACAAGTATGTGTTCATATAACAAAGCAGTTTGAGTTTAATTACTCTAAACTCAAACTGCTTTGTTATATGAACACATACTTGTGAGAATTTAATCCTGAAATATCTGTTTTAGAAACACTACACTGCTACGTGTCTATATTTTGGTGGATATATATGCATAATATTACTGTGACTTAACAGACACAACCTTTGGTTACCTCCTCTATACTGTATAGATATCTGTGACTTTTTGGATCATGTAAAGGTCACCCAGTGGGTTTCTATGGTCAAGTATGGAATTAAACCCTGGCCTTTTGAGACATAGTTCAATGCTCAAACTACTACACCAACTGAGTCTCTCCCTTTTCTGATGCAATTGATGGAATTTTGAACCTTTGGAAAGTACTTCTTCAGAACCATATTTTCTTCTTATTTCTTTTTACATGAACAATTACAATCCATCAGAGAATGTGTATACATGGTGACATTGAAGTGGTCAGTAGGGGTAACTGCGGGAGGAGGAAGGCTTCTTTTGGATAATTGCCTGGATGATCAAATACTATCAGGGATCACATGGAAAAGAAGACATTATACACACCAGAACTGATTAAGTGTTACTGAATAGTTATTGAAGTCATTGGAGAGTAAAGCAATGACAATGACTGTAGCTGTGAATATTTCTCAAAGAAGAGTGACAAAACCATCAATAACAGATTTGTTTCTCAAGCTGAATAATTTTTGTCGAAAGATAAAATTAAGGCCATTGTAAAAAATAATTATATTCTCATGTGATACCATTATTTGATTAATAATAGCATAACATTCATTCTTTCAGTGCTTCATACTGTTTTTGACTGAAGCATTTGTCTATTTGTATCTCTCTCCCAAAATATATTCTTTTGTGATTTGCCTCAATATGGTGAGGGCAGAGGGAGCCATCAAACTCCAGCAACCCAAATATATTCATACTTTTTTTGCATGCTTTCTGTTATGTCATTGGCACACAGAGAGAGAAATTCCCCTACTTCCAGAATTATATTAATGATTTAACTTTTTAATTAAACTTTAAAAGCTTTTAATTAAAGATCTAAATTGCAAAGAACTGCTTCAGTTTAAATTGTCTTTAGACTGCTGGATGTGTGTCTTCCTGTTTCATCTTTAGTGACCCGGAAAGTAACAAAAAACAATAAATCACATTTACACTTCTTAATTGGTGCCATTAACACTTCTTTCATTATCCAGCCAGACAAAAGCTGTGAGTAGGAATTAAAATGCTGCAGGTAAAAAAGAAACCAATCCTAGTAATCAGATGATTTTCAGTTTTCCTTACTGTCTGTTCTCTGTCTGTGACCTTGTTCATGAACAATCAATGTCAGGCTTCTTTCATCCGTGATTGACAGATACTAGCTGCCTCCAACTTCACTGGAAAAACATAGCATGGAAAAAAATTACCTTTTAAAAACAGTTTCCAGAATTCCATAGCCCTTAAACCCATTGGTTATGTTGGTGCAGTCATTCTGGAAGTTGTATTCCAAGTTTGAGTTTACATGAGATACTGACAAGTAGAGAAGGTTTGAAGATTGGGACATCCATAAGAATACCAAGATACTTGTTTATAAAACTATTGTTCTTCCAACTCTGTTGCATGCCTGTGGAACATGGACTGTCTATAAACATCACTCTCAACTTCTGGAAAGATTTCATCAGTGTTGCCTCCGAAAAATCTAGCAAATGCCTTGGGAAGACAGGAGAACAAACACCAGCATTCATGAAGATGCAAAGATCACTAGCACTGAAGCGATGATTCTCCAGCATCAACTTTGCTAGACCAGCCACATTGTCTGAATTCCTGATCACCATCTCTAAAAGCAGTTATTCTACTCTCAGTTCAAGAATGGAACACAGAATGTTGATGGACAGTAAAAGGGATTTAAAGATGGGCTTAAAGCTAACCTTAAAAATGTGGCATAAACATTGAGCACTGGGAAGCCCTGGCCCTTGAGCTTTGCAACTGGAGGTCAGCTATTATTAACAGTGCTGTAGATTTTGAAAAGGCATAAATAGAGAAAGAAACGTGCCAAGAGGAAGAAAGCACCGCAAGCAAAACCTTGTCAGGACCACCTTCTATCTGGAAATGTATGTCCTCACTGCAAAAGACTATGTGAATTAAGAATAGGTCTCTACTGTCACCTACGGACCCACCGCCAAGACTTTACACTTGGAAGACAATCATACTCGGCCATGAGTGATAGCCTATTACTATGACAAGTTGTGCCAACAAAAAGTCACCCCAGAAGTAATGTTTTCAATCTCGTCTGAGAAGTAGTAGCTCAGAATTGTGGCATTTAGTAATATCGAAAACACAGGACAATTCACCTAATATGAGAAGTTTGTTCCAGGCTAGTTATATTCACAAAGAGCTTACCTTTGTGAGCACATATGTCCTCCTCCCTGTTAAGTACTAGTAATTATTCTGGTGATAAAGGCATCCATTCAATTGCAGCTAATGTTTGCCAAGTTTTCAAAATAGCAATAAGGGACAATCCTTTCTAGCTGGCCACTTCTACTTCCTGCCTGCTGTCACACAATATCCAAATGCCCCTTCCTGCCCTTTTCTAGCATCTTGTCTTGGAAGAAAAGGCCAAAAGGTGGAATTCAGGATTAAAACTCTCAAAGTGCCACCAAATGTCATCTTTAAATCTTTGCTGTCACTCAGTAAATGTCAGATTTTGAACGTTAGGAATGAATGGAACAATGAATGAGCACTGTTTTTTTCCAGCCAATGGATCAAGGCTTTGGCTTCTGTAGCTGCTATTTTTAAAATCCAATTTTCACTGGAAATACGTATATTGGACTCCACAGTGTTTGTTTAGCAAAGTAGTGTAGAACTGCTAGTTCTGCGAATCATTTTTATGCAATCTCAGAAATTAACTGAAATGGTTTCCTTGTGCTCTTATAAAAAGTGAACTTTGATAACAAACTTTGCACCCAGCTTATTCCCTCACTATAGGTGCATCTACATTGGAGAATTAATGTAGTTTGAAACCACTTTAACTGCCATGGCCCAATGCTATGGAATGATGGGAGTTGTAGATTTACAAGGTTGTTAACCTTCTCTGCCACAGAGACAAAAATGCTGGTGCTCCACTAAATTACCCCCAGGATTACAAACACTGAGCAAAAGCAATTAAGGGGGTGCCAAAGTGCATCAGTTCTACAGTGGCCTTTTAGTATATAGACGACAAAGGTACAGCTTCTTATTATTCAGTGGACAAAGGTTCATAAGCCCTTCAAAATGTGTACATGTGCCATAGATATCAAATTTACATGGACACTTTTATTCAGACCTTTGGTCATCTTTTATAGAACTCTATGCATGTACAGCCCTTCATAGTTATAATTTTCAGTTTATTCTGTGCCAGTTAACTCTTCCTTATTTATTCTTTTTAATTCCTTTTTATTTCTTCTTTTACCTCTTGTTGCACTATGATTTTTGCAAAAGAAAAAAGAAAAGAAAAGAATGGTCACACCCCAGTATGATAGGATCACAGTTTTGCTATGGTTAAAATTCTAGCATTATCCACTATATTCCTTCCTATAATAGATCCACAGTCTGGAAAATCACCAAAAACGCATTATTAGTAATTAAAGTGGAAGGGAAACACTTTTTTCACAATTAAAGCTAAATGGAAAAACATTCCTGAAACGAGAGCTATCTTCCCCAAATGGAGCCATTGTTTTGGATAGTACTATTGCTTCCGTCAGCCCCACCAAGATGTCCAAAAGGCAGAGATAATAAGCATAGTTAGCAAAAAAAATTGTGTAGGAACCAAAGTTAGGTGAACCTGAAATATAGCTTTCTATGTGGAGAAGCAGAAAAGGTTTTAAGCATAGCATAAATACACAGTGAAGAAAAATGCTTTGGCCATTTTAAAATCCATATTATAATGGACTCATGCATTCAAGAAATTTACATTTTCAAAACATTGGTGACACCACTGAGTCTTACAACTGATTGCTGCAGTTTCAAATGCCATCAATTAAATGTATTCTAAATTTTGACATACAGCATTTTCATGTTTTCATGTCTCCTTTCTGATACCTGATTTAATATTTGGTATAGGGCCTCCGGTGGCTCAGTGTGCTGAGCTGCTGAACTTGCAGACCAAAAGGTCGCAGGTTCAAATCCGGGGAGTGGAATGAGTGCCTGCTGTTAGCCCCAGCTTCTGCCAACCTAGCAGTTCAAAAACATGCAAATGTGAGTAGATCAATAGGTACCACTCCGGCAGGAAGGTAATGGTGCTCCATGCAGTCATGCTGGCCACATGACCTTGGAGGTGTCTATGGACAACGCTGGCTCTTCGACTTGGAAATGGAGATGAGCAGCAACCCCCAGAGTCGGACACAACTAGACTTAACATCAGGGGAAACCTTTACCTTTTACTTTTGACACTTTGCACTCAGCATTTGCAATCAAATGAAAAAGGGCTGATGGAAGCTAAAAATAACTTCAGGAAACAAAGGAATATTTGTCTCACTGCAGCCTGAAATGCTGAATTGGTGGTGGATCCTACTGAATGAAATGTTGACTTTTCTCAATATCATTTTCTCCAAACAAACTTGCAATGCGAGAAGACGCTACTAAAGGGCTCCAAAATCTTCAAAGCAATGTTTTCTTAGATGTGGAATGTGCCCTACACATTTGTTTTACTGACTTTTCCAAAAGTATGCTTTGCAGTAATGCAGAATCACTGAGATTTTCTGAAAAAAAAACACAGGCCTAAAAAAACAAAAACAAATGTGTGACTTAAATCTTCCTAGCCAATGGTAATAAGTATACACGCACGTGCGCGCGCACACACACACACACACATACGTCTTCTACCTGAACTGGTAACTGAACTACAGTATATTGTCACTCCTACTATTCTTCACCTCAAATCTTGGTATCTTCCCCTATAACCATACCAACATCATAGCAATGTCTTTTAAGATATAATAGGATATACACCCAATACAATTAACCAAAACTATCATTAATAAATTGAATATATTTAAAACTATCATACACTTCTCACTTTGTACTCATTGTTATCATTATCATAATAAATCTAATTACGCTAACCCTTGGCCTTCTCTTTCTATTAAATTTCAAAAATCCTTTCATCAATTCCTTACAATGAAAAATAGCTGTAATTGGCTGATAGACTAGAAAAGAATGCACACTGAATCAAAACAGAAAAGAGAAATGTTATCTTGCCTTGATCAACCTGTTAAATACATCAAATCTTTTTACAATTCTCAGTGCCTAAAAACCTTACTCATTAATCATTAATCTAAAACTATAATGCATCTTACAAATCCTTCTTATAAATCCTAGTTAATTGAACTTCTTACAAGGTTTTCAGCAAATTTTAAACCTTAAGACTAGATAGAAATATTCTAACCAAACTGGCATTTTGGTTGTACCACAAGTACAAGATGAGAAAATCAAGTAGTCTACTGATGAAGGTATTTATTTATTTATTATTTACAGTATTTATATTCCGCCCTTCTCACCCTGAAGGGGACTCAGGGCGGATCACATTATACACACATAGGGCAAACATTCAATGCCCATAAACACATCAAATAAAGACCGAGACAGACAGACGCAGAGGCAATTTAACCTTCTTCTGAGGGGATGTTCGATTCTGGCCACAGGGGGGAGCAGCTGTTTCATCATCCACTCTGATGGCACTTCCTCATTCCAGGTTGTAAATTAGTTAAACTTTCCTCCCCACTTTTTATAAGTGGTACCTTATCTCCTACTTGATAGATGCAACTATCTTTCGGGTTGCTAGGTCAGCAACGAGCAGGGGCTATTTTTTAAAAATTTTAATTGACGGGTGCCCACCCCGCCACGGGCTGGCCTCGAACTCATGACCTCATGGTCAGAGTGATTTATTGCAGCTGCTCAACAGCCTGCGCCACAGCCCGCCCCCCGGTATATTTTTAGTAAAATGTATTTTGGGGATAGTTTGATCTCTGACTTTACTTGGCTTTACTTGGTGGAGATGAAAAATATTACAAATGATATGTTGGTGTGACTCAACATAGGTAGCAGTCTAGTCATGTCTGACTCTGGGAGTTGGTGCTCATCTACATTTCTAAGCCAAAGAGCCAGCATTGTCTGTAGACACCTCCAAGGTCATTTGGCCGGCATGACTGTATGGAGAACCATTACCTTTCCATTGGAGCGATACCTATTGATCTATTCACATTTGCATGTTTTCCAATTGCTAAGTTGGCAGAAGCTGAGGCTAAGAGTGGGAGCTCACCCTGCTCCCCGGATTCGAACCACAGACCTTTCAGTCAGCAAGTTCAGCAGCTCAGCAGTTTAATCCACTGCACTATTGGAGGTGCAACAGAGGTGCCTTCATATTTTTCTTTTGTCTCTTCTTGAAAGAATAGTAATGGGACTGTTTTGATGACAACTTACACTCCAGAATTTACATTAATTCCTATTTCAGCCCTAATTCTGATTCATATTTGCCCTGCACAAAATATGGTATTATACTAAGCCACAGAGCAATATTCATCAGCATATGAGCATAACAAATCTAATTTAGTCTGTTGATCAAACTGTGACCATCTCTGGGAGAAATATTCCCCGTCATATGAGCATACTGTCTGTCTGCTTTTGCTGAGTATAAATCAATATACTGCACTTGTCGGGTGAAAGATCTTGTGGTGATCCCATTGACTTTCTCCTGTTTTGGTCAGAGAAGAGTTGTTCTTTATAGAACACCGGAGAATGGATTTGTGACACTAAGTGAGTAAGATGAATGTCGGTTAAGAACAATGTGCATTTGGTCATCCAAGATAAAGAAAATAACTTGAGAAGATAAAAACAGAGGAAGATAAATTACAGGAAGTTTGATAGAAGAAATCTAAGACTGCAGTGGAAGTATTTAGTAAAATAGGTCAGAGAACAGGAACTGTACCTGATGTGGTGGGAATAATAATGGTACTATAGTGGTACTAGTAGTAAGCATATTACTATTGACGTAATCATCATCAATCACTATGTCTTGTTGTAGTTGTTTGACTACAAAGAATTTTTGACCTATAACAACCCTAAGGCAAACTTTTAACAGGGCTTTCTTATCACAATATGGTCAAAAGAACGTTGCCATTGCCTTCCTCTGAGGCAGAGAGAGTGTGACTTGCCCAAGATCATCCAGTGGGTTTCGTGGCCAAGTGGGGATTTGAACCGTGGCCTCCACAGTTGTAGAGCAGAGCTCAAACAATTACACCAGACTGGCTCTATTATGTACAATGCTGAAAAGCATTCATGTTAGGGATGTGAAAGCATTTCAGTTAAGCTCAGTTTTAATTGTGTACTTTTTCATGTCAGGAGCAACTTGAGAAACTGCAAGTCACTTCTTGTGTGAGAGAATTGGCCGTCTGCAAGGACATTGCCCAGGGGATACCCAGATGTTTGATGTTTTACATGCATGAGGCTTTTCTCATGTCCCCGCATGAGGAACTGGAGCTGAAAGAGGGAGCTCACCCGCTGTCTCTGGATTCGAACTGCCAACCTGTCTGTCAGCAGTCCTGCTGGCACAAGGGTTAACCCATTGCACCACCAGAGGCTCTATTAAGGTGTACTAAAATGTACAAATGTTGTAATATACAGGATAAAAAGAGCTTTCGTATTTAAATTTTGGACACCGAAAGTGACAGATTTACCCATATCTGTGGAGTATCCAGGGTCGGAGAAAGAACTCTTGTCTGCTTGAAGTACCCTGGATACTCCACAGATATATAAACCTCACTTAGTTAGTTTCCAACAGACTCAACCTCTGAGGATGCCTACCATAGTTGTGGGTGAAACATCAGGAGAGAATGCTTCTAGAACATGGCCGTACAGCCCGGAAGACTCACAACAATCCAAAGTGCTATAATTTTCTGTATGAAAAGACCTCACATATTGAACACTTAACTCATGCTTTCCACTTTTGCAAAGTTACTGTGCTTTAACCTCCATGAGAGTGGACATATATATATAATGTACATATATATTAACCATATGGGTAAAATAAAGGTGTAGAAGCCCTGTCCTTTTTTTAAAAAAATCTATTGGGTGATACACTGAAACAAAGAGATATTGAACAAATCCAAAGACACACTCAGTATGACTGAACCATATCTGGCAAGTATTGTAGACAAAACCAGGCCATGCCATTTCAGGCTACATACTAGGCTTGCTCAAATAATTCGTTTTCCCCGTTTACCGTTATTGATTCGTTATTTTCGTTTGTTTTGAAGCAATATCGAACCTTGGTTGTCCACACGCCTGGATATCGCGGTTTCGAACCGCGATTGGCCGTTTTCCGTTATGGCGCCTTTTTTTTCGTTTTTAAAAAATGCTTTGGCAAATCATCCAAACTTGTTTAAGTCCACTGGGGCAATCTAGCGTGTTGTTTGCACCTTGTAGCCAATCAGAGAGCACGTTTAACCAGGGGGAGGGGCTGGTAGGACGTCCTGAGCGTGCACACGCCTCGTGGCTCAGTCGCACTGGGAATTTTGGAGAGGGTGGAAGGGAGATTTTGGTGCAGGCACTGGCAGGCAGGAAAGATTGCTGCGTCACAGCATGGCTGTGTGAAGACCGGGAGAAAAGGTGGGGTGGCTGGCTGAGTTTGGGTGGTGTGTGTTAGTTGGGTCTTTCTTTTTCTTTTGTTTTTGCAAAGGGCTGTCCTGTGGGTGTTTTTTTCCTGGCGCAGCAATTTTTCTACTGCGCCATTTTTCTTCTTGCGGGCGGGGTGGGCTTTCTCCTTTCTTTTTTCCACGCAAAAGTGTTTTTGGAAACAAGGGATCCGAGCCAGGGACGCTTCCTGATAATCCTAAGCCAAGTTTGGGAAAGAGTTGCATATCCCATACTTCCCTGTACAAAATACAACTCCTTTTGGGGAAAGAAGAGGGGGTGCCTTTGTCCCTTCCCCAGTCTCAAACACAAGCGGGGTTGCTTGTGTCTCAGCCGGGGACGCTTCCTGATAATCCTAAGCCAAGTTTGGGAAAGAGTTGCATATCCCATACTTCCCTGTACAAAATACAACTCCTTTTGGGGAAAGAAGGGGGGTGCCTTTGTCCCTTCCCCAGTCTCAAACACAAGCGGGGCTGCTTGTGTCTCAGCCGGGGACGCTTCCTGATAATCCTAAGCCAAGTTTGGGAAAGAGTTGCATATCCCATACTTCCCTGTACAAAATACAACTCCTTTTGGGGAAAGAAGGGGGGGTGCCTTTGTCCCTTCCCCAGTCTCAAACACAAGCGGGGCTGCTTGTGTCTCAGCCGGGGACGCTTCCTGATAATCCTAAGCCAAGTTTGGGAAAGAGTTGCATATCCCATACTTCCCTGTACAAAATACAACTCCTTTTGGGGAAAGAAGGGGGTGCCTTTGTCCCTTCACCGCTCTCAAACACAAGCGGGGCTGCTTGTGTCTCAGCCGGGGACGCTTCCTGATAATCCTAAGCCAAGTTTGGGAAAGAGTTGCATATCCCATACTTCCCTGTACAAAATACAACTCCTTTTGGGGAAAGAAGGGGGGGTGCCTTTGTCCCTTCACCGCTCTCAAACACAAGCGGGGCTGCTTGTGTCTCAGCCGGGGACTACACCAATTTAACAAAGTTTCAGCCACAAAAACAAAGTTTCTGAAGTAGAGCAATGACTTTCACAGTAAAGACAACCCAATTTAACAGGAAATAAGACTTTCAAACCAGGAACAGATTTCTGCAATTATTAAAAAATGGTTTATTATAAAAGCTATGAAAATTTGCCAAAAATCAGAGGATAAGGGAAACGTTCCACATTTTGGTGAGCTATCAGTGTTAAATGTGTTCTACCACTGTACCAAGTTTGAGGAAGATCACTCAAAAAATGAGGGCGGGAGAGCCCCCTAAGTCCCCCCCCTTCGGGCTGTTTTTGGGCCACCGCGCATGCGCGTCCGCCATTAACGAATTAATTTCGAAAATAACGAATTTTCGTTAATTTCGAAAAATTTTGGGGGCCAAATTCGTTATTAGCAACAAAAACGAAAAAATGCCCCCTCTAGTTTTGAAACGAGTTTAGAATCAAATTTTTCATGGATCGATCAAGCCTACTACATACACATACATTAAATATACCATATGTTCCACACTATGCACAGCAATTCTAAAACAAAAAGTTCACTTGGATGGGTGAATGACACTATCATTCTCCTATTCACTTCAAATTATCTTCTTTCATCTGGCCCTATTCTTCGTTGTCACCACATTACTTTGGTTGCTGTCCTGTCTTGTCCATCCAAAAGATAGCATAAATGACAAGGGCTTTGCCAACCTGTAAGCAGTTGGAATCACTGGTGCTAAATGCATGATAAGAAGTGGCACTAGAGTTGTCAAAGTGACTTCAACGCAGCCTGAATCAGTTGAAATTGACTGCAGCCCTAGAATGTTATGGACATTTGTTATCTATTAAGTTAAGGCTGGGATGAATAATGCTAATAGAAGAGGCTAACAATTTATGTAATATTTCAGGTCCTGCAAAAATTATAAGAGGCTGTATAATTTTTACATGTGGCAGGCATTGACTCTCTGTCGAAAATCAGTGTTTCTATCCTTTTAAAATTTACACACCTTAAAATTTAGCACCTTTTCTTTTGCTTTAATCTAACAAACAGCTGCTCATATAACCAAGAAGCGGGTACCTGCATATATAGTCAGCTGGCATGATTAATGGAGAACAAGATGAAAGTTTCATGCAATTTTAATTTTAATGTGCCAGGCTTGATGGGCAAAGGAGTTGTGCCACTAATAGAAAGATTTTGATCATTGTAATATGCTTGGTGGAGAAATAAAATGGCAAGAGCTGTTTGACTCATTAACACCACATGATGCTAAAAGTGACCCAAAGATGCATTTGCAGATATCCAATCCAGTAGATGGAAAAAGGAAAGGGCGATTTTTCCATTGAGGTAGAAAGCCTGGACTGATCCATGCCAGGCTGCTGAGGGGTATCCTTGGCTGATTCAGAGGGCAGAAAAGTTACTTTTGTGAATACATAATCTTTCATACAAGATTTGGGAGCACAAGAAAGTAATGTTTCCTAGCTATACAAACAAAAATCCCTCTGCATATAAGTTAAACATTTTAGGCTGAAGACTAGACTAGAACTTTATACGTTGAATTTGGAGATCATTATTTTCAATGCAGCAGCATTCAGTACCCGCAACCAGCAGTCTGAAAAGAGAGTATAGATAGAGATCTCTATCAATGTTTTTCTGTCCTTTATGTGTTATTTGATTTCAGCTGCACTAAAATCGTGGGTTCAAGGTCCAGAATGCCAAGCCTCCAAAAGACCAGACAATTATTATTATTATTATTATTATTATTATTATTATTATTATTATTATTTATTAAACTTTATTTGTACCCCGCTAGCATCTCCCGAAGGACTCGATGCAGCTTACAAAGGCCAAGGCCTCAAGACACAGATGAGCTGAAGGCAACATCAATGGCCATAGGGGATGTCTATTGCAAATATAGACCATATTTACTGTATTTTGACAGTTATTCAAGATTCCCACACCAGCTCCTGATTGGTCCAGAAAGTGTCCAACCAGGGTCTGTGCTCTAGTTGGTCTAGGACTCTGTCAGATGTCATCACCGGTTGGTATTCATTGGGGTGTGAAAATTTAATAAAGTCTAATTGGATTGTTTGGAAGAGTTGTCTATTTATTGATCCACTCCTGAGAGAAGTGCAATAAAAAAAGAATGTGGTGGGGCAAGCAGTAATGGCCTGAAATGAGTCTTGATATCTAAGCTCTGACTAATACAATAGGTGTCAGATTGAGACAACAAAGGGTGCTTAAGATATTGGCTGTTTCAATGGGTGTCACAGGGGTGGATTTGGTTTGAGGGCATAGAAGACGAAGCATTCCAAGAGATAACCCAGATTATATCAGGTAAAACAAAACAAAAAAAGACCAGGGGTTCTTAACGCAAGCCCACTGTGTGTCTTCCAGAGCTTCCCAGTGTATTGTAAAGAGATTATGATAATCTTGGAATCATTTCTTGATGTCCAAGCTGTGGTGAGGAAACATTCCAAAGAAATTCATGAAAGGTTATTTCAGGACAAAATGGAAATGTGGTTGCACTGCATGTCTCAATTGTGCTGCCTCACCTAATAAATATTTTGAGGTCCAATTTTCAATAACACATCGAATCTTAATCACATATTATTGATGGCACCATATTACCAATGACCATACCTAGCTGTTACCTATGGCTAGCAACTCCATCCATTTTGCTAGTTAAGTGACTAATAATAATTAATAACAATAGTACTACTAATAATAATAATAACATAATAATAATAATTTTTATTTGTTACCCACCTCTCTTCACAGGTAGAGGTGAAGTACAGCATAGTTAAAATACACAAATAATACAAAGAACCATAAAATACATTTATTAAAAAAACATAGAGCAAAGATTAAAACACCAGTACCAGAGAAGGAGACCCCACCACACTTCACGGTAACGTATTCTTCTGTCAAACAGCTCAGTGTACTTTTTTCTTCTCCGAAGGTATTACTTTATTCTGGACAACTCCCAAGAGCATGTCCTGCTCAGCTGTAGCTGCTTTGATTACTTTCAGCAGGAGATGTTGTATTACAACACTTAACTATTCTGAAGCTTTTTCAGATCCATGAGCAACTAGGATATGGCTGCAGACCAAATCAGGTTAGATGTCACAACCTGAACTCTGCTTTGATTTAAATAAATCATGCATGGATTCAGAGGTTATAAAAGTTATTTTTCAGAGGAGAGCAACCCAGAAAATATTTCCCACAACTGGGACTCAAGGTGGCTTACAAATTAAAATACAATACAACTAAAATATACCAAAAATAAACATCAACATGAAATTTAAAAAACATTTTAAAACAGTTTGAAACATAACATTTTTTTAAAAAATCTGCTTAAAAACAATACAAAGAAAATAATAGGGGGATGCCCTCTTAAACATTTTTGAAAGCTTTTAGATAATAAGATTATGGAAAATTTCAGTCTACAATTTGGAGGGTATATATGCTGGTTTATATGGAGAAAGATCAATGTTCAGTTCCAAGAAGATATGGGAAATACACCTTTTGGATAGGTATGATTCCTTCCCGAGGATTAGCGTTCCCAACCCACCAAAGACCCATCATTGGCTACACCCGTTCCATCATTGATATGGCACTGAAATTTAGTAGAAAACTGGGGAAAACCTTTCATTATGTGATTTGATGTTTAATAAAACCTTTCAAATCAGCATTTTCAGCTAGATTTGTGTTTTTCAACTTGGAAGCTGAATTCCACTAATATGGTTATGAAGGGCTTGAGCATTTCAAAATTGGTTTTGGAATAATACATTGGCCATGGGTTGCCAATTTATTTATTATTTATTTATTTCATATATTTGTGTCCTGCTCTTCTCACCCTAAAAAGGAGACTCAGGGCAGCCTTACAGCAGGCAGCAATTCGATGCCAATACATTTAAATATAAAATAAATATACTGTATATAATTAAAACCATACAATTGAACATAATTGAAATATCAATTAAATCACGCAATCCAAATTGCAGTTCGAGGCCTATCCAATTGTCAATTCCATGAATTCATTATCATTATTGCACTGTTTACTGGTTGAATGCTTGACTTCACACCACGTCTTCAGCTTTTTCTTGAAAGACAGGAGGGAGGGGGCTGACCTGATTTCATTGGGGAGGGAGTTTCATAGACGAGGGGCCACCAATGAGCAGGCCCTGTCTCTCATCCCCACTAATTGCGCTTGCGAAGATGGTGGGACCAATTGCTCCCCATTCTTCATTTGAACATGGCTAGTTTGCTATAATGGCCATGTTGTCTTGCCATCCTAGTTTGAAGCTAGCATCCTGCTAGTGACACACACAGGCATACATCTGTGTATGTGTTATGTTGCTGTTGTTGCAGAAGTTGATATTCTCTTCTTTATTCTGCAATGATGACTCTCTTCCCCTCACCCCTGGTCTAACCATTTCTTCTGTGGTTCTTCTGAGGCTGGTGTACAGCAAGGGAACAGAGATGCATCTGCTTTTGTCTGTCAGATACGGAATGATTAAGTCATCCATCAACACTTCAAATATGTCAGTGGATGATGTCATAACTAAGCATCTGGTTATGGGGACATATAGAGGTGTTTCTGTGATCTCTTTTTTCCACTAGCTACTGACTTGCAGTGGAAGTTTCTCAATCATGTATACAGATCTCCCATTCATGAGACTGCTGTGAATCAAAACTGATTTGATAACAAATAGCAACATCAAATGGTATATAAAAATAAAATAATACAGCACTGTTTAATGCAATCAACGTAAAAAAAAGATCTTATTGGCACCTATAGGAACCTTCTTTCTAAATTGCAAACTGGGACATCATGCACTGGGCTCCTGTGTGGATCACTACAATTGCATGTTAATACATTGTGCCAGCAACTCTATCATTGTGCAGGATCTTGTCCATTGGTTTATCTGACTTCTTATAATGTATAGTATAGTAAATTTAGTGTATATGTATCTAACCTCATACCTATACCATGAAACTCAGTGTGTTTATATAGCTTTTTTAAACTGGAAACCAATAGAACAGGCAACTGTTTCCAGAGAATTTATGGAAGTATTCATAAGCAGATGCTGTGTTTTTTCAGCTGGAAATGGATGGCTTGTTACAAGTGTTAACATCTTTAATTGCTATTAAACTCTCCACATCTCTAGATGCAGCCAACTCAGTCAGAACTGCCATTACATATATTAAAGCCTGCATATATTAAACATTGTGAAATAACATTCAGCTACCTACTTTAGCAAGTAATTATGATAGTTAATATTATGCTGAGGATAATTAGGAGAAGAAACTCCTTGTGGACTATAATAGTAAACAACCTAAGCTAACACAATAAGCTGTACTTTGTGTTGTGTATGCATTTGCTTTTGATTCCATTGTTCTATAATTAGCTATATCACTTCAGAAGAGGTTTATCAGCCAAACACGATTAACCTGACTAATTGCTCATGGACTTCAAAACTTTCTAGGAAAAAAGAAAAACATGCACACTCAGTTATTAAAAGTGAGCATCTGCATTATTATTCTCTCTGTGGTCAATCTTTATCAGAATCATAGGCCTGTTTTACTGAATTACATTTTGATTTTTTTTTTTTTTTGCATTATAAACAGATTGTCCCGTATGTCTATTCCTTTAGCGCTACACATAAACCTGTTAGGTCTATGGGACTTACTTATAAGTAAGCATGCTACCTTTTTCTATTGCTTACATAAATGCAAACTTGACTTGGTTCAATAGGATGTATTCATATATCAGGGTGAATAGGATTGCATAGCACTTAGATAATTGAAAGCTTATATTCAAGCCTATCTTCCTTTTCTTGGTTTAACACAAAGTATGCCAAAATTCCTGTTTTGAGCCGCACATTTGCTGGGGGATTCTGGGGTTTTAGTCCCAAAAATAACTTTTCCAAGCTCTGAATGAGGTGAGGAGGCACAAAACTAGCATGGATTGAAGAAAGTATGGTAATATTTTTATTAGTTCTTGTCATTTGTTTTTATTGGCTAATGTTTAAATTTTTATAATTGTGCATGTCTTTTGTCTATTGTTGTGTTTTATATTACTATTGTTTTTATTTGGGCTTGGCCCCATGTAAGCCGCCCTGAGTCCCCTTTGGGGAGATAGAGGCAGGGTATAAAAATAAAGTTATTATTATTATTATTATTATTATTATTATTATTATTATTATTAGGACTAGGAATTGTGCTCTCTAGAACATCACAGCGATTAATCAGCATTCCTCTGTAACCCCCCAAAATATTTAAACCAAAAAAGGTGTAAAGACTTCAGGAGATGTAAATATTCTGTTCAAAGGGCATCCTAAATCAGAATGTTCTCCCATTTATTTATTTATTTATTTCCATCATTTCTATCCCGCCCTTCTCACCCAAAGGGACTCAGGGTGGCTTACAAAACTGGCAGAATTCGATGCCAAAAGAATAAAACATAAGCAGTTAAAAACAGTTAAATAAATTAGCAATATGCAATATACAGATTTAAAAACAATACAAAATACTTGAGCCATTCATGCACAAAACCTTGTACTTAAACCTTAATCCAGACCGAGTCCCATGAAAAAATCAATGCAATGCTCTATCTAGTTGATTAAAATTGTTGTTGTAACACACTGTTTGGTACATTTCATGACCCCAAAAAAGCCAAAAATTGGCTGATATCCTCCTCTGAGGTTTACTCACCGATGAAACAGAGAGAGAAAGCAAAGCAAGTGTGGCCTGTATAGTGCATGCAGCCAACCAGATCGAAAGGTTTGCCCTCCAAAACTTCTGGAAACCATCCTCCACAAAAACTAAGAGATCATAGAATCATAGAATCATAGAATAGTAGAGTTGGAAGAGACCACATGGGCCATCCAGTCCAACCCCCTGCTAAGAAGCAGGAAATCGCATTCAAAGCACCCCCGACAGATGGCCATCCAGCCTCTGCTTAAAAGCCTCCAAAGAAGGAGCCTCCACCACGGCCCCGGGGAGAGAGTTCCACTGTCGAACAGCCCTCACAGTCAGGAAGTTCTTCCTGATGTTCAGGTGGAATCTCCTTTCCTGTAGTTTGAAGCCATTGTTCCGTGTCCTAGTCTGCAGGGCAGCAGAAAACAAGCTTGCTCCCTCCTCCCTATGACTTCCCTTCACGTATTTGTACATGGCTATCATGTCTCCTCTCAGCCTTCTCTTCTGCAGGCTAAACATGCCAAGCTCTTTAAGCCGCTCCTCATAGGGCTTGTTCTCCAGACCCTTAATCATTTTAGTCGCCCTCCTCTGGACGCTTTCCAGCTTGTCAACTGTGGTGCCCAGAATTGGACGCAGTATTCCAGGTGTGGTCTGACCAAGGCAGAATAGAGGGGAGCATGACTTCCCTGGATCTAGACGCTATACCCCTATTGATGCAGGCCAGAATCCCGTTGGCTTTTTTAGCTGCTGCATCACATTGTTGGCTCATGTTTAACTTGTTGTCCACGAGGACTCCAAGGTCCTTTTCGCACACACTGCTGTCAAGCCAGGCGTCCCCCATTCTGTATCTTTGATTTCCATTTTTTCTGCCGAAATGAAGTATCTTGCATTAGTCCCTGTTGAACTTCATTTTGTTAGTTTCGGCCCATCTCTCTAGTCTGTCAAGATCGTTTTGAATTCTGCTCCTGTCTTCTGGAGTGTTAGCTATCCCTCCCAGTTTGGTGTCGTCTGCAAACTTGATGATCGTGCCTTCTAACCCTTCGTCTAAGTCGTTAATAAAAATGTTGAACAGAACCGGGCCCAGGACGGAGCTCTGCGGCACTCCACTTGTCACTTCTTTCCATGATGAAGACGACACATTGGTGAGCACCCTTTGGGTTCGTTCGCTTAGCCAATTACAGATCCACCTAACCGTAGTTTTGTCTAGCCCACATTTTACTAGTTTGTTTGCCAGAAGGTCGTGGGGGACTTTGTCGAAGGCCTTACTGAAATCCAGGTACGCTACATCCACAGCATTCCCTGTATTGACCCAACTCGTAACTCTATCGAAAAAAGAGATCAGATTAGTCTGGCATGACTTGTTTTTGGTAAATCCGTGTTGACTATTAGCAATGACCGCATTTGTTTCTAAGTGTTCGCAGACCACTTCCTTAATGATCTTTTCCAGAATTTTGCCTGGTATTGATGTGAGGCTGACCGGACGGTAATTGTTTGGGTCGTTCTTTTTTCCCTTCTTGAAGATAGGGACCACATTCGCCCTCCTCCAATCTGCTGGGACTTCTCCCGTTCTCCAAGAACTCTCGAAGATAATTGCCAGTGGTTCTGAAATAACTTCTGCTAGTTCCTTCAGTACTCTTGGATGTAGCTGATCTGGCCCTGGGGACTTGAATTCGTTTAGAGTGGCCAGGTGTTCCTGGACAGCTTGTTTCCCTATTTGGGGTTGGATTTCCCCCAATCCTTCGTCCATTCCATGTTGCTGAGGTTGAAGATGGCTTTCTTTTTGTGAGAAGACCGAGGTAAAGAAGGCATTAAGTAGTTCTGCCTTTTCCCTGTCCCCTGTCGCCATCACCCCATCTTCTCCTTGCAATGGCCCTATCGCCTCCTTTTTCTTCCTTTTTCTACCAACGTAAGCAAAAAAGCCTTTTTTGTTGTTTTTTATGTCCCTGGCAAGCCTGAGCTCATTTTGCGCTTTAGCCTTGCGAACCTTTTCCCTACAGGTGTTGGCTATACGTTTGAATTCTTCTTTGGTGATTTCTCCCCTTTTCCACTTCTTGTGCATGTCACTTTTGAGCTTTAGCTCAATTAGAAGTTCTTTGGACATCCATTCTGGCTTCTTTGCACTTGTCTTATTTTTCTTCTTTGTTGGCACTGTTTGCATTTGCGCCTTGAGTATTTCACTTTTGAAAAACTCCCATCCATCCTTAACTCCCTTGTTTTTTAATATCGGCGTCCATGGAATGCCGCTCAGTAATTCCTTCATTTTTTGGAAGTCAGCTCTCTTAAAGTCCAGAATGCGTGTTTGACTTGTCTTAGTTTCAGCATTCCTTTGAATTGCAAACTGCAGGAGCACATGGTCACTTGCCCCTAAGGATCCAACCACTTCAACTGTATTGATCAGGTCTTCCACATTTGTTAAGATTAGATCAAGAGTTGCTGATCCCCTTGTTGCCTCTTCTACCTTCTGGACCATAAAATTATCTGCAAGGCAAGTGAGGAATTTGTTGGACTTTGTACTCTTGGCTGAGTTTGTTTTCCAGCAGATATCGGGATAATTGAAATCGCCCATGACTACTATATCTCTTTTTTGTGCCTGTTTGGTCAGCTGTTGACAGAAGGCTTCATCAAGTCCTTCATCCTGACTCGGAGGTCTGTAGTAGACACCCACGACAAGATCTTTTTGAGTCCCGGTTCCCTTGATTCTTATCCAGATGCTTTCAAGCTGGTTTCCCGGATTACAGTCTTGCATTTCTTCTGCAACGTAACTGTTTTTGACATATAAAGCTACTCCCCCTCCTCTCCCCTTTGTTCTATTTCTGTGAAAGAGGTTATAGCCCTCAATGGTTAAATTCCAGTGATGGGAGTCATCCCACCAGGTTTCAGTGATGCCTATGACATCGTATGTGTGGTGCTGTGCTAGGAGTTGGAGTTCGTCTTGCTTATTTCCCTTGCTCTGAGCATTAGTGTAAAGACATGTAAGCCCCTGTGACCTCCCCTTGAGCTGTTTATTTGGGATTATTGTGCTCTCTGTACTTGGTCCTTGCTGTGTTTGTGCAGCCCTCCATTTAGCCTTTTGGCGGTTCCCTGTGGTCGTGGGTAATATAGTGTTCGCCAGGCTGTTGTTCCCCTCCCCCAGTGGATCTAGTTTAAAGTGCGCCTGATGAGGTTTGTGAGTCTGTGTGCAAAAAGATGTTTTCCTACTTGTGTGAGATGCACCCCATCGCTTGCCAGTAGTCCATCCTCTTGGAAGAGTAGACCATGGTCAAGGAAGCCAAAATGCTCCTCTTGACACCATTTTCTGAGCCAGTTATTGACCTGTACTATTTTTCCGGCCCTTGTAGAGCCGTGTCCTACAACGGGAAGGAGGGATGAAAAGATCACATGTACATTATACAGTTTTAGCTTTGTTCCCAGAGCTTGAAAATCATTTGTGATCTTTTGAAAAGTATGCCTAGCGGTGTCATTGGTACCTACATGAATCAACATAAGGTGGGGAGGGTGATGGGGCTTTAGGAGCCTGCTGAGCCTCTGAGTGATATGGTGTATTTTTGCCCCCGGGAGGCAGCATGTTTCTCGAGCCATCCCATCTGGTCTGGAAATGATGGCTTCCGTTCCTCTAAGGAGGGAGTCACCTACTACCAAGACTTGTTTCCTTTGAGGATTGACAGGGTCCCTTTTGTGCAAGACAGTGTGTATGTCCCCTGAAGAGTGTTCCTGTTGAAGTGAATCATGTAGGTGTAAAGTGTTGTCCTCCTCCTCAACATCCCCAGTGCATTCATCAATGACAATCCATTGAGATACATCCGAGAGCCCATTACTCTCCCAAGGATGTTCCTGTTGCTCCTGGTCTATGATTGGGGATGGAGCATTTGCATAATTACATAAGTGTGACTGTGGTGATGCACTGTCCCCGTCAGGGCTATTTCCTGCGCATTGATCCAGGGTGGTCCACTGAGTGGTATCTAAGAAACTGTGGTCCTCCACAAGATGTGTTTCCTGATTGTATGTTAATGATGTAAGAATTTCAAATCTGTTGTGTAAATGCAGCTGAGCAGAGGAGTTCTGCGGAGGCTGCCTGGTCCTGCGTCTCCTTCTATGGGTGACCTCCTTCCAAGCCTGAGGGTTGTCTACCTTTGAGTTGATCTCCCCATAAGGTTCCTGATCATGGTCTTGGTGGTGTTGGTGTGATGCAGGCTGCAGATCTACAGCAGCGTGTTGTGCAGTGTCCAAGAAGAGCTCGAGTGCCTGAATGTCCTTAAGGGTCTTAATACGGTGCTCGAGCTGTTGGATCCTCTGCTCCATCAGAGTCATCTGTTTGCATTTGGAGCAGATGTAGTTGTCTAGTTTTTGTGTGAAAAAGCGGAACATGCCACAGCTGGTGCATGTGATGGGAATGTTTTGCTTTTGTTGCATCTCTTGGTGAGCGTGGTGGCCAAGTGGGATCTTTGTACAGTTAAGTAATATGCACGCACTTTATGTGCAGACTGTAACAAACCACCTCTTTGTGTATTTGTTTATGTTGCTTTGTTTCCTGTATGTACTGCAAAGGATAGTTAGTAAAGGTGCCTTTTTCTGGCAAATAAAGCTTTCCCAGAAACTCAATTAACAGGGGACAATGCCTGCTGTCAATCAACTTAAGTACCTGGCTCTCTTTCAACACAACAGTCACACAACATTTAGACTTTGACCACAGGAGCCAAGCCCACACTCGATTTAAAATCTTAGCCAAATCTTAGCCAAATCCTACCTGATCTTTGCTATTTTAAATAGCCAGTATCGCCTTCCCCATCTTGTGAAAAGAATCCTCTGCTTACTACAACATCTAAGGCATTCTAATACCTTCCCATCTCCTCCTTTCATTCCTTTGCTGTAGCTTCTGCTTACTTTCCTCCATCACCTTCCTCTCGCAGTCTCTGGCATCAATCTCCCACCTCTCCTTCCATCCCTTCTTGCTTCTATCCCTGCTTTAAATCTCGCTTCCATCTTCGTCACAAGCACACTTGGTGGAAACGAGGGAAAGGGCCTTCTCTGTGGTGGCCCAACGGCTCTGGAACTCTCTCCCCAGAGAAATTACATTGGCACCCACCTTGTCCATGTTCATCTATGATCTAAAAGCATGGATGTCCCATTCTGCTTTTGATTAAACAGTCACAGGAAATTCGGCCCCAACTATAACTACCATCAGTCCTCACACTTTATCCCTGTCCTTCGTCCTATAGGTTTAGCATTAAATGACATTGCTCCTTCAGTTCTAATTTATTATTCTTATTCATGTTGTCCTCCAGTCCTATTTTAGAACTATATTGCACTAGTCCCTTTCCCCCATATTTCAGTGCTCATTACGGGACAGATTGTTGGTTGATAATACTGTTTTATGTTATGTCATTGTCTTTTGTAGTGTTATTGATTTTATTGAGTTATGTTTTAATTTATGGTTGGTTTTAATTGCTGTTGGACTGGGTGTGTTCCCTATGTAAGCCGCCCCAAGTTGCTCCGGGTAGATATAAAAAGAAAGTTATTATTATACAGTAGAGTCTCGCTTATCCAACCTGTGCTTATCCAATGTTCTGTATTATCCAATGCAACATGACTTTTTAGTAGTCAGTATTTTTGTAGTCAATGGTTTCAATATATTGCGATGTTTTGGTGCTAAATTTGTAAATACTGTAATTACTACAAAACGTTACCATGTATTGAACTGTTTTTTCTATCAATTTGTTGTAAAACATGATGTTTTGTTGCTTAATTTGTAAAATCATAACATAATTTGATGTTTAATAGGCTTTTCCTTAATCCCTCCATATTACCCAACATTTTTGCTTATCCAACGTTCTGCCAGCCCGTTTATGTTGCATAAACAAGACTCTACTGTACATTCTTCAACCTGCTTCAACAAAAATCTTGATGGTCTCTAGATACTCCCACCCCTAATTCCTAAAAAATAATACTGTAGTCAGATTTTTAAAAAATAAAATAAAAGTGCAGCCCCCAAGTATACCTAATTTCAACTCTCATTCCCATTCCTTTGCCCACCTGCGCTGTAGATAATCTCAAGAATGTATTAGGGAACTAAATGCCACACGTATATATTTTGTGTTGTTACTCATTATAGGCCAAATCTATATTCATTTCAAAGAAAGAATATCCTCCCAGTTTTTGAATGTATTTTGTATTTCTTACTACTCTACAAACACCCCTCACGCTTTTCTCAAAAGTCAACAGGAACCCATTAAGCATTTATTGTGAAATAAATAACACGCTAAACACAGCAATCTACTTTTTATGACCTTAACTATATTTATGTGCTTTCTTAAGTGCTCCCTTATTGATTTGTCCCCAGTTGAAACCATAAGGATGGGACTTTGACATTTTAGCACTACAAAATATAGACGTATTTGTCTCATAAACTCTTTGGACTTTTTATTCCTAACATTAACACCTTGTCCTCTAGCCAAAGTACACATTATCTTCAATGTGTAGCCTGCAGGTGCATCTTTGGGTTTTGATTAAGTAATGATAAACACAAATGAGAATTCATCATTACTGGGATGTCAGGCTAGGGCTGCTATCACACCATGCTGTTGTAACATTATAGCAATGCATTAGTCCCACTTTTCACTCAGCCTTATCACATAACAATGTAAGTGTGTATAACATTACAATTTTATAGTATCATCTTTGCTAATACTCAGTTATACATATATAGCAGGGGCAGGCAACTTTCAAAGGCCATAGGATGGTACATGCTACTTCCAGTACATCCCATGTTTTTAATTTTTAGAAGCGCCCTAACACCCTCTATGGTATGTGGGTATATTTTTGCTATATTCCTTGGCTTCCCAGAACTGATTTACGCCTGATAGAGAATCCCTCCCCCCCCCAAAAAAAAACAAAAAAAAAAACCCCAATAACTCAGCAGTCAAAATATCTGAAGGGAAAAATTGAAGATGACCCAATGCCAAGTGATATACACAGATCTATATGGCCGTGCAGCCTATTATTCCCCAGAACTGCCAGAAACCTCCTGAGAACATCGGTACCGAGAGCTGTAGTCCAGAAAAGTAATTACCTCAAGTTTGACTATTGCTCACCAGAGCCAACATCTTCCTTCTGAATTGCTGTAGCAGAATTGCTTCTCTTGTTGCACCAGGAAAATTAACAAGGCATGCTGCTGAATTAAGGATCAATTTTTTTAAAATAAAGAAATGCATTTCTCTCTCCGCAACCTGACAGATCTGGAATTTGAACAGAATGGGAGACCAGAACCACAAGCTCATCGATAGTAATATATTTTGCTAAGGCTGCCAAGTCACTCCAACAGAATACATGTGCCATACTAACACCTCCTACCCACAAAAGTTTATGGTTCACAAAGAACCTACAAACAAATATATGATTTTCCCCCTTTATTAAAAACCTTTCCCGGGAGTTGGGAGTTGTGCAAATTCAAAGCTTTAGAAGATCAGGAAGAAGGATAGCAGCAGCTGTACCCCATGAACTATATATTGTGTCTAAGTCTTCAATAGATTGTATTTATTTGACAATTTCGGTGTAACTTGTATCTTTTAAACTGTGTAGTGTATCTATTACAGTGTATATAAACTGCTTCTTTAAAATATATCAAAATGTAACCCAGAGACAGCTTTGTGATCCTGTTTAGATAATCTCTTGGGAATAGCAAAGGTTGAGCAAATCCGTCTAGCTATTTCCCAAGACAGATAACCATCAGATTCGTTGTGTGTATGCAAGGATAGGTGATCCAAAGTGTTTGTGAATTTTACCTGAGGCTGAAAGTCTGCCACTCCCCACAGAAGATGGGTCTTAGAATATGTGCATTTGCTAACTTTCTTTATGGACAGCCAAGTCCTTAATTACCTAAGATCAACATCTTTTTCATTTGAGTCTTGCACCTTTGTTTTCTGAACTCCATATCTTTGTCTCACACTGAATTGGATGTTTTAGCTAATCAAACCTTCATCATCATATCTGAGTCATTGTTTCTTCATGACTTGAACCCTCCCAGGGGGCATCTCTACAGCTGATTGATCCATCACACTGACCAATCCTCAGCTGCCATTCTTCTCACCAAGGGAATCCCCTCCTAGAGACGGTGATGTCCACACAGCTCCCAGCTAATCCTGGTGCAGATCATAGCCTGCCTCTTTTTCAGCCAATCAGGGGAGGTAGTAGGAAGTCTGAATAGCTGTCCGAACTGTATATGATTTCTTGCATTTTTCTGTGAATTCAAGTTTGTAACTTTTGAAGCAAATTGCTTGTACTTGCATCCTTTTTGGCCAAATCGTATTAAACCTCTGTGGCTTGTCTTCAACCTGGTGAGTGTTTTTCTCTGTCCTGCCCTTTCTAGTTAAGCATACGCTCATTGGGCACAGATTCTTTTAACTATTGAATATTTACTTCTGGAGGTCTTTTAAGAAGCATGTACATTGTACTTTTGTCTATAGTGTTATATTTTAAAGATATTTCAGTGGTTTTAAAGGAGTGGTGGTTTTAGGGAGACTGTTTTTTTAAACAGATTGTTTTTGTTATGATTTTGCTATTATTGTTATTACAGTTTGTTTTGTTTTATTTTAGTTTTATGACAGTAGTTTTTTGTTTAAATTTTATAGTGAGATCCCTGAGGCTATATTGAAAAGTGGATGGATGTCAATAACTTGAATAAATGTATACTTGACATTTATTTTATAAACAATTAAATAATTGATAAAAATTAAAAATGTTCAAATTATTTCAAAACCTAAATACAAACTATAAAATTTTCAAGTTTTATATATATATATATATATATATATATATATATATATACACACACACACACACACACACACACACACACACACACACACACGAATACATCACAATGACTGCTTTCCCTTTGCAAGAATGACTCTGATTTATATTATTTTAAAATAAATAAATAAAGTGCTACCACATTCTGGCAACACAACCCATAAAACTGCCGCCCAAGACTGAATTGAATTACAAAGTAAAAGGAACACAATTGTCTTTTGACTTCTTATTGCACATTCTGAGTGAGCACTAGATGGAGAACATCTAATAAAACACAGTCATGGCTATCATGAATCATGCTCCAGTCAGTTCAAAATGCTATTGAAGGTCTGCTTCCTCTGATTATTGGAGATCATTTCCCCTTGAAATATGCAATTATTGTAACTCAACATTTTTTTTAAAAAAAATGGAACACTTAATTTAGACATTCATGTCCTGATTAAAGAAAAATGAACTAGGATAAGCTTTAAAAAAAGCCACAGCAAGAAAAATTGAGCAGAATTAAATGGCAGGGAATCTTTCTTCCACCCTTCATCTCATTCTCCTCTCGACTCGCTAAGTTGTCACCAGAATTATGAGAGGTAGTGGATGTGCAAATGAGACCACATTTGGAATCCAATAAACCCTCTGTATTATACTTTAGTAGGCAGAGTAAGGAGCCTAAGGCTCAAAAGCTGGAACTTTAATAGAACGAAGCATGTTGTTTTATGCAGTAGAATTACACTGGTTGATAACTTGCCAAGATTACAATGGGGAATATGATCGAAAAGGGACAATTTTAATACATTGGGGGAAACATCTATTTCCTTCAAAGGCAGTCATGAATGCTAAACTCTAAGAATAGCTCTTTGCTACTGTTATTTTAGGATTTTATTGCATTAGGCAAGAAAATCACCATTGCAGTTGAACTGTCACCTTGTATATAATAATAATAACAACTTTATTTTTGTATCTCTCCTCCATCTCTCCGAAGGGACCTGGGGTGGCTTACATGGGACAAGCCCGATCAGACATAGATTAAAAACACAACACGATAAATGTATAAACAACATCATAAGTATTCTCAAGATGGCTGTTTCTTTTTCTTTTATATTTATATTAGTCTTTTTGGATGTCTTTATTTTTAAATGCTAGAATTGTACAATTGCCTTAAAACTGAAAATAAAAGTTTAATGAACAGCAGTAGTGCTGAAAGGCATGCTTATAAGTCAGAAGTAAAAAATCGGCACAATTACACTAATGGAAATAGGTGTGGCATCCACTAGTGTGCATCCACTATCAATTATAAGGTCTCTCTAGGGGAATACCTAGTTCTTAAGATAAAGTCCTCAGTATCAGGACTAAAAGTATGAACATTAAAATAGAATTAAATAAAACCTTCAGGTGAGGACGTTGTCACAGAAAGTTGGCAAACCAGCATTGAAAACAAGTTTGCAATATCATTGCCTGTCCAGGTGACAAAGCACCTCCCAGCTATTGGTGGACAAAACCTACCAACGGCCCCTGTTCAAGCCACGGTCCAAGAATTTAACTTGTGCAATGAGGTCTGGACACTTCTCATTAGGGAAATGACATCAGAGGTGGGATAATTTTATTCTTCATATTTAATTGTTTGACTTTTTTTTAACTTCACAAAACAGTGAAGTCTCTTACAAAACAATAGCCCACAAAACTTACAATAGGATCACAGAGCAGTGAAAAGGCATTTTTGCTCAATCACAGGACCTTGTAACAAAGGTGACTATGCTGGTCAATATCTGGGATCGTTATTGCTATAAATACCATAGGGATGGCAACTTCATGCAGTAATGTTGTCATCCTGTTGCCACAGAAATACTGTAAGCATTTTGCATTCTTAGCATAGCCATTATGTTGAGCACATTGGAAAGTTTTGTTTTAAATTCCAAAATCCAGACTGGATTCACTGTCCCGCTGACATGGCAACAGTAAGCCACCACTGGCTGTACTTTCAGTTCCAGCCCACCTGGATCCATCTTGCCTATGGGAAAAGGTATGAGAAACCAATCACATTGGATCATAGCTAAAAGATGGGGGAGGCAGAAGGGAGGAAAGTCCTACCAATAAATGGGCAGGCTTGGAAAATGGCAAATTAAATTCAGAAATCATTTTGAGGTCTGTTGCTTGTCATCTCTTTTCCTTTCATGCCATGACATATTCCTGTGTGATTTCAGAATAAAAGAGTTTCTTGTGAGGCCAAATGAGAGAAATATTTTCAAATGCTTGTCACCATTGCTTGTTGCAATATCTAAATGCAATATCCCAGGAAGAAGCAGAGATTGTGATTAATGCTCTGAGGAAATACAAAGTGATATCAGATGACGATTCTTGCCTGGTACCAATTGTACCAAAAGAGGTTATCAGGGGGTGACATGATAAAAGAAAAGCCAACAGTGCTGTTTTTGTTAGCTTGTCAGGCCAGCCACCTCATCAGAAATTATAGACAATGACAATCTTTTCACAGCCATCTGATCAATGTTATATCCTTCTCAGAGAAAGATTAACTGTTCCAGTAGAGCTGAAAACTTTGTTATCAGTAACAGGCAAGAATTTTGATAATAACCAGGGAACAGCCTAGTTAAAGGCTATACACTTGATCAGAAAGCATTAACAGTTTATTAGCTTTGGATTATTTTATTAGATGCTTGAAGATACATTTTTTCTCAGTGGGGGTTGCTAGAATTACGGCATAGCTCTTTGAAGCTAAGGATAATAATAAGCGCATTGCGAATGAGTGGGCAAGATGTAATTGCATTGAAAATGGCTTGCTCTAAAGAAAGATCAGACTCTGGATTCTTTGAATGTGTGAGTAAGTGTTTAAAAGCATGGTTGAAGCATCCCAAATTTGCATGCAAACACAGTATAAATTGATAAGAATGGTTCCTTTGGAGCAGACCAAAGGCTAATATAATAGCAGAGCATTCTGTTTCCCATGGTGGCCAACCAGACAATCCTTCTGAGAAGGCCACACAGCCATTATCATAGGCTATAACCCGTGGCTGAGTATGATTGTCTTCCAAAGGTAGAGTCTTGATGGTGGGTCCATAAGTGACTATAAAGACCTATTCTGGAGCCGTATGGTCTTTTCCAGTGAGGACATAGATTTCCACATGGAAGGTGGTCCTGCCAAGTATTTTCTTGATCTACTTTCCTCGTGCTACATTTCTCCCTTTTATCCTCTATTTGTACCTCCTCAAAATCCACAGCACTGTTGGTAACAGCTGACCTTCAGTTAGAATGCTCAAGGTCAGAACTTCCCAGTTCTTGGTATTTATTCCACATTTTTAAGTTTAGATATAAGCCCACCGGCAACACCGGTGGCACAACGGGTTAAACCACTGAGTTGCTGAACTTGCTGACCAAAAGGTCACAGTTTCAAATCTGGGAAGCAGGGTGAGCTCCCATTATTAGCACCAGGTTCTTCCAACCTAGCAGTTTGAAAACATGCAAATGTGAGTAGATCAATAAGTACCGCTCCGGTGGGAAGGTAATGGCGCTCCATGTAGTCATGCAGGCAATATGACCTAGGAGGCGTCTACGGACAATGCTGGCTCTTTGACTTAGAAATGGAGATGAGATGAGTCGGACATGACTGGACTTAATGTCAGGGGGGAACCTTTACCTTTACTATAAGCCCACTGTCGATTGACATTCTATTTTCTATCCTTGAGCTGAGAGTAAAGTAACAGCTTTGGGAGAAGTGATCAGACATTTGGACAACATGGCCAGTCCAGTATCTCAACTTCTGGAAAAATTCCAGCCTTTGAAAATTTCTGCAAATCTCTTGGGAAAACAGGTGGACAAACATCAGCATTTTGAAAAAAGCAAAGACCACCAGCATTGAAACAATGATTCTCTGCCACACAGTAAGTGAAGATTGTTGTCACTCTCACAGTGTTACTCTTAAACAATTAACATGCAATATTATACTGAACACAGAAGTTTAAAAAGCCGGTTAGTTGGCTCATAACTCAATTGTCAATATTTCACAGGCTCTACTGTTAGGCAATAGGAAGTGAACAGATTTTGGATGCCCTAAATGGCTTGCATTTATTTGTTTGTTTGTTTGTTTGTTTGTTTAGATATATGTATCTAGTGCCTTATTATAAAATCATATGTCAACATATACTGAAATCAATTCAAGGATATTAAATTATTTTAAACAACAAAAATAATTTGCTATTGTAATTGTTGTGTTGCGCCTTCGAGTCATTCCTGATTTTTTGCAACCATAAGTCTTTGTTTGTTCATGGGCTTTGTTGAGAGGGGATTTGCCCATGCCTTCCTCTGAGGCTGGGAAGGTGTGGCTTGCCCAAGGTAACCTAGCAGGCATCTATGGGTGATAGTGGTGGTGACTGAGAGCCAGTTTGATGAAGTGTTCTACAAGTCTGGAGACCAGAGTTCAAATTTCTGATCAGTCATGGAAACCCACTGGATGACCAGGGCTAATCACACACTCTCAGCTCCATACATTTTCAGCCCAGAAAATCCTGTAATACATTCACCAGTATTAGAAACAACTAAGGCACACAACAACAACAACAACAAAAACAACAACAACAACAACAACAACAACAACAACAACAACATATGTGATATATAGTATATGCAATAAGGTAAGTGATCTGTTGGGAGACAGTGAGAGCACAAACATTTTTAGAACGCTGCTGACAGCAAAGAGTAGAGTTAGGAATGAGATAATAAACAGAAATGGTTTATGTTTGAACTTAATCAGGAAGAAGGGTTAGAGTCAACTAGGGTTATGAAGTAATGAGGAAAAAGATGTGTTAGAGACAGGGTCTGGATGAAATCAGATAACGAAGAATAAGTCTTGAAATAACCCTTGAAATAATTTAACAGTAAGCTTCTGTACACCAAGTAATTTTTAACTCTATGTTGAACTTCTGTTTAATAAATTCTACATATGACATATGTAGGGAATGCTACCATACTCTTGGTGGAATAGTTGAGTTTTTAAACACATGATACCTGTGGTGGCAACAATTACTTAAGATTGAGATGGTGACTTTAAAGGTCTAGATACCCTCAAGGCCCCAAATCTCACCCAATCTTGTTAGCTAAACAGGTTCAACACTGGTTAGTACTTGGATGGGAGACCACCAATCAGTGCTGGGTAGTAGATACTGTAGGAGAGATTTCAAATGAAGGAACTGACAAAACCATCTCTGTGGATTCCTTGCCTGAGAACACTGTATGAAGTTCATGGAGTCACCCTAATTAACAGGCAAGATGAAGGCATACACACAGTAGTGAATTTGGATCTGTATTGATGGGAGACTGAGAGGTTTCTACATTTGCTATCAAAATAGTGGGAGAAGATGAAATCCTCACAGCATCCTCCTGAAGGTCACAGAAGGAATATCTAGAATGGGACTGCTACTTTTAAAGGTTGTTTTCCTTATTTTATTGATACATCAATTCAATTAACAAACTTTTGCCATACAAGTCTTAACTTGATATACATTATTCTAAAAGTCGCTTCACCTTAAATGACGCTTTATAGATTCCTTAGATGTGTATCACCCGTTACCCAAGCCCTCCCCCCTCATTTCCTCCCTCCCTCCTGGAACAGCTATTCCAATGATGTCATTGCATCGATTTCACCTTGTGGAAAGCCTGGTTCAAAATTCTATATCATCTCCATCTGTTTTGTCGGTTCGAATAGACCATTTCCTATACCAGTCTTGTTTTGTATGACTATTCATATAGATGTTTTTCCTTTGATTAATGAAATCATTGATTTTATATTCGGAGAGATAAGACCACCAAGTTTCCACATCCCGTCTTCTATTGTCTCTCCATCCTCAGGCTATTGTAGCCTGTACTATGGCTACCATATATTTTAGGATTACTGTCCATTTATTGTTGTCTTCCTTTCTCTCTGTATTGAGAGACATAAATCTAGCTTTATCCCCTATAATGATGCCAACATTTATAGGAAATATTTCCCATTATATGTGCTAATTGGAGGGGGGTTCTATACCATTTTGGAGATTATTTTTAGTTGGGTTTCTTTGGTCCTAATATGTTTAAGTTTCTGAATATTGTTGATCCAAGACCTGATTAATTTATCGCTAAAGTTTTTTTCTTATGTCCAATTCTCTATAAGGATGGTTTTACTGTTGTAAGGTAATGTGATTAATTCCTTGTACAATAACCCAGGAATTCCTTTCTCTTTTTCTACTTTCCTTTTAATTATGCTGTCTAGTAGTGCTTCTGATACCTCTCTTCTTTTCATGGCCTGAGCTCTACTGGACAGGCCTAACCATGCTATCCAATTCCCTTGTCCGCCTTTGTCTTTTATCTTGTCCCAGTTTGTTATTTCTCCATTGGGTTCCACAAGATCACCTACCTTTTAATACCATTCTCTTTGAGAGCCTTTATTGGGTTCCTGAATATCTTGTCCTTATTTTCCAAAATTTCTAATGGGAAAGGGTCAATTTTATTTATTTGTAATTTATTTTGCCATTTTTTCCAAATTCACAACATTGATAAGCAAGGGCCAACTTTTAAGTTCTTTAAGTTTTTTGTTTATTCTTGCTCCCACACACATCCCCCTTTTTCAACTATTTGCTTCCTTTTCTATTTAAATGTGTGCCCAGGCTTTTAATCAATAAATGGTGAAAATGACACGGACTGAACTATGGACAAAGCATGAGGAAGAACGGATCTGATTTTATGTTTGAAATGTATATTTTTAATTCATAATGTATTTTAATAGTTTTAACTGTTTTATGTGCTGTTTTATATTGGTTTGTATGGGCATCTAATTGTTGCCACTGTTGTAAGCCTGAGTCCCTTCGGGTGAGAAGGGCAGGATATAAATGTGAGAAATAAATAAAATAAATAAATATTTGCACCCATCCTTTTGACCCTTCCATTTCAAATTCTAATAATCTGGCTAACTGACTTGCTTCATAGTATATTCCCAAAGAATGGGGCGGGTATTGACCCAAACATGCACACATTTTCTGTCTTAGAAAGTTGTCTTGAGACCTTATCACACGGAGGAGCAGTTGTGGCAAAACGGTAGGTGCGAGGGGTGCCTCTGTCATCCCGTGTGGTGCTCCAACACAGGAAGCCTCCCGTCTTGGGGGGAAAGTGTCCGGTGACAGCCAGATGTCACACAATGTTGTGTGATGGCTGCCATGGTGTTCCATCCCCGAAGAAGGCTCTAAGCATCCCAGGACATTTATTTTTGGGTATGCAATGAGGTGGCAAGTCTTCCCAATGGTTGGGGTGGCCCTGTTGTTTCTCTTTTCTCCCAGCATTGTTTTGTTCCTGTAACAATGAAGACACAGGCAGCATGATCTCAAAAGCCTTCTCTAGCATGCACAACAAGAGAGGCTTTGGCAGGTTTCTCCACTTTTATGTACTACAGCTGCTCAAATTGTTCCCATTTCCCTGTTCCTTTTCTGGCACAGAAGAGTAAGTGAGCAGCTGTAAATGGATTGTCTATTATTGTTTACATGGAGAGGCCCTAATTAAAGAACTCTTAGATTAGCAGTCAAGAGGGATGGTTTTTGGAATGCAGACCTATGCAGAGAGCCAAGGGCAAAGATGTTCAGGTTTAATTTGGGGCTGGGGATGGCAACCCTGTACTGTGCTCCATGGCTTGATGAATCTGACAATTTCACTTTATGCTTGTTTCTGAATTTAATATCAGTTAAGTTCATTCAAAATATTCGAGATTTTTTTTAAAAAAAAATCTCATTAAAAACAGTACATAGTTTTGACACATCTCTCCATCCAATTTGCCTAAAATACACATTTGTGCATAAATATGATACATTTTTGAATACTACTTTATGAATATACCTATTATGCCTGCACTTTCCCCATATCTATGCATGTTAATACTCTTTTTCCCCATTGGAAATACCACTGGAAAATTAAGAGTAATGCTAGTTTCAACAGAAAGTTGTGTTTCCATTAAAAGACAAACTTATGTTTTCTTACTCTATTGTGCTACACTGCCTTTAGGTACAGCTTCAAAAGTTGTTTCTTGGACCATGTATATGTGTAGGACTCCAAGGCATCTATTGACTTATGGAAATCGGAATGGAATTCATAGGGTTTTCTTAGACAAGGAGAACTTGGATGGTTTTGCCAGTTTTGTCCTCTGAAATATAGTTGGCCCTCCAGATTTGTAGATTTAACCTTTGATTATTCACAACTTTGAATAATAAGATTCCTCTAGGAATCTCTTAAGTCCTCCAGTATTGTCAACTTTCATTGGAAGTGACAACAGAGTTGTGCTGGAGTACCTACCTAGAGATCAGATTGGTATTTAGGACTTCATCCCATGAGATAATTAAAATGTTTAAGATTATTGCTTTTCCCTTAAGCTTTGCCATGGCTAATTTTGAAATTAAATGGAAGCTTTTCCTGCCCCCATCACACCTAATCCTGTCCTGTGATTTCTTTAAGATTTATCCATGTGATTTGCTATGACATGGGAGACATGTCTCCTCCCACTGCCTCCTCCTCCATTTTCTTTGGGTAGAAAAAGTCCTATGTATTTTGATTTGCGTAAAGTGTAAGGCATATTTCATTTACTAAAGGCACAGCTATTTCTCAATTAAAAAGAGAAATCTATTTATTTTACATTTGAAAAGAGATATATTACTGTTTTTTTCCTCTTCAGTTCAAAAATGGTAATCATGGAAGAATGGAAACAATACTGTCCATCTTGGCTCCTCGCTCCATGACGACGTCATCATTTTATTTACAAACAGGCAAGGCGGATTCCCATCACATGTTAAATTGGGCATTTTAACACATCTCTACATGGGGAATTGAAAAAAGTCCATTACCAATCAACTTAGAAATAGTGGTAAAAACCCCACACTTTAGAAACAGAAAAATACCTGAAACCCACAGTTGAAGCATTCATCATGTAATGGGCTCTGTGGGTTGCTCATTCTTAAATGTGTAGAAACACTGATTTTATTGTGTGGGATGACGTCATTAGGGTATTTAGATCCATCTTTACAACTCCCAAATTCTCATTCATTGCCTGTATTGGCAGAGGGATTCTGGCAGGTGAAATCAAAGCCTGAGCAATAGGTATGGTTGATATCATCACCATCACCATCAGGTTATTTGAATTGCACATTTTTCCCAGTTTGAGATTCAAAACATCTTGACAAAGTTCAAACAGATGCAGCTAAAAAGTATTATATCATGCAAAAATTGGAAATAAAATCTATCAATAAAATTAAATGTAGTTAAAACAACAATGAAAAAGAAGAATAAGTATAAAGGGGATGCCTGGCATGACAACAGTATGTGTGAAAAAGATATTGGAGTCCTTGTGGACAACAAGTTAAATGTGAGCCACCAATTTGATGTGACGGCTAAAAAAGCCAATGGGATTTTGGTGTGCATAAATAGGAATATAGTGTCTAAATCCAGGGAAGTCATGCTACCCCTCTATTCCACCTTGGTCAGACCACAACTGGAATCACATTGTGTCCAATTCTGGGCACCGCAATTGAAGGGAGATGTTGACAAGTTGAAATGTGTCCAGAGGAGGGCAACTAAAATGATTAAGTGTCTGGAGAACAAGCCCTATGGGGGGAAGAAGCCACCAAGAAAGCCCTATCATATATCCCTACCATATTATAACAACAACAACAACAACAACAACAACAACAACAACAACAACAACAACAACAGACAGGGAGACTCATGTGAGGAGAAAAGGGCCTTGCCAGAAGATATGAGAACACAGGTAGACTGATAAAGATAACATGGCATGCCAGACTTGACAGTATTCTTAGTTTCAGCAACAAAATAAAAGAAGAAAGAGGAAACCAAACATGAACCCATATATTCTTGCTATTGTTGCTGCGGAAAGTTTAATTGCTTCTTCATGCTAATCCTTAATCCTTTCCTGTCGTGTTCATCTGCCAAGGACTGCCATTTCAACAGACAAGGACCATTTTGCTATGGATGATCGCCCACTATGAAACTGGCAATGATGTTGCTGCAGTTGTTTCCCTTTTAAAACATTGAATATTCTGACAATTGATATGTATTCTCTCTCTGGCCACTAGAGGGCAAACAGGACCACATTATACAAATAGAAATTGTATTTTCTAACTGAAAGGAAATTGGGTACATACAGTAGAGTCTCACTTATCCAACATTCACTTATCCGACGTTCTGGATTATTCAACACATTTTTATAGTCAATGTTTTCAATAAATCGTGATATTTTGGTGCTAAATTCATAAATACAGTAATTACTACATAGCATTACTGCATATTGAACTACTTTTTCTGTCAAATTTGTAGTATAACATGATGTATTGGTACTTAATTTGTAAAATCATAACCTAATTTGATGTTTAATATGCTTCTCCTTGATTTCTCCTTATTATCCAACATATTCGCTTATCCAACGTTCTGCCGGCCCGTTTAAGTTGGATAAGTGAGACTCTACTGTAGATTAAAACTTTGGCCAGGCATCTTTGATTTGAAGAAGTATATGAATCAACTATCTGAAAAACTATTAGACACAATGTGAATTTTATCTTTGTTTTTGTTTTTAACAGAAAATAATATGTTGTTGTTGCTTTTTTGTAATCATCGGCTATCACCGTGGTTCTCAAACTGTGGGTCTCCAGATGTTTGGCTTTCAACTCGCATAAGTCCTAACAACTCATAAACTAGCTGGGATTTCTGGGAGTTGTAGGCCAAAACACCTGGGGACTCACAGGTTGAGAACCACTGGGCTATCACAATTTCACAGAATACATGGACTGATAGAATTTTAGTGTTTGAAGAGACTACAAGACACATGTCATGTAGCCCCTGCCATGCAGGAATACAGAAATCCTGAAAGATATCAATTCAATTGTTTGTATGTGTATTCAAATTGCCTGTTGACTTATGGCAACCTCATGAATGCCATCAGCTTTCTTTGTTGTTGTATATTCGTTCAGTCACTTCCAACTCTTCGTGACCTCATGGACCAGTCTACGCCAGAGCTCCCTGTTGGCCGTCACCACCCCCAACTCCTTCAAGATCAAGCCAGTCACTTCAAGGATACCATTCATCATTCTTGCCCTTGGTTGGCCCCTCTTCCTTTTTCATCTGGTTGGATCTTCTTGCGATCCAAGGCACTCTCAGAATTTTCCTCCAACACTACAGTTCAAAAGTGTCTATCTTCATTCGCTCAGCCTTCCTTATGGTCCAGCTCTCGCATCCATAGGTTACTACAACTTTCTTAGGCAAGGAATACTCAATAATGGTTTTCCCATTTACTTCCTCTGAAATTAAGCCTACAACCCATTGTACTCGATTTCATTTTATACCTCCCATCTAACTGCTAACCAGGACAGATCCTCTTTAGCTTCCAAGATAAGATGCTTTAGGATAGTTAGTCCCCATCCTTTATTTAAAGAGGAAAATCAAAGCCCACCCCACTGTCCAAAAGTTTTTTATAGTCAATAAATTCCTCCTAAAGCTTAGGTAGAATTTCCTTTCTCTTTTATTTGACAATCCATTCTAGTCTCTGGAGCTGCAGAACACATGGCTGTTCTATTTTTTCATAATATTCCATCATATATTTAACGTGTCTATTATGATCCTCTCAGTGGTCTCTTCTCCAAGTTAAACATACCCAACTCCCCAAATTATTCCTCATGATACTTTTTTTCTAGACCTTTGATCAGCTTGGGTTCTGTCAACACTGCCATATAATTCAGTTTCTGAATGCCGATTCACTGCTTGAACTGGATTATATGGCAGTGTGGACTCATATGATCCAGTTCCAAGCAGTTAATCTGCATTCCGGAACTGAATTATATGGCAGTGTAGATCCAGCCTTGGTTGTGCCTAGAATGGAATTGATATTTTGGCATTACAGTGTTGACCCATGTTTTCCTTGTAGTCTACTAACGCCTGGTCTACTAAATGCTTTACGCAGGTACTGCTTTCAAGGCAGGTGTCACTCACCCTACATGTGTGTACTTTGTTTTTATTCCCTAGATGTAGTTTGTTGTTGTCATGTGCTTTCAGTTTATTTCCGATTTATGGCAACCCTAAAGCAAACCTGTATGGTAAGATTTTTTCAGTAAAAGTTTGCCAATGCCCTTTTCTGAGAAAGTGTTGTTGTTGAAAATCAGACTTCCAAAGGATGAATCTACAATTCCATAGGAACTAATAGGGAGCCTGCATTAATCTTTTCCCCAGTTTCAAGCCACCTTTCACTGAATCTCTCTAGAATGTTGCACAAGCACTCCACACACCAGACCTCAGGGATTAACCACACATGTAGTTAGCATAATCCCTTCACAATATTTATTTATTTACAGCATTTATATTCCACCCTTCTCACCCCGAAGGGGTCTCAGGGCGGATCACATTACACATATAGGCAAACATTCAATGCCTTGACATAGAACAAAGACAAGACAAACGCAGGCTCCGAGCTGGCCTCGAACTCATGACCTCTTGGTCAGAGTGATTGGTCTCAGCTGGCTACTCACCAGCTTGCACCACAGCCTGGGCCTAATACCCTGAGAGGACACACAGAACACATAATGGGTTTTAGGAAGTGCCACAGGGTTTTCTTGATATAATCTGGTTTTATTCCTGAGAAAGTTTCCTCACCTCTATTACTAAATCAGACCCCTCCCCCCCTTCTTGGGATCTCCATTGAATTTGTCAACACCCTGACCACCCTTTTGTCTACCTGCCTGGCACCCATTATATTGACTGAAACAGAGACCTTAAAAACCATTTTAACTCATTTTAAAGTTCAGACGTATTCTTTTCTGCTCGCACCCATCTCCTGGGCAGATTAATAAACAGACATAAGTCTTCAAGTAGTCCAATGACAGTTTATTAAATTCCCCACCATGTCTGGAGCCAATCAGTGATATCAATGGACAAAGCTCCTAGACCTATCAGAGAGCAGATCCTAGCCAGCACCATTTTGGACCAATCAGAAGCCAGCGTGGCAGATAGCCTTTGTTTTGAATAGCTGTCAAAGATCTATAAATAAATCTATATGTTTGCATGTATGTCACGGACTCTGCTGATATACCCTTTGCCAAGGTGAAATAAAAGCCTCTAGTTTTGCCTTCAACCCATCTGTGTCTTATCTTTGGGAGCTTGACACTCCTGGTCTCGAACTTGAGGTTCTTGCAGTAACTGAAATCACTCAACAGTATGACTTGTCTAAGAGGTTTCGATGACTACGCTGGGATGCTCAACCTACTGCACCATGCTGTCTCTCCTCACATTCATTCCAGTTGAAATGCATATAAGTACGGTTTTTCAATCTATCAGTTTTTTTAATCTTGCTCTGATCTTTTGGGGTGTTCATTGCCCTTCTTAATGTGATGTCAACTGGACATTTGGTATGTGTGCTTTCTAGTCCATCCCATAGTCATTTATTAAGATGTTGAACAATACCACCCTCAGTCCCTGCACATAATAGATAAAGAATACTTATAAAAATAACTTAACATCAATTTAAGGAAACCATTACAATACAAAAAGAGATGTTAGCCAACATATGTATGGATTTTATAAAGAGACTAACTAATTACTCTACTAGGATTTTGTTTCATTTTACTTTGGCTTAGGTGTCTGTCTCCTTACGCCAAGCAAATTTTGCAGCCCACGTAGAAAATATATAAATACCACCTAACAGTCTACACAGCCAATTCAAGGATGGTCTGTTTGACAAAGAACGGAGACTACAAGCAAGAAATTTGTGCCTCGGGGATTTACACAGCAGGGAGCTTAATAAATAGTGAAAGATATCCTTAACATCACTAGACTCGCAGATACAAAATCTCTAGTGAGACGGAATATTGTTAAACTTCGCATCCATGAGTGCAGTGGGCATATATCAGAGCCACAAAGCTGTGAAAGATTTTCTAAAAGGAGCTACAATAGAACTAGAAAATCTTGTTCCAAGACAATTGCTGTTTTATATAATATACTCCAAGTTCTCTGCAGATCATATAAACTGGACTTGATATTGCTAGGGGCATTATTTTCTAAAATTCTTAACATCTAAGTTCAACTAAGAGGAGTCTGACATTGTAGTTGTTATTACTTGCTGTCAAATCAACTTGGACTTATGCAATGCAGATTGAGTCTTCCTTATCCAAAATACTAAAACCCAGAACCTTAATTCACGGCAGGTTAAAATCCAGTACCTCAATCCATGGCTGGTACTGGAGAGACTCCCTCCTGGGCACAGAGAAGACTGGGCGACTTGGAAGGCGCTGAACAGACTGTGCCCTGAGACCAGAAGATACAGAGCCAATCTTAAGAAATGGGGCTACAAAGTGGAGTCCACAACATGCAAGTGTGGAGAAAAGCAAGCCACAGACCACTTACTACAATGCAACCTGAGCCCTGCCACATGCACAATGGAGGACCTCCTTACAGTGACACTTGAGGCACTCCAAGTGGTTAGTTTCTGGTCAAAGGACATTTAGTATAATGCCAAGTTTTTAACTTTGTTTGTTATCCTCAATTCGCTTCTGATAAATAAATCCAAAATATTAGGCTTTTTGTGTCCCCCCCCCCCCATTTTAAGAATATTGTACCTGTATTTGACTATACATAGTGAATGAGGTATGGGGGGAAAGGGAGCTAGTTTGCACATTCAGCCCTCACTGAGTTTATGTTGATTCATTTCTACAAACATTTAAGCCAAAGATTATCTTGTCTTCAAGATTAAGTGGGCCAAATATTATGAAAACACCAACCAGCAAACAAATTCCCAGGAAAAAAAGCTTGCAGACTTGGAGAATTAATTTGTTTTAATGCCGAAGAATGAGCAACAACTACACACAAAGCAGGAAGGATACAACTGAGCAATTGTATAGTGAACAGAAGCATTTGTGCACAACTCTTCATTATTTGGAAGATTTTGGCAAAACATATGGTTCAGCATCACCTTCCATCATTATTTCAACAATCTTTCCTCAAAACAAACAAATAAAATAGAGCCTAGGGATACATTCTTCCATTCCAGGTTTATGTGTTTTACAAGTGGTCAAAGGGGAATGTCTCTTTGCCCTTTTGCTCCAAAATTTCAGTATGCGGAAGGAGAAAGGGAGTTCTGTTTTGGAGATGTGTTTCCTTGCTTAAGAAACATGAGATTCTACAGTTACCATTCTGAGAATCAGGTTAGTTATTTATTTACCAGAGTCTTCAGATCCATTATCATAAAGCTGTCTAGGGGATAGGCAACAGAATAACACCAATAAACTCAATGCATTAAACAAGGATGTACCAACAAGGGGGGTGAGGACATTATTGCCATATGATTCCTAACCACAATGACATTTTCTTTCAAATCATAAATTTCTAGCATTGCTGAGACCGAGACACTGAAAATCATTCTGTTTGTTGTGTCCTCATTCCTTTGGTAACTTTGTTTGTCTCTGTTCTGTGGATATGTTTCTAAATCCTCATTGGAAAATATAAATAAATATAATGTCAGAAATGTAGGCATGGAAGCATGTCAGGGTTCGGAGACAATTCTTACCTGGAAAAAGCAATGTCCTCTCTTCCACAGCTATGTTCCTGGAAAGAGCATACAATATTCAAAATAGAAAATCTGGCATGAAGAACCAAGGAAAACCATGGATTCTCAGAAGACATTTAAAACAGGTTATGTCTACAGCATCAGATGGGTATGTATTATTAGTAAAGGTTTTCCCCTGTCATTAAATCTAGTCGTGTCCGACTCTGGGAGTTGGTGCTCATCTCCATTTCTAAAGTAAAGAGCTGGCGTTGTCCGTAGATGCCTCCAAGTTCATGTGGCCAGCATGACTGCATGGAGCCCCATTATCTTTCTGCTGGAATGGTACCTATTGATCTACTCACATTTGCATCTTTTCAAACTACTAGGTTGACAAAAGCTGGGGCTAACAGCGGTAGCTCACCCTGCTCCCCGGATTCAAACTACTAACCTTTTGGTCAACAAGTTCAGTAACTCAGCAGTTTAACCCACTGCACCACTGGAGGCTGCTCAGGTATTATTATCTATTTATATTTAGATAGTATAAAACGGCTTTCAGAGGCAATATATGAAATATATTTACAATAAAATTTAGAAACAATTAAAATTACTACCTAAAACATTTTACATCAATTTAATTATACAAAATAAAATATCCCCTATACCATGATGATCACCCCCCTTATACATTCAAAAGCGAGGTTAAATAAAAATTAAGGGGGCAGGGAGAGAGAGAGAGAGGCATAAATATATCTCCATGGGTGGGTGGGACTGTGAATTTTAAATGCTATTTTAAGCCTATTTATTATATTTTAATCTGTATTTTAACATAAAATCCACACTGTTTTATTTGGTTTTTTTTGTTTTTGTATTCACGTTGTTTAAATTATGACTGAAGTGTGTGATTGTTAGCCACTTTGAGTCCCCTCAAAGAGAAACACAGAGTATAAATAAAGTAAATAATAATGCCATAATAATATCTTGAGGTGGCTTACAATAACATCAATTTGAATACATTTTTTTTAAAAAAATAACAGTAATTTAAAAAGATTAAGATGTATTGAATAGATCCATAAAAAATCAGTCAATGTATAATTTAAAAGCCAGACAATTAAAACAATCTTAAGTAGTGTAAGCATATGATATATCCAGCTCGGTTAAAATCTGTTGTGCCTGAAAGCTTTAATAAAAAGCTAGGTATTGACACGAGCATCAAAATGATCATAATGTCAGCATTAGTTAGCAAGGTGAGGGAATTTCCACAACTTGAATGAGAGATTACAAGCAACTAGCAGAGATACTGGGATAGATAACACTGATGCAATGGTGTTAAGGCTACTTCCTACTAGGCTTGTGCATTTCAACTGAACCTCAATTCATTTCTGTTAGCCAGTAAACCCCATAGCCGTATTCGTGTCTCCCAAAAACAGACACACAGCTGGATGGAGTCGATAAATACAACTATAAATACAACTTTCTTAATGCTTCTAGTTTTGAATCTAGAGGAGAGGTAACTAAATACACTGAAGCCAGGTCATAACTGTGATGCCGAATAGAGGAAGAGGAGCCGTGACTGGCGGCCACGTGGTTCCGTTACAGATGAGAAAATGTGACGGCTGAGCCCTTGCTGTTGCGGCCACTCGGTAGAGTCAAAGAAGGTGGATTGACTGCGGTAAAACAGCTAAAATGGCTCAGTGCACAAGTCTACTTCCTACCACCTTGTGGAATACCCACGGTGAAGTTTTTGCAATCTCAGCAAGAACAAGATTGTTAAACCTGTTCATCTCACAATTTGGAAACGTGACCTTTTAATGTCCCAGAATTTCTCAGCCAATATGCTAATGGTGAAAATCCAATGAGAGGATTATGGGAGTTCTTGTCTAAAAATGTAATGCTCCCAGGTTGTCATACATCCCTAACTGAATGTACTAGATTGCCATTAATAAAGCACTTGTAAACTATGCTGCGGCGCTCCATGCAGTCATGCCGGCCACATGACCTTGGAGGTGTCTATGGACAACGCCGGCTCTTTGGCTTAGAAATGGAGATGAGCACCAACCCCCAGAGTCGGTCATGACTGGACTTAATGTCAGGGGAAAACCTTTACCTACCTTAAACTATGCTGCAGTTTATAAAGCATTTGCAACATGGTTCCTGTGCTTTCTCACAATCCCAATTCTTTTTTTTTTCTTTCACCCTCACAGTTTAAAAATGAATACCTGTGCATCAAGAACCAAAATCTGATTTGCAGATTGTTATCATGCCTTACATCCTTGTAAAAGAAATATATTAAAAACAGATTCCTGAATTGGTTTCCGTTTGTCACAATTATTAACAGGGACTCTCATCCCTTTTCTTGTCAGTTCTCAACTTTTCATCTTCTCTCCAATTACTACTATCCTTGCTCTTAGAACAAAGACAGTGAAATTCTAACAAACTAAAGCACATAAAGAGTGACCAGTAGGTGGTGCCACAGTGTGCCAAAAAAGCAAAAACATTATAGAATAGGCTGAATTTTTGAGAAAAATTGGTCCTTTTAGAAACGGAGGCTATATGATTAACTTGAATAAACACGCACCATAATCAGGATAGTTAGCTACCATAAAGAAATATCCCAGGTGATGCCTTATTGTTTTCAAATGTGTAATCTGAAAATTCTCATATTTATCAATATTTTGCACATATTTGGCTCCTATATGGGCATATGGAAGAAGTCATTTTGGCAGAGGCTGATTGTGATACTACCAAAAAACAAGAACTAGATGTTGAAATTTCCTCATTTGTACAAGGAGCCAACATGGCTGGTGTTTGAGAATTGGACTGCAATTCTGGAGACAAGGGTTGCCCATGGAAAACAACTGGGTGCCCTGTGATAGGGTTGCCTTAGGCCCTGGGTTACCAAGTCAGAAAGGACTTAAAGATGTGCACAATATCAACCAGCCCTTAAAGATACAGGTGTCATTTCCAGTTTTCTATCTGGCGGCCGTAAACTTATATCTACAGACCATGTCACACAGCACGGTGAGCAAATCTATATACTAAGAAAGAAGTTTCAGGGTCCCAGTAAAGAACACTGGTTTAGAAATCCAGACAAAGACTAGAAATAAATCTAGATTAAGAGCCCTTTTAATTGATGAAACTCAATGATCATGGTTCAGTCTCAATCTCTAATTCAGCCTTCCTTAAACCAGCACGCTTCAGATGTGATTCATTCCCATTGTACTAAGCCATAACTACTATCTATGATAGTGACTGTCATCTGGATATAATGATTGGGGGGGGGGGCTGAACTAATTTAGCGGTGGAAGAGGATTAAAGGGGGAGAGGTAAACCGTATGTATACCCTTATGGTAAAAAGCCCCTATAGACCATACATGCTAGAGTTTGAAAAGAGGGAGAATTAGATTTGAAGAGAAACAGCAGTTGCCATGGTTAAGAAACAGTCCCTTTTCACCTTGAATAAGGTATTTTCAGTTACATATTTAGAAAAGAACAAAAGGGTAATTTTTGTCATGTAATTTTTATATCCATTTGCATCTATTTTGTATTCAGGGCTTTAAGATCACATTCAAAGGTTACAACACTGCTGAGCATAACAAGTAGAAAAGTTCAGTAATCAGTCTCTTTGTTGGCATCTCTTCGGATGCATAGAATTTTGGGGATGTGTGCAAATATGTTTCAAATTTAATAACCAATTGGTTGTATTGTTGATATCTATGTTGTTGTTGTTCTGTGCCTTCACATCATTTCTGATTTGTGGTGATCCTAAGGTGAGCCAATAATGGGATTTCTGAGGGACCTTCCAGACAACCTCATAATCTGGGACAAAGAAGTGGGCCAAAAATCGCAATATCTGAAAGCAAGTCCAAACACAGAGCTGTCAGTCCCGTCAAATAGTCTTCTGGCACCCTGAAAAGTTTGTTTGTAGTGAATTTTAGAAATCTACAAAATGAATATGACACAACTTCTGGAAGTTTTCTTTTAATATTTTTAATAAACTCTCCGAGATGTGCTGAACATCATAGGTGCTGATGCGGACATATGAATGTGCAAACAAGTGGTTTTCTTGAACCTCTTTGGGGTCACTTGCCTGTGATGCTGGTTCCTACTGTGTAAATTCAAGCTCTGTTTAATTTCATAAACATCAGAACAAAGAATGGCTGCAGAGAGTTCTCATGGGAATGGCTTTCCATTTATGCTTCCATTTAGGCAACTGTGTGTTCATGGCTCCATTTGTTTACAGCCTTCATCACTTTTTTTTCAGGATTTTTAAATGTGCACATCTGCTGGAGCAGTCCACACTGAAGTTCCATGTTTTTCCCGAGTGCAATATATATTTATACAAAGATGAGAATATGCACATTTTTTGGCCAATCTCAGATTTTAAGCGCATCTTTTTAACCCGTGTTTTTCAACCAATGATGCTATTCAGCACACATTTTCCGCAAATGTCATCTGGACCCCTTCATTTCCCTCACTCTTGGATTTTAGGGTCTGTGTAAAAGGGACTTAACAGTTTGTGTTTTGCCCAAGGTCACCCGATGGATTTCCATGGCTGAATGGAGAATCAAACCCTGATCTCTGGAGTTAAAGTCCAGTACTCCCTATGCTATGCTGGCTGTCATCTATATCTGCTCAGTCATGAAAACCTACTGTGTAATCCTGAGCAAGTCACACACTCTCAACCCCAGAAAACCTGAACACTGTCATAGTTCAGAAATGACTGGCAGGTACACAACAAATCTATCTATCTACACACATAACATACACAGGTGGATGTACACACACATGTTTATGGACTTAACATTTGAACCATTCAATTATAGCTGGTCCTATGGAACTCAAAAAGAAGTACAGTACCATGATAGGCACTAGGGAGAAAGGATGAAACCAGACCAGCCCTTTCATAAACGGATGACTTTGAGCTGTATTGGAATACAATTTAAGTCAGTCAAAAACAGAAAAATAAATAAAAGGTAAAGTGATTCAAGGGCACCATGTTGAGAAAGGCTGATAGATATTAAGAGTCCACTCATATAGTCTTGGGGTGCATCTACACTGTACAATTAATGTAGTTTGATTGAACTGCTATGGTTCAATGCTGTGGAATCATGGCAATTGTAGCTGTAGCCTTTTCTGCCAAAGAGTGCTAGTGCCTCACCAAACTACACTGCCATTGCAGATGTAGTATTTTGATGGCATACTGTCTTGCATTTAAAGTGGTGTCAAACTGCATTAATTCTACAGTGTAGATTCAACCCTGGTATCTTACTGTAGTGTCTAATGCAGAGCCTTTTATAGCCAAAATAATCGGTCCAAGAAATGATTATCTTCAGACTCGGGGAAATACCAAGCTTTGCACACAACAATATATTTGGGGAACATAGTAAGAGAAAAAGTTACCTAAAGCATGCCAGTGAGACTTAGTGGATGTTTAGCCAGAGCTTGAAAAACTAACTTTTTTGAATTGTTATTTCCAGAATCCCTTATCAGCTTGCTGGGTGTGGTAGTCTGGGAACCATAATCCCAAAACCTCTGTATGGAAACTCTACATAGTATTGCAAGCTGGTAGATGGGAGGGAGGGAAGGGAATAGAGTATTTGAGAAGAGGGCATGACTTGGTAATTTGAAAATTGAAATGGGACAATGCTACATTGCAATGTTCTGTTCTGGGTCCCACTTGGAAAAATGTAATCGATAAATACTCAGTGGATTCCAGCAGCTAACAAATCATTGAAACCTGAGCAAATTTAATTGGGTCTGTACTAATATTCTATTGCACATTCCCAGCAGGAGAAAGGCCAAATCTTCAGCTGAATTTTTCCTTCGGGCAAAGTCCAGCAGTAACTTAGAAAGAAGAAAAACAATAAAAGGGAGGGAGGGAGGAAGAAAGCTACACCATATTACATTACTGGGTGTCTCAGTAGAGCCCAAGAACTAAGAGAACTGGTTGTATGAGACATCTGATCAGATTCCAAACAGTGTATAATTTTCCCACTTCCAGTTCCAGCAAGTCTTTCAAAATTAGTAAGAAATTAATTCCTGAACCACACAGTTTTGTTTATATGTTCTTTTCAATAATATTAGATTTGGCAAGGGTTCGCAGTGAGGGATGTCAACTCTGTTGGGTAATGGATGAGAACATAGGAAATGGTAATTATTACCACTGAAAAAGAAGAGGAGGAGGCGAAGTAGCAAATCAAAGTCATGGCAATATTATTTCAGAGTGATTCCTTTTTCTATCCCATGCGTAGATGTTCCTTCAAATCGCCTGTCAATTTATGGTGACTCAACAAGAATTAGTCAGAAGTGGTTTCGCCAGTAACTTCTGCTGAAATATAGCCTACAGCACCTAGTGTTAGTTGGGATTCTCTTCCAGCTAACGACTAACCAGGGCTGACACTGGGTAGCTGCCAAGATCAGATGGAAGCTGATGCCTTTAGGTATTCAGGTTGCATGACAAGTTGATGTTTTGTGTGTTCCTATTATTTCAGGAGAAAAACTGGGCCACTTCAGAAATGATGCATACAAATAATGTATACAAAGAGATATATGAGCTTATAAAGCAAGAGCCAGTCCTCAACCTGACTCTCTACCCATATTTTAGAGTAAAGCAATAAAAGCTCTTGAGGAAAGATAGGGGGAAATGGTACTTTCTTTCCCTATAACTCTCACAGGTCTCTGGGGATGGTGATGTACTTCAAGAGTTTTGCTGCATATCAAACTTCAGATTTCTGTTCTTTTTATTTGTTTTACATTTGTGCAATATTGTCAGAGAATCAACCAAAGTTTCTACTTCAAAGAAGACATGAATATTCAGTATGGAATAAAACAGACCTCAATTTTTACTTATTACAGCTGAATAAGTTGACTTACACAAAAGGGGCAGTTCCATTAATTGGACAACCCACCTATCGGCTAATGATCCAGCTCTGTACCAACCCAAATGCCAGAGGGACATGTGATGACAGAACTAGAAGCCATAGGAAGCCATGACATGGTTCTTGTCACTTGGGCATGAAGTCAGACAGATCCCCAATGTAGGTATCCCCACATTAAGGGTTTTTCTTTCTAAGTAACATGAATATTTGGCAGGCATTCATTTCCCAAATCTATCAATTCGTATGCCCAACCATTGCATAAAACATAACAGTTGTAACATATGTCAAGACAGTATGCCATCAAAGAAATGGTACCACATCTACCATGCCTAGAGGAAGGAAGGTGGGGAAGCTAGTTTCCAAAGGAATGAGGATCTTCGTGATCGAAGCTGGTTATATGCCAGTCAGGTGGACCTGACTGAAGCTTTTGAAAGTCAGGAACTAAGCTTCAGTCAGGTTCACTTGGAAGGCATATAATCAGCCCATGCCCCTTCATCAGCCAGACAATTTTTAATACAACTAACCAACCATTCCTATTATTCTCAGAAACTTGAAAAAACACAAGATCTTCTTAGAAGAAGAACTTAACTCATCACTGCTCCCATCCTTGGCTGTCTAGGTTCAGATACCTTTCTGTAGCAGTAATGTTAACAACAATAATAATATTACTGTTGTTAATTTTCAGTGGAGCTTTTGGTGGTGCTGTGGGTTAAACTGCTGAGCTGCTGAACTTGCTGATTGAAACGTTGGCAGTTTGAATCTGGGAGTGGGGTGAGCTCCCGCTGTTAGCCCCAGTTTCTGCTAATCTAGCAGTTCAAAAACATGCAAATGTGAGTAGATCAATAGGTACCGCTCCAGTGGGAAGGTAGTGGCGCTCCATGAAGTCCTGCCGGCCCCATGACCTTGGAGATGTCTACAGACAATACCAGCTCTTTGGCTTAGAAATGGAGATGAGCACCAACCCCAGAGTCAGACACGACTAGACTTAATGTCATGGAAAACCTTTACCTTTTATCTATTTTTCAATAGAAGAAAAAATGACTGAGGCTATCATTAGAGATATTATGAGAAGACATAACTCATTGAAATAGACAATACAACTTGAAAAAGTGAAAGGCACTAGGAAGGGAAGAACTGCAGGTGAATGGATTCAGTCAAGGAGGGCACAATCTTCAAACTGCAAGATCAGAGCAGGCCAATTGATGAGCAGGGCTCTTGGGGCCCTTCCAGACAGGCCCTATACCCCAAGATCTGATCCCAGGTTTTCTGTTTATCTCAGATTATCTGGCAGTCCGGACTCATATAATTCAGTTTAAAGCAGAAAATGTGGGATCAGATCTTGGGATATAGGGCTTGTCTGGAAGGGCCCTTAGAGGTCTCTCATTCATAGTGTCACCATCGCACAAAAGATGATAAATGTAGCTGTAGTAGTATCTCCCCATCCTTTCCCCAATACTGGGATTTAATTAAAATCTGATATAGTTAAAATATTACAATCCACATTAAACCTCAGACACTAATCAACATCAAAATCAAGCTAAATTATCAATGACACTTAAAAAGTATTTTAAACACATAATTAAAATGAAAACAACAACAACAAAGTACAGCATTCTTAAAAACAGTTTATTTTATAAACTCTCATTTTTGAAAACCTGTTGGAATAAAAAAGCCTTTGCCTATGATGGTCTTTTATTTATTTTTCCTGTCACTACTACCACAAGCAATAGGTCGAATGTGGAAAGGTTTCTTTTTTCTGGCAACAAACGCCCTAGCCACTTATCATTATGAGTATCATTTTAAACTTTGAAACAAAAAATATTTTGAAGCACTAGCAGTTTTTGAACCCCATGTTAGGCTAGCCTTTTTCATCATGATCCTAGGCTTTTGTGTCTCCGGAGCAACAGAGGGGGAGAGTTCACTTTGGTCACGATTGCTCTATAATGAAGTCCAGGGTCACAGTGGCAACTCCAAAAAGGGGGCCAGAAGCCACTGTCAAAGCAAAAGTGTGAATAGAAAGGGCATGGTAAAATACAAAAATCAGAAAAACCAAGCAAAAACTGGTCAAAGGCTTAGATTTCAATGATCTGAGCATTTATAAAGAGAAATTAGAGGGACTCAATGGAGCATAATTTGCCTATACATACAAGGAGAACTGGAGAAATGCCATCTATGTCAGATGAAAATGTAACTCATCTGTCTGTTGGCCTCAGCAGGGAAATCTACAAGAGCTACAAAGGACCAGTAGCATCACTAGGGTTGGTGCCATCCAAGGTATCACCCCCATAGACTTCCTTCTATACCAGTTAAGGTTACAGCATTGTAGATAAAATACCAGAAAAACTAACAAATCAGTGACTATAAAACGCCAGCAGCAGCAGCAAAAAACAAACAAACAACGGTGTGTGCTTATAGAAGTGTTTAGGCAAAAACATGATTCAAAATATCATTGTTATAATCAATAATGACAGCTGTGACCAGAGTGCATGTACATCAGAAGGTTATAAATTGCCTAGTCTTCTAGGCATATTGCGCCAGTACATATACACTTTTTCATATTAAAAAAAGTTTATGTGGTTATAATAACCGCAACAGGGATTTTTTTTTACTAAAAATTATGCTGAAATACTGCACAATAATTTTATAGGCAGTCATTTTGATGTCACTCCCTCTGATGGTGATGCGATTTGCAACCTCTGCACTGCCCTAGTGATGCCACAGGGAACACATATGACTGAAGCAGGCTTCCTTAGAAAGCCTAACCAGGAAGATGAGTTAAAGAGATTGAGAAATACACAGGGTAGAAGAGAGGAATCAGTTCAGCTTTGTGAGCAATCTTTCTGGGGTAACTGAGCTAGATGCTGCTGCAGGAAGCTTGACAGACAGCCCAGCCAACAAAAGAGGTTCTAGAGTCATTACTGAAACCAGAGGCAAGAAGCCTAAACAATAGCCACTGATAGGAGATGGCTCTGAGCAACTGAAAGCAGAATCCTTAAAGGAAGACTTATGATGGGTACTGTTTACTTTTTAAAAAGCTCCAAAACTGTGATGTAACCATGCTTCTGGAGAGATCCTGTGTAGACAGGACCTACTGTTGGAAACCTACAAAATAAACACCCTTGCTGAAAGCAACAATAGAAGTAAATCAAAGAACCTGTTGACAGACCATGGAATTCCAAGATCAAGGGTGGGTTCATAATCCTCCTTCAAAGGAGGACACCATATAACTGCTTTGACTTGTTTTAGAGAAGAAATCGGAGTATTATAATAATAATAATATGTCTAGATTAAGAAAGTAATTTTAAAAAGGTAAACGTTTCCTCTGACGTTAAGTCCAGTCATGTCTGACTCTGGGGGTTGGTGCTCATCTCCATTTCTAAGACAAAGAGCCGGCGTTGTCCATAGACACCTCCAAGGTCATGTAGCCAGCATGACGGCATGGAGCGCCATTACCTTCCCACCGGAGCAGTACCTATTGATCTACTCACATTGGCATGTTTTTGAACTGCTAGGTTGGCAGAAGCTAGAGCTAACAGTGGGCGCTCACTCCGCTCCTGGGATTTGAATCTGGGATTTTTCGGTCTGCAAGTTCAGCAGCTCAGTGCTTTAACACACTTTGCCACCGGGGCTCCAAGAAAGTAATAATGGTACTCTAATCAGCTTTTAGTCAGACCTCACGTGAAATACTGAGTCCACCTCTGGGCACCACAATACAAGAAGGAATCTGACAAGTTTGGAAATCTGGAAGCCAAGCCCTATGAGAAGAACTGGGTACGTTTAGCCTAGAAAAGAGATGAATAAGATATTAACCTTGTTTCACCAAAAATAAGACATACCCATAAAATAATCCGTAGCAGGATTTCTAAGCATTTGCACAATATAAGCCATACCCTGAAAATAAGACATAGTGATAGGCATGGCTATGCAGCATGCAAGGTCGGCTCCCCATGTCAGGTCCTGGTTGTTCTGTGCGTGCTGCAGCTGAGGCATAGAGGGAGACATAGAAAGTGAAAGTCTCCTCAGTGAAGTAAGGAGCAGGACACTCAGCTTTAGATATTGTGTGTCCTCAGGGGAAAGAAGTAAAGCTGTGGATGCCGTTTTACTCAGCACTGTGGGTCTCTCTCCCCCAGCACCAGCCAACAACAGTCTGTGGGTCTTTCTCAACCCCCGTAAACACCAGTAAAGCTACTGCTCCCAGGACTGACCAGTATCAGTCTGTGGGTCTCTCTCACCCCACACAAACACCACGGGATAGGGGAAAAGCTTCAGCAAGCAATCTGCTACTGAGCCCAGAGAGATCATTCCATAAATGCAGATTGTTGTACCATATTTAATAAAAATAGGACATCCCCTGAAAATAAGCCATAGTGTGTCTTCTTGAGGAAAATTAATATAAGACAGTGTCTTATTTTCGTGGAAACACGGTATGTTTACACATCTGAAAGGATGTCTTATGAAGGTGAAGCTGGCTTGTTTTCTGCTGCATCAGGAAGTAGGACATAGAGAAATGGATTCGAACTACAGGAAAAGAGAATCCACTTAAAACTTTGGAAGAATGTATTCACAGTAAGAGTTGTTTGACAGTGGAATAAGCAGTGACGGTTCAACCGAGAGGCAAACTAGTCATTTGCCTGTGGCGCCATCCTGTAGGGGGCGCCATCAAGGCAACTCCTGCCTCCGCTGCTGTGCCTCTGCTCTGCAGAGCCCAGTGCCTTCCTCCCCAGAAGGAAGACGTCGGGCCGTTTGCAGACGTGAAACAGCACTTCTCCAGTCTGCAAAGCACCCAGCAGCTCCCTCTGGAGAAGGAGGATGTTGGGCAGTTTGCAGACTGAGAAGCCCAGCACCTCCCCCCCCCCCCCCCCCTTGGCTGCAACTTGCCTTGCAGCAGCCAAACAGAAGGAATCAAGCTCCACGTGGAGCTGGCTTGGGTCCCTTTGATCCTTTTGCCTCCCCTGTAAAGCAAGCAGTGGGATTGGGGGGAAAGGAAGAAGGGAGAAGGGGGAAAGGAGCGAGGGAGTGTGGGGAGAAGCCAAGCCACTGTGACCCACTCACTGCCTTCCCATTTTAGTAAGTATTTTTCTATTTGTGAGTCCATTTAAGGGGCTTGTTTTGCTTGGGGCGGGGGGGCGGGGGGGGCCTTTGCTAATGGGGTTTATTGTTGTTGGAAGAGGGACCAGGCCTTGGGGCCTTGGATCCTTTTTCCTTTGGGCCCTCTCTCTGTTCTCTTTCCTCCCAACCATTCCTACTACCTGCTGCTCTTTCTCTTTTCCCTTTGCAACATAAATGAGGGGGATCCTTTTGTTTGCAATGTGTGTGTGTGTGTGTGTGTATACATACATACATATACACACATATATACATAATATTGGGATTTACTATGGGAAGAGAGATGGAGATTCCCCCATTTTTGAATGTAAACAATCCCAAAAAGACTCCAAAGGCTTTGCATTAGCTCCTGAAAGTATCTTAGATTGGAGAGGGGGAACCCCAAAGGACATCTAGTCCAACCCCATGAAGAAAACCACAAAATCCAGCCCTGGTTAAAGAGATTGAGATAGATAGATAGATAGATAGATAGATAGATAGATAGATAATAAACACACTACTGTGCATATTAATATACATATTAATGTAATAAACACAATACTGTGCATATTAATATATATATTAATGTAATAAACACTATAATGGGAGTTTATTACATATTGATATACCTATTAATGTAATAAACACAATACTCTGCATACTGACATACATATTAATGTAATAAACACTATAATGGGAGTTTATTACATATTGATATACCTGTTAATGTGATAAACACAATACTATGCATATTGACATACATATTAATGTAATAAACACAATAATGAGAGTGTATTCGTTATTTATTTATTTTATTTTATTTACTACATTTATATCCCGCCCTTCTCACCCCAAAGGGGACTCAGAGCGGTTTACGAATAATATTGTCATATTTACGTACAATGTATTATATTATCAGCATCGCACAATATTAGCAGAGCATAATGATACCGTAATAATAATACAGATTTTCAGAACATAACACAGTAATCATATTCTATATTATATTCTGATTCTGCCAACTTTGCAGTTCAAAGATGTGCAAAATGTGAGTAGATCAATAGGTACCGCTCCAGCCAACCAGGAAGCCGCCCTGAGTTCCCTTTGAGGTTGAGATAGGGCGGGGTAAAAATGCAATAAATATATATATTTTACCCTCAGAGGTTGTGAGATCTGTTGGAAACTAGGCAAGTGGCGTTTATGTATCTGTAGAATTTCAACAGAAAGGAAAAAACCATGAAAATGAACAAAATCTGAGTATTAAAAAAGCTAAAATTGGGACAGTAAAAAAAGAACAACACTCAGAAGACAAGAAACAATCAGGGCCAGTTAACCCTTCCAAACAAGGGATTCCCCCAGGCAGGAAGCAGCCAGTTCTTGAAGCTGAAAGGCTTTTCCATGCAAATCAAGGTGGCCAATTCAAATATCCACACCTGCCTCAAACAGAAAAGAGTTATTCCTCCCACCCTGAACATTCCACAGATATAGAAACCCCACTTGCCTATTTTCTAACAAACCTCACAACCTCTGAAGATGCTTGCCATAGATGTGGGTGAAACGTCAGGAGAGAATGCTTCTGGAACATGACCAGACAGCCTGGAAAACTCACAGCAACCCAATGATTCCGACCATTAAAATATTTCATAACACATATCCGTGGAATGTTCAGGGTGGGAGAAAGAACTCTTGTCTGTTTGTTGGAGGCCAGTGTGACTGTTGCCATTAATCACCTTGATTAGCATTGAAAAGCCTTGCAGCTTCAAAGCCTGGCTGTTTCCTGCTTGAGGGAATCCTTTGTTGGGAGGTGTTAATCAATCAGGAGAGAATACTTCTGGAACCTGTTGTCAAAAGCTTTCATGGCCAGAAACACTGGTTTGCTGTGGGTTTCCCAGTCTGTATTGCCATGTTTCAGAAGCAATCTCTCCTGATGTTTCGCCCACATCTATGGCAAGCATCCTCAGAGGTTGTGAGGTCTGTTCGAAACTAGGGAAGTGGGGCTTAATCATTTGTTGAAAGTCCAGGTTGGAAGAGAAAGAACTCTTGTCTGCTGGAGGCAAGTGTGAATGTTGCAATAGGCACCTTGATTAGCACTGAATAGCCTTGCAGCTTCAAAGCCTGGCTGCTTCCTATTTGAGGGAATCCTTTGTTGGGAGGTGTGAGCTGCCCCTGATTGATTCATGTCTGGAATTCCTCTGTTTTTGTGTGTGTTGTTCTTTATTTACTGTCCTGAGTTTTTAATTACTGGTAGCCAGATACTCTTCATTGTCATGGGTTCCTCCTTTCTGTTGGAATTGTTCACATGCTTGTGGATTTCAATGACTTCTCTGTTGTCTGACATGGTGGTTGTGAGAGTGGTCCAGCATTTCTATGTTCTCAAATAATATACTGTGTCCAGGTTTTACCCCTTAGCTTAAATGGCTAAGGGGGGAAAGCAAGGGGCTTTAGGCTGTTAGGAATTGTGGGAGTTGTAGTCCAAAACACCTGGGGGGCCAATGTTTGCCCATGCCTGGTAGGTAAGTGCACTTGCTGTTGCATCTTTGCTGGAAAATAATTCTGTGTACATTTAGAAAAGCATAAATACTACATATTTCAAGTAATGCATCATCATTTGATCATTTCATAGAATTCCAGCAGATTCTCAGAATGTGTAGGACGCATGGGGGTGGGAATTTATGAGTAGCTGTCACACAGCCATATAACCCAGAATATCAAGGCAGAATAACCCAAAATATCTGCTTTGAACTGGGTTATCTAAGTCCACACTGCCCTATATCCCAGTTCAATGTTTGGTGTTAAATTCGCAAATATAGTAATTCCTACATAACATTACCATGTATTGAACTGCTTTTTCTGTTAATTTGTTGTATAACATGATGTTTTGGTGCTTAATTTGTAAAATCATAACGTAATTTGATGTTTAATAGGCTTTTCCTTAATCCCTCCTTATTATCCAACATTTTTGCTTATCCAACGCTTTTGTTTTTCAGTGATTGGTTTGGGGGGGGGGGATGCCAAAATTCTGTTCGCCTGTACTTGAAAATTTCCTAGGGCCGGCTCTGGGAATAAGATGCCTCGCAATGTAGTAGAGTCACTTTCTTAGGAGGTTATTGAAGAGAGGCTGGATGGCCATATGCTAGAAATGCTTTTAATGAGTATTATTGCATTGCGAGAGATTAGATGGCCCTTGTGATCTCTTTGAGCACTGTGATTCTATATTTACTATCAAGTTAGTTTTGATGCACGGCAACACTGTGGCTGGATCAACATTGCCATATAATCCTGTTTCAGAATGCTGATAAACAGTATTGAACTGGCTTTTATGGCAGTGTAGACTCATATAATCCAGTTAAATGCAGGTAATCTGAATTCTGAAACTGGATTATATGGCAGTGTAGCTCCACTGTTACTTACATCTCTACTGAGATCATGTACATTCAGGGCTCCAACTTCCTTTATTGATTCTCATGGCAGTTCTACATAAACAATATAATCCAGTTTGGAGGTGGATTAAATCAAATTGGTTTTCAATGTGCATACAGATTGATATAAGATCACCATATTAACAAAACTACATTGTCTTGAAATGGATGTCTATAAAGTTCAGACACAGCTGATAGATTTCAATGCAGTTGTAGTAAGACAGCAACAGTGCAACTCCACCTTTTCATACCTACTGATATATCCGTGCATTAATAACTACTGGGTAGGTACTAAGCTGCATTATTTATTGAAAAGGTTTATAAGATGTATTTTAGGATAAGCCCTCTCGGGGTTGTATACAAGAAAACTGGAAGATCAATAATTAACAGCTCAAATCTAATAGCACAACATACACAATAGCCCCAGCAGAATTCTAAATCAATTACAGACCTAAATAAATAGGAGACTCCTTTGGGTCCACTTGAAAGGACCCGGGAAGAAATCTCTTGAAAGAGAACAGAGCTTGAAAAATTACCTTTTTTTACTACAACTTCCAGAATCTACTTATGAATTTTAGACATTTTGTGAATCTTTATGGCTTGGAGTACAAACTTTGCAATTAATTCAGTTACAGAAAAGCGTTGTTGTGTTACTTGAAGTCATTTCCAATTTAAGGCAACACTATCAACACAATCAGTGAGAGCGTGAAACTTGCCCAAGAAGAAAAGAGAGTCAGCGTGATATATACTTGACTCTCTGTATTTATGGATTCTGTATTCACTGATTCAACTATCCACAGCCTGAAAATAATTTTAAACCCTCGATTTTTACATAGTAAAGGTTTCCCCTGACGTTAAGTCCAGTCGTGTCTGACTCTGGGGGTTGGTGCTCATCTCCATTTCTAAGCCAAAGAGCCGGCGTTGTCCGTAGACACCTCCAAGGTTATGTGGCTGGCATGACTGCATGGAACGCCATTACCTTTCCGCCAGAGCGGTACCTATTGATCTACTCACAATGGCATGTTTTTGAACTGCTAGGTTGGCAGAAGCTGGAGCTAACAGCGGGCGCTCACTCCGCTCCCCGGATTTGAACCTGGGACCTTTCGGTCTGCAAGTTCAGCAGCTCAGCGCTTTAACACACTTCGCCACCGGAGGCTCCCAATTTTTACATAGAGAAGACCATTTTACTTTGCTGTTGTATATATAATAGGTTCTGTGGTTCCATACATTTTAGTCTTTTTACTCAGGTAAAAAAGAACAGCATTTGAAAGTTCATAAATATTCACATCCATGGGGACCTGGTGCCCATAGCCCCAATAAATGAGGAGAGCTTTTTTTTATGTGAAGAGCGACCTGAGAAACTGCAAGACTCTGGGGGTTGGTGCTCATCTCCATTTCTAAGCCAAAGAGCCGGCGTTGTCCGTAGACACCTCCAAGGTTATGTGGCTGGCATGACTGCATGGAACGCCATTACCTTTCCGCCAGAGCGGTACCTATTGATCTACTCACAATGGCATGTTTTTGAACTGCTAGGTTGGCAGAAGCTGGAGCTAACAGCGGGCGCTCACTCCGCTCCCCGGATTTGAACCTGGGACCTTTCGGTCTGCAAGTTCAGCAGCTCAGCGCTTTAACACACTTCGCCACCGGAGGCTCCCAATTTTTACATAGAGAAGACCATTTTACTTTGCTGTTGTATATATAATAGGTTCTGTGGTTCCATACATTTTAGTCTTTTTACTCAGGTAAAAAAGAACAGCATTTGAAAGTTCATAAATATTCACATCCATGGGGACCTGGTGCCCATAGCCCCAATAAATGAGGAGAGCTTTTTTTTATGTGAAGAGCGACCTGAGAAACTGCAAGTCGCTTCTGGTGTGAGAGAATTGGCCGTCTGTAAGGACGTTGCCCAAGGGATGCTCAGATGTTTGATGTTTTACCATTCTTGTGGGAGGCTTCTCTCATGTCCCTGCATGGGGAGCTGGAGCTAACAGAGGAAGCTCACCCACTCTCCCCAGATTTGAAATGCTGAATATGCTCTACTCACAACTCTCCCCACTAAAATGAGGAAAAGCACATTTCTGTTGACGTCCCGGTATTTATTTTTGGGGATGCCATCTCTACATATATATTAACATATGCACATGCTAGGCAAATCTGTATGTAGTCTTATCTGATAATCATTTTCTCTAGTGAGGCATTGGTAGTAACCTTACTATAACATCAGCCCACCCAAGTGAAGGAGACTACGCCTCAGGGCTAGATCGCAGAGTACTGTTTATTTTCCCACAGATTCGCAGTATGTTCTTCCTTACATTTTGAACCTTAAGGAAAAGTCTGACCTAAAGAATTAATCATCTATTTTCACAAGGTTGGACTGGATAGATTCTTGGTTTAGACAAGGTAATTTATAATAAAAGTGATATGCATGTATGTATCCATAGCAGTCAAAGCTCCTAGGGATATACTTATGTGCTGCAACTTAAAACACTGTTCGGAGAGTGGGGAAAAGGAATAGTCTGAATATCATTACAAAGAACAACACTAACTGAACTGAATGGGTGAAAGCCATTCTCCATTGGCCCGAAAAATACGGAAAGGGATCATCATTAAACTGTCTACAAGAGGACTCACCCGTTGCTCCCAGAACTCAACAAAAATAGTATAATCGTTTAGAAATAATAAAGCATTGCAAAAGGTGACAGAGATTCAGGAAGTTCAAGCAAAGTTCATTTTCCACATTCTTCAATAAAGCAGTGTTCTTTTTTTTTTTTTTTTAAACTAATTAACTGTAAAAGGTAATGCCATCATACTATCTGAATGGGGTCTTTATCGCAAACTAGAAGCCACCGCAGTGGTGCAATGGGTTAAACCCTTGTGCCAGCTGGACTGCTGACCTGAAGGTTGGGTTGCTGACCTGAAGGTTGCCAGTTTGAATCAGCAAGACGAAGGTGAGCACCGGTCTGTCAGCTCTAGTTTTCAGGGACATGAGAGAAGCCTTCCAGCAGGATGATAACACATCCGGGCTTCCCCTGGGCAATGTATCTGTAGACGGACAATTATCTCATACCAGAAGCGACTTACAGTATGTTCTCAATTCGCTTCTGATATGATAAAAATTTTTTTTGCAAACTAGCATTGAAGTAGGACCTCACCAAAACATCCCTACTGCATGTTTCTTTCCTTGTTATTGAATGGAAAAGTCATCAAAACCACTCAATAAGCTGCCAATTCCACCACATTACTGTAACCTACATAATGTAATACGGACATTCTGCTTCTGTGTTAGCATGCCAGCTCTGAAGTGAAATAGGATTGCCATCCTAACCTACCTTCCCACTTTCCCCCTTACTACTTCAGACTGTTTTTTTTTTACTTTAGAGCAATTCATTTTTTAAATAATCACCAAGTCATTTCTTTAAAAACAACAACAACAACAATTACAGAACAGTGGAAGCGTGGGAAGGCACGGTTATGAGTGTATAGCAGAAATACAGCTATGAGACCATGGATTGGCAAACTGGCACTATTGCATGAATGGAGAGAGGTGAGGTTATGAGGGTGTTCTTGCCACTATGTATCCATGGAATAGCAGCATCGTGCAATAAAGTCTTGAGTCTAATAAACAAAGCGAGGAATAGATACTATTATACATAGTATAATAGTATCTGTTTTTCACTGTAAAGTTTCATTGCTTTCAGCAGTTGCTGGCATCAAACAGAAAGAGCTTTTTGTCATCACGGCATCACAGAAGAAAGCAACATGTCATTATAGGTGACGTATCCTCTATGCATTCTGCTTTGAAGGTAAATGTTGATTAGAATAGCCCCTCAGGCCCCTTCTACACTGCCATATAATCCAGTTCAAAACAGATAATCTGGATTTTATATGGCAGTGTAGACGGGGCCTCAGTTAACCAGAACTCAAGCAACTGAAACTCTCAAACAACTAGCAAAAAATGAAGATATAATAGGGTTGTTGCATGTTTTCCTGGCTGTATGGCCATGTTCTAGAAGTATTCTCTCCTAACGTTTCGCCCACATCTATGGCAGGCTTGCCATAGATGTGGGCGAAACGTCAGGAGAGAATACTTCTAGAACATGGCCATACAGCCCGGAAAACATACAACAACCCTGTGATCCCGGCCATGAAAGCATTTGACAACATGAAGAAATAATACTTTAAAAATTAAAATATATGTACAGTATAATATAGTGAAACTGTGTTAAGTTTGGTTTTATTTGTCTTAATTTGTTTTTAATTACTGTATTTAAATATTAATATCAAGTCAAAACAACATGTGTGGTTAGACCTATTTTTAATAGTAACTCTCAAGCAACTAGAAAATACATTTATCCAGCATATACTAATCCCCATCAGTACCAGCTAACTGAGGACTCATCTACGCTGCCATATAATGAAGTTTCAGAATTCAGATTAACTTATTATATGGCAGTGTAGACTCATAAGCCAGTTCAATGCTGTTCAAGCTTCATTATATGGCAGTGTAGATGAAGCCTCAGAGTGTACTGTATATTTATTGCATTTGCTACTTATATTTCAAGATACCCAAATTGTTCTCTCTTTTCTCTCATTTTATTCCCATAATAACTCTGTGACCATCAAAGTTCTTTGATTATGAACAATTTACAAAGTAGATGCAAATATCCTTCCTCTGGTATTTGCCATCTCATTTTTCCCCCTGCTCATCCCCATATTTTGTTAACCAGCAACAACAAAGCATACAACGGCATTTTACTTAAAAGGAAGAAGGGAGTTCCTTAGAAGAAAATACAGTCTTCAACTGAAATCCTGTGTACTTTCAGTTGCAAAGACAAAAACATTATTGCCTCACCACAATATTGTTTCAACAACCACATCCTGATACAGCATGGCTTCAGATGAACTGCATCCAGAGTACTGAAGAAACTTGCTGATGTACTCACAGAATCTTGTAAAACTACAACTCCCATGACTCCATAGCACTGAATCATGGCAGTTAAAGTGATGTCAAATTACATTAACTCTACAATGTAACTGTAGATAAGCCCTCAATTGATGGCTGTTGTAAAGAGATTACTGGCAGAAGCTATGAATTGGAACTTGTCACAACAAATGTTACCCCAGCCGTACATTTCTGTGTCTGTATTTCTACCACCCAGATCTATATTGAGAACTTACTGTATGCAATTGTTGTATAAAGATTATTCAAACAGTCCATTTCTTTTTGGCCCTTCAAAGCCAATCTAGAAGCATTAACAATCATTGCTTAATATTTGAAAAACCTAAATCCAGAATGGGGTGTGTTTGTGTCCTCACTCTTCGAAAGAGCAAGTTATTGGTCTCCCAACATAGCTATGCTTATACAGGCCTCAGAGTTTAGAAGTCATAGTTATGTGAATTGTGTACTGTATTGTGAAGCAGAAGGGGCACACATACATACTGTGCAAACATCCCCGGCCCCTTCCACACAGCTGAATCTAATCCCACATTTTCTGCTTTGAACTGGAATATATGACAGTGTGGACTCAGATAACCCAGTTCAAAGCAGCTATTATGGGATTTTCCGCCTTGATATTCTGGCTGTGTAGAAGGGCCCCCAGAGATCTGCAAAGCAGAAAGGAAAGAACACTTTTCATCCATACAGGCAATCCCCAAGTTATGAACATTATTTAGGTTCTGTAGATTTGTTCTTAAGTTGAATTTGTTTGGAAGTTGGAACAGATGAAACTCCAGTCAAAAATATATCCTTTTTAAAAGCTTTGGATAGCACACTGCTGTGGGGTTTGTTGTACTGTCTGTGCCCGTTCAGAACATTTCCGGTCACTTTCTGTCCCTGTGGTAACTGGATTTGAAATAAAATTGGCTTGTTGTGGAAACAAGGATTGGGGATAAGGCTTCAGTGGAGACATCTTTTCCCCAGGAATGAATTTCCCTTCCAAGGGGTAGATTTCTTACTTCCTGTTGTCTCACCTGTTATGATTGAGCCTCATGGCTCTGCTTCTGGCAGACGTGGACGTAAGACTCCTCGAGAGTCAGATACTCTTGAGGAGCGAGAAAGAAAGAGGCTGCGAGATATCTTTGCAGAACCGTCTGACGAAGAGTCTTTTAAGGGGTTCACGGAGAGAATGGAGGAAGAGCTGGTTAGCTCGGAAGAGGATGAGATGGATTGGACTCGGGTAAGGGAGGAGTTGGGTGCCACTGGCAATAATGGGATGGAAGATGAATGGGGACCTTCAGGATTAGACCCATGGACAAGCTGGAGGGATGGGACGGGATCCACAGCTGGGGATGCTGTGGGGCGTAGTCAGAGGTGTTCCAGCTCTGATGAGGAAAGTGATGAGGAAACGCCCGGGTTAAGGAGGGCAGCTGATAGTGATGAGGATTTGTAACTGGCATAAAATGAGGCTTGGGAGCAATTGCAAATTGCGTTGGGCAAGGTAATCTGGACGAACGCTTGGGATCTGTGTGGGACGCTTTCCTGAAGACTGGTGTGTTTTCGTGTGCTGATACGTAAGTTGTTTTGGAATTTGGGTTCAGACGGCGGGAGGAATTGTGTGGGCTTTTGTTTGTGCAAAACCTCTGCTTAATCTCAATAGCTTTGACCTTCCGTCGTCTTCTTGACGGACGCCATCTGCTACTCTGGATTTACGGACTGAAAACTGACTACGGGCTCGCTTTCTCCTATTGGACTTGGAAAACTGCAAACGTCTGATTCTACCTCTCGACCTTCGGAACGAATTGGGACTACGCTACTGCTTCAATCCTTGGCTGTTGAGTTTGTATTGGAAATTTGCCTTGCTGTGTGAAGGAGTGACTCCTAGTTACTCAAAACATAGTGCTGGCAGCAGAGTGTTATCTGCTGCCAATTAGTTGCATTCTTTTGAACTCCTTGTTTCCCAGCTTCTGTTTGTTTTTTCCCCAGGCTGAAGCAAGCTGTTTTGATTTTACCCGGATTAAACTCCGGTTTAATCCGGTTTATCTTTTGAACGTTTTTTCTTGCCCCTTTTTGTTTTTAAAGGCTAAGTTGCCTTGCCCTTGTCTTTTACGGGCATTTTGAGTTCTGTAAATCCAATAAACTCTGTTATCTTTGATCTTGTGGCGTTCTGTCCTTGACATCACCACTATGAGTTGTTTGTAAGTCATATGTTTGTAACTTGGGTACTGCTTATATAACCCCTTACCACCACTTAATGCTATGAAATCCTAGGACTTCTAGTTTGGCACTCTTTGTCAGATAAAGTTGATAAACCTTGCAAAACTGCAGTTCCCAAGATTTCATGGACTGAGCCATGGCAGTTAAAATAGTGTCAAACTGAATTCATTCTGTTGTTGAAAGCTTTCATGGCCTGAATCACTGGGTTGCTGTGAGTTTTCTGGGCCATGCTCCAGAAACATTCTCTCCTGACATTTCACCCACATCTATGGCAGGCATCCTCAGAGGTTGTGAGGTCTGTTGGAGACTAGGCAAGTGGGGTTAATATATCTCTGGAATGTCCAGGGTGGGAGAAAGAACTCTTGTCTGTTGGAGTCAACTGCGAGTGTTGCAATTGGCCAGCTTGATTAGCATTTGATGGCTTTGCAGCTTCAAAGCCTAGCTGCTTCCCGCCTAAGGGACTCGGGATGGCCAACAAAACACAGCAAAGTGCCACATACAGACAATACATAAATCTGAAATGACAAAAACTACAGAATTACAACCACACACATACATAATTACAATGTAAGGCATTAAAATTCATAAAATGCAGTCATAGCTGCGGATAAAAAAGAATTGTTTCAATTGACATAGTCCAGTAATGAACAACACGCAGAAAACCGAGTAATTTCAGACATGAAACAATCAGGGCCAGCTAACAACTCCCAACAAAAGATTCCCTCAGGTAGGAAGCCTAGAATCGTAGAATTATAGAATTGTAGAGTTGGAAGAGACCTCATGGGCCATCCAGTCCAGCCCCCTGCAAAGAAGCAGGAAAATCTCATTCAAAGCACCCCTGACAGATAGCCATGCAGCCTCTGCTTAAAAGCTTCCAAAGAAGGAGCCTCCACCACTGTCCGGGGCAGAGAGTTCCACTGCCGAACAACCCTCACAGTGAGGAAGTTCTTCATGATGTTCGGGTGGAATCTCCTTTCCTGTAATTTGAAGCAGCCAGGCTTTGAAGCTGCAAGGCTATTCAATGCTGATCAAGCAGTCCAACTGTAACATTCACACTTGTCTCTAACAGACAGGAGTTCTTTCTCCCACCCTGGACATCATTCCACAGATATATCAACCCCACTTGCCTAGTTTCCAACAGATCTCACAACCTCTGAGGATGCCTGCCATAGTGCCTCATCACACTAGAGCATGAATCCACTTTAAATCCGGTTTCTGCCTCCTGCAGAATTATGGGGCTTGTAGTCTGGTGAGGCCCAGGACCTGTCTGGCTGAGCTGTTTCAAGCCCTCTCCTTAAAGTGGATCTAATGTGGATCCAAGGTCGAGTGTGATGAGGTCCATAGATGTGGACAAAACGTCAAGAGAGACTGCTTCTGGAACATGGCCATACAGCAACCCAGTGAATTGGGTTGTTGTATGTCTTTCGGGCTGTGTGGCCATGTTCCAGAAGTATTCTCTCCTGACGTTTCGCCCACATCTATGGCAGGCATCCTCAGAGGTTGTGAGGCATGGAGAAACTAGGCAAGAAAGGAAAAAAAATATATATCTGTGGAGAGTCCAGGGTGTGACAAGAGTCCTTTGTCAGTTGGAAGCCAGTGTTAATGTTTCAGTTAATCACCCTAATTAGGATTGGAAAGGTTTGTCTCTTGCCTGGGGGGCATCCTTTGTTCAGCGTCATTAGCCATCCTTGGGGCTCCTCTGCCCTCAGAGTGTTGCTTCCCATCTACTGTTTTGATTTTTGAGTTTTTTAAATACTGGTAGCCAGATTTTGTTCATTTTCATGGTTTCTTCCTTTCTGTTGAAGTTGTCCACATGCTTGTGGATTTCAATGGCTTCTCTGTGTAGTCTGACATGATAGTTGTTGGAGTGTCACACCCTTGTCACACCCTGGACTCTCCACAGATATATATATATATATATATATATATATATATATATATATATTCCTTGTCTAGTTTCTCCATGCCTCACAACCTCTGAGGATGCCTGCCATAGATGTGGGCGAACGTCAGGAGAGAATACTTCTGGAACATGGCCACACAGCCCGAAAGACATGCAACAACCCTGTGATCCCGGCCATGAAAGCCTTGGACAACCCAGTGAATTCATTCTACAGCACAGATGCACCTAGGAATAAGAGGAGGGGGTCTAGTTTGGGGCGAGTGGGTGGCCCCTTTTAAAGCCTGGAGGAGGCGTGGCAAGAGGGGGGGGGGAGAAACTGGCTCGGGGGCAAAACCTGGGAAGAAAGCGAGCGCCGGGAGTGCGCCTTGTTTCTTCTCTCTTCCCTTCTTTTCCTCCTCCTCCTTTTCCTCCCGCCGCGTGTCTGCCTCTTGACCCGAGCCAGGGAGGGAGGAAGGAGAGGCTGAAGTTTAGTTTTCTTTATTTTTTCCTTCGGGCCAGTGAGGAGAAACTCCAAGGGACAGCCCAGCCGGAAGAAAACTCCGCGATGCGCTCTCGGCGCCACCATGTAACCAGCTGACAACTTTCCTTGCTCGTTTGAGAGAGGCGGAAGCTGCGCCTTTACGCGCGACTCACACCGAAATCGGTTTGGGTTTTTTGGCGTCCTTCTTGGATTATCCCCTCCGAGCCCTGCTTCCTCCTGGGCCGCAATGGGGCTGCCCACGCTGGAGTTCAGCGATTCCTATCTGGATAGCCCCGACTTCAGGGAGAGGCTGAAATGTCACGAGGTGGAGCTGGAGAGGACCAACAAGTTCATTAAGGAGCTCATTAAGGACGGCAGCCTCCTCATCGGGGCGCTCCGGAGTGAGTAGGGGAGTCGGTCCGGATTGGGTTTGGGGAAGGAAGAAAAGGAAGGCAGGCTGCTCTTTTGTTTGAATGGATCCCATGGAAGGGCTCCCCTGCTGGAAGCAGACAAAGTTCTTCCTTCCCGAGCAAACATTCCTCTGCTTTGCCTTGTTCTGGGACGGGGAGCCAGGCACATGGGAAGCAGCAAAAAAAGTACTTGTATATGTGTGTAGTTGCATAGACATGGTAGTTAATTTGGTGTCCAGCTGGCAAAGCAGGGTTGCATACACACAATGGATTGAATGCACTTTCACAACACTTGATATCACTTAGACCAGGGGTCCCCAAACTTTTTAAAACAGGGGGCCAGTTCACGGTCCCTCAGACCCTTGGAGGGCCAGACTATAGTTTTAAAAAACTATGAACAAATTCATATGCACACTGCACAGCTCTTATTTTGAAGTAAAAAAACAAAACGGGAACAAATACAGCCGCAATGTTAATAATCATAATCGTCATCATAATAAAAATAATAAAGAGGGTTGGAAGAAACCCCTTGGGCCATGTTATCCAACCCCCTTCTGCCTATGTGCACCAAAAGCACAAGTAAAGCGGCAGCCCTGTTATTAGCCTCAGCGTTAATAATAATACAGTAGAGTCTCGCATATCCAACGTTCTGGGTTATCCAACGCATTTTTGTAGTCAATGTTTTCAATACATCGTGATATTTTGGTGCTAAATTTGTAAATACAGTAATTACTACATAGCATTACTGCACATTGAACTATTTTTTCTGTCAAATTTGTTGTGTAACATGATGTTTAATAGGCTTTTCCTTAATCCCTCCTTATTCGCCAACATATTCGCTTATCCAATGTTCTGCCGGCCCGTTTATGTTGGATAAGTGAGACTCTACTGTAATAACAACAACAACAACAACACATCACACAGTCCTAAATGCTTGAGAAGTGTTTTACTTGTGATTTTGTGATACGAAAACCAGCATATATATCTCGTTTGCTGTGTCATACTGTGTCTTTGTGTTAATAATAATAATAATAATAGTAATAATAATAATAATAATAATAATAATAATAATAAAGAGGGTTGGAAGAGACCCCTTGGGCCATTTAGTCCAACCTCCTTCTGCCTTTGTGCACCAAAAGCACTAGCAAAAGACCCCTTAATAATTAATTCTTAATTAAATAATAATTAAAATACCATTATAAACAAGCAAAGCTTTGGAAGGCGCACACCAGGTGAGGGAGGATAAATGGCTTCCATGGGCCGCATGTGGCCCCCAGGCCTTAGTTTGGGGACCCCTGACTTAGACTACTATTACTCCCATTAACCTCCCCCCACCCCAAAACATGCCATTGGGTTGTTGTGAGTTTTTTGGGCTGTATGGCCATGTTCCCGAACTGTTGTCAAAGGCTTTCATGGCCAGAATCACTGGGTTGTTGTGCATTTTCCGGGCTGTATAGCCATGTTCCAGAAGCATTCATTAAGGCAGGAATGAAGCTTGCAAGGCCATTAATGCTAATCAAAGTGATTTATTACAACATTCACACTGGCCTCCAACAGACAACGCACACGGGGCACTTCCCTAAACCAGCTTGCTGGGAGGGATAATAGGGCCTCCCTATTATCCGTCAGTTCCATTTATTCGATATTCGGCCTGCCCATTTATGTCGAATAACTGGAACTCTACTGTGTGTGTGTGTGTGTGTGTGTGTGTGTGTGTGTACAGTATGTGTGTGTGGAAAGTCCAGGTTGGGAGAAAGAACTCTTCTCTGTTTGAGACAAGTGTGAATGTTGCAGTTGGCCACCTTGATTAGCATTTAATGGCCTTGCTGAGTCAAAGCCTGGCTGCTTCCTGCATGAGGGGATCCTTTGTTGGGAAGTGTTAGCTGACCCTGATTGTTTCTTGTAAAGACAAAGATCCACCCAAAGGAAAAAGTGTTCTTACCATGTATCAAGGGAACTACTGACTGCATAGGGAAGCTGATGAAGAAACTATCTACAGACCCACTAAGAAAATCCAACAAATGTTACGTTCAGCAAAGGACGTTCAGCAAAGGGAACCTCTCACCTCTGCAGGAGTCTACCATATATCATGCAGCCGTGGACAAGGCTACATAGGGACCACCACATGCAGCGCTGCTCAAATACGAATCAAATTGCAATTGGCCAGCTTGATTAGCATTTAATGGCCTTGTAGATTCAAAGTCTGGCTGCTTCTTGCCTGAGGGAATCTTTAAGGGAAGACAAGCCATCTAAGACCCCAACTCGGATCTAGAAATTGTCTCTCTCCCAGCAGACAAGTGGAATGGCAAAGCAATCATGGAAACAGAACAACACAAAGATCAGACAACCTCAGGAGAGAATGGTTCTGGAACATAGCCATACAGCCCAGAAAACTCACAGCAGTGCAGGGATTCCAGCCATGAAAGCCTTCAACAACACATTAAACATCCAATTCCTTTTCCTAGGACAGGAATTTAGACACATGCTCTCGGTACGCAGCATAAAGATAATTTGTGTGTATGGGTGCATGCACACACTTTAGAATGAACTGCCGTCTGACACCACTTGAACTGCCAAGGCTCAAGTCTGTGGAATCCTAGGGTTTGCAGTTGGGATTTCAGACACATGTTTTGGCTAGACAGCATAAAGAAGATTGGTTTGTGTGTCTTTACACTGTAGAATTGATGCACTTTATTTATTTATTTCCAACATTTATATCCCGCCCTTCTCACCCGAAGGGACTCAGGGCGGTGTACACAATTGGCAACAATTTGATACCGACACATAATTAAAACATAACAATGAATAAAATTCTTTACAAACAAATAATACAGTATAAAATATAAAACATATGATTGAAATCTGTTCATCACTTTCACATCCCTTGAACTGCCCTGGCTCAGTGCTGTGGAATTCTGGGATTTGTAGCTTGGAACTTAGGCAATATGCTCCTAATAAATAGTATTTGTATTTGTGTGGCTGCATTCTACCCTGTGGAATGAATACAGAACACAGAAATGCTGGACCATTCTAACAACTACCATGTCAGACTGCACATGGTAACCCACAAGCATGTGGGCAATTTCAACAGAAAGGAGGAAACCATGAAAATGAACAAAATCTGGCTACCAGTATTTAAAAGAAAAACTCTAGAATCAGGACAGTAAATAAAGAACATCACTTAGAAAACAGAGGAATTCCAGACATGAATCAATCAGGGCCAGCTAACACCTCTGAACAAAGGATTCCTCCAGACAGGAAGCAACCAGACCTTGAACCTGATAGGCTATTCAGTGCTAATCAAGCTGACCAATTGCAGCATTCACACCTGCCTCCAACACACAAGAGTTCTTTCTCTAAAGTGAACATTCCACAGATATATAAACTCCAATTGACTAGTTTCCAACAGACCTCACAACCTCAGAGGATTCATGCCATAGATGCAGGAGAAATGTCAGGAAGAATGTTCCTGCAACATGGCCATACAGCCTGTAAAACTCACAGCAACCCACTTTCATATGCTTTTAACAATACATCACTTATACTACCAGTGCACACATTAATTTTCAGTATGGGATGAAGGAATGCTGGAGAATGAATGCAGCTTGACACCACTATAAGTGCCTCATCACACTAGAGCGTGAATCCACTTTAAATCCGGTTTCTGCCTCCTGCAGAATTCTGGGGTTTGTAGTTTGATAAGGCCCAGGACTGTCTGGCTGAGCTGTTTAAAGCCCCCTCCCTAAAGTGGATTTAAAGTGGATCCAAGCTCTGTGTGCTTTGAATGTGATTTTCCTGCTTCTCGGCAGGGGGTTGGACTGGATGGCCCGTGAGGTCTCTTCCAACTCTATGATTCTAGTGCAATGAGCTCCTAACTGCCATGGCCCAATGCTAAGGAATCCTGGGATGTGTAGTTTGGTGATGTAACCTGCATTCTTTGGAACAGAAGGTTAAGCATCTTCTGAAACTACAACTTGCATGATTCCAGAACATTGAGCCATGCTAGTTAAAGTGGTGTCAAACTTCATTCATTGTACTGGGTGGATGCACCCTTATTTGGTTTCCTCAGGTGCCAGTTTATGGAATTCTTATACTACCAACTTTGTTCTCTCAGTCTCTTAAAGTGCTAAAGATCTCTTTACATACTGATATTCCAGACTAATATGGCTATGTCTTTGAATTCTTATTGCTATTATTATTATGATTATTACCCTGCCTTTTTTTCAGGACAGAGAAACTGATAGATAAGTCCCTTTGTGGTTTATATTCCTTTCCTTCATTACATACATGGTGCTCAGTGGTATGGCATATCAAAAGACAGGGGCCTCCCCCCCCAAAATAGGAGCTTATTGTCACAAATGATAACATTATAATTGGGTACCATATTTGATTGGGCCAGAAGAAGAGTGTGATCTGTGGTTTATAGGTCATGCTTCTTGGGATACCTAGGTTTGGCTTGCAGACCTAGGTCGTTTCTCAAAGCAAGAGAATTAATGCTGAATTACAGCTATGGCAAGGCTAAAATGGGACCTTTGCCCCTCCAAGTAAGACTTCTGGCCCCCAATGAAATTGTCCTTTTCTTCCCTATTTTCTAACATTGTAGATGGTGAGGGCCTGAAAATCTAGATCTTTTTTACTTAATGTTCACCTTCCCTTGTTAATTTTGCCTGCCTTTTTTCTTTGCTAACTAAACTCAATTTCTGTATGCTCAAATGTGATGCTAGAAATTTGGGAAATAAAGGAATTTTTAATTGGGTTCAGAACCTTTCGTTGAGAAGGCAAGGTACTAATTTTGCCAGAAAATCAGCTGCAGAATACAGGCTTCCAAAACATAGAAGTGTATCCTGTTGAGTTCACGTGCGACCAGGCACTTCTAGGTGTTACATGAAGGATTTTAAGTGTCCATAATGTAAATATGTAACAAACTCATGTCGGTTTAGGCATGTGGCCAACAGCTAAATCTGTTTGCAAGAAAGACTCTACTATGTTCATAGGTTAGAGCACACATATTTGATGAGGCTATAGACATACCATATATACTCATCTATAAGTCTACCTCTTGTATAAGTCAAGTGCAGGTTTCTGAGGCCAAAGCTATGGATTTTTATATGAAACATGGATAAGTTGTGGCTTATTCTGTAGACCAGTGGTTCTCTACCTGTGGATTTCTAGCTGTTTTGGCCTTCAACTCCCAGAAATCCTAACAGCTAGTAAACTGGCTGGGATTTCTGGGAGTTGTAGGCCAAAACACTTGGGGACCCACAGGTTGAGAACCACTGGTGTAGACAGTGGAAAGCATCAATGACAACTTGGGAACAGCCACTTTGGCCACCAGTGCCATTTTCCCAACCAGGCATTCAAAAAGTTCAGAAGCAGCATCATGGGCAGAGAGCGTTGCTTCTTTTAGTACTTCTGGGAAGAATTAACCACTTCCCTTTTGTTATTATACTAGGAGAAGGAGGTGGTTTCTTTTTTGATCTTGACTCTTAAGATAGTCACATTTACTCTTGGATCACTTGACCTTGGTTATTTATATTGAGTTTTTGACTAAACTTTCTACTTATACATGAGTAAATAAGGTACTTAAGAAGAAGTTGAGTTACCCTCTATAAGCCTGTTCATTTCTGGAATCTTGTAGCTATCGTTTTATGTTATGGTCTTAACTTGCCATGTCTACCATATCACCCGGGACTTTGATTTTACAAAAACTGTCCAGACCCTCTTAGAAAACCGCAGCTTCTATGTGGAGTTTCAGGGCCAGAAAAGCAGATGGAGGAGGCAAAAGAATGGTTTGCCCCAAGGCAGCGTTCTTGCACCAACCTTATTTAATATCTTCACGAACGATCAGCCACAACCACCACTCACAAAGAGCTTTATATATGCTGATGACCTTGGCCTTACAACACAAGCGAAAGATTTTGAAACAGTTGAAAAGCAACTCACCAATGCCTTGAAAGATCTCTCCAGTTACTACAAAGAGAACCACTTGAAGCCTAACCCTGCCAAGACACAAGTGTGTGCTTTCCACCTACGTAACCGGGAAGCCAACAGGAAACTGAAAGTTACTTGGGAAGGCCAAGAGCTCGAACACTGTTTCCATCCTAAATACCTTGGTGTCACCTTAGACCGAACACTAACATATAGGAAACACTGCATGAACACCAAGCACAAAGTAGCTGCACGCAATAACATCCTGCGGAAACTGACTGGCAGCGCATGGGGAGCAGACCCGCAAGTAGTAAGAACATCAGCCCTGGCCTTGTCTTTCTCAACTGCAGAGTATGCCTGTCCTGTTTGGCACAAGTCTGCCCATGCAAAGCAGGTGGACATAGCACTGAATGAAACATGCAGAATCATCACGGGATGCCTTAAACCTACACCTGTTGATAAACTCTACAAGTTAGCTGGCATTGCCCCTCCTGACGTGCAACGGGAAGTTGCTGCTAACGGTGAGAGAAAAAAGGTTGAACATTGTGAAAGCCACCCACTGCATGGCTATCAGCCTCCTCCCACCAGACTCAAATCAAGGAAGGGCTTCATGAGAACCACCACTCCTCTTGATGTTCCTCCAGCAGCAGCAAGGGTGTCTCTCTGGGCAGCTAAACCTGGCAATTCTAACTGGATGGCCCCCCAAGAGGGTCTTTCTCCAGGGGCAAACCAAGAATGGGCAACTTGGAAGTCCCTGAACAGACTCAGAAGCGGAGTGGGCAGATGAAAAGACAACTTGGCAAGGTGGCACTACCTGGAGGAATCCTCCACCTTGTGTGACTGTGGAGCAGAACAAACAACTCAGCATATGTATGCTTGCCCACAATGCCCTGCCTCATGTACGGAGGAGGAGTTGTTTAAAGCTACAGACAATGCAGTTGCTTTGTGGGCGAAACGTCAGGAGAGAATGCTTCTGGAACATGGCCACACAGCCCGAAAGACATACAACAACCCAATGCAGTTGCTGTTGCCCGTTTTTGGTCCAAAACTATTTAGTTGCTTGTGATTTCTTTCTTTTTTTTAATTTCCATTATTTGAAATGTATTTGTTTTACAATGCTTTTGACACGAAATAAATAAAACTTGGCATGTGGAAAACACGTGGGCTGTTGAGTTTTTTTTCCTGATGATGACTATCATAGGAAGCTATTGAAGCACAGATGTTTGTGCTGTTGTGTGGTATAGTCGTTTTCAACTGGCAGGAACAGTTACTCATTGACCTACAACCTGGAGAAGCTCTAGACGATTTGTGTCTGCAAAACATGTAAACTTGCCATGGACTTACAGGCCCGCACCAAAGCAGATATAATTTAATATATTTTATTTAAAGTCAGTGTTTTCAGTGATTTGAGATTAGCATTTATGAATTTTTTGACTGGGGAAGACGGTTCTAAGTTCTCATGTTGTGGTGGTTCAGAGGTCATTTTGGCCAGAAAGCAAGGCTCAAGTTAGAGCCATTGTCTGGTTTGCCACCATTATATAGGATGCAGACAGCAAAATGGTATAATACTTACGTTTTTAGAGTTCATATTAAGATTTAACAATTGTGTTTGGCAGTGGAATACCAGTGAACTGATAGAAAGCAGACCCAGAAGACTTAGCTAGCTTACTACGTGTAAATGTGATACTGTGGCTGAAATCCTGTTTGTGCCATATATCTGTATAAATTCCCTCACACATGTGGTTAGCCTTTCTTGGCTGTTGTGCAGTAAACGTATTCAGTTCATGGTGGCAAAACCAGATATAATACCACAACTGTGGCTGTTTCAGATGAACCTAAACTTTATTGTTAATGCCACCTAGAATTGATTTCGATGGATTTACTTACTGGCCATTCCACGGTTATGTTAATAGGTCTACTCTTTGTTGTTCTTTCATTTCTGGCTTATGGCAACCCTATCATAGGGTTGTATCAGCAAGATCTGTTTAGAGGGTGTTGCCTTTACCTTTCTCCGAGGTTACCCAAAGTCACTCAGTGGGTATCAATAGCTGAGTGGGGATTTGAAACTTGAAATGGTGTCAAACTGCATTAATTCTACAGTTTTAATTCCCAATGTTGGCTCTAATGGGTACAAAGTTTTTCTGTTATCTGTCTGTCTTCGGGGACATACCAGCTTCAAGCGGATAAAAATCTAATTCTGGTGCTTTTTCTCTTTCTCTTCTTCAGAAGAGACATTTTCCTGAGAACAAATGTAAAGAAGGTAAAGGTGAATTTCCCCATTTATGGCTTCTGCCATGAGTAATTTTCATTTGGCATATGTTTTGTATCAGAAACTAGAACTGATGTGGTCTATCCAATGCAATTTTTTGAATCAGCACCCCAGGTAACCAAACCAAATCTAAAGTTGACCAAAATCTGACTCGTAACCTTTTTGGAACTAATGTTGGAAAGTGGTCCCTGGTCAAAGTGGGCTCTGATCAAGTAGGCCCTGGTCAAAGAAAGGTTGGAATCCACTGCTGTATTGCCTTCAACTTTACTGAGCACTATTGTCTTTTCTAGTAAGCCATGCCTTGTCACCTTCAATTTAGTCATCATGGCATTTTGGATAGTTTAGGCTTATTTGCTTTAGGATCCATTTCTTTGTCTTTTAGCAATCCTCAGCATGAGCCGAACTCTTCTCTACCACCATGATGTGACTCTCTTCCTATTCTCTTCGTTTCCTATCCAATTTGCACAACCATATGCAAGTGACTATTCAGTATAATTTATGGAACAAATTGGGTTTGAACCAGAGCCTCCCTGTTTCCCAGTGTTTTAAACATGTTTTGGAATTTTGGAAATCCCATGGGATAATGCTGCTCCCCCTTCCTTCCTTTCCCATAATAACTCCCATCGCCTCCAATCTCTTTTCAGTGCTGCGTTTGGTGTAGCTGACTTCTGCTCTAAATAAAGTGGAGGATTCCACTTTATTTAAACTTTAGTTCATATCTGGACATTACGCACTTGTTACTGTTAAAAATACCCTGAAATGTAAGCTCAAAAGAAGTGCATTTTTCTCACGGTTCTTTGGAATTTGTTTACTTGGACAGCTGTTTGCATAAGGGAAGTTTCACTGGGTTTCTTTTGTTTCTCATCCAGGCCCGAGAAATTCCATCAAATTAAGTGGAAACCACCTTGTAGAGACAAACTTTTTGGCCACATTCTCAGATTCTGGGCTGTGGGCAGAATCCTTTCAAGTGCGGGTTGCATGGGGCATATTATTAGTACGCTACCCAACTGTACTTTAAAGGGAATTAAAAGCAGCTTTTTGTTCTACACAAGGGGCTCTTGTGCAAAAGGCAGGAATGCAATCTTGAAATTCCTTAAAGCCAATTTGCAATCTGAGGTCCAGTTCAAACACTCCCTGGACTGATGAGAGGCATGCTCCCTTCCTTTCCCCCTCCAGCAAAGATAATGTGATGTGAATGTGAGTTTCTCCTTGCACAGTTATTTTCCTTCCAGCTTTTTTTAGAGCAAACGTGCTATTTGTTTAATGGAAACATTCTGAAACATCAAGGCTATAGGTCATGCTTCCTCAGCCCAGTACTGTTATGATAATTTGTGCAAGTCTCATCACATGGCCAATGGGACTTGTAGTCCAAAACATCTGGAGAGTTCCAGATTGGTGAAGGCTTCTACAGTGTATCAATTTTTGTTAAAATGTCTTGTTCATCTTAATCTGTACAACTGGGCAAATGGTCTCTAGATCAGAGTTTATCTGAGAATATGATCATAGAATCATAGAATCATAGAATAGTAGAGTTGGAAGAGACCACATGGGCCATCCAGTCCAACCCCCTGCTAAGAAGCAGGAAATCGCATTCAAAGCACCCCCGACAGATGGCCATCCATCCTCTGCTTAAAAGCCTCCAAAGAAGGAGCCTCCACCACGGCCCCGGGGAGAGAGTTCCACTGTCGAACAGCTCTCACAGTGAGGAAGTTCTTCCTGATGTTCAGGTGGAATCTCCTTTCCTGTAGTTTGAAGCCATTGTTCCGTGTCCTAGTCTGCAGGGCAGCAGAAAACAATCTTGCTCCCTCCTCCCTATGACTTCCCTTCACGTATTTGTACATGGCTATCATGTCTCCTCTCAGCCTTCTCTTCTGCAGGCTAAACATGCCCAGCTCTTTAAGCCGCTCCTCATAGGGCTTGTTCTCCAGACCCTTGATCATTTTAGTCGCCCTCCTCTGGACGCTTTCCAGCTTGTCAACATCTCCCTTCAACTGGGATGCCCAAAATTGGACACAGTATTCCAGGTGTGGTCTGACCAAGGCAGAATAGAGGGGGAGCATAACTTCCCTGGATCTAGACACTATTCCCCTATTGATGCAGGCCAGAATCCCATTGGCTTTTTTAGCAGACGCATCACATTGTTGGCTCATGTTTAACTTGTTGTCCACGAGGACTCCAAGGCCTTTTTCGCACACACTGCTGTCAAGCCAGGCGTCCCCCATTCTGTATCTTTGATTTCCATTTTTTCTGCCGAAGTGAAGTATCTTGCATTTGTCCCTGTTGAACTTCATTTTGTTAGTTTTGGCCCATCTCTCTAGTCTGTCAAGATCGTTTTGAATTCTGCTCCTGTCTTCTGGAGTGTTAGCTATCCCTCCCAGTTTGGTGTCGTCTGCAAACTTGATGATCGTGCCTTCTAACCCTTCGTCTAAGTCGTTAATAAAGATGTTGAACAGAACTGGGCCCAGGACAGAGCCCTGCGGCACTCCACTTGTCACTTCTTTCCATGATGAAGACGACGCATTGGTGAGCACCCTTTGGGTTCGTTCGCTTAGCCAATTACAGATCCACCTAACCGTAGTTTTGTCTAGCCCACATTTTACTAGTTTGTTTGCCAGAAGGTCGTGGGGGACTTTGTCGAAGGCCTTACTGAAATCCAGGTACGCTACATCCACAGCATTCCCTGTATCGACCCAACTCGTAACTCTATCGAAAAAAGAGATCAGATTAGTCTGGCATGACTTGTTTTTGGTAAATCCGTGTTGACTATTAGCAATGACCGCATTTGTTTCTAAGTGTTCGCAGACCCCTTCCTTAATGATCTTTTCCAGAATTTTGCCTGGTATTGGTGTGAGGCTGACCGGACGGTAATTGTTTGGGTCGTTCTTTTTTCCCTTCTTGAAGATAGGGACCACATTCGCCCTCCTCCAATCTGCTGGGACTTCTCCCGTTCTCCAAGAACTCTCGAAGATAATTGCCAGTGGTTCTGAAATAACTTCCGCTAGTTCCTTCAGTACTCTTGGATGTAGCTGATCTGGCCCTGGGGACTTGAATTCGTTTAGAGTGGCCAGGTGTTCCTGGACAACTTGTTTCCCTATTTGGGGTTGGATTTCCCCCAATCCTTCGTCCATTCCATGTTGCTGAGGTTGAAGATGGCTTTCTTTTTGTGAGAAGACCGAGGCAAAGAAGGCATTAAGTAGTTCTGCCTTTTCCCTGTCCCCTGTCGCCATCACCCCATCTTCTCCTTGCAATGGCCCTATCGCCTCCTTTTTCTTCCTTTTTCTACCAACGTAAGCAAAAAAGCCTTTTTTGTTGTTTTTTATGTCCCTGGCAAGCCTGAGCTCATTTTGCGCTTTAGCCTTGCGAACCTTTTCCCTACAGGTGTTGGCTATACGTTTGAATTCTTCTTTGGTGATTTCTCCCCTTTTCCACTTCTTGTGCATGTCACTTTTGAGCTTTAGCTCAGTTAGAAGTTCTTTGGACATCCATTCTGGCTTCTTTGCACTTGTCTTATTTTTCTTCTTTGTTGGCACTGTTTGCATTTGCGCCTTGAGTATTTCACTTTTGAAAAACTCCCATCCATCCTTAACTCCCTTGTTTTTTTATATCGGCGTCCATGGAATGCCGCTCAGTAATTCCTTCATTTTTTGGAAGTCAGCTCTCTTAAAGTCCAGAATGCGTGTTTGACTTGTCTTAGTTTCAGCATTCCTTTGTATTGCAAACTGCAGGAGCACATGGTCACTTGCCCCTTGTGATGTCTCATGGGCCTTGTAGTCCCGTTCCTAGTACTATTGTGGCAGATGAGGAGGAAAACATGGGATTTCCACCGGTTCAGCCAGAATCGGAGCCTCTGCACCTGGAGGATGTTTGCCCTCAAGAAGTCAGCCAAACAAGCCTTGGGCAGAATTCTCCCCCGTTTTCTCGTCGGGACAATTATAATAGAGATAGAGGAACTAGGGAGGCGAATCGCCGGAGCGCCAGAATCGCAGCCAAACAATTAGCTGATTAGGTCTGCTTCCCTTGGGAAATTCTAAGGAGTCATGCATCTGGACACAGTTTGGGTTTCACTTCTTGTTCTCCAGGGAAAGTGTTCCTTGGCAGGAAAACAAGATCCTATATAGGTGTTTTGCCGCAAGGGGAACCTTGCGGAGTCAATTCGTCAGCTCGAGGAGTGAGATCGTGTGTGGACTCCAGTTCCTTGTTTCCCGGATCAAGTTCAAGTCTGCCTTGTTTCGCGTTTGCCACGGACCTTGTTTTTGCTCTTGTTGCCTTGTTTCAAGTCTTGTTCTAGCCAAGTATCAAGTTTGCCTTCCAGCCTAGTTGCCAAGTTTCGATGGACTAAAGGACCTTGTCTTCTCCCGTTTCGGTTATTGGATTATAACTTTGGACGCTAATATCACATATTGGACATTATTTTCCTGGACTATATTTGACCTTTCCTGAAAGGTCTACTTCTGAACTATATTCTTCACCTGTTTTTATTGACTTTATATATTCCTTTAATAAAGATATTAGATAGAATCTGGCCTCTGCGCATGGTTATTGGTGCTCTGTAGCCTGGGTCCTGACACCCCTAAGGATCCAACCACTTCAACTGTATTGATCAGGTCTTCCACATTTGTTAAGATTAGATCAAGAGTTGCTGATCCCCTTGTTGCCTCTTCTACCTTCTGGACCATAAAATTATCTGCAAGGCAAGTGAGGAATTTGTTGGACTTTGTACTCTTGGCTGAGTTTGTTTTCCAGCAGATATCGGGATAATTGAAATCGCCCATGACTACTATATCTCTTCTTTGTGCCTGTTTGGTCAGCTGTTGACAGAAGGCTTCATCAAGTCCTTCATCCTGACTCGGAGGTCTGTAGTAGACACCCACGACAAGATCTTTTTGAGTCCCGGTTCCCTTGATTCTTATGTTGTTTTAAAGCAAATAATTAAACACAAGACATTTAAAAGTAAATAATTAAATGTCTTGGGGGAGGTATGGTTCAGAATCCAGGTGACAGCGGGACATATTTTTTGTGAAATGAGACAGTTCCTTGTATTTTTCCTGACTTCAGTAACAAGCTTCAAGCAAAAAGCCTTTTCCAAAGCTAAAACACAATCTGGGTAAACTGTTCCTAATTGCTGGCTCTCTTTTCCTTTGGCAAATATTTGATTGAATGCTTGTTATGCTATTTAGATGTAGTAATTTAAGGAAGACCTGCTATTCTGGTGCTTGAAAAATATTCGGGTATTTGAGGTCAGATGTGCGTTTACTCAAAAACTAACATTAAAATAGTTGCAATGAAACGTCACATTTTATTAATCTCTTTATATGACTGACATCAGAAAGCTGTAAAGAAATTGTTTCCAATCTTCTCAGACTCTACATTAGTCCAAGCATGCATTTAGGGTGTTGATGTTGTTTTTATCATGGATAGCCCTTGTGGCTTTTCCCAACTCTATGCATCTATAATACTATGTATTTGCATGATGGAATTATAGCTGTTGGGATCTCTCTAAGGTCAAGCTGTGGCCATGTAATTCTGGTTTAGACCCAACTGTTGAAGGGTAGTGCTGGAAAGGAAGCAGATAATGAAGCACAATGGATTTTTGAAACATAACATCAACCCTATACCAGATAATATTTGAACCGTTGGGCCAGCAGAAAAATGACTGACATGCTAGTGGATGAAATCTTAGGACAAATTTGACCAAATGCAGCAAGCATCACATATCCATGGGGGATATGTTCCTTGACTTCAGATGCATATGTGAAACCACTGGATTCTGGGACCAGAGGCATAAGGGTTTCAAGCAGGCAGGTTGAGCCGCATTCCTCAAAGGAGTCAAGGTTGGACCTTCTTTTGCCAGATGGACATTCTAGTTCAGATTCTGGAAGAGCTTGAAAGAAAGAAAGTGATAAATCAGCAAAGGAGAGAAAAAGAGTGTTTCAGGCACAACAAACAATTGTTATTGAAATGGAATAATGAGCAGGCTTCTCACAGGAAGAGATCTTGAGTTTCCCTTAAGAAGGGCTGCTTTCTCTGAGAGATTCAGAGATGGTAACTTTGCTCATTCAAGAGAGAGAAATCTCGGCTTCGTGTTCTATGTTCCTGTGAATTCCATGTTATTTCCTGCAGCTTTGTACCTTGATTCTTGTTCCAGTCTTGTCCTTGCTTCCGGGGATTTTGGTGTATCTAGTTGATGCTCCAGTAATTTTGCAGTTTGGATTTCTGCCTCAGCTAAGACCCTTGCCTTATGTTCCAGCATTGATCTTGTACCTTGGACTAATCTTGGAGTGTGATCTCTTGTGTTCTAGTTTTGCCTCCTGTGTTCCAGTTTGATTCTGTGCCTTGGATTAATCCTTGATATCTTGTTTGCACTAATCTTGATACCTTTATTGGGACTCACTTTGATATCCTGTTTGGACACTGTTCTTTGAGTGACTTTTATAGACTCGTGCTTCAAGATTTTCAAGTACTTTGTTCTTGTGGATTTAAACCCATTTTATTGACTTTGAACTTTGATATGCTGTTGCTTGCATATACTCTTCAATGAACAGCTTGCTTGCTTATGTTCTGGGGCTCCAGTGTGGTTTTGAGGTGCCTTCGCAGCCTAGGGGTGCAACAGTTCTTAGGTGTTGCCTATGTAGAGACCGTTTCTTTGCTAATCAGGCAGAGCTGGGGGCCACATCATACTCTTGTCTGTATTCTAAAAGGTAGAGTGCATTTAACCCTTCATCAGTCTGCCCTGATGTACTGGGAAATGGTGTCTACTGCTGAAGGGTCCTCTTTTGCTGGGAGGGCTGCTGGGAGCTGCACTGCCAGCCCTTCTAGCATCCCCTTGTCCTCAATCTCAGAGCTAACCACGACAGTCATTCAGTGGAGAATGGAAAATGCCAACAGCACCTCAGGGGGCCAACAGACGCTAGCCACTCCTACAATTTTTCTGCTCATGCATTCAAAAGAGCTTTTGCATTGCTTACCTTGCCTTATGGATATGTCAAGCCATGTTTTTATGGTCAGTTCTTGGCTTAAAATTCCTAGACATATACATGAATATATACAGTATAGTACTTCATGTATCTAAGTGCAAAACATAGTGATTATAAACTATGGGTTCAGCATTTGCAATATCTAGTAATGTGCTCCCAGGTGGAGTTCCCCCTAACAATAGTCTGCTATTCCCCTCAGTTGGGTGACTTGTCCTGGGAGGCTGATCACAAGTCTTATTTTCTACAGTCCTGGGAGCAAAGTTCTGGCAAACACTCCATTATGGGAAATTTAACATAATCTGGAATTTCCAAGAGCCTGTCACTGTTGTTCTAGGCTGGGGGTGGAGATGGAGCAGGCAGATATTAATGGAATTAGTAGTGAAATACTTGGCATTTGGCAGCATCCACAAGTTGGTTTCTATTTCCAAACTGATTTATACTGTTCCTATGTTGGATGTAAATCCCAAAGAGCCACTTACGTTTCATCAATTTTCATTTAAAAATTTAAACTACTAATATTTTTAAATGAATCTTTTCAGGGTGTACTTTAAAAATATTTTTTAACAAATGGAATTAAATGCACCTTTTCCCTGGGCATGTTTGTCGACGAATAGCAGCTTTCTTCTCTTTTGTTCAATATTTGACTTTCCTTGGAAGAAATAAGATAAATAGCTTCAGTTCATAAGAAACTGATTGTTGTTCTCATTAGAGTAGGACAAAATAACTTTTACTGAGTCTGTATAGATTCTCTTGTGGTTTTATGGGGTGGGAACTGTTTTGTCAACCTGGCCGTTTCCTGTTCCAATTAATTCAAAATGATTTTCTGCTTTATGTGTTCTGCTCAGCCTGAAGGTTTATTTTCATCAACTGTACCAAGGACAAAATTTTTATTTTTCTTCTGATTTGAAGGGTTTTTGCATTTTCTTTCTCTTTGTGGAAGAACAGCATGCTGAGAGGTTAGTAGAATAAACACTTTCAGGACTTAAATATTCAGACTTATGAAACAGAATGGTCCTTTGTTTTTCACAGCAACCTGGGGACCATTCGTTATTTCTTATCCATCTGGTGGATCAGAAGCAGATGAGACTGTTTATTTGGTTTGATTGATATAAACACACATATAAAGAGATCACCTTTCTGCAGCTTGTATCAATACAGCAGATATCCATGTCTACCTTGTATCTTATGCAAATCTATTCAGAATCCAAAAACCCATGTATTTGCTGTAAGCCAACAGGGAACTTGAAGACATTGTGATCAGTAGGATGTACTCCCATGCGTGTATAAAAGATTGTGGCATAAAGTACATTTGTTAAATTTAAATACTGATGTCAATACAATAGCATATTTTATATTTTATTTTGTGCTTCCTTCTCATGCTGATGCACTCTTCAATAGCTTGAATAAGCTTTTGTTATATTATTGGAGTATGAAAAGAAACCAGAGTATATTTTATTTATTTCGTGTCAAAAGCATTGTACAACAAATACATTTCAAATAATGGAAATAAAAAAAAGAAATCACAAGCAACTAAATAGTTTTGGACCAAAAGCGGGCAACAGCAACCGCATTGTCTGTAGCTTTAAACAACTCCTCCTCCGTGCATGAGGCAGGGCATTGTGGGCAAGCATACATATGCTGAGTTGTTTGTTCAGCTCCACAGTCACACAAGGTGGAGGATTCCTCCAGGTAGTGCCACCTTGCCAAGTTGTCTTTTGATCTGCCCACTCCACTTCTGAGTCTGTTCAGGGACTTCCAAGTTGCCCATTCTTGGTTTGCCCCTGGAGGAAGACCCTCATTGTTGGGGGCCATCCAGTTAGAATTGCCAGGTTTAGCTGCCCAGAGAGACACCCTTGCTGCTGCTGGAGGAACATCAAGAGGAGTGGTGGTTCTCATGAAGCCCTTCCTTGATTTAAGTCTGGTGGGAGGAGGGTGATAGCCATGCAGTGGGTGGCTTTCAAATGTTCGACCTTTTTTCTCTCACCGTTAGCAGCAACTTCCCATCGCACGTCAGGAGGGGCAGTGCTAGCTAACTTGTAGAGTTTATCAACAGGTGTACGTTTAAGGCATCCCGTGATGATTCTGCATGTTTCATTCAGTGCTATGTCTACCTGCTTTGCATGGGCAGACTTGTGCCAAACAGGACAGGCATACTCTGCAGTTGAGAAAGACAAGGCCAGGGCTGATGTTCTTATTACTTGTGGGTCTGCTCCCCATGCGCTGCCAGTCAGTTTCCACAGGATGTTATTGCGTGCAGCTACTTTGTGCTTGGTGTTCATGCAGTGTTTCCTATATGTTAGTGTTCAGTCTAAGGTGACACCAAGGTATTTAAGATGGAAACAGTGTTCGAGCTCTTGGCCTTCCCAAGTAACTTTCAGTTTCCTGTTGGCTTCATGGTTACGTAGGTGGAAAGCACACACTTGTGTCTTGGCAGGGTTAGGCTTCAGGTGGTTCTCTTTGTAGTAGCTGGAGAGATCTTTCAAGGCATTAGTGAGTTGCTTTTCAACTGTTTCAAAATCTTTTGCTTGTGTTGTAAGGCCAAGGTCATCAGCATATATAAAGCTCTTTGTGAGTGGTGGTTGTGGCTGATCGTTCGTGAAGATATTAAATAAGGTTGGTGCAAGAACGCTGCCTTGGGGCAAACCATTCTTTTGCCTCCTCCATCTGCTTTTCTGGCCCTGAAACTCCACATAGAAGCTGCGGTTTTCTAAGAGGGTCTGGACAGTTTTTGTAAAGTCAAAGTCCTGGGTGATATGGTAGACTTTATGCAGCATTTTTCTATGTTGCACCGTGTCATAGGCTGCCGTAAGGTTCACAAAGACTGTTCCCGTAATGCAGCCTTTCTCATAGCCTTCCTCGATATGTTCAGTCAGATGAAGAATTTGACCTGTACAGTTTTTCCCTGGTCTGAAACCTGCTTGTTGTGCAATAAGCTTTGGACCAGAGTATATGTTATGCTATCATAATTTAGTGCTTTCAAAAACCCAATTCTGCATGTGATCTATAGTTGTCATTGCCACCCATTCCATGGCTTCCAAATTACCCCAGTACCCCTGATACTTGCAGATTAAAAAGTAGAACCTGTGTCACAAATGCTTTCAACACTTATGCTAGAAAATAGCATGGTAGATACCTAAGGGTCTTTGCCTGTATTCACAGTTGGGTGTCTAACTGAATTGATTTTATGGTTGTAACTCAATATATGGCCCTGAACAACTTTCCTGGATCAGAAAAAAGGCCTACCTAGTCCACCATTCTTTACACATAGTGGTCAATTGGTTGGGTATGGGAAACCTACCAGGAAGAACATGAATGCTTGCCAAGATGGACATAGCTGCTTCCTCTGACTTGTGCACTTTGGCAATGGATATATAGATGCATGCTGCCTCTCATACTCAAAATGACATACAGCCATACTAACCAGTCATGACCATAACCCAATTTATCTAATCAATTTTTAAAGCCCCTAGTTAGCAGTCATCATCACATCTTGGGGCAGTGAATTCCATAATTTTAACTATGGGATGTGTGAAAGTACTTTTATTGGTCTTGACTCTTCCATGATCTACTTTAAGTGAATGACCCTGAAGCCTAATACAGTAGAGTCTCACTTATCCAAGCTAAACGGGCCGGCAGAAGCTTGGATAAGCGAATATCTTGTCTTGGATAATAAGGAGGGAATAAGGAAAAGCCTATTAAACATCAAAGTAGGTTATGATTTTACAAATTAAGCACCAAAACATCATGTTAGACAACAAATTTGACAGAAAAAGTAGTTCAATACGCAGTAATGTTATGTTGTAATTAATGTATTTACGAATTTAGCACCAAAATATCACGATATATTGAAAACATTGACTACAAAAATGGCTTGGATTATCCAGAGGTTTGGATGAGCGAGGCTTGGATGAGACTCTACTGTACTATTAAAATCACAAGAAAATGTATCCATATACTCTATGTTTTAACAATGTATCTCTTTCTTCACTTTGTTTTCTCAGTGAAATAATTCCAAGTATTTAACTTTTATGGGAGATCATCCAGTCCCTTGAAAATTTTCTTTGCTGCTTATTGGGGCTCTTTTTTATGTGAGTGAGCAGAACATTATACAACACTTCAGGTGTCATCACACCATGGATTTGTATAAGGGCATTATGCTATTGGAATCTTTAATATTTTTGTTTGTCCAGTGTGTATTTTGTTTTGAAACAACAACAAACACGCACTCAGAAATTTAATTAAATTTAAGCAGTAATTAGAAAAGGAAATGTAGGTGGTCCTCAGGGGCTCAGTACTGACTACTAATCTTCAAGAAGCAGTATGATATAGCATTTAGAGTTTTGGGCTAAGATTCAAGGAGGCCAGGGTTCAGATTTCCACTCAGCCATGGAAACCCATTAAGAAAGTGGTTCTCAAGCTGTGGGTCCCCAGATGTTTTGGCCTTCAGCTATCAGAAACCCTAACAGCTGGTAAACTGGCTGGGATTTCTGGGAGTTGTAGGCCAAAACACCTGGGGACCCACAGCTTGAGAACCACTGGCTTAGAAGAAGGCAGTGGCAATCCTTCTCGAAGAAATCCTTCCAAGAAAGAAATAGAATATCTCATAGTCAAAGTTGACTCAAAGGAGGAACATACCAATGGAAATGTTATTTTCAGTAGACTTGAGACTGTAACCTAAGAGGAACCCCATTAAACTCAATAGAACCTCTAAGCAGACATGTACAGGAAGCCCTGATTTGAGTTTACTGTTTCAGTTTAAATTTAATGTGCTTCAAGGGCTCAGAGGTTATTAAACATCTAGTATTTATTTCATTTTTAAAAAAATCATTGAGTCTGGATCTTAAATGCACTATTGCTTTTTAATTTACTATGGAACTTTCACCACTGGAAAAATATCTGAAATATTTCAGCAATTGTTATTTTTTCCTAGGAAGTCTGTCCTTTCATGTTGCAATTTACTGTTTTCCCTGATGTCTGCTTGCTTTTTACTCTGCAGCAAAATAGATGGGTTGAAATAAAAGCTGAAAATGTTCCATTTGCTCATGAAGGTACTCTCCTGCTTGTCGTTTCCTGTTTACATGGCTTGGACTGTTTGTGGTAGTTAATGTGAGGGTTTCCCCGTCGGCCTTGTTATCTTAAAGTTTCGTAAACCTCTGATTTTAAGATGAGATTAAATGTTTCATCTCTATTTCTGTTTGTGTGACTCTTCTGAAATAATGCTGCAACTTTATAACCAGAGTGCTAAATACGTATTTAAGGGGAAAAAATCATTGTAAACTCCAGCAGTGGACAAGTTCAGTTTGCTTTAACTTCATTGCTGTGAGATAGAACATTAACAAAATTTTGTTAGGAATCTTTTATCATATCAACTTACATGGCAAAATGGGTCAAACCTTTGTGCTGGCAGGACTGCTGACTGAAAAATCGGTGGTTCGAAGACAGGGAGTGGGATGAGCTCCCATATGTCAGCTCTAGCTCCCTATGCGGGGACATGAGAGAAGCCTGCCACAGGGTGGCAAAATATCAAACATTCGGGCATCTCCTGGGCAACGTCCTTGCAAATGGCCAATTCTCTCACACCAGAAGTGACTTGCAGTTTCTCAAGTCGCTCCTAACACGAATGAAAACCCCAAAACCTATATAGCCATTTCATATATGTATATATAAGTCTACTAGCTGTGCCTGGCCACGCGTTGCTGTGGCGAAGTATGGTGGTATGGGAAATAAAGTATTGAGAAATTGGTGGTAGTTAAGGTCAAGGGTAAAGGTTTTCCCCAGACATTAAGTCCAGTCGTGTCTTACTCTGGAGGTTGGTGCTCATCTCCATTTCTAAGCCGAAGAGCCGGCGTTGTCCGTAGACTCCTCCAAGGTCATGTGGGATGACTACATGGAGCGGCGTTACCTTCCCGCCGGAGCAGTACCTATTGATGCACTCACATTTGCATGTTTTCGAACTTCTGGGTTGGCAGAAGCTGGAGCTAACAGTGGGGGCTCTCTCCGCTCCCCCAATTCAAACCTGTGGCCTTTCAGTCCAGAAATTCAGCAGCTCAGCGCTTTAACACGCTGCGCCATCAGGGGATATTATTTCCTAAATGTTGTGAATATACAATATTTCTGATTGGTTTTTTTTTGTTTGTTGGAGGCAAGTATGAATGCTGCAATTAGGAAAAATGATTAGGATGTAATGGCCTTGCAGCTTTAAAGCCTGGCTGTTTCCTCCCTGAGTGAATTTTTTGTTGGGAGGTGTTAGCTGGCCCTGATTGTTTCCTGTCTGGAATTCCCTTGTTTTCAGAGTGGTGTTGTTTGCGATATTTTATGTGCTTCTACTGTCTGTGGCCCTAAGAAAACAGAGGATTTTCCAGACTTTGATGATGGGAATACTTTGTTGGGAGGTGTTAGCTGGCCCTGATTGTTTCCTATCTGGAATACCCTTGTTTTCAGAGTGATGTTGTTTGCGATATTTTATGTGCTTCTACTGGCTGTGGCCCTGAGAAAACAGGATTTGCCAGACTTTGATGAATACGTTGTTGGGAGGTGTTAGCTGGCCCTGATTGTTTCCTGTGTGGAATTCCCCTGTTTATTTACTGTCCTGGTTTTAGAGATTATATTGTTCTGCATTATTCTATCCCAGTAATTATTTCATATTAAAGAAGAATCTCACTTATCCAACATTCGCTTATACAATGTTCTGGATTATCCAACGCAGTCTGCCTTTTCATAATCAATGTTTTTGTAGTCAGTGTTTTAAATTCATTGTGATATTTTAGTGGTAAATTTGTAAATACAGTACAGTAGAGTCTCACTTATCCAACATAAACGGGCCGGCAGAACGTTGGATAAGCGAATATGTTGGATAATGAGGAATTAAGGATAACCCTATTAAACATCAAATTAAGTTATGATTTTACAAATTAAGCACGAAAACATCATGTTAGACAACAAATTTGTCAGAAAAAGTAGTTCAGTACACAGTAATGCTATATAGTAATTACTGTATTTATGAATTTAGCACCAAAATATCACGATATATTGAAAGCATTGACTACAAAAATGCGTTGGATAATCCAGAACGTTGGATAAGCGAGTGTTGGATAAGTGAGACTCTACTGTAAATACTACATAGCATTACTGCGCATGGAACTACTTTTTCTGTCAAATTTGTTGTATAATATGATGTTTTGGTGCTTAATTTGTATAACGATTACCTAATTTGATGTTTAATTGGCTTTTCCTGAATCCCTTCTTATTATCCAACATATTCACTTATCCTGCCGGCCTGTTTACGTTGGATAAGTGAGACTCTACTGTATATTTCTAATCTTATATTATCTGCTCAGAACTGGATTATCTGAGGCCCCTTCTTCACAGCTGTATAAAATGCACACTGAAGTGGATTATATGGTAGTGCGGAGTCAAGATAATCCAGTGCAAAGCAGATAATATAAGATTATAAATGGGTTATATAGCTGTGTGGAAGGGCCTTGAGTCTACACTGCCATATAATCCAGTGCAAATTAGATAATCTGTGGAAGAAGTCTAAGTGAGGCCTAAATCTGCCTGTCCCCTAACTGAAACCTGGCTGTCCCTTGGTTGCTAGGCAACCAAGTGGGCAGAGATTAGCCCTCTAAACTGGCAGCAATTGGATAAAAAAATTTATTGCTCTCCCTCAAATTAGGGCTTTATTTTTCTTTTCTTTTTGTTGTATCAACCTTGAGGCGTGGATGATGGGTTGTGTTGTCAAATTTTGAGGTTGGGGGGCCTGTACTTTTGTTGTTTTGTGAATTGCCGTGATGCCATCACTCTTTTATATATATAGATATCTCAGAGAGTAAGATGGCATGCTTTGTACCTATGATTCTTATATCACTTAGTATAGCAGACTCAAAAGCTGGAAATGTTACTTCAAAAGCTTCCTTGCTAGCATGTTCAATGACTGTTTTGGTTGTGCTTTTTAGGAGATATGATGAGAAAAATAACTTTTTGAGTTCTGAGAAGGCATCCTTGAACAGCCTCAGTAGAAGAGTGTAATAAAGAGAAAGCAAGAGATTTAGTGCCACCGAACTAGTAATGTGCATCTTTAAGCCACTGCTGCAAATCTGATCCAATCTGCTCTTCCATGGTTGTATATGAGTGAAAAAGGAAGCCATTACATGAGCATTGTCCATAGAAGTTGTGATGCTTTTTTGCAGCAGTGATATTATATGGCTTCATGTTTTCCTACAGGGCTTATTCCCTTACAATTGGCTTCTATTTATTTATTTTTATTTATTTTACTTCTGCCTTCTTCCCATTCTGTGGTCTGAGACTGGTGTTCTGGAAAAGGAAATCTCCCCATATTGGCAACTAAAGACCTGAATGCCATAGTCACCCATTGAGATGTACAGTTTGGTCCCTCAGTTTCTAACCCGGAGCAAGTGACTCCCAGGGAATTAATGGTTTTGGGCATGGGTCTCTCTGGCAGTCCTTGAGAGAGATTGTTTCATGCTGTCTAGTTCATTTCTCAGCATGATGAAGACCCTCAATTCTAGATGAGTGGTCCATGTTTGCTACAGACATCAGTCTCTATGGCAATGTTTGCAGAACATCTTTTTAGCTGTCTTACTATGGGATATTTTTTAAAGAGAAGGGCAGAATTTCTTTTCAACACTCTGGACCTGGATAATGTCATTGCCTATCTAGGTATCTGGCAGGATTACTTTATCAGTATAGAGCTGGGGATAACTAAGATTGAGTTTACTTCCTCAAGAAATAACAACTATTGTTCTTCATGATAAAAGCACTGTACTGTAGAAGCTACTTTTATAGCTTGTGATAATCTTGTCCGCTATTCTTGTTTGTGTTTTTAATTGAAAAATGCTAGATACTCTGTCCTATATTATAGTGAAAAGTTTGAAATACATTGAAAATTAATAAGCTATGACCATTTCTCTGGAAATCTATTCATGTTGGGATTGTGTTGATCTCTTAAACATTTTTTGGTTATATAAACAAAGCTATTTTTATAAAAAAGAAACACATATTGAGATTCTGAGAAACTTGGTTGATATTCAGCATTGCACAGTGTCTTTGTCCTAGTAACCCTATTTGTGGGTCTGAGGATATCAAGAAAAGGGGTTTGATCCAAATAATTAATGCCAACATATTGAGGAGAAGGCTTTTACATAGATTTAATAAGCAGAAATGCCAACCGATCAAGAAAAGGGGTTTCAAGTGGGTGCTGTATTGATTACATTTTTATTGTTTTTAACTTTGTTTCCTTTTTAATTATATTCTTTACATTCTTTTGATATTGTTAAAATACTTGTTTTAATGTGACTTCTTGTATATATTTAATTGTATTGCTATCATTTAGTTTGTAACCCATCTTGACTCCCCACTTTGAGAAACAGTCTAACCATAAACAGAATTAATAATAGTCAAGATAAGACTAAAATATACAGTCTAAAGCACACATGGGAAAACTTTTCAGCCTTTGTGCTGCATTGTGAGGTGGCAGGCTGGACCCATGGGCAGGAGGGGCCAGGCCCAGGGACAGGTCATCCTCAGGCCATACTCCTACCACAAGGAGGTGGCTGCTCACCCCATCCTTATGCCCGGAGGAGGATGTGAGGAAGGCCAAGGCAGTTGATGGCACTCTGGAGGGCTCCCAGCCGCCATGTGCCTTCCTCCCCTGTCCTTTTGGCATAAGGACATGTCAAGGCATAAGGACAGGGAAAATTAGGAAGGCTGGACATAAGCGCCCAGAGGGCCTTAGTTTGCCCATGCCTGGTCTAAAGGTTGTGTTTTGGTTTGCTATTTCAACATGCATATGTAGACGTATAGCTTTTAGTTAGGTAAAGGTTTCCCCTGATGTTAAGTCCAGTCGTGACCGACTCTGTGGGTTGGTGCTCATCTCCATTTCTAAGCCGAAGAGCCGGCATTGTCCATAGACATCTCCAGGTCATGTGGCTGGCATGACTGCATGGAGTGCCGTTACCTTCCTGCTGGAGCGGTACCTATTGATCTACTCACATTTGCATGTTTTCAAACTGCTAGGTTGGCAGGAGCTGGGGCTAACAGCGGGCGCTCATTCTGCTCCTGGGATTTGAACCTGGGACCTTTTGGTCCGCAAGTTCAGCAGATCAGCGCTTTAACACACTGCGCCACCACAGTATCATAGTTACTGATAGGTTAATGTGATCAGGGTATTGCAAACATTGTGGATATTAAATAGTTCACTTTGGCTGGCAAAACAGCAAGAGTCCAGCAGAGCCATCAGGTGAAATATCCCCAGCTTAGAAAGTTGGTTTTCTCGTAATGGGAGAGACGAATAACACATTACAGAAGAACATGGGAGTTAGCTAGCTCATTGATTTCTTGAAAGTTTCTTGGATAAATCTCTTTGTGGCTGCAATTGAAGAGCTGTCTAGGAAGGCTGAGGTTTGCCTTTGTCCCATGGATGGTATCATGTCCAAAGAATGGACTGTGACCAAATCCGCAAGCTTGAAGCTCTGCTGAAAGCCACAGGCTTGATTGGTTGTAACAATACTAAAAATCTGTTGCTCCTTGGCAGTTAATGAGTTACAGATGGTAGATAAAGTTAGGCATTGTGATGTAAGCAGACGCTTAATTCTACACCAGGCAGGAGCAGTTTTCATGAAACCATTGTGGCTTTTGCGTAGTTTCCCTCCCCCTACTCAACTTAAATGACTTCATGGATTTCAGAAGTTTTTCTTACTTTGCTGACATGTTAGATAGGTTTATAGACTCCAGTTTAAAGCCAGATAGGATTTGCTGAAGGACATGATTTTTTAGGTCTGCCTGTTCACATAGCTATCACATTGTGTGTTATTTCTCACATGGAGCCCTGTATGTGTAGGTATTTAGTTTTGTGAATATGCTGCACAAAATCATAAAGAAGAGGGGCAGAAATGAAGGAAATCTAACACTATAAGCTGTACTCTGGGTTGCTGCTGTTGTGTGCCTTCAAGTTGTTTCCAACATTTTTGACTTTTGGTGGATGTCTATTACAAAGGAGTGGGATATACTTGTACATCCTGGTCTTCCAGAACTCTAATCCACCATTCAAACCACCATGCCATTTTACCATTGCTGGCTACAGAGACTATCTGAAGCCAGTCTAAATTGGTGATTTCACACACAATGTGACCTTGAATGTGAGAAAAAGTGCTTGAAAACTTACTTAATGATATGATTTCAGACACAAAGTTGGTAAATTGAAATTGCAGTATTATAATAGTGTCTGTTGGAGCCCCCGGTGTTGTAGTGGGTTAAACTACTGAATTTGCTGACTGAAAGGTCAGCAGTTCCGGGGAGTGGGGTTAGCTCCTGCTGTTAGCCCCAACTTCTGCCAAGTTAACAGTTTGAAAACATGCAAATGTGAGTAGATCAATAGGTACTGCTCTGGCAGGAAGGTAACAGTGCTCCATGCAGTTATGCCAGCCCATGATCTTGCAGGTGTCTATGGACAACGCTGGCTCTTTGGCTTAGAAATGGAGATGAGCACCAATCCCCAGAGTCGGACATGACTAGACTTAATGTCAGGGTAAAATCTTAATAGTGCCTGTTACCAATAGTTATCACACAATGTTGTTTTTAGCCTGCTACTTCTTTGCGTTTCTTCTGTTAAGGTAATGCTTCTTTTCATTGACAGATAAAAGCCATTTCACTGTCTTCGCATTCCTTTCTGCTTCTAGTCTGATATTCTCCCATTCATGCCAGATGAGTGGGCAGGGCACAGTATAGAAAAGTGGAGCTATGGGGTCAATGCAGAAGACAGATTTCACTGTTTGCCATAGAAGCCCCATTCTACTAAAATGTTTCCATTTCCTACACTAACAAAATCGTAGTGAGACAGCAGGCTGGTATTGTAAAGTCCATAGCCAGGAAAGCCAGGATTGGTTGCAGCTTCTTTTTTGAAAATATATGTTTATGTGTAAGGATATTACTGAAGAAGATATTGCTCATTCAATAGTATAGTATTTTCAAAGAAGATTTAAGCCTTAACTTCAGTCAATAAATGCCAGGCCAGCATTTCAACTGTGATTGATGTGGGAGGAAGTGGTCACTTCTGTAATGCAAACGCTTGTGAATGAGTGTGCTGTTCCTCTGTTTCCTCCTGATCTTCCATGTTGGGGATTTATTTGATATTCCCATGTCTTCTGATCATGTTGGAAGGGATAATCAGTCCTGGCCTTAAACACAGTTCAAGAGTGAGCTGGAACAGTGCTACATATGCGGCCCTGGAATGGCTATATTCCAGGACACAGCAATGAGGTTCATAACTGGTGCATTACTAGATGACAAATAGGTAGTCTTTCATTTCTTACTAATTGGGGGTATCTTTTGATCTTTAGTAATACAAGAGCAACTCTGAACCATGTTCTTTGGAGACATATGGCTGGCTTAATTCCAGGTGATGTCTGCATTAAGGATTTAAACGTACGCAACGATTGATTCTTTTGAACACTTTCCCCCAAGCATGGCATGTTAATGGGGGTAAGTCACTGTTATGATTGAGATTTTGATCTGCCGTACAATTGAGTTTAGGATTTGTGGGGTCGCATGTGTTTTCTGTGTGTATGAGAAATTGTTGAGCACATCCGTTTCCTTTCATATGTGTGCGTAAAAGAAACCAACTGGGATTTTAATCCAGAAAATCATGTGACAGATTCAGACTTTTGTGATCAAAGACATCTGACCAGTGGCTGTGTGTCACTGACTTCTTAGCACTCCAAAAAATTCATCAGAGAATGTGTTTCATTTCTTTTAAAGTAAAAGGGTGCTTTCTTTCTTATTTATTTATTTAAGAGGCCAAATATGCAGATGCCTCTTAATTCTGCATAACCCCCCCTCTCTCCTTTTCTCCCATTTCAAAACATAGATTTCTATCCACCCAAGTGCAGAAATCCTGCCAGGAAAAAGGGTGAGGGAAGCTTCTCTTTCCCATGACCCTCGCTCTGGATGATGTTGTTTTTCCAAGGGCTCATTACTTGAAATGCCTAGATAACGTATTTAGTTCCATATGTCCTCCTAACCATGCCCCCCTCCATGGTAAAATCAGCTTGGTCTAAGTCAGATGGCTTTGTTTTTTCTTATACTGGGAGTTGTTGCCTAACTAAGTACTTGCAAGATGAATATTTTTCAAAAGAACTCATCACTAATCTATGGTGTTGATTTGTTTGTCTTCATGTCCTGCCTTGAATCCCACTTTTGGTAAAAAGGGGAGGGGGTGTAAGCATGATGATAACAGCAGCAACAACAACAATATCAGTTCCCCTCCCCCATGATTATCTGCTGATGTTTGGGTGTTTGGTTTCAGGACACCTCTCCCCCCAAAGATACCAACAAATAGACATTCAAGTATCATTATATTACAAAATGGCAAAATCAAGGGATCTAGGAGCCCTAGTTGACCACAGGCAGAACATGAGTCAACAGTGTGATGCAACAGCTAAACAAGTTGATGTGATTCTAGACTGCATCAATCAGAGTATAGTGTCTAAACCAGTGGTTCTCAACCTGTGAGTCTCCAGGTGTTTTAGCCTACAACTCCCAGAAATACCAGACAATTTACCAGCTGTTAGGATTTCTGGGAATTGAAGGCTAAAACATCTGGGGACTCACAGATTGATAACCACTGGTCTAGACCAAGGGAAGACATAGTCCCACTTTATTCTGCTTTGGTCAAACCACATCTGGAATATTTTGTCCAGTTCTGGGCATCACAATTCAAGAAGGTTATGGACAAGCTAGAACAGGTCCACTAAAGGGCGACCAAAACTATCAAAGGTTTGGAAACCAAGCCATATGAGGAACAGCTTAGGGAGCTGGATATTTTTAGCATGAGAAAAGAAGGCTGAAAGATTCGACCTGAACATTTGGAAGAACTTGCTGATGGTAAGAGCTGGTCAACACTGAAACTTGATGCCTTGGATCATGGCAAAGTCTCCTACTCAGAAGGTTTTTAAACATAGGCTGGATGGACATTTGTTGGGAGTACTTTCATTGCATGTTCCTGCATGCTAGGTGATTGGACTGGATGGCCCTTGTTGGCTCTTCTAACTCCATGATTCTAGGTTTGCTTTTTGGAATTTTTGAGAGGCTGAATCTGTGCAAACATATGAATATCGAAGTCCAACTGTAAAAAATGTATTACTTTGAGCATTTGAATTGCAAAAATGAGCATGAATTTATCACATATTCCCTGAATCAGGCAGTTCACAGATAAATGAGGAGGTGGAAAAGTGCGTTCTGTTGTTTAGTAGGCATAAGAGAGCAACAGTAAAGAACCACGTAGGTTTTAAGGCAAACTCTGTCTGATTGTTTCTCAAGCCGCATTCTCCTTTCCCCTACATTTGAAACCACTTTTGTAACTGCAGGGAACTTCAAGAGAAGTTTAAGGTATGGAATTAATGGTGATGGTATATGGTGTTGAGTTGTCTGCAGTTAATACAGTTAAGAAGGGTTTTTAAAAATCCCACTGGGTGTGTGCAAATTCCTGGGTGTGCCAGAGTTGCTTTTTTGTATCCTGGCCTATAAATTGTAGCTGTACAACAACTTATTAACCTCAGAAACCACCCATGAATTTCCAGTTACACCTGCAATTTGTTCTTTTGCAGACCATACTTGACACAGGCTAAAGCAACCCCAAGGCCTGTAATATACTGTATTTGTCAAGTATGAAAAGCTTGTTTTTTAAAAAGAGAGAGGCAAAATGCTGAATTTTGCATCTTTGATCTCAGGATCAAGTTGGTTGTTTGGATTTTATTTTTGTCTCTTTGGAAAGGACTTGTTCCCCCCATGTATACATAATAGATAAATACATAGGGATTGAGATGTTTTTATTTGTATATTTACTTATCTTATTAAAGGCTTGATTTAATGTTTTCAGGTGTCATGCTGAGTCTTCAAATTATAATAAGATTTTTAAAAAACGTTTTAAAATTTTGAACTATATGTTATTAATGATACTTTGGAGAGCAGGGGAGTGGGAGGCAAAAAGGTTTTAGTTAAGTAATAAATATATTTTATTAGCATATTCCAGTTTTGTAGCTACAGTAGTCTCACTTATCCAACACTCGCTTATCCAACGTTCTGGATTATCCAACGCACTTTTGTAGTCAATGTTTTCAATACATCGTGATATTTTGGTGCTAAATTCGTAAATACAGTAATTACTACATGGCATTGCTGTGTATTGAACTACTTTTTCTTTCAAATTTGTTGTACAACATGATGTTTTGGTGCTTAATTTGTAAAATCATAACGTAATTTGATGTTTAATAGGCTTTTCCTTAATCTCTCCTTATTATCCAACATATTCAGTTATCCAATGTTCTGCCGGCCCGTTTACGTTGGATAAGCGAGACTCTGCTGTATTGGTTTTGTGCTGTGCCGGACAGAGTCACACTCACTCTAAAGACACAGGTTCGCAGTCTGGGAGTGATCCTGGACTCATCATTGACCCTGGAAACCCAGGTGTTGGCAGTGGCCATGAGTGCCTTCGCACAATTAAAACTTGTGCGCCAGCTGTGACCATACCTTGAGACGTCAGATCTAGCTATGGTAGTCCACACCTTGCTTATTTCCTATTTGGACTACTGCAATGCTCTCTACATGTGGCTGCCTGTGAAGCTAGTTAAGAAGCTACAACTGGTACAGAGATCAGCAGCCAGATAGCTAACTGAAGCATCATACAGGGAGCGGACAACTCCATTGCTATGGCAGCTCCACTTGTTGCCGTTTTGCTTCCAGGCTAAATACAAAGTGCAGGTTATTACCTATAAAGCCTTAAACCAGGGGTCCTCAAACTTTTAAAGCAGAGGGCCGGTCCACAATCCTTCAGACTGTTGAGGGGCCGAATTATCATTTGAAAAAAAACGAACAAATTCCTATGCACACTGCACATGTCTTATTTATAATGCAAAACAACAACAATGAAAGAACAATACAATATTTTAAAATGAAGACAATTTTAACCAACATAAACCTATCAGGATTTCAATGGGAAGTGTGGGCCTGCTTCTGACCAATGAGATAGTCAAGTTAATTAGGATTGTTGTTGTTGTGTTCCTTCAAGTCATTTCAGACTTTGGGTGAGCCTAAGTCTAAAATTATTTATTTATTCATTTACTACATTTATTTATTACATTTATATCCCACCCTTCTCACCCTGAAGGGGACTCAGAGCAACTGTACATACATACAATATATTATATTATTAGCATAGTACAATATTAGCATTATATATTACTATACTGAACTATACCACTATACTGTAATATTATATGTAATATATAACATATAATTAATATTATTATATGATATTATTATTAGTATTATATTGTATAACGTGATAATATTATCAATATAATATGTCTATAAAAAGGTAAAGGTTTCCCCTGAAGTTAAGTCCAGTCATGACCGACTCTGGGGGTTGGTGCTCATCTCCATTTCTAAGCCGAAGAGCCTGTGTTGTCCATAGACACCTCCAAGTTCATGTGGCCGGCATGACTGCATGGAGCGCTGTTACCTTCCCGCCAGAGCAGTACCTATTGATCTACTCACATTTGCATGTTTTCGAACTGCTAGGTTGGCAGGAGCTGGGGCTAACAGTTGGAGCTCACTCTGCTCCCAGGATTTGAACCTGGGACCTTTTGGTCCGCAAGTTCAGCAGCTCAGTGCCTTAACACACTGTGCCACCAGTGTGTTAAATATATTATTAATATGTTATATTATTAAAACTGATATAAAAATATAATATTATAAAACTGAGGGCGGGGGCCAGGTAAATGACCTTGAAGGGCCGCATCCGGCCCCCGGGCCTTAGTTTGGGGACCCCTGCCTTAAACGGTTCAGGCCCTGAATATTTGAAAAACCACATCTCCGTATACTGACTACAATGAACACTACGCAAAGGAGGCCCTGCTCTCGGTCCCACTCCCATCTCAAGCGGGGTTGGTGGGAACAAGAGAGGGTAGGCTTCTCTGTGATTGCTCCCCGCCTCTGGAACTACCTCCCCAAAGAATTACCTCCTCCTCTTCTCCTTTAAAAAGCTCCTGAAAACATACCTGTGCACCTTAGCCTATGGAGAGGAGGATGACTGATCACATCTCGATGTACACCTCAGCCAGAGTGTTGAATACCTACTTCATCTACTAGCTTATACCATCTTAGCTTTAATAATCACCAGTCAAACATTTTAAAGGGCTTTTAAGAACTTAAGTTATTTTAAGTGACCGTATTATGCCAAGTCCATGTATGCTGTTACATTAATTTTTATTGAATTTGTTTTTGTTATGTTTATATGTTGTTCTTGGTTTATGGCACTGAATGTTTGCCACATTTTTTTTTTACTGTAAACCACCCTGAATCTCCTTGGGGAGATAGGGCAGGTTAAAAATAAAGTTGTTTTTTTATTATTATTATTATTATTATTATTATTATTATTATTATTTTGGGATGAAAGATATTTGTTATGACTTTTGTTCTGATAAAAAAGTGATCAGTGGACCACTATGCCACATTGGTTCTCATGTAAATTGAACATCCATTTGTAAACACAGATGCTTAGAAATCATTTTAGAAGCTTGATATTAATTTTCTAGGGATGGCCAAATTTGTTAGTTTACTAGTTTTACTTTCACATATGTTTTTATGAATTCTGTTAAACTCTGATAAAATAGCCAAATTGAAAGGAAATGATTTTTTCATCCAAATGTATCACTCCTAGTTAAGGCACCTTTCCTTAACTGAGAAAGCTGGCTATAGTCCTGATTATTCTTGGAATGTGTACAGAAATTGCAATTGCTTTGTATCAACATGCAGACTTTGCTGTTCCATTGGCAAATAGGGTATAATGTCGATGATGCCAGGTAATTTATAAAGTATATACTTTAGTGTTCCTTGTTTATATAGATCTAAAATGCTTCTTCTTTTTTAAAGCCTCTGAATTTATAAAAACAAAGCAAGCCTGATGTTGATTATTATACTACGGTATATGGATGTAGGGGCCCCTGGTGGCACAGTGTGTTAAAACGCTGAGCTGCTGAACTTGCGACCAAAAGGTCCCAGGTTCACATCCCGGGAGCGGAATGAGTGCCTGCTGTTAGCCCCAGCTCCTGCCAGCCTAGCAGTTCAAAAACATGCAAATGTGAGTAGATCAGTAGGTACTGCTCCGGCGGTAAGGTAACGGCGCTCCATGCAGTCATGCCGGCCACATGACGTTGGAGTTGTCTACGGACAACGCTGGCTCTTCGGCTTAGAAATGGAGATGAGCACCAACCCCCAGAGTCAGACATGACTGGACTTAACGTCAGGGGAATACCTTTACCTTTACCTTTACCTATATGGATGTACCATAATGGTATGCAAAACTAAAATGTATTGAACTATGCTATGCATTTGGGCTTGTGGTGCATGATATAAATGTACAGCTGGCTCTCCACGCTTGTGGGTTTGACTTTTGCAGATGTGATTTGTAGAATTAATTACTATATTATCTCTAAGAATGCTTAGATCCTCGTCCGTGACCTGTGGTCACTTTGGAACTAGAGACTCCTAGAGAGACACACATCTCAATGCTTTTGAAGGTCTTCTAGTGGGATTCTGTCGTCAACATCAGGTGACAGCTGACTATAAGACTTGTGCTGGAGAATTTAGGTTTCTTAGAGAGATGTAAAAAAAAATAGTGTCTTCTTGACTTGTGTTTTGCCCACTGTATGGGGGCTCTGTGCCCCTAACTCCAGAGAATATGAAACGTTGACTATACTTTCATGGTGACCATATGTGATCTTTCTATAGCAGGTGAAGGAAGGTCTTTGATATTCAGCAGTTTTTTGAAATGGTTATTGCATTTTATTTTATTGATTTATTATTTTCACTTACGTTTTTAAATTAGTTTTTCATAGTTTTAACCAGGTTTTAAAAATATTTAATATTTTTAACTTTGGTAAAATATATAATTTTAATTTTAGTTTGTGGAAGCCATCTTTGATTCCATGTCCAGTAAAGCCCATTCCAGTTGGGACAAGCTTATTTGAAAGACTGCCACCATATGATCTTATCTTCAACCTATTGAGATCTTCAACAGATGCGCCACTGTTCTATAGATTCATGTATAAACCTTGAAATTTCAACCCCAAAAAAACTTGGGTCACCTTTCCCACAGGTCATTATGATTGGTGCACCTGAACTCTTATAAAAATTTGAACCATCGCCTTCTTGAGTTGAGTGGTGAAAGGCAAGACCTTAGTTTGTCTCAGGAGAACCTAAAAGAACCACCAACCCTCTCTGCTCCCTCTGCCTAGGCGCCTTTTTTGACCTTTTTTGAATACCTCAGTTGGAAAATTATGGCAGCAGCCAGGAACGTCTGTTCTCCCCATCTGAGTAGAATTACCCTTGACTCATTCACATGTCATTTCAAAATCCACAATTTTGGTCTGGAAATCTGCCCTCAACTTGAAATTGACTTGTACATAAGTACATAAAGTCAATGGAGCAAATTTACTTAGCATCTTTGAGTGACTACTTCTATATTCTGGAGATCTGCTCACTGTCGTCCTGGGGTAATAACATAAAACAAACCATGCCGGAACATCCCAATTCTATTTCATAATTTTTTCACATAGTGGTTTCCAGTTGCCGGTGGAAAGCTCACAAATCCAACTGAAGTGAAATAGTCTACTTGTGAACCTCAGCAAGTAGCATTTAAAGGCATGCTACCTGTTACTGAAGGAGACACATATTTGTCATGACTAGCAATGATAGCTTCAGTGCAATCCAAAGGAGATAGGAAGTGAACAGAAAGGAGCAAGACATGGAAACTCTGTAATGGACTGGTGATGTTTAGTATATTCTTTTTAAAGAAGGTTACCTGTAGGCCATGAGTGATTAACGTTTCCACTGAATGTTAATCTGCTACATGTTTTCTGCTTTTAAAAATGCCAATTTCTTAATTGTTTAACCTGACATAGTTTAATAATAATAACAATAACAACAACAACAACACTATATTTCTAGACCATGCTCTCTCCCCAGAGGGACTCATTTTACATTCTTATTTATTGAAGCTGTGTTTCTGTGGTTATAATAGTTAAACTTAGGTAATAGAATTTAGAGTTTTCTTGAACTCTGCTGAATAGTACATTTTAATTGTTGAGGGTTTTTTTTTATTCCAAGTGCTGGCTTTAGCCTATAAAAAGCCCTAAATGGTTCCGACCCAGCTTACCTGTCTGAATGTATCTCCCTCTATGAACCATCTTGGAGTTTAAGATCATCTGGGGAGGCCCTGCTCTCGGTCCTGCCCCCCTCGCAAACGTGACTGGTCGGGATGAGAGACAGGGTCTTCTCAGTGGTGGCTCTTTGGCTATGGAACTCTCTCCCCAATGAAATTAGATCAGCCTCCTCCCTCCTGGCCTTTAGAGAAAAAGTAAAAACCTGGTTATGGGACCAAGCCTTTGGGGCAGTAAGCAATACAATTAATGATCAAGGATGTGCGATAGATAGGACACTCGGAACGGCCTGGACCATGATTGCTGGATCATGTGATTTTAATGTTATATTGATATGTTTTTAATTCTACGTATTAATGTGAAATTGTGTTGTTGTTTTATGATTTAATCCATTCTTGGATGTTACTATTATTGTGTTAGGTCTTTGTATGTAAGGCATTTAATTTTGCCGTAATTATGTTGGAAACCACTTTGAGCCCCCGTTGGGGGAGAAAAGCAGCATACAAATGAAGTAAATAAATAAATGAACCTTTGGTCATCCCAGAGCTTCAGGAAACTTTGGGATTCTTGACTGTTCTACCTCACATCAGCTGCATATCTCTATGTTTGTGGATCACTATTCTAATTCTTTTCAGTGTTGTAGACAAGGTGTAGTGGTTTCAGTATTAGGCTACCGTTCTTCAGATCAAGGTGAAATTCTTTGTTTGACCATAGAAACCCATGGGCGACCATTGGTGAGTCACACAACTCGACCCCAGAAAACCCCATACCTCAGAGTCACCATAAGTCAGAAAAGACTTGAAAACACACCACAACGACGACAAATGGAACTCTGCATGCTACTTTAAGATAGAATAAAAATTTCTGAAGCCAGTGTAGCCTAATACAGTTGTTTAATTTTTTAACATTGAAGAAAAATATGAATCACTGCAATCAAAAGCCAGCTATTGAGCATACTGAGTCTCCATTGTGCCCAGACACACTGCACATGAACCAGTTTTATGTAGAATGATGTAATGAAAATTATTAATTATATTTAGATTTCACAAACAGTGTGTTACAGGGCATGAAAGAGGAAGAGAGAATAGTGTATGCATGGGCATCTTTTTTCCTTTCTTCCTTCTGAGAAAATTTGAATTAACGGAAGATGACGATTTGACGAGTTAAGTCACTTCTCTTCTCACCCACGTGCAGTCTAGTTCTTTATTGTGAGCAGTCTTGGCATGGACTGCTAATGTGACAAGAAAAGTCAATGTGCACAAATGCCACATTGTGCCTCAGTATTGTTGCATGGCAGAAAGACTATGTATTCAGCAAAATTGTAAGAGAGCATTCATTGAAGATGATAACAAATGCTCTGTCAGCATAGGCTAGCTGGCCTTTTGCCTTTATATTCCCCTGGCTCTTATCTCAGCAGGGCACATTGAGGTCTACATCAGTGTAGGCTTTTCCCTTTGCTATGAGCAAAAGCCATACAGTATTCTTTAGGGGCCTCCACATATGTAACCTGTTCTTTGCTACTAAAAGGCTTATTCTTTATTCACTCAGAACATATAGTTAATACAAGATATGTTTAAAAACTGGGGTTGGATAGTGGGGGGACAGGTTGGAGAAACTGCATACTATGTAGTTACTTTTCAACTTTGAAAAAGCAATTGCTTGTGTTCAAAACAAGGTCATGCTTAAGTTCTGCACAGAGAAAGCTGGATGCAATGTGAAGAAAGTCATGCTCCATAAAATAATATAGCTTTTTCTAAATCACTTCAGAAGCAAGGACTTTCAAATAAGAATCGAAGAATGGATTTGACACAGCCCATTGAATTCACCATTCTATTTGTTACAGTAGCCAGCAATATGTCCTGTCTGGGAAATTTCCAGGGCTGTAAAGGTGATATCGATTCACTGGTTGTTCCTACCTTTACTGCTTGTTCCCACCTTACCATTATTAGAAAGATATTGCTTTTGAACATAGAGACACATATAGCTATTATAGTTGATAACTGTTAATCCTCTTTTTCAAAAGTTCAGATAGAGTTGGCTCAACATTGTGGGTTTATTTTGTGATGTCTGCAACATTATAGATTGTGTTCTTTTTTTTAAAAAAATGGGAGCCTTTCACACTTTCTATATGGATGATTATGATGCTATGATTCCACTTGAACTGCCATATAGAAGTCTAGGACTTTGGTAAGACACGAACTTTCTAGCAGAGAATTCTCAATATCCCTCCCTTAAATTGCAAATTCCAAGATTCCATGGTGGTTAAAGTGGAACCATAGTGCTATAATTGTTCTTTTATTGTTTATTTTGTTTAGTTGCTTCTGATTCTTCATGACCTCATGGACCAGCCCAGGCCAGAGCTTCCTGTTGGCTGTCGCCACCTTCAACTCCTTCAAGGTCAAACTAGTCCCTTAAAGGATAACATCCATGCATCTTGCCCTTGGTCAAATCCTTTTCCTTTTTCCTTCATTTTCCCCAGCATCATTATCTTCAAGCTTCATATTTATGTAGTGTGACTGATCTCTGGATGGTGTTTTACTTTGTTGTATGGTCTCTGTTTGGCAATTGAATGTTTTGCCTTGTTGGAAACCACCCTGAGTCCTCTAAGGGAGATAGGGCGGTATATAAATAATGATGATGATGATTATTATTATTATTATGTAAAACGGGATTTCTCATTAACCATTTGTAAGTTTTGTTTAATTATGTTTTGCATTTGTACAACATAGTTCCATTAAATCCTGACCTGAGGTGGTATTTGCAGGAAAGTATTGATATTAACAAAGGAGGAGGGAATTGGAAGTTTGAAAGAAAAGGACCACCTTATAATCAGTTACAATGCATGGTTAATGAGGAAAAACTGTTGTTTTCAGTGGTAGAGGGCTTCTTTATTTAAAGAATATATGTGTTTATTGCCAGAGCAGGGACTGCTGGAAGCATACCATACGATTGCACTGGAGGACCTAGAGAGGCCCACAAACATTTCTGGAAAAGAATATTTTTTGAAACGTGGATAAGTGAAATCATGCATATCAAATCTGTGCACAAGGAAGTTGTACTGTATTGAGGTGCATTTTTTGAGAGAGAAAGAACATGTGAGAATGTGCAAGGTAACATGTCCTTGTTAGATAATGAAAAAAGATGGTATCAAAGTTTTTACTCCTAACAAAAATGATAGGATGAAAGAAATAAAATAATGCCCTTTCATGGCATTAACAACATTATTGAGAGGTTTTTGTGTTGGTGACAGGGTGGCGGGAACCAAACACAAGCCTCCAAGAAAGCTGAATATGGGGAAAAGCCTCTGCCTCCCCCCCTCTCTCTGTGTATGTGTATACACACACACACACACACACCTCTATGTTCAATTGTCTGTCTTGTCTGTCTATAAAAATGGCTCTGAATGTTGCTGTATATGTATGTTCTGTGATCCGCCCTGAGTCCCCTTCGGGGTGAGAAGGGCGGAATATAAATATTGTAAATAAATAAATGTCTCAGATATTTGAAGAAGGTCAGACACTCAAACCTGGGTTGACTTGAATACACTTTTCTCAATATTGACAAAAAAATCCTGCAAAATAGAGAAGTGGTATGACCAAGCACAAGTGCTCTAGGTTGCCCTTTTCCTTGGCATTTAGTTTTCTATGGGGATGATCTTGCCTTCTTGGTTCGGTAGAAAATCCAGTTGTGTGAGATCAGATGCAGATTCTCACTGTACTGGTAGAATATGCCTGACGGAGTTCCGGTTCTTCTAGGAAAATATACAGTAATACATTTGGCCCCATCTTTTTCTTCTGCTTTGCTCCCTTTAACTTAGTGCATTTTTCTCAATGCGGTCTTACCAGCACTTTTGAATTGGGAGCTAAAATGAAAAATATAAGCTACTCTTTAAATTTCTTACCCCCTGTTTTCCACCATTGCAGTCAACAGAAAGAAACACATTTTGGATGAAAAAACTCGACCAGATGGATACCAGTACTGTGGATGCTTTTCCAATTTGCCAGCACTCAAAATGTCCTCACCATTTCCATTCACCATCTAATTTGTTGGCTTCTGCCAACATTTTCTGTCTTATTGACGATGTAAAATTGGCTAAGAAATATTGATTTATAAGATATGTTTGATTAGTATGCTTAATGCTGTGTAATTCTTCCAGGCATCGCTAAGCGTAATCACTTTACCAGTTGGCGTATTTACAATGTTGTCTGTGGAAAAAAAGATGTCCCGCTGTGGCATGTTCTATTTAGAATGAAATTGAGTGTATCAGGCACAGCAGCTGTTGGCATGCAGTAGTTCTCAGTGGGGTGCTCTTGTTCCTTCAGCTATTTTTGATTATTGATGGAGTTTTCTGGTATGCAGTTCTTTGAAAGCATAAAATTGAAGTTTTATTACCTATTTGTTTTGCAGCTAAAGCTGTGTTACTTTGCATTACTGAGAAGAGGCAGAGGTGCCAGGACTAAAAATGCAGTAACCCCACACCCATTGGCAGCTTACTCTTCTTTCATAAATAATGTGATTTTTAAAATGTCTTTATTCCCTGTGAGAGGACAACTAAATGATCAGTGTCACGTTTCTACCATGCTGAGGCTGCAAATAGAAGGAAAGGTTTCTTTTGCCCTCAGCCCATTTTCTTGCCAATTAATCCCCTCCTAAAGCTGCTCATACCCACTAAGAAAAAGTTACAATCAAGTTTTCCTGAACAGTAGTCGCTCTGTATTTGTGGGGGTTAGGAGTGCAGAGTCTCTATGAAAGTGGGCAAACCTCTAATATAAATCAAAATAATACACACACCAGATAGACCATTTCGCTCACTACTTCAGTGCAATTCTGTGATCAACCTTTGCTGGAAATCGACCATAGAATCAAACTGAAGGACCCATCAGTGCCTAGAGAACACTTCTTCGGGTATCTCTAGATTCCCACAAGTGATTTTATGGTTAATACCTGCTGGAGATTGACCCTAGACTCAAACAGGACGAACCTTGAGATAACATTTTTCTAGACATACATAGGTTCTCCAGCGTAATTTCTATAGCCAGCTTTTGGCAGACATTCACCATAGAATCTCACTGGAGACTGATCTCTAGAAAATGCTGAGAGAACGTATTTTTTTCAGTCATATTTAGCCGCAGAGGCAGTGGCAAATTCAGCAATCTCAAATAAAGCTTTGAGTGCTTAACCTGCAGACATGGGGGGACAACTGTATTGTCAAAGTCAAAATACTGCTTCTATTGTCTTTACATTATTGGGGTTTAACTCCCACCATCCTTCTTATTAGAATGCTTTTTATTTGTTTGGAATAGGTCTCTTCGAGTTTCCTTAAGCTCCTTGAGAAAAGTGATTTAGAAAAATAGAACTATTAGAAAGTGGCATATAAAAATAGGGTTGATCTTTTGAACTAGGAGAAAGCACACTGAGCATCCGTGGTAGTGGCTTGAGGCACACTGTTATTCTTGGAACCTTCTTGGCTTAGTATTTAAATATGATTAAGGCTGGCTAGGTTCCTGGAGAGAGCTCAAGGGGAAGACAGAAGAGATAGTGAGAGTGCTTCATGTGCAATATTCTGAATTTTTTTCAAATAAAGTGTATGATTCTCTTAGACTTCTGGTTTGTGAAATAAGAGGTGAGTTAACCAGAACTCTTTGCAACTCCGACTCCCTATGACTTTATGGATCATCATTTTTTTCATTTCATTAGGGACTTCTCAGCTCCCACTCCACTTGTTTGCAGACTGTCTTAAACAAGATATTCCACATTGTAGAGATACAAATTATTTTTTTCTTGAGCCACAAAAATTAAGCGTTTGTAGCATAGATATTCTCCTCTTTGCTATGGCATACAAAAATAAGCTCTGGTGTGACCACTATCTCAAGATATTACATCAGCAGTTGAATTGAGTTCACTTTTATGCAGCTCCAGTGCCACATATTCTTGGTTTAGCATTCTTGGCACTGTTTTGCAGATTGTTGTACTGTACCATTGCTTCTGCTCCTGCTCTACACATGACCAAAATTTGTTCTCTTGGCATTTGTAGGTCCTCTAGTGTGGTTCTATAGTTGACCATAAAATCATTCTGGAGAACCTCCAGATGCCAAAGAAGTGTTATTTCTGGGGGGAAAGGAGCATTTGTGTGTTTTTATTTATATTTATAGATTATCCACTTTCACATGGACTTTGTGCCTCTAACCTTCACTACTGTACCAGTTTATGGAAGACCCTACAGCTTCCCAGAGAGCATTTCTAAGCAAACTTCTTGTGAAGACAAAAGTGCTATCAAAATAAGTCAGGAATAAAATTGCACTAGAGTGCTAATAAATTTGGAGAGATTAATTCTGCAAGGAGTTGTATATTTAAACATTTTCTGTCTTATAATATCTACCATTGGTTTTCAGATTGTTTCTTCAGTTAGAGGTTTCTTTAATTCGAGGAATAAATAGTGACTCCCAGGATCCTTGCTTGTCCCCTCCTACTGTTCTCTTCATCTTAATTTGCAGCCACAACTTAAATTTTACCATATTTCTTCTTTCAATACTTGAGCCTAGTTCAATTGTGATGAATGAATTCTGAATCAATATATTTGAAGGGAAATCTGTTAACTCTATACACCCTGATATTCCTTCTATTATTCTCTATGTGGAGAAGGAAATAGTCTGGAGAACCTCTGAGACTATGAATGTGTCTATTTGTCAAAGCCTTGACCCCCAAATACCAGCAAAGCATACATTAACAGTGCAAGGTCTAGTCAATAGCCCCACAGTGATTCAAATAATAACAGGAATACACTAGAGAGAATACAAATTTCTGTTTCAGGGTCGTGAGCTGATTACCATGTCCAGAGTACTACATTGAATCAAAGTCCAAAGCTGATGGCCAAGGTAAGTCCAGTTTCAGAAAGCAGGAGAGATCACAAGTCCAGGGTTGTAGCTTCTAGAACTAAAGGTAACAGTCTTCAGTTCCTTAAATCCTAGGTTCACAGGTGTTGCCTCTTGCTGGCTCTCTTCTCAGCTAACCTCCATTATCTGTGCTGCTGAGACCTTTCTTTTTCTAAGTCCATGAAAGCTGGAACAGGTAACTCTTCCTCAACCTACTCAGATGAAATCTCTTGCATTTGGTCAGCAAGCTCCTTCCATTGATTTTTTTTCAGAGTTTGGCTGAGGGAGCTGCTATGCTGCTATTGCTGGGCTTCAGTTCTACTGTTGAGCATTCCCTCATCCACACTTTCCAAGCTATCCATACCACTGAGAGTCTCCACAAACAACAGAGGCTCTCTGCTTAGAATAATAGAATAATAGAGTGGAAAGAGACCACCTGGGCCATCTATCCAACCCCATACCATGCAGGAAAAATACAATCAAAGCACTCCCAACAGATCGCCATCCAGCCTCTGTTTAAAAGCCTCCAAAGAAGGAGCTTCCACCCCATTCTAAGGCAGAAAGTTCTACTTTTGAGCAGTTCTCACGGTCATTATGTTCTTCCTAATGTTCAAGTTGAATCTTTCTTCCTGTAATTTGAACCCATTGCTCCAAGTCCTAGTCTCCAGGGTAGCAGAAAACAAGACTACTCCCTCTTCCTTATGACAGCCTTTCAAGTATTTAAACATTGTAATCATGTCTCCTTTCGACTTTCACTTCTGCAGACTAAATATACCCAGCTATTTAAGACGCTCCTCATAGGGCATGGCCTCCAGATCTTTGATCATTTTGGTCACCCTCTTCTGGACACGTTCCAGCTTGTCAATATCTCTTAAATTGTGTTGCCCAGAATTGGATGCAGTATTCCAGGCGAGGTCTAACCAAAGCAGAATAGAGAGGCACCATTACTTCCCTCAATCTAGACACTATTCTTCTTTTGATGCAGGCCAAAATCCCATTGGCTTTTTTAGCTGCTGCACCACACTGTTGGCTCATGTTCAATTTTCTTACAACTGCTCCCCTTCCCACAGTTGGATACATCTCTGCTGGTATATCAATACAATATTTTTCATGAATAGGACTTTTGTACATTTGGAGCCCAGTTTCCTCATCCAATGCCCTTTATGAATTGCATAATACAAAATTCATATTCTACACTGTTCTACATCTATAGCACAGATGCAGGAGTTTTGGAAACCACTGCTTCAGGATAAAAAATAATTATTTCTAAGTAATGTGTATTTTATAATGTCTACATTTTACTCAGTATTTTGATGGAGATATGCATTTGGGTATTTTATAGCTGTGATACAATTTCCGTTTATAAATCCTTCAGAAGCCATATGTTTCTAACTTGACATATCAAGCTGTCTATGGACTGCGGCTTTTTAATGAGAGGCATATTCTATGCAGCAGCATGACTACCACTAGTTGTAACAATTGAGCTTTTATGAGGAGAGGCACTTTATAGATTGTATCCAGAATGAGCCCAGCACATTGGACTTTTTAGAAACCTTGACATGTACAGCAACGTGAAGGGAAAATCAGAGTATAAACCTGAAATGGGATTTTCAGAAGGAATAAGTGAATGCCCTTCTTTTGTGTGTTTATTGATGGCTGTAGCTTTCTATTAGTTGGTTTTCTGTTAAAGTCTTGCCCTCCCCCACCCAAAACAATCTGGAAGCAACCAAAAAGGAATATTTATTTGAGCCTAGACTTCCCACAAAATGAGCAACATTTTTGATTAGTTTTCAAAAATTGAGAATTTTATACAGTTTTCAAACAAAGAACAGGAATGACAATGGCAGTCTAGATTTGGTCATTGTGGAGGTGTTGAGGGGGAAAAAATACACCTTCTGTATTTGGCACAACATAGTTGTTTGAAAGCACCTAACATGCTTCCTGATAGGCTTTCCTGATAAGCTCAGCTATATTCATGGAATTTTTTTGGGAATACCTCCTATGCTTACTCTTTCTCTCAAACTGCCAGCGGGTAAGGGGATGGGGGAACATGTAGATAAGGAATGTGTATGTATGTTTGCTCACTTGCTTGAGTGAGGAAGAGGAATGGAATAGGAATATGAAAGGAGGGTAGGTGCACATATGCACTCCCTTGTCTCTTGATCTCCCTTGTCTCTTGATGGTTGGGAGAAAGAGATGGGATAGTAGAGCGTGAGAAGGGAGATTACACATGTGTGTTCCCTCAGACACAGGTGGTGGAAAGGGACATGGGATTGAGGGTAGGGAAGGTGGAGTGCATTCATGGCCTGGTATACCCACTAAAGGCAACAGGTGGGAAGAGGATGGGATGGGGGAGCGCAAGGAAGGAGGGATGGGTGGTGGTATCCAGGGCAGACAGAGGGAGCAGGCTGATGGGGAGGAATAGGAGAAAGCCAAGGTTGGAGCAAGGGATGATGTTAGTGACAAAAATAGGGCAAAGGTTGTGGAAAGGTGCTGCAGCTGCTGCCACATAATCATGTTCCACAGCTGATGATGGTTGGTGATGTCAGGCCTAGCAGTTGGTGATGGAAGGGGTTAATGTCGTTATAAAGGGCAGAGTAATCTGTAAGTAAGAATTTGCAGGTGAAAGCAATTAAGGGTGGAGACATGCAAGAGATAGGTTGCAGCTGGGTTTAACTGGTTATAAGGAGCTAGCCTGGAGATGTATCTTTGGAAGAAAAAGTATTTGTCCTATTTGGGTGTGGATACTGCTGGTTTCCCCCCCAGGTTTGTGGTTTTTCAGTATCCTGATCTGTCTCCCGAACTCTTGAAATCTTGGAACCTTGAATCTCTGGACTGGCTATTGACTGTGGTATAGACTCTTGATCCTTGGACTTTAATCATTGAACTCTTGATGTTTGACTACTGGACTGGACATTTGACTATGGTGTTCGTCTGAACCTGCTTTGGCATCTGCTATTAGTCTTTGTTTTATATTTTGTGGCTGAATACTATCTTTATGTTTTGTGTTTGGACTATGAAAACAGTCAATAAGTGATGTTTTAATTAAACTGTTTGACACAGGCTGGGCATTTGTTTTGGTTCAACTCTGCCTGCGTACTGGCAGAGCCCTGGCTTTGTGACAACAGTTACTTTGACAGTGGCAGTACACCGTCCATCCTTCCCACAGACTTCCATATCATCTGCCTTCTCTTCTCCCATTATCCCTGTCCCACCTATCCAAGTGAGTGAGTACACCAGGGGATAGGTATGTGTGTGTGTGTGTGTGTCTCAGCCCAACCATGCCATCAGTACAGTTGTGTACACTCTCATGTGTGAGAGAGAGATGCATTTTGGTTTGAGTTTTCAATATTTGCAGAGCCCTGCATTCCCGATTCCCATCAATGGTAGTGGGCTGACTATGTATTTTAATGCCTTTCCCCAAAATGGTTATGGAATAATAACCAGAGACGCATTTATAAGAACCTTGATGAATAATGAATTAAAGTTGATCTGAGTACAATTTGAATCAGTTGTCATGGCAGCAAGATCAAATTTGATAGGCAATGTCAGAATCAAAGAATAAGTCACAACTGGGTAAACCAGGAGGAAGAATTCAGGGATAATCAAGAGGATGTAGGAATGTTTCAAAGCTCCTTGTCATTCGTGGAAGTTCAACTAGACTAGGACACTGTATTTTTTTCTTCCCTGCCAGTGGCAGTCTGTGTTGGCAGAGACGCTAGCTCTTCAAGTACTACCTGTTAGAATACTTTCTTTAAATTTAAGACAGTGACTAATCTGTCTTTCAGGAAAAGTTTTCAACTATTTCATTGATTTTTCTTAATGAAAAAACCTTCATAGGGGAATATCAGGTCACTCTGGAATCCATTTAGAAAGAAGAATAATTTTAATGTTTCTTTGTCAAAACATGCCTTTTTCTGCTGTGCAGCGCAGAAGTGAAACTGCGAAATAGGAACATCCATTGAGTAGGTGTACCTAGGACTAGAAAGCATTCTCCAAGTCGGCACATTTAATCAATACCTTTTGTAATAGAAAACATATATTAAGTAAAATACAGAGACTGTGCATGGATTCAGTATATCAAGAAGACTACTAGCCAAGCTTCTGTTTTTAATAATCATAATTCAGTTTGCAGTGTGTTCTTTGGGTATCGGAAAGAAAGGGCTATAGCAAGCACAATTCATAGAGGTGAAGCAGTTGGACAAATTCCCATTTGGGAAACATTTTCCTCGAGAGAAGAGTTTTAGGTTGCAGAAGGAAATGTAAAATCATATAACTAAAAAGGTTGAACGTTGAATGATGTGTTTCATTTTACTTCCTGTTGCACTATTTTTCTTGTTTTTATGTCCATAAGTCTCCAGTTGAAACAAAGAGGCTGGAAATGAGATTGTAACATCCCAGCTAAATATACTCTGTCCTAAAAGTCACAAACACTGTTCAAACCCTGTTCACTGCAAGAGAAATTAATAAAGATAAAGTTATTGCTATCATTTCTAATGTAAAGAACTGTTTACAGGTCATATATTGGTTGTTTTTTAAAATGGTCACAACTTTATTGGAACAAAAATGTAATATGAACTTTATATTTATGCCAATTACCAAATAAACAGTGAGCTGTATTAGGAAACAGTGTTTTGTTTGATCCAATTAAGGGTTTTATAAATAGGAATGATTCACTGAAAAGTTCTGTTTGGCTTTTGTGATGGGACACCAGGCCTTACAATTAGATGTAAAAAGAAATGAGCAAAGGAAATGAGTAACAGTACTTTCCAAAACAACTGCATCATTAAAAAGCACATACACAGTTATAGTTAATGGTGGTACAACAAGTCAGTTCTGTATTGTGGACCATTTGTGCTCAAATAACAGACAGAAGACTCGTGAGTCAGTTTACCTTCCAGATTGTCAGTATCAAGTAAAAATTGCTTCTCGTCAACCAGTGAAAATCTCTGTTCCTTCTTTTTAAATGATGAGCCATGGGAGATTAACATATGTAAATATGGCATATAGGCTTGTAAAAATATTTTCCAGGCAAGCAATTGTTGTGTATATTTTTCAGAAAGGCTGTCTAGGTATTGGCAGAGCTATACTTTGTGGAAATGAGAAAGTTTCAGCTTGTGTTGTGATAAGACTGACTGAGCCAATTGTGAGCCAAGTTATAATCAGAATTACCTTACTTTTTATCTCTAGTTGACAAGCATAAGCACTAGTCATTCACAGTTAAGCCTGAGCACACACAACTGAAATGGTTACATGCTGCTTTCTTGTTTATTTTGCTTCCACTTTTGAATTCCGTTTGACACGTCTCTTCATTTCTCTTTCCATCCTCACCAACATGTACACTTCACTAACTCTTGAAATACCTTGTGTGTTAAAGATTAATAAGAAGTATTACTGATCAACTGCAAGTGCAGCAATAGATGGATAGCTATGAAATCAATCATTGAATAGTGAGTGCATGTGTATTTATGTGTGTTCAAGTTGCCTTTTGGCTTTCAATGACCTCACATAGAGCAATCTTAATCAGAAATAGTTTAAGAGCATCCGAGTGCAATGAGACTTTGGTATCTGTTAAGCTTTGGTACTGAGACTCCCCATAAATACCCAAATCCATGGATGTTCATGCTCCATTATGTATGATGAAGTAACAAAATTATGTCCCTTGTATGAAATGGCAAAATCATGGTTTGTGTGTTGGATTTTTTGGGAAATTTTCAAGTAATGAATGTAGACGTGGATGCAGAATACATAAATAAGAAGGGCCAATTGTATATGAAAACATTTTCTTTGCAACTGAATCTTTTCTGTGCCTCCGCTCTGTGTATCAAGAAGCATGGTGTGTAAACACTGAAGGTGGGGCACGTTTTGTAACTTCTCTAATTTGAATGGCCACATGTCTAATAACCACATTATTCTCTGACCGCATCTATTTATTTCTGTAAATTTCTTAATCTTGTATTACAAATCTAATGAAATAAAGCAGTATTTCCACTCATTCTTTCAAATGAATGAATGAATCCAGTCTGTAAAAACTGGACTGGCTGAAGTGTTCAAAGAAAGAAACATAGAAATCCAGACTGTCTCTGTTGAATCATATGAAAAATGTGCATATTAGAAAGAGATAAAGCATTCCTATCCTAACTACCTGAAAATAATGTTTGAGGGGAGATGAAATTTTTGATAGTTTGTGTGATCATTCTTTTTAATTTTATTTATTCCAGAAAATAAAATAAATATATAAGTTGACTATTCTAATGAAAGTCTGTTGTTTATATATAAGCCACAAGGTAATTATATATATATTTCTTTTACAGATTTATCAATGGCAGTACAAAAATTTTCTCAGTCACTTCAAGATTTTCAGTTTGAATGCATTGGAGATGCTGAAACAGATGATGAAATTAGCATCGGTGAGTGTTCTGTCATACTTCATCTTGCAGTATTAAATTTTTAGCTTTATGTGGAAGAGACTTTGAGTTACAGTGGCAATCTTTTATTTAGCTGATAAATGGCACACAAGCACCTATGATATCTGTATTAATGTCTGCGCTGTGATCTGGCAGATGTTTTCTTCATATTTGTAGATGTGAGATCTTGCAGTGTTAACCATTTTATCCCAATCCCAGATGGGAGAGTAAGGCAAACAAAGAGGATGTATAACTTTTATTTAGCTGGACTGTTCCCTCTCTTCTAGAGAACTTCATGTTTCTCTGTGGCAAAGATCTTTAAGACCTTTTGTACATTTATATGTTTGTGACTTTTAAAGTGAATTTGTAAAGATTTGTATCCTGAAAGGTGTGGTACAAATACAGTATCAGTAATAAATAACAGACACAAAACCACGTCAGGAACTGTGAGCTACAAGTAAGGTGAGGGCAGACTACTACAGTGCTTCCAAATAGTGATAATCAATAAGTCCTTTGTTACTCAGAGTGCCAGACTGGTATAGTTTGGCCATTGGACTATGACTTGAAGACCAGAGTTTGAATCCCTTCTCATTCATGGAAACTCACTGAGTGACCTAGGGCAAGAGAAAGGGAATAGAAAACTACTTCTGAAAAATTTTGTCAAGAAAACACTGTGATAGGTTTGTCATAAGTTGGATATGATTTGAAGGCACTCAACAACCAAAACTTTATCAATAGTTGGCTCCTAAGCAATTGAACTCCCTCCCAAGCAAATATGACATACAGTTAATGAAACAAAGTTACAGATTAACTAACGCCATTTCAAAGCATTTACATCATGCATATAATAATAATAATAATAATAATAATAATAATAATAATAATAATAATAATATAAAAATTTATTTGAATTCCTCCCTATCTCCCCAAAGGGACTCAGGGCGGATTCCAACATACAATGGCAAACATTCAATGCAGTCATTTAGTCAAAAAGTTCCAGATGTGGGGGGCAACCACGGAGAAGACCCTCTCGTTCCCACCAGCCGTACTTGAAATGGGGGTGGGACCGACAGCAGGGCCTCCTCCGCTGACACGTGTGGAAATATGTTTTAAAATAAGCATCTTGTGGAGTGTTTTCAAATGATTATGTGATTGTTTTTGTTTAAGTAATGCTGTAACCCGCCTCAAGCTGGCAAGAAATAAAATTATTATTATTATTGACAAAAAGACAGAGTATGTCACAGTAAACGAGATATATATGCTGGATTTCGTATTACATAATCACAAGTCAAACACTTCCCAAGCGTTTAGGACTGTGTGATACATTTTCAGTTGATGTGTGCAGATCCCAGTAAGGTGACCTCTTGCAGCTGACAGATGGTAATTTTGTCAGTGTTTATTGTTTTCAAATGCCGGCTGAGATCTTTTGGCATGGCACCCACTGCACCAATGACCACTGGGATTACCAGTACTGATACAGTAGAGTCTCACTTATCCAAGCTAAACGGGCCGGCAGAAGCTTGGATAAGCGAATATCTTTGATAATAAAGAAGGATTAAGGAAAAGCCTATTAAACATCAAATTAGGTTATGATTTTACAAATGAAGCACCAAAACATCATGTTATACAACAAATTTGACAGAAAAGGTAGTTCAATACGCAGTAATGTTATGTTGTAATTACTGTATTTACGCATTTAGCACCAAAATATCATGATATATTGAAAACATTGACTACAAAAATGGCTTGGATAATCCAGAAGCTTGGATAAGTGAGAATCTATTGTATTATTGCTATTATTATTATAATCTCTTAGGGAAGTAAATTTTCCACCCTGTTTAAAACAATCAGTAGTTAGACTACTGCTGAAAAAGCCCTCCCTGGACCCCCCTGAGAACACAACCTCTGAGGATGCTTACCATATGTATGGGTGAAATGTCAGGAGAGACTGCTTCTGGAACATGGCCCTACAGCCCGGAAAACATATAGCAACCCAAAATCATACTCTCTTTGCAACTCTCCCTTAAAATTGTAGATATATTTCTGGCCAATTTAGAGCTTGTCATCTGGTTGATCTCCTGTACTAGAGCTGAATTGGCTCACCTATGCCAGAGAATAAACTTGTTAAATAGGAAATTTCAAGGTGGGCAGGCAAACTGGACACAGTCCACATTTTTACTTATTGCGTGTGAGGCAAACAGTGTTTCCACTTTGGGCTGGCTCAAGACGTCAACAGTTTCTTTGGGACCAGATTGTGGAGACAGATACAGTTGTGTATCATTTGCATACAGATTGTTTTAAAAACTGCTTTTATCTCTCCCATTGCTATGTTTATATGAGCATCTGATATGACTCATTGTAATGATGCTACAGTGTGCAAGTATTCTTTGACGGTTCTTGTAAATGTTTTGGAAATTTGAGTTTGCTAGTGTTAGCCTTATGAATGGAGATTCTTTATGCCTGAGATTTAAGAGTAGTATATGATCATCCAAGGCCCTTTCTACACTGTCCTTATATCCCAGGATCTGATCCCAGGTTATTTCTTTGAACTTGATTATATGAGTCTCCACTGCCAGATAATCTGGGATAAGCAGATAATCTGTGATCAGATCCTGGGATATAAGGAGAGTGTAGAAGAAGCCTAAGACTTGTTAACCATTACACTGGAAGAATTATTTCTCCAGAGCCCATGCAATATTTTTTGAGGAGGTGACCGTAAGAGTGGCATTTAAGGAAAACAACTTAGTCTGAGATCTATGCTGGTAAATTCCTAAGGACTATAGCTAACATTCACATGCATTTTAAAATGTCAGTCTTGTGTCAAACCTTTTCTGCACTTCTACTTTTTCTGGCTCCTTAAGGATCTAGTCTTCAACAGCATTGGACATGTTGTGAAGAACTGTGTTCAGACAGAGGAAAATGCAACTTTTAACTCCACCTTATATACATGAAAGGACATAGTTTACTGCAGTGGTTCTCAACCTTTTCTTCACCATGGGCCCCTATTTAAATAATTTTTGTAGACCCTCAAGACTTTAGGATTAAAGGCACTAGACCAGTGGTTCTCAACCTGTGGGTCCTCAGATGTTTTGGCCTTTAATTCCCAGAAATCCTAACAGCTGGTAAACTGGCTGGATTTTCTGGGGGGTTGTAGGCCAAAACACCTGGCGACCCACAGATTGAGAACCACTGCACTAGACTATTTCAAATTATTTCAATTTTCTCATGAAGGTCCTTCGAATTTAGAGCTAAGGGAATACAAATTAATCTGTTTATGCACACACTCCTATTATACATTTCCCATCCATCTACTCTCATAACTGATTTCTTCCTCTGGTTGTTTTTTATTGAGGCAATAGGTTTAAAAGTCAATATTTTTATTTAAAAATGTACATATTATTTATTTATTTGCTTCATTCATATCCCGCCTTTCTCACCGCGTAGGGGACTCAAGGCGGCTTACAGCTCCGGCAAAATGTAATGCCGTTTAAAATATAACAATAAATATATCCCATCTATTATGCATGTGTTCATACAAACAGGTATATTGAAAATTTGGATATTATTTTAAATAATGCCTATTTTACTTCATATTATATCAGGCTTCTCTCCTGATGATATTTATTCAAGCATCTACATTTTCATTTTTATGTTTTAGTAGTATTTTTGGTCCATTATGCACTTTTACTAATAGAAAATACCACTGTGATCAGTTTATGAATAATTCCCTCTCTGAATTATGTGGAAGTTTATTCATGTTACCAGCAGCAGCACTTTTGAATTGCATTTTGGCTGTTTTGTTTCCAAAAATGTTCAGTGATTCTAGAAGTAGGATGTTTCATTGGGCTACTTCTTACTAATACAATTGCAGCTATGGTATTTGAATATGGCTTCTGTTCTACTAGAGGGTGCATAATACACTTAAATATAATCCAGGAATTTGGTTGGAATGCTCCTAGGTCTGAGTCTAAGAAATGTATCTGGTTATATTTGTATTACGTATTGCTTCAGGCACCCAAGGATGGAGACGGTTAGCTTTAGTTTGTATGCCATCTGTCTTCTTGTTAAATGTGAATTGCAGCTCTGGACTGATTTACAGCACCATGCCATGTTTCTCCCATTACTGGTGACTATTAAGATCCCTTAGTCTTTTTGTATAGCTGCTGCTCTCCTCCACCCCCACCCCCAAAATTACTTGGGCAAGGTATGTCAAAACTGCAAAATACATTCTTTGAAATATGCAAGATGGCTTGCTCCCCAAATGTGAGATTACCAGCATTTTTATGATGCAAATATTGGCTCGTTTATCCATGAGTCTGAGCAAAGCTTTTCAAAGTGATGTGGCATCAGATGTACCATCATTTGGTTACTCCAAACTTTTTAATCCTCTTCCCACACTGTCATCACATTTTCCTTTGTGTTATGTCTTAATCAGATTGTTTTCTTTTCTGTGTACAGTGATGATTATTATTATAATATTGATGACATGTACCCTCAAAAAATTGAGAGTTCTTAATCTGCTTCTGTGAAAGCCAACGTGGTGTAGTAGTTTGGGTGTAAGACTACATCTACACTGTAGACATTATTACCACTTTAATTACCATGGCTCCATCATACACAAATCCTCGGATTTGTAATTTGGTGAGGCACCAGAATTGTTTGGTAGAGAAGGCTAAAGACACTGCAAAACTCCAAATTGAATAATTCCTTAAAGTGGATCTGCTTCACTTAAAATGATTTCAAACTGATATAACTCTGCAGTATAGCTGCAAACTAGGACTTTGGAGGCCAGGGTTTGAATTCCTGCTCAGCCATGGAAACTTACTGGGTGACTGTGGGCAAGTCCCAACTGTGGGCAAGTCCTCAACTGTGAACCGCCCTGAGTCCCCATCGGGATTGCAAAGGGCGGTATATAAATACCGCACATAAACTAAATAAACTTCAGAGGAAAGAAAACTGTAAATGACTTAAAGGCACACAAAAAGAAATGACAATTTGTGGCTAGGCCATAAAAATGAGCTCACAGTAGGGGTAAGAATGTTTTTAAAGGAATAGAGGATTGCACCAGTGGAAAAATGAATAGAAATGTACAGTAGATAAATCACATGAAATATAATTTTTTCCTATTAAAAACCAGTGGTGGCATGGTATGTTGAACCGTCTTAGACAGACATGGACTTGAAGATGCAATGCATCATTCATCCTTTTGCTAATGACTGCAGGTCCTCCATCTTCTGAAATGACACTTGCAATCTTTCAGCCAGAGATGATGGATGACAAGAATCTTGGCTGTTGACAATGTATTATTATGAAGTGAGCTTTCATCTCTGAAACAGGATAGATTCTGAGGAGATGGGGACATTTAGATATATATGTCAAATGCCTGTTTTTGTTTTTTGTTGTTTTTTTAAAAAAATCCATTATACCCAAAATGAGAATGGGTATGCATATGCTTATATGCTCCATGCAGTCATGCTGGCCATATGACTTAGGAGATGTCTATGGACAATGCCAGCTCTTTGGCTTAGAAATGGAGATGAGTACCACCCCGCAGAGTCAGACATGACTAAACTTAATGTCAGGGGAAACCTTTACCTTACATATTAATCATTAGTTATGCAGATCTTATTTTCACATTACTTTTGTTGTGTGAATCAGTGTCTGTGAGACGTTTGCTGACACATATTAGATATACAGTAGTTGGACCTCCTTATTCACAAAATTTGCATTTGTGGATTCTGCTATCCACAGCTTGAAAATATTTTTTAAAAAATCTAAGAAGCAAGCCTTAATTTTATTATTACAAGGGACATCATTTTACAGTGCCTTTGTATATACAGTAACAGCATTTGAGCATCCATGGATTTGGTACCCACAAGAAGTTCTAGATTCAAACTATAGTACTGTATATACCAAGGGCCCATTGTACTAGAATTTTAAAAGGAGCCACAGTGGCACAATGGGTTGAATCCTTGTGCTGGCTGAACTGCTGACCTGAAGGTTGGGTTGCTGACCTGAAGGTTGCCAGTTCGAATCTGTGAGACGGGTGAGCTCCTGTCTGACAGCTCTAGCTTGCGGGGACATGAGAGAAGCCTCTCAGCAGGATAGTAACACATCCAGGCATCCCCTGGGCAACATCTCGGTAGATGGGCAATTCTCTCACACCAGAAGCAACTTGTAATATGTTCTCAAGTCACTTCTGACACAATATAAAAAAAAACTAGAATTTTTGAAATATGTGGGAAGAGCTCAATCTAAACAGATGCTTGTCATGACATCTCTGTATTATCACTAGCACCAAAGACAATACTTCTCTGCATGCCACGTGCTAGAAAACATAAGTAAAAAAATGATATTGCTCTCAGGTTCTATTTGTCATAGGTGCTAAATGAACTACAGTGTGAACAAAATGCTGCAATATCTCTATAATGTCTCTTCTTATGTTCTAATACTCTTTCCACGTAATTCAGGGAAAATATAATATGAAATATATTGAATTACAGTGGACTTCATGCAATGAAATTAAATTAATGGAAGCTGGTAGGCTTCTGAGATAGCAAGAACTTTGATTATATACCTCATTATATACAGAAGGAAAAGGTGTAAATTATGAAGCAATACACATCAATTTCTTAATCTTAAACAACTGTTGTTAGAATTTTAATTGGATCCACTAAGGTGCTAGGAACTCCATTATTCACTATTTTTTGTAAATGTTTTCTACTGAATGAGTTTTTATTGTGTGGACTTGACTTTCTTTCAGCTAGTCTAATTTATGAACTGAAATTAGGAGAGAATGAAAAAGTGGCTGCATTCGGCCATCCTAATAAGATTTCAGGGACATCTGCATTCTGAGAATGAATGGTATGCTCATGCACACTGCCTGATTGTTCCTGCTACTATCTCCACTTTTTGATTTGTGATTTGTTTGTTGTAATGCTTGGCCACAGCAGGGAACCTCCCCACTACAAAAGAGAATTAATCCAAGATTTGTTTTATGGTTAGCTCTGCGAATTGCTGGGAGGCGGGAAAGCAAAAAGCCCTGAGAGCTGGCTTCCTTTCAGGTCCACATGTCACCATAAAAAAATAAACTCAAGATCTGTGATTTATTTAACTGCTTTCAGGGAAAGCAGAAACAATTAGCCAGCATGCACTGACATGCTAGTTTGTCCAATGTCCACAATAATCCACTGGAATTTCCTGCTTATTATGACATCTCATTGCAGCCAGTATATTCAGTGTTACATTATTCCTTGGAGAAATCTGATCACTCTCCTGAGTTTTCTGTAAAGATTTTTTATTGGGACTTTCCTTGGGTCCCACTCTGGGATAAATAAATAGATAAGTAAATATGTTAATATTAACGTGTTCAAGCTTTTTACTATTGTTTTTTTTTGCAATGCAATTGGGCAATGTGGTCATGTCTGTTGCTATGAAAATTAGCTTGTTGGCCGCTATTTATCTGATCTTCCTAGTCATGTTACTCATTATACTTTGGAATATCTTCTAAAATCTGTTTCTTCTCTTTTGCTGAGCCATTATAAAGCACTAATTCATTCCACAGCTAAATCACTACCCATCATCTTGAAGGGCAGACCTTATTTTAAATTTACCTTCCTTACTAGAGAATATGTAGAATAGGAACTTCCCTATAGGAGCACCCCAGCAGTTCCTTTCATTTGAGGCATATATTTAATTTCCATATGTTATTCATTTTAATGAGCGTTACATACTTATAGATGTTATGAGTGAGAACCAAAGTGGTATAGTGGTATGGGTTTTAGGCTAGTACTCTGGAAGACCAGGGTTTGTATCCCTTCTCAACCATGGAAGACCCCTGAGTAAAACTGGGCAAATACCACTTTCTCAGCCTCAATGGCAAACCTCCTCTGGATATTCTTTCCCAAGAAAATCCTAAGAGGGTTGACATGTGTCGCAATCAATTGGAATGCACATAACAAAAAGAGTCTACAATATTTTGTTTATGAAGTTTATTCTCATCCTGTGACTACTGTATATACTCATGTATAAGTCTAGAACTTTTAGTAAAAAGATTAAACCAAAATTATATCCATGGGTCACTATAACCACTCTACCTAATTATTATTTTAAAAAAGGGAACAAAAAAGGAGCAGGGTGGTGAGAGTATTAGAATCATGGAATCATAGGATAGTAGAGTTGGAAGATACCTCATGTGCCATTCAGTCCAACCCCCTGCCAAGAAGCAGGAAATTGCATTCAAAGCACCCCCGATAGATGGCCATCCAGCCTCTGCTTAAAAGCCTTCAAAGAAGGAGCCTCCTACTATTGTTCCTCTCTCCTGTCTCTGATGTGGTGCGCACCTCTGGCCTTTTTGAATGTCTGGGCAGGAAAAAATTAATAAGATTGCTAAGTCCTTTGGATGCACTGTTCAGGCTAGGGTAACTTTATTAGGTGAGATTCATTTATGCCAGTGAAAAGCGGAGAGATAGTTTAACTTCTTCAAACATAATATATGAATTGATATCCACACCACTGAAAACCTTACTTCCAAATATTATCTGTAACATTTTCTCTAATTTTTAGCCCTTAGAACTCTGTTCATTGGGTTCTCCTGCCATTTTTAAAAATATATAAAAATAGATATATTGTAGCCATTTGGCTGACCCTTCAGCTCCGAAAGAGGAAGATTTTATTTATTTATTTATTTATTTATTTTATTATTGGACTTGTATACCGCTACTCCCAGTTTGGCTCAGAGCAGTTTACAGAAATAGATTAAACCCGCTCGTCCTCTTCGTTCATCCGGTAGGGCACTTCTTTCGCTCCCGCCACCATCCCAGGCTCGGTTGGCGGGGACGAGGGAGCAGGCCTTTTCTATTGTTGCTCCCTGGATCTGGAATTCCCTTCCGGAGGAGATCCGGCAAGCACCCACCCTGGCTTCCTTCAAAAAGCTGCTTAAAACCTGGCTCTTCCGCTGCGCCTTTGGATAACCAAGCCCATAGCTATAGTAGTTGCACAGGCCACCTCTTTGACTTGAAACACTGCACTTTATTCCTCTGCCCCAAAGGATCTTAGAATATCACATTGCCTTTTAGTTCTAGTGGTCCCTCCAGGCCATCCTCTCCTCCATCCCAGTGGTCTTTTTTCCCCCTCTTTCTTTGCAGATTCATGTTATTTGAGTGATTATATTCCTTCTGCTTATGTGATTGTTTTAGTCAATTGTTATGTTTTGTTTTTGTTTTTAATTCTTATAGCGTTTTATAGTGTTTTCAGTGTTTTATTGTACAATGTTTTATGCTGATTTTATATTGGAAACCGCCCTGAGTCCCTTTCGGGAGAGAGGGCGGTATACAAATAAACTTTTACTTAATTACTACTTACTAAAACAATACATTTAGCTTTAAAATAACAAATAACAATAACAATAAAAACAACAATAAAAACAACAATAAAAACAACAATAAAAACAGATATAGCCCCGAGTTTTTCACCCATTGAAAGCTTGTCGGAAGAGCAAGGTTTTGCAGGCTTTCCGAAAGGCAAGTAGGTCTCGGATAGTCCGAGTTTCAACTGGCAAGGCATTCCATAAATGAGGGGCTACAATCGAGAAGGCTCTCTGCCTAGTGGAAGACAAATGATAAGTCCGTATGTTAGGGACTTCAAGCAAATTTTGGTCTTCGGACCGAAGTAATCTCTGGGGTTGGTAGGATAAGCGGGTTGGTAAGATCAGCTGGGTGATCTCTTCTGAAGCTGCGGAGATTCGCTGGATTCGCTGAGCCTGGTGTGTGCCTGTGTGCGGGGCCTCGGGAGCTGCTCCTGGTTCTTTGGGAGGCTTGAGGAAGGTTATGGGAATGGAGGCAGTTTCCAAATCATCTGTCCTTCTGTCCTTGGGAAGCTATAATTTCCATGGATCAGACTATGTCTTCTTTTGATAAAGGGTGGGGTTGTGGGGGTCTTTGAGAACAGGTTTAGACTGTGAGTTGATTTTGTTGCTTCTCAAATAAAGTCTGTGTTAATCTTGAAAAAATGGTGGTTGGCACCGTTGCATTGATAAGTTTTCTTGCATCCATGAAATCATTCCAGAATCTGGAGCAGTACAACAGAAGGAGTTCAATAGCTTACTTTATAAACAGGCAATCACCTATTGGGTACAGAGTTAAGAGAACATGGCTTGCACAAGGGAACTGAATTCTTCCTCTGTGATGTAATGGAGAGAACTGACTTTATGGATCACAGAGCATTAATGGCATTGTGGTCGTGAAGTCAGATCATTTTGATCTACCATTGTCAGAGTAAATGTGAATTGTTGGCTCATGATTAACTATGGTAGATGCTCGGTAACCTCAGGGCTTTGTCTTTATCTTAGCATTTAAAGTGCAATGTATTTTGTTGAGTCCTAAGTTAATAGGTAAGGAATTACTTTTGTAATTCCTGAAAGGACATGCACTGTTAGGTTTCCCACTTCTCATGTGCACATGGAAAATGTGTGTCTTTACATTTACCATTAATGCTTTGGAAATATTGTTTTCAATAAAGTACAGGAAACTTACCAAAAATCATGTGAATTAAAATAGAGTTTCACAGCAATGACTGGCTCAGATAACATCTATTTTATGGTGGGCTGGAGTTTTGGGGGAATAGGATGATTTATTTTTAAAATTGGTCCATATAAACAGCAAACTTGGCCTGGGAGATGAGAAAGGTCAGTTTCCTTTAAAAGTCAGATTGGAGTCACAAACTTCAATCTGAGAGTTAGGACAAGCACCAAACCGTGGAGTAGGGTTCTTGAATGTGTTTGTTGTTTATTTCTTCCGACTCTTTGTGACCTCATGGTCCAGCCCACGCCAGAACTCCCTGTTTGTATACAATTAGCACTTTGTATTCATGGATTCTTCATCTATGTATTAAATCATCCTTGACCTGAAAATATATATGCTTTAAAATCCATTTTATATAAGAGATACTATGCCCTTGTATGTAACAGACTTGAGCATCCATGGATTTTGGTATCCTCAGGAGAGCCTGTAACCAAATCCAGCCAATACCAAGTGCCTACTGAATTCTTACTTTTGGTGGATGGTCATGCTAACACTGGCTATTGTGACTCATGCTCTGGTAACTTCCAGGTTGGATTACTTCAACATTTCCTATATAAAGCTTTCTTTTTAAAAAATTAATTTGACACTTCATTTGCTGTTAGAATCCTGGCATGAAAATGTAGCTGGAGTTATTTTACCTATTTAGCACACAGTTCAAGGTCTTTAAAGGCTCAGATAACTAAGGGTGCTTCCAGAGAGTGCCAAAATCTGGGTTTAAAATGGGGGGTAAAAAAATCCCAGGACCTGACTGCAAGCCCACACCCAGACCTGTTAGCCCCAGAATTGAAATACAGAAGTTATTTTAAAAATATTTCAGCTTTCTAAACTTCAAAAATATTTTATGTAGGTGTTTCACATACTATAATTTTTTTTTTTTAAAAAAACAGTAACCCAGGAGCTTATTTAATGAAGCACAAATGTAGTTTTAAACTCCTTATTTTCCATTTACTGCTTTCTGTTTCTTCACCCACGCAGTACCACCCACATAAAATTATTCAGCTGCAGTAATTGAAATGTCAGGTGTTTTCTCCACATGTAAAAATGTTTATATGCCATAAAGACTGACAGACAACAAAAACTATTTCTTCATTCTAAGTAATGTTGCTTTTCCTGTAACATTAAATTCTGTGTTACTTTGTCAAGTCAATTATATTTGAAAGAGGAAAATGTAGTAAATAAGTCAGAGATTTTGGATTTTGTTGCATGTCTCAAGACCATCTTCTCTCTCTGAAGCATGCTGGGTATCTTGTCTATGCCCAGTCTGTCATAAATTGGAATTGTTTTGAAGAAATAACTGAGTAAAGCCATGAACTCTCTTGAGAAGAGCATGGAAGGGAAGTATGGAAACCCCATCAGTCATGCCTGTTCATATTGGAGACCTTTTAAAAGAATCATTTGTTCTCTGTCTAAAACTTTCCTGGGCAGAACTACACAGGGTTGTATTCAAGACAAATGGGATGGGCATAGGAAGAAGGGAAGACAGCTAGGGTTAATAGTCAAAATGCTTGAACTAGCATTTGGTGCTTGACTTTTGGAGGAAAAGCAACCCACACGCAATACCAAATTTATCGGAGCCTCCGGTGGCGTAGTGGACTAACCTTGTGACTTGAAGGTTGGGTTGCTGACCTGAAGGCTGCCAGGTTTGAATCCAACCCGGGGAGACCATGGATGAGCTCCCTCTATCAGCTCCAGCTCCATGCAGGGACATGAGAGAAGCCTCCCACAAGGATGATAAAAACATCAAAACATCCAGGCATCCCCTGGGTAATATCTGTGCAGGTGGCCCATTCTCTCACACCAAAAGCGACTTGCAGTTTCTTAAGTCGCTCCTGACACAAAAAACCCCCAAATTTATCAAATCATGTTCACCAGTAGTCACTAAAGAGGTGTTCACTAAAGTTTGGGAATTGATCCTCCCTTTGGCGTCCAAATAATTGAAGAGCAATGCTTCATTCCAATAGAGTTCGAAGTTCTAAAAATGGCAGCCCTTTTGGAATCTGTTAATACTACTGTTTCACCAAATGCTAGTAAAAGGATACAGTTATTTATAGCTTGAAATCTACAGAGTTAGCCAACATTAGAACACTGCTAAGATCCAACTATATTTCTCAAATTCTGCTTCAAAATATGAGCTTAGCAAAGTTGGGGTAACCCTTAGAACAGGGGTGGCTTCCCTGGGCCACATTGGAAGAAGAATTGTCTTGGGCCACACATAAAATACACTAACACTAATGATAGCTAAAGAAAAAGGTCCCTGGATAATTTTCTTGATACTATATCAACCACCACAGATGAGCAAAAGAAGTCCTTGCACATAATAATCCTAATTATATATCACCTCAATTGGAGGGTCTTTTAAAATAATCAAACAGGTCTTCTGGCCAAACTGTTTGCAATTATAATGTGAATTACGGATAACACTCCAATATTTGCAGATGGTAACATACCCTGATTATTCCATTGCATTCATCTCTCTTAGTTTGCACTCAACAGCCTTGCAATGATGTTGAAAAAAAAATCACACGTAATCTTATAATGTTTTAAGTTTAAGTTTACAATTTGTATTGGTCCAGATTCATAGCTGTCCTGGGCCACTCCAGGTTAGACAAGCCTGCCTTGGAGCATATACCCCATTGCCACTAGACTCTTAATTCCCCAAACATTTCTTTCTTTTGAAAAATCTTTCTTTTTCTGAATCTTGAACAGGGACTCAGACAATATGTAATTTCAGCACAAGAAAATGTGCTTAACTATGTGAGGGAAGAAATCTAGTTAATGGTTTAGTTTTACAGTTTAAAGATTGATGCAATGGCTCATTTAGAGTACCAATCATTACAGATTTCTTGGCACAGATACATGTATAGTAGATGAGTGTAATCCATCTTCTGAGAGGATGGGCAGTTTCTTGGCTTTCATTCTTGGAGTGAAAAGTTCACATTCTGGGCTACGTGTACATTGGTTCAAATGTGAAAGATTTATCAAGTATTCATGAGATTAAAAGAAAGGTTTTAACAACAATAATGTCAGCAATTCAACATGATGATGATGATACATTTTATTTATTACCCTCCTCTCCTAATTTATTTATTTATTTATTTATAGTATTTATATTCTGCCCTTCTCACCCCGAAGGGGACTCAGGGCGGATCACATTATACACACATAGGGCAAACATTCAGTGCCCATAAACACATCAAACAGAGACCGAGACAGACAGACACAGAGGCAATTTAACCTTCTTCTGAGGGGATATTCGATTCTGGCCACAGGGGGGAGCAGCTGCTTCATCATCCACTCTGACGGCACTTCCTCATTCCAGGTCGTAAATTAGTTAAACTTGCCTCCCCACTTTTTTTAATAAGTGGTACCTTATTCCTACTTGGTAGATGCAACTATCTTTCGGGTTGCTAAGTCAGCAACAAGCAGGGGCTATTTTTTATTTTTTTTTAATTGACGGGTGCTCACCCCGCCATGGGCTGGCCTCGAACTCATGACCTCATGGTCAGAGTGATTTATTGCAGCTGCTCAACAGCCTGCGCCACAGCCCGACCCTGGCTCAAGGCAGGGTGCAAAAAAATTAAAAAACAAATGAACATTAAAAATTCAATGAATTACTAAATTACATAGTTAAACACACACACATACATGTGTGTGAAATTATACCAAACACTGATACAGAATTGACATATAGTGGTAATAGAATGTAAATCAAAACTCATGATTGAAAGTAGACTGGGTGGACCTGCTAGAAAAGATGGATCTTCAATTGCATTTTAAATTAAAGTACCTCATTTAGTTTTCGGAGCTCTTCTGGTAGGTCATTCCACAATGGTGGGGTGGCCAATGAAAAGGTCCTCTCTAGGTGATAGTCACCAGTTGGGTTCTGTCTGGTTGGAGTAGACATCCTCCAGAAGACCTAAGCATGTGGGGTGGATTGTATGGGAGAAGGTGATACTGTAAGTAATCTGGACCCAAACCATGTAGGACTTTAAAGGTGAAAACCAATACTTTGTCCAGAAACCAATTGGCAGCCAGTGGAGTGACTTTAAATGGGTGTAATATGCTCATTCCTAGATGGTCCTGTAACCAACCTAGATACAGTAGAACGTTGGATAAGCGAATATGTTGGCTAATAAGGAGAGATTAAGAAAAAGCCTATTAAACATCAAATTAGGTTATGATTTTACAAATTAAGCACCAAAACATCATGTTATACAACAAATTCGACAGAAAATGTAGTTCATTACACATTAATGCTATGTAGTAATTACTGTATTTACGAATATAGCAACAAAATATCACGATATATTGAAAACATTGACTACAAAAATGTGTTGGATAATCCAGAACGTTGGATAAGTGAGTGTTGGATAAGTGAGACTCTACTGTACCATATTTTGAACAAACTAGAGTTTCTGAACTTGGTACAGCGGTAACCCAATGTACAGTGCATTGCAGAATTCCAACCTTGAGATTATCAGCAACTGAATTACCATCTTTAGTAGTGCAGATATTGATTGACTGGAATAAAAACATTACAGGAAAAATTATTTTAGTGGAATACAGGTATTATGGCATTCTAGATAGCTGATGGCCCAGTGAATTATCTTGCAGTGTTAACTCAGTAGCAAAAGTGATGGTAAGGGGGTGTTAAACTGAATTCGGTGACTGAATGAGAAACCTCTGCCACTTGTTTTCAGGGTGGTCTGAGTTTTCCTAATGGCATAAAATAGGTGCAGGAGATGCTTTAACTGAATTTCTGTGGGGTCGCAGTACTATGGATAGAAGCAAAACCTATTGAAATGAAGGACTTTCCTAGAGATGACATACTTTGTCAGTCATAGGTAACTGAAACTGTGGAGATCCGTTCCATGATATGGGGCTGTATTATATGTCAGTAGTATCAAGATATTAAGGAATGACCCTTTTTCATTTCAATATATGAGAATATACAACAATGTGTTTATTTGTTGGACTTATGTACTTCCTTTCTCTCAGAATTAGATCCAAGGTAGCTTCCAGAAATTTTTAAAATTCTAAATTAACATAATAGTTTACAAAAAATAAAAAAGAGTGTAATATATTTTAAAAGGTACAATTGCAACAGTTAAAAACACTTTGAAACATAATTACAACTAACAGAAATAAAATAAAATACTGTGTACACTTTATGACAGCCAGTATGGTGTAGAATTTTTAAAATATATATATTTATTTGTCACACAGTTTTGAAATATGCTTAAATAAATATTATAAGAATAATATAAGAAAATAATTAACTGATGATGAAGATAAAGCCAATTTACTGCTGTGGGTCCAAGCATTTTTACAGTTGTGTTGCCTGGGAGAATATTTTTCCTAAGTACTAAAACAAATCATTTTACATGAATGTAATGGTAAAAGCACCAGTTGGCAATAGTTATTTTGGAAGCCACAGCCAATTAATGTCAGTTGTTAGAATGAACACTCTCAAAATGAATTTCATCAATGGAACTGTTGTTGACTTGTTTAACATCTGCATATTTTGCTACACAAGCTAGCTAATGTCAGCAATGGAGTTGAAATGTTTCCACATTTCCTTTGTACAGCAAAGATCAATTAATGCATCTAAAACTCTTCAGTAGAAGATTATTTCCTAACAGATGAGTTATACCACAATCACAGTATTTTCCACGCCCCCGGTGGTGCAGTGAGTTAAACCCTTGTGCCGGCAGGACTGCAGACTTGAAGGTTGGATTGCTGACCTGAAGGTTGCCAGTTCAAATCCAGGGAGAGTGCAGATGAGCTCCCTCTGTTAGCTCCAGCTCCCCATTCAGGGACATGAGAAAAGCTTCCCACAAGGATGGTAAAATAGAAATGTTGTAATAAATAAATAAAATAAAACATCAGGGCATTCTCTGTGCAATTCTCTCACACCAGAAGCAACTTGCAGTTTCTCAAGTTGCTCCTGACACACACAAAAATATTTTCTAGACAACATTCCATTGAAAACAGTTAATGGAGCTTGCAAACCAAGACAGCTGGAAAATAACAGGTTGAAGAAGGTGGTTCTGTGTGTTGCTTCTAAAATAGGTGTTCAGAACAGAGCTCAATTTTCTCTTGCATTTCAACAATCAGCATTTGGAGGATAGTTATTCACATTTTCTTGAAAGCTAATGACCTTTTTGCAGATTTCCTGGTTAACTTTGATCCCATTCGTATTACACAGAGAAAACAAAAGGCAAGCCTTAATGTGTTTATTAATGGTTACATTTTATTCTTTGAACAGTTTTTTTAAATCATTGTGTTTTATGAAAAAATTCCATCAGCTGAAGTCATCACAGCCACAGTCATCAGAAGAATGGGAGATTATGGATGATGGAAGCCACCAAATTAGTCTATAATACTGGTGTGGATCATACAGCCCTCCAGACAGTGTTTACCTGCAACTCCCATCAGCCCTAGCTATGACTGATGACTACTAGGAGGTGCAGATCAACAGAGTCCAAAAGTCTGTTTTTCACCCAACCTTGGTTTGTAGAACTAGCTGCAGCACAGAAGAATGATATATTAAGTCTTTCTGTTGCTACCCTTGAGTACAACTGTTATTTCCAGTGATATGAAGACCTTTGCCCCCAGTAAAGTGACAGCTTTTGTAACTGGGAAATCAAATAGAGGTTGAGTGAGCACTGAGCATAACTTTCTGAGTTCTTATATTCAGCCAAAAAAGGAGAGGCTAGAATCAAAACAGCCTGGTTTGAAAATGAAGACTTCCTTTGAAATGAATAGTGTTTTTCTCTGGCTAGCAAATCTAATTTATTGCAAAGTAAACACTGGCAAAATGGTAATGTGTTTACATGCCCGGCAATAACACTACTGCACTGGACAGACAGGAAATACTTTAGCTTGGATTGAAATGTATCGGGATGTCTTTAAAAATTATCTAATTTCTAGAAGCCTGATTTACATTTGGAGTTAATGAGAGGTGAATGGACAATGTGCCTAAACTGTGGCATTCAGGCATGTATCTGGGGGGTGGGGGGAGGCTTGAGGGGCTTCAGCCCCCCCCCCCAAAATTCTCAGGGTGGTCCGCGAGAAGGCCTTACATTTATTATTTAAACTGTTATGTTTATTCATATCATGATCTGATAACCATGCTCAATATTTCCCGTATGCATGGGGGTATTGGGATAACGATACAAAAGGTTTGCTAGGGTAGACCCTCTCCCACTCAGACTCAGCCCCCCCCCCCCCCGGAAACAAAATCCCAGCCCCTCCCGAATCAAAATCCTGGCTACGGGCCTGGAATATCGGAAAGAGATCTCATTCACTGACAACACTTACACCTACATCACATAAGGCTTCTGTAAACATGGGAAATGTGCATTTTGAGGTATTATTTGAAGTAAAATGTGTGCAGTATGCAGAATGGATATATGAAAGTTAGCCTGATTCAATTTCCCCACCTCCCTAGCCTTGGCTGGTAATGTAGATTCTTTTAAGTTATACAGTTGGCCCTCCATATCCATAATTTTGATATCCATTGATTCAATGATCCAGAAGTCCCCAATCAGTTTGGCCCATAGGGCTAGTCATAGAGATTATATTTGTCTTCTCTTTCATACTGGCCTGGAACATACCTTACACTATGAACATTGTGGAACTACATTATCCCATATGTAGAGAAAGCCAGATGGTGTAATGGTTTGAATGTTGAACTAGGACTCTGGGAGACCAAGGTTCAAATCTCCACTGTGCCATGAAAGCCCACTGGGAGAAAACCCACATGGGCAATTTACACGCAGGTCGGAACAAGACTGCTTCAGCTGGTCCAATGGACGGCAGCCAGGCTGCTCACCGGAGCGGCGTACAAGGAGCATGCCACCCCCCATTATGTCAGCTCCACTGGCTGCCAGTCTGCTACCGATCACAATTCAAAGTGCTGGCTTTGGCCTACAAAGCCCTAAACGGTTCCAGCCAAGTCTACCTGTGCAACAAATTTTCGGGAAATCGTGCAATTGATTATGGAACGGCCTTAGACCTTGCCTTTGGATAATGTGTCTCAACATTGAATTGTATCTTAACTGTTTTTTATGTATGTTCAATTTTAATTTAATCTTATTTCATGTTTTATGCTTTAGGAACTATGTAGTGCCGTTGTAAGCCGCCTTGAGTCCCCCAGGGGTAGAGAAAGGCGGGATATAAATATGGTAAATAATAAACAAATCTAACTAAGGAAATACTATAATAATTTGCATTAGGGTTGCAATAACTTGAAAGCATACAACAGAGTATCCTGATGATAAGAAAACATCAACCGTAAACTTCCGTAAAGTTGTGGCATCCTATGTAGATTTTGGAGGAGTGTTGTAGGAGCATGTAAATAATGTCTGTGAACTGCTCCAAATGGCCATCTTTCCAACCTCTTGTTATTTTGCTGGTGCTGACAGACTTACATTGCTTCTTTTCTGTTGCTGTTTCTGTGTAATGGTTTCATTTTTCACTTTCCCCAAAGGAAGAGTCATCCACGTATCTTAGTATCAGCTGTTATTGATATCACCGGCCAGGACACATTTTGTGCCTAAATATTTCTGAATGTATTTGCCCTAAGGTAAAGGTAAAGGTTTCCCCTGACGTTAAGTCCAGTCATGTCTGGCTCTGGGGGTTGGTGCTCATCTCCACTTCTAAGCCGAAGAGCCGGCGTTGTCCGTAGACACCTCCAAGGTCATGTGGCTGGCATGACTTCATGGAGCACCGTTACCTTTCTGCCGGAGTGGTACCTATTGATCTACTCACATTGGCATGTTTTCGAACTGCTAGGTTGGCAGAAGCTTGGAGCTAATAGCGAGCGCTCACTCCGCTCCCAGGATTTGAACCTGGGACCTTTCGGTCTGCAAGTTCAGCAGCTCAGTGCTTTAACACACTTCGCCACCGGGGCTGATTCCAAAAACGGCACCACTTTTCCCCTATCAGCTTTAGTTAGTGAGATAAAGAACATATGCTATCTACCGGTCACTATTTCTTCTCCCATAGAAAACCATGATAACCATATCTAAGAAACTAGAACTGATTCAGTTTGTCCAATGAAATTTAATGAATCACCCCCCCCCCCCGAAATATAATAGGAACAGACCTAAAAACCAAGACACCAACACAAGTTTTGGTTGGGCTGTGTAATTGGATCACTAACATTCCCAGGTTTGCTTGGCAATCAAAATTATAGAGACTTCAAATGTTCTGTTTCAGAAGACTGTTAATGCAGTGGACAACCAAGATGATATGGATTTAAAATGAAGTCTGTTTTAAAAAGTAATATGACTAATTTTTTTTAAAAAAAACAATTTAAAAAGAAATTGTGACTTACTAAAAAATAAACATGCCAAAGCCTATAATAACATTCTCTCAAACATGAAAACATTCATTTAGAAGCCTTCATTCACCATGAAGAACCGTGAGAAAAAATATCTGCCAGGGAGGTCAAACATTCTATATAAGGCACAATGGGTCATTGTTATATGCTATAATTTGCAGGTCATCTGGCACAGTCCTATATGAGTGAGCAAAATAAGGAATGTGTCCAGATGCCGAGTGTCTGAGATTTTCTCCTGAAAGCCAAGATGGGGCCCAAATCTTCACCTCAGAGTCGAGGTTGGCTTACAAAACACAAATTGTCTTTGTATTCCAATTTATCTAACATCATTGACGTAATATTTTACTCATAGATCAGTAATAGACAAATCCTATTGGAACTAGAAAAATAAGAAAAGATGGTTTGAGAAATGGGCTTACAGAAAAGACTGGGTATAAATTGCAAAGAAGCTGCTATTCTTTGTCCCAGTAGCATGGTGTTATATTATGTGATTGTGGACTAATGGTGATTCCACATTATTCTTATAAGCTTCGTAATTTGACAGAAGGACTATCTAACCCAGTGGCTCCCAAACATTGGTCCTTCACGTCTTTTACTTTTCACACAATTCCTGACGGTTGACCAAGTCATCAAGGTCTTTTGAGAGTTGAAGTTCAAAACATCAGGAGGACCAATGTTTGAGAATCACTGGTAGCCATTACAAGCATTAAGGTCCAACTTTTGGAATGGAGATGCCATCTAGGATCATCCATAGTAATTCTTGAGCCAAATAGATTTGGAGGTTAAAAGTAACTTGTTAAAACATACTAAAGTTCTGAAAATTATGTAAAGTGCTATTCAAGTATCTATGTAATTGGGAATGTTCACTTGAAGTTTTGGTTTATTTCAAACCAGTTTTTGAAAGCGCCAACAGTTTCTGAAGTAGTTTTAGATCTTAAAATCCATAGTCCCATTGGGAGGGATGGAGCTTGTTCTCTGAAATCCAGCCAACATCTTTGGCAGAACTGCTTCCTTAATGCAACCACTCATAGATCATTTCTGGATCCTGCTGTCATTACATCATCCCTGGAGCCTACCCTGGGTGATCTCATGCTGCTATCTAGTTAGAGCCAATTTACCCAACTATGTTTTTTTGCTAACTAGTATTTGATGCTAATTACAAGACAACATGGATCTTGAGGTGTGCTTTAGACAGCAAACCCGTTTCTTAAGCCATGATTTATTAAACCATGGAAATGGGAATCCAACTGTGTACATATACCACTGCTTCAGTCCTTGCTTTATAGCTCTGACACTTCTATATTAAATCAATTTCCTAGTTAATAGTGAAGAAGAAACAAAGCTAGTTTCAAATCCATTAAATTCATGAGCTTAAGGGGGATCCAACTGAGAAAAAGTGCACATTGATTCTTTCCAATCTGATAAATTGACACAAGTACTTTTAATGTGAAGTGGTACCGTACTCTACATATAAGGAGACTAATGAGGAAAAGGTATTGGGATAAGCTTCCAAAACTTAAAGTTAGAATGGACCTCAATTCCTGTAAATATAAATACTTTGAATTAGGTGGTGTGTTTGGCCTGGTTGGTAATAGATTACAAAGAAGTGAGGGAACAAACCCTGAGATCACTTATTAATAAATAATATAAACATATTTGGGAATACAGTTTAAGATGTCATAAGCATCAGTACACTCATTCCATTTTTTCTACTGAAAAAGAAACTTAAGATTCTTTTCTGGTCAGATAAAGATGACAAATTTACTGTCTTTTCTGGATTTGGAAAAACAGCTGCAAACCTGTTATAATTGTTAAGGTTAGTAATCACCAAATATATAGCAAGAAAAATATATATGGAAAAATATGTGGTAAAAGGTGAGAGTTTACTTTTTGGTGGGAGAAGCTAAAAGAAGCATCAAACCCCCCCCCCCCCCCCAAATTCTCTCCACCAAGGCACTTCTTTTAGCCTCTTTGAAAGCCTGGGTAGGGAAATGGTGGCAGCAGCTCTTTGCCCCTTCCCCTTAAAGGGGTACTGAAAGAGTAGGCTCTGTTCAGAGGTGGGGATGTTTCTATATAAATAAAACTCATAAGCCACCATAGGCTTTGTTGGCTAGTTTCGATGGGAATTGCAGTCCAACAATGTCTCAAACACCACACTTTTGTCTGCATAGAATTTAAAACAGTCACCTTGTAATAACTTATTAGTTGCCCCATAGTCTATAGCAGTGGTTCTCAATCTTGAGTTCCCAGAAGTTTTTGGCCTTCAACTCCCAGAAATCCTAACAATTGGTAAAATGACTGGGATTTCTGGGAGTTGTAGGCCAAAAACATCTGGGAACCCATAGCTTATCATTGGGTTTCAGTAACTGCTAGAATACACAGGTTCATTGGCACTTCTAGAAAATTTTTGAGCATAGAATTTGTTTCAGTGGAAGAATTCTTAGGCTAAGGGTGAATATCATGGAAAATCTAAATGGCATTGCAAGTTTCAACTGATTGTAAAGTTTATAGTGAGTAGTGAAGCACTTCTCATACTACAGAAAATATAGGTCATCCTCATGGTGGGCTGAGCAGAATTTGCAGGAAAATCCTGTGGAATGTAGCAGATTTGTCCTTAAGAACCCTAGAGTGGCACCCAAATGTTATCTATTCAAGTCCCAAATAAATGTTTATTAACCTATCTTATTGGTCTTTAATGGATATGTCCTCAAGCCATGGTGACCATGAACATAAACTTCAGAGGACAGGAGAGATTGAAAGAATGAGCAGCAATTCAGTATGGTACTCTCCTAGTGAGCCACGACACATGGATTTTGTTTGGAGATGGTGGAGCAATACCACTTTACCCCCCAACGAAAGGAGGGGCAACCACAAGTAAAAGTACAACATGTGTGACAAGTAACAGATCATAAAATGGTTAAAACTGACTCATTTCTGTAGGGAGATGAACTGGAAATAGTTTGTCTTGCTGACTTATACAAGGAACTTAACTGTTTTACAAAACACTTGCTTGAGTAGAATGCAAATTCAAACAATATGCTCCTTACCGTCTTTAGCACAAATGAATATGATGTCTTTGCCTGTCAATTTGAAAGAGATAAAGTTAGTCTTGCATGAATTGTAAATTTAAGATAATTACATATCTACAATAATTTCATATTCACTTGTACTGACAATAAAAACCAGAATTTTGGAGATGTCTGTTGTGGTTTGTCTGTAGAAGATGATTTTACTAGAATATATTTATTTGATACTTACCAGTTGCACATCACTTAAAATCTCTCGGTGGTAGAAATGTAATCTCTACATATATCACTGCAGAAGGAGAGATGATAAGATGCAAATTTGAAATGGTTCCATACTTTTGCATACTTGGTAGTGGTTTCTATTCAGTAAAACTGAGGGTCTCTATTATTACTGGGACTACTGTAGCACCATGTGACACCAACGTGCTGCAAGCTTTCCCCTTTCTGCAGAGTAACTCTTGGCTTATTGATGGGTCACATCAAAATCCATAATTTTGGCTTCAAAACCTGCCCGCAATTTATTCATGAGGTCTACTTGTACGTTAATATATATATGGAATACATCTGATTCAGTGTTTGCAGAGTATGGTAGAACATGAGATTAACATGTTTGTTCAAAAGACCCCTTTCTCTGAGCAACTTTCCCAATGGCAAACTGGGAGAGAGAATTTTATTCCATTTATATATGACACTTTTGTTCTTCAGTAGAACCCCAGGCAGTTCACCCAAAACTGGTGAAGACGGATGCTGAAGGTACAAGAGGCAAGAAGGGCAACTTTGCTGAAATAACCTTACCTCTGTTTATTTAGTGTGTGTTGTCAAACCATGGCACAGCCCCCTAAAAAGGATTTATAGTTCAGTAAGAAATTACAAATTAATGTATGATTTTTCCTTTTTATTGAAAACATTTTCTGGAGGTCCGGAGTTGCAAACTTCCAAAGATTTAGAAGATTGGGAACAGACCTAACAGTAGCTGTACACCTTAAACCAGAGGTCCCCAAACTAAGGCCCGGGGGCCGGATGCGGCCCTCCGAGGTCATTTATCCAGCCCCCGCCCTCAGTTTTATAATATAATACATTGTATATACATATAATATTGATAATAATATTATAATGTAATACAATATAGCACTAATAATAATACCATATAATAATATTAATTATATATTATATATTACATATAATATTACTAATAATATTACAGTATAGTGGTATAGTTCAATATAGTAATATATAATGCTAATATTGTACTATGCTAATATAATATAATATATTGTATGCACATATAATTTGTAAGCCACTCTGAGTCCCCTTTGGGGTGAGAAGGGTGTGATACAAATGTACTAAATAAATGCAGTATATAAATAAATAATAAATAAATACATTTTAGACTTAGGCTCGCCCAAAGTCTGAAATGACTTGAAGGCACACAACAACAACAACAACAACCCTAATTAACTTGACTATCTCACTGGCCAGAAGCAGGAGCACACTTCCCATTGAAATCCTGCTAAATGTATGTTGGGTTAAAATTGTTTTTATTTTTAAATATTGTATTGTTCTTTCATTGTTGTTGTTGTTGTTGTTGCTTTTGCACTACAAATAAGACATGTGCAGTGTGTATCGGAATTTGTTTGGTTTTTTTTTTTTCAAATGATAATCTGGCCCCTCAACAGTCTGAAGGATTGTGGACCGGCCCTCGGATTAAAAAGTTTGAGGACCCCTGCCTTAAACTCTATCATGTCTAACCTTTTAAAAAGTGTATCAATTTATGATTTCTGTGTAGCTTGTATCTTTCTTACTATGTACTGTATCAATTGATTACATATAGTGTAGAAACTGTTTCTTATATGTATCAAAATATAACTGAAGGCAGCCACCTCCCTGTGACTTTGGGATTGGGCTCATTCACTAAACCTAACTATTTCCCAAGTCAGATAACTATCAGAAACAATGTGTGTATATAAAGATAAATTATCTTCTTTACCAGCCAGAGAAGCTCAGGATGTTTGTCCATGTAACTTGAGGCTGAGAGTCTGCCACTCCCATGGGAGAGGGGGCTTAGTATATGTGCATTCATTAAGTTTCTATACTGACAACCAAGTTGTTGATTGCATAAGATTAGCACCTTTGTCTTTTGAGCTTTAGTCCTTTGATGGAACTGGATGTTTGAGTTAATCCAAAACTCACCAGCATATCTGTACAGTTGTTTCCTCATGGGCTGCACCTTCCCAGTGGGTGTCAGTGCAGTGGATTGACTCCTTGCATAGACCCGTCCCTGGCTGCCATTCTCCCCGCCATGGAAATCCCTGCCTGTAGGCTGTGATGTCAAGGAAATCCCCAGCCAGTCCAGGGCAAATCCTAGCTGGCCTCTTTCTCAGCCAATCAGGAGAGGGAGTGGGAAGTCTGTATAACTATCAGAAGATTTCTCTGTATGTTTATGCTTGTGCCTTTTGAAACAAATTGCTTGTACTTGCATCCTTTTGACCAAAATGTAATAAACCTCTGTGGCTTATCTTCAACCCGGTGAGTTTGTTTCTCTGTCCTGGTCTATGTGGTTTAGCTTACATTCGCCGATTATAGACTTTCTAAGAGCGGTCCTAACTGAAATCACTATATGTCCACACACAAATAAGCATTCATGTATTGGAAGGTTATTTTGTGTGTCTGGGAAATGTATCTATGAATCTCTATTTGCCTGACTTCTGTATGAGAGTTGAGAAGTCAGCACTTGTTCATTTTCTTTCTTAATATTTACAAATAATTACTAATATAACGTGAAAATTTATGAAACAGTTTAAACTTTTTTGGAAGGTAAAACTTGTTTGCATTAATATTGCCATAGTACTCTACTTGAATGTAAGAACCTTATTCCATCTTTTTCTAAGTCTGTCTTCTACTTTGGGTATAAAATGAACTGTTTTATCAGTGGTCTTGCAACAGAATGTGAGAACATCTGCTCCGATCTTTCACATTTTATTCATTTTGGAGGGGAGCCATTCTGCCCAATTATTTAGTGTAGAAGGTTCTCAATATTGCCCCCATTTCAATTTTTCAATTTAGTTATATATTTTTAAATCACTCTTCCGTTTCTGCTTCCCTTCCATATTTTGATTTAATATAATAGTTCTGGCCAGACTCTCTAATGATTTAAACACCATGGCAATATATTAATTCCACATTTATTTGAAAATATTGTTATTCCCAAAGAGAGGCTTCTCAGAAATATGTTGGGTTTGTGTAGTAATCTCTGTTTTAGTAAAGTTGGCAACTTGCTCACTTGATCCTTTGGCTTACTGTAGTGAATTGATTTCAGATGAAAGGATTTAAATAAGATGGTTCAGGTCAATGGCATTGCTGCAGTTTCCTCTTTTATGTTATTTTCCCCTCTTTAAAACAATGAGAGGTAGGGAGAAATTGTGATCCAGGTACAAAGGAGTACAGGGTTCTATTGTCTTTTAATAGAAAAATCTCAGTAATGTTGTGATTTACTCGTCCTGGCAAAACCAGATGCACTTAGCAAAATGTACTGTTCTCTATAGTCCTAAAATATGGAAGCTCTTGTTTGTATATAGTCCCTTTGTAATAAATAACAATGCATACATGAGGTGAAACAAGCCAAAAAGCCAAAAATGTATATAGAATGTATGTAGAATGCCTGAAAAGTTGGGGAAATGCTGACTGAAATCACTGATTTTCAGTTACTCCACAGACTAGCATATAATTGATTTGAACTCGGTTTCCTATTTTGTGATTCATGTATTTCAATTATATGAATCAAGACCCAATAAATGCAGTAATGCAGGAATTTTGGTTCAGGTGACTTTCTGATTTCTGAATAGTTTAGTCACTTGTGGAGCAAGGGATGATGTGGGAGTGAAACAGTTCCAGGTAACAGCATGTAGCTTGTTCACAGTAAGTTAGAATTCTCTGAAATTTTATGTTCTCTGTTTTGTGGAAATGCTTTTGCTGGGAGAAATGTAGTCATCCAAATTGCACAATTGCCTTTTCTTCTAGAAACTGTTCTTGTTTAGAAGAACAGGTAATTGTACCTTATTATATAGAATTAATATAAATGAAATGTTTTAGTCATAGTACAACATGATGAGCATTACTGTCCCTGAATACTCAGTCTTGTCATTCCTCATGTAAATTCAACAGGAAGAATTTTCGGTGGCCTTCTCGTTACACAAGAAACAGCAAACAAATTGTATTATTTTGTCATTAAGTTTGAGAAGGCTACAAACAATCATATCTCCTAAACAAAGAGTTGTGTGGCCGTCCACATGATGATGTTGAACTATGATTCCCACTAGTCCTTGCCAACATAACAGTTGTGAGAAATGATGGACTACAATCATATGGAGCATCAGTGCTCTAGCAATCTTTGCATCCCCCTACCATTATATGTACACGTTCCTACTGCATGGAGAGCAGATTTCAGAATGTAAGTATTCTGATCCCTTTTGTATCCATTCAGCAATGAACAGGGATGCTTTTTGCTGTATCTGCGCAAAAATATGTATATGTAAAGCATGAATTCTCCCTTCAACAGTATGTTGAAAAGGTCCATTGCGTTGCTAGGGCAGCTTAAGTGTGTATTTCTAATAATGGAAAGAAAAACATATTTAGAAGAGCTGCAGAAATAAGGAAAGGTAACTCGATGGGTGACCCCCCCCCCCCCCCACCCAAATGAATTATTCTCAGCTTTTGTGAGTTAATTCTTAAGGCAAAAAATCACTTTTTGTGTTTTTCATATTTAGAAAATGAAAAAATGTGTTTTTCATATTTAGAAAATTTTTTAAATATAGCTGATCATTTTTGAGCAAATTACAGCCAGTTCTCCCCATTTTCAGGTTTTAGTTTTGTAGATTAGATTCTTCACAGATTTGATTAAAAACATTCATTTTAAGAGTTTCTAGGTTCTCCAGGTTCACCGTGTAACACAAAATAGTTAGAACCACTAAAAAGAGAGTTTCTACATCTCCAATCTGTTTCTCAAATGAACCAGAAATGGGCTCAAATAACACTCCCTACTGTGTTGTCGAAAGTTTTCATGGCTGGAATCACAGGGTTGTTGTGTGTTTGGCTGTATGGCAATGTTCCAGAAGCATTCACTCCTGACATTTCACCTACATCTATGGAAGACATTCTCAGATGTTGTGAAGTTCAAACACTCACTACTGTTTGAATATAAATGACATTTGAATAGATAATGTACCAGGTCCTTTATTACTTAGGCCAAAGGTCCTCAAACCTTTAATCAGAGGGCCAGTTCACAGTCCTTCAGACTATAGTTTGGGGGGAAATGAATGAATTCCGACGCACACTGCAGGTATCTTATTTGCAATGCAAAAAATGTGAAAGAACAGTAGAATATTTAAAATCAGGAACAATTTTAACCAACATAAAGTTACCAGTATTTCAATGGGAAGTATGGACCTGCTTTTGGCTGATGAGATAGTCTGACAGGCTGGAAAATTCACAGCAACCCAGTGATTCCGGCCATTAAAGCCTTCGACAACACAATAACTGTTGTTGTTGTTGTTGTTGTTGTGTGACTTAGGGCAACCCTAAGACTTAAGTTTATAGTGAGGGCTGGGTAAATGACCTTGGAAGGCTGCATTCAGCCAGCAGGCCTTAGTTTGGGGACCCCTGACATAGGCACTACGTATGCACGCCCTGAAAACTTCTGTGAAGGATCATTGTTTCCATCATCTCAAACCAAAGACAAATAGAAGTAACATGTTGATTCCTTCTCATCTCAAGAAACAGATATTTTTCTCTCATGGATTCTGAATTAGCTTTTGGTAGCCATTTCAAAGTCCTAGAGTAAAATAGTAATATTGGATTGGACTCTGATGCAGCAAGGATTCAGCCCTGGCGGATCCCTTTACCAGCGAGAATTTCATTACTTAATGAAATTAAGTAATGACTCTTCATTGAGTGTGTGTCTATATATATTGAACGTGTGCATATATATATCCAGTTGTGACTCTTCATTGAGTGTGTATATTTTATTTCGTGTCAAAAGCATTGGTACAGCAAATACATTTCAAATAATGGAAATAAAATAGAAAAGAAAAGAAATCACAAGCAACAGCAACCGCATTGTCTGTAGCTTTAAACAACTCCTCCTCCGTACATGAGGCAGGGCATTGTGGGCAAGCATACATATGCTGAGTTGTTTGTTCAGCTCCACAGTCACACAAGGTGGAGGATTCCTCCAGGTAGTGCCACCTTGCCAAGTTGTCTTTAGATCTGCCCACTCCACTTCTGAGTCTGTTCAGGGACTTCCAAGTTGCCCATTCCTGGTTTGCCCCTGGAGGAAGACCCTCTTGGGGGGCCATCCAGTTAGAATTGCCAGGTTTAGCTGCCCAGTGTGTATATATAAAGGCAATAAAGAATGAGTATAAAATAATTCTGTTTTCTTTTTTGTATTTATTTTGTAGCCCAGTCATTGAAGGAGTTCGCTCGATTACTGATTGCAGTAGAGGAAGAGAGAAGACGCCTGGTAAGTCTGTGTGACAATGTGCTTGTACAGTTTCACATTTCACTTAATAAGTCAGTCTGCTTTCTCCTGGAAAGCTTCTATTTCATGTTTATGAAAATCACAGGACTCAAGAAACTAGTTTTGACTGCCTCCTGATGAATGACAAACAGATTGTTTTGTGGTTGGAATTCCATGTATCTTGTTGAGCTCACTTTCATACTTAGCAAATTCAGGTAACTGACATAATCCTCATTTTTTCTTTTTAATCCCCCTTAAATTAAGAATCCCACCCCTTCTCCAGCTCACTGTATTTTAATGCTGAATGCAGAGAAGAATATGTAGAGGATGAAGACAACTGTTCCCTATCCATCCTCGAGCAATTTATTTGCTCCCTTGAATAGAATTACATTCACTTAGCAGCATGCAGTTAGTTAGCACTTGCAGCATATAAAATTAGTGCTATTAGTTTGTAATGGGATGGACAACTTCAGCAAGCCCAGAGGCTAGTTTTATGCCCACAGAACCTTCTGAGAACTACATGGAGTGCCCCAAATCCCAAAGAACCACAAAACAAAACTGAAAGTAATCAAAAGCCCACCATTTTTCTCTTTGTGTTTTTTTATGTTAAGGTGTGCTGATAAGACATTGCAGACTATTTAAAAAGAGAGTTTATCAGAAAAGCCAGAATTGAATGATGCCAGGGACCTTGGCAGGGCAGCACTGTGATTTATTGTCAACATTTGTGTTGGAAATAGCAACCTCCCAAGCCTCACACTATTTGATTTATTAATGTATATATTTGCTAACCTGTATTCTATGTGCATGTTGATTTCCCAGTTTGTATCTCTTTGGTGTTGGAAGAGCTATAGACATGTGATTGTACTGAGCATGTTTAGATTCAGGACTCCATTTTGTATTCAGTCTTGCATCACACCTCAGTGGAGGTGGATGTATGTATGTGTTTGGTCTTCAATGAAAGCAGGTTGCTGTTTGGATTTCAATAGAGATGGATACTTTAGGACTTCAATTGATACAGTATGATTATGGACTTCAGTGAGTACAACTATACTAGAGAGGGCCTTTTCAGTGGGTGGCCCTGTGCCTCTGGAACTCCCTCCCTAATGAGGTACGATCAGCCCTCTCCTTACTGGCCTTTCGTTCACAAATTAAAACCTTTCTGTGGAGCCAGGCTTTCCCAGACGAATGAAAACAGGCATTGCCAATCTTGATAAATAATTTGATAATACCTGACAAATAACTTTAGTGGCCGGAGGTTATGGATATTTTTAAATGGTGCTTGCTGCAAGTTTTAAAAATTGTTTTATTTGATATGTTAATTGGGTTTTTATATTAGGATAATGTTTTAATCTGATTTTGTACTGCGGTCGGATGTATTTGTATGAATTTTATATGTTGTACGCTGCTTTGAATCCCACCCACGGGAAAAAAGCAGGACAGAAATAAATAAATAAATAATACTATGGATTATTGATTAAGAATAATGCCCTGTGTACTCAACACAGAGAGAAGCTATATCCTATTTATAACAACTTCAATAAAATGTGCCTGTAAGATGAATTAATACAAGACTTTTATGAGTAAACAAGATATGTAATTTTTCAAAGAAGACTTGTTTTTTTTATCTATTAGTGCATATTTTAACTAAGATGTTTAAAGGGAGTGTATATCTTTTGGGCAACTGCAATTACAACTGCAAAGAAACATCTTTAAAACTCTGCTAACCAAATATATTTTTGTAGTGGCATGTCTTTATCCTTGGCAGTTTAAAGACATAGTTCTTCAGTTTCATAGCTGAGTTACCTGTGTGCCATTACATGAATGCTTGTTAATATCACTTATTCAAAGAGTTGACTTCTAACAAGGTCATCCTTTTCTTGACTAGTAGTTTTCAAAAGGTGGTCTCCACATATTCATGGAGATTCACATTTGCCAAAAAGTTATGTTCCCAAGAGACTGGCTGCAGTTATTTTCCAACAGGTTATGGAATTTGCAATAATTTGCCTGTTGTGGCACAGGGCAGTGCACTTTTTCTGTAGGAATAACAAAATATCAGGGCAATAAATCAAGTAATGTATAAATTATATTAGAACCATAGACTCTCAGACACAAGGGCCATCTAGTCTATGCCTCTGCCATACAAGAACACATAACTAAAAACTCCCAAGAGATGAACCCAACCTCTATTTAAAGACTTGCAAAAATGGAGGGATCACCAGCTTTACAAAGTAGTCCATGCCATTATCAAACAGCTCCAACAGTACAGAGATTCTTCATAATGTTTAAGTAGAAAGCCCTCTTTTATAATTTGAATCCATTGATTCGTATTCTAGTTTCTGCAACAGCATATAACAAGCTGGTTATATCTTCTACAAGGCAACCTTCTAAATATTGAAAGGTAATTTTCATGTCATCTCTCATTTTTCTCTTTTCCAAGCCGAACATACCCAACTCCCTAAGACGTTCCTCATAAGACTTGTATTCCATTGTAGCACTTGTTAAAGTTGATGCAATTACTTCATCATCATTCTTGAAGTATGTAAATGTATTGGGAAAGATAGGGCTGTTTTACCCTGTTTCCCCTAAAATAAGACATCCTCAGAAAATAAGACCTAGTAGAGTAGAACACCAGAGCATGCAGGTTTGGTAAATGTATGTACCATAGATTGTTGTACATAGAAATAGAAATAATGGTAGTAACAAGAAATTCTTGATAGGATTCACAGTTTGTCTGGTTATGCTGGTTTGTGATGACAACTACTGTACACTATATAATAAATGTTCATTTTTTGTTCAACAATAAATGTGAATTCTTCTCCATGGAAAAATAAGACATCTCCTGAAAATAAGAGCATCTTTGGGAGCAAAAATTAATATAAGACACTGTCTTATTTTCAGGGAAACACGGTAGTAAAAAATGTTTTATCGTTGAAAGATCAATTGGTGATCTACAACAGACTCAAAACTAACTTTTTAATCAAACACTACTTTTTATCATCCTGGAAAAGGTCATGTTCCCTACATACTCCCCATACTCCCTTCCAATCTCTGTACATTAAATGTAAGTATATGCCCTTATTTGAACAGTTGAGAGCCTTCAAACCCTCTTGTTAGTTGATCTTCTGGATAATCATTTTACACATTTCCCACCACCGTCATATCAATCTCTTGTGGTTGGGAACCATGCATTTTCATCACATTTTCCCAACAGAGCTGAGAACGGCATAGATATTTTTTCCCGCTCCATCTCACAACTCCCCTGTGAGCAACTGCTCTAGGATCATCCAGTAGGTTTTATGGCTAAGCCCAGATTTAACTGGAATCTTCCTTGTCTGATACCTATATCCTGTCTTTTCCAACTTCCTACACTTAAGATGCGCTGGACTACAGCTTCAATTAGCTCCAGCCACCATGGCCATGCCACTTGTAGATAATGAGCCTTGTAGCTCCACATCGAGCAGTATTTTTCAACTTGGGGTTCCCAGATGTTTTGGCCCTCAGCTCCCAGAAATCCTAACAGCTGGTAAACTGGCTGGGATTTCTGGGAGTTGTAGGCCAAAAACATCTGAGGACACCGGGTTGAGAACTGGCATAGAGGCTTCCAGAAGCTTACAAACCACTGTGACATATCAGTGGCATAGACTCTTTTTGTGATGTTTGGCTAAGCTTCAGCGGCTGTTTTGCTTTATGTGTGTTGTAATTAATAGTGTGTTAAAACTTCCTTTATTCAAGCAGTCCATATGTACTTTTTAAGCTTAATAATACCAAATTTTGACTAACATTGCTTTCCAGCCTTTGCTGTGTTTCTCTTGGTAAAAAAGATCACAAGTTTAAGTTTAAGAGAAAAGCTTTTAGCAAAGGCAATGATTTTTAAAGCCTAAGATGAAAGTTGGAGTCAGTAAATATACTTATATAGTGAAGGATCAGACTCCTTGAATTCTTGGCATGCTTCTACCTCATAGTTTTCCTTCTAGGGTAAAAAGCTTTCAAACCTTTAAATTTTACATAGCACAGCTATTAATCTATAATGGTGTTTTCAGTGATTTTTGAATAGACCTATTTTCCAACTTGGGCTTGATTTTCCTAAATGAGCATTGTTCTACTGTACAGCTGACAAGACACTAAGCCAAAAATTCAAATATTGCTTTCCTCTACTACCTCTTTGTATACAGATTAATGTTCTATCATTTTAAGAAGTAAAATTGAAAGACGAATTCAAAGTATAGGTCAAACAACACTTTGATTATTGAAATCATTACTACAGCTTTCATTAAAGAAATTTATGCTGGAATAACAATGCTTTGAAGTTGGATGGCCATAGCAGCAGGCAAAAGATCAATTAGTAATCTTTCTGGTCATGAGCTGAAAATACCGTATCTAAAATTCTCAGTGTCTCCATCATGATGGCTTTATTATACCTTCAGTTTCACATATTATATTGTTAAATAGCAGAAATAACAGAGCTCAGTAAACAATGCAGACCATGGGGATTGTCAAAATGGAATTAATCAGAGTCACTAAAACATATCAGGATACAACTGAATATTTAATTCTTATTTCACACCAGCAATACCTGTTTCTGGAGAGTGCAAGCAAAGGGGTGCTTATGTATTCCTGCCTTCCTTGTAGGCTTCCTTGTTGGTTGAGAATAGATTTATAGCCTAGATAGGACTTTAGTGTGATGCAGTAAGTCTTTTCCTAACTTCCTAATAATCAAATCTTCCTCATCCTGGTTACTCCTTACATTTTGGAGCTTCCCCTGTAACAACCAGGAACTATTGTATCAATAATCTAATTGGAAATATAACTATTGTTCTTGATCCATGTAGTATAACCCCCCCATGGACTTGATATTCACAGTTTCACTAACCTACACTCCAAAAAAAACCTATCACAGAACTGTTTATGGATATTTCTAGGTCCTCTCATGCTATTCTTGAGTATTCTTCCAGTACCTCAAAGTAAAATCAAATTATAGCCTTCACTATTATCCAAAGTTTGAGGTATCCTCAGGGATGGGTAGGGTGTGTTGCCTTGGAATGTATCTTCCATAAATATGGGGATTGTACTGTAATGCAAACAGGCAATTAGGTTATCAGCTGAAACTATATAGGACATTCAGTCATAACCATAAGCACTGCACATCTTTGAGTTTTTTTTACTTGTGGACTGCAAGTATTTTATTTATGTATTAGGCCAGAAATGCTGGGAAATGTAGTCAGTTTGTGAAATGGTCCATGTCTTACATTTTTTTTATCAGTTCCATGAAACTGCGTTTGAAGACCAGTCTGTTCCTGCAGACCTATCCAGTCAATTTGAACTTGTGAATTTTAACCTGCATTTTATCTGTGTATTTTGTTATATGAATTTTAATAGTGTTCTGTTTTTATCATGTTATACCCTATCTCAAGTCATAAGGAGAGGTGGGTAATAAATAAATGATTGTTAGTAATGCTACTGTTATTTAAAATATATAGGTTGAATATAAATTTACAATGAAATTAGATTTGGGTGTGCTATTTAAATATTTGAAAACGATCCCTCAGTTTTAAACAACTTGCCAGTGCCTCTTCCATATGTCAGCCTGCTACCTGCCTACATTTTTTGTATTTTTGGACATTAGTGAAAACTGTCCTTGGAAACTCACTGCTCTTTAAAAGTCACATGAGGACCTACATTTGTTATTCCTATGGCAGAAATGCATCTTTTTGGATTCCAAGCTCTTTTTGACAGCAGGAAATGGACAATCTCATCAGTTCTCCAGTCCAGGTTTTGAATATTACTGTTCCAGCTCCATCTCATTGAAAGCACTAAATCGGCCATGGGAAGAAAAAAAATCCCTCTAGATGTGAGCTTCCTACTAAACTAGGGCAGGTAGCACCAGATGCTATTATTCTTGGAACAGCTGGCTATTCTGCATGTCCTGGCTCTTCTTGATAGCAGTGCTGAATATGCATCAGTGACAAACTTTGAAATACATGATTTCCCTCTCTTCCTATATTCTGAGATAGCAGATTCTAAGGAGCAGTATCTTGTGTGACCTTTGAGCATGTTGGGATTTTTTTTTAGGACACGAACATGATGCATTCTTACAGTATGTTTTAACGTATTATACAGTTGTCCGTCTAATCCACAGTTTATCTGTCCACAGATTCAACCATCCATAGTTTGAAAATATATATTTTTTAATTCCCAAAGCAACTTTTGAATTTTGCCATTTTATGTAAGGGAAATCATTTACTACATCACTGTATATAATGGAATTTGAGCGTCCATTGATTTTGGTATCAATAGGAGATATTGAAACTGAAATCTTGCAAATACCAAGGGTCCACTGTAGAATCATAGACTCATAGAGTTGGAAGAGACCTTATGGGCCATCCAATTCAACCCCCTGCCAAGAAGCAGAAAAATCACATTCAAAGCACCCCCAATAGATGACCATCCAGCCTCTGCTTAAAAGCATCCAAAGAAGGAGCCTCCACCATAGTCTGGGGCAGAGAGTTCCACTGCTGAACAGCTCTCACAGTGAGAAAATTCTTCCTAATGTTCAGGTGGAATCTCCTTTCATGTAGTTTGAAGCCATTGTTCCGTGTCCTAGTCTCCAGGGCAGCAGAAAACAAGCTTGCTCCCTCCTCCCTATGACTTCCCCTCACATATTTATACATGGCCACCATGTCTCCTCTCAGTCTTCTCGTCTGCAGGTTAAACATGCCCAGCTCTTTCAGCCACTCCTCATAGGGCTTTTTCTCCAGACCCTTGATCATATTAGTCGCCCTCCTGTGGACACCTTCCACCTTGTCAACATCTTCCTTAAATGTGTGTGTGTGTTTTTCCTAACACAAATATCTGCTCAGAAGCATATTTCAAACTGCTTATTCCATGCACAGAACCTTGATTTTTGCATGCAGCATTATAATCAGTATCATCTAAATTCTTTTTTGAGAGAGCAAAATAATAGATATTCTGTAGTCACATTGGATTCCTATTTTAGTTTAAACTTTAGACAGAATTACTTTTTTCCAAAAAATGATCTGATAGATGAAGACACCCATGTAATATTCTGTCATAGTCATCTACAGTCAGGAATAAGTCATGTTGCATGGTCTTAGTACTTCTTTTTAATAGCTAATGAAAAATGGCTTTAAGTACAGAGTTGCTTTTCAAGAGTGTTTGTCTACAGTGACATGTGGAATAAGGGAGAATCACGTATTTTCTTCCATAAGGAACATAAAGGGGCACGTGAAACCTTGTTGTTCTTCCTTTCAAAAGATTAATAGAGCTATAACAGCCACACTTCACTGTCTTTCACATCCTTTAGGCTTTCATTTTGATTTCTTTAGAAAATCTGAGAGCAAGGCTTTTTTGGTATACAATTATTCATGTTGACTATTTTGGATGCTGCTATATTCCTTGTTTTGTTTGATCATCTTTCATTTCATTGCTTTAATAGTCTGAATTTACTGTTGTAGGTTTTAATATCTTCTAGAAAGCCATTTCTTTTCAAGCAATTAAAAACAGTTCCTTCTTTTTCCTGGAGCCCCCCGTGGTGCAGCAGATTAAACCGCTGAGCTGCTAAACTTGCGGACTGAAAGGTCAGCAATTCGAATCTGGGAAGCGGAGTGAGCTCCCGCTGTTAGCCCCAGTTTCTGCCAGTCTAGCAGTTTAAAAACATGCAAATGCGAGTAGATCGATAGGTACTGCTCTGGTGGGAAGGTAACGGCGCTCCATGCAGTCATGCCAGTGGCCACATGACCTTGGAAGTGTCTACAGACAACACCGGCTCTTTGGCTTAGAAATGGAGATGAGCACCAACCACCAGAGTAGGACACAACTAGATAATGTCAGGGGAAAACCTTTACTTTTACCTCTTCTTTCTCCTAGTAGCTTCCATTTAATTGAATGCATTGGAGCAGTGTTAGAGAAGGACAAAAAAAGCCCTTATCTATTACCCACCAAATGTTGAAGTGTCATTCCCATCACCTCTGATCACTTTCCATATTGCTAAACATATATAACAATAACTGGCTGTCCTATTTCTGCCAACAGATTTTAATTAGCTTAGCCATGATCTCATCATCCTTTCCGAGCCAGCATTCCCTGAATTCTTTTTCTTTCCTTTCTCTTTCTCCTCCTTTTCTTTTATTTCTTTCTTTGCCTTTCAACACCAGGGAAAAATGGTCTATTGGAAGTCTATAGAACTTGCCATACAAGACTGTCATTGGGTATGACATGGATTGAAAGTAATGATATCAGGACTAGCAAGTGGTATTAGCATGGTAAGTATATCCAAGGGCAGTTCTATGATACCACCTATTTTTGTATTGGATTATTAGTGTGTTTAGACTGGTTCTCCCAAGTTCTTTAATTCATTTGTCACATAGTCCTCATCCAGCTGCATATGCTGGGAAGTACACTTTATGCAGTAAGAGTGGGTAGCTGTGCCCTCAAGTGAAACTGTGACTGCAGAAACAAGTTATTCTAATTGTAATTTTAAAAGCAAACAGTGTTGATATAATGTATCAATTTGAAACATCAAGCATTCAGACATCAGTCAAAACTCCATGCAAATAGAGATGCCTAGGACAGATACATGTATGTGCACATATACATGTACTTTGTGTGTGTGCTATTACTACTACTACTACTACTATTTATTTTTATGTCATCAGTGCTTTACAAGTCTCTTCACAAACATTAATGGCCTCTACAACTTACATATTCAATAAAAATTTAAAAACCTACATTGAATATGTTATTTTTGTTCCATAAACCTATTTAGGGCATTCTAAAAATTAATGGATTTAGAAAATTGCCTCACAGAAGCTTGTTATTATATTGAGTCTCTGTTTGGCATGTTTTGGTCTTGGATGAGATGGTGGACAGGAGAGAAAAATTGTATCCATGAGACCCCGTATTGCTTACTCCTGATACATAATCCTAGAATTCCTAGAGCTGGAAGAGACCCCCAAGGGCCATCCAGTCCAACCCTCTGCCATACAAGGAGGCACAATCAAAGCATTCCCAATAGGCAGTTTATGTGGAAAAGCCTCCAGACTCTCAGGCAGCCTATGCCACTCTCCGACAGCTTTTACTCTCAGGAAGTTCTTCCTAGTCTTCCAAATCGCTTCCCCTGCCATTTGAAACCATTGCTCCCTTGTGCCCTGGTCTCTAGAGCAGCAGAAAGTCAGTTTCCCATCTTTTCTTCACTTTCTGCCTCTGAAAGAGAAGAGGAAAGAGCAAGGAGGGGACTTGGGGAGGACTCCCTTCCTCCTGTCCCGCCCATCTCGCTCTGGTCCACCATGCGGCCCTAAAGTTAGAAAGTTTGCCCATGCTTGCACTAAACCCTATAATATATACACAAGCTAAACTTCAACATCTTACCCTTGTTTTTGACTTCACGGCTTGGGGCATACTATAATTCTCCTCTTAGAACTTTCTCAAATCACCATTTCCTTTCTAATGGAGTTGGGATATTGGTTTTTCACTTATTACTACCATATATACTTGAGTATAAGCTGACCCGAATATAAGCCGAGGCACCTAATTGACTCGAGTATAAGAGGAGGGTGGGAAATGCAGCAGCTACTGGTAATTTTTTTTAAAAAAAATAGATACCAATATAATACCATTGAGGCATCAGTAGGTTAAATGTTTTTGAATATTTACATAAAACTGTCATTTAACATAAGACTGTCCAACTCTGATTATCTATATACTTGAGTATAAGCCTAAAAAGGGCTGGAAAACTTGGCTTATACTAAAGTATATACAGTATCTGCCTTTGAAGCCTATTATCAAGCAGAAAGGAAGACAGAAATGCCATGCACAAGGATATTTGTTTCCAAAACAAAATCAAACTAGTACCTTCTGGTTATTTATGGCCACCCCCATCCCGCAATATGAATTCCAGTGTATTGAAGTTCAGCATAAAAGTGATTGATATGTTTTAGGTTATAATGTGCACAGTGGCGAGACTTATCATCACAAGGAATTGGAAGATAGCAACCATTTCATGCTGGAAGCATGGTATGGGGAAATATGGAACATAACCTTAAATGATAAACTATCATTGGAAATGTGGATGTTTAGGGGGGGAATTAAAAGATCAGAATTGGACTCATATTGGTCGGCTTTCATTAAATATATTTTAGAGAGTGATAAGGGAAAATCATACAACCCTGTTGGTCAGGAATTTTGGATGTGGCATTTGTTTAGTGGTTGACTAAATGTATGGCAGAGGAAACAATACTTGTTCAGGCCTAGGTTATGTGTTTGTGAAATGTTTATTATTTTGAATTCTTTTCCCACTTAATTATTTTAATTATTTAATTAAAATGAATTAAAAATAATAATTAAAAAATAATGTGCATGTCTTGCATTGCTTGACCTCAATGGGAAGTCAGTCCCTACCCCAAATGAAAGCAACTAGATCATTGCATCAACAATGATACAAGTATTTTTATATTAACTAGGGCATGTCCCCCAGTGGCAAAAAATAATGAGCATTTTATTTTATTTACTGTAGTTTATTTGATCCTTGCTGATTTTTTTCTTATTAAAAAAGTACCAACGAGCCTACAAGCCAAGTGGTTGACATTTGGAGGACACAATTTACAGTGGTTCAAGTAACTGCCGCAGAATGACTTCTTTGGAGGTCTAAATTTTAGTGGATTATACAAGACATGGCTTTGAGGTTAAAATGACTTGTCCTGGTGCATGAGAGATAAATAAAATAAATATTGATCTGACAAGCATCCAGCAGGATAATACTCGAACAAGAGAAGATGGAAGGAATTAAGCCCTTTTGGCAGGGGATTGGACTGGATGGCCCTTGTGATCCCTCCCAACTGTATTATTCTCTTATTTGTATATCATAATCAGGTGTGTTCCCCTGGCATGGCACATATATATCCATGCTTTTGGCACTCGTGGCATAAACTGACAACCCATGAATGTTATATGAAGCAAGGTAGTTTCTGTATTTTACTTGTGTTGTTCCTTCTAGCATGCAGTCAAGGTGACAGAAAAAATATAAAAACAATTAAAACCACTTTAATATGTAAAGCCAAAAGTAATGAGGCAAATACAGCTAGAACAATGTGAGCCTAAAAGCAACAAGACTAAACCTGCCTGTAATTAAAAGCAAACAAACCCTTGATGTGCTGATGGAAGAAGACCAGAAAAGGAAGCAAATAAAACTTTCAGAGAAATGCATTCAATTTTCTGTTTGCCACTGTTGGAAAAGACCCCTCTTTAATCTTTTATATCTAAGAGCCTTGTGGATTTGCTCCACAATAACCATTAAGATGGAACAAGCTATCTTTAATAGTATCATCTCTATTCAGTTCCACTATAACAAACTCAACCCACCTATGGAAGCATGTTTCCTTGAACAGAATTAATGCATCCATTATTTATTTCATATGGGATAACACACAATGTTATTAACACTCAATTCTATTTACAGCAACAGAGTGATTCCTGGTGGCCTCCAGATTTTGATAGTCTTTCTCTCAATGCAGTGAGATTTCTGACCCAGGCCTTTGAGAAAATGCTTTCATAGAATCATAGAGTTGAAAGAGATCTCACAGGCCATCCTGTCCAACCCCCTGCCAAGAAGCAGGAAAATCACATTCAAAGCACCCCCGACAGATCTCTGCTTAAAAGCCTCCAAAGAAGGAGTCTCCACCACTTTCTGTAATGAGGGAAAAGCATGTGTAGTACGTATTTTCTCACCAGTGCTGCATACATGTATGAGATGGAGGAAGATCATATCTCAGTCACAAAGTTCTCTCTTAGTATGCAGAAGGGCAAAAATTCCATCACTGTCCATTTTCAAAGGAGGTGATGAAACATCTATTTGAGACTCAGAAAACCTGCCACTAATCAATGTTAGCAAAACGAAGTTAGGTCAAGAAATGTATGACATCAGGCAGCTTCCGAAATGAACAAGAATATAGGACTTCAGTTTTAGAATTTCAGTCATTTTATAAATTTTAAGTGCTAAGTTGAAATAATACAGGTTTAATTGAAGTAGTACTTGACCTCTTGAAAATTGACCTGTTAAGGTTAAATATGCTGTTCATTAATTTATTAACATGGTGAGTCTGATGGAATAAGAGAGGCTTAATAAAGCAGCAGACTCCTTGATTTAACCTGTATTTTTGTGAAGTTGTCCTCTGAACCAGTATAATCACTGTTTCTGTATTTCAGCTTTCACACAAGGTACCAGGGTAGTGTGGTGGTTGGTCTAAGAAGTTCAAATTCCTACTCAACCTTTCTCAGCCTCCAAGGAAGTCAGCGGCAACTCCCCTTCTCCCCAACCAAATCCTATTTTTAAAACCCTCTATAATAGGGTTACCTTAGGGTTGCCTCCGGTGGCTCAGTGTGTTCAAGCACTGAGCTGCTGAACTTGCAGACCGAAAGGTCCCAGGTTCAAACCCGGGGAGCGGAGTGAGTGCCCGTTGTTACTTGTGATACTTTGAATTTTGAAGGATGTGTCTAATCCCTGTTGTGTACATATCAGAAAATCTGTTGCTCTATACAGAGCAAACTGAGCTCTTCGGATGCCTGAGCATCCCAATGTTCATTTGAACAGGATGATGTTTGTATGAGTGCTGCCTTTGAGGCATGTAAATGCTTGACATGCACACTGCTGCAGTCTCACTCTTAAGCTATTATAAAACAAACAATGCGGGGAGTATGGGAAGGTCACATCAGCTGTAGAGTGGGTGGTGGGTGTTCTCCAAGCTTTGGCAGATCTTTCCATTTGAGGGACAGGGTGTAATACAGTCTAAATATGCTTGGAATGCTTTGATAATAATGGAAAGAGAGTCATTTTCTTGCCTGGCTGATGGGGTTATTAGTTCCAGACCAGAGTTTAGAAATGTTGTATATTTGGACTGGATTTCCCAGAATCCCCTAGTCATTGTCTTAGAACTTACCATAATGGCAAGAGTATTCTGAATGTGGTAGGATTAAATAGCTTTTCAAAGTACAGTATAATCAAATCTGAGCTTTATGACGTAAAAGTCTCTTGCCAGGGCCTCTAGATTACCTATCTTTGCTTTTGAGAAGACTGACTTAGTAGGATCACTAATAGGGTTACATCAGGTGGATTTTATTCTCTGTATTCACAGCATTTTGATCAGAAGACCCTGGACACCAAGACAGATGTGGTCAGTGGGATTTGCCCAAGGTCTCCCAGTAGGTTTCCATGGTTGAACTCGGACTCAAACCATTGCTCTTTGGAGATGTGAACTCCATATATCATGTTGACCCTGTACACCAAGATACTGTTCCCAGTATTCTCAACATCCGTATCAAGATCTAATTCATTCCTCATCTGGAGGAAGTAATGCAAATTAAATTAATAAAAGTCCTCAGGTTTTGAGGCTCTTTTATATTTTTATTTTTCTCCCTTGTATTACTATCCCACTGTCACTCAAGAAGCTTTTGTTTGTAGATCTTTGGTATCTGTGCCAACACCTGGGTAGGTTGAAATCTTTACTTCTTTGTTTCTGACCACTGCGGTGTTATGATTAATCCTTCGCACTACAAAGAAAGCTCAATGGAAAGAGCCACACGGAAATCTTTTTGATCTTTTAGTCCAAACTGTGTGCAAAGATGTGTTTTAACTTCACTGCACAGAACTCCTTTGCAACCTCCCTGCCAGAAAAGATATTACAAATGGTATTGATTGCAGAGCATGATATACAGTAAGATTATTTTTTATTGCTTTTCACTTTGTTCGGTAAGCAGCACGGCACACATTAGAGTGAAACCGAACACCGCTCACTAAGGCCTCAAAGCAGAGCACACCTTCTTACAGCATTTGAAATCATGTCTTTTTTTAAAAAAGGTGCACCGCACTACTTCGTGCTCTCTGTCTAGAAACACTTCCTCTGTGGGAGTGGGAGAGATAATATTGCTAGGCTGGGTTCAGCCAAAGTGCAAGCTGATAGTGGCAGGGGATTCTAAATGGTAGAGCCACTGGCTCTTTCCAATTTATCAAACTAATCCTGTTTCTGAGTTTCATGTCTTTTCCACCAAAGCTCTTTGCTGAAATGAGTACAGTACAACCCCTGTATCTACAGGAGATACATTCCTGGACTATGTTTGGATAGGATACACAAAACTGTAGATAATAGCAAACCTTACTGAGAAAGGACTTTCAGTCTAAGAATACTATAGAGTCATTCTGGAGGACATAGAAAATGTCTAGAGAGGACACATTTTGTCAGACAGAGGGGAATTTACATTTTCCTCACAAAAACATGATTTTTCATCAAGAAAATCCTCTGTGTGTATTTCTATACAGAATAACTTCTATTTACAGTAAGAGGGATAATAAGTAAAAATTGCATAGGGATATTTCTGTTCACTCACACTGAGGAGAAAACAGAATTTATTCATGGGTGAAATAGCTTCATATTGGCATCTATAGAGAATATAAACAATAGTGAGTGAAAAGTAATAAATGATGTGTCAAAATGACAGAAAAAGCAAACATAGTTTGTGACAATTCGCTTAAATCTATATGCTTAAGCATACACATACAACTTTAGGTAACTATTCATAGCAGTAGTAACTAAGAGGGTGATTAAGATGAGGAAGATATCACACATGCACTTGGAGCATTTTTCTTTTGGGACTCAACTTTTTCATATTTGAATACTTGGGATTTGGGAAAATTCTGGGTAGGGCAATCAACAGGGCTTGCAATGCAGTTGATCCTCTGTAGCCACAGAATCTGCATCCATGGAATCAACCACCCAAGGCTTGAAAATATTGTGCTTTTTTTAAAAAAAAAAATCCAAACAGCAAACTTTTACTATGCCAGTGTATATAATGGGACTTGGGCATACATGGGGTCCTGGAATCAAACCACAGAAGAAGCCAAGAAACCATTGTACTCTCATCCATATAGATCCAAGCCATGGTTATATACATCAAGAGGAATTTGAAATGTTTACAAACATAGTTTCTTAGGGGGTTTTTGGGGGGAGGGGTGAACTGCTTCTACATTGATTTTGTATCCGGTTTTAGTATAACTTACCAAGTGATCGCAGTTCTGTTATCTCTTGATGCAGAAATGGTTAGTTGGTTCACGATCGCATATTCACGGATGGTTGAATCTGAATATGGAGGGCCAATTGTACTTGGCAGTCCCTTTTAGCAATAAGGCTGTGATCATTGTGGAGTGTATGCTTTCTGATATAGGACACTTGAGTCTAAAATTCAAAAGATCCATATTGTATGTATGCAACATCTATATTCCTTTAAATCTTCTGACATGTTTTCTTCTTTGCTGTGAGTAGAGCTGTGGACAATGCATAACACAGCTTGATTTAATAACCTAGGCTTGCTGGAGACTAGAAAATGTTCCCATGAGGTCCTGGTCCAGTCTGTAAATCTCTACTGGGCCATCCCTTCATATTACAGTTAACACACATTTGCTTTGCTTCTAGGATATTTTATGATCCGTGTGATGTAAACCTGTGTCTTGCCTTTCCTGAATGCAGAGTTGCACAGTAGTCTCAAGTTTAAGGCTCCCGGGCATCGTACCATTAGAAACAACTATGCTGATTTTGGCTGGGTGCCTGGACATGTCCATTCATGAAAGCTCTCTGTAAGACACAACTTTCAAGTACATTCTTCCCGTTCAAAAGTTATGCTTGCATGCATGCGTTCTGCTGTGGTTCCTTAACCCCAAACAGTATTTTTGCGGGTCAGTGGCACTCAATGTAAGGATAATGAATAAAAAAAACCCTTATTTTGCTAATATGTTTTTTCAGGCTTTAGCACATCAAATACTACCCAAGGTTTTTAGATGGTAAGCTTCTTGAAGGCAAGGAGCATTTTGTAAAAAGGAAAATTCACACTGGTTGAGAATCCTTTATTAGAAATGCTTGGGACCAGAAATGTTTTGAATTTTGGATCCCCCCCCCCCCCTCCAGATTTTGAAATACCTATATTTGGATATACAGTAGAGTCTCACTTATCCAAGCCTTGCTTATCCAAGTTTCTGGATTATCCAAGCCATTTTTGTAGTCAATGTTTTCAATATATCGTGATATTTTGGTGCTAAATTCATAAATACAGTAATTACAACATAACATTACTGTGTATTGAACTGCTTTTTCTGTCAAATTTGTTGTAAAAAATGATGTTTTGGTGCTTAATTTGTAAAATCATAACCTAATTTGATGTTTAATAGGCTTTTCCTTAATCCCTCCTTATTGTCCAAGATATTTGCTTATCCAAGCTTCTGCCGGCCCGTTTAGCTTGGATAAGTGAGACATATATAATGAAATATCATGGTGATGGGACCCATCTAAACACAAATTTCATTTATGTTTCATATACACCTTATACCTATAGCCTGAAGATACTTTTATATACAATAGTTTAGTAATTGTATGTATGAAACATAGTTGGTGTACATTGAACCATCAAAAAACAAAGGAAGTCACTATCTCATTAATCCGTGTGGACATTCTCAGGTTTTGAAATTCCATATAAGTGGTGCTCAACCTGTACTTCATTGTTAATTAAAAGGAAAGATAGGTGAAATAATTGAAATAAATCAAGTCATTCCAACATTATTTGTTTTACATGAACAATTACAGACACCAGACATGAGAGCATCAGGTACAGTTAAATCAGTGGCTGTTTTTGTTTATTAAGAACACTTTTGGGGAACAATAACTGATTAGAAGTTATTAAGACAAACCAGTAAGGAACTGGGCAGCATAAAAAAAAATTTTCTGGCACAAGATGAATAAATTTATCTTTGTGGCATATGTTTCATGGTCTGGAGTCCATTTCATCAGATGAATTGAATGTTATTCCTGGTCATCTTTTGTGTCTGTTTTCTTTTCACTCACAAGTTCTGCTACTTAGTAGAGATGAAGTCACAAAGCATTAAGTGGTGTTCTCAAATGACAGTGAAATGCAAAAAATATAGTCTGTGGTAAATCTGTGTAAAACTATATACCTGTCAAGTAGGGTTAATACTTACTCATCTAATGATGCAAGAAATAGGTAATGAATGCTTGTGCCATAATAAATCTTTCTGACCTTGGTGCCGCAAGGCTTCCTGGAATGTTTGTTGTGACAGCCTACCATAGATATCTTTCCGGAAGCTGTTGCCATGAAATACAAAGAAATTAACCTAGCAAATATTACGTATTCCAGACATTGTTCAAAGCGACAGTAATGTTTCCTTTATACTGGTGTCATACAAAAACATTTTGTGCCAGGTCAGTGTTGAATCAGAATAAATATCAAAATGTGACATTATGGTTCAAATTTTATTAGGAATTTTCATATATTTAAGTTTAGTTTATATGTGGGAAAACTCTTTTTCAAGGAGTTGACATGTCCTTCCTTCCTCCCCTTGCAGTGCCTAAAGTCTTCTTTTGACTTACTAAAAATCACCTGAAGACACTCTACATGACCTTTCTATATTTTGCAGTGAATTGGCACGCTCGGAGAAGCATCTGGATACATCCCCTTAGCCAAAAACAATATTGTGTCATCATTATTGCAGTGTGCAATGGATTAACTCCTTGTGAACTGCTGACCTGAAGGTTGGGTTGCTGACCTGAAGGTTGCCGCGAGACAGGGTGAGCTTCCGTCTGCCAGCTCTAGCTTGCGGCGACATGAGAGAAGCCTCCCAGTAACACATCCAGGCAATGTCTCTGTAGATAGCCAAAAACGACTTTCAGTATGTTCTCAAGTCATTTCTGACACGATATAAAAATAAATCAGTATTAAGACCTGCCTGGGTTCCTAGATCTGCAGTGGCCATTTTGCGTTTGGTTAAATGGATGCAAAGCATGGAAGAACCATACAGAGTGGCTTTAGTAATTCAGGGTGGAGAATATATGGCTCAGTGCACCATGGTCCTCATGCAGATGTTTAGCACATGCTAAGATGCTAAATTGAGACCACAGATATTATTGCAGATGTCATTACCATACATAGACAAAGATACCATGTGCAAAAATTCATATCCAGCATTAAATTAATTGGTAAACAACATCAGCTTCTTTATCAATGGCTACAAAATTTAATTATAGCAAGAACTAATTGTACAGTTTATCCCATTTCTTTTATTTTCAAGTGATTAAATCATATTGAGTGCTATCATAATTTTGTTTAAAATGGTTGCACATTTAATGTAGCATTAAATGCCTATCAGTCTAGCAAAATGGAAATAAAAATGCTGCCTGGGACAGAATAAATATTATCTAGTATTTCCATTCTGAAATGCAGAGAACAGCAAAGGAGAGCCTATGAAGTAAAAGTAAGAAACTGATCTGGCCTGGGCACCAAAAGATTGTGTCTTCCAAAAGAAATGACAGATTGGATTGTCTGAAAACAGCCAGGTGGCCTTTTCCCTCCAATTCTAATACTTATTCTGATGCAGCAGTTCATCCTGTCTTTCTGAATGTGACAAAGTGAAATGTGGTGAATTCTATAATTTTTATTTGTATCAGGAGTGACTTGAGAAACTGCAAGTCGCTTCTGGTGTGAGAGAGTTGGCTATCTTCAAGGACATCCGAATGTTTCGATGTTTTACCATCCTTGTGGGAGGCTTCTCTCATGTCCCTCCATAGGGAGCTAGAGCTGACAGATGGGAGCTTACTCCGCTCCTCAAATTCAAACTGCTGACCTTCTGGTCAGCAGTTCTGTCAGCACAAGAGTTTAACCCATTGTGCTACTGGAGACTCAGTGAATTCAGATGTGGTTAATTCTAGAGCCCCAGTGCTCTCGTCGTCGTCTCACTTGTTCAGTCGTTTTCAACTCTTCATGACCTCATGGACCAGTCCACGCCAGAGCTCCCTGTTGGCTGTCACCGTCCCCAGTTCCTTCAAGGTCGAGCCAGTCACTTCAAGGATACCGTCCATCCATCTCGCCCTTGGTCGTCCTCTCTTCCTTTTTCCTTCCATTTTCCCCAGCATCATTATCTTCTCCAAGCTTTCCTGTCTCCTCATGATGTGGCCAAAATACTTCATCTTTGCCTCTAATATCCTTCCCTCCAGTGAGCAGTCGGGCATTATTTCCTGGAGGATGGACTGGTTGGATCTTCTTGCGGTCCAAGGCACTCTCAGGATTTTCCTCCAGCACCAAAGTTCAAAAGCGTCTATTTTCTTTCGCTCAGCGTTCCTTATGGTCCAGCTCTTGCATCCATAGGTTACTATGGGGAATACAATTGCTTTCACTATGCGGACCTTCGTTGACAGTGTGCTCTAAACCATATTAAAAAGGACCTCCACTTTTGTAAGGCCCCCATGAAAGTGAAAAAATACAATTTAAAATAATATTTTTTGTTAACATGAGAGAACACTAGGAATCTCCTAATCCTCCGACACTAGGAATCTCCAGGTCCTCCTCTATGATCAACTTCCACTGTAAATTGACAACAGAATGGTGCTGAAGGACCCAGAGATTCCTAGAAAGAATATATGAATAAAATCTGCATATAATTGAAGTTGCAAAAATTAAACCTACACATATGGAGGGCTGACTCTATTTAACTCTGTGCTTAATTGGAGAATCTGGTAAATTATTGAGTTAATTCCAAGCAGTGACTTTTCTATATTCATGGAGAAAGAGCATAACTAATAATATTTCCCAAGCCATCATAGAATCATAGAATAGTAGAGTTGGAAGAGACCTCATGGGCCATCCAGTCCAACCCCCTGCCAAGAAGCAGGAAATCGCATTCAAAGCACCCCGGACTGATGGCCATCCAGCCTCTGCTTAAAAGCCTCCAAGGAAGGAGCCTCCACCACAGCCCGGGGGAGAGAGTTCCACTGTCACTTAAAGGATATGTGGTATCTTCTCAGGATTTGCCATCTCCAGTTGGAAAATACTACATTTATGTTAAAAGTTGTGAATAGACCATTAAACACAAATAAAATAGTATAAAGAGGACCCACTGATATCATGAGCACTATCCAAAGTCACTTTCTTGCTTCATATGTGCAAGGCGGCAGTTTGTAATTGATTTTAAAAGTCATTACTAATATGTTAACATCTCTTTCCCACTTCAGCAGCCCAGCTGGCTTTAAGCACCAGCTATCAAAATATCCTTAACAGTTCATTTGGCATATTAAGTGCTCATGAGCTTAGAAGTTGATTATAGCACAACGAAATTGTTCTCCAAATAGAAATGGTATTGGGGTTTGCAAGGGGATAGCTATATTAAACATTGTTTCTAATACTAGTCTTGCCATCATATCCTACAATTAGCATTGAAATACACAAGTGTTCCACACTAAAACTTAATTACTTTAAAATAACTACAGTTCTGGGAGCTTCAGCGTAAAAATGTTTTTTCCTTCTTCAAATATTTATAAGGTTTTTTTTAAAAAGGCTGTTTTAGTCTTACAAATGCAGAATCTTGAGACAGATGGAACGACTATTTAGATTGCCCATCCAGAGAGATTGCTAGTCATAAATGAAGAGGAGTGAAACACAATAGTTGGCAAGAGATCATATTGTGGTGGGAAATTCCTTAATTTAGGAGGGGAAAAAATCATCTTTAGAATATATTTTATCCAGGCTCCTTTTTACAAATTAATATTCTTCCCTGAGCGAACCCAAATTCATTATTAATAAGTTAGTTGCATAAATTATTTATGTAAATGAATACTTGCATAATTCTGCTACTTCTTAGTTATGGGAATGGCGCTAAAGGACCCATTTTTCTCAAGGAATCTCTCTTATTTGTTGAGATGTTCTTTTGAAGTTCAGCTCACCATCCCTCTTCGCTTGAGGTTATTCAGCTGGTGACCCGGGATGGGGTCTTCTTGGTCTTGGTTCCTTAGCCATGGAAATATATTGTTATGGTGGTTATTATATGTATTATATGTATTTATATTATGCTTTTCCTCTCTCTCTCAGGGCATCTCAGTTATAGCAATCCATAGTCTACTTTTCTGTCTATGCATCTTCCAAACCTCCTTACTTATTTAACAGGAAATATTCCACCTGTGCTGCAATTTTAATTTTAATATCTATCTGCATACTATACATCCTAGTTTTCCACTCTCATATTACACTAGAACCCCAAAGTGGATGATAAAGAGAAATGATAAAATAGAAGATAACGTTATGAATAATTAACAGGGGACTTTAGAAGATGGTGGTTTCTTCTATTAGAAAAACTACAAACCTGCTATATTTTACAGTTGCAAAAGGAGGAAGAGGTAAAAGAAAGATATAGCTTTCAGGCTACTTAATTTTGGAATACTACAGGCAGTCCCCGAGTTACAAACATCTGACTTACAAACTACTCATAGTTAAAAACAAGGGTGAGACAATAGGAAGTGACAAATCTACCCCTAGGAAGATAAATTCACTCATGGAGAAATTCACTCATGGGGAAAAGGTGTCTCCACTGAACCTTTATCACCAATCCTTGTTTTCACAACAAGCCTTTTTTTCATAGTCCAATGATCAAGGGACAGAAAAAGAGATGAACTCTTCTGAACAGGGGCACAGACAGCCAAAAAAAAAAAAAAAAAAAAACACTCCAGGGTTGTTAACTCTTCCCTATGCTAGCCGAAGCTCATATATGGATGAAGTTACACTTTAAAAATATAGTTGTTCCAACTTACAAATAAATTCAGCTTAAGAACAAACTTACAGAACCTATCTTGTTCATAACTTGGGAACTGCCTTTGTTACTGATAGCCTTGTCCTCCAATTCTTGATACCATGCTTTCCCAAAAATAAGACCTAGTAGAGGTTTTGGTGAATTGCCAAATATAAGACATTCCCCAAAAATAAGACCTAGGAGGAGGAAGCCGCCGCTGACGAGGAAGACCCTCCTTCTCTTTCGCCTTCCTCGGCGGCGGCTTCCTCCTCCGCCAAGGAAGGCACGTGTGACGCGAAGGAGAAGGAGGGAAAGGTGTGTATCTTTCCCTCCTTCTCCTTCGTGCCACACATGCCTTCCTTGGCGGAGGAGGAGGGAGCAAAATAAGACATCTCCTGAAAATAAGACCTAGCGTGTCTTTGAGAGCAAAAATTAATATAAGACACTGTCTTACGTTCGGGTAAACATATCTGATCTGGCTATGATGGTGGATCCTTGTGGATGGGGGCATTAATTTTTGCATAAAATATGGTATATGGCTGGAGTGGAGAAAGTATGACTGCCAATATTTTGTAATAGCTGATCCCCCCCCACCACAAAAAAAAAAGCTGGACCAAAAAGCACTGTATCTGGCGATAAAAAGAATTTGATTAGTCTATTTTTGGAACCTTCCAAGAGAAGATTACAGGGGAATGTTGTACTGTTAAACATTACCCCCCCCCCCCTTCCAATTTTTGGCATTGGGGCAGCCGATATTGGCATTGGGGCAGCCCTCAGATATTTGATGGGACAACATTTTTACCCCTAGTTCTACCAAAGCTGTCCACTGTGACATTTAGACAATCAAAAACAGCACATAACTGAGTTAAAATATTTGCAAAAATACAGACTTAGGTTTTACACACACTCACAGTACTTGCAAGCATGCACTCCTCCTCCAATCTTAATGATGCATTCTACCAGTTTCTTTAATGAAAATAAATTGTATCACATTGTGTGGAACAGTGGAAATCTCCTGTATTACCAACTAATGTGTATTTGTATTTATTTTTGTGTCTGTATGCATCTACATGTAATCTTAAAGAGCAATGTATTGTCTGTTGCAGCCTAAGTCAAAATTTTCAAGTTTGGGTTGCAGTTGATTTACCACATAATCTATTGTATTATTTGAGTTAATGTCAGGGCTGTTAGTTGTATCTGTATACTATATTTCAATGAGTGACCAACCTATATTAAGCCCACATGTAATTTATTAAACAGTGATTTTAGTCATTAAAATTGACAGAAGTCATTCTTTAATCAGTTTTTGATCGATAATTGATAATAAATTGATAATATTGCTGATCTAAAATGCATGCAGTTAGAATATCAAAGATAAGTTGGAGCCAATGTTGAAGGAAGGCTTTCTGCTGCCTCTTCCTGTAATATATAATTTCATTGTGTTCAGCAGGATTCTGTAACCCTCCAGAGACAATTTTGGTATCGTAACTGGCTGCAAGTGGGCTAAAATAAAATGATTGGATAACTCAAACACTTGTTTTTACATACTGGCCCAGCCTACTAATACATATACAGGCAGACCACAAGTTATGAACAAGTTAGGTTCTGTAGGTTTGTTCTTCAGTCAAATTTGTTTGTAAGTCAGAACAGGTACATTTGAAATGTAACTCCAGCCAAATGTGTGTGTGTGTGTCTGTGTGTGGGTCTGTGTGTGTGTATTAGGGTTGTGCAAAACTTCATTTGCAATTCATTTTTCATTTATAATTCGTTAGATTTGTACATATGAAACAATATTTAGAAACACAATGGGCAGCCACACAAAAAAATTAAGATTCAAAACAAGAAGGGGATTATAATGATATAATGTATTCTTCATTACTTTTCATTATGTAATTGTACAAGGGGGGGTTCAACCCCCTTTATATTGCCAGGCAAGAAAAGCACAGTCAAACCACCCCCAACAGATGCCCACCCAGCCTTTGAAATACTAATAACAACAACAAGAATATAAAACCTACTAGGTAAACTTTGGAGTTACTGCCTCGCAACTTTGCCCACCTCATAGTTTTTCTTTGCCCTTTTTGATGATGTATGTTTGTTTTTGTTGAAACTTAACAAAAACATGTTTTTAAAATACACACAAATACAACAACAACAGATTTGTGTATCCTATAATTAAATGTGATTTTTTTTCATTTCAGATCCAGAATGCTAATGATGTTTTAATAGCACCTCTGGAGAAATTTCGTAAAGAACAGATAGGTGCAGCAAAAGTAAGTTATGTGCTAAAAATATTTACAGATCCAACGAATAGATTGTATTTTGTGTGCATGACATTTAATATCTAGTTCTGTAAATAGTTGCATTTGGACGTTGCACTGTACTATGACACTAGGAGAGGGAGCCACCCACTATCATTGTACTTATCGAGTCCCAGTGTAACTACACAGAAAGGATTGGAAATCAATATAAAGCATTTCTGTTTTGTCTTAACTGCCATTTCCTATATTGGCTGAACTCTAAACTGTGGTTAAGCTTAATAGTTACTAGTTGAAATGACAAAATTGCACAAAAAGTGATTTAAAGTTTGGCATCTTTCACTAAACCAGATCTATCATGGCAACAGTTTGTCCAGGTTCAGGTGTAACAATAAAGTGTGCGTAATAAAATACAATAACAAATACTGGAATCTGACGTGGGTAATCACTGTTGCCTTTGGCAATAGATCTTTTTATTCAAGCAGACTATTAGTTACAGATAGACTTGGAAAGTGTGGTTGCATTGTGTGGGAGCTGTAGTTTTTAATCTATCTGTATTGCTTTTTATTTTGATAGTGTTTAAATATTATACAGGAGCCTCCGGTGGCTCAGTGTGTTAAAGCGCTGAGCTGCTGAACTTGCAGACCGAAAGGTCCCAGGTTCAAATCCTGGGAGCGGAGTGAGCACCCGCTGTTAGCTCCAGCTTCTGCCAACCTAGCAGTTCGAAAACATGCAAATGTGAGTAGATCAATAGGTACCTCTTTGGCGGGAAGGTAACGGCGTTCCATGTAGTCATGCCGGCCACATGACCTTGGAGGTGTCTACAGACAACACCGGCTCTTCAGCTTAGAAATGGAGATGAGCACCAACCCTCAGAGTTGGACACGACTAGACTTAACATCAGGGGAAACCTTTACCTTTACCTAAATATTATACATGGTTTGTGTGTGCATGCATGTGTTAAAAACTGGTTAAATGATCTGAAGTTGGAAAAGAGATGTTTATCATTATTATGGCTGGCTTGTAAGTTTTCCAGAGGTCTATTTTAGGTCAAAGGGCTGATGTAACTCCTGTTCCGAACACAGTCTATAGTGATTTATAAGTTCCAGAATGAAATAGTATGATAGGCTAGAAGGGTTGTATCAGTTAGGGAACTGCAAATTGGTCTGCTCATGCACATTTGAAACAAAAAAATCCTTATAGTACGTAGAAAAATAGCCATTAGAGAAACACATTCAATAAAATATTCTTAACATGATATGGATCTTTAAAAGGGTGCCGCCAGTCATTTGAAGTATCTAGAATTTTGCTTAGAGTTATGCTACCTCTTTCAGTATTTGTAGAATTGTTCTTAAAACTATAGAAATCGGATACATATGTAGAACAAATAAATAACTTCTCATTTGATAGGTTATAGTGAGCGAAAATGCCTTCAAGTAACTCTGTAAATAAGCTCTGGAGCTTGTAAGAGCTGGCTCCTCCAAGTAACTGTTGTGTCATAATAAATAGGTATGTGTTCTTGAGGGCAATTTACAAGAGCTCATTTATAGGACTCCAGTGGGTCTACATACCCTAAAGGCAGTGTATCCCCTCTGAACTGGAAGACCAAACAGGGTCAACCCTGGTTAGTATTTGAATGGAAGACCACCAACAAATTCTAGGTGCTGTAGGCTGTTTGTCAGAAGAAGGAACTGGTGAAACCACCTCTGAGTGTTCCTTGTGACTTGAAGACATTTATAATACAGTGTGGTAGGGAGAAAATATATAGATAGTGACCAAATTGGTTAAGTTGTAGAATTCTTAAGTGGCTGATGTCATATAATTTGGGGATGTGAAACATAGGTAAGGAATACATTTATTAAGATGGTGTGGCTAATAAACACTGAAAGACCAATGCAGAATGAAGCCAGTATACCTCTGAATATGAGACGCTGGGGATAAATTACATATCTGCTCATATTGTGTACTGCCTGTCAGCTTCTCAGAAATGTCTGGATGAATAGTTTGGGCAAGATAGATTGTAGACTAGTCCAGCAAATGTAAACTTCAGTTCTTAAGAATGTGTTATGTTAGACCAGTGGTGCTTTTGTTGCAACCGAGGTCCAGTAACTTAGGTGATTGACAACATTTTACCATTTACAAGAAAAATTGTAACTGTTACAAGGAAAACAGAATTGTGAGGCTGAGACATTGGGAAGAGCTATATGCTCCAAAGAAATTCCTTTAGTGAACTTGTGGTTAACCTGAAGGAAAAGGCAATATCAGCCTTTTTAACCGCTGGCTAGTACTTCAGTGGAAGACCATCGACTAATGAGAGGTGCTGTAGGCTATATTTCAGAGGAAAGAAGTGGGCAAACCACCATTTGCTTGAGAAACTTCTTTGAAATTCATGGTGTCATCATAAGTCAACAGGTGACTTGAACACACATAGCTGCATAAATTAAAAATTTGAAGTTTGGAGTAAAAGGACTCTAAAACACACACAACCTTTTTTCTTTTACCATCTAGTAAACTGAATTCCATTTAATTAAATTACACCATACATTCCTTTATAAGTCAACATCATGTGTCAGTCAAAGGTGGGTTTTGGAGTCAAAATTATGGATTTTGATATGACCCATGAATAAGTCAAGTATTCTTTTGTAAGGAAGTGAAAACACTAGCATCACCTCAGGGGGCCAGATGCTTCTGGCTGCCGCTACCATTTTCCCACCCAGTCATTCAAAAAGCCCAGAGCCAGTGTCATGATGGAGAGAGTAGAGAGAGCATCTCCCTCCCCAGCTATATTAGATCATCCTCCTCCCTCCTGGTTTTCAGAAAAAAAGTCATAACCTGGCTGTGGAACCAGGCATTTGGGGAGTACCATAACCACAGTGCAATATACTTCTATGGAATCGATATAAATAAAGCAGCTTGGATGATGATTGCGGTATTTGTGCTATGTTTTTAATATGTTTTATTTTGATTTTAAAGTTTAATTGTGCTGTATATTTGTATGCTTTTATGTTTCAGTGTGGCATTGAATAATTGCCAAAACTGGAAGCCGCTCTGAGTCCCCTCTGGGGTGAGATAGAGCAGGGTAGAAATACTGTAAATAAATAATGTCTAGTACTCCATCTCTCATTTTTCATATTAGGTGAAAAGGCTAGTTATACCTGCACAGTCATGGCACATTATATCCTATTATTAATCCTTCAGCCAAATCATGAACATCTGCCACATCTCTGGGGGATCCTAATGGGCAACGTTCAGTCTGTATAGCTGAAATTTTCATGACTGATCTGGATTTGTAGTAGTTTGAAAAGTTCATTCCAGTAGAATGAAACACAGACATTAGAAGCAGGGGAACAGTAGCTGGTTCTCCCATTGAAAACAATGCATAGCATAAGGTTAGCAATACGTTATATAAAAATATCACCCTGAAATTTGCAACATTTTAAAGATCCCGGTGGCAAAGTGTGTTAAAGCACTGAGCTGCTGAACTTGCAGACCGAAAGGTCCCAGGTTCAAACCCTGGGAGCGGCGGGAGCGGCCGCTGTTAGCTCTAGCTTCTGCCAACCTAGCAGTTTGAAAACATGCCCGTGTGAGTAGATCAATAGGTACTGCTCTGGCGGGAAGGTAACAGCACTCCATGCAGTCATGCCGGCCACATGACCTTGGAGGTGTCTACGGACAACGCCGGGTCTTCAGCTTAGAAATGGAGATGAGCACCAACCCCCAGAGTCAGACATGACTGGACTTAACGTCAGGGGAAACCTTTACCTTAAAGATCTTGTAACTGAAGGGATTGAGTGGGTGTAATATAGAATGTCTGAAAATATTATCAGGGCACTTCTGCATAAATTCAAGAAAGTTCTCTTCTGTGTCTGGGTGTGTGTGTATGTCAGTAAGTCTTCATGTTCTTATAGTATTATTGTTTTTAAATGTAACTGAGTTTCTTCCTCCCCCCCCCCCCACCCTTAGAGTATCCAAACTGAGCTATACATTGGACTGCTTAGCAGTTTATTATATGTGAGTCAGACAGTGTGGGGAGAGGGGGGAGAGTGACCTCTATCATTTATAGCACAAATCATAGGAAAAATGGAGTGAGCTAAGTGGGAAAAGATTTCGAGCACGAAGTCACTTTCCTTATTTGGTCAATGTGGTTTACTGGTCCCCAGCTGGTAATGTTGTTGAGTTCATGGATTACTGTGTTGTCTGCTTTTAGGTTAAACCTTTTTGTGGTATGTTCTTATCCGTCCTGCATAGTATTTAAGAAATCCTGGTTCACGCACTCATTGGCCTGTGTCAGATGAAAGAAGATGAAGAAGCAAACGAAGATGTTTTAAAGATAATAAAGAAAGACTTTCTCCCTCCTCCCGCTTCTCTTCCGCACTGCATTCCATCTGCCTTGCTATTGCTTTTGGCACAGCAAGAGACAGATCTGTTTGTTTCTCTATTGATTTGGCTCAGTGCCTATAATAAGAATAACAATACTTTGCATTTATATAGCACTTCAGAGAGATCAAAGCATTCAGTATACATTATCTTGTTGTAGTCTTTCCAACAACCAATCCTATAAGACGAGTCATTACCACAGTCTGGTAAATAACTTTGCAAAAGTTGTCACTTGTTCTGTGTGTTCAAATCATTTCCAATTTATAGCCACCCTTTCATAGGGTTTTCTGTGAATAAAAGTATATGGCTTGCCCAAGAATACCAGTGGATTTTCATGACTAAGTGGCTAATGGAACTCCAGTCTCCAGGATCATAGTGCAATGCTCAAAAATGACTGCAGTACAAGCCTGCAAGCTTTTTACTAACTTACGGAAGCTAGTAGCCTGTTTAGCTTTTTCCTCCACTCCCATATGAAAACACAAATATATTGGTGTCTTAATTGCCTAACTTAAAAAATAAAGCTGCCAATATGTCATAAGGAAGGTGATGGATGAATTAAAAAGTAGAGTTCAAGGAGCTTTGTTGACCATGTACTCCAGTGGTTCTCAACCTGTGGTCCCCAGATGTTTTTGGCCTTTAGCTCCCAGAAATCCTAACAGCTGGTAAACTGGCTGAGATTTCTAGGAGTTGTAGGCCAAAAACATCTGGGGACCCCAGGTTGAGAACCAGTGATGTACTCCAATCCTCCTTGCTGCAGGAATTCTTAGGTAGGGCTAGATGATCTCCATGCTTGCCATGGAAGAATGAGCTTTTTTTTTTCTCCTGTGGCTAATAGAGATCTACCCCTCTTCTGCCAGACACCCAGGGAATATAATTATTTGTAGTTTGGGTACATTTTTGAACTCAACCTTGCAACTAAAGGTCCAATTTCTAAAGTGACCAGGAGTGGTTAAAGTTAGCATGCCAACTACTCCTGTTCCTGGTAAATTTCCTTTGACCAGAAGCTGGCCACTTCGAGTGCCTCTACTGTCACTGTAAGAACATCCTCCATTGTGCATGTGGCAGGGTACAAACTGCATTGTAGTAAATGGTCTGTGGTTTATTCTTCTCCACACTCACCTCGTGGACTCCACTTTGTAGCCCCATTTCTTAAGATTGGCTCTGCATCTTGTCTCAGAGCACAGTCTGTTTAGCGGCTTCCAAGTTGCCCAGTCTTTTGTGTGCCCAGGAGGGAGTTTCTCATTAGTTATCAGCCACTGTTTGAGCTTCCAAGTGTTAACGTGACACTTTCGGACTCTCACTTGCTGAGGTGTTCCTTTCGAGTATCTCTGCAGACAATATCAATTGAGTATAATCTAGCTTTGGGCAATGTCTGCTTCTAACCTACGGCTTCTACTTTCCTATTTGTTTACTGTAAGAAACCACCAATAGATTTTACTCTATATCAGTGGTTCCCAATGTGTGGGTCCCCAGGTGTTTTGGCCTACAACTCCCAGAAATCTCAGACAGTTTACCAGCTGTTAGGATTTCTGGGAGTTAAAAGCCAAAACATCTGGGGACCCACAGGTCGAGAACCACTGCCCTTTATGCTGCATTTAAGCTTGTCTGTTTGAGGTTTCACAAGGGATATGAAGACTTTCCTTGCAAGGATTGGAATCATGAAGTGATGTATCTAGGTCTTGGGATAAATGGACCTTAATTTGTACAGTTGTTCCTTCTTGCCAAAATGTAGGTACTGTGAAGAGACTACAGGACTTGGACATAAAGCTCATACTAAACTCTAACAAGTTCTTTTGCAGAATAAGAGCTGAATTGCCCCAATTAACCTTGAATTTCATCCCCCCCTCTCTCTTTTTTCTATTTGTAAACAGGAAAACACTTGTAAACAGTTTTTAACCATGAGCATGAGATTGTTTTCCCATAATTGGCCCCGGCAATCCAACTGTGAAGGGCTCGGCTGAGATGTTATTTGATAGTTGCCTGGGAAAATTTGTTTTAGCAGATGCTGTATTTAATTAATGTTTGCCTCTCTCTCCACTGTTAGTCCCTTTGAATGTTAGCAAAGAGGGGTATAAATCTGTAAATAAACTTTTAGATGAGTAATTTTTTCCACTGCCTCTTACATCAGCCATTTTTAACTGAAACATCAATTAAGAGATCAAGAAAAAATAATCAAGTGATTGGGGTCGTTTGCTAGGCTAAAATATTTGTGACTTTTTAATTTAGGAAAATGATGGCAAATGATGGCATGATAATAGTTTATAAGGAACTGTGCATGATGAATAGAAAGACATTTTGCTGCCCATAACAGCTGAAAAAGCAGATACACCTTCTGAAATGAAGGTGGATTTCAGACTAAAAAGAAAGTATTTCACAGAGACCATAATTAACACTTAAAAATCTCTATCACTAGAAATTGAGATTGCTATAAATAGCCATTCAAAGATATCACATACTGAATCAGTCCACTGGTTAATTGGTTGAGTGTTGCAGACAGACAGGCAGAGACTCCAGGGTTTCAATTAAGTTTCTTAACCCTATGAAGAAGACGGAGAAAAGAGAGGAGATGCTGGTGGTAGTCGTGATCATATTTGTTTATATCCACCCTTTTCCCAACCTGGGACTCAGATGTTGTTGTATGCCTTCAGTTAATTTCTGACTTATGTTGTCCCTAAAGAGAACCTCTTTCTGGTTTTCTTGGCAAGATTTATTGAGAAAAGATTTGCCATTGCTATCCTCTGAGACTGAGAGATTTTACCCAAGGTCATTACATAGGTTTTCATGGGTGAGTGAAAATTCAAATCCTGGTCTTCCAGAGTCCTGACTAGAGATACCAGAATTTTTATATATATATTTATTTGGAGAACCAATCACAATAGATTTATCAGTGGCTCTTCTTAGTACAATATGGTGGGGAGAGGCTGCCTTCAAAACAGCTTTGTAAATTTCCCCATGTATGTCTGTGATTGCATGCTAATAGAAATGAAACACTATATTGGGAGAAATGTTTAACTTACCCCACAAAGTAAATCTTTATGATAAATAGACCAAAGAACACACACAGTGATGTTTCATTAAAATAGTCAAAAGAGATCAGTAGGGAAGGTAACCAGACTCTACTGGTTTAGTCGCTCTTATTCAAATAACACACCACTTCAAATAATATATAAAATTATAATGTTTCATCTTTGAGTTTTCTGAAAGAAGTATTGTATTTCTTAAAGCTACCCATCACGTGGATCACAATGTGGAAATATTACTGTGCGATTAATTATATCTGGTTCCCTTCCCTATGGGGGAAAAACCTGTCAAAACTATCTGAGAAATATGAACCGCAAAACAGTGGATTTTTTATGAAATATTTTTTAATCTGACAGTATGTTATCTCTGGCAGGAAATGTTACGCAGGTGCTACACCAAAAAATATATCTTTATTCTGCAATCAGGCTTTCTCTCAATATTACATATTTTATGCCTCAGTTTTGTGGTGCTAATTGAATTGTATCTTTTCACTTTGTAAGTTTACACTTCAGTCTTTACAGCATAAAAACACATCCTTAATCATGTGCTGCTTTGCATCTCTTTTAAGATTTCCAGTGAACATAACAAATGAGGTCTTCCTCTGTATTCCACCCCTATTGATATAGCTAGCTACCAAACTTAGGGGTTATTCTAGGCTGACAGATGTATGGTCTTCATGAATTTTAGTCTGTTGAAAACTGACAGAGCGTTACAATACATAAATGTGGCGATTCTGATACTTTGGTCCTCTCATCTACCAATTTGGCATTGCGGCAGAAATGAAGGAAGAACAGCATCTGTTCTTAAAACATTTTGCAAGTTCTTGCTGCTAATAAACTTCAGTCATTATCCCTGTAAACCCATCTTGCACTTCATATATGATAGCATAATCCAACACTTATTGTGCCATCCAGTTTCACTCCAAAAATATAGCATTCCGTTTATTCCCCCCACTTTAACCTGCCCTGGGACACATTTCAACAGCTTGTGCATAGCATTCACGTCATTCATACGAGTTTGAAAGAATTGAGTGGGGTTGATGATTGGGTGCCTTAGAGCTCTTTCTTTCATAGGGTCATTATAAGTTGAAAATAACACCCTTCTCTGTCTTGATGGTGGCAGTTAATGAAGGTGGCTACAACTGTTCACTCCTGCCAACCTAGCAGTTCGAAAACATGCAAATGTGAGTAAATAAATAGGTACTACTCCGGCGGGAAGGTAATGGTGCTCCATGCAGTCATGCTGGCCACATGACCTTGGAGGTGTCTACGGACAACGCTGGCTCTTCGGCTTAGAAATGGAGATGAGCACCAACCCCCAGAGTCGGTCATGACTGGACTTAACGTCAGGGGAAAACCTTTACCTTTTACCTACAACTGTTAAAGGTCTTCCAGGTTTTGAAGGTATGTGGATGCCCTTGGAGGACATAGTCACAGTGGCTATGATCCTACATTGTGTTTCAGAGATGTAAATCTCCAACTTCTAGTGAAGAATATCCACATTTTGTAGCTGTGTATCAGACAACTGCCCTGTTTATTGTCATATTGTGTGAAAGAGAATACAGAAGATAGGAATGCACTATCCAAGAATGCACAACTATATAGATGGAGTCCTGTTGATTAGTCTCCAACTAGAGAAGACTCATAGAATCAATTGTTCATTTCCTGTAGGTAAATTCAATTGATTTGATGGCTCAGGTATACAAAATCAATAGGATTTTAAATGAATGATAAAGGAGATCTCCTGCATTGTGTGTTAGATCTGGTAAAGTCTTCTCTAACAAAAACAAACAAAGAAACTCTACTCTCACATTTTTGCAATAATCTCCTACACTGAGCTGACTGCTTCTTGAAATAAGGATATCAGTATATGTGAAGGTCAGTCACATGTGAGGAGTATAGTTCCTTCCCATTCTGAAGGAACAACTCATGATATCAGAGGGAGTCACATTATTGGTTTCTCTTATGTGAGTTGAATTTTTGATCTCATTGTTTGAGCAGTGTAAGTTGGCAAATATGTCAAACACTTCATCATAGCAAAATAAATTTAGAAGAGGATAAGAGATTACTTACTTTCATCCTGACATTCTACCATTTAGATAGCAAAACAAGTACAAAGAATAATTTCCCTTATGCCTAGAGAACCAATACCACATCTAAAGAACTGTTTGCTTTTATTTTTTACATCCTTATTTCACAATATTTATGAAAAATGAATGTAAATGTTTCCTGGAGTAATGCTAGGTTGTAGTGACACTGACAATCTTAGAACACTGGCCCAGTTTTCATCTACACCTGGTTTATAAGAAGCATTTGTTTCCAGACAATCCAGGTTCATAAACCAACAATATACTGTGGTTTGTGTGGAGATGGACATGCAAAATGCACATGTATGATCAAACCATGGAAAATAAGCAGTTTTGTGTATCTACTCCAGCTTGCAAGGGATATGCAACACACCACTCAGCATGTTGGCTCATTAAAACTCCCTTGCTTGGAAGTGACTTTTCCATATAAGATGCACATCGGTGTTTTTTTATTTAAAAAATAGAGAATTATTGGTGTATTCAGAAATCACTTTGGACTTCTTAAAGTAATTAAATTCCTTGTTGTTGGAATTCATCGCTTTGCTTCTTTTCTACTTTTTTAGTATGTATGTACTTTTTTTAAGGGTCTGGGGGGCACTCAACTGAAATCAAAAATGTTTTCATTGGCAGTTTTAGATGATATTCTGGACTTGCTGATTTGCAGGTTCGAAAGGCGAGCACTTTTGTTTTTACGATGTCCATGGGAATATTTGTCCAAGTAAGTTCTTTTTACAAGTCAGAAAAGGCTGGCTTTCTGGCATCTATTAAGGGATTCCCAGCAGTTCCATCATGGCTTAAATAAAAATGAAGATGTAAATTCAATTGAAGTTGCTGAGTTATGGCCTGAGCATCTGTCAGTCTTGTTCTGGATATTTTCTTCCTCTGACACCAATAGAAAGAAAAATGGTGGTGTGTGCTAAGTAGTAAAGAGGGGGGGGAAAATAAAATCCCATTTGTTTTGTTGCTTTCCAGTAAATGTGGTTCTCGGACACAGGTGCCCTGGTAACAGGAAGTCACGGTTGTTAATTTCTCTTTCACTGGTTTCAGAACAGTAAATGTTAAAGGTAGGAGGACCAACTGCACATATTGTAACAGACAATCTTTTGTTATCCTCTTGTGAGGAAAGTGAAAAAAAATCACTCTCATAACAATGCTTGCGTGTTTTGTATGTGGGCAGAGTTTTTCCAGGGATTGTGTGAAATCCTGCAGAATATAAATGACTAATTTATCTTAGTCATAACAAATTAAATGCTTAACGGTTTGGTGCAGGAGCTCATTTTGCATTGTGACTCACATGGTTGGTTTCACTTAAATGCTGAGTGAAAGGAGCATTTGGGAAGAATCCCCTCTCCACCTTATGAGGTTTTAGCTATAAAACATACAGAGGGCCTCCAGGTGAATCTTGTTGCTTGTTAACAATAGCATATTCTTGCATGCAAATAATGTCTGTAACCTCAGGGCTGTGGACCTACATCCAGTGATAAAGGAGTAAGAGCCATCAAACTTTAAAGAAGCATACAATTGCACTGAAAACAGTTCTACTGGAATGTGTACTGTATGACCAAGAGCATGAAGTCACGCATGAGCGCTGTATCAGTGTGTAAGGGTAGGGTATATTCCAAGATCGCTGTCCCCCATGGATACCTGACACCATGGATAATAGTGAATCCTACATTTTGATGACTGTACCTATCACTCAAATACACCCACCTGCCTATCCTTCCTTTCTAGTGCACAGTTAGCCCTTCACATTTGCAAGTTGGAGAATTTTAGAGTTGGAAGGAATTTCAAGCTTGATCTATCCAGTCCAACTCCCTGCTATGCAGGAATACACAATCAAAGCACTCCTGACAGGTGGTCATTCAGCCTCTGCTTGAAAACCTCCAGGGAACAAGATGCCACCATAATCCAAAGCAGCATATTCCAGTCAAACAACTCTTACCATCAGGAATTTTCTTCCTTGTGTTTAGGTGGAATATCTTTTTTCTACAATTGCTCCATGTGCTAGTCTCTAGAGCAGAAGAACACAAGCTTTCCCCCATATCAATATGACATCCTTTTGCATATTTAAACATGACTATCATGTTCCTCCCAGCCTTTTCTTCTCCAGGCTAAACATATCCAGTTCCCTAAACTGCTCCTCATGGTGCTTGGCTTCCAGTCCAAAACAGATAATGCTTGGTTGGGAGGCAGTAGGAAAACCACACTCAGTCAGTGAAGCTACAGCCCTGTGCCTGTAGGACCTGAGAATTGATGACAGGGTGTCTTGGAGATCATTCATTCATAGGGTTGTCTTTGGTGCATCACTGCTATAGAATTAATGCAATTTGACATGCTCAATTATATGAAATTCTGGGAATTGTAGTTTGGTGAGGCACTAGCACTCTTTAGCAGAGAAGGTAAAGAGAGACCCTGTAAAACTGCAACTCCCATTAGTCTATAGCTTTGAGCCATGCAAATTAAAGTGATGTCAAATTGCATTAATTTTACAAAGTAGATTAACCCTATACGTTGAATCTGACTTGTCAGCAATAAACAAGAACAGCATGTTTCAATCAGTTAAAAATGCTAAATATACTAAATTAAGCACTTGGAAACATGGCGCTAATTTTTCTGCAACATTTCTGCTGATATTATTTGAGTGACGTGGGATTAGAATTATCCAATATTTTCCTGATGCACTAATAATAATAGTAAGCTATGTACTGTAAGATTCCCTTATGCATGGTTTCACTTATCTACATTACAAACACACACAAAACACACACACACACAGACACAGACATAGATGTCAGTCAACTCAAGATGTCAAGATTTTGGAATATTTAGAAATTTGCTTGAATATTGGGGAGAAATGCCATTCTTCATGAGGAAACATATTGCTATGATGGTTCAAATGTCTGTTAACCTGGTTGGTTAGCTTTTCCGTGGTCATTTTGACCTACAGGGGCATTTTCATATTTCCATTGATGCAAGGGAATTTCAAGAAAGAAGAAAATAGGAAAATTCTTATGTGTAGAATTCTTATTGGACATTAGTGAAGAGTTGAAATAAGATTAACTAGGGCAGATTAAGCTGAGAAGGCATCCTATGTAACAGGAATGGGGGAGACATTTATTTGCTTTGACATGAACTTCCCAGTTTCTCATTCTCCAAATGAATATCAATTATTCTTCAATTTTTCATTTCTTACCAATTTTGTGATCTAGTTCTCCAATGTTAAAATATGCTGTGAATAAAAATTGCACACATTGTGGAAATACCTATTTCTCCCAAAGGATTCCTTAGGGAAACACATACATTAAATAAAATGTCTATAAATGCATATGAATTTTCATGTATTGAAACATTCATAAACTGATGTAGAAGTGGTATAAAGTGCATGTGAACAACGGAAAGCTTAAAAACTGTTGGCTGAAACAGACAGACAGACATTACTAGTTATATAGGATCAAGCTAATTTTAAGTTTTTTGTTCAACCCATTTTTCTTCTTTTTACAAATCCCTCCAATCTCCTCTTGCATAGTAAATTTACAAAGGTGTGATGAATAATAAGGCTCTCTTAGTAGCTAAGGCATAACCCTTTCCGTAGTAATGAATGTACTTTTATTTAAGAATGTAATTAAACCTTGGAAGTGCTACTCATTGTGTATCCTAATCCATAATATGTTTTTGCAAAAATTCCAAGAAATAGCAAAGATTTTAGGTTGGTACATCAAAACCTATTCAATGGTCCCTGATAGATGTTTAACTGTGTCTCTTTCAAAGTTATGTAATGTGTTTCTCTTAGATCACTTAATGTACTTTTCTTCCAAAAGATCAGTTACAAAGGCAAGCGGCAGAAATATTGTAAGGTGTTTTGCAAGTATTCATTGGAATCCTATTTTAAAACTTTATTGTGACAGTAGCTGCGGCTGTAAATAAAATTCAATAAGCAGTAAGTTTTTAACTGAAGAATAGTACTTTTAAAAGTGAATATGGGTATGTGACTACTTTATTCATCATGTTATTGCAGGTGTTCACTGATGGTTGTCTCTTATTTTATTCCACATATTCATCCCACTTGTTTCTTCTTCTGTGACTAATTTAAATTTCTGAAATTGTATAGTTTGTCAAAATTATGGCTGTAAGGAGTATGGATTATTTGATTTCACTTGATGAGAAAGAGAAGAGAACTTCCTGAAAGGAGGCACAATTGAAAAGTAGAGTTACCCAGCCTTTGAAACAACATGCTCCATCTTGCAAAAGGTGTGAGTGAAATAAAGAAGACGATAAGCACTTAATCCAGTGCTTTCTGTCCATTAAAACCAGGTGTTCTGTACCTGTTTCTAGCAGGGCACAATCTTGTTTGTCCAATACCCAAATGAAAGGGGTGGGATATCATGTAACTTTCTCTTTGTCATTTCCAGAAAGCGTCTTTGAGAACGTGGTTAGAACTTCATGCCAGGAAAGGGTCAGATCAAGCCAAACCCACATGTCTGGGTTGAAGGCTGTGATGGTCATCTGACTCAGAAGCTCAAGGGCTGACCTAAGCACTTTCAAAAAATATAATCTTTGCTTTTGTTGTTAGTGTTAGCATCTGCTGAAAGACTCATTTCCTTAGGAAGCAAAGGAGGATAATCTATGTTAAACCTGATGCAACCACGTTCTCCATATGTTTTCTTGATATGCATTGGCTGAGTGGATTTGTTTCCTTGCTTTATGCAAACATCTTAGAAAATCAGAGTTGTAGGTTTACAAGCCCAAGAACTGAAGCCTTATTTTGTATTTAATTGTTTCCATACACTTAGGTATTTTTATTAAAGAAAGCATTTCATAGAATCATAGACTTGAAAGAGCCCTCGTGGGCCATCCAATCCATACCCCTGCCAAAAAACCAGGAAAATCGCATTCAAAGCATCTCTGACAGATAGCCATCCAGCCTCTGATTAAAAGCCTCCAAAGAAGGAGCCTCCACCACACTCCAGGGCAGAGAGTTCCACTGTTCTCACAGTAAGGAAGTTCTTCCTAATGTTCAGGTGGAATCTCCTTTCCTGTAGTTTGTAGTTTCCTGTGGCCTCCTTTCCCATTTCTGTCCCCCAACAGTACAAATGACTCCTATTTATCTTTTCAGAAAGCAATTGAGTAACTAATATGACAATGCAAAATGTAACAACTGAAGCAGATTTAACAAGACTTCAGAAGCTCTTTCATAACATGAACATGAGTATTGGAGGTTGAGTAATAAGGAAAGTTTATTGACAGAACCTGGTGTAGCTCAGTATTATTGCTTCAGAACTAGCTTTGAAGCCATGGACAACTTACAAGCTTATCAGAGGTTCAGGTATGTTTTCACAGAAGACATAAACTACTTCCCATGGGTAATGATCTGGCATTGACTAAAGTAACTAAGGAAATACTGAATGTACGCATACATGCAGTCCTGAAATATACTTCAAAATGAGGAACATCTTCAGGTCTAGTATTCCGAAAATGCTTCCTTGCCAATTACTACATTTATATAGTACATCATCATGACAAATGGTTTGAAATTGGGCACCACCCTATACTGTCCTTCATCTTCACTGGAGAGCATTATGACTGAAGGGATATACACATTTCAGCAATGTTTCTTCTAGAGGAGGAGTTATTAACCTTTTTTGTTCCATGGACTTCTTTGCCAGTCAGGTGAAAATCATGGACCCTTCTCAGAATGCAATGACAAATAGTTTTATAACACTCAACATCAGCAGGTCTTTAAACTAAATTTTAGGATTATTCAAAATTTTGTTTTTCAACTTTCCCACAATTTCAAGACCTCATAACCTAACATGGTACAACATCCATTCAAATGGTCATTTTTGGCAAACGTTTAGAAATAAGTGAAGAAAATACTAAACTTCAGTTAGAGGTCAAAGAAAATAAAATTTTTCTTCAATTGATTTCTTCAATTCAAGCTCATAGAACTCTAGAAATCTTGAAGGTCCATGGACCCCTAAGCTTAAAACCCTTGCTCTAGAGCAGTGGTTCTCAACCTGTGGGTCCCCAGATGTTTTGGCATTCAGCTCCCAGAAATCCTAACAGCTGGTAAACTGGTTGGGATTTCTGGGAGTTGTAGAGGTGAAAATAGTTACCTGTAATTCATACATTTTTGATAATAGGAAAGTCATCCTTAAGAAACAACTTGAAAAGTAAAAGTGAAGTCACATTTCTTAGCCCAACCAAAAAAGAATTCTTGTTGTCTTGGTTGTTAGACCTGTTCCTGTGGTTATTTGTGGGACTGCTTCAGGAAATTACTTCAGATAGACTCAATCTAGTTTCATGGATATGGTTATCATGATTTTCTGTGGGCAAGCAGATGAAAAGTGTTATATGATATATGTTCTGTATCTCAAAAACTAGAGTTCATAGGAGAAAATTAGTGCCATTAGAATCAACAGGTCAAATATACCCAGAAACAGGTCTAACATTTGAGGCACCAAAATGTTATTGGTGTAACAAGTAAAAGCTTTAGTTACTTTCAAAATCTGCCTTTACAAGGCGTCTTTTAAGAATATTTCAACCCTCCCCCTCAATTTTATGCTGTTTTAATAAAGTTCTCTCTCCAGAAAAGTCCTTTTCTATTACTATAAACACTAAAGGCACTTCCAGACATACATTATCTGCTCCAAAGCGGGTTAAAGTCTGCACACCACGGCAGAGGGGGAGGGATACCAGCTTTCCTATGGGTTGTCCCCATGGTAGCACAATAACTACTGCATTGCCATGGGGCCACCCCAAACCTTCCCCCCACCACAAAAACCTTAAAATAAAACAGGGTGCCATTAGGCTTCTCTTTAGGCCTGATGGAACATACCAATGATGTGCGAGGAGACTGGGACAGGCATTACACCTGCCTCTCCCTGTCTCCTTGCGCATCATTGATATGTTCCATCAGACCTGAAGAGAGGCCCAATGGTGCCATCTAAGATTTCTTTTTATTTTAAGGGTTTTGTGGGGGGGGGGAGGGGGGTTGAGTGCCATCTTGCATATTTGGGCTCCAGGAGCCCAAAAGGTGTGAGATGGGTGTGCGGACAGGCCCCCAGGTAGTCCCAGGACTACCCGGCAATCTGCTTTGTCTTGAATTAATGCTCTTTTACTGGAAGCATCATTTGAACACGTCCAGTAAAAATGCCACAGGGCCCAGGATATGGTCCCTGTCTGGATGGGCCCTAAGACATTTTGCAACAAGAGACATAAGGAGTTGCACAGCTCCCCACATTCATGGGTTACCCTTTGATGGATTTGATTTACAAGTTCGTAGTTGTGGCTGAACGGTAGTTTCCCCTAAAATAAGTCATCCCCAGAAAATAAGACCTAGTAGAGGTTTTGCTGAATTGCTAAATATAAGGCCTCCCCCAAAAGTAAGACCAAGCAAAGTTTTTGTTTGGAAGCATGCCCGCCAAACAGAACACAGAGCATGCAGGATCGGTAAATGTACGTACCATAAAGTGTTGTACATGGAAATATTGGTAGTAACAAGAAATTCTTGATAGGATTCACAGTTTGTCTGGTTATGCTGGTTTATGATGACAACTACTGTACAGTATATAATAAATGTTCATTTTTTGGTTCAACAATAAATGTGAATTCTTCATGGAAAAATAAGACATTCCCTGAAAATAAGACCTAGAACGTCTTTGGGAGCAAAATTTAATATAAGACACTGTCTTATTTTCAGGAAAACACGGTAGTTTGAACTTCTCGTCCTACTCCTTCTACTGCCCATTCACCAGTCTATCACTGTCATGTCAAAATTGCTTTCTTCCCCTCCTTCATGCTACCCCTTCATGGTAGCATGAAGCCTCTTCCAGATCCCTTCCTTTGTTGCTTCATAGTGGGAAGGTGGGAAAAGGAGAGAGATGAAATAAGGGCTTTAAAATCTGGATGAAGCTTCATGGTTGGGTGAGGAAGAAAATGAGAAGCTGGTACTGTTGGCAGGGTAGTGAGGACGAGACAGAGAGGCAGCAGATATAGTCAGAGAAGGAAGTGGATTAGAAGGAAATGGATTTAAAATCTCAAATGATGACCCAGGGCTATTGGTGGAAAAGGATCCTGTAGCATGCATGTTTGTGAAGGAGTGATTACAATAGTTGCATTTTTTCCACTTTTGTGTGGATCAGGTGCTCCTTATATCCATGAATTGTGTGGGGCTGATTGTACTGTGCCAGCACTGCAATGAATAAAAACAGAAAACTGCTTCTCAAACTCTGAATTGTTCAATGGGAACAAATTGGTCGGTCTATCTATCTATCTATCTATCTATCTATCTCCATGGTCTGGTTTCCTTGTACAAATATGAAAGTCTGCTAAATGGAGTTGTCTTGATTAACTTTTAGTTCTCAAATAAACACACAATTCCTGTGTACTTTTAGTCATATAGCCAGAAGTTGGAAAGTCTTTTCTTTCATCGACTCAGCATCTGTTGGTACTATGTCTGTTTCCAGTTTTTTAAATTTTGGGAATGTATTATTTTTCAGGAAGGAAAGAAGAAGTTTGACAAAGAAAGTGAAAAGTATTATTCTACCCTGGAAAAGCACTTAAATTTATCAGCAAAGAAGAAGGAGTCACACCTGCAAGATGTAAGTTTTTTATTATTGGGGACTGGTTTTCGTGTTTAAAAGAGAAAGGGGAATGTACTCAAGAACAAAAATAGCTTCCAGTTTATATGGAATATAAATATAAGCTTCTGTTCAGGGTCATAAAGTGGATATGTTGAAGATAAATATTCCATCTTAAAATAAACTTAGTATTAAGGGAGTGCTTGTGTGAATTTTATTTTTATTACCATTATAAAATGGCAGGTTTTAGCTGTACATTTTGTTTTTTAATTCCTTTTGTTCTGAATTTGTGCTTCATCCTGAATTTTGATTTGAATTTTTATTCAGTTACTATAACATAGTTTATTGAAGAGCAGTTTAAATTTGTAAATCAACAAGCTAATATTGTATTGTAAGGTTGATACACACAAGGCTTATGACTAGTGAATTTAATATTAGTAACATCTTGTTTTTAAATTTTATAAATCAGGATAAAAATCACTATTTTAATTACTGCCTGTAGTTCTAAAACTTAAATCTTGGGTTGTGGGAAACATTTTGTGATAATTTTGATTTCTAATTTTGCTTCTCTTCCTAAAATGAATGTTTTTTCAATGAGAATACATAGCTCTGTAAAATTAAAAGGAGCACATTGTTCAGCACATTGTTAATATAGATAGCAATCACGTAGGCAGTTCTGCATACACATTTTGATGCTACATAGTTTCCAAATTTTTTTATTGTGTTTAACAAATAAAGCTTCAGTTTTTTAACTGAAGGATGCAAAAAATTGTTGCAGGGAAAGCAGAAGAATAATTTTCCCGATAGTTTTCTCACTTTTTATCTCCTCTCAAATTCAGGCCTTCACATCCTTATCTAGTCCCAATGTTTATACTGTCTCGCTGTCCATCTCAGTATTGCTAATTCTGACATAAAATGGTCTCTAAGCATTTGGACAGGGTTTTCTTCTCCATCACCTGTACCTTGATCCTTTAAAAATTATATATATTGTAGTTTTTAAAGGAGAGGAGGCTCAAGGATCGTGTCACCCAGTTCCAGAACAACAATATCTTCCACAATTATGCCGCAAAGGGGTGGTTCCAGATCCTTTGCTGTCTTAGTAACCCTCCTCCATTTGGCAGTATACTTTCTATAAAACTTCATGGCTGCTAGGAATTGAACCTGGACCATTCGCATCATTCTTAGACAGAAATTGGGAGGAGGCTCATTTGTAAAGGTATCCAGTTTTTTAAAAAAGTGATTGACAAATTAATCTTTGTTTACTTGAAATTATAATTGACTTCTTAAAGGCTAGTTAATCAGCTTAGAATTACTTGTTATGCACTAAACTGATAACTCTGTGAGGAAATCAATTTCGAGTTAAATGCATTCCCTGCTAATACCACCACTCCACATAACTTTCCAAATTCCACTTCTGTGAATGTCAGGGAAAACAGACACTTGCAATAAAAGAAGAAGCTGCTGCAATTCATTGCCTAAGACAACTGTGACATTCATAAGCTCACTGTAGATCCACAGGCAGCATGAAGGCACAAACACACACAATACACTGGGTTGCTGTGTGTTTTCCATGCTGTATGGCCATGTTCCATAAGCATTCTCTCCTTATTTTCACCCACATGGCAGATATCCTCAGAGGTTGTGAAGTCATAATAAATTTTGTAATTGTACTTCATCAGAGATTTGACTAACAAAGACCAGTGTTGGCTTTATCTTTGAGTTTGAATATGCACTTTTTCACATCAGAAGATGATGTTTCTCCAAACATTTTAAGGCCCTCAAAGGGCAGGAGCCACTCTTTCTGGAGGCTTTAAAAATTAATTGTTTAGAATTCTTCTCCTTGTTCCTAATAGAAAGCACACCTGGTAGCTTTCCTATATTCCACTCTTCATGTTGATTAAAACTTTTAAAAAGTTATTTCCCAGGGGGCATGGTAAAATTACCCCCACAAGGATAATTTTAACCAAAAATTTAAAATATTTCATTATATAGATAGGGGGGAGAGATTGTGGGAACTTGGTGGGAGCAGGCACAGTTCAACAGGGCGCAGTGAGGGCTTGTTGCAGCCCCTTCTCCAGAATGTTTTTAAGATTTATTTCTTTAACCATAGCACCCTGGCAATCATTTCATTGTAAAACAAATAATCAGAACTGTACATACAGAGCTAGAAATAGTGACAGGAATCATGTTGTTGTTTTAAGCTTATAAAGATATGGAAATAAGAGTTGTTCGTCCAGCAATCTTAACTGTCTTTTCCTGCAATGTATGCACATTCTTGCAAAAAGATGGTTTAAAATGCAAACATGGTTAAACTGCATAAATAATTTCTTTTAGATGACATGATCTGTCATGCCTCCTGCCAATTTAACAATTGATGAACCCAAACATCATCATTCAATTTAATGCCAATGGAACTGGAAAGACATAGGAATATTGTCTACAGCCACATCATATTCCTTTCCCCAAATATAGAACATAGTATTTCAAAAAAGAAAGAAAAAAGTTTAAGCTAGCACTGGAGTCAAGCAAGTTTGTTTGGAAAAGATGTTGACTCTCTTTAAACAGTTGGACCAGCCTAAAATGTAAAAGTGAAAGAGGAGTATGCCATGTATGACTTCTTAAGCAGTGCAGGCAGCCACAAGAACCTCCGCTCATCTGATTTGCTCTCTCTTTTTTTAAAAAAAAGTTGGAAGAATTAAGTTAGGAGCTTGCATGGAAAGTACCTTCATCCCCCGTGAATAGCATGTGAGGGGAAATGTATACCCATTCCTCCTTCTAGGGAGCAGCTCCATCCCTTTGTCGTTTATATCCCATCTTTTCCCCCAGAAGAGGAACTTAAAGCAGACTCGAAGTTTCACTCTCTACCACACTCAAACTTGATGACATCTAATGAAGAACAAAAAGAGTTCTTACTCATTGCTGCCTCTGCTGTATGAAGTTTTTTATACCCTGTAAATGTCAAGAGGCACTCTTAGATTATACCAAAGCATTATCATGTTGCTTCATCTTCTATGTATGACAGATAGCAGAATGGCTTTTTCCAACTTTCTTCTTTTTTTTTTTTTAAGCTTAAGTAAGATATTGCTCCTTATCACTCTCCATTATTGTTTCAGCTGCTCTGGTTACTTTTATCTGGACAAATTTCTCTGATGCTGTTCTTTAGGCAGTGTTGAGGAACTATTGTCTTTAGTTTGCTTCTAGAAGTAGTTGACCATATTCAAAGAAAGCGGATCTTCTAGAATTAGTTGAACCTAGGAGCCCCCAGTGGTGTAATGGGGTAAAGTCTTGTAACCTGAAGGTTGGGTTGCTAACCTGAAGGCTGCCAGGTTCTAATCCCTCCTGGGGAGAGCACGGATGAGCTCCCTCTATCAGCTCCAGCTCCATGCGGGGACATGAGAGAAGCCTCCCACAAGGATGGTAAAAACATCTGGGCGTCCCCTGGGCAACGTCCTTGCAGGCAACCAATTCTCTCACACCAGAAGCGACTCAGGTTGCTTCTGACACACAAAAAAAAGTTGAACCTGTCCAAAGAAAGTTGTATACTCTAACCAAACTAAAACTCCATTGATTTCTATAGCATTTGTACCACAAAATTATTATTTGTAATGGGCCTAGTATTCAGAAATATTTTTAAATTCCTCCTTTTTATATTTGGCTTTTTGTCTCTCTTCCTTATCGATCTTACATACCAAGTATCTTGAGGCATGGGGTCCATGACAGATCATACATTTATTTTTAGTTGGACATTTTATGGGCCTTGCCTGTAATAATCCACCAAATGTAAGGTCCAAGTTAGCCTTTCTTAAAGCAATTGAATCGTATTGGCATTTTCTGATTCATCTCTTAAAATGAGATGTATTTTCTTTACGTTCTTGGGCTGTTTAAGCTTCTTTATGTTTCTGGGTGTTTTCCATGTTGACAAGATGTTTCATGCAGAGTTGTAATCCATGTTCATTTCAGCACACTTTTTGATATGAATGGCTCAGCCCTTTCAAGAACAATAATTTAAACCATATTTCATTTATCCTCTACATGGAATAAAATGCTAAATGTGTTTTGCAATATCTTTGAACTGAGGAACCAAGCAATTACTTCCATATTTCTGTTCTCCCCCCACCCCCAAGCAAAATAATAAAATGTTTTCAAACTGGAGGGAACTTTTCAGAACTACCTTCTGTGACTAACATCAACATTGATAATATGCATTTCCTTTGCCTGGAAATATGACTCTCAGTGGATCTTAATGTTCATTTCTTGTTGGAAGCTAGAATTACAATCCCAGAGGTTTTTCTCTGGAATTGATTTTAAACCTAAGCTAGAGCAGAATTTAAATTCCTCCTGCTAATATCCTTTGCCCCCATCCTGCCTGACTTGCTTCTGTGCCACTGAGGGAATGGAAGCCTTCATTCTTTCTTTGGCACAGTATTGCAGCTGGAAATCAGGTAATAGGAGCATTAAAAATGAAGTTGTAGAACTAGCAATGAACTCCAAACAATGTGTTGTCGAAGGCTTTCATGGCCGGGATCACAGGATTGTTGTATGTTTTCCGGGCTGTGTGGCCATGTTCTAGAAGTATTCTCTCCTGACGTTTTGCCCTCTCAGCCCAGTAGTAGCAAATTTCTACATGGGACACTTTGAAAAACAAGCCCTAGAAATAGCACCAAAAAAGCCAACTATATGGTTCAGATATGTTGATGACGCCTTCCCCATTTGGAGCCATGGGGAAGAGGAACTCAGCAAGTTCCTGGACCACCTCAACAGCATCCACCCAAACATCCAATTCACCATGGAAAAAGAAAAGGAAGCAAAACTGCCATTTCTAGATGTTCTAATCATCCGCAAACCCAATCAACAATTGGGCCACACAGTTTACAGAAAACCTACACACACAGATAGATACCTTCACAAAAACTTCAACCATCTCCGAAGTCAAAAAAAAGAAGAAGCACAAAGCCCTGACAGACCGTGCACAAAGAATCTGCGAACCTCACCTCCTCCAAGATGAACTAAATCACCTAAACTGGGCTCTACAGGCCAATGGATACTCCACCATGGACATCAGAAGAGCTGTAGGGCCAAGAACAAGCCATGGTGTAAAGACAAAGATCCACCCAGAGGAAAAGTGTTCTTAGCATACATCAAGGGAACCACTGACCGTATAGGCAAACTGATGAAGAAACACAACCTACAAACTATCTACAGACCCACTAAGAAAATCCAACAGATGCTACATTCACTGAAGACAAGAAGGATCTTTTCACCCCTGCAGGAATCTACCGGATACCATGCAGCTGTGGACAAGTCTACATAGGAACCAACAAACGCAGCACCCAAACACGAGTCAAAGAACATGAAAGGCACTGCAAACTAACTCAACCAAAGAAATCAGCCATAGCAGAGCACTTGATGAACCAACATGGACACAGTATATTATTTGAGAACACAGAAATGCTCGACCACTCCAACAACTATCATGTCAGACTACACCGAGAGCCATTGAAATCCACAAGCATGTGGACAATTTCAGCAGAAAGTAGGAAACCATGAAAGTAAACAAAATATGGCTACCAGTATTAAAAAACTCCAAAACCAGAAAAGTAAATAAGGAACAACACTCTGAAAACAGAAGAATTCCAGACATGAATCAATCGGGGGCAGCTAACGACTCTGAACAAAGGATTCCCCTAGGCCAGGATGTGAAGCTGGGAAGGACATTTAATGCTAATCAAGGTGATTAATTACAACATTCACATTGGTCTCCAACAGACAAGAGTTCTTTCTCCCACCCAGGACCTTCCACAGATATATAAACCTTCCTTGCTTAGTTTCTCCATATACTTCACAACCTCTGAGGATGCCTGCCAGATTTGGGAGAAACATCAGGAGAAAATACTTCTGGAACATGGTCAGATAGCCTGGAAAACGTACAACAACAAACTCCAAACACTTGGCTTACAATTGTAGCACCATACTAGCCATCACTTCTGCTATCAGAGCAGAAAGGATGTGAAGCTGGGAAGGACATTTAATGCTAATCAAGGTGATTAATTACAACATTCACATTGGTCTCCAACAGGCAAGAGTTCTTTCTCCCACCCAGGACCTTCCACAGATATATAAACCTTCCTTGCTTAGTTTCTCCATATACTTCACAACCTCTGAGGATGCTTGCCAGATTTGGGAGAAACATCAGGAGAAAATACTTCTGGAACATGGTCAGATAGCCTGGAAAACGTACAACAACAAACTCCAAACACTTGGCTTACAATTGTAGCACCATACTAGCCATCACTTCTGCTATCAAAGCAGAAAGCCAGATAAGGAAAGAGTGCTGTTTGGTAAATCTGAACCCAGACCAGAGCAGAAATGTCTCCAGGGGTAGACCCTACCAAACCACTTCAGCTGAAGGATAGCATCCACATGGTCCAACCTGGTCAAGACCATATCTTTCCTGCTGAACCATCACCTCATGTTTCATGTTGCAGAGCTCCATCTAAGCTCCTGATCATCTCAGACCCCTGTTCTGACATCAGCAGAGACACCCACATGACTAGGAAGAAGAAGGAGACTAATCTCCTCTCCTAGTTGCTCATGTGATGCCTCTGGTAACGTCAGTAAGGGACATCCATAATGACTAGGAGCTCACAGTCCTTACAGGTGACTTGGAGGAGGAACTGGTGGCACAGGCCCAGTCTGCGCCCTCTTCCCCCAATCCCAATACAGCTGTCCACACTGCCTTGAAACTGGAATACTCTACAGTTTCAAGCAAATTCCAGAACACCTCCTTGACTTTGCTAGACATGGAGCAAATTCAGTTTAACCTGTGATAGTAACCAGAACTACAGACAGCCAAGTTGTGTCTGGGTTTTCATGTCTGTGTAGATTACAAAACTCAACAGAGGGAATTGTGGGAAAGGTTAGACATGAGTGCACAACATTTGGAGCACGTCCCCATTACCTGTGGTAGCAAACAAAGAGTTGTTCTTTCAGGGGAAGAGGTCATAGTGCTTCTGAAGACTCCATGATAGAATTATGGTGTTGAAAGTGACCTCGTGGGCCATCCAGTCCAACTCCCTGCCAAGATGTAGGAAAATCGCATTCAAAGCACCCCTCACAAATGGCCATCCAGCCTCTGTTTAAAACCTCTAAAGAAGGAGCCTCCTCCACACTCCAGGGCAGAGAGTTCCATTGCTGAACAGCTCTCACAGTTAGGAAGTTCTTCCTAATGTTCAGGTGGAATCTTCTTTCCTGAAGTTTGAAGCCATTGATCTCTGTGTCCTAGTCTCCAGGGCAGCAGAAAACAAGCTTCCCTCCCCCCCCCTCCCTATGACTTCCCCTCACATATTTATACATGGCCATCAGCCTTCTCTTCTTTCTCAGCCTTCTCAGCCTTCTCTTCTGTATGCTAAAATGCCCAGTTCTTTAAGTCACTCTTCATCGGGCTTGTTCTCCAGACCCTTGAACCATGCTGCTCTTTTGGTCTTGGTCAATTACTTTTTTTTTGTTAATAAGAGAAGAGAGAACTTTGAGGAGACATATTTGACTTCCTGTCCTCACACTTTCAGGCAACTTTATCATGCCCTTCTGTCTAGATAGTTATGGCATAGTTGAGTGATAGGTGAATGTAATGAATGAAAGCAGGATTCAATGGTCTCTGTTGAAAAATGCATATATTATGGATAGCTTTCCTGATGTGATGAGTATCACTAATGTAATAAAAACAGAAGTAAGTAGCTGACGTGCGATCTTTTGTAACTTTTAATTTTGCTTTCTTTTCAGGCAGATACCCAGATTGACAGAGAACATCAAAATTTCTATGAAGCATCATTAGAATATGTATTTAAAATTCAAGAAGTACAAGAGAGAAAGAAGTTTGAGTTTGTTGAGCCAGTAAGTTGATAACTGTGTGGTATAAGTAAATATATAACAAAAATGTAAACACTTAACTCCTAGTGCAGGCTGAGATACATCACAATTTTTCAACAGCTCCTTTACATTTATGCATAGATGCCTTTCCTTAAATCATTTCTTTTCTTTTAAATCTTTTTTCAGCTAATGAAATTCCACACGGTGATTCTGGAGAGACCTCTCCATTTTGCAGAAGATTCAGTAGTGTGTTCTATCTAGCATTCTGTTTATTATGTGTGCACAATAGGTCTAAAAATCTAATCCTTTGCTTCAGTGAAGCTAAGAGCTAAAAGAAAAAGCAGATATAACCGATGGGCTACAGTTCAGCTATTAAACTGGTTTGTAATATAGACTATACTGAGATGCCATATTCCTGACCCTGAAAACAGTGGTATGGAGAACTGCAGTCATGCTTTCCCCTTTCCTTTTCCTTTCGTAGTCTTGATTTCATGGCGTATTTCCTGGTTTGATCAAATTATTACCTGTTGATATGTTCAAGCCATAAAATTATAATTTACCTGATTGTTCCATATCAGGATTTTAAATTTTGTTTTTAAAATTGCTTTTCTCTTTCCATATACAAAGGATTTCCAATTCCATGTCATAAGCAAGAGTCTGGAAAAAATACTTCTTTTGGATTAGAGCTCCAGATTCACCATGTCCTATGCTAACTAGGAGATCTGATGAATTATAATCTGAAAGCTACCAAACAAAACACTTTCCAGGCTCTTGAGACATGTGCCTGTACAGGGAGAGTGACATCAATAATTATGAGTTGGCAGTTGAGATTTCACGCCAAGATATATTTGGCATTAAACTATTGATGCAACTGTACTTTATATTCCTATCTGATCACGAACAACGATTTGTCAGTTCAGCTTCTTTAACTGTAGCTTGGAGTGATGTTTCAACTGACGCAAAAAGCCTTGCAAACAATTTGTCTGCTTTTACCAATATATCTCAGTAAGGAACCCCTGGTGAACTTCCGAGGAACCCTGTGGTTTCCTGGAACACAGTTTTTGAAAACCACTGACTTATATCTGCAAATGTTGCATTTAAAGTGGAATATATTGGTTAATTAAAGAAGGGAATTTAATATCGTAAGCTATTGAAAGCCGGGCCTGGACTCTTAATCTTGGTTTCTTAAATGCTCACATAGATGGTTTCTCATCCAGAGTGGAATGAAACTGCAGATGATTTGCCATCTATCTACATGACATTTTAATGACTTGTGCTTAGCAATATTGTCTGTGCAACACATGATGTGTATTTTTCATACTGTGAAAAAAACCAGCTGCAAAAAACCCCTAACCCAAGGCATTCGTTTTCAAATTCTAATAAATCTATTTAGACCTTTCATTAAAGAAGTTAAAAAGAGAGAATTGAAGTTACTTTAAAAAAAAACCTGCTGAGGCAGGACTGAACAACCTCTGCTTTAGTTGAAAATCTTACACATTCTCACCTCAGAATAAGTCCAGTTAACTTCATCTTATAAGATGGAATAAGTCCATATTTCTTCTAATTTATTGTAAGGCTGCATTTCTGTTCATGCGTATTTCAAAATGGTGCAAGCTTGCCTTCGCTCTTTGAATTACTGTTAATTGCTGTTAATTCAAGAGCGAGAGATACACGAGGCCTTTGACTTCTGTAACTCTGAAAACCCGTGAAAAAGTTGTGCATTGCAAAAGTAGAGCCTCCATCTAAATATGTTTGGAATGGTGGCCCTCATTTCTGAAGCGAGGCGCTCGGGCTGTAAGCTATCCACTCCTGCCCCATTCTAATTTGGTTGCTTTTCTTTGACAAAATTGTCGTATCATCTGAACCTTTACCAACATAAATCTATTTCATGAAATATATGTTCAAAAAGAAAGTTGGTTACATTTGTAGATGGTAATGCTGACCATTGAGTCCTTGTGGGCAGTAGAGGAATTGTAATGCATATACTGTATATTTTAATGAGTAACTTGGGAAATATTAGTTGAAGTATTGATCTCCAAAAACTGGGTTGACTTATCCATGGATAATGTATGCTCTGTGCCTTAAAACATAGCATAAAAGGAACCATTCAATTATCTGAGTAGATTGATGAAAGGCAAAATCATAGTCCATTTTGGGGTATCTCAAAACAAGCATTGACAATGACAGTGCTTCTAGATTTTTTGAATGCCTGAGTGGGGAAATGGAAAAGATGGCCACTCTTTAGCACTTTTCCTGGAAGGAGTGCCAAGAAAGTAGAGGGAGTTGCTGCTTTTTAAAGTTACCTTGGGATGACCTAAGTTCTTGTCTTTTGCCACTGTACTTAGAGAAAGGAATAGTTCTTTCTTTTTAATAAGAGTTAATACAAACCTCCCACACATACACACACACACATATGAACCATCTCCGAGTAGAGTAGTGAAGGGCCTTTTTGAATGTCTGAGTAGGAAACCATGGCCACGGGTACCTCGCCCCTTGAGTTGGTGGTGACACTTTGCCCCTCCACAGAATTACTCATGTCCTATACCTGGGTCATATAAAAAGTGACAGTTTTGACCCCCAAACCTGCAAAACCTTATCCTTGGGGTTGACCTCTACACAGGTATATCATATTTCCTGTGTTCAATGACCATGTTGGCTGAGGCATCCTGTAAGCTAAAATCCAAAAAAAGAGTTTTAGAACTACAAGCTCTATTCTATGATTCACATTAGCACTGATAATAGCTGTCAAAAATATCTCTATCCGTCATCTCTGTGAAAATCATTGATTTTATTTTTAGTAAGAGGCAAACAAATATAGTACAACTGAAAAAAGAACAAAACTAGCAGCTCAGGTTTGTGTTTGAACCATTAAACATTATATGGGATATATCATAAAAGTAATCAAATTCCTGTCTAACTGCTGTTGTCACAAAATCAATATTTTGTGGGAGTATCTGGCAACCCCTGCTCCTTACTAACCCTGGAGGAGGAAGGTCCAGCACTGCAACAAAGCTGAAATGACCATCATTCATTTAGAGGGAGGCTTTAAGGTGATAGCTTCCATTTTGTGTAAGGTTCAGTAGATCAAAGCAAATAAGCAGCAGTGTCTGAGGGGGCTGCACTGATAGAGAAATATTTGCAGATGCTCTGGCAGAACTGGATGTTTAGTGTGGAAACATAGCTTTGTGCTGTATGCATGGTTAAAGCTGCATAATACTAAGCCAGGCATCTTTAACCATGCATATAGCAGAGAGCTGACAGTTATGCCTCCATCATGAACACTCCTGCTTTTCAGGATTATCTTGCAAATAGCTCTGTATCAGTACATCTCCCAAAGTGCAGCTAATATATTTGAGTATTAGGCTAACCATAGTCTGAATCCCCACTTTTCCATAGAAACCCATTGGTTGAGCTTGAGCAAACTGTATTCTCTCAGACTCAGTGGATGGCACTGGCAAACCTCATCTGAAGTCAATTGTGCCAAGAAAATTTTGTGATAGGTTTGACTTAGAGTTGCCATAAGTCAAAAGTTATGTGAAGGAGTCCTGGAACCAAATCACAGCAGATGCCAAAGGCCTATTGTACTGCTATTTGAAACTTCTGTAGAGCAGGGTTTGTGGATCCCAGGATCCCGTGAGAAATTGCTAGGGGTTATGATTGGAAAAAAGCAGTGTATGATAGAGATACATCTCTCATACACTGTAGACATAATCATTTGTATGCAGTGGTTCCCTGAGAACTGAAAATTATGAGTTCCTCCAGTGTAAAAGGATTGAGAAAGGCTACATTAGGATATTGAACCAAGGTTCTTTCTGCACATCATGGAAACCTCCAGTTGAACTGTGGTTATAGAAAAGGCATGCTTATACTTTGGCTGGTAGGTCTTTTATTATCAAATACAAGGACAACAGCTTACCAGACAATTCACACATAACTATAAATTGTTCCTTTTTAAAACCACCCAAATATGTGAACCTATGTTATTAAAAACCATTGCATCTTAATTGATACTAATATGTTGGTTATGCTCTGCTGCTTCATTCACACTTACAGTTCACCATTTTATACTATAACTATCCAATGATATTGAAGCAACAGTATATGGAAGGGCATGTAGTCCGATTATTTTCCCTTAGATTTGATCTGTAACTAGACTTCAAATAGTATATTTATCATCATGTGAATCCCCAAATCATTCAGTTCAGTAAATCAAAGCCCGTGCTGATTTAATAAAGCCCTGACCATGGGGGTGTTAGCAGCTGGACCACAGGGATTCTAGCATTCGAAAAAACTGCATCAAAAGTCTGCAAGAATCTTTTATTTATTTTTATCCAATGTTGGTGACCCTGAGATTGTTTGGTCATCTTATTCTCACAGGAAGAAGATTGCACTTCCATTTTGGATAGGGTAGGAATTTGACCTCTGGCCTTTAGTTCATCAGCCAAGAAGTTACTGTCTTCCTGGTTCAGTTTTTAAAGGAAAATGAAATTAGAGATTGCACAAAGCATACTTGGATCTACAGTCATAAATTGGATTTTATAATATAAGAAGAAATGGATAAGTGGCTTTAACGGAAATGAAGTAGAGCTACTTTTTGCTATGGTTATAACTGACCTGGGATTTTAGTCAGTGTTTTCTGTAGGGTGCTCATACTTTAAAGAACTGCATAATAATAAAATTTTAGAGATGCAGCTTATCCTGGCACTGGGAAATAGTTATGGATAGATAATCATCAAGTGAATATTTGGTTATCTGTGAAAAGCACAGAAGATTTTCCACAAAGGATAGCAGCCCTAAATTTGCTATTAACTCATAGTGCTTCATTTAGAATGAACATAATCATAAACTATGGTTTCTTGTTATAGTGTTTCCCTACACAAAAAGCTCTCACAGTTATGAGGTAAATCAGTGTCACATTTACTTTCTTGCAGTTTCACATTATATCTAAACATCAAACCAGATATGAAGGACTTTCAGTCTACAGGCTATACATGTTCCAGGTCATGTCATCTAACCAATAGACTCCAACACCCCAGGGCAGTACCAAAGCAGTTTCCTAAAGACTGTTGCTCAGTTGCTTTGTTTCCTCTTCTTCTTGTGGAAAAAGCAAGGGATGAGTGAAGCCAGTTGTGCACCCAGTTACTAGGCAAATTTATCCCTCTCTTTTAGATAAAAATACTTTATTTATTGGGATGGAAGAGAAAAAAACTGAGCTGCTTTTACAGAGAAAACTGAATCCAAAACTCTACATTTGGCTAACATTTTGAAAAGCCAACAGAGCTTACTGCTAGCTTTACTCTTCTCCTAACCCCCTGTGTGGGAAACAAGAGAGTTGTCTGCAATTTTAAGAATAATAAGGGTTTTAAGGATAATTTATATGTGATTATTTTTATGTTTATTTATATGTATGTAACTTGTGTTTTATTCAATGTTTGGATTCATTGTTTACATGGTGGGTGGGTGGAATGACTGGGTAGATGGGATGATTGTTTTTCTGTATTACGTAGTTGTCTTTTTTTGTTCTTTGTACATCACTTTGAGTCCCATACATGGGAATAAAGCGGGAGAAAAGTAAAATCTTTATAATTGTTATTATTATGATGATTATCATCATCATCATCATCATCTCAACCATGTCTTATTAAAGCAAACCAATGTCATAAGCTAAGGCTTGAAGCTAGCTTTTTTCCATAAAGTGTGGTTATGACTATTTGCAGTTTGCCTGGATTCAGAGAGAATGCTCAGCTGCAATCAATCAAAAGCCAAAGCAACATCTTTTCACCTGCTCTTAAGTTTTGAAGGAAACCAATTTTTTAATCACTAAATCCAGAGCGGATGAGTAAAACATAGGTTTAAAACAGTTACATTTAAAACATATCAAATGAGAAAAGCCTCTCTCAAGGCTGCACTTGACATTTTATTCAGATGTGCGTAACATTACCTTAACTGCAATTTTAATATCAGAAACTACTGCTGGGAACCAATTGTGATTGTCTCTGCTTTCCAAATTATCATTAACATTCACTTTTCTCCATATCCTTGGGAATTAAATCAGGACGGGGGACAGGATTCACCAATCCCATGTCTGCTACTTGCATAGGCCCAATTTCCCCTTTTGAAATAGCTGTGCCTTTTTTTTAAAAAAAAAAAAAAAAGGAAAAGATACCTGTATGCATTGTCTAATATAGTCCTGAACTCTATTACTAAGAATTGCTTGGCTTCACTTGGCCCATTTCTTGAGACATATTTAAGATTGAGCAATTCTGATGGAACTTGTTGACATGTCTGTGTTTTATTTTTGGTTGGGGTGAACTTTGCTGGACTTCAGCAATCCCAAACCTACCATCCCAGGAGACTTTTACAAAGAGAGAGAAATCCATTGTCAATGGAGGCAGGGGCATCAGAGAGTTGTAGGTCACACAAAAGGCCCAAGGGATATTTTCTGCCTGTTCTGATAAAGAACAAAGGTGAGGGACTTTGTATGTCCAGGTGGTTTGGACTACAGTTGCCATAATCCCTTATAATTGACAATGCAAACTGGCACTTCTGGATGCTAAAGTTTAAAAATATAAGGAACAATGTTTTCTTAACCATGATCTAGAACTTCATATCATGCTCAGACTCCCTTGATCTTTACTTGTTACTTCTAGCAGATTCACTGGGAAAACTCAAAGTAATGTCACTTACCCACATCACAAGCTGGTTCAAATGTTATGGTTGGATCAAAGCATACACTCTACATACACAGTGTAACTTATATTTTTGAGACTCCGTTACTAAATACCATACTGAATGAAGGAATAAATTTTGGTATTGAAGGACTGAGTAATACACAATGAGTTTGACATTGCTGCCATCTAGTGCTAGATACTGTTTTTGTTCAGTTCAGAATAGGATTAATTGTTCTGGATAAGTATTCCAAAAATATAAACACTCTTCCACTTTCTGAAGCCTGGCTGCAAAAATAGGACATTTTAGTAGTATGTTAATAGCGAACTGGGTTATATTAAGTATAATTAAAGAAGACTAAAATTTGCGTTGTATGACATTGCACAGAGCTTGTAACTAAAATTAGCCATATCAATAAGGTGAGATAGAAATCCTATATTTCTGGCCTTTCCACTCCACTCCTGAAGTTTTACTATATGTATGAGCTAATATTATCAGATTTGATTAAAGGTTGCCCTTCCAGACATACAGACAGATAGACAAAGAAAGATAAATATATGTAAAACAACACATAGGTAAGTATTTCTCTTGGGACATAAAGGCTGACTTTGGAAATTCTTTTTTTAACCCAAATTTAGAGTCTAGAGTTCAAGAACTATGCATGGCTGTTTATAGTAAATTCATTTGTAAAGTCTGAGTGGATTACCTGCTTTGAGGGCTAAAGATCCGGTTAATCTTCTTCAAATAGAGGTTCCAGCATTTAGCAACTTATTCTCTCTTTACCAAATCAACACTTTCAACAGTTTGGTTCTTGTTTTCACAGTGTTGTGATTGATCCGAGCTGGGAAGGCAGCTTTTCCCTTGGAGACTCCTACCTCACCTTTTCCCTCATGTTTCTAGTTCAATTTTTCAACCACCTTTCATGATTTATTGCCATCACAGCTCCTGCCTTGGTTTTTTCATGGGTCCTTGGTATTCCTACTGTCTCGTGCTATGATGCACTAGAGTAGGCCTGAACAACCTCCAGCTCTCCAACTGTATAGGCTTCCAACTCCCAGAATTCCTGGTCATTGGACAAATTGGCTTGAACTTCTAGGAGTTGGAGACCAAAATAGATAGAAGACCACAGGTTGTACAGGCCTGCCCTAGAAGCCCCAGCCAACGATTGGAAGAGACATCAACAACAGTCAGACTTTAAGGGGCTTCACCAATACTACCATTTACTGTCCAACAGAATTACATCAGGCCACCATATATGTTCTCCTTTTTGACATTACAAGCTAAGCATACATTATACAAAATTCTGAAATTCGATAGTGACATTTTCTCATGGTTCAATCTACACAAACTTTATTTCATGCACAAAATTAATAAAATATATTGTGTACAGAATTATCTTAAGGCCATGGGTGTCAGACTCATTTTCATCAAGATGCACATCAGTTTTATGTATCTATGGATATAGAGGGGCAACTATAATTTGTTTGCATAGTGGTTGATGATCTTTAGTTTTTACTAAATTTGGGTCTCCTGATGTTATTGAATGACAATGCAGCCCAACAACACTTGTTATTCTCAGGTTGAGGAAAACTTTTAAAAGACATTTTAACATCAAACATCATATCCACAAGCCTAGTGTCTCAATTCAAACCCCGCTATCCTGACTAAATGGAACAAACTATAATATCCTTACAGATTTTGCTGTATCCTAACTCCCATCAGCTCTAGTCAAGATGACTAATGATGGAATACAGAAGTTGTAGTTCAGCATCTGGAAGGCCACATAAATTGACACAGGGTGGCCAGTTTGGCCTGTGGTCCTTTAGGTTGACACATGTGCCTTAGGCTATGTGTATAAGGTTATGTGCATATGAAACATAAATGAATTTTATGTTTAGATTTTAGTCCCTTCTCCAAGATGTCTCATGAAAATATTCCAACATTTGGGGGGAAAATCTAAACTCTAAAACTCTTCTGGTTCCAAGCATTGTGTAAAAAGAATACTCAACCTGTATGTTTTCTTACCCCTTTTGCTATTTTCATATATCTCAATTGTGTTCTACTTATGCTCTCTAATATGTGTGATGAGAATGTTTAATGCTTGGTTTTCAGTTGTATTTTTTCTCTTTTCAGCTTTTGGCATTTCTTCAGGGCTTATTTACGTTTTATCATGAAGGATATGAATTGGCCCAGGAGTTTGCACCATACAAGCAGCAGCTGCAATTCAATTTACAGAATGTAAGACTGAACTGCATTTATTCTGACTTTTTTTAGATAATTGAACTTCAGCTGTAACAAAGGCAGTGCTGTCCATGCTTTGTTGTGATGCTAAAATCTTTAGAATGCAAATCAAGGAACTTCATGCATAAATGTAAGAAACTTCACATATTACTTAAGTCATGTCTAGTTTCATCCCTTTGCCTTGGGAAATCCAGTTATTGATTTAACGTCTCCAAGATTTAAATTAGTAAAATGTGTTCTGCCCCCAGTTTGGAAAAATAATCCCATTCAGAATGTCTAGTAATTTAAATGGACTTGAGCAAAACACTCTGGATGTAGAATTTTATGAATGCCTTCACACTTGTGATCTGCCTGTAGGCAAGATTGCATGGACTCCACTCTGAAAATAAAATTTTATGCTTCAGCAATCTACTTTCTGAGCCAAGCAAAACCAGATTTTACATCTTTATTTGTCATGCAGATTGAGCAAATGTGTACACATCCCTATTATGCAGTATTTACCGTTTTACTTACTTTTGTGTGACACAAAAGGGAGAAATGATAAATTGTGCCATCACTGAGGTCCCACTCCAAATATTAGAGAGAGGGAAAAATTATTTAGTTGCTTTTGGGGTTTCCTTAAACAATAGACATTGGCCAGACACTGGTATTAGTGTGGAACTAATTTGGTGGAAGAGTTCTCTGTCCAGGGACTGCATGGTTAGGCAAGAAATTCAAGACTGAATGACACAAAAAAACCCAGAAATGGCCAGAAGCCCACTTCTGGTTTGGAAAATGGGGAGAGTGAACACTGAAATTTTCAAGGAGGTGGATTTTAATACCCAAACCATGTTATGGTTCTCACTTCTCTTCCATAGTTTACATCTTGGCTTATATGTTAAAATTAAAAAGTGAAAATTACTGAAAAACTAGTGTAGAATACCTGCTACAATTTCAGGGATTAGACATGATTTTGCGTTACCAGCAGTGGGTTCCACCACTAGAATGTTTTTAAGATGTTTTTAAATTGTTGATTTTAGCCTGTTCTTGTAAGCCGCCCCGAGCCCTAGGGGAGTGGCGGCATATAAGTTTGAATAATAAATAAATAAATAAATATATAAAGCCATGGAGAAAGCTCTGTGCTTTATGTGATGACACAAGAAATGAGCCTGAAAATATGACTCTCCCCTCAAAGATATCAGAAGAACAATGCTAATTTGAAATAAATATTTGGAAATTTCACAAATAAAAATTTGACATTTCGGCATCACCTTGGATCTTCATCTTATCAGCCAAATGTAAAGAAGACAGAAAAAAGAAGCCACCCAAGAATGAACTAGCGATTATAACTAAAATGTTGGTTCTAAAAGCACCAGAGGTCACTGTTGCTTCACCATACAAACACATTCTTGATTTATATTTTGTAGCTTGGTGCTCGAGCAGTTCAGGATAATTTTTATTGCTCAGAAACAGTAGCAATAAAAGAATATATTTTACCTGAGCCACATCTCTGGCTCTCTTGGCCATTACCATACATTCATCAATCTATATCACAACTCCAGCTTGTACTATACATCCGTTGGCCTTATTAAAACTGTCAACATTGCAATTTCAGATCTAATGTTTGGCTCTAGCATTTGTTACAATTTCCAGGAAGTATAATCTTCCATGCCTTTGACAAATTCTCCAAGTGTTTCTTCAAATATAGCTGACATACTTCAAACATTAGGTCAGTGGTTCTCAACCTGTGGGTCCCCAGATGTTTTGGCCTTCAACTCCCAGAAATCCTAACAGCTGGTAAATTGGCTGGGGTTTCTAGGAGTTGTAGGCCAAAACACCTAGGGACCCACAGGTTGAGAACCACTGCATTAGTTGCTCTTGATATCTTTACCTCTTGCAATATTTTGTCTCTTGTAATTTCACCAAATCTATCAGTATTCACTGAGACCTGCAATGAAATATTAATGCATAAGAATGCCAATTGTATTAATCTTTTATAGTCTCACAATTCTGAAAAGCTTCCACACTATGCTTCTTGACAATTACAAGATAGAAGAGTTATATGTGAAAGTGTATACTGTGAGTCAGTGCTGTATAAACACATTCCCACTGCTTTCTGTGATTATGATAACATAATGAGTCTGTGTCACATGTAATTTCATAGTTTTAAAAGAAAACTTCCCCGTTCAGTACTGTTTGAACGCATTATAACTTCTTCTTCTTTTTTTTTTTTTGAGCTATTCTGTGCCTATGGGTATATGGCTACGTGTGCTGGAACAGTGGGACTGAAAAATATTAGCAGCTATTAGGTAAACTAAGGGCACATCCACACTGTAGAATTATTGTAGTTTGACACCACTTTAATTGTTATGGCTAAATGCTATCATATTGTGGGGGTTGTAGTTTTACAAGGTCTTTCGCCTTTTCTGCAAAATAATTCTAGTGCCTTGTCACACGAATACCTCCCAGGATCTCATAACATTGAGACATAACAGTTAAAGTTGTATCAATCTGCATTAATCCTACCATGTAGATTCATCCTAAGTAATGGCAAAGTTAACTTCAAGCTCTGAACATACAACTCATTTCCTTTGTCACAAAAGATGGATCCAAGAGCTCCCCCTCCTTTAGTCTCTAGACACTTCACTTCAGAATGAATAATGGATGTCATGTTAGTTGAATAAATTGAAGTTCTGATAACTCTTCATTGCCTCTTCAAGTCTGAGTCTCCTTTGATTTTTCGACTTTGAAGATGCATAAAACTTGGAGAACAGTGTTGAGAGAAAAACAGAAATCTTACAGAACCTAACTTCTGTTGAAAATCTGGACTTTTTGGCTTCTTGTTTCATTTCTGTCTAAAAGTAATATACACACAAAAAGGCCACTTGACATGGATGTGATAATGCCTTAAGGACATACTTGTTTTCTAGCAAAATATGATTCTCATTTAACGTACTCGAGAAGTAAGTAAGGTATTAGCCACTTTTTGGGTTTTCTCATAGCCACTAATGATTTTTGCAGCTTTGTGGACGTGTTGTTTTTTATCAATTATGTTTTATTATCAATTAGATCTGCTTCACATGGAAAACTGAAAAGAATTAATATATTGTAGTCTTAGATTCTATAGATATCAAACAAATTGATACCATCATATGCTGTGTTTATGGTTGGTTTTCAAACATGTGGTTTGTCTGTAGATTTTGCAACAGGGAGCAAGTAGTTGGGAATGGACAGTTCAAGCCAAAAAGGATTTTTTCTTAAGGGTCTTATTATACATATATGGCAGCAATGGGGAAATTTTGAAAGTGTTCCATGCCAAAGACATTGGAGTCAGTCACTTCAAACAGCACAGATAGAATCCTAATTCATCATTTCTTTTCTTTGTCTGCACCTTGCTACATAGACACGGAATAATTTTGAAAGCACGAGGCAGGAAGTGGAGCGACTCATGCAGAGAATGAAATCAGCCAGTCAAGATTATAGACCTCCAAGCCAGTGGACGATGGAAGGCTACCTCTACGTTCAAGAGAAACGTGAGTAGCATGTTGCTCTGCATTGAGCTACCTACTCAAGAATGTGGTACAGCATTATGCATTCTGTAATTTCATGCCCTAGTCCTCAATTTTTGTATAAAGTTGGATTGGTAGAAACAATATAGCATTTTCATAAGTCCAAGATATAGGCTCACAGTCTGAAATGAAAGACCTCTTCCATGTGTGGAGAATGAGGGATATCAGGATTCAGAATCATTTTGAAGAAAAGAGAGTTTAGAGCTTCTTCAGACCAGACACTGCAAATCTGTGTCTTCAGGGGAGTGTAACTCCATCCAGCACAAGCTAGATCCTTATTTCTGATCTGCCTTTTGACTGACCAAGAGCACCTCTATGTTGTCTGGATTAAGGTTCAATTTCTTTGCCCTCATCCGGTCCAGCTTTGGGGCTTCACTTGGCTGTTGGTTGAATGAAGCTCCATATCTGGAATTCTTTTCACAGCATAATAGTCACACACACCCCTCTTTTTTCAGCCAAAAAAGGGATAAAAGTACAACTGCAACACAGTGAAATATGGTATCCCTCTCTTGGCATTTCCTAGGCCCTCAAGGCAGTTCTGTAGAGTCATGCTGGATGACCTAGCTGTGCTAGGAATGTGTCCTCGCTAGGCATTTCCTATATCCTTCTGTATGTATCTATTAATTTCATTTATTTCTTTTTATCCTATCTTTTCCCCAAGACAGTTATGTGGTATGTTTCCTCCAGAAGTTGTTCATTCAGTATGGTTTTTGCACATCCACACAAGCTCCTGGAATATATTGTGCATGGATATAGGCATTTTAAATCTTGAAACCCACATTTGCTTTTGATTTATTTTAATGCTGGTGTAATAACTTTAATACATACATTAGTTCCAAGCTGTTCACCCTTTTGCTCATAAGTTTACATTTAAAAATTAGGAGTGCAATAATACAGTTTCAATGATGCTGTGTTTTCCTACTTGCTCTTGTTAAGAAGCCTATGTGTCAAAGAAGAGTTACTCTATCCCTCCTTCTCCCTGTGTTTTTCTGAGATATATTTCCCTGCTGAAAAAAAGGGAGGTTGCTCTGAGTCACTTTTGTAGTCTTTAATTGACTGATAATAATAAAATACTATTTAAAAAACTCATGTAAAGTGGAAATTACCTTGGGTATTATTAACAGGAGAACAAGGACAGAGTGAAATTCTAGGCACATTTGGTGCTTCATTAAATAGTGAAAGGCCAACTTGACATACTCTTGTCAAAGGGGAAAGGATTTGGTCATTTGTTTTGGCTAAAAGAGAAAATGACAAAGAGACAATTGCAGTCTTGGAAAGGAAGGCACCTTTTTCAATGATGTAGTAGGTTAGGCTGCTGATTGTCAGGAATATAGTCGGAAAAATGTATTATCATTTTGTCATTGCAAAGCGGAATAATGGGGACACTTATTATTCCAAATGCAGAGAACTGGGTCCACTTGCCACATCTTCTGTTACTGAGAATTGTCTGCATAAAATACATTTGTACTCAGTCTCTCCAATTACTTTGAATGTAGATACTGTCACATCACTTACCTACTTCAGTTTTCATGGCAAATGATGATAAGAAATAGGGGATGAAATATTCACTCTTTAATATTTTATTCCCAATGTTTGCGTGAATGTTCCCCTCTATAGGTGCTGGAATACAGTTGGCCCTCCACATTTGCAAGTTTACCTTTACAGGCTTGATCATTTGTAGATTTGCTTAATGCGTTTTCTCTAGGAATCTCTAGGTCCTCTTATGTAACTCTACAGTCAACGTCCAACTATGCTAACTATAGAACTATGTTCTGAGGACCTAGAATTTTGTAGAGACAATACTTCTTTAGGCCAGTGGTTTCCAATCCCTGGTCCTCCAGATGTTCTGGAGAGTTTTTCTCTCAGGATAAAAGAAGTATTTTTATTTAAGGTTTTCCCACTTTTGTGAGGGTCTTGCTCTCCTAACCCCAGCCCTACGCAATAGTTCTAACAATACAGATGGGCGTAGTGATGTGCACCAACTTAAATGATTGTTATGGGACTTGAAAGGATTATATAAATGCTTTTGAGCATACAACCAACTGGCTGTTAAACATAATAAATAATAAACATAATAAATACTGTTATCACATAGTATTATTAATTATTATTATAATAATAATATTATTAATACTATGTGATAACATTTAAAAAGGGCTGATTAGAAATAAAATTCCTGGAATTTGAAATATGTTCTGTAAAAATATAATTTTTATAATCTATATAGTATCAACTCACATGAAGCAGTGAAATATATAATATGGAGCATAAATAAGTGTTACCATGTGTGGGCATTTTCTACAATAAAACCAATAACCTCCATATTTATCTTGATTATTTTTGTTCAGGTAGCTTTTGTTCTAATAGACAAATTTACTGTTTATTTTTCTTTCTTTCTTTTACGATTTAGGACCTCTGGGATTTACTTGGATTAAACATTACTGTACTTACGACAAGGGATCAAAAGCTTTTACAATGAGCCTTTCTGAACCAAAGTCTGGAGGAAAAGTGGTAAGTATTACACCAAATAGAGTTGGGAGGGGTACATCACTGGCTTTTCATCCAGTGATGAAAAATGGGTGACATGCTGGAAAGGAGTTAGGTATGTTCAGACCTACTAAGGTTGTGTGATCCATTCTTGTCAGTAAAAGGAAAACCAAAACCTCATGCTTGGTATTTTTTTTGGTGCTTTTTTGTTTTAAAATGGTGTCACCCAACCATGAGGAAGACCAAATGCCAGAAATACCATTCTTATTGTTTGGTTTCTAAAAATGGCAAATGGCAAGCACTATCTTAAAAGCAGCATTGCTCCTTTTCTTTCACATATGCATTTCCTACAACAGTGTCTGCAAGAACATAAATATGTATCATCTAAAGGAGGAGAAGAAGATATGCTTAGTATTTTATAAATCTTGGACTATTATGTAACTAGAATTGATATGATCAATGAAAGGAAATGTATTTAAATTGGTGGCACTCCAATAGTACAATTAATGTTGTGGTGACTGATCATGTCACTTTCTCTGCTTATGCTTCTTTTAGAATGGTCTTGTTCCAAGTTCACCAGAAATATTCAAGTTGAAGTCCTGCATCCGGAGAAAGACAGATTCAATTGACAAGCGCTTCTGTTTCGATATTGAAGTTGTTGAAAGGTTTGAAACTTTTGAAATCAAAGGCTGGAGGGTACTGGGCATTGTATTTCTTAAATGTTGCACATTCTTGTGACATCATGTAACCTTGTAAATAGGATTGGGTGTGGTGTAGATCATGATTTCCCAGGGCTAGTTTTGAGGCCACTACCACCATCAAGTTTTGAGCCTTGATTTAGAACTTTGGAGACCAGGATTAAAATATTTGCTCAACTACTGAGTGACCTCTCAGCTATCAGAGTAAGGCAAAGGCAACCTCCCCCCCCCCCACCCCCCCCCCAAATTTTGTTAAGAAATCTCTACAAGTCAGAAACCATGTGAAAGACTTCCGGTAGTGGCGCTAATGGCGGACGCAGCAGAACGCTGAGGCTCCTCAGCATTCTGACCTCTCCGAGAGCTCAGGTAGAGCCCCAGGCTCCCACTCACCAGTGGCAAGAAACCGGTGAGTTGCAAAACCATTGGACTTTCCCAGATAACAAGGGAAAACTGCACCAGTTCCTAGCATGGGAAAAGTCCTTGGCGGGCAGAGCGAGGCTGAGGTTTCCTAGCCGAGGCTAGGCTAGAACGCTGCCACTATTTTAAAACTTAAGAAGAGAGAGGGGAGAAATGTATCTATAGAAGCAAAGCGAGCCTACACTGCAAAAGATAGACTGCGGCACTAAGAAGCAAGAGAGAAGTCTAAGAGAAGGAAAGAAAGAGCACTCTCGGTCCTTGGAGAAAGGAAGAGGAACGCATGGCGCAAGAAGAACAATAACATAAAACAAATATTAAAACACTCTAAAGACTCTAAAATACTCTAAGACAGGGAAGACCACTCTACCCAGGGAGATCAGAAAGACACCTCCAGTCTCCGGCGGTTGAGAGCGAGAGGCGACAGGACGAGGCGTGGTGGAGATCAGGAGAGGAGACGCGCGGGGGGCAGCAACGCACGCGACGCAGGCGACGTGCGGCGCGACGACGCAGCGACGCACGGCGTGGAGACGCGCGAGACACGGCGCGCTCAACAGCGGGGCGCAGCGGCACGAGACAATATACAAACACAACCGAGTTGGACCCATCACAGTCCTCAGGTGTGTCCAAAAGGAGAACGGGACGAGGACTGTCTAAACAGGCTTTTGCAAAGCAACCAAGGGCCAGCCCTGCCAAGGGTCGGAAGAATAGGATCTGAGCTGTTCTGAAGAAGAAGAATGAAAGAGGACTAACCTGCTGGTCTCATCAAGGTTGGCTTTACAACGCTTAACAGACCCTACTTATATATTTACACTTATACTTATACTTCTGGACATATGGTTGGTTCTTTTTTTTTCTTTTTTCTGTCTGTTTGTTTTTTTCTTTCTTTCTTTTTCTAATCTGTCTCCGTTCTGGTTGCTATAGTCTGGGGTTGGCAACCATTTACAGATGTGTCAGTGTCAGAATTGATTTACAGGAAGCGTCAGTGTTAGAACTGATTTATAGGATGTAATTGGCTATCTACTATTCCCATAGCTTCCAGTAAGCTCGACTCGACTAGACAGCACAGTCCCAGGGTGTATTTAGACAGCACCTACAGCACCAGCTCTAGATCACTTGCAACAGGAATAGGGTCCAAGCAAAGGGGGACAGAAATTAAATAAACAAATAAAGAATAAGGGCGACCCGCAGACCAGACTAGACCAAAGCAATAAGCAATAAGATAGAGATGAATTCATCCAAAGCTAAGATGGATAAAGATAAGGAGAAACGAGGAACAGCTAGGAAAGACTCGTTATCAGACGATTACAGTATCAAAGATGTTATGTTAGAGATTCTGAAACTACAAACAGAGGTGATTAAGATTCAGGAAAAGCAAGACAAACAGTACACCCAGATTAGGGATGAGATGAAGGGAATGAAAGAGGAAATAAAAGAGGAAATCCAAACACTAGTTAAAGAGGAAATAAGACTGATAAAAGAGGTGTCACGACCCAGGCTACAGAGCACCAATAACCATACGCAGAGGCCAGATTCTATCTAATATCTTTATTAAGGAAATATATAAAGTTAGTAAAAGCAAATGTAAAAGTTAGTCCAGAAGCAGACCTTTCAGGAAAGGTCAAAATTAGTCCAAAGAAATAATGTCCAATATGAAATATTAAGGTCCAAAGTTGTAATCCAATAACCGAAACACTCACTTTGCCAGGCAAAGTGAGGGGAGATGACAAGGTCCTTTAGTCCATGAACTTGAGCAAGGCTAGGAAATAACTTGATACTTGAAACAAGGCTTGAAACGTGGAACAAGGTAACGAAGAACAAGAACAAGGTCCGTGGAATAACTTGGTAAAATCCGTGAAACAAGGCAAGGGTTAGTCCTGGGAAACAAGGCAAGATCCGTAGGTAAACAAAGGCTGGGAAACAGGAGCGGAGGCTGGAAACAAGGCAAGGCTTGAGCAGGAACGAGGCTTGAATCGGAGCGCGCTGTCCAGACACAACTCGCTCCGGAGGCTGACGAATTGACTCCGCGAAGTTACTACGCGGGTAAAACACCTATATAGAGTCTAACTTTCCCGCCGAAGCAGTTCTCTGGGAACCAGAAACGAAAGCTAAACTCTGAGACCAGATGTCTGACTCCTTAAAGATTCTCACGAAAAGCAGACTTAATTGGGTACATTCTTAGCTGCTATCCTCGCACTCCTGCGCGAAGCTGCTTCCAAACCCCTCTGTTGTTTACAAAACTCATGGCGAGAGAACACGGGAGATGTAGGCTCAGGGTTTGTTTGACATACTTCTGGGACACAACTTTCTTGCAGGTGCAAGGTTCCCAGATCTGCCTGGGAAAGATCTGGCTGAGAAGATTCCAGTTCTGACTGGGAAGGTAAAAAACCCAAGTTTTCTTCTTCATCAGGCATTACAATGTCATGAGCAGGACTACAAGGCCCATGAGTCATCACACTATCCCCCTCCTCAAGGCCCCTCCCAAACTGGGACTCTCTCCCCGAGGCGCGAGGTCGTGGCTTGGCGGGATAGGTCTGATGAAAGCGACGGGTTAGATCAGGAGCATGGACTGTGGAGGCGTCTTCCCAAGAGCGTTCCTCAGGGCCAAAACCCACCCAGTCAATGAGATATTGCAGGCGGCGGCGGTGAAAGCGAGAATCTAAAATGTCCTGAACCTCGAACTCGTCCTCCCCATCCACCAAAATAGGGACGGGGGCCGGCCGGTCTACATCTGGCCGCACACCATCCGCCGGAAGGAGCAGGGAGCGGTGAAACACTGGGTGAATGCGCATTGAACGTGGAAGTTGGAGTTTGAAAGTCACGGGGTTTAATTGCGCCACCACTGGATAGGGGCCAATGAAACGGGCATCTAACTTCCGGCAAGGGCGGTGGGAGGGCAAAAAGCGAGTGGACAGAAAAACCCGATCTCCTACCTTGATTTCGGGGCCCGGCTGGCGATGTTTGTCCGCGTGACGTTTATAGTCCTCCTTGGCTTGTTCCAGTTGCTGGAGCAAAAGTTGTTGCACCGCTGTGAGTTCCTGCAGCCAATCTTCTGCTGCGGGAACTTCTGAAGTTTCAATGACAGGGGGAAAGAAACGTGGATGGAAGCCGTAGTTTGCAAAGAACGGCGTTTCTTTTGTAGAAGCCTGGACTCCATTGTTGTAGGCAAATTCCGACAGTGGTAACAGAGAAGCCCAATTGTCCTGTTGGTAGTTTACATAACAGCGAAGGTACTGTTCCAAAGTGGCATTGGTGCGCTCCGTTTGCCCATCCGTTTGGGGATGATGAGCTGAAGATAAACGAGAGTCTATGCCCAATAGTTTTTGTAGTGCCTTCCAGAAACGAGAGGTGAATTGGGATCCACGGTCTGTGACCAAACTCTTGGGCAATCCATGTAGTCTGAAAACATGTTGGAGGAATAAATCTGCAGTCTCTTGGGCCGTGGGAAGACCTTCACAGGGAATGAAATGGGCTAACTTGGTGAAAAGGTCCACCACCACTAGGATCGTGGTGAATCCACAGGAAGGTGGTAAGTCAGTGATAAAATCCGCAGAAATTATTTCCCATGGGCGAGATGGGTTAGGAAGGGGGTGTAGAAGCCCTGAGGGCTTCTCCCTTCTTATCTTGGAGCGCTGGCATACTGGGCAGGTGTTAACATATTTTTCCACATCCTTGCGGATCTTGGGCCACCAGAAATCTCTTAGGATCAAATGCATGGTTTTAAATAGTCCGAAATGCCCTGCTGGTTTGCAGTCATGACACAGACGAAGTGCTTTTTCCCTGCCCGGTCCGGGTGGGATATAAACATGATTTCTATAGCAAAGCAGTCCATCTTTAAGCGAAAAGGGAAAATGCAGACCTTGACGAAGTTGGTCCTGCGCCCAGGCATCTGCTTGCTGACTAGCCCTGATTTCTTGAGCACAGATGGGCCCTGGAGTGGAGGGAGTTGAATCAATGGGAGTGGATTTGGTGTTCCCCACTGTGAGCGTGGCAAAGTTCTCGGGTTGTAGTAGTTGGGATTCAAAGGTCTCCTTGCGTCCTGCAGCGTATTCCGGTTTACGTGACAGGGCGTCTGCTTGCTTGGTTTGGGCTGGGGTCACATAATGAATCTGGAAGTTGAAACGTTCAAAGAATAAAGCCCAACGTTGCTGCCTCTGATTTAGCTTGCGGGCAGTTCTTAGATGTTCTAGATTCCGATGATCAGTGTGGACTTCAATGGGAAATTTGGCCCCTTCTAGCCAATGTCTCCAAGTTTCAAAAGCTGCCTTTATGGCTAATAGTTCTTTTTCCCAAATGGTATAGTTCCTCTCTGGTGCGGTTAGTTGACGAGAATAATAGGCACAAGGATGAAGGTGATCTCCCACCGGTTGTAGGAGCACAGCCCCAATTGCCACATCAGAGGCGTCCGCTTGCACCACAAAAAGGGTTTCAGGATCTGGATGCTGAAGGATTGGCTGGGATGTGAATAATTTCTTTAGTTGCTGGAACCCTTTCTCTGCTTGATCAGTCCAGCGGAAGGGCTGTTTTCCACGGATGCAGCTAGTGATTGGGTCAGACCAGCGGGCAAAATCTGGAATGAACTTGCGGTAGTAGTTCGCGAACCCCAAGAATCGCTGCACCTCCTTCTTGTTAGTTGGCGCCCGCCATTCCAATACTGCGGAAACCTTGGCTGGATCCATGGAGAGCCCTAGAGGCGAGATACGGTATCCAAGGAAATCTACCTCTTGTAGATCAAAAGCGCATTTTTCCAGCTTGGCATAAAGTCCATGATCCCGCAATCGTTGTAACACCATTTTGACGTGGTTCTCATGTTCTGATTGTGATCTAGAAAACACCAAAAAATCGTCCAGGTAGATTATCAAGAACCTATCTAGATAGTCCTGGAAAATGTCATTGACAAAATGCTGGAACGTTGCGGGAGCTCCGCATAATCCATAATTCATAACTCGGGACTCGAATAATCCGAATTTAGTCTGGAAGGCGGTCTTCCACTCGTCCCCTTCTCTGATGCGAACTAAGTTGTAAGCTCCCCGAAGATCCAGCTTGGTGTAAACCTTGGCTCCTCGAAGTCGGTCTAGTAGATCCGAGATTAAGGGCAGGGGGTAGCTGTTCCGCTTGGTGATATTATTCAATGCTCTGTAGTCCACCACCAAGCGTAATTCCCCTGACTTCTTCTTCACAAACATCACTGGGGAGGCGGCTGGGGATTGAGAGGGTCTGATGAATCCCTTGCGAAGGTTTGTCTCTATGAATTCCCTGAGAGCTTCTTGCTCTGGTTCAGTCAGGGAGTAGAGATGCCCTCGCGGGATCGGGGCCCCCTCCACCAAGTCAATGGCACAGTCATAAGGTCTATGTGGGGGTAACCTTTCGGCTTCTTTTTCATTGAATACATCCCAATACTCGGAGTACTTCTTTGGCAAGGTGATAATGGGCTCGGTGTCTGTGGCATGGCAGACCTTGGCTACGAGGCAATGATTTTGGCAGTACTTTGAAGCAAACTGCAGTTCTCTGTTGGACCAGGAGATGCTTGGGTCATGAAGTGTCAGCCATGGAATCCCCAAAATCACAGGGAAATGGGGAACCTCAGTAACAAAGAAGGAAATCTCTTCCATATGTTCCCTTATCCACATCCTGGTGGGTTCCGACCACTGGCTTACGGGGCCCGTCTTGAGAGGGCGACCATCAATGGCTTGCACCACACGGGCATTCTTGAAGTCATGATATTGTAATCCCAGAGAGTCGGCATACTCTCTATCAATGAAATTGTTGGTAGCTCCTGAGTCTATCATGGCGTGGATCATGACGGGTCCCCTTTTTGCTGACCATAAGGTGACCACTAGAAGGAACAGGACCCCGGTTGGCGGCTCTTGAACGGGTTTCTTGACCGGGTTGGCGAGCCTCTCTACGCCCGGTCGTTGGCTTCCCCCGCCGGCTGTGTGCCAGCCGCCTCAGACGCCTTCGTCTCCGTGGAGGACGCCGCCGCAAGACGGGCGGCGGGCTTCCCTTTGGCTGGGCACTCTCTGGCGAAGTGGCCCCCATTCCCGCAATACCAGCAGAGATTTAGGCGTTGGCGGCGGGCCTTCTCGGCGGCATCTAATCTGGGACGCACATTGCCCAACTGCATCGGCACCTCCTCGCTCCCTCTGGGGTATGGGGATGGTGGTGGGGGTCTCCACACTGGACGCGGCTGAACGCTGGCGGGAGCGGAGGGTTTTGCCCCAGCTCTACCGCTCTGGCCTCGGACCCACTGTTTTCTGTTGGCAATCATGACTTCAGCCCGTAAACATTGATCGATGAGTGCTTCCAGCGTTTGGGGAGGATCCACCTTGGAGATTTCCTCCAGCATTTCAATGTTGAGACCCTCCCGAAATTGTCCTCTGAGGGCAACATCGTTCCAGCCGGTGTTGTGGGCCAGCACTCGGAACTCGGCTATGTACTGAGACATGGGTCTGTCTCCTTGGAAGAGGCGGCGGAGTTTGTGCCCGGCGGCCTCCAAATTGTCCTCGATTCCCCAGGTCGCCTTAAGGTGGTCCAAGAAATGTTGCGCTGACCTTAGATGTGGGGAGGCTTGGTCGAACAGAGCCGTCGCCCAGTTAGCCGCTGGCCCGTCTAGGAGACTGTAAATCCACGCCACCTTGATGTCTTCCTGGGGAAACTCGGCATCACGGGCCTCTAGATAAGCTTGGCATTGGCGACGGAAAACATGAACCTTAGAAGCTTCTCCAGTAAACTTGGTTGGCAACGCCATGGCCGGAAGACGGATTCCGCGTTCCTTCAAACCCTTTATTTCCCCATCCTGTGCATTGAGCTTATCACGGATTCGGTCCACCTCATCCTTGTCGATGGTGTAGGTAATCGGCTGGCCGCTCGGCCCAGGTACGGTTCCGGTAGACATTCTGGCCGAGGTTAATTGGTGCTTAGGGTGGCGGAGTCAAGCTGTCACGACCCAGGCTACAGAGCACCAATAACCATACGCAGAGGCCAGATTCTATCTAATATCTTTATTAAGGAAATATATAAAGTTAGTAAAAGCAAATGTAAAAGTTAGTCCAGAAGCAGACCTTTCAGGAAAGGTCAAAATTAGTCCAAAGAAATAATGTCCAATATGAAATATTAAGGTCCAAAGTTGTAATCCAATAACCGAAACACTCACTTTGCCAGGCAAAGTGAGGGGAGATGACAAGGTCCTTTAGTCCATGAACTTGAGCAAGGCTAGGAAATAACTTGATACTTGAAACAAGGCTTGAAACGTGGAACAAGGTAACGAAGAACAAGAACAAGGTCCGTGGAATAACTTGGTAAAATCCGTGAAACAAGGCAAGGGTTAGTCCTGGGAAACAAGGCAAGATCCGTAGGTAAACAAAGGCTGGGAAACAGGAGCGGAGGCTGGAAACAAGGCAAGGCTTGAGCAGGAACGAGGCTTGAATCGGAGCGCGCTGTCCAGACACAACTCGCTCCGGAGGCTGACGAATTGACTCCGCGAAGTTACTACGCGGGTAAAACACCTATATAGAGTCTAACTTTCCCGCCGAAGCAGTTCTCTGGGAACCAGAAACGAAAGCTAAACTCTGAGACCAGATGTCTGACTCCTTAAAGATTCTCACGAAAAGCAGACTTAATTGGGTACATTCTTAGCTGCTATCCTCGCACTCCTGCGCGAAGCTGCTTCCAAACCCCTCTGTTGTTTACAAAACTCATGGCGAGAGAACACGGGAGATGTAGGCTCAGGGTTTGTTTGACATACTTCTGGGACACAACTTTCTTGCAGGTGCAAGGTTCCCAGATCTGCCTGGGAAAGATCTGGCTGAGAAGATTCCAGTTCTGACTGGGAAGGTAAAAAACCCAAGTTTTCTTCTTCATCAGGCATTACAATGTCATGAGCAGGACTACAAGGCCCATGAGTCATCACAAGAGGACATAGAACTTATTAAACTGGACAATAAGGAAAGATCTAAAGAAAAGAAAATAATTAAAACTGACCAAGATAAAACAAGAAAAGATCTAGGCGAATTAGAGAAAACAATAAACGCAATCAAAATTCAACAAGAAATACTTGAGACAAAAGAAAAGGAATTCCAGTTAAGATTTCGTAACTTACAAGAGGCCGAAGATGAAAATTTAAAAGACCAAGTTGTGGGAATCATAACAAATATTACCCAGAGAACCAGAGAAATGGTGGAAGGGAATTTAGACAGAATTTATAGAATCCATTCTAACCATTCAAGAAAATTTAACACGCCAAGGGATATTGTGATCCACTTCAGTAAGAAAAGCCTCAGAGACCAGGTCCTCAGAGGTAACGCAAAAGCTCCATCATACTTTAAGGGAAACAAAATTGCCATTCTTAAAGAACTCCCTATGTCTGTTCTAGAAAAGAGGCATAAATACTTCTTCCTGACAGACGAGCTGGAGAGAAGAAATATAAGATTCAAATGGGAAAGAAGGGAGGGAGTGATGATTACTTGGGAGGGAAATAAACATTGGATAACAAGTGAACCCAAAGCACACGCCTTCTATGAGAAATACCTAAACTCAGGATCACATGAGAACAGCAAGAGGGAACAGCAAGGGAAAGAGAAAGAAGGAGAGGAATTAAAAGAGGACAGGACACAAGGAGAAGATGGAGAATGGTCCAGACTAAAAAAAAGACTCAGAGAAAGATCGCCCGAAGACTTACTGGATCTGATGGATCTGGGAAAATGGAATAAGGTCAGGGGGGAGGAGGCAAATAAGAAGGATGGCGCGGAGGCTTAAACTGTATTCTAACAATATAAATGGTTTTAACTCGCCAAGTAAAAGAAATAAAGTATGGCAACAAATTAAAAAAGGCAAATACGATGTAGCATGTCTCCAAGAAACTCACATAACACACAAGCATGTGTCACACCTAGAACATGATAGACTGGGAAAGACGTATTATTCATCGGGGCCCGAGAAGAAAAAAGGGGTGGTGACCTATGTAAGCGAGAAGCTGCCATCAAAAATAGCCTTCAAAGATCACGAGGGCAGAATACTAGGCGTCTCGGTGGAAGTGCATAACAGGATACTCCTGATATGTAACATATATGCGCCGAATGGGTGCAAATTAAAATTTGTAGAAAGACTCTATCAAAAAATAATCGAACAGGAATACGAGGACCTCATAATAATGGGGGATTTCAATGGGGTGCTCAACGCAGCCCTAGATAAATCCAACTCAGAAAAGAAATCTAAAAGCATTAAGGGTGGTGTATTACCTAGATATTTCCTTAAACTGAAAGAAGACCTAAACTTGCTGGACATCTGGAGACACTTACACGGGAGTGCAAGGGATTATACATTCCTGTCTAACAGACATCTGACCTGGACCCGAATCGATATGATATGGGGAAACAAATCAATAGTAAACAGAATAACTAAATGTAATATACTACCAAGACTAAACTCGGACCATGCTCCCTTGGAGATTACATTAGATAAGGAGGATCCAAGAAGTGGAGAATACAGATGGAGACTAAACGAATCATTGTTAAAGGACGAAGGGGATCAGGACAGATATAGGAAATTGCTGACAGAATATTTCAAACTTAATAAGGAGGAAGACACAGCAATAGAATTTATTTGGGACGCCAGCAAAGCTTATATGAGAGGCCAGATAATACAACAAAGTGCTAGGAAGAAAAGGTCATGGAGATTAGAACACCAGAAGATAGAAGGGGAGATAGCAAGATTGGAGAAAACACTCAAAGGAAATCCCAAGGACAAGAAAACTCAGCTTAACCTCGAAATTTACAAAAAACAACTAGAGACGCTACAGGTTGAGGAAATGGGAAAGAAGCTAAGATACGCAAGACAGCATCATTTTGAGAACGCGAATAAGGTTGGGAGGTGGCTGGCTAGGAAAATAAACAAAAAGAAACAAGCACTATACATCAATAAAATACAGGAAGACGGGAAAACATACTACAGTCACAAAGAAATAGGCCAACAATTCACCGCTTTCTACGAGAAACTATATAAAAAGGACATAATTGCCGAAGAAAAAGTAACGCAACATATAGGGAGGCAGGACATTCCCAAAATTACGGATATGCAAAGAGAAATACTAAATAGGAAGATTAAGGAAGAAGAAATAAGCAGAGCAATTAAGAAACTCCCTTCAAATAAAGCACCAGGACCTGACGGGTTCTCAATGTCATACTACAAAATATTCCAGGAGATACTCATCACACTTCTACAGAAAGTCATGAATAGCATTCTGGAAGGAGGGAAAGTTCCGCAAACATGGACTAACGCTAATATTGTAGTAATACCAAAAGACAAGGCTGACAATACACAGGTTAGGAACTATAGGCCTATATCGCTTTTAAATGCGGACTACAAAATCTTTGCCAGTATCCTAGCAGAAAGGTTAAAAGAGGTATTAAAGGCAAGAATAGAAGAGGATCAATCTGGTTTCCTCCCCGGTAGGCAAATGAGAGAGAATATTAGGAACATCCTAAATGCCATAGAATACTATGAAAAGAACAGACAGAAGGAGATAGCCCTCCTTTTTCTAGATGCCGAAAAGGCATTCGATAATGTCAATTGGTTTTGTATGGCTGAAATCTTAAGGGAAATGGACGTAGGATTTTATTTTTCGAACGCTATTAAAGCCATATACTCTCAGCAAACGGCGAGGGTTATCACAAATGGCCAGATATCCAACACAATAAATATAAACAAAGGGACAAGGCAGGGATGCCCCTTATCCCCGCCCTTATTCATTCTGACAATAGAGGTCCTTCTGAACGCGATAAGGAATAACAAAGAATTAAAAGGCCTCCAAACAAAGAAATATAGTTACAAAACGCGGGCATACGCAGACGACTTGGTATGTCTAATCGAAGACCCAATTGACAAATTCGAAAAATAGTGGAAGGTAATTCAGAACTTCGGAGAAGTAGCAGGACTGAAAATAAACAGAGGGAAAACTAAAATATTAACAAAGAACATGTCACACACAAAAAAAGACAAACTGCAAAGGGTCACAGGCATAGAAGTTGTCAAGAAAATCAAATACCTAGGGATAGAACTAACCGAAAGCAACGCTCAACTATATAAAAACAACTATGAGAGGAAGTGGAGGGAGATAAAAGAAAAAATGAAGAAATGGAGATTCCTCCAGCTTTCACTTCTTGGGAAGATAGCAATAGTGAAGATGAAGATACTACCTGATGTAAACTTTCTATTCCAAAATTTACCAATTCTAAAAACAAAAAAGACTATAGCAGAATGGCATAGGGACATACAGAAATTCATATGGGAGGGTAAAAAAGCCAGAATAGGTTTCAAACAGTTAAAGGATCATGTGAAGAGAGGGGGGATGGGCTTACCTGACCTTCAACTATATTATGACGCAGCTGCCTTGACCTGGGTTAAAGACTGGACCACCCTAACTAAAAGGAAAACACTAGCATTAGAAGGTCAGGATCTAAGGAAAGGGTGGCACAGCTATCTGTGCAGAGAGAAATCCAGCAAAGAAAGAAATTTTAGAAACAATTTTTTAAGAGCAGCACTCATAGGAACCTGGGACAAATACAAAAGAAGATTCTATAAAAAGATACCAATGTGGTGCTCCCCTCTCGAAGCAGAACATATGAGAGAAATGCCAAGGGAGACATGGTTGACATATAGGCAAATATTAAAAGTAGAAAATCAGGAGGTTTGTCTTAAGTCATATGAAGAGATTAAGGGAATGGACCCCACAATGACTTGGCTAAACTATTGGCAAATAAAGGGAATCTTCCAAGAGGATAAGAGATTAGGTTTCGAACTAAAGGAAACATGCTGGGACAGACTACAAAAAATAGAAATTAAAACAACAAAAATATTATACCAACAATTATTAGCTTGGGACACAGAAGACGTGCAGGTAAAAACGGTAATGACTAAATGGGCTAGAGAGATCGGACGTACGATCATGTTTTCAGAGTGGGAGGAGATATGGAGGAAGAACCAAAAACTTATATATGCAACTGAACTGAGGGAGAATTGGTTCAAGGTTTTTTACAGATGGTACCTCACCCCGGAGAGGCTCGCGAAGTTCAGTAAAGGTAAAGGAGATGGGAAATGTTGGAAATGTCAGAAACATAACGGAGACTTTATGCATATGTGGTGGGGATGCAGAAAAATAAAAAAGTATTGGCAGGAAATAAAAAGAGAAATGGAGAAAATACTGCAAATCAAATTATATACAAAACCAGAATATTTCTTACTGGGTATGGTGGATTTTCAAACGGACTCCAATATGGAAAAACTTTTTGTATATATGGTAACAGCAGCCAGGATATGTATTGCCAAAGTATGGAAAACGCAAGAAATACCCTCAACAGAACAATGGATGCTGAAGTTAATTGACATCAAAAACATGGATTTATTGACACAAAAAGTATCACAGAACATTTCGCCAAAACACCGGACCGACTGGAGCAAACTTAGACAATACTTAGCAAGAAGTAACATAGAACTTCTGTGACTTCTGTTTTCAGGAATTCCTAGACTTCTGGGATAAACGGTAGCTTGCTGCAATATATTCAACATTCATAGGACGATGCATCAAGCAATGTAGAGGAGCTGGAAGTGGACAGGGTATTGGGTTTGTTTTTGTTTCCGTTTCTTTGTTTTTGTTTCTGTTTTTTCCACTTCTGTAATCATCTGTTTTTTTTTTTTACAATCTTGTGTACATGTTAAACTCATAAATAAAATATTTTAAAAAAAAGAAACCATGTGAAAGGACACAATAACAACAACAACACCTTAGAGGGCAAACTTTTTGCCTTGGCGTTGCATTGTGGGCCAGGCTGGAAGGGCTGGGCCAGAAGGGAGGGGGCTGGGCACACGCTGGATGGGGGGGGCAGGAGAAGGTGGGGCCAGGAGGGTCAGGGCAGGGCCCAGGTCATCCTCAAGTTGTTTTCCCAGAATAGGGATGGGGTTGTTTGCCCCATCCTTATGCTGGGAGGAAGGCGGGACACACGGCGGCTGCCCCAAACCTCCTCCTCCAATCCTCAGGCTATCCTCTTGGCATTATGCCAGGAGGAGGGTGAGACAGGAGACAGCTTAGAGTGCTCTGGAGAGTTCTCAGTTGCTGCGTGCCTTCCTTGAGCTGTCCTTATGCCAGAAGGAGAGCAAGACACACAGTGGCTAAGAGCACTTCAAAGGGCTCTCAGCTGCTATGTGCCATCCTCCCTCATATTTTTGGCCTGGTATGTCCTTTGGCCAAAGGACAGGGAGAATAAGGAGGGCCTGAGGTAAGTACCCAGGGAGTCACCTTCAGCCCTTGTGCCTTCATTTGCCCATGCCTGTCTTAGAGTCACCCCCGTGCCCTCCTGACTCTCCAATACGGTGTTCCCTCACTTCTTCATGGTTCACTTTCTGCGGATTCGTTGTTTCTCAGTTTTTCAATAAACTCTAAAAGACTATTATAAATCATAAAAAATACAATTTACAGCCTAAGGAAGGGAGGAAGGAGAAGCCGAAAAGAGAGAAAAGGAGCCCAAGCGACAACGGGAGGAGAAGGAGGCAATTTATCAACACACGATTGGTTGATAAAGACTTAAAATAGTGTATAACTACTAAAATAATGTATAAATATTAAAATAAATATAGTGTCCCTACTTTGCGGATTTTCACTTATTGCGGATGGTTATGGAACCTAACCCCCGCGATAAGTGAGGGAACACTGTACTTGTACAATGCAGTATTTCATCTGTAGACTACAGTGGCTCATGATTTTGGAGACTAAATATGGGGGGAAATGGAGCTGGACATCCATATACTTCCCTTTAAATGATTCATTCATTTATTCATATAGCCATATACCACACTTGCAACTTCTGGTCTACTCTTTTGTCCATGCACTGGGTTTTTCTCTCTAACTCAGCATGTTGCCCTCCCCCCTTTCTAAGTGCTTTTTTGGTCAGCTATTTTCAGTTTTAACAGTCCCTGGTCCCTAACTTGTTGATTAAGGGGGAGAGACCTCTATAAACAACCTATTATTCTCTCATGTTATGGTAAAAATTCCTTCATGATTGTTGAGAAATACATTTTCCATCAGTGATATAAAATGTTTTGTCTGTCTGAAGAGAAAGCTGAAATGAATGGGGATATTTTCATGACTATACTTGTCTTAACCAAAGTCATCATCTCTATATTTATTTTGAATTTGGTTTTCTTGAGAAGAACTTCTTGACACTGCAGCATATGTCTCCATTAAAATTCAAGTGTTTTTTATATATTTTTCTCTGCTGTTGTATTTAATTCACTCTACTTTTGGTCTCAGAGAAAACCACTTGGGAGTCTCTCATAATAAGAGAGCAAACAACCGGTATAGGAAAAAAAATATTCAGTTTAATTCTAGTACATAACAGTTTTTTATCTTCTCCATTTTGCAATGTCATCTTAAGATGAGTGTTCAAAAATTTTAAAAGTTAATAAACAGCATTCTCTTCTGTGTTTGTTTTCATTTTAAAATAGACATGGGATCATTACACTACAGGCTTTTTCCGAATCCAACAGAAAACTCTGGCTGGAAGCTATGGATGGAAAAGAACCAGTAAGGAAATTATGTCATGCAGTGTTGTTGTTGATTTCCATTTTCAGAACAAAGTATGATTCCACTTTTGAAACTACAATTGGCCCTCCACGTTTACAAGTTTTACTTTTGCCGATTTGGTTATTTACAGATTCGAGTAATATAATCTCTCTTGGAGTCAGTAGGTCCTCCACTATGACTCTGTGGTCACCTCTGTTGACCACAGGATCACACTGGACGATTTTGAGATTTCCAGACAGATGCTCTCAGTTTAAAAAAAAAAAGTGTTTTTTATTTGCAGTTTTTCATTTCCATAAGGTCCTTTGCCTCTAACCCCAGTGAATATGGACCACTGACTGTGGTTCCATTTAATGTGATTCTTTAAAAAAAATACAAATATACATTGTTATATCTGTGTGTAGCAATAAATATTCGATTTCCTCTTTGTTTGTGTATGGAAAGAGTTAAGGCTGAATAAAATGTAGGACTTGCAATGCATTCCAGATGTTGCTGGACTGCATCACCCCAAAGACCTAGCAAGCATGGTTGTTGCTGGAGAATGACTAATTGTAGTTTGGCAAAATCTCCTTCCATGGGCTAAATTATCCCTTAGTCTCATCTACAGTGGATCTGTTGAAATGAAGAAACTGAATAGTTAGAACAGGTTTAATATGCCTACTCTAGGTAGGGCTAACACTGAATTTAACCTAGAGAGCCAGAGATACATATAAAGGAATGGAAAGAGGAAGGCTATTTTGGGGCATAATCCAATGGCTTGTGGCAAACTCCCAGGTGCTGGGATTTTTCTTTAGGCCTGTTCAAGTCAAAAGAACATAATTGGATATAGCATAAAGTGTTTCTGTAAGGAGGATAATCTGCAGCACCCCACCATCCTCAAGTTAGAAAAGTACGTTTAAGCCTGCAGCTCCTTGTACTTTTCAGTCACCCTTGTGATGTACAAAAGAAATTATACATCTCATATTTATTCACAGTTCTTATACCTCACCCTTCCTCCAATGTTTTGCAAACATTCTTAAGAGAAATACCACTAAAATAAAAGTAAAACAATGTTGTTACAGTTGTAATGAAGTAGTAATTACAGTTATAACAAAAATACTATTATTGAAGAAACACGGATAGAAGGTAACAAGGAATCAGACCAATCAGCAAACAGGGTAGTTCTTGACCTAGGGTTTGAAATGTTCACACAATGGGGTGTATCATGCCTCTCCTAAAAGAGATAATGATAAATGGTATCTGCCACTGGATATCTCACTATCACTTTTTTAGCTTGGAAACAACAAAAATGGTATCTCCAGCAAGATCCTATCTCTATTTTGTATGAGAGCATGTTGATTAAATGTGTACTCAGTTGGGCTTACTTGTTTCTTAGAAAAATAACATGGAAAAGGGAAGAATGTTGTAAACTTAGCTAAAATGGCCAAAAAGTAGGAATCCTTTATCTGAAAGGTACTCGTATTGGAGGCCATTCAGTTTACTTGGAGAACATCACAGATGTATCAGATTAGATTGAAAGAGAAAATAAATGATTCTGTTTTCCTCATGATATTGTGACACTGGGTCAGAAGAAGAATATGTATGTGAAGAAGTGCTTCGTTAAACAAAAAAGCCACCTATAAGCTAGGAGGATTTTTACTTCAATAAATAAATAAATAAATAAATTTGGGTTGGTTTTTTAAAAAATATGACACAAATACCAGTGGGAAGGGTTCTTCATCCACAACCCACACTTGTGTTGTCTCCATAGTCTTGTATTGTTATATTATATTGTGCAACCCAAACATCTTGAAAGTTTGGAAAAATAACAGTGATAAACAAATATGAGCATGATGCAATTAACTTCTTTTCCCTTTCCTTTTTAGATTTATACTTTGCCAGCTATTATTAGCAAGAAAGAAGAAAGTAAGTTTACTTTTAATTATTTGATGATTTAAGTCTGAATTTTTGCCCAGTGTTCTTTATATAGAATCATGATTCTATATAGTCCCTTTCTTTGGATTACAGCTTTCAGAATTGCTCATCCACTATGGCAGAACTTCTCCAAGTTCTGGATATCTTACTGTAGAACTTTGTATCCCCATCCCTCCCTTTTACTGGCATTCATTTGCAGCTTTCAAAATTTGTTATAAATTATATTTTTATGCTGTATTCATATGTACATTTTTCTATATTCTGCTGAAAATGATGTAAATCTAACCTGTGGTTCCCAAAATTTAGTTCTCCAGGTGTTTGGTACTACAACTCCCTAAGGTCCCAGCAAGCATGGTCAATAGAAATATAGGAACAGAAATCTAAATGATTTGGAAAACCAAAGTTTGAGAAACATTGATCAAAACCTTTGAATAACAGTATCTGTAGAAGTGCCAGGCTCAAAATGTATGCTCATTGTTTTTCATAATGCAGAAAATATTTTAAGGGAAATTATGTTCACATTGTTCATGGCAGTGTGTCAGATATTTGTTAGTAGCAAACATGGTTTTATTGTTCATGTATTCTTGCTTCTCAGTATAAAATTATAGATCAGTTTGCAAGGTTAAAGTGCTAAAAGGTCCTCCCTCGTGACCAATTATTGCAATCATGTCAAGAACACTGTGTTTATATTTTGGTTTTCTTAAATATCCAGTTAGAAAAATTGTTGGCCGAGATAGCTTTAAACAATTCATAAAAAGTGCCTTATTGAAATAACTACACTAATTAAAAACAATAACGAAGGTTGTTTTCCTATCTGCCTATATACTTTTCGTGGTGATTGGTAACCTATTCTGTTTATGCCCTACTCTGAATGCACAAGCATGTCAAGTACAGTTTAGCCTGACATGTCACCTTTTCTAAATGGCTCATCATAATGTTATTATCCACCTACAACTGAAAATGTGGGCAATGATAATCTTACTGCATTATGTCATTGTTCTTCGTTTCATCATCAGTATGTTTGTATAATCTTCCAGACTTCCGAGATCAGTTTTAAAATATCCTGGCAGGGGGCATAAAGGAAAAGAAATGATGTGCACTGAAATCTATGGGATCTTAAGCACATTACACAGTGCCTTGCTCTCCAATATCTTAGAAATTCTTCTGCTGCAGGCCTTTAAAGGGGGACACTTCCAATTGTTGAAGTAGTCGAATAATAGTAAATATGGATTCACAAATTTATGATGTTGTATGACTGACTTATGACATAATAAATACTGAACAGGATGCTTCCCATTGCTTTTTCTTTCATGCCAGAAGGCCTTATTTCTTCTCATAAATTTACTTTATTTAATTTATATAGATTTCAATGCAAATGTTGTCAATATTGAGATAACTCGGGTTGCAATTTGGCATTCTGATTTGCTCGTTGAATTTTGACTAATATTGTGTCAGGACCCAGGCTACAGAACACCAATAACCATGCGCAGAGGCCGGATTCTATCTAATATCTTTATTAAAGGAATATATAAAGTCAATAAAAACAAGTGAAGAATATAGTTCAGAAGTAGACCTTTCAGGAAAGGTCAATTATAGTCCAGGAAAATAATGTCCAATATGTGATATTAGAGTCCAAAGTTATAATCCATTAACCGAAACACACACTTTGCCAAGCAATAGTGTGGGGAGATGACAAGGTCTTTTAGTCCATTGAAGCTTGACAACAAGGCTGGAAAACAAACTAGATTCTTGGCTAAACAAGACTTGATACGAGGCAACAAGAAGCAAGAACAAGGTCCGTGGTCAAACGTGAAACAAGGCAGGCTTGGAACTTGGTCAAGGAACTGGGGTTACGAAGTCCACACACGATCTCACTCCTCAAGCTGACGAGTTGACTCCGCAAGGTTTCCCTTGCGGCAAAACACCTAAATAGGGTCTCGTTTCCCGCCAGAAGAACACTTTCCCTGGAGAACGAGAAGTGAAACCCAACTCCGTCCAGATGCATGACTCCTTAGAATTTCCCAAGGGAAGCAGACCTAATCAGCTAATTGTTTGGCTGCGATTCTGAGGCTCCGGCGATTCGCCTCCCTAGCTCCTCTATCTCTATTATAATTGTCCTTTCGAGAAAACGGGGGAGAATTCTGCCCAAGGCTTGTTTGGCTGACTTCTTGAGGGCAAACATCCTCCAGGTGCAGGGGCTCCAATTCTGGCTGAACCGATGGAAATCCCATGTTTTCCTCTTCGTCTGCCACAATAGTACTAGGAACGGGACTACAAGGCCCATGAGACATCACATATTGCAACTTCTGCATATTATTTTTAATTATTTTGGCGGGATATAAATAAATTATTATTATTATTATTATAGTGTTCCTAAATGAAGCTGGCTTCAATTTCGTAAGAAAATGCATTCATGCTGTGGAAACGAGAGGTATGTATTGAAATGAAAGCTTGATGCTTTAGAAAAATACATTTTGTGGTGATATTAGGACATGGTGTGTCAGGCCCCAGTACCCGTGCCTTAAGACATTTCAGCAGACACATACTGGTAGACATTGGTATAACATGGCCCAAAATTTCAAAATGTGGTAGAGTAGGCACATACCCATGGAATGTGGAGCATGTTTGAGCTGTTTAAACCAGTGGTGCCCCTCCTGTGGTCCTTAAGAAACATAGACAGTGAGTGGGGTCAACATCTAGAGATACATGTGCAACCCATGTGCTAACATGGGTTGCATTGTTACTACCTATTTATCATATTTATTTTAACTTTGTCTGGAAGTAAAATCCCATTGCATTCAATATTGGACTTTTCTAATTTCCTAAATCCTGTTGAAATCAAGTGTGTAACCCAGTAAGATATAAGAGCATAGGAGAAATCAGTAATTACTAGTACTTCTGAAATACTTCTGAAATTTATATATTGTAATTTATATTGTATTTTAATCATTTTAATTGTCTTATGCATTGTTTTGATACTGATTTTGTTGGGCATCAAATTGCTGCCAATACTGTACTCCATTTTAAAAGACTGGTTTTAAATCCTGTGAACAACAGAAATCTAGCTAGAATACTGGTTTTGAGAACTCCATTTACTTCAGGAGAATGGTCTATTCAGTACTCCAAAGGGGGGACATTAGCACAATACAGGGACAAGATTTGAGGAGCAGTACTATAATTATACAGTAACTCACTACAACTGGATTGATTTGATCAAGAAATCCATAGTGCTGAGTCTGAAAGACTTGAGCAGGGCAGTTGATGTCTAGGTCTCTTGGAGGGCTATCATTCATAGGGTCACCATACTTATTTGATGACCAATAACAACAAAACACAATAAAAGAGGACAAAGCAACAATACTGAAGCGAAAAACCATTGATTTCTAAAAATTTGGCTTGACATTAAGGATTTCTACTCTGTTCAGGAGAAGATGCTCCCTATAAATGTGCCTATGTTGGCAGCTATGTATTCCAGTCCTGCTTGTGGCTTAATCCCATTCTACCCAACCCTTGTGTTTAGTAGCTTACTTCCAGAATGTGTATCAAAATTCAGCTCTCACAACCTTTTGTGTAAGCAGCAGAAAGAAGAGAGAGAAGTCAGAGAAGCAGATGTTGAACAATGAATGAGAAGTTGCTACAGAGGGGGAAATTGATATAGATATTTCAAATAAGGCCAATAAATGCATGAGCTGAGAAATATAAAGTGACATGCAGCGCAAAGCCTTGTTATTGTCTGTTCTTTTTTATCTTTGAAGGTATTACAATCTTGGGGTTGTACAGAATAGGTGGTGTGAATTCCAAAGTTCAGAAGCTGATGAATACCATATTTTGTAAGTGTACCTATGGGTCTTGTTTTTTGTAATTAATGCACTGAGAATTAACTGTATTCAAGTCCTCACATTTTAAAACAATAAAAGTAACCATTTAATGCATTATATACTAAATTAAGCAAAACCTCAGCCCCCAACTTTCTGTGCATCAAGTGAAATGTCAATGCAGAACTTCATTTTAGAGTCCATATGCTGCCCAGCAGTATTGCTGCCTTAAATGCAAACCATAAAATTCAAAATAACACATTCAGAATAGGTGCAATTATGCCATAAAAATCCACAAGAAGGAATTTATCCTTTTGTCCCCTCCTAAATACATAATAGGAAATCCTACTACCTTAGGGCCTAATCCTTGTCTTGGGCATTTGCAGCTCTTCTCAAGTTTTTGCTTTCTTTCTGAACTGGACTAGTAAGAGCATCCCCTTCTTAATAATAATAATAATAAAACTTTATTTATACCCCGCCACCATCTCCCCAGCGGGGACTCGGGGCGGCTTACATGGGGCCATGCCCAGAGCAAAACAATATAACAAGTATGAATACAACATAATATAGAGCAATAAACGATACAGTAAATAATAATATACAATATACACTACAACGCAAATCACAAAAAACAGTAAAAACAGGGCCGACCGCATGAATACAGAGATTAAAACTCGGGTGAGAAAGATAAGGGAATGGAGACCACGGGGAGCAGGGACATACGAAGGTGGAACCGTCTAGAGGAAAGATGTTGGAGAGGAACAAGAAGAAGAATAAAAACAGTTACTCTCCAAAAGCACAGCGGAAGAGCCATGTTTTTAAATCTTTTTTAAAAGCTAACAGAGTGGGAGCTTGCCTGATCTCAATGGGCAGTGAGTTCCATAGTCGAGGGGCCACAACAGAAAAGGCCCTCTCCCTAGTACCCACAAGGCGGGCTTGGGAAATAGGAATTGGCGTAAGGAGGGCCTCCCCAGATGATCGGAGAGATCGGGCAGGTTTATAGTGGGAGATACGGTCACGAAGGTAGGTGGGTCCCAAACCGTTTAGGGCTTTATAAGTGATGGTCTGCACCTTGAATTGGGACCGGAAGATGAACGGTAGCCAGTGGAGCTCTTTAAATAAGGGAGTAGATCTCTTATTTAAAGAGCTCCACTGGCTACTGTTGATATTCTGTTCCCAATTCAAGGTGCAGACCATCACTTATAAATTCTTGAGAATTTCTCCAAAACGGGGCTTAATCCAATTATTCATTGGGGTTACAAAACAGCTCTAGCTAGCATAAACTTGGTTGAGGAATGCTGGGAGCTTGGCAGCTTGGCAGCTTCAGGAAGGTTTTCCAACTTCCAAACATGCGTTAGAGGGGAACTTAGTAAAAACCTCAGTTGCATACAGAGGAAAAATAGAAAAGAGGTTTTCTGTTCTGCCCATTCACACAAGAGAAAACTATACAAAGTAGATAAAAGGAGATCAGTAACTATTCTAGCCACCGAATGAGAAATCCCTTCAGGCATAATCAAACTCTTTATTTCCATCTCAAATGCACTCACAAATACAGTGTTGAGGATTTAATTAGCTACTTACATGATTTAGGCATGGTGTAATCTAAAATACTGTATGAGCCATTGGAAAGCAGGCATTTTCACACATAATTGACTTTTTACTGATAAGCTCCAATTAACCTATAATCAGAAGATTTTATTTCCCTTTTAATTAGCATTTTAACACCTACTAAAGGTTCCAAGAAAAAGCACAGCAGGCATCCGTTTCAATTTTTAAATTTTTTTAGACCTTTCATGTGCTGTAATAGTATGATATATATGTAAGAGAAGACCTTTGATCAAAAAGTGGCAAGCAGGGATACAATCTAAGGGACAAAATCAGCCACAGCGGGAGGGGCTTCCACCCTTATCTTCTAATAGAGACTGTGGCTGGTACTGTCCATAAACATTTTATGAGTGATTTCCTTTGGCATCATAAGGAGGTTGGAATAGTCCCAGAGTGTCAAAACTCTTCTTAGGTGAGAACTTTTCCAGCCCTGCTAACCTCAAGTTGCTCTATCAAGAAATGTGAGGATTGCACTGAGGACCTTCAAGATATTTTAAAAAGTACTCTAATATTATAGCCAATTATATGTACTGTGCATATGCAGTCCTAAAAACTGAATGCCTCTGATAAACCACACATAATGCACAGGCTTCCATTAAAAATATCAGGAGAGTTATATTGGGCAGCATCACTTTGTAGCACATCCCATTCGTCTAATTTAGTACTTTATATGTAAAGCAATTGAGTCATGCCATAATGCAGTCTCTTTCAATCTCTTCCTCTCTCTTTTAATAGCTCCTAAATCTCCTCCTGACATGGACATTGATTTAGAAATTTGGGACAATAAAACTATTACAAGTGGACTAAAGAACTACCTCAGGTGAGTAAGGTGTGTGGATTGCAACTTTCAGATGCCCTGTCTGCTTATCCACATTTATACTTACATTTTTCAAGTCCCGTTGTAATGAATATAGCATTGTAAAAGAGGAAATAATCAGTAACCATTGATATAGGCAGCTGTTTGCCATTGTTATCAAGCACCTTAAAGCCCTCCATCTTTAAGGGACACGTTTAATTTGTAAGTCGATATCCAGTATTCCCAGCATTGAAGAGTAAATCTCTTTAATTGACTACTTTCTTTTTATAAGAACTGTGCAGCATGGTTTTCTAATTTGTTATTATCAAGCTGGGTAAACACAACTATGACTCCTCGCATACCCTTTATCATTCCTGTTATACAAATTGATGCTTTCCTGGGGGTTTGGAAAACCAAAGAAACATCTTCATTTAAAAACATGCTTAGAATTGCCAGTTAATTACTAAAATGAATTAAAAAATATTGGCAGTATGTTATACTTTACCACACCCTTTTATTTAGAAGGTTTAAGGGTCATTTTGATGTCCTTCCACGGGTCTCACACCTGCTATTATCCAAAACAAAAAGAGATATTGTTGTCTCTTCTGATCTTTTTTGATTTTTGATGTTTTGGAAAATTCTGCTCCAAGCCATTTTCCCATCAAAAATAGTGCTTGTTAGGCCAATTTTTAAATTCCTAGGATAAAGGAGGTTGATATGGGCCTGGGAGGTCAAAAACTGCACATGACACAAATGCATATATCGGCTTCATATAGCTTACAGGACGCACAATATCTACCCCTACTTTACAGGAAGCAGTTTGGATACCGTATATACGTGAGTATAAGCCGAGTTTTTCAGCCCTTTTTAGGGCTGAAAAAGTCCCCCTCAGCTTATACTCAAGTGTGGGTCCTGGCCGGCTTATATTCACATTGGCTTATACTCAAATACATTAATATCCTGATCCAGAACACTAGATATATTAGTTTACTATAGTGTAAAGTTGAAAAGTTTTTTAACATTCAGGCAAACATAGTTTAGTTTGAAGCCATAGTGCATGAAACACTTCCCTCCAATTTACCAGAAGTATATGAACCACAAGACTTCATTTAATCAAGAAGTGAGAAATAAGCATCCTTTTCCTTTTGTGATTTTAATGGAATGATTGTTTCTGTGGCAGAAGGTGGTTTTTGAAACTGATAGGCAAAATTGCTTTGTTCTTGTGCTATATATTTAAATTCAGTAGGGCATGGTAGGAAACCTTAATTTGTTCTCTCTCCTTCATTGGTGCTGTTTTTGTGTTACATCCCTATCCATTTAGGATGAGACATCAGTGAGAGAATAAGTTAGGTATTTTTAACAAAATTGTTCTAAGCAAGATAACCATTGTCTTCCATAACATTTTACCCAGGTGTCTTGCAGAGCCGTTGATGACTTTCAAGTTGCACAAGGATTTCATTGTTGCAGTTAGTAAGTAAAAATGCTGTGGAAAAGAGTCAAACTTGTATTCAGTATATACAAACAATACCCAACTTATGAACAAGATAGGTTCTGTAGGTTTGCTCTTAAGTTGAATTTGTTTATACAGTATATTGTATATATAAGCTTTGTATAGCATAGGGAAGGGTTAACACTCCTGTGGTGTTTGTTTTGTGGGCTGTGCCCCTGTTCAGATTATTTCACCTCACTTTTTGTCCCTGTGATAATTGGATTTTGAAAAATTTATCTTGTTATGGAAACAAGGATTGATGATAAAGCTTCAATAAAGACCCGCTTTCCCCATGATAAAACTTTCAGGAGTGAATTTCCCTGCCTAGGGAAATAGAGGTATATTTCTCTCACTTCCTATTGTCTCACAACTATTCTTAACTATAATAGTAGTTCTTATAAGTCGGATGTCTGATATATATCCTGGTCTAACTTGTATTCACTGGCTAAAGAGGTGCTAAAAGATGTCCCAACACCTTCAGGCATAGTCTTTCCCATGGACTGTATGTGGAGCTGTATCTGCAAAATACTTCGGAATTACAACTTCAGGAAGATTTCCCAAATAAGCCTATGTGTGTTTTGAGGTCTTTTGGGGGAGGCGTTTCACTCTGTTAAACCACCCTTACATATTGTGGGAACGGGCCAGGCCTTCTTAGAGTACATTATACTGTAGAAGTAATACAGTTTGACACCACTTTAACTGCCATGGCTCAATGCAATGGAATCCTGAGATTTGTATTTTGATGAGGCACTGGCACTCTCTGGCAAAGAAGACAAAGAACATGTAAAACTGCAACTCCAATGATTACATGTAACTGGTGCCAAATTCTAGAAGGTCTTTTCTTGAGAAGCTATATTGACTTACTCCATTCCATTCCAGCATTGTATTTCAGTTAGGTTGCTGTGAGTTTTCCAGGCTGTATGGGCAAAACATCAGGACAGAATGCTTCTGAAATATGGCCATACAGCCCGGAAAACTCACAGCAACCCAGTGATTCTGGCCATGAAAGCCTTCGACAACACATTGGATTTCAGTTGTTTCCATCTTAACATCACTTCATGTTTTTGTCTACTCTGTGTGTGTGTGTGTGTGTGTTCACTTCTCCCATTAATGTATAAATTAAACATGCATTAGTGGAGAACAGCAAAGAATATTGTGCCATTTTAAAATCTAATAAGGATAGACTTTGGTGGAAAGCAGCTCATTTAAGATGTCATAATACTGTTGTTGCTGCTGCGTCTTTGGAGATTTCTACAATAGGGGATAGTCAGTCATTCCATTATCCCCTTTCTATCACTAGAATAATGACTTTATCATTTTCACTAAATGTATTATTATTTTACCATGAAAAGTGTGACTGTGTCTCAGAGACAGAGGGAGAGAAATATTTTGTATAACTACAGCTTGTATGATTCCATACAATTGTGTCATGGCAGTTAAAGGGGTGACAAGCTACACTAATTCTAGACAGTAGATACACCCTCACTGGTGTCTCCCTATACGGTAACCCTATGTGAAAGAAGATATTTATTTAGCATAGGTCCTAGATTCCTACTTATATCCTGTTTGAATCTGAGTCCAATACAGTTCAAAGATAAAGGCCCTTTGGAGTTCTTTCTTATGATAGCTCAATTTCTGCAAATTATTATTTCTGAACACTGGCACAAATGAAATTTGATGGTAGAGTCAGGGTTTCACAGATGGGATGAGTTATTGGAATTCATTTCAACTTCTGGTGATTTTGACTATTGTACCTAGCTGTTTCTAGGCACAACCTAATTTCATTAGTCCCTGTGAAATTTCTTATATATAAATTTCTTATATATATATATATATATATATATATATATATATATATATATATATATATATATAATGCTCTAGTTGTGCATGAAAATTGTGGTGTAAGGCATGGATTTCACTTTTGGTTGTCAGTATTAACCACTGGCACCCCCAATGTTTAGAACTATTGCTACAGCAATAAATATGGAGTAAAAAAAAACCATTGTGCTTTGGAGCAAAAGTAGAGGCAATGGTCAAAGATCCCCCTGTTTAAAGTTAGTGCCGTGTAGGACTGAAATGTCAGCCCACTGTATTTCCCAAGTGAAACATGGAGCTGGAATAAGCCCTGAAACTAGGTGGATTAAAAAAAAAAACCTTTGCCAGAGGATCTGTAAGGCCTGGTACTATTTTTAGTCCAAGGTGTGCACAGCTCTGAGCAAGAGAAAGTTTATTCCAAGTATCAGTATGTTATAGAACTTCAGAGTTACACAGAGAACGACAAAGTGTGCATAAACAATATCTAATGCATACATGGCAACCATATCTGAGGGCTATGTGACCAGCACATAATGTATCCAGAGATTGGTTGTTGTTTAAGAGGATGTTCTCACAGTCTGGCACTGTATACAACCACAGCTTCTGGATGTTGCCTCTGGGTATATAATATTGCAGTTATGTTATAGCATAACACAAATGACAGAACTCAGTAAACAGTAGAGGCCATGGGGAGCAATTAGCTTTTCTCAAAATGGAATTGATCATGCTCACTAAAACAAATCAACATACAGGTGAATCTTATAATTCTTCTTTTATGCCAACATGTATATACAATACTCATCCCAAAATTGGCACTCTCTAGATATTTTGTGCGACAATTTCCATCATTGTCAATGGTCAATGGTTAGAGACAATGCAAGTTATAAACCTAAACATATGGTGAGCACCACTAGATAGGAAAGAGTGGGCAAATCTGGTTCTAATTCTGAATATTAACATATGGGGGGCATAGAAAAGACCTGTAGTTACATTTACATTTCTTTTGTTATTTTCTTCTATTTATAACATAGCAGCGCTTTATTTGCTTGTGAGATTGTTCTGTTGATTTCTGTTTTAAGGTACTTTTATCTTATCTGTTTCTTTTTAAAGATAAAGTCAGGAACTGCTGTGGTTTTTGTTTTGAATATGTTTTTGTGGTTTTTAACTGAATAGTTTTTAATACTTATTTGTATATTTTAAAATTGTATTGAAAGGCTTTTAATGTAAGCTGCTTTGAATCTGTGAGAGAAAAGGTGGGATGATGATAATAATAATAATAATAATAATAATAATAATAATAATAATAATAATAATAATAATAATAATAATAATAATAAATCATCTTGATTTTCTGCAGTTAAAACAGACAGGGTTCAAATACTTGAAATAACACATGGTATTGCATATTCATTTTCAGAAGCCTAATTTACTAAAATACTTTCTCTGTGAATGTGAAAACACCAGTTCCATGCATTTCTGGTACTGCAACTGTGTGTGTGTTGCTGTTATTTTTCTGCTCACAATTGTTCTTTGTTGTTATTGCTGCTGTTGTTTTAATAGAGTCTGATGATCAAAATTATAGAGTGGAAGCAGTCCATGCACTTGTACACAGACTGCCAGAGAAGAACCGAGAGATGCTGGACATCCTAATCAAGCACTTGGTCAAGTAAGAATTATTTTCTGTTTTGTTGGTTGTGGTAATGAATGCCAGAGGAAGGAAGATGGGATGCTGGGTAGCTTCTTCCTTACTTCTCCTAATTGCTTTGTATCAAAGAGATGAGAAAATGATGTGCCTCTCTACAGGGCTGCAAGCAAAGAATTGATGACTGGAAATGTGTTTTGTCACTGTACCTTTAGAGGTACTAAATGGTGTTGATTAAATCATTCCATTAATTAGAAGAGCCTTCTATTTCTGCCAGGGAATGATTCCACAGTAGGGGAAGCACAGGCGTTTGTTTGTCTAGTTGCTATTCCCCTGTTACTTTTTGTTCTGCAGTATAGCCTTTCCTATATGGTATTTTTTAAAAGCCCTGCCTAGAATATCATTCATGTCTTCAGGCCATAGTATTCACTTACTAAAACTTAGAGGTTTTATTCTATTAAAATACAGATTGTCTAGGTTATTTAAAATTCATGTAAATGTGTGGGTCAGCATGGTATAGTGCAGTGATGGCCAACCTATGACATGCGTGTCAGCACTGACACGCCTAGCCATTTTTACTGACACACTGCCACATGCAGATTGATTGGATGACTAATGTCTTTTGTGGCCAAATTTGGTGTGAGTTGGTCCAGTAGTTTTGTTGTTTACTCCATGGGAATTATGCACATTGTATATATATATATATATATGCAATGTGCATAATTCCCATGGAGTAAACAACAAAACTACTGGACCAACTCACACCAAATTTGGCCACAAAAGACATTAGTCATCCAATCAATCTGCATGTGGCAGTGTGTCAGTAAAAATGGCTAGGCGTGTCAGTGCTGACACGCATGTCATAGGTTGGCCATCACTGCACTATACCATGCTGACCCACACATTTACATGAATTTTAAATAACCTAGACAATCTGTATTTTAATAGAATAAAACCTCTAAGTTTTAGTAAGTGAATACTATGGCCTGAAGACATGAATGATATTCTAGGCAGGGCTTTTAAAAAATACCATATATATATATATATACACACACACACACACACACACACACACACACACATACACACACACACATACACATACACACACACACACACACACACACACTATTATATTATTATTATATTATTCATTATTCATGACTACATTGAAACTACAATAGAGGGAAATCAGCGTGGAAATTGCAAGAGGTACCATAGATTGTTGTACATGGAAATAATGGTAGTAAATAGTTTTTGATTTATTAAATACAGTTATATATTACAATTATATATTTTTGTTATTTAAACTATATATATTGTGAAATTATGGGTTTTTTCTTGAAGTGACACACCACCCAAGTCATGCTAGGTTTTTTGGTGAATTTTGACACACCAAGCGCAAAAGGTTGCCCATCATTGGTATAGTGGCTTAATGGTGGGGCTATGAAACTGGGAAACCAGTGTTGGATTCTTTGTTTAACTGTGGAAACCCACTGGGTGACCTTAGACAAGTCATATTCTCAGGCATAGAGAAAAGCAACGCCGGACACCCTCAAAGCAATTTTTCCCAAAGATCCTTACAGGTTTTCCTTCAGGTTGCTATTAGTTGGAAGGCACACAACAAGACTATCTGTGTGCGTGTTGTTTAGCTGACCTTGCCATAGCCCCAAGACTGTGAAGCATGGATTGGACACCTGAAAGTTTGAGTGTCCATCTTGGGGCTTTCTAGCCTGAAATTGTTTTGATGCCATCACTCTGCTTCCATCTTATATTAATTTTTGCTCTCAAAGATGTGCTAGGTCTTATTTTCAGGGGTTGTCTTATTTTTCCATGAAGAAGAATTCACATTTATTGTTGAACAAAAAAATGAACATTTATTATATACTGTACAGTAGTTGTCATCACAAACCAGCATAACCAGACAAACGGTGAATGCTATCAAGAATTTCTTGTTACTACCATTATTTCCATGTACAACACTCTATGGTATGTACATTTACCAATCCCACATACTCTGGTGTTCTGTTTAGTGGGCATGCTTCCAAACAAAAACTTTGCTAGGTCTTACTTTCAGGGGAGGCCTTATATTTAGCAATTCATCAAAACTTCTAGGTCTTATTTTTTGGGGATGTCTTATTTTCAAGGAAACAGGGTATTGATCTACTCACATTTGCAAAAACATACCAACATACATATTTATTCTGAGGATTTGACTTTGAAAGCTCTACTTGCTGTATCATCTTACTACAGTAAGGGAGGAGGGAATCACTCTGTAACTCATATCATTGTAATAAACGGAGACAGCAATCTGCAAATCGGCCATGTCCAAAATCTCACAATAACAATGAAAATAAGAAAGAGTGTTTCAGGAGACAGCAATTTTATTACTTATGGAATAAAGAATAGTGCCACATTTCCCTGCCTGATTATCTGAGCATATACCTGTTCATTATCCCAAGAGAAAAGTAGCATAGACTCAAATGAAAATTGGCTTTTTGTAAAGTTCCAAATTATAAGTATTCTAAAAAGCCATTTTCTACAACTTCTGAAAGAACGGGAGACTATGTCGTTCTGCTTCAAAATTTGCGCCTAATCATTCCATGTCATGATAATATGAAACTCCATTTTCTATTGTGGTGCTTAGAGATTCAATTTGTCACTAAGACTACCTAAGCAATTATCATTGTTGGGAATGATAAATGACATAGAAACTTTGGTATTCTTATTTCTGTATGGACCTTACCACTTCAAAATTCTTTTATCAATACCAAACTTAAAATTGTAACATTGCCTTTAAGTTATATAGAAAGCTATATGTGTGTGTGCCCCACTTTGGCAGGGATTAAGGACACAGGACCCCCATAAAAATGGAAAAATGCATATTTAAAAATATCATTTTTTAAACCCAAGAGAACATTTCTATAGGAATCTATGTCTCTGTTGTCAACATCTGCTGAAATAGACCATAAAGTTCCTCTTAAGGACCTAACAATTAATCAAATCTGCAAAATTTAAATTCCCAAATGTTGAGAGCCCACTGGAGTTCTATAATGGCATGACATTGATGGCTGCATAATTCTGGGAATTGTGGTCCAACATATCCAGAGAACTCTGTGAGGTGCAAGGCTAATTTAGGATGTGAAGAACTAACATATTGGATGGCACATTGAAATAAACTCTAAGAGAGTAACATTTTTTGAGAATTTGGGGTATCATGATCCTTTCTTTAACCTTCAGTCATAGATTCGGCTACTATGCTTTGAACCCGTTCAAGTCTCCACATGTTTTTAAAGGGCGGCACAAATGCAGGCTACTCCATTAATCAACACTGGATATAACTAAAGCATGCATGAGTGTGACCAAATTACCTCTTTCCATGGAAATGGGCAGCTGACACACTTAATCAAATTTGATACCAAGTACTTCTATCCTACAGAAGTCCTTCAAATATTGCTTGACTACTACTCCCATCAGCCCTAGCCATTGTAACCAGTGGTACAATTTATTTTATTTATTTATTTACAGTATTTATATTCTGCCCTTCTCACCCTGAAGGGGACTCAGGCAGATCACAATGTACACATACATGCCAAACATTCAATGCCATTAGACGTACAGACAGAGATGGAGACACAGGGGCAATTTAACATTTTTTTCCAGCTTCCAGGCTTCATCAGAGTATGCTCGATTCCGGCCACATGGGGAGCTACAATTTAACATTTGGAGAATCACATTGTTTATTCTAGTGAGCTCTGAGCCTGCCCACCACTTTTAGAAAAAAAATAAGAAAGTTGTTCTGAATATGTTGAAAGAGTCAAAGGACTTTATTGCATGACACTGCTGTTCCAATAGCAGTCATGAGCACTTTCATTATTGCATCTCTTTTCATTTGAGCAAGTGCCCCAATTCATCAATCTGTAACCCCACATGTGTACTTCCAGCAATAGTAATTTTTAAAGGTAAATCTTACTGTAAAATATTAAACAAATAGTTTGGGAATAGCAAAGGGGAGAAGAGGAGAATCTCACTCTTTAACAACACTTTAGTCCTGATATGCTGGCACAGAAGTGGAATGGCCTAAAGATGATGGGAACATGAAAACCTTTGACAACATGATGGGAACATTGTTGGATTGACAGCTGCTGATGGGCTTTGCCTGTTAATTGCCAGCAACAGGTAAATCATGGCAGGAGGAAGACCAGCAGTACCAGTTTGTCTGCGTCATATAACAAAATCTGTCCAGTTGTCTCCATTTTCCCTGTCAAGTTGGCTCCATTTTTGCAATGCTTTCCTCCCTATTTTTTTCTGTATCTCAATGCGGCACACATTCATTAAGTCAAAAGCCATGACAAAGATTTCTGCCACTTGAGACGTGTGAGTGGAAGGGAAGAAGATCAAGAGCCCCTCTTTGCAAAACCAAGAAAGTGCGTGTGTGTTTCCTCCAGATGACTTCCTCTAGTTGAGGATCTGAGTCATACCTGTATTGCTGCAGCCCCCATTTTCTTGTTAAGGCTATTTTAACCTGTTTCTGTTGCAATCGAAAATTGTGAGAGATTGTCAATTGAAGTAATTATTTGCGGCTGGCATCTCTTGCCACTTGATATTTTAAAATCTACTTGCTATTTATGAGAATAGATGAGCAGCATTTTTAGAGGCCTCCCTATAAATGAAGCACCAAATTCTTCCAACTGAAATTAAAATACCATGATTTATGGAAAGGTAGATTGGCCATGCCCTTTGAATGGCTTTATCCTTCCACCAAAATGTCAGTTTGACTTCATAATAAAATGCGAAGTATAACCTTATACTTACCTCTTTCTGACTGTGGCCCAGCTCTAATATCTATCTATTGGGCAGAACTTTTAAACTGATGTCCTGTCAAAATGGACTGAACCACCCATGCACATTTTTGCAAGAAAATTCCATGTGAAACATACAAAGCAGAATATGGTCTCCTTTCATCATTGTATGAGTTGGCCACACTATGCAGGAATCACAGTTTTTAAGGAAGTAGATTAAGACTGTAATTGGGTTTAATAAATTAATTTAAATCTACATATACATTCTATGGCATGTAGACCTTAGTTCATTCAGCAGATAGATGGATAGATAGATAGATAGATAGATAGATAGATAGATAGATAGATAGATAGATAGATAGGACTCATTCATATTGATTTCAGTTTTCATTCGGTGTCACCCTAGATTGAACACTAACATTTAGGAAATGCTGTATGGACACCAAGCATAAAGTACCTGCACACAATAACATCCTGTGAAAACTTACTGGCAGTGCATGGGGTGCAGACCCAAAATTGATAAGAACATCAGCCCCGGCCTTGTTTTACTCAACTGCTAAGTATGTCTGCCCTGTTTAGCACAAGTCTGTCCATGAAAACAGGTGAATATAGCACTGAATGAAATATGCAAAATAATCACAGGATGTCTCAGACCTACATCCGTTGATAAACTCTGTGAGCTATCTGGAATTTCCCCCCTAATGTGCGACGGGAAATTGCTGCTAACTGAGAGAAAGATAAGGTTGAACACTGAAAGCCATCCTCGGCATGGTTATCAGCCTCCTCCCAGTAGACTCAAATCAAGGAAAAGCTTCATGAGAACCACTACTCCTCTTAATGTTCCCCCAGCAACAGCAAGAATATCCCTCTGGGCAACTAAATCGGGAAACCCCAAATGGATGGCCACCCACAAGGGTCTGCCCCCAGGGGCAAACCAAGAATGGGCAACTTAGAAACCCCTGAACAGACACAGAAGTGGAGTGGGCAGATCAAAAGACAACCTGGCAAAATGGTACTACCTAAAAGAATCCTCCACTTTGTGCGACTGAAGCAGAACAATCAACTCTGCATCTGTATGCTTGTCCACAATGCCCTGCCTCATGCACAGAGGAAGAATTATTTGAGTTACAGGCAATGCAGTCGCTATTGCCCGTTTTTGGTCAAAAGATATTTAGCCACTTGTGCTCCCTCTATTTTATTGGTTTATACTTATTTATGCAATGCTTTTGACACATAATAAATAAATAAAGTTATGCATTGCCATCTTTAATTGCTCATGGCACTTCTAAGGAGGAAAAAAGTCCAGATCAATTTTAAGTTGTTTTTTTTTCCTGCTAAATTTGGAAGAATCCTTTTAGGAAAACACAGTTACTGTGTCATTTGTGCAATAGAATGTTCCTGGAGTTTATTCTTAATTGAAACTTATTTTACTCCATAAGTGAAGTTATCTGGGTTTCTTTTAAAAATAAAATGACATAGTAAGTTTTGATTATAAAACATGTTAAACCTTGGAGTTTCACTTAAAGTGAAATTTTTTGAAATAGCAAGAACTGTTTCCAGAAATCTTCCAGTAAATGTTGTTTGCCACAAGAGAACATTGTTTCCATCATCCTGGTGTATGTTATAAAATCAACATTACAAGTGGTTTCTTGAAATGTGAGTGGAAAGATAGAGACTTTATATAAAGTTAGTGGACAGTGTATAACTTGTTTAACTTTCTTTTCTTTTCACCATTTTGCAGAGTATCGTTACATAGTCAACAAAATCTCATGACCATATCCAACCTTGGAGTTATTTTTGGTCCCACGCTGATGAGAGCCCAAGAGGAAACAGTAGCTGCTATGATGAACATCAAGTTTCAAAATATTGTGGTTGAGATTCTCATTGAACATTACGAAAAGGTAGAACAGTGGAATCTTGTTAGCCATCCCAAAAGATAAAAACCCTATTGTAAAAAATAGCATTCCAACAGCTGGTACTTGACCTAGACCTCAGAGTCTCTGTTCCACAGCCTTGGTCCCATTCATGCCTGAGAAGGACAAGGCCATTGGCCTCCTCCTTAATTTTCTTGTTATTTTTATGTTAGGACATAACAATAATCTCATGAATACAGCAAAGAAAGAAAATAAGGAGTTTATACTAGCTCTCCAGATTCATTAAGCTATAGCTCCCATTAGTCCTATCATTTCAGTTCTAGATTGGAGCAGGATGATTAATAAAGATGCATGATCAGAGTATGATCGTATTAAAGGTTTGGTTTGGTTTTGTTTTTGTTTTTTAAAAACTTTGTTAACTTTCACTTTGTACTTTCATTATTGAGATCTATGCCAGGCATCAGAATGATGACACTATTAGCTCCCAGAAAATGGCAGTCATGCACCTGACTTCCCATTCCTTCTTTCTTGAGTCCAATAGTGTATGTCAGAATCAGGATGATTCTGCATTTCTCCTTTCACACTACATATTACATAGAAGCTGAGCAGATTCTGGCCTGGTTAGATGGAGACTTGCATGAGGGACAGCCAAGGAATACCATATGCTGTATTTCAGAGAAAGTAATGGCAAACCACCTTTCAGAATTCATTGCTTAAAAAGTACAATGAAATCCATGGACTCACCATAAGGCAACAGTCACATTGGTGTGTGTATCTTAGAGATGGGACTCAATTGTAAATGTGGAATTCATTCATGTTTCATATACATCCTGTACATATAGCCTGTACATGATGCATTATGCATTATTTTAAAGAATGTTTGCATGAAACAAAGTTTGTGTAGCTTGAAACATCAGAAAGCAAAAGTGGGCAGTTTTGGATACTGGAACATTTTGGGTTTTGGAATTCTGGATAAGGGGTGCGTAATCTGTGTCTATGTGTAATCTGTACGTAAGCATTATGGAAGGACAGGTAAATTCAGAATATCATGACCCTGGTAAATATTGACAGGGACTACTATTTAGTTGTTAGATGTATTAAACAGAAGAAATAGACCAAACCCCTGGAAATCTGTGGTACAGTAGAGTCTCACTTATCCAAAACTTGCTTATCCAACGTTCTGGGTTATCCAACACATTTTTGTAGTCAATGTTTTCAATACATTGTGATATTTTGGTGCTAAATTTGTAAATACAGTAATTACTACATAGCATTACTGCGTATTGAACTACTTTTTCTGCCAAATTTGTTGTATAACATGATGTTTTGGTGCTTAATTTGTAAAATCATAACCTAATTTGATGTTTAATAGGCTTTTCCTTAATATCTCATTATCCAACATATTCGCTTATCCAACATTCTGCTGGCCCTTTTATGTTGGATAAGTGAGACTCTACTGTACCACATTGGGATGACTATACACATCATAATCCACAACTCCTGTTTTAAATAGTTTGAAATTCACAACCCTCAAACAAAACTAATGTCTTCCTGCAGTCTAAAAATGGAATTAAGATTTTCGTATCTATAAAAGGAATGCCTAGAGAATGTCTAATACACATTTTAAAACTACTGGAAGTGACGTAATTAAAACAATATGACAAAACTCTGACTTATAAATTATACTAAAGAGGAAATGGGTTTTTCAGTGTCCACCATATCTGCAATTTTTACACAAAAAATCATAGTGGTAGGGCCTAGATCTGATGTGATATCTTAACCTAAAAGTGTGGGCATTCCTAAAGATTCTCAAGGAGAGTTATATAATATGTTTATGTTAAGAGTCCTTGCTTTTAACTGACAGATATTCCACACAGCCCCGGACCCCAACATTCCTCTTCCGCAGCCTCAGTCCCGATCGGGCTCAAGAAGAACAAGAGCAATCTGCCTCTCCACAGGCTCTCGCAAACCCAAAGGACGATACACACCATGCCTGGCAGACCCAGATAGTAAGTGCTGCTTAGTCCTCTAACGTCTTCCAACTCTCATGAATGGCAGTAGTTAGCTTGCTTTGAGTATTAAGGGGTGCTTCTGGGCTGAGAGCTTTTAGTGCTTTTTTAAACTATAGAAGAATGTGAGTCTTGACTTTCCCTGGTGTTGGTACTTTGTGCTCTGCAAAGTGGATTTTGTGTCATCTCTTGAAATTTTCCATTTCCTGGTTCCTCCAACAAAATCATCTAGATATGGGTGGATTTTTTTCCTTATCAATTGTCTAGCAGTCTAATCTAACAAATACAGCTCTCAACCTGTCTGTCTCTCTTCTTCCCATCCCATATCCAATAAAACACTCCAAGGATATGTGGTTTAATTGAAATCACTGCAGACATCTAAGATGTTGACAGGACAGTTTATCCAGTCCCAATATGGGAACTGCAGATGTTAGTTTCAAGATACTAGTCTTGTTCAACTCTGCCATCACATTCTGATGGCTTCATTTTCTGCCATTTATTTCACGAACACTGATTCTATCTTGTCTGTCTACATCTGGGCATCAAGCTTTTTGGGGGGAGCAGGCCTGATATCTGCAACCTGCATTAATAATGCTAGTTAATAGATATATCCTTATGCTGTTCATGCTCATTAGAGAGACAGAGATTCCTTGAGACATTTCTGTGATCTTGAAAATTTTGCTATGTGGACTCAAGATTGTAGCTTAGGAAGTCATTAGAGTCGAGCTTATATCTGAGGAGACATGCTTAGAACTAATTTTATATTGGAATTTTTTTATAATGGGTAAGAATTGATTACAGCCACATCTGGTTTACTTTGAGTCCAGTCCTGAGATCATTCTGAAATTGAATTCAGCTCCTGAATCCATTCATGCATTACAGCATTTCCCCTTAAATTAACGCTTTTTTAAAATAGTGATTTATTATCTTGACTGTCATCCCTTTTTGTGATTTTTACTGTATTTCCTCCTAATTAAAATTGGTACAGGTTGAGAAACCTTTGTCTTGTTGGAGGCATTCATGACCGGAATCACTGTGTTGTTGTGAGTTTTCTGTGCTGTATGTTCCAGAAACATTCTCTTCTATGAAATTGTCCATAAGCATGTGGACAATTTCAACAGAAAGGAGGAAACCATGCAAATGAACGAAATCTGGCTATCAGTATTAAAAAAAAAACAATGGTTTAATCCATTGCACCATCAGGGGCTCTGGCAAGGCCTTTAAATGCTAATCAAGGTGATCAGTTACAACATTCACACTGGCCTCTTTCTCCCACCCTGGACCTTCCACAGATATATAAACCTCCCTTGCTTAATCTCCCAATATACCTCGCAACCTCTGAGAATGCCTACCATAGATATGGGTGAAACATCAGAAGAGAATACTTCTGGAACATGGCCATACAACCCAGAAAACTCACAACAACACTGAGAATCCCTTGTTGGGAATTCTTAAAAATCTATAAAAATTGAGTAAGTTGGATCTAAAACATAATTTTTTTATTTAATTATTTAGTTATGTCATTTCTATCCCACTTTTCTCACCCGAAGGGACTCAAGGCAGCTTACAGATTTGGCAAAAATTCAGTGCTGATAAAAACAACAGTGCAGTAAAAACATAAACAGTTTAAAAATTACTTCATCCTTAGACTTAGATTTTATCTCCAAGATATCGCATTATGTATGTATATGCAAATACAAGCATACTAATAGCCTAAAAACTCCAAAATTGAAAACACTTCTGAACCCAAAGCATTTTGGATAATAATAATAATAATAATACTTTATTTATACCCCGCCACCATCTCCCCAACGGGGACTCGGGGCGGCTTACATGGGGCCATGTTGGATAAAGAACATTCAACTTGTACTATCCACTTAAAGCAGTGGCAAGCAACCTTAGCCCTACAGTTTTATGTTTACCATTGTACATTTTTTTCTGAAGTTTTCTTTAATGGGAAAGTTGTATTGCAATTAAAACGGGGACGTTCAATTCTCTCCTGAGAAATGCTGTCTTTTCCCCTGATCTTGACCTTCACGTTTTCTACCATCTAGGTGATTCATACAGTAGCAGTCCAGACAGTACTCCTATGGGCAGCATTGAATCACTCTCTTCTCACTCATCAGAACAGAACAGCACTACAAAACCAACATCTTCTCAGCCCAAGGAAAAAACAGGGGCTGTCCCTTGGATTGCGTCATCCCCATCTAATGGACAGAAAAATTCAGGCCTTTGGACCATAAGTCCTGATTCTTCCTCAAAGGAGGATGCAGCAAAAACAGATGTGGAATCTGACTGTCAAAGTATTACATCCATCACTGGTTCAGAGAATGTGACTCCTCCAGTGGACCCAAGCACAAAAGGACTGTATAGTCTCTCTGGAATCAAAAGATCCACACCGTCATCCATCAGATCAATTTCTTCTGAAGGTATGTGGAACATTGTCTATTACATAATGTTTAACTTTCATTAAACCAGCCCAAAAACACCTCAAGGGATCTTGATCTGTGGAATTTTCTGGCCACATTGAATTCCAAGGTATGTGAAAATGTCAAAAATCTCTTACGTCCATGGAAAAGCTTCAGACACAGTTTTTTTACAATAGTCAAATACCCTTCTCCAAGGAGTTATGAGATAAAATATATATATCTTGAGTAGGAATTTTCTGTGGAATTTTCTGGCCACATTGAATTCCAAGGTATGTGAAAATGTCAAATATCTCTTACGTCCATGGAAAAGCTTCAGACACAGGTTTTTTCCAATAGTCAAATACCCTACTCCAAGGAGCTATGAGTTAAAAAATATATCTTGAGTAGGTTCAGACATCATTGTTTTCAAAATAAATGTAAATAACAAAAACAATCAATTCCTTAAACTCTTTTTGTCCAAGTCATTTTGGTCCTTTAAAGAATGCAGGCATTATAAGGCACTGAAATTGAGAACTGTTGTTCACAACTTTCCAGATAACATCATAAAATGCTTACCTTGTAGAAGTAATTCTATATGAATTCTGCAACACAAGCTGGCTGTAAGGCTAAAATGGTCCTGTCTGTTTGCATGAGTGTTAGTCATGTATCAAGAAAATAAGGAAGAAAATGAATGAGTAATAGATGTTGAAATACCCCCCTTTCCCCCCTCTTCTTATTGCCTCCTCTCAACAGAATTATTTTCAGTAATCATCATAAAATGAAACAATACCCATATTTACTCAAGTATAATGCACCACTGATTGTAATATACACCTCCATTTTGAAGATGCACATTTTTTTTAAAAATAAAAAGTTTTCCATTACATTTAATGTGCCCAACAGTGCAAACAGAGCTTGCCCGGGAGGCAAGCAGCATGAATAAGGCCATTTGTGAATCCATGCCTCTCTGTTAGGCTGAGGCTGGTGAACTTGCCAGCCTTGCACAATTCCCAGCTAGTCTCATTCACAAAGCCTTCAAAACCAAAGATGAGGCCAGTTGGGAACCGCATGGGACTGAGCCTAAGGGGTGTGGGTGAGAGATCTTAAGAGCCACCCATGAGGTAGGAAGTAGGATCCATGTCTAAGTGGCAGGAAGAACTGAGTCACCTCCTCCAGAACCACAGAGCCTCGAGATTGCCACCACCACCAGGAACAACTTCTTCATGCATGCCCCCCTGACTCCCTGTCTGACCTCCAGAATTCCAGATCTTTCCACACTGATAGCTTTATGTGTGTGATTCTAGTGTACAATTGAATCCAATGCGCACCTCTCGTTTAGCAATGTAATTTAGCCCCCAAAAAGTGAGCATTAGACTCAAGTAAATAAGGTAATAACAATGGTCACAAAATGTGTCCTTATTTTTTGAATGAAAGCTTAGAATTCAGGCTAGCTAATGGCCCTAACAAAAGCTAGGTAGAATGCTTAGAATTGGGTTTAATCTATTTAGTCTGGTCATATTGGAGATCTACAAAACAACTTGAGGGGATTATGGCAGAATCTGTTGCACTGTATAAATATTAAGTTATTCTGTGACTATATCTTTTATAACACTGATTACACAATGCTAGTAATATGCACAGTTTGATTAGCTATTGTTTCAATATCATGGGCAAAATACATATAAACATAAATTGTTCAATCATGAAAAACATCCATAATAAACATAAAAAATTAACGTTCACAAACTGAGTTCTCTACAATTCGTCGTTATTTCTTCTTTGGAAAGAGATTAAATTTAAGTTCAAACCTTGTTTCTTCTGTAGAGTGTTATGTAATTAAAGTTCAATCCCTTGTAGATTCAAGTAGTTGTAAAAATTCTTGTTGAGTACACAATGATAGCACTTGTAGGAATTCTTCTGATGTATGTGGTGATAGGAACTACAATGGTTACCGGTATTGTAAACCTTGTTTCAGGAAAATTTCCCTTCCTCAGGTTGCTACTTCATCAATTAAAGTTGGTATCTTCGAAGGAATGTACAAATTTCTCCTGAGGAGTAAATGGCTCTGCTTAAGGACTTTCAATAGTAATGAGTCTGCATGTCTTTCAAATGTGAGCCTCTGTTGAATCTCAGCAGGAGTTTCCTTGCTCATAGCACCCACTAAAAGTCCAAACCTGATAGTAAAACAGTTAATTGATAAAAACACATATATAAAAAAGGAAAAACACTGTGTGAAAGTAAAAGGGTAAAATCCAAGAGTTGATACAGGAGACAAGTATCACATGCAGTAAGCCAAGTCAAACTGGTAAGAGGAAAACAATTCAAAGGCAATTTAAATCCAGCAAACAAGACTTAAAACATGAACATGATTCCCAAAGTAAATCGAGAAAACAAGGAGCAAAACATGAACATGAATCCCAAAATATTCCATGAACCAAGCAGCTAAACTTGAGCATGAATCCAAAGGTATATTCATAAAACCAGCATCAAAGCATGACATGAATCTTGGGTCTTGAACTAAAGTCTGAACTGGGAATGAGACAATTCTTCACTTGGATAGTGATGTTTGCTTGATCTAAAACTCCAACAGAGCTCTCTCTGGTTTAAGGACTGCAAAACATGAACACATTTATTTGACTTTGAGAAGTCTGCTTCTGCCTCTCTTTCTCACTGATTCTTTCTGATTTCCTGCACCTGAATCTTTGCCCCCTCAGAAGCAGTCTGATATCTATGTCTGTTTTATATTGTTACTGTTTTTATCTGGGTTCGACCCTTGTAAGCTGCCTTGAGTCCCTCCGAGGAGATGGAGGCGGGGTATAAAAATATTATTATTATTATTATTTATTTATTTATTTACTTTATTTCTATCCCGCTCTTCTCACCCCGCAGGGGACTCAGAGCGGCGTACAACATATATTTAGACAAAAATGCAATACCACATTATACAAAGCAAAAAAAATAACAAAAAATCAATAGAAACAATCAACATATAAATATAATTTAAAACCATTAACATTAAGATATTAAAACATAAAAATATAAAAACAGCATCTGGGTACACCTTCCCCCTCCGCCTCCGCCTCCCCCCCCCCCGCCTCCCCCGCCTCCCCCTTCATGGTCTTAATGTCTTCTTTGACTCTCTTGGATGCACTGGGCCCTTGCCAGCATCCTCCTTTTATGCCCCAGCCTCAGGAGGCAGCAGGTGTTTCTGCTGGGCCTTTCTTCAGCCAGGCAGTCAGGGCCAGAGTCTACAAGGGGCCAGTCACCAGGAGCTGAGGTCAAAGGTAGCCTGCAGCAAACAAACACTGCCCTTTCCTCCAAGCTCCTCGTTGTTGATGTTCCATGGCTGTCTAAGATCGTGCTGGGTCTTCTATTCTCATCATCTTCCTTGATATGATGGGTTTCTTCTGCTTCAGAGGGCAGGACTCTCTTCTCCCCCCTCCCATTTCCAAGGTGGTTGTTTATTATTATTATTATTATTATTATTATTATTATTATTATTATTATTTATTATTATCATCATCATCATCATCATCATAAACCAGTTTCTCCTTTGGATGAGCTAATGTTATCTTGAGTTGCTAAATTTCTTGTGGATGAAAGGTCCCCTCCCTGCCTGTTAGATTCCAAAACAGCTCTACTTTCACACTCCGACTCAGCGACAGCATCTTACTCTAAAACCCCCTCCTCCTCAGCTGCTTCTGTTTCCAGCACTCTCTCATGCCCTGAAACCCCATCTTCATCTGGCTGAACCACCACAAAACCAGTGATTACAATATTTGTGATAGTTATAAATATTTATGGAATTTATATGGCACTAATACGTTTTGAAAAATTATACTGTTTTAAAAATGTATAATGCTTTTTAAGAGGTTGGTTTAGATCAGTGGTTCTCAACCTGTGGGCCCCCAGAAATCCTAACAGCTGGTAAACTGGCTGGGATTTCTGGGAGTTGTAGGACAAAACACCTGGGGACTCACAGGTTGAGAACCACTGAGAGAAATGAGAGAAATGGCAAACCAGCAGAAGTTGAATAAAATATGGAAATAGCAGCAGTTCAATGTAACTGAAATGTTAGGTGTCAGTAATAATGTCTTGGTCAATGAGTCATGTCTGGGTATTATATAGCACGTCTCAGAAACCTTTGCCTATATATTGTCTAGAGAAAAACCTTTTCCCTTACTGGTATTTACAGTAACAGTTTTGTTAGTGTGCATCACTGTTTCCATATTTTCTGATTAGTATCACTCAGTAAGCTTCCTGATTCAGCACTTGCTTTGTATTATCGTACTTAGTAATAGCTGTTGCTATTAACTTCAAAGGGTTGATTGAAAGAGAAACTGCAATGATGCATGTTTTGCTTAAATAGTCCAGACTTGAGGTAAGCAGCAGATACAAATCCTGGGTCTAATGCTTCTGCTGTAATGCAATATTGTCAAAGGGAAAGGTATTTTCCAGACAGAAACAATAAGAAGCTTATTTCCCTTTTGCACCCTCCCCAACTCATATCCTAACTGGTTCTTTCCATTTGGACGAAACATAATTGTTTTATATACTCATGTATAACTCTAGATTTTTTTAGTTGAAAAAGTGACTAAAAAAAAACCTGGAATGACTTATTCACATATCAGTTTAGGTACTGTATCTTGACTATCAAAAAAGGAAATGGCTGTTGAGTCAAGTGGCAAAGGGCAAGAGTTTGGTCTGTTCCTGGGGAACCTAAATGAAGCTCTTACCCTCTCTACTCCCTCTGCAATGCTTCCACTTCTGAGCTTTTTGAATGTCTGGATGGGGAAATGGCAGTAGTGGCAACTGGGAGTAGCTGGACCCTTGCGGTGACAGTGGCTCTTACCATTTTCTGTAAAATTACTCCTGATTTTTAAATGGGCCATATCAAAATACATAACTTTAGTCCTCAAAAGTGTTAATTTATATGATTCAACCTTTTTTTCATTATTATTTAGGTAACAAAAGCTGCACTGGTTCTGTACAAAGTTTAGCATCCTTGGATGCTAAAGAAATATCAAAGACCCCAGAAAACCCAGACCTGCCTCCCAAAATGTGCAGAAGACTGCGGTTAGATACTACATCAAGTAATGGCTATCAGAGACCAGGGTCTGTGTAAGTAGCCCAGTTGTTTGTTGCTGTTTTCTTAATATTCTTGCATTCAAAATAATGTTTCTAAACCTGCAGTGCATTCATATGTTCCAGGGTAGCAGCAAGAGCCCAGCTGTTTGAAAGTGGTTGCTCACTTAAGCAGACTTCCTCAGGAAGGTAAGATATACAGTACTTCACAATACTATGCATAACTGTTTGACTTATTCCACCTTATGACAGCCCTATGGCAAACTTGTCATGAGGTTTTCTTGGCAAATTTGTTGAGAAAGGATTTACCTTTGCCTTCCTCTAAGGCTGTGAGGGTGTGACTTGCTAATGGTCACCCAGTGGGTTTCTGTTGCTGTGTGTACGTTGGAACTGTTTTCCAGACCTATAGTCCAATGCTCAAACCACTGTTTTACTGGCTCTCTTGCAATATTATACCCTCTCTGTTCCATATTTTGAATATTAAATACTATGTTTCTGTTGTACAATCATGAGGGATAGTAGCTGCTTTTGAAAGTTATATTTTAAATTCTGTCTAGCTATGGCCATGAATTTGTAACTATGGTAGTTAAAATAGGGAAAGTTGCAATAAATAGGAAGAATTCAAAATGCAAAGTTGAGGCCAAACTCCTCCATGTTCAGGTAATCTCTCTAGGAAGTTCTTTCTGCAAACCTTCCCTCATTTCCTCAAGTTTTGGGGCAGAGACAGAGATAGAACAGTTATTTGGATTGGAGAGGGAATCTTTCCATAATTAGAATGACACTTTTGAGCAAGTCAGAAAACATGGACCTTGTAGTGTTATTTAGATGTGGCTCGGACCATCACTTCATTAATTTCACCCTCATAACTATTGTGTAAGCAATTGGATCTTGTAGTACCTTTGAAACTGAGAGCAGGAAGTTGGCAGCATAGGCTTTTGAAGACTAAGCCCATTTCCTCAGATGTATGGAATGAGGTGCCTACCCTCTTTCCCCAAAAATAAGACATCCTCTGAAAATAAGACCTACTAGAGGTTTTGCTGAATTGCTAAATATAAGACCTTCCTAGAAACTAAGAACTAGCAAAGTTTTTGTTTGGAAGCATACCCTCCAAACAGAACACCAGAGCATGCAGGATCGGTAAATGTACATACTATAGATAGTTGTACATGGAAATAATGGTATTAACAAGAAATTCCTGATAGGAGTCACAGTTTGTCTGGTTATGCTGGTTTGTGATAACAACTACAGTACGGTATATAATAAATGTTCATTTTTTTTGTTCAACAATAAATGTGAATTCTTCTTCATGGAAAAATAAGACATCCCCTGAAAATAAAATCTAGTGCATCTTTGGGAGCAAAAATTATATACAACACCGTCTTATTTTCAGGGAAACACAGTAGGAACAGAACTTCCTAGACAGACTGTCTGGGTGAATAGCCATAGAAATGCAAAACTTGTGGGTATGGTGGTGAGGTGACAAATTCAGTTTTAAGGATGGCTGAGGGACAAAGACAGGAAAGAAGATGTTGCTTATCATTGAATGCATGTCTTTCCAGTTCTAGTCTGCTACTCTAAACCCAAAATGTGTAAACCACAACCCTTGGATCATGTGCAGTCTTCAGCCCTGGTTTAGTGTGACCCCATGACTTACCTCTCATGATTTTTTTTTCTGGGTGTATTTAGACAAAAGCACTGTTCCAACAATGTCAGCAGTCTCGATCAGAATCACTCTAGGAAAAGAGGGGTGAAAGCCTCTCACAATGCTGGAAAGTCTGCTTCTGAGATTGCTGCTTCCTTCTCACAAATAGAAAGCAGAGATACAACAATTCTGGAAAAGATTGTTGGAATAAGAACTTTTCTCAGCAAGAAAGGAAAGCTCTTCTCCCAACATCTCATCTCACTAAAGACTGAAATGTGAGAAGGCTGCTGCTGCTGCTCAATCACATAGTTGTTTCTGATTCTTCGTGACCTCATGGACCAGTCCACACCAGAGCTCCCTGTCGGCCGTCGCCACCCCCAGCTTCTTCAAGGTCAAGCCAGTCACTTCAAGGATACCGTCCATCCATCTTGCCCTTGGTCGGCCTCTCTTCCTTTTTCCTTCCATTTTCCCCAGCATCACGATCTTTTCCAAGCTTTCCTGTCTTCTCATGATGTGGCCAAAATACTTCATCTTTGCTTCTAGTATCCTTCCCTCCAGTGAGCAGCCAGGCATTATTTCCTGGATGATGGACTGGTTGGATCTTCTTGTGATCCAAGGCACTCTCAGGATTTTCCTCCAGCACCAAAGTTCAAAAGCATCTATCTTTCTTCGCTCAGCCTTCCTTATGGTCCAGCTCACGCAACCATAGGTTACTATGGGGAATACCATTGCTTTGACTATGCGGACCTTCGTGGCTAGTGTGATGTCTCTGCTCTTCACTATTTTATCAAGGTTGGCCATTGCTCTCCTCCCAAGAAGTAAATGTTTTCTGATTTCCTGGCTGCAGTCTGCATCTGCAGTGATCTTCGCACCTAGAAATATAAAGTCTGTCACTGCCTCCACGTTTTCTCCTTCTACTTGCCAGTTATCAATAGGTGTAGTTACCATGATCTTAGTTTTCTTGATGTTTAACTGCAACCCAGCTTTTGCACTTCCTTCTTTCACCTTGGTGATAAGGCTCCTCAGCTCTTCCTCACTTTCAGCCATCAGAGTGGTATCATCTGCATACCTAAGGTTGTTAATGTTTCTTCCAGCAATTTTAACTCCAGGTGTAGATTCCTCAAGCCCCACACATCGCATGATGTGTTCTGCGTGCAAGTTGAATAGGGAGGGTGAAAGTATACAGCCCTGCTGTACTCCTTTCCCAATCTTGAACCAGTCTGTTGTTCTGTGATCTGTTCTTACTGTGGCTACATATTGTGAGAAGGCTATGTTCTATATATTATTAAATTTATGAGTTTGGGAGATCTGGCAGATTGGTTGTGATGAGATCTGGGTGACACTGTACCCTCTGGCCCTTTTGGACCAAAACAGTAATTTTTGCTTACTCTAATTGCTGCATCGCAGTGGAAATAAAATACATCTGTACATTTTGCAGCGCACACCTCCCTTTTCCCTCCCACTTTCCTTTCCAGTTTACTATTCCATTTTGTCAGAGCGCTGGATGGTAGTAATGAGTAGATTGAGTAAGAAGTTGGCAGAACAGAAGGAAGGAAGACAGACCTCCTTTTGCAGCTGAGAAAAGATTCAGGCAAGCTGGCCACTGTTTATGAACCAGCTCTGGTGCTTTGTCCCAGTGGTAATAATAACTGCATACACGTCATCTGGAATTTTTTGTAGTTCTTTTTAGACATATCAAGGGTGAGGCTGTGCTTTCATCAGCCCTAAGATTGTTGTTTTAAATAGTTGTAGCATTCACTACATTTTTGTCAATGTGTACAGCTCCCTCTCATTTAAAAAGTGTTTATGTGAGAGGATGAACTGTGGAGAGCTAATAATATCCCCAAGTACTTCCTACAGTTTCATCCCCTTTTTGTTCTCCCCATTTTGTAGGAAGAGATTTCTGGTATGTTGTTTATCTCTGATGCGATACATTTAGTAGTGAAGAGACAGCATATTGAACCTTGAGCTGGAAAAACTGAATTGAATTCTTCAGGAATCATGAAGGTTGCAGGGTAGCCGTGACCTAATCCAAAAATTACTTCCCTTCACAGGATGGATTCCGCCTTTTAACCTTAGATTGATTTGCAGTTAAAAGAGCTCTGCTGAAATGGAAGTAAATTGATATAGTTAGGGAAATGTTGGTGGATAATGAAGCTGCAGTCTTTATGGTTGCCTGCTTGTCTACATTGATCATGAACAGAGATTGGAAAAATTACTTTTAGGACATAAGTTCCAGAATTCTCCAGTCAATAACTTTTCCATGCTCTGGTCTTAGGAATCAAACAGAATAAAACTAATGAGATCTTCATTGTTTCTTGGAAGAATGATGAGAATCCTGTTATAAACAATAGTTAAAATGATTGATTATAAAGAATATTTTCCTAGTATTTCAACTTGTTGAATTCTAATCCTCTTGTAAAGTTGCAGACAGAGATATTAGATTTTTACATTCAAATGTGAAGGCCAGTGGGTTTTATTTTCCAGATTCAGAAACAGATTTTGCTTCTTAGAATTATACGTGCAATTTATATAACCATCTTCATCTGCTAGAAGACCTGAGTGAGTTTCTCACTTGAAAGGAAATGAGGTTTTTCTTAAAGAACATGTTTCTGGTAATGTTATTTTGACACCCTCTTTTACTGGCTGCATTGAATGAACAGAAGTAATATAACCAGAAAAGACATATCTTCTTCAAAAGCACACACTATAAGATCTTGCTGTTGGAAGGGTGGAGTTCTCTATTATCTTAATTCTAAGGCTAAATGATTGGCATCAGAGGAAAAAGTTGCTTAGTTCACAGTTTTAGGACATGGTTTTAAAAATCAAGAAACTAAGAGTACCTTGTAAAATTTCCACTCTTTAAGGTTCTGGAGTTCTGGTTTTGTTATTTGTCCACTCATTCCCATAATTATAGAGGCTAAGCATCCCTTATTCACATCCTGAAATCTGAAAATCTCCAGAATTGTCTATGTGCATGGTTGAGACAGTGACATATTTGCTTTCTGATTGATCAATGCACACAAACTTAGTTTCATGCACAAAGTATTGAAAATGTGACATGAAATTACCTTCAAGTTGTGTGTCTGACATAAAACTTTGTTTAGACTTGGGACCTATCTCAAAGACATCTTATTATGTATTTATATGCATATTCCAAAATCAATTATGTATGTATTTGCATATTCTAAAATCCAAAAATGCTCTAATCTGAAATCCAAAATACTTCTGGTCCCAAACATTTTGGATAAGGGATACCAAGCTTTCTTCCCATCCATTTTATATTCTATACTATGTTTTGTATTTCCCTTTGATGAAACAGCCAGGAATCCACAAATTGTCCAGCTACTGTAATTTGATTGCATCAAAGAGTTATCCCAAACCATGATTTGTGGGTTCAGATCTGAGGGCAATTACAACTTTTCTCAAGACAAGGTTTGCAAACCAGCATCAGTCTATGGTTTCAGAGCACAGTCTTGCAACTGCTCCAGACAGTTTGTTGAGCAGTTCTTGGTTCAAATGTTTATAAGTTAACTTTCAAACTCAGAGTTTAGTGGTACATGCCAATGCAGACTTTGCAGCTTGCTAAAAAAAAAAAAAAAGGAATGAGCGATTAATAATCTGGTAATATATTTGAGTGTTGCTCACTCGACTTGACTCGACTGGAGTCCGGATGGAGGGCAGTTAGTTTCTTCTGCTATACCACTAAGAATTTTAAAAATGATATGTATATATAGAGGAAAAACTAATCATTTTTCAGGAACAAAAGAGCATAATTCACAGGTCTATATTGCTTTATCCTTGCAATAGCTGGCTGAGTTTAAATGGAGCTCAGAGAGATTGTAGATTTCCCAAGGCACCTTAGTGAATGTTATGGCTGACTGGGTATATAATGTGATGTATTTTAACTGCATTGCAGTTACTGCGATAGAGAACTATATTTGTGAAGATTTTTAAGGCAGTAAACAAAAACAAAATACCAGAGGTTGGATCAACAACCATTCATGAATTATTAGGACAACAACAAGGTGTCAACATGCAAAAAGGAAAAATGCTGTATTGATATGTTTGTTTGAGTGTTTTTTGTTTATTTTTAGTTTATATTTTTCTTTTATGCTCACTTCCTTGAGAAATTTAACAGTTTTCAGGAGGGGGAGTGTTGCAAGCTACATATATTTTCGCAAATAAATACATTCAGTTTGTGAAGAAGGAAATTTCTCAATTTATGATTAAGAGCTCAGAAATAACCCCCATCCTCATATATGAATCCACAGCACATATTGTGCCGTAACACTAGGAAATCACTCTGAATGTAATAATCTGGAAACTGAATTCAATTCTGATTAGGAGCAAATGCATGAATGAAGGTAAGCATCAGGACTAATCAGCAACTATACAAAGTGCATCTGTGTAAATGCATATACACAGTAGAGGTATCGTTTTACAAGGTCTTTGGCTTTCTTTGCTAAATAGTGCTGGTGTCTACAATCCCCAAGAACCCATAGCATTGAGCCAGGGCAGTTTAAGTCAGTGGTTCTCAACCTGTGGGTCCCCAGATGTTTTGGCCTTCAACTCCCAGAAATCCTAACATTTGGTAAACTGGCTGGAATTTCTGGGAGTTGTAGGCCAAAACACCTGGGCACTCACAAGTTAAGAACCACTGGTTTAAGTGGTGTGAAACTGGATTAATTCTACAGTGTTGATGCATCCCTATTTAAGGCTGATAAGACCTAAGGGTAAGAGAAACCAGTGTGTGAAAGGCAAGAACTGGGAGGTTAAATTAGGGGCAGAGTTTATGTTGTGTTCTTAACTTTCAGAAACACATCCCAAAAACCATTTTTAGTACCATTAGATTTACTGGAATGTCCTTCCTGTCATAGATCATCCTTTTCTTTTGGTCTGTATGAATGCAAGCTCTGGGTTTTTGTTTTTTTTCAGGCAAGCCAAGGCCATGTATTCCTGTAAAGCTGAACACAGTCATGAACTCTCCTTCCCACAGGGAGCAATATTTTCCAATGGTAAGATGTAGTATTTTTCATTTTTGTTTTTGTACCCAAAAACAGGAGTCTTGTGACGTCTTGCAGTCTGATTACATCCTGTATCTCCTTGTTGAGTTTGCTGCAACATCCTTAACACAGTTAACTCTCTGATGGTGATTCTCATTGTATTGGTGCACACATATGTTTCAAGTATTCCCCCATGAGCCTGTCCAAACTTCTCTATCCCGCAGTCATCCTAGGCACGTTTGGTGGAAATAAGGAAGAGGGCCTTTTCTGCTCCGAAACCTTAGAATTCCCTCCATAGGGAATTGTTGTTTTCTAGCAGCCAAAACTTTACTTTCCAGCAAATCTTTGAGAAATGTGTTTTAACAAGAAAAGAGCTGTGTTGTTATTAATTTTTGTTTTAAAGTCAGATGTTAAATTATTTTACTTCTTAAACCTTGGGTCCCGACCCCAAATGGGGTCCCCTTACCTCAACTTATTTATTTATTTTATTATTTTATTTACATCACTTTTACCCCGCCTTTCTCCCCGAGGGGACTCAAAGATGCTTACAATAAATAGGCAAAAATTCAGTGCCTAAAAACAATGTAAAAACAACAATTCATATAAAACAATCTTCAAAACAACAATTTATACAAAACAGATACCATTGCAAAATAAAATCACATTATATAAAATTTTAAGCATGTCCAAGATTAAAATCCATTCATCCAGGGTCCCAAAAATTTTGGCACCAGTAAAAGTTTTCTGAACTAATGGCAGTTTTAGGCATTTACATGAATCTGTTCTGCAATGTTACAGAATACTCTGCAGAATATGCTTCATAAAAAGGAAAGTCTGACTGTTTCACAAGCCTTACGAATGCTGATTTGTTACCAGTAAATGTTTGGTTTTTATACTTATTTTATATACCTATATGCCTGGGATCCCATCAAAGTTTCTCAGGCCAGGTCTTGAGTGGAAAAGTTTAAGATATCCTGTCCTAAGTGATTCTTCCCCCAGATGTTACCTAGAGCTACCCTGGAGGGCCTAGAGCAGGCATGGGCACATTTCAGCCCTCCAGGTGTTTTGGTATTCAACTTCCACAATTCCTTTTAGGAAATCCAAAACACCTGGAGGGACGAAGTTTGTCCATGCCAGACCTACAGAATTTGTAGAGGGATCTTCTGTAAGCATTTTCCAAGTCCTCCAGGGTTACACTTTGGCTATTCCTTGCAGAAATCATTCATTTCACTAGGATTCACTTTTACTCACATTTTCCTGTTTCCACAATTAGTTTAGGAACATAGCCCCTATGAATATGGAAGTTGTGTTATATGTTTTTACTGTATATTTTGCACCTTGAGCCCCAGTCTGGGAGAAGGGTGGAATATAAATAAGGTGATGGATTAATGCAAATGTACATATGCATAGTGCAGGCAGGCACTCACCCATTTTTTTGTTATTTTTCCTACTGTTGTTAAATTATTTTTTAATAAAGCATGCATCTAAAACAAAGTTCAAAGTAATACCCATTCCATTTCTTCGCAGTGTATCCATCAGTGGAGCCAGGATGGCTAAAAGCAACGTATGAAGGCAAAACAGGACTCGTCCCGGAGAATTACGTTGTCTTTCTCCAGTAGTAGTTAGCAGTCAGCAGTATCTTCATGGTATCCATGGTGACAAGCAATAAGCACTATGATTTTTTTAATCTGACACAGATACAAGGATCTGCCAGGTAGCCCTGCATGTGGTAGATTTCCTTCGACTTCTGTGACTACAGATTATGTAGCCTCTTACGAGAATCTAATGAGAACTGTCAACAGGGGTTGTGTTTTTTTAAAATAATCTTTCTGGACTTTGAAACTGAAAATGGTACCTTTTGTGTTTTCCACCACTAGTAACATTTTCTAAAAAGAAATCATATCAGTGGAAAATGAGAAACTGAAGATAAAGGAAAGGCGAATTGGCTCTTGTTTTTTCTCAGCTGGAAGTTTTTTCTCAGTTGGTCCCACCCATTTCAAGAAAGTTTTGATTTAAATGCCTACTCAAATGTTTCATATATGATCACAGATTTCACTATTTGCAAATGCAATGTGTGACACAGGGCTGTCGCTCCCATTAATTTGCACACCATTTAATTAATGTGAGTGGTTTTTGTTTTAAAATGGATTTTAATGTGGTATATGTGTGTTTTGTTTTGTTTTCCTTCACTACTTTGTGCTTTATCCATATAATTATTAATAAATTATATTTATACCGTCTTTTGCTTTGAAATATTGTAATCCTAAACCAGATGCCAAACATGTAAGTTAATGGCTTTGTATTTATATATATATATATATATATATATATATATATATATATATATATATATATATTTACCTTTGGCCTTCACAGTGAACGCTAATGGAATAATTTAATGCAAATAAAATAATAGGACCTGGAATTTTCAGTGATTAAAAAAAAAGTGACAAGGGACAGCAAGTGAAAATTAATAATCTTGAGCTTTAAATAAGATGTATTATTTCTCTGCCGGGAGTTTGACACATGAAGAAACTGATTTTTCTCTGACAAATTGGTCCAGTAGTTTATGAGAAAGTTATGTTTTTAAATTACCACGTCTTCCCCTTCCATAAAGCATGTATTATTCCATTCAATATGTAAGCTACATGTTTATTCTGCTGAATGGAGGGCTGGCCTTTGAGATCTAGCCTGTCAGTGCCACAAACACATGTCTTGTTTCATAAACGGTGAGTTCTGGAAGTTGTGTTTATAACTGATATGATTACTGTGTCTCTGAAATTTTGGGTCATTTCATTATTGAAACATTTAACAATGAATGCAAGGTGGTGCTGTTACTGTAGTACTTTTTTGCCTTATCCGATCTTTTCTAGGAGATACCAGTTCACCTACAGTACCTGTGAAGTTTTCAAATAAGTATGTACATAATCTCTTCCAATGGTACTGATTCATACATCTACCCTGTTTCCCCTAAAATAAGACATACCCATAAAATAAGTCGTAGCAGGATTTCTAAGCATTTGTGCAAAATAAGGCAGACCTCAAAAATAAGACCTAGTGAAAGGCGTGGCTATGCAGCGTTAGCTCCGCCAGTCAGGTCCCGGTCATTCTGTGCATGCTGCAAGCTGAGGCATAGAGGGAGACATAGAAAGTGGAAATAAAAGTCCCCTCAGTGAAGTGAGGAGCAAGACGCTCTGCTTTAAGTATTGTGTGTCCTCAGGGGGAAGAAGTAAAGCTGTGGCTGCCCTTTTACTCAGCACTGTGGGTCTCTCCCCGCCTCCCAGCACCAACCAGCAACAGTCTATGGGTCTCTCTCACCCCACACAAATACCAGGGGATAGGGGAAAGGTTTCAGCAAGTAGTCTTCTACTAAACTCAGAGAGGTCATCCCATAAATGAGATGTTGTACCATACTTGATAAAAAAAATAAGACATCCCCTGAAAATAAGCCATAGTGTGTCTTCTTGAGGAAAAATAAATATAAGAGTGTCTTATTTTCGAGGAAACGCGGTACTACCAGCAATTAAATATAGAGAAATCATATGATGTGATTGCATACATGGACAACCCCCCAAGAACAAAGTGACTTGGATATATCTGCCATGGTACTATCTCTTGTATAATATAGATTTCTTTGCATCTATTTCTGCAGCTATCCTGCCTCACATGGCAGGAATATCAGAGGAACACAGTCTGAGATGAGGGCTTGTTAACGCTTGTAAGTTTATTGAATGAAGTAACCTACCCATTTAAGAGCAAAGCAAAACTGTTTCCCTGTTTCAACTTATACTTCATGAATGATGATGCAGTAGCACCTGGCAAGGCTGTTTTCAGATTATAATTCCCAAGGCAAAAGTGTTTGCTGCTGGGAATACAAGTAGTTACCTGTGTGGTGTGGCATCGATCTATGAATCCGTAACAGCTATGTTTCTCACACAAAGGAGGACTAGGGTGTTGTAATTAAACAGCCTGAACCATGTGAGGAAACCCTTCAACAAATCAGCTTCATGCAGTTTTGAAATTCTTGAAGTGTGTTTTTTCTGCAGTGGCCTTGTGGCAGTCATAAAAATGCAAGGAGTATGTCCATAGATTAATGACTGGGCATGATGCTCTTGGTATTCTCTCACATGTTGTGTTTGTAGAAGGGAAATGAGCAACATGTAGCCATCCAAAGTGAATGGTAGATCACACATAACCTGAGCTTGGGAAACATTATTTTTGGACTTTCGGCACATAGCTTGTAGCTATGCTGGCTGGGAGATTTGTGGAGCTGTAGCTCAAACAAGTCAATTTCCCAAACTCTAGCCATGATTTAATAAAAATGCATATACTTTGCAGTTTTAACGTCACACATTGGGTACGAGTAGTCTTTTTCTGAGACCCTGAGAGTTTCTGCCGGTATAGACAATATTGTGTATTTCAAGTAGGCATTATACTTTAAGTTGGATCAAACTGGTAATTGAGTTCAGTCGATCTCCATAATAGCAAAAGCAGAGGAATTTTTTGAACATTTTACAGGTGCCCTGCCAAATTTATTTCCTACCATATAGGATCAGTCACACATATTTGCCATTTGCTCCCTCCTTTGATCAAAAATGCATTGATCTCAAGTTCTTCTTGTTGATGTTTTCTTGATATCCTAAAAATCTCTTTGAAATGATATTTATGGATTTAATAAATGAAGAGCAGCTCTTATGGTTAGTTATGGACGGTTTTATTCCAGAATTGAATGCTGATGGTACTGAGCCAACAGATATTAACACAGTTCTCATGTCTTAATATGAGGTATTTTACCAACAAAATACTCATTCAAAACAAAGGATGTTAACAAACCACTTTTGGTTGGTAAGCTTGAAGTTTTATGTTAAGAATAAAAGTGCTGGGAAACAAATCTCTCTTAATCTCTGACATCTGTTGAAAGTATTCTTTGGCAAGGATTCACTCCCTTGAAGCTGTTTTGTTAAGGTGACCTCACTTTGAAAAGGCATTTTTGTGGGAATAATATTTCCATTCTGTGTGTAGATTAATTATTGGATTTGAACCTCATTGATCTGTCATCACCTATGCTACTTGTAGCAGAGAATTTAGTAAACCTTGCACAAGTCCTTTCAATTTCCCTCTAATCAAAGATTGGGTTACATTTGTAGTAGCAGTTCCTGGTAAATGTGAGAGCTTTTTAAAAATAAATGTCTCTGTATTGAATATTTTTGTCACAGTATAAATGAAAGAAAATAGTCAGATATGTTTTTGCAGGTACAACATAGTATATATTGTGCGTCACAAGTCTATCCATAAAGATACCATATTTTGACTCTTGTCTTACAACCTTTGAAAGAAAAGGGGTGTCTCAAATATGTTCTTCATAGATAACATACAGTAGAATTTAAAACCAGTGATAATTATTGCTCTTATGAAGCAGAATTGGTAGGATTTGGAAGTACTGCTAAACCCATGCTGGGTGTTGCTCTTACACATGTTAAGCATTAACCACTCTTCCAAGCCATCTGAAACCTTTTCTATTACTGTATAAAAAAAAACTTTATTCTGAATGTTGTGTTTCAATTTTATTAAGTTTGTATAGGACATAACAAAAATCACAGAAAAGTAAAGAGAAAGATAGTAGAACAGGAGTCCCCAAACTAAGGCCTGTGGACCGGATGCGGTCCTCCAAGGTCATTTACCTGGCCCCGCCTGAACTTTAGACTTAGGGTTGACCTAAGTCTGAAATGACTTGAAGGCACACAACAACAACAATCCTAATTTTGGACTATTTCATCATAGTCCACCCCCCACCCCCCAACAGTTTGTGGGACTATGAACCAGCCCTCCACTTAAAAAGTTTGAGGACCCCTGTAGTAGAAGATAATGTGTGACTATCACATTGTCATATATACTGAGCACTGTTTCAACTGCTAAACAGAAAATAACATGTGCATCTGTGTTCTTATCATTTCTTACACATGTAGAATCCAACCTTTGTTTTAGACAGGAGCACGTTCTGTGGTAGCAGAGAAATGCTTTTGTAGGTAACCATCCTCTATTGGAACAAATAGGAAATTGTCACTGGCAGAGACATTTTCTCAACTATCTTAAATTACTGCCAGGTCAAGACAATGTTGTTCTGACCCAGCAAATCAGCACAACTGAAGATTCAGCATTTTCAATCTGTATTCCACAAACATCAAAATCACAAACTGTTCCTGTTCTTGGGAAATTACTTTATGTTACTTCCTTCTCCAAGCAGTCACTTTTCTTTGCCAGGTTGCCACTAAATATGACCGTTACTATCACTTGACTTTGCTTCTCTTAACAAGAAATGTTCAGCTTATTCTACTTTCTTTTGGACTAAAATTTAATGTTTTCTATTAAGAGAAGATGAGTGGTTATTGTAAACATGTTCACATGCATACATCCTGTGTGCACATGTTTGTAGCTGACAAAAGACTTCATCACATTAGGAAGTAATCCATTTCTATCCGTGTACATCCTGTAGTTTTTTTCTCACTGAATGCAGATGGGATACATACTGACCCCATCACACCCAAATACTACAATACTACCTTCAGAAAATGTTGTGCTTTGTCCCATCACACCACAGGAGGTTGGCTCTACCCAGTCTGTTCAGGAGGCCCCCTACATCACTCTGTTACCTTCTTTTTTAAAAAAATGTTCTAAATCTGAGCAGTTATGTAATATTGTGAAATTTGAAAAGGTACTCTCATCTGCACAGTAAATGCATTTGCCTGATCACTACCTTTTGGCCCTGCTTACCTGTCCGAATGTACCTCTCTCTATGATCCACCTCAGAGATTAAGATCGTCTGAGGAGGCCCTGCTCTCAGTGCTGCCACCTTCGCAGGTGCGGCTGGTGGGGATGAGAGACAGGACCTTCTCAGTGGTGGCCCTTCGGCTGTGGAACTCCCTCCCTAGTGGGATTAGAGCAGCCTCCTTCCTTCAGAAAGAAAGTAAAAACATGGCTATGGGACCAAGCTTTTGGATAGCAAGCCCTAGTGCAATAAGAGAATAAGGAACAGTGAAATGTCTAATGCAATAACCTAGGATTATGATTTTGGATGGTGTGATTTTAATTATTGTTTTAAATTGATTTGTTTTCATGTTTTTGGTTTTCATCTAATGGTGTATTTTATTGTATGTATGTCTATTGAAGTGGTTCTCAACCAGGGGTCCCCAGATGTTTTTGGCCTACAACTCCCAGAAATCCTGGCCAATTTACCAGCTGTTGGGATTTCTGGGAGTTGAAGGCCAAAATATCTGGGGACCCCAGGTTGAGAACTACTGGTCTATGGCATCGAATTTCTGCCTATTTGTAAAGCCACACTGAGTCCTCTTCGGGGTGAGAAGGGCAGGATATAAATATAATAAACAAAGTAAATAAAATAAAATAGTTCTATAATACGGAGTTCTAAGGAATCTAATATTATTGCATTTCTAAACAATAGATTGTTGATTCGTTAGATATGACTGCTTTGCTGCACCTACTGATGCTGCTGCTACAGTTACTACTTGAGTTTATTGAGGCTGAACTTAAGGTGATGCAGGGAAAACACTTCTTCTCCTTCTAAAGAGACATAATAATTAAAAGTAAAATTCTGTTCCTTCAATACAGATACAACAAAGGAAGAAATTATACAGATTTTGGTTAAATAAATAAATAATGAGGTAAAGATCTTTCTCCTTTGACATCCAAAATGGAAATGGCGACTTCTTCCATTATGAAAATTCTAGGGTCACAAGATTCAGCCCACCAGACACGCCACCTGATGATAATTTGTATTGCTGAGGAGATGCATACTGATTTCTCGATCCCATGTAAAAACTGCACTTTAGCAATAGAAAACTCTAGTCGTTTTTCAAATACTACAAGTAGAATATCATGTAGAAATCCTCCATTTCTGCAACATTTCACAAATGTTGACAAATTACTGATAGGATGGGGCAAACGTCATGTGATGGGACTCGTTGGAAATTATCCTCAGTTAGCCTCAGAAACAGAGTATTTCCTAATGTGATGAGGTCCTTAGAAAAAGCACAGTCCAAGTGTAGCTTGAATTGTTTTTAAACTCTCAGTTAAATTTTCAAAATGATGGCACAAACTAACATTGGTTTTTCCAACCAAAGTGTTGGGCACCCTTCTCCAGCCATTTCCCCCCTGTAACTTTTACTGCCAAATACTGAAAACTGAGATACAATATTGTCCTGTGAGTGGCAGCATCTCGTTTCTATAACTCTCAATAGCTGGTGCTTTTTGTTTCATTTTGCATTGTGTGGTTGTCCTGGATGGGAGGCAAAATATTTTGCTCCAGATTAGGTTCCACCCTCCAGATTCAATTAAGAGTTAGCCGGCTGCATCTGTGGATTTCATTTAAATTATTTTTTTTCTGGTACTAAAGTTTTATATATTGTTTGGATATTATTTTGTAACTAATACTAGGAATCTGTATTCAGTAACACCACACAGCAAAATGTATTTAAGAAAATAAGACAAATTATAGTTTTTCTGCTATGTTTTTTGTATGATTCTCTTTTGTTAATTACATAATTTTGTACATACATGTATGTAAATAATAACCAGGATGAAATATTTGGTGAATTTTGGTACTGCCATTTAACTGTCCATTGATATTATATTAAAGAATGTAAAATATTTTTGAAAATTAAACTTACCTATTTCCTTTGGTGTATACATTCACTTGCTTTATTCATCCATGTGTAAGAAATTTAATTTCCATATTTTCTTCTAACTTTATTGCCTGTTTTCGTAACTGAGCTATGAAGCCTATTTCATATCTGAGATACGAAGGAAGATTCTGTAACAAGTGGTATTGAGGTTCTCCCTCTTAAGACATTACCAAAGCAACATTCCAGTGAGTATGGCTTCAATACATGGAGAAAGATGCTTCTGATGGGAAGAGGGGTTGCTAAAGATACCCTGCTTTTCATGTCTTCAAGTCTGAGGATACTATAGGAATCCCTCCAGTTTCCCATGTCTGTAATCTAACTAGAGTGGCAATGAAACATGTATGAGGGAGAACACCTGAGGATAGCAAATTAGCCTAGAAGATGCAAGCAAGCTTATAGGTTATTGGAAGAATATGGCTAGTGAAGTGGGAATGGAAAGTGCTTCAGTATTTACTATCTTAGAGAGCCTTCTAAACCCATCAAATTGCAGTAATGATAATAAGTATCTTATAGATGGGGGTGTTACGTTATTACTGGTCTGCAACTCCCAATTGGCCAATACAGCCATTCAGGAGAGGTACTGGATGAGAGAGTTGCAAAACATCTGGAGGGACATCCCCCATTTATAATTGTGTTGAGTGGATTTCATTCGTTCCTCTACTACTTTTTCAGGGCAACGATTTAGAATTCCAGTAAATCTTATATGATAGGATACAGATAACTATCGATGGATCAGATCACACTATAAAAATAAGTTATTGTAAGGCTATGTCTGGAAAAGTTCCCAGACTACAAGCCTGGGGCAAAGTGTCAGTGCCAGGCATGGGTGGAACCATTTGGTTTCTCTCCAGGACGATTTTAGCTAAGAGAAGATTATCCATGTAGATTCTGTCAAATTTCTGTGTCTCGCAGAATTAATTTTGGGTTCTGGAACTGCTGTTTGAATCTTGAAATGGAACCTGAACGTTAAAAAAAAACTTGCAGTTTCTGCAAACAAAACTCATGAACTAGTCTGTTGAGACAAATGGCATTGTATGCAGAAAGGATTAACATGGTTGCTGCCTCAGGCACCAGTAGTTCCCTTGTGGATTCTATAGTAAACTATGAAATAGACCATCAGATTAATCACCTTGTTTCAGTCTATGCAGTTATCCTAGAGGTGAGGTACAAAAAAGGATCTTACGCCCATCTTCAGCAAGCTGTATCTCAACAGCTCTTAGCTCTTAGGCCTAAGAAAACATTTGCCATCCAAATATTTTGGTATACACAGTAAAATTTCTGTTATTTGTGGAATATACATTGTCATCCTTACTGGAGTTATTTGAACCCACCATTAAGCCACTTCTGGTCCCAGCATACCATGAGTTGCATTGGAAGAACTAGAGTATTCTCTCTAGGAATTTGCTAGGCCCTCTAATGCGGCTGTATGGTCCTTTGTATCATAGAAAATATACCTAGCCATTTCCTAGGGGGCCATTTTCATACCAGTGAATCAGTAAATGAAGTTGTGAATGTAAGTTCTGTAACTCCCATTGTCCTTCCCTATTGACCAAGTGGAGTGGAAACTAAAATATTGAGGAAGCTAAACTTCCTCACCACTGTCCTTTGGCTTTGTTGACAAAACCAAAACCTAAATCCGATTTTTCTTCTCAGCTAAAGTAGACCTTCTGAACCAAGTATTCAATAACAAGTAGGTGGATAGTACAGATAAATCCCATAGATCCAATGTGTCTATTTTAGTGTAGACTACCAACAGATCTGAAGCCCAACATCATTAGCAGCAAGCACAGACTGCATATTGTAGAACTTTTGGAAGAGTTTTGCCTAGAATATCTAACCTACGATGATGAATCAAGGAGTGTACAACAGTGAGGTTACACACATTTTATTATGAGCAGCACTCATAACTGGCACAAGCTATGTTCAATGGTCTGTCATTTGGAAGATGGAGGAAATAGTCTCCCAAAATCCAGATTTATCAATACACATTTGAGTCCACACTACAGCTCTCTGGAAGAGAATTTTTTCCAAGAAAAAAACACTTCTGAGCTAGTGCACCATAATGTGAAAGTCATTCCAAACTAAGTGGGTAATTAATTTGACAAGGCAAAATGCCATTTTTTATGTTCTTATCACTGGCAATTTATTGAGGATGTAATCCCTTGCTTATAGATTATTGGCAACATTAAAAATGTCAAATTTAATTCTAATCTTCCTAATTCTCAAGGTGTGTTGGACTGCAATCCCCGTCATCCCCAGCCAACATGACTAAGAGCAATATTGATCATAATTTCCAACATCCCTATGCTATGCTGTCTGAAGATCATGACAACTTTTGCACAAAACATCTGAGGAATACTGAATTTAAGAGTGGTGGTCTTACCAATTTTTCTACAACTGTTGGCGTTTCTTGTCAAGTGTGGATACAAAGGACCTGTAATAGCTTCAAGGTGGGAGGAACAGGCTCCAGTCCTTTTTTAAAAAAAATATTTCAAATTTTCAAAAAACAATAGAATAAAAGTGGGGGAACAATACTTTGTATAGTAAAGTAGGAAGAGAAAGAGAAAGAGGGGAAGACGGGGGGGGGGGGAGAAAAAATGAAGAAGGAAAAAAAAGGAGGGGGGAGGGTAATGTTTAACTTCCATTCATCTTCTTCGCGAATATTTTCTCTTCTTTAAATCTATTTCTTCTATATTCCAAAAGGAATTCTTATGTTTTGTCTCCTTCTCTTCTTCATTTTTTCTCTTTTAATACTCTTTCTTACCTATCACAATTAGTTTAGACCTTGCATATAGTCTTCATAGTATTTCCAATCCGTTAGTCTTATTTGTTTACCTGTGACTTTCTTTAATAAAAAGGTTAATTTGTCCATATCTTTTATTTCTGAAACTTTCCCAACCATTGTTCCTTTGATGGGGTTTCTTTTTGTCTTCATATTTTGGCATAAACCATTCTAGCCGCTGTTGTAAGGTATGTGAATAAGATGTCCTGATTTTTGTTTAAGTTCATGTCTGAGTTTGTCATGCCTAATAGGTAAAACTCTGGTTTCTTTTCAAATTTTGTTTTTAGGATCTTCTAGGATGTTTCATGAATCATATTCCAATATTTTGTTGCTTGTTTGCAGTCCTTTAGTTCCCACATAATTTCCTTTTTGAGAACCAGATGGATGGCTATTGAATTAATTAAACCTCTTCTTTGGACTGCTTACCATAGAAAGTAGTTGTAGGTGATTTGCACTTCTTTGCACTTTTCTGGAATATATGGGTCCACCTTCTCTTTTCCTACACCTTTTGATTGTTCAGCATGCTATTACCACAGCCTATATAATTGCTTTGATAATAGATTAGATTTCTCAACATTCACCCATGTAGTTTCTCCTGATGCTATGTAATGTATTATATTCCCAATGTTCAATGCGGGGTTTGTTCATGTGCAATTGCTTATGAGCTACTCGAAGCCGTCTTATAGCAAGTCTACTGTTAAGGTATCTAACCCAGCCTTTTCTGAATGTCATTTTCTTGGTATGACAATCAGTGTCTTTCTCATTACGTAATAAATCAGTGGTTCTCATCCTGGGGTCCCCAGATGTTTTTGGCCTACAACTCCCAGAAATCCCAGCCAGTTTACCAGCTAAGATTTCTGGGAGTTGAAGGCCAAAAACATCTGCGGACCCCTGGATGAGAACTACTGCACTAAATGATTCTTTTAGCTTGGCTTTCTCCAGTCTGAGCCTGTATATTCTAGATGTTTTGAATATACCATAACCCCATTGACAATTACTGTTGTGAGTGATGGGATTTGTAGATTAAAACATCCAGAGGGGACATAGTTGGGAAAGAGTGTTCTGATTCGAACTGTTAGGTTTGGAACTAGATGTCTACATGTCCCTTTGTGTCTAAATGTGCAGGCAAGATAAGCCACCTAGGCTTTATGAATTAATATAGTAGTGCTCATAAAGCCAAGGTAGTTTTGCTATGGAGGAACTGTTCTTGCTTTCTCCGTTTCAGAGTGTACTGGTTTTATGGGACCAAACTGCAAAAATGGCAGCTGGATTGTCTTCCAATTGAAATATGGCTTTAAATTCTTCAGCGGTAGTGTCAAGACTCCTGGCTTTCCATTGTCCTTACAGTAACATAATTCAGATACATAATTAACCGAGCTGGAGACCCTTTGCCAAAGATCACGGTGTACTTTATAAAATATAAACAGCAAAGGGCTTCATGGGAGTTTTCAGTGACCTTCACAGTCTGTACTGAAAGGAGTCTTTTTATTCTTGCTATCTCTCTGTTTAAAAAAAAATCTGCCAACCTAGAAGACATTAATTAATGAAGATTTACTGGGTTGTGATATGCTTCCCATGCCATTACTGGCAATGTATTTGTGGCTTCCTTATAAGGAGGAAAGAAATACACATGTATTCTTGCTATTCTTACGCCTTAACATTTCTTGCTGTAACTTGGAGTTTCCCCACATTAAATATATAACAGAAGACACCATATTTTATTTTGGAATATTTTTCATGAAGGACATTCCAAATAAGTATATATTTGGTATGCTGGTGCATTTTTGTTGTTTTTCTTGGCCTTTATCAGTAGTATAACAATTCTTCTTAAAATGATCAATGCTAGTTGTCACTTCAAAGGATAGGAAATAAGAAAAAAACACAGGAAATATGAGAATAGATAGATTGACATAACAGGGTTTTTTTCTTTGCTAGCAGCTTTACAAAGTAGCTTGGGTCATTTTAAGCCACTCTATTGGTGAAAGGGTATGATTTGGTTGCATACATTTCCCTTATAATGAGACAGGGGAATGTTAATGATAACAGCATTGGGAGATGGCCGTTGTCTGAACTGAAATGTTCAGTCCAAATAAAATCCTACTGTCTTGGGACACAATTATTATATGATTTTGACAAGGACATTTGCAAGCTGGAGCCATGTTTAAATATGTGAAATCATTATAAGCTATCACTCATGGCTGAGTATGATTGCCTTCTAAGTGTAGGGTCTTTCTGGTGGGACTGTAGGCGACTGTAAAGGCCTATTCTTGATCTGCATGTTGTTTCGTAGTGAGGACATCAATTTCCAGATGGAAATTGGTTGGTTTGACATGTCTTCCTTTTGATACATTTCTCCCTTTCACCCTCCATTCGTACCCCTTCAAATTCCACAGCACTATAGGTCATAGCTGACCTCCAGTTAGAACACTCAAGGGCCAGGGCTTCCCAGTTTTCAGTGTCTATGCCACAGTTTTTAAGGTTAGCTTTAAGCCCATCTTTAAATCTCTTTTCTTGCCCTTCAACATTTCATGTTCTGTTCTTGAGTTGGGAGTAACTCCTTTGGGAGATGGTCATTGGGCTTCTGGACAATATGGCATTCAGACCAGCAAAGTTGATGGTGGAGGATCATCACTTCATTGCTGGTGGTCTTTGCTTCTTCATTTGTCTGCCTGTCCTCCCAAGAGATTTCCTGCAAATATTTGAAGTAATGTTGATTGAGAAGGGCACAAGCCTGTTTTCTACTGCTCCAGAGACTAGAGACCAGGGCAGGAAGCAATGGACTCAAACTTCAGGAAAAGAGATTCGACATGGACATTAGAAATTTCCAGATTATAACTGTTTGATAGTGGAATATGCTGCTTCAGGGTGTGATGAAGTCTCCTTCTCTAGAGGTATTTAGACAGGGACTAGCCATCTGTCAGGAGTATTTTCATTGTCTATTCCGTGCATGGCAGGGGGTAGGCCTGGTTTTCCCCATTGGCTTCTTCCAACTATTTATGATTCTACTCTATTTCATCTCTGCAATGTTTAAGAGTGCACTTTAACCAAATATACATTTTCCACTTGGCAAATCAAGGCCACTCTCATAGGATGAAGGAAATAGTAAGACTGGGTTCCAATATAGGTCTCTGTTCTGGCAAGTGAAGCAATTCTTCAAAGGAGGAAGACCAAGGAGGCACTGTAGATTGAGCATCTGAAGCCAGATGTTAACATTTAATTAAAACAATGTTCTTCATAAATGGAATGCAAAAGGAAATGTGCTCCAAACTGAGCTCCAAGTTTTCCTCCTTTCCTTTATTAAGCCTGGTGCAACACTCATAGAATCATAGAGTTGGAAGAGACCTCATGGGCCATCCAGTCCAACCCTCTGCCATGAAGCAGTAAAATCACACTCAAAGCACCCCTGACAGATAGCCATCCAGCCTCTGCTTAAAAGCCTCCAAAGAAGAAGCCTCCACCACACTCCGAGGCAGAGAGTTCCCCTGCTGAACAGCTCTCACAGTGATGTTCAGATGGCATCTCCTTTCCTGTAGTTTAAAGCCGTTGTTCCACATCCTATTCTCCAGGGCAGCAGAAAACAAGCTTTCTCCCTTCTCCCATGACTTCTCACATATACATGGCTTTCAGGTCCATTCTCAGCCTTCTCTTCTGCAGGCTAAATACGCCCAGTTCTTTAAGCTGCTCCTCATAGGCTTGTTCTCCAGACCCTTGATCATTTTAGTCACCCTCCTCTGGACACATTCCAGCTTGTCAACATTTCCCATAAATTGTGTTGCCCAGAATTGGACTCAATATTCCAGATATGGTCTGACCAAGGCAGAATATAGTGGTAGCATGACTTCTCTGGACTCATCTGTTTGACTAAAGTGGGTGTCTTGCATGAAAACATTTCATGATTGGATTCATTACATTATATTAGGTTTTTATGCACATTTGCTTATTGTGGTTTTAAGTTGTTCTCCAAAATCCTTAAATACCTAAATTTATCTCTGAATGCTAAAAAGAAAAAAAGAAAAAAAATGTGAATGGGGCAAAACCCAGGGATTGACATCATTGGGCATCCATGTGCCGTTAATATTTCTGGCTACCTGTATTTTTGTCCTCCTTTTCTAAGTTAAAAGCAGCAAGGAACAAAAGTGACAAGAACAATAATTACTGCTTGCCTTGTTCTCTGCTTGATTCAAAAAGAGTTGCAAACAGACAATCACAGCAGGTTCCAGGTTGGCAGATGTCTCTAATGAAGTATTCATCTTCCTAAATTGGTGAACGTCCGCCACTATCAAGGAAAAAGAACATTTGTACCAAGTGACAGGGCCTGCCATTTTTGTTTCCGCAATGCCACAGAATTATGCCATTATCCTTGCTTAAAAGACTAGGTGACTCAACAAGCATGGCTCCCTGGTGTAGCTCTAACACTTCTAGTAAGTGTGCCCAAGTACTGACAGCTTAGACAGAGTATGAAAATGCCATGTTTTAGTATCCGCTTGGCAAATGCAACTATACATTAAGCTACTATGCCTGGAAATTATATAGCAGGATGTTCAACAAGAGCAATATGCTACTTCGAGTGTTATGTGGTTTGTGGCCATATTCTAGCAGCCTTTTTCTCCTGATGTTTTGCCTGCATCTGTGGCTGACATCTTCAGAGGATCTGAAGAATACGTCAGTTATTGCATAGTTTATTATGAAGGCTACTCTTTATGATGAAGGCATAACGGGATCAACAACCTTTGTCTCTATGACATAGGCTACCACAAAGTTTCCATCTATATTTCTGGAAACTTATTCTCTGGCAGGTTTACACAAATCAAATGTCATTGGTTGTGAGACTCCCTTCAGAAGAAATTCTGGTTAAACTTCTAAAGGCCAGACAAAACTACACCGTTTTTAAAACAATGGGTAAAACACTATTAAAAGACATATGACAAGATACACAAAGTTAAAATGCAAGTTAAAATCCAGATTAAAATTCACAAGTTAAAATTGTCTGGGTAGGCCTGTCAAAAGAGCTGGGTCTTCAATTGTGTCTTGAATTCCGACAGTTAATCTAGCTGTCGGGCCTCTTATTGCCAGTGTCAACAGCTACAAATGAAAAGTCAGATTTAACTCTTAAATGTTTGGAAACATACATAAGAAGCACAATGGGGCAAGAAAGACTGACTGGACTTGCACTCTTGAATGTCCACTAAAGTTTATCGATGGAGCCTGATTTCTGTCGAAGTGAGTTGACCCAGTTTTCAAGTGTTTCCAACAGGCGTTGTATTCTATGGGTCTGCCTAGCACAGTGTTTCTCAACCTGGGGGTCGGGACCCATGGGGGGGTCACGAGGGGGGTTTCAGAGGGGTTGCCAAAGACCGTCAGAAAACACATATTTCTTATGGTCTTAGGAATCCAAATCCTTCCACTATTTTCTGTTGGTCATGGGGATTCTGTGTGGGAAGTTTGACCCAATTCTATTGTTGGTGGGGTTAAGGGGCTTTTTGATTGTAGATAAACTATGAATCCCAGCAACTACAACTCCCAAATGTCAAGGTCTATTTTCCCCGAACTCCACCAGTATTCAGATTTGGGCATATTGAGTATTTGTACCAAGTTTGGTCCAGATTCATCATTGTTTGGAGTCCATGGTGCTCACTGGATGTAGATGAACTACAACTCCAAAACTCAGGGTCAATGCCCACCAAACCCTTCCAGTATTTTATGTTGGTCATGGGAGTTCTGTGTGCCACGTTTTATTCAATTCCTTCGTTGGTGGGGTTCAAGAGGCTTTTGATTGCAGGTGAACTGTAAATCCCAACAACTACAACTCCCAAATGACAAAATCAATCCCTCAACACCACCAGTATTCAAATTTTGGGTGTATTGGGTATTTGTACCAAATTTGGTCCAGTGAATGAAAACACATCCTGCATATCAGATATTTGCATTACGATTCATAACAAGAGCAAAATTATAGTTATGAAGTCACAACAAAAATAATTTTCTGGTTGGGGGGGGTCACCACAACATGAGGAACTGTATTAAGGGGTCGCAGCATTAGGAAGGCTGACAACCACTGGCCTAGCACATCAACGCTACACAATTCAGTTCTTAAAATGTAAAGCTAATGTTCCACTTGGGTGGCAGTCTGCCAGGGAGAAAGACTCTTTTTCCAAGAATGTTTTGTTGCCTTCTTTGAGCTAGTCAAATTGAGATAGAGCTATTATGTGAAGGTGGAATAATTTCTAGCTGAATGCATCTCCCAACTGTCTTGAAGACAGGGAAACTGAAAATCCTTTATTAAAAATTGGATCCTATCAATAGCTGAAATGGCTTCTCATCAAAAGTCTAGGAGATATATCAGATAATGAGCTTTTTGAAAGAGAGACTTATCTGGATTATGCCAAGCCTACTCACAAAACACACATGTGACAACAGTGCTTTCCCTTAACATTACTCATTTGTTGGGAATAAGTAATTTGTTTCAATTACTGGTGTGTAATTGGACATCACTTTTCTGCTAACCACCATGGGCTGTGCAATTCAATGAAAGAAGGGGCTGATTTGTCCCTTTGAAACTCAGAAGCATCAGTTGATTCCAGAATCTGCAGCTGTTTTGCTGTATTTGCTTTACTGCCAGAGCAAAGCAGATATGCAAAAGCATCACAGCTTGAAAACAGAAGCCTCATTTTTACATCTTCATGTATGGCTTTATCTGATGAGTGCCCTCCCCATTCTGACAACCTCAGTTGTGATGGCTTTCCTATGGCCTTTCCCCATGGAATCTATGGGAGCGACAGAACTTGTGTTATGAATCAGTGATCTAAAGAATCAGTGTACTATCAAAGGGGTTTGCTCAGGAATGGTATATTTTAAATTGATATTGCATATACTGTGGCAGCAGCTGAATTTCTTCTCAAAGTTTAGAAACATTATACTTTTTCTATTGCAGTCTCCATAAATTTCCAGCCACTATGAACAGTAGCCATATAATCCAGATTATCAAAGTAGATAATCCACTTTATCTGCTTTGAGCTGGATGACATGAGTTTGCACTGCCATATAATCTAGTTCAAAGCAGATAATCTATATCTTATATGGCAGTGTAGAAGGGTCCTGAGTTGTAGTCTATTTTTTCTCAGGCCCCTTCTACACTGTCATATAAAATTCAGATTATCTGCCTTAAACTGGATTATATGGCAGTGTAGATTCATATAATCCAGCTCAAAGCAAATAAAGTGGATTATCTATTTTGATAATCTGGATTACATGGCAATGTAGAAGGGGCCTGAGTTGTAGTGGAACAGAGAGAGAAGCAAGCCCTTAATGACAATGAGTCACAGTTTGGAAAAGTTACTTTTCAACTACAATCCCCAGACTTCCTAGCAATTGTTTTAAACCCTACAGGTACGAAAGTCCCTACAGGTATTAAATTGCTTGGTTCTAGGCTGCATCAATGAGTATAGAGTCTAACTAATAAAACTTTATTCTGTTTTGGCCATACCTTACCTGGAATACAAGGTGCAGGTATGGGGATCCCCAATTTAATTATATTGACAAGCTAGAACTTGTCTAGAGAAGAGCAACCAAAGTAGTAAAAGATCTGGAGGTCTAGACCTATGGACGTTTTTTAGGGAACTAGGTATATTTTGCATGGAGAAGAGAAGATTAAGAGGTGCCATGATAGCCATGTTTAAATATTTTAAAGAATGTCACATTGAGGAAGAAGCAAACTTGTATTCTACTATTACAGAGACTTAGACATGGAACAACAGATTAAAACTACAGGAAGAGAGATTCCATCTAAACATTAGAGAAAACTTCCTAATGGCAAGAGCTGTTTGGCAGTGGAATATGCTGTCTCCTTTTCTGAAAGTTTGAAACAGAAGATGGATAGCCATTTCTCAGGAATACTTTGGCTGGATGGCTGTGGTGCTCTCTTTCATCCCTATGATTCTATGCTATCCATTACTTTGTAAGACCTGAACAGAGATATTACAATGGTGTCTTGATGCCTCTCACTCCTCCTGTTAACATAAACCAAAGACAAATGGACCAAATGGACTTTCTGTCTGTATCCCAAATAGGAATGAAGTGGATATGGCAGAAGGTGCAGACAAGAGCAGGAGTCTGGATGGGAAATGGTGGTAACAATGAAACATACATACAGAGAAACTTGGCATTGGAAGGGACCACAATGATCCCACTTCCTAACATTCAGGAATACACAGCTAAAGCACACGGCTGATACTACTTCTCAAAAATGGGGAGTTTACTACTCCGCAAGAAAGTATATTCCACTGCTCTTCCCAATATTAGACGGAATCACTTATGTTTGTGCTTTTTTCTTGAGCAGGAGAAAACAAACTGGCTCCGTCTTCCATATGGCATCCTTTCACATACGTAAAAATGGCTAACATGGTCACCTGTCCATCTTCTCTTTTCCAAGCTACAGATGCCCATCTTTCTCATTTTCCATAAAGCTATTTTCCAACTATTTGATCATCTTCTCTGGAAAAAAGGGAGATGTCAAGGAGATGCCACATTCAGTCAGAGATCACATGATTTGCATGCGAAAAGTCCCAGGTTCAACTGCATGGATGTCCAACTATGGCTAGGAAAAGTTCTTGCTTGAAGCCATTGAAATAAATGTTCTGTCAGTCAACAAAATAGGGAGGTAGTCATCCTGCACATTTCCCAATTTGATCCATAAAGGGTCTGGCAGTGGCCCAATCTCTCCCCAAAGACCACATGCTTCCCAGCTGGAAAAGCAAGCAGGAATTCTCATATTGCACAGGAGATTTCTCATGCAGACAGGCATAGAAATAGAATGTGGACAATACAGCATCAGATGCTGTGAGAAAGTAAATCCTTGATTCTGAGACTATGTAGTCTACTGAAGATCCAGGTCTTAAAGCAACTTTCCCTTTTCCTAGGTGAAGATTTCCAACATAACAGCTAATATGATAAAATGGCTAATACTGAAACCTCTGCCAGGAAGGGATTCAAGATGCAGAGTATATAACCTTTCTTGCACACCTAAATGAACTAGTATACGATCCTCTTATTTTGCATTCTGTGCAACTTTTCTGAGTTACTCCTTCGAAGACGGCCCATGGCAAGATAACACATACAAAACAAATTCAGAAAATGGCAATAAAAATTTAACAGGATATATTAGAAAATAGTATTAAAAGTGTCTTCTCTGCAATTCCTAATCTATTGTTGTTCCCCAATACCTGAATGGCAGAAACTGTAGAATTGCTTGTTGTCATCTACTTCTGAGCCCACAGAATATTTTATAATGAATTAGCCCAGTATAATTAAATAATGCAGAAATAAAAGCCCTTCTATCCTGATAATTTTAACCTTTGTTTATATCTCAATCTCTTCTTCGCCTATGCTCTCTCTCTCTCTCTCTCTCTCTTTCTATATATATATTCTTCTATATACTGCAATTAAGTAACTATAACAATAATAACAACATTTTAATTAATTTTTTCCAGAATAGACACAATTTAGCGTAGGTAATATACATAGTAAAACAGATACTATAACTTGCAGTCTTAAATCTGTTCTACTTATGTCCCTTTTTTCATATGTATATATTAACCTTTCTTTTTCTCCTTTCTTTTTTCCTTTTCCTTTTTCTTCTTTATTACTATTATATTATTATTGTATTATAAAAGAAATCTTAATAAAAAGTATTTTAAAAAAAGAAATAAAAGCCCTTATACTATTATATAATTCTTTGAAATACACCAGCCTTTTTTCTCCCCGATTCCTTCCTAGTGCTGGTGCAATTTTTAAATCAACTCACCTGAAAAATCAAATGAAAGAGGATGAAAAACCTCATAGGTAACTAAATCAGCCTATTCAGGGCAGAACGTGAAGGATAGTCAGGTCACATAATTCATGTTATTACATTTTGATGAAACAGTGTTTTCACATCAATTGGTTCACAATCTTTAACTCAGGTAGCATTTTAAGTTTCTGTCATTGCCAAATGACAGATCAACTTTCTTGTGTCACTATAAAATGATTCAGTTTGGCATATGCAAATTTGAACATGGCATATTTATTTCTGAAACAAATATGGTGTGAATAAAGTATGAGAAATGAGTATTTCAGGAGACTCATAGCCATGTGGAGCGGCATTATGATGTAGTGACTTGAGCTTTTGGACTAACCCTGTGTCTATAAGGGGCAGAGAGAATGTATTCATCTCAACCCCCCTACATCCATGCAACATATGGCCAGTTCCACAGCTGAAGTGCTACTTCCAGCCATTAATCTGGCACAAGAACTGGAGGTTACTCTGGTGTTTCCAGGGGTGACCCTCGGGTGTTTCTGACATGTGAACAGCTGGATTGGCTTGGATCTGGGGTGAGCCAGTGTCCATCTATTAAAAAGACCCTCCATTGTCTTGCTTTACAGGAGTTTTTCCCAGGCAGAGCTTGACTGATGGTGCTGCTCTTGGTATTACATGGATGGGCACCCCCACTGTCACCAAAAATGACGTTGGCAGAAAGGCTCTGCCAGGAAGAGGCTTCTGGCTGATGAGACAGCAGAGATGATGGTCCCCAGGAGGACAGAGCACTGGTGATCATTCACAGTGGGTCTGGTTGGAGATGTGAAATGGAGATGGGCATAGGGTACTTCTGTACCAGTGCATATGGACCTCTCGTGGTATATGCAGAGCAACTCCAAAGTACTTTGAATAGTATAGACATAGCCTAGGCCTCTGGGAGATTATGATTTGGATTTTAATTCATTCATGGAAGCCCATTTGGTGCCTTGGATAAAGAGAATGTCAAGCCTCAGCTGAATAAAGAATGCCTGGAAAAACCATATGAAATTATAGCTATAAGTCAACTTTGACTTGAAGTCATATAACAATCACAACAATCTCATGAAACTGTTGTGAGGTTGTTTACCACCTACTGGAATTGTTCTTTGCTAATTTCATCTTAAAGACACTCCAGCAAATGATGAACTTTTTCTGGAAAAAGGTTGAATTCAGCAGAACAAAAAAGAAGAATAAAGCTTTCATTAGTCTGGTACCCCCTGCTCATTGCGGGATGGGGGGAGTAGAAATCCTTCATAGTCAGTTGTCAGGTAATGTAGAGGACTGGAGGGAGGAGGAGGGAGAAAGATGAATTAGCATCACCACAGCAATTTTGGATAAGCAGGAGCAGCAGGTGGATCTGTTACAGTGAAAATGGTGAATCTCTGCTTGATTTTTAAAAAAATGTTTCTTGCATAGCTACCAGATCATATTTTGGTTCTACAGGAGCCATACAGCTAATAGATCATATAAACATAAACACTATGGTTCCAAATAAAATCTAACAGGCCCCTTGAAGGGTGAATACTTGGTTCACATCTTCATGGGATGAAAGGGATTAAGGAAGGTTGTATACACACATCAATGAAACAAATGTGAAGATCATCGAAATACTGACATAAACCCAGTCCAGCCCCCTGCCTAAAAGGGGAATTTTCCTGCTTTGGTTTTCCCCCATAATACCCACTAATCTATGATTCTATGATTCTAATGTTAATTTTATTTTCTCTTGCATTATTTTTAAAGCCATGAAGTCCTCACATCCCAAATAGGAAGACATCTGTGAAATATGGATATTGTTGAAATTGAACAGAAATAAAAATGGCACTATTTTCCAGATAGATGGATAGAGATAGATAGATAGATATCTGTGTTAAAGATTTTTAAAAAAAAGCAAACAGAAACACCTAATCAAGATTAAAGTCACTGAATCCAAGACACAAGGATTAAAATCCAGACTACAGTATAAGCATTTAAACGTTCTGGATGGATAATTCTTATCAATCTCATATTCTTTCCAAATTGGGGATTTTTTTTTAAAAAAAGTTGCAAGTTCTTTTGTCCCTCATATGGAAAAACTGATCAGAAAAAGAAATTTTCACACATCTCTATTCAGCATAATGAGAGTTGTAGTTGAGAACATCTTGAGAACTATAGAGTCTCCAGGCTGGAGTAGGCTAACCTAGGCGAAACAAACACAGATTTGGTTCCAATGAAAGATTGCGATGTATGTTTATTTAGGAAAATAATTTTGCAAATGCAGAGGACTAGTTTTGGTATAATATTCAGGCCTGTTTCAAAGAAAATCAGCGAGTTCTCCCATCTCTCCCTTTATTGTGGATCCAAATTCTATCTGTTTTTGGACCCATCAACAGCATTTTCGCACATAGATTTGTGAAAGGGTTACAAACATTTTTCTTTTTTTGCAAATTTTAAGAAAGCCCCCCCCCTTTCTACTATTGAAAATGTTAGAGAGGAGGAGAGGAAAATTAATTTAAAAACAAACCCTGTGCTTGATACTAGGTCGTCCTGACATAAAGCAGCAAAGGCTAATAAATTTAGTAAGGCTGACAGATCAGGCTGAGCCTGACAATGTTCTGAGCTGTACAAAGCTAGGAAGCTTTGGTGACTGGGTCAGTATTGAGAGCCACCCCTCCCTTGCACCAGAGGAATGAGAAACTAGCAGCTTGTGCCAGGAAAGAACGCTGTTTAATAAAAAAGAAAAGTTCAGCCAGTTCACGGTATTGAGAACCAGTTCGGTATTTAGTATCTGTTTCCTACTGAGATGTTATTAGGCTACAACTCCAAGCATCCCCAACTACTGGCCTTGGATGGACTAAAGGAGTTTGCAGCCCAGCAACATCTAGGAGCATCGGTTTTTTGCCCCTGTGTTTATTCTACACTGTAGAATTAAGACAGTCTGACACCACTTTAACTAGCATGACCCAATACTATGAAATTATAGGAGCCATAGTTTGGAAAGATTGCATACCTGTACCTGCCTTTCTTCAAGTGGTCATCTCTGAAATTCATACAGGTGTGCATTTCACATACACATTTAAGAAGGAAAGGTTGCATACCTGTAACCGCGTTTCTTCAAATGCTCATATGTGAAATTCACACCTGTGTGAATTTCACAGACACCATGCTGAAGAATACAAGTTCTTCACCCTTCTCTGAGAAATAGTGTTCGTGCTTCACCAAACTACAGCTGTTAGGATTCCACAGCAGTGATCCATGGCAGTAAAAAGTGGTGTTATACTGCATTAATTTTATAATGTAGATTCACTCAAAGAGGGGGCAAGAAGATAATTTCAGGCTAATCACTATTTCTCAGCATTAGCCACCTCACAGGGTTGTTGTGTGTGATCAGGAAGAGATAACAGTAACATCTATTGCCCAGAACTCCTTGAATGGGTAGAGATCGAATTTGGACAGATCAAATATAGAAGCAGAGTACTCAGGGAAGAAAGATCTTTGAAATTTATATATATATTTCAAATATCTCTCTTCCCTAAATACTCTGCTTCTATATTTGATCTGTCCAATTTCGATCCCTAACCATATATATTTCTATGTAGAATCCTTCTATATCTGGAGCTACTGTTCATCATCTCATGCATAACTTTGAGAAGCAGTGGAAAAGTAATGCTTTTGAGACATTAACTTTTTACTCATTCTTCCATTTCTTGAAATGTGGGTGTCTTCTCATGTTCATTATTTAAAGAGTAACACATTGTTAACACAGCACAAATGTGTCATTAGCTGGCTATCAATGTGTTCATTTGGTTATGTTCTATTTTTTTTATAGAAAAAAATGGCCAAAAATGACCACCACTCCTGGCAATAATGGAATAATAAACAAGCAACATTTGCTACTCTAAATATTATCAGGGTTGTCCGTTGTTGTGTTATTTTGCAAAGGTAAATCATTGTGCCCTTTCTACTCCAAAAAGTAATGTATTGTTCTAAACGGTATGCCTAACAAATACAATAAAAGCAAAACTGCCCTTCAATCTCCTATGTGCTTGCCTTCTTATGGAACGATATAGGTGCCTCACAATTCTTGCAATTTCATAACAGTAAAAAAGACTGAAGAGTAAAAGAATATATTCTGAGTTTAGAAGACAATTTGTATTTTAATTTCACTATAGTCATTGATATTTATATACGTATACACCTGTAGCCAAACACACACGCATACACACGCACAGAGACACATATGAAAAGCTATAGCTTTACTCCACTGCTGGAATTTAAAAATGAATAATATGAAAATGTACAAGGCAGTCCCCTCTTCTTAAAAAACAAAAACAGAGTGATCTCTAATGCATTCTGCAGCATAAATCCAATCAGGCACATTATTATAAAAACATTTCTTATGACAAGTATTGGTCATGCTTGGGGGGAAAAACCTGTCATAAAGGAATCATGGAGGACATGGTGCAGCATTTGAAAGTTTGCAGACAAAAAAGTTATAATACAAACTTAATCACATTTAGAATGAGACACATCAAAATGAAGTAAGTCCTAATTTACCAAAGACCAACTGAGGTCTTATTGATTTTAATGGGGTTGGATCCAATCCGTACACCAGTACACATGTGAGTGGAACAGAGACTGTAAATATTTTGGCATTTCTAAATTCCAACCCTTCAAAAATACCCAAGATTTTTATTCATTTATTTGGTAAAAATCCACTTTTAGGGCATGATCTCTACAAAAGCAGAGAGTTGGGGAAAAGGCCTTTCACTTTTTGTGAAAGAGAAGAGGTTTCACCATTCCTGCTAGGATCTTAGGGAGTTGTGCGGCAATCACTTCCGACATCATCTCTGGAAATTCAACACTCAGCGTCCGGGACTGGAGAAATGTGTTCAGACAGTATAGATGGAGCTGTTTCACAAGCTGTATTTAAAAATAAGAGATACGCAAAATTATACACAAATCACACATGGGCATAGATCCAATATTGCTCAGTGGGAGGTAAGATTTTTTGTAGGCAAAACCAATCTAAGGTATCCTGCTAACTACTCCAGGATGCATAGTTTGCTGTGATAGTTCTCTGGGGAGCAGAAACTGGAGAAGCATCTGGCTGTGCTCCATAGTCATACACAGACAGATGAAAATAATCCATCAAAATCTCAGGCATGACTTCAGATGTCACATATGCAAATATTGCAAGATCTGAGCATGCAGGCTCTACTAAGGCGTAATAGGCAACATGCATAGTCATCAAGAGCTGGAACTTTATATTAAAAAACTTACGTCATGCAAGGAGTCCATAAATTTGGTAAGCTGATAGAAACGTTGTGAACTGGCCACGACCCCTTTCTGCCGCAAGCTGATTGCTTTGACCAACTCTCTGATATAACTTGACCTCATCTCATCAAACTGGTTTTGGCTCCTGAGACCTTCCAATGGAACTATGTTTGAAACAACAAAAACAACAATCAGAATAGCCAACATTGTATCTCTGTGGCTCAAAGTTCTGAAATAAAGAAAGGTGTATATTTTGTTGTCCTCTGGCCATACATGTTCACTTTTCATGAGCAGGACTCGTTGTTTAGAAATGAAAAATCTTATTCTGAAGATCAAAACTCTGTTTAACAATAATTTCTATTCACTGTTAATTATGATCAATACTTGTGCTAATGTAATGATCAGTCATAATGAAGTGGCATCCCAAATTAATATGATCTCATCCAACTTCAGAAGCTAAAACTGGGTCACTTCAGGTCAGCATCTCAACTGAAGACTAAAAGGTAATATTGGAAATCTCTAGGTGGAGTATGAAAGAAATTTGCCTAAAATCCTAGAGGGCCTATCTTTCTAATTCAAAACTAGAGAGAAGATGCTTCTTTGAGGACAACCCCAACCTCATGGAGAAGAGAGCTCCTAAGGATGGGAAGGGGACCTCCAATGTGCTTTAGCAGAGTCACCATGTCTGGTCAATCAGACTTGAGGTCTTTGACTTTCCTAATCTTGAGCTTGCAACCGACTCTTGGTCAGACCTCATCTAGTATCACCCTGTGGCCAGTTCTGGACAAGATGGATAGTGTTCAGAGAAGAAACACCATAATGGTCAAGGATCTGGAAGCCATGAATCCCCCTGAGAAGTAGCTGAAGGAGCTGAGATGTTTAGCTTGGAGAAAAGAAGGCTGATATGAGACATAAGAGCTCTATTTAAATATTTAAAAGGATGTCATATTGAGGCACTGAGATAGAGAACAAATTGTCTTGCTATGCTGTCTGGATAATTCTGGGGTTAGCAGTTCACAAAAACAGCTTTTTTCAAGTTCTGTTGCATTGGGTTTTTTTTTTAACTTTCACTATAAGATAATTCTCTGGGCACAATGAAATACATTGAACATCAAAGTGAGGGGCAGGACATTACTATCAATTACGCTTGTGCTTGTACATTTGCAATACAACTTCCAGAGTCCTCATGGCAATAATAAATATACACTTCCTTCAAAACAGTATAGACATTTTCTCCAAACATGTTGGTCTTATTGACTGAAATGAAAACCCTCCACCCACTCCACCCTCAGCAAAAAATAAATAAAAATAATGAAACAATTTTGTCTCAGGAAATTGATTGTTTTGTGTCATCAGAAGTACTACTTGTGTCTCGTCCAGAGGGGCCAACATATTGGGATTTAAAATACCCCATGCTATTTTAGCAACTAATGCAGCAAAGCAGAAGCAGTGTAGTCTGGTAGTCAACAGTTGGGAGGAAACAACATTTCTTATGGGAAAGGGTTCTGGAATTCTTTTTGGGAATGTTAATCAAAAACCAGTAAGTAAAACCATAACCCTTAACTCTCAATGTCATTTTTTGTCTATACTATTGGCCCTCAACAATTAGGTGTTTGACTTTTGTGGATTTAATTACAGGCGATCCCCAAGTTACGAACAAGGCATGTTATGTAGAACTAATTGGGTTTTGAAATTTTTGGTTTACTGTGAAAAAAAGGACTGGAGATAAAGTTTCAGTGAAGATAAAGTTTCAGTGGAGACACCTTTTCCGCCATGGTAATTCTTTCAGGACAGAATTTCCCTTCTCTTAACTAGAAATGTCTATGCCCTTTACTATGGTTCTATGATCAACACCTGTCAGAAACCGATCACAGAGTTGCCCTGGATTCCCTAGAGATTCCTAGAGATAATATTTTAATTACATTTGTAAATAATGAAACCTGCAAAAGTTTGACAAGTGGAAGTTGACCAAAGAGGCTAAAGATTCTTAGGTGTTCCTTCATATTAGACAGACAGACAGACAGACAGACAGATAGCAGTTGTTTATTCAAGGCTTTTCCACTTTTATGGAGTCCTGTGCCCCAATCGCCAGTTTGCAAGACATAACTCTACTGAATCTAAACATCTTATCTAGCCACTTGCATGTTAAAATGCAGAACTGCTCATGCTCAGCTTATCATTTTCTTTTTCATTAGGTGTTGCTGTTGTTCTTTTTGCTGTTGCATACTACAAATGTAGGAGCATATATAAAACATAGAAGTGAGAGGAGGCAATAAAGTTGTTGATGATGATGATAACAACAACAACAACAACAACAACTCGGGGTGGCTTACATGGGGACCAAGCCCAGTAAAACAAAATTAAAATATAACACCATAAAATACATTGCATTACAATAATTTAAAAAATGTATACAATATCATAAAAACATAAACCATCAATACAACAGCCAGTAGCCGAGCGGGGTAAGCATGTTCAGAACTATGAGGGTGGAGTAAGGACTTGTGCAATATACTGCAAGGGCAGGATTGGTAGTAAAGTGCAAGAGCCAGATATTAGGTTAGGGCTAGAAGGGCCAAGTCAATTGTTGAACTGATTAATCAAAGGCACATTGCAACAACCAAGCTTTCAGGTCTTTACGGAACATGGACAGTGTAGAGGCTAATCTAATCTCTCTGGGGAGGAAATTTCAGAGCCCGGGGGCCACCACCAAGAAGGCCCCCTCTCTCATCCCTACCAACCGTGCTTGTGACGGAGGTGGGAACGAGAGAAGGGTCTCCCCAGGTGATCTTAAAGCTAGCACAGGTTCAGAGGGGAAGATGCGCTCGTGAAGATAGGCTGGCCCCAAACTGTTTAGGGCTTTGTAGGTGATAACCTGCACCTTGAATTGGGATGGGAAACTTATCCACAACCAGTGGAGCTGTGAAAAACGGTGTATTTCAAGGCTTAAGTAATATACATGGCTCTCTAGAGCAGTCAGCTGTAAGACGAGTCTAAAATTACCTGACCTCACTACTGTCTGCCAGGGAGTTTCATGTAACCCTGTGAATCAGCATCTAATGTTACTAACATCTCCCGTGGAGAGTCTGAGCATAGCTAAACTCCATAACAACCTTGATTCCTATTTTTAGATCCCTTTAAGTCATGATTATATTTGCAAGGAGCTTTTCAGTTTCTTGACCTACATAATTCTACAATGATGGTTTCTTTCTTGTTTTATTTCTTAATGTGAGTGATTAGGTAGAATTTTTTTTGCATTTCACTTATGAGCAAGAATCAATAATGCAGCAGAAAAATTCTATAAGAAGAAATGAGAACAAAAATATTATCAATATGATTCTTTGTGCTCATACAAAACTATTTAGAAAACTACTTTCTGGACTACAAGGATTTTTATTCTTCACCTATTTCCCAGTCTGAGATTCATGGCAGTGTATTGTTGTTGTTTGCCATTCAAGTCAAGTTATTTTTTCATTGGTGTTGCCTTGTCCTTCCCCTGATGCGGTGAATGTGACTTACTCAGGTTCATCTAATGTATTTCCAGGGCTGGGCAGGGATTCAAACCCCCATTTCCCAGAGTCCTCATCCTAGTCCAACATCCAGCCACTACACTATAACAGATACAGGTTTAAAATTCATATGTTGTCTATAAAAATTAAAATATAATTAAACTCTCATATTATTTGAAGTAGCTTGGCACAGGGAATTAGACTTTTAAAACATGCTTTTCTTTAGGTTCTGGAAATGTCCAGCCCAGTTATGTCTACTCTGAAGAGCAGATGTCATAATCTCCAAACTCAGCATAGTTTCCCCATACTAACCCTGAGAAGACAGAGGAAAAGAAGAAAAACTTGCTATGGTCCATTTGGTCAGCGGAACTATATGGGCAAAGTGGGGATTGGTGCCCTGGGAACAGAGAAATGGTTAAGGGTGCTGCAATGATGGAGGGGAAGGCAAGAAAAGTTGTCATGGGAAAATTCAGCCAGGAGAAACCTTTCTGAAAGGTCTTCCATCATCACTGCATGTTCCAAAGAGTGCCCTTTATACAAAAGCGCAATGGACAGAAAAGCTGATATAAGGCATCAGTAGGATTTCTATATTGGTCAGCATGTTTGGCAGAAAAATTGAAAACTTCCTCTTGTGGTTTCCTGTCCTCAATTCCCTCCATATTTATGGAAACGGACTCTTTCAAGAGTACAATGCCTTCATACCACGAGGCCAATCCAAGCATAGTCAGCCCTCAACATTCACTGGAATTTGGAGAACAATACCCACACAAAGAAAAAATGAAAATATAGAACCCATTTTTACTTTATAGAACACCTCTTTAGAAATCTCTAGATCCTCCAGCACAATTCTATAGTCAACTTCCACTGGTTACTTTTTGTAGATTTCCCTTTCTATCCTAAGTTAACCAAATAATCAAACTGGAAGAGCTAGATATTCCTAAAGAGGATTCTCTGCAGGAATCTCTTGGTTCTTCAGCAGAAATTGAACACAGAGTCACACTAAAATACAAAGAGATTCCCAGAGAAAATATTTTAAACAAATCTATAAAGAATCAAATTGGCAAAAATGCAGATGCAAAGGGCTGGCTCTACAGTATGGGTTTTGCTAAAATACACAGAGGTTGGAAACTTCAAAATGTTGTTGAATGATACATTTTATGCTTGTTGACTGGTTATGCTGGCTGGTGCTGATGGAAAATGGAATCTTATCACTTCTCAGCAAACATCTCACTATTAGACTCTGAAAAGTCTCTGTTCTCTATTTAGACAACATCCCTTCTGAAGTCAACTAACAGGGCTCCCTGGGAGATGTTGAAACGTTGCCTAGGTTAATTGGACTGCTTCAACCTAGTATTGCTGGACTGCTCCACTTCACCTTGCAAGTCCAGACCACAGCAAACCATGATAACAGTTGAACTCCATACTCTTAAGCAAATGGTCCTTCTCATTACCTGCTACTGTATCTTTTACCTTAAAAATCCCAATAATTTAATGTGGAAACTTCAATATGCAAAGCATGTTCTCTTACACTGAATATCACCTCCCTGGTAGAGTTATCAAAAACTCAAGGCTCCTGTTTCCACACAAATATTTGTACTAAGAAAGAGTCAGTACCTTACCTGTACTGAGGAGCAACAAGGCTTTCATGCAGAGGAATTCTTCACTGCTGACTTGTAGCTTGACAAACTCCTGTGGGATTTGCCACATAGACAGGCACAGGGAATAGAACGATGATTCTTTCATCCTCTGTCTTGCCCCCCAAAGAGAAAGACAAAAGCTGTTTAAAATACACATGCATATATTCACAAATACATGAATACACAAGTATGTGATTCTTTAAATTCAGTCAACCCTTCTTCAGATTCAACCAGCTGGGGCTCAATTTTTTAAAAAAAAATCCAAAAAAGCAAACTTGATTTTGCTGCATACTGGACGCTATGCTGATGTGAAGCATACCTTCTTAGCTTCCAGCCATTTCAGAGATCCTAAAGCTCTCTTCAGCATTCATCTGATTTGTTTCCCATTTTATATAAGGGACAACATTTCACTAAGCCATTGTATATAATGAGATTTGAGCATCCATGAATTTTGTTATTTACAAGGGTGTGTGTGTCCTGAAACTAATCCCCCACAGATATGGAATACTGAATGTACTTAATTTGGAGGAATGAACTGGGAATAAGATCACTACATTCTTACTTTCAGATATAGGCAATGATCTGTTATTGCAAGGATAGTGAAACCATTCAGTTTTACAGCAGTACTTCCAAGTTATAGGGGAGTTCTCCCAGTGCTGAAAATCCATTGAGATAGAATATTGAAATGGGAAAACTCCTGTACGACTCAGAGCAACTGAGAACAAGCTGTTATAAAAACCAAAAGAAGTGGAGCTCTGTTGGGCCCTGGTCACTGAATTCCACTCTAAACTGGACGTTGAGTATTGATATCAAATACTTTACTTCACGATCTAAACCTCCGCCCTCCTGCATTTTAAGATCTAGTATTCTAAAATTGTGGCACCTGTACCCTAATCCTGTAGCCTTTTAAACTAGCACTTTATATCACCTTACCCTGTGGTAATAACACATTAGACCACTTTTATTAGCAGGTTTATGTTTGGCCTGTGGGGGGAGCATGATTGGGAAACTATGTTTTTAATCTGTTTTATTGCATTTATATGTTTTAACTGTTTTATAAATTTGAAATGTTACATTTATTATTTGTATGTATAATGCGGCATTGAATTTTGCCATAATCTGTAAGCCACTCTGAGTCCCCTCTGGGGTGAGAAGAGCGGGGTATAAATATAGTAAGTAAGTAAATAAATAAGTCTTTGGTAGAGTCTCATTGGTTAACTACATTGGTAATTGTTGAAGAGTGAACCAACACATTGGGAAACTCTCTTCCTGCTATGCAATCTGGCACAGACATACAAAAACCCTAATTTCAGTTTAAGTAAAGACAACCTTTCTTTTAAAAAGGTTCTGAATGGACAGCTGATTGTCAGATTGCGTGGCAGAAATACATGTATACTTCAGTTAATGAAGCAGATGTGTTCCTGTGAATTGCTTTTTCAACAGAATTGTTGTACAAGCAGTAGGAATATTATGGAAAGATTGGATAAGTTCCAAGACCATGAAATAAAGAAGAGCAGTTCAACATGTATTAGCAGATTTTTAATTCAAAACTAACAATATGCACATGAAAAATGAAATAACCATATCATGTTAAGTCCCACAAAAGTGGACAAAAATAGTCTGAACCTTCTGGAAACCATCTAAAAATCTCTTTAATGAAAGAATCCAAAGATGATTATTTTCCCTTTCATCCACCCCCATTATTTTATTATTTCCATTCGGGTGGTCAAACATCTATATTTTTGAACATGCTGTGGCAGGCTAATCTACTATTCCCCTTTCTTTCTGCTTTCCTATTCATTTACACTCAGTAAGGAATTCTGAGCCAACTGCTGTTTAGCTTGTCAGGCAGCATACTTAGCTACAATAGAATCAGATAGAATATAATCCCATCATTTCTTTGATCAGTTTATTGCACTATTTACTGCAGATGTACTGCCACAAACCAGTTCAAAAAATCTATGTTTCTCTAGCCTTCTTTTATCATCTTCTCCATCACAGAGCATTACGAAGAAAAGGGAAGATTAGACAAGAATTTTTAAAAAGTTTGTAAAAGGAGTGTTGCTGTCAAAGGCTTTATTAACTGAGATATACCTCCATATGTACCTGATTAAATAGCATATGACTCTGGAAACCAGAGTTCAAATCCCCAGACAACCATGGAAGCTTGCTGGGAAACCTTGGGCAAGTCACAATCTTGGACCCTCAGAAGGAGGCAAAGACAAAGCCCCTCTGAACAAATCTTCCCAAGAAAACCCAGTGATAGGGTCCCCATGAATCAGAAGTGGCTTGCAGGCACAAAACAACAACAACATGCAATTCGGGCCTAACAATTTCAGGCACAGCTATTTGTTCAAGGGCGCTTTAATAGTTGCCAAACTCCTCTTCCTTTGTGATGTCCTCCACTTCTATAGAATGGATGGAGATGGGAAAAAGAATAAGAAGCAGACACAATTTTGTCTTTGTTTCCAAGATCAAGTCTTCCCTGATCTTTGAGCAAAAACTACGCAGATGGACTGACATTTTCTGCAAGATTCCTGCATATCAACTAACATCAATTTTTCCAAAGCTTCAGGCATACTATAACTTTCTTAAATTATTATGTAGGCTGCTCAGTTGATTAAGGAATCTTTGTTTGCTTAACCACCTGCCTTTTAGAGTGCAAATATATAGACCTTTTGTCATATTGAAGGATATGTTAGGTATCTTGAATTTCCGAAAGGATTTTTCAAAAAGTGGGACCACAATGGAAATAGGACTATGAAGCTAAGACTATTTAAAATAAAAACACTGAAAAGTCAAAAGCCATTAAAATTTAGGTTTTTTAACTAAATATTTATTTCCGTCTTACTTCTTAGGAGCCTCCACTAATCAAAAAGCAGTCGGCAAACAAAACTACTACTTGATGCATTCAGACAACTGTTTTCCTAATAATGTCATTGATGTTGCCTAGAACCATTTTAGGATGTATCTATACTGCAAAACTGAAATTGCCTGATGCCACTTTAACTGTCATCTCTTTGAAAGCATTTGTATTTTGGTGAAATGTCTTACACTGAACTACAACACTACAGTTTTCTGGCAGAGAAGTTTGAGTGCCTTGAGAAACTACAAATCTCATGGAAAGAATGAGTTACTTTCATGAGGATACTAAATATGTAAATCATCTCCTTAGATAGATAGATAGAGCCAGGATAATTTTAAAAATAGGTGAATGAAAGGGAAAAAAATAAACCTATACTTACTCATTCAATATTAAATCTGGTGCAAAATACAGCATCTGACCACTAACATGCTTATAAGACCTCCATCCCATAGCAAATACCATTAGGCTCATCCATGAATACTGGATAAGAGTTATCTGGTCATCAATGTGTAAATTTCGAAATCCTGAAAAACAGACAACAGAAACAGATTGAGAGACTACATGGGATAAAGATTTGAAACACGCTGGTCTCTGATGGTCAATGCCTTGTTATTACACAACAAATTCAAGTGTAAGTTCAAATTCAAGTTCATGGTCAAGTTCAAGTTTATGCTCATGTCATTAAATTGGTTGGCAGATCACACACAAATTGATTGGGTAACATATAATATTTGTGTACCCACACATAGTATATACCTACTCTGAGCAGTTATAGCAGTTTGAGACAGCTGGAAAAATCATGATTCCATTCCATGGGCTGCTGGCATTTGTATTGCGTGAAGGACTTGGAATTAGTTCTTTTAATTCTACTTTTAGTACTATTTTAAGTACTTAGAATTAGCCCTCTCTAATGTATTTCAAGAAGTGGGCCTCAGATGTTTTTCTTTCTAAAGGTTCAGCTCCCCAAAGCCCTTATCTGCCCAATTGAGATGCATTTTAGAAGCTTAAGTCAAAACAACTGGAGATCCAAAGAGAATAACTGGACAAGAACCCTTTAGCAGATAATTCTTCAACAAATGACAAATCCCAGAATTCCACAAGACTACAACTGCTCTTTCACTCAGTTTCACACAAACATGTGTATAAATTCACAGTTTATTAAGATCAGCAGAGTCATAATGTGTTGAGTTGATCAAGCCAGTTAAAAAAGTTGTTTATCACAGCAAGGATGGCTCACAAAAATATCCTGTTTTTGGGAAATGCCAGTGTCAGTCCCCATATAATGAGTGTTTTTATTTCATTATTATCTTTATCAAAGGTGGGGAGGTTTTGTCTTTCCAGGTAATTTGGTCTATAGTTCCCATCAACACAGCCAAATTGTGAGTCACAGTCCAAAATAGCTAGAGCATATGGCCTGAAATATGCCCCATAGCCCCTTAAACCTGTCTTCAAATATGGCAGTTTGCTTTCTCCAAACCTCCAGAGCCCTCAAGTCCCCACAAAAGGAAATAATTGCTCAAAGTGGTGGCACACTGAAACATGCCAGTCTAGCCTGCTAGGTAAGCACAGGGAAAGGCCTTCATGTGTTCTACAGTTGCTGACTGCAATCTAGAGTTAAAGGTTCCCTACATCAGCTCCGCATTGAACTAAAATAGACCTACACAACCAATTGTTCTCAACATGTAAGTAAACTCCAGTAATTAACTAAGCCTAAATGTAGTTGGCACCAGCAGTAGAATTCAGGGTAATGACTCTTGAATTAGTGGGGCATGCCCCTTAGGAAAGCCTGAGAGCTTATCATGATTTCACTAGAAGAATATGTAGGTTTTTTTAAAAAATGGTAATCAGGAGAAAAAGGCTATCACACCACACAGTTACTGCTCACTTAAACTGCTCTGGCTGCATTCTGTGGAAGTGTGAGATTTGTCATTTGGTGAAAAACCCATTCACACTTTTTGAGAACTCCATTAACTACAAATCTCCAGATACCAAATGATGTTGCCATGGAAAGTATATTTCTCTAAGCATTTGTAAGTCCCCTGGCATTATTCTATGGCCAGTTTGTTCTGAAAGTTAAACCCAGCCATGCTGGAGGATCTAGAGATTCTTAGAGATGTGTTCTTTGAGGTAAATAAATTCGTGTTTTTTACTTGTGGTTTTTTCACTTTCATGTGGGTCCTGCACCTCTAACCCACAGGAAAGAAAAGGGCCAACAGCATTAATAAATAGGAGTGAGTTTGGTTGCTTTAGGCAGCTTATTCAACAGTTGTATTCTTTTTTACAATAAGTAAATCAATAATTACATCTTCAAAAATATCCTGCTATTAAGTCAAATACTTATATTTGCATATGTGATTTTCTTTCTGCCCAAATAGAATAATTGTAAAAAAAGGCCCTGCCTCCAGATCCTTTGCTGCCTTTGTCACCATCCTTTGAATGCCCCCTAGTGTGTCCATGTCCATTCTATCCTGCAGCTCTCAAAACAAGGCACAACATTCCACATAAGCCTAATCAGAGCGAGCCACCATTACCATAATGAAATTATCTTATTACCTGGCAAAGACTTGGACCACTTGACTACACAGAGGAGTTGCCTCTCACATAGCTGATTAAGGCAGGTCATCAAAGCACTTGGAGTTTCTGGTTGTGTGTTGTCATAGCCCGCATAAACAACCTCTGGTTCGATGCCTTGTAAGACACTGATAAGTGGAGGAATAAACTGGATCTCTTGATTTGGAGAGAAAGACAGCCTCTGTGCCAGCACTTGGCTTTCGTTAGGGAGGATGGATGACTGCTGGAGTGCAACGACATCTAATGCTCTCAGAACTTTGACCTTGCTGAACTTCTTGAATTTTCGACCTGCAATCCAACAATATGATTACTTCTCATACACATATATGCACAAAGCCTATAAATCATATGAAAACATAAGAAGTTCAGACTTCTGGTACATCAATTTTGTCTGAAAATTGACTGGGAATAATCTTATATTGACTTAGCCTCTCCTACCCTGCTTGGAGAAACTAGGGTTGACACTGGAACCTTCTGGTATAACTAGTATAAGAGTTAAGCACACAAGACTCTTGTTCATTAGCCACTAGTGTTGTGCTTTTGTATGGAACTGCTGTTCATTTTGTGTAGTTTTGTTATAATTTTATTCCTCTCCTCCAAGTTTGAAGATTAAAGTGCCATTATGCCGCCCGTGGCCACTGGCTACACTTTTACTTTGTGATGTGTTTTATAATTCTGATGTATTAATTTGCTGTGATTGGTATATTTTTTATATGTTGTATTTTATTGTATACTGTTGGGCCTGGTCCCCATGTGAGCTGCCCCGAGTCCCTTTGGGGAGATGGGGTAGAATACAAGAGTGTTGTTGTTGTTGTTGTTGCTGCTGTTGTTGTTGTTGTTGTTGTTGTTATTTTGTCTCATTTTCGTATGCTTCCGCTAACAAAAACGGGGCACCTATATGAATAGAATTTTTGTCTTGCTAATGAAAAAAACAAACATTTTCATGCCATTGCCAGCAATGGGAGGCTTTCAAAATGGGTGGTTTTCAAAAATGTAGAATAAAACACCAAAGGAAATGGAGGACCAAGGCAGAGGCAGGCTATTGAGTCAGTGAGATAAACAGAGAAGGGAAAGAAAACCCAACAAGGAAAGGCTTTTTTAAAAAATGAGGCAAGCAGCAGCCAGTCAAAATCCCCAAACCCCAAATCTCTCCTTATCAGAAGTGCAATGGAATTATTGTTTGGGAAGATGCTATCAGAGTTTGGATGAATTTGTTTGTTGTGGAAGGGAATGTTAACTTCTGTGACAATACAAAAAACCATAAAGTACACATGAAAGCATAAGATGGAATTACACTTGCGTATCTTACTAGATGCTAGACTTTGTGTGCAAATACAACTAAGCTCTGCACTTTCTGAATGTAAACTCTACTGTTTCCAATGATAAAGTACATACATAGAATCTTTCTTGTTGAATATCTGACTGAATAACTTGCATTATCCTGTTAGTGATGGCTCATGGCTTCCAGGTCAGTGAATCAGTTAATCAGCAGTGGATTTCAGTCCAAACTTTAAAAGAATTACCTAACATGCTAAACCAATGGAAAGAAAAGGTTCAGTACTTTGGATAGTTCCTTTAAAGTTTATACTAAGAACTCAAAGGACATTCATCACAACAGCAACATAAGAAACTGTCAGCTGACACTGCATACGGCCCCCTCCTAGGTTCTCACTGCTACCATCAAGTAGACCTCTCATTCTCTAGTTGCCTCCATATTATTTTTCAATCCCCACCGCTTAATTTTTAGCCAGGACTCTGCACTGGGTAATTTGTATGGCACTTAGATTTGAAATAAATGAAGTAGCCTATGGCAAGGTAACTCTAAGGCATGTTTTGATTTTGTTAAAAATACTGTATTGTAGAATGTTTATTAGTTTCTCAGTGGATATTTCCAAAAATCAAATAAAAAGAAAAGAACTATACACAGCTAGCTACCTGCCTCCTAGACATCTTCCTTATCCCAGACAATATACCAAAATGAGGCAGCACCCAGCTTTCTCAATTCTTTTCCAGCCTGCATTCAGAATCCATGCTGGATTCTTTTTTGCAAGTGTTTTAATTTTACTTCTAGCTCTTCCATTCTCACTTCCTTCTTGGCAACTCTAGAAAACTCCCCCAGCTTCATTTATATAAAATCTTCACTTCTCCCACCAACCTTTTAGGCAATATCTAAGAAGTTTTTTTTTAGGAAAAACAGCCATGTAAGATCTGGCTATTAGTGGTTACTAATCATGGTGGCTACATATGACCTCCAGTATTAGAGGCAGTATGTCTCTTGGCACCCATTGCTGGTTAAAACAAAAAGGGTGCAATTGCTCTAATATCAATAATAATAATAATAATAATAATAATAATAATAATAATAATAATAATAATTTATTTATATTCTCCAAGGGGACTCAAGAGCGGATTACAACATATGTCCAAACAGAGGCAAACATTCAGTGCCTTGTTACAAATGGAAATACAGTGAGAAATCCATGAGCATCTAGTTGGACACAATGCAAACAGAACAGACTTGAGAATCCATTAATTTTAATATCCATGTGGGGTCCTGTAACCAAACCACAATGGATACCAATGGCCCACTGTACTTCCATCTCTGGTCTGGCCCAGCAGATTTCTTCTAATTACAGTAAATATCAGTTTCTCATTTGGCTGCCAAACTCCTGGGCTGAATTTCTAACTTTCTTGTAAATTAATTTTGGCTCTCCTATACACTCCTTACCCCCTGCCGCAATGCTAGATTCTTGGACTGATGCTCCAATCTTCCTTGAACTTGAACTTTCCTCCCTCCCTGTCAGAAGATCTGCGAAAGCAGCAACCATTTTACGATCAATCGCCCAACATTCCAACACAAAATGGCTGAAAGTTTCATTCTTTACATTCTTCCGTGTCAAAGGCAAAAATATGGCCAGAAATAATGGGAAAATCCAACAATATCAAAGCTTTGCAGAAACAACACTTGTGATCCATCAGCCTCACTAGTGCTGAAGGAGGATGGGATGACAGCAAGATGATTTATGAAGTCTTTCCGTTGTAAGTGTCTGCAAAATTAAACACACACAATCCTGAATTTATATTTATTACTGCCTCCAGCCTCCTCTCTGGCAAAGGTTTGAAAGAAAGTTGGAAGTGAAGCTACCAAGTTGCATTGTGCAATTTATTGTAAGTGGGCAAGCTTTTCAGGACATCTCACGGTAAGAGCAGGTGAAAAATGTTTGACAGTTTGTTATTTCCTGACAGTAATATCATGCTTCTGCCTTCAAGGTCACTCTGCCCCTGTAGTTTTTGAAACCAGAGTGCTCTACATGCACTTCAGAAGTTTACATAGCTTTATGAGAACAAAGCTGGGGTGATAAATCAAGATTTCAATGAAGAATGAAGTAACATATCCTGACAAATCTAACTAGAAAATGTTCAAGGACCCCATTGCCCTAGAATGTGACACTGCAAAGACAGTTGTAAGTTGTGTGAAAGCTCTTTCAATACAAAAAGAGTTCTGAACACAACCTAGCTGAAGTAAAAACATTTCTAAGGTGAGCTGGCATTGATTTTGGTGACATAATTCTCATATGAAATAAGAAGTGCTGAGAAGCATTTGTAAAAGCCCTTCATGGATTTTCCCCTTGATTTCTTTGTTCTGGAAAATCTAGAAAAAATAAACTATTGTAATAGACTAAACAATCCTAAAAATAGTATTTGAATCCAGCAACAGACTCTATATGAAAGTCTGTGTGCAAACTTATGTGTTATTAATTTATGCATATAAGTCCAGGCAGATGGGGATACGTACAGCATATAGTCTCAGTCATTTGAAGAAGGTGAAATTTTTTCCGAAAATGTGAATAAGAGGTAATGCGGAAGGCTGGATTCAGTTCCATTGCCTCCGTTTTCTTTGTCAAAAATGGATTAACAGGTTTGGGAATTTAACAAAACATTATGAAATCACAGTTCTGCACTAGATTCTTAAAACAGGGAGCATCTGCAAAAGCTTCAGGATGGAAAGACTAGCCTTCAATTTGGCAAGAACCAGGATTCACTTATAATATGGTGTCTACTACCAAAGTTTCATGCCTTTGGGACAGAGTCCAGTAGTACACAGGTAGAGCCAATGGACCCTGCAGCTTTAGCTTGATGCAACGTGCCACAGAATCTGATCTGTCACACACTTCAACAGTGCTGGGTGCATGGAGCCACATGCAGTAGGATAGAAGAGGAAAGCAGGGAGGAGCTGGGAATCATGGCAATGAAGAAAGACTCCTCACGCAATTGCAACCATGGTGGCAACCAGGCAATGTGTCATACTCTGACCAAGACCAAAGTCATAACTGCCTCTTAAAGCCCCAATCACCTGGGTCCAGATTGCCAAGTCAGAGGAAAAGGACATAGCAGGAAGCCCCACCTCCTCAAACTGATCACCAGCAGGGCCTCATATATGCACTTGGGACCTTGTTGGCTTCACCCCTTCTGTAATGTGAGCATGATCAGCAAAACCAAACATTTCCTTGCAACCAGAATATAGGAGAGTTATTTCAGTGTCACTCTTCTGATGGTATCATCTGATGCTGTATACCTTTGGTGAAGTTAAAATAGGTTCTTTTTATGTAAAACTTCTTTCAAATGGCTGATACATAGCCACACCTATATCCATACTGGGCCCCTTTAAAATTCTCCCTATATACAGTGAGTTCTACCTGCTTCTCCTGTGCTTGCCTAAGGAATCAAACCAGTAGCAGAGCACCTCTGTAGGAGAGTTTATATAGGAGAGTTATGTGAGTATACATGCTCCTGTTTTCAATGCTTTTACTATACTTTGTATTTGTATTTTTATCCTGTACAAGTGTTTCTAGCCACTCGTATATATTCCCTGTAGGTCCACTCCGTCATTGATAATGACACATTGAAATTAAATACTTGAAGAATGGAATTGACTACTTTAGGTTCTCCTATACCTGCATAACCACCACCTGAGGAAGACTACACAGTCGAAACCGGTCGTGGATGGTGACTAAACTTGGACTTGTTTAAAACATTGGCTTTCATAAAAGGATTCACTTACTTGGATGTTTAAATTTGGACTCACAATTAGTGACTTATACAGTCCTCCATGTGGAACATGAACTCTGGTGGGCATTGGACTCACAAACTCTGAATATAGAGTTTTACTTTCTATGAATGTATGTGTGTTGGTTTAATTACTGTTTTATAGTTCATATTATTGGATTACATGTCTAGCTATAATCATCTGATGCTGTTCACACATCTCTACACTCTTAATGACTCCACTGGTGCCAAAGTGTGATCTTTATCCAAGGCTCATGACATGATGCAATAGAGACAGAGGGCATGGAGAGTTAAAGGCTGGTCAAAATATGTTCACTGCTTGTCCTCTTTTTCTATTCAGCCCTCCCTCTCTACCTCTAGGTCAGGAATGGGTCTGTCTATGATTTTCAAAACCTCCCTGTTGAAAAATAAACAGCAAGTAAGAAAAAACCTTCTTCTTAAAATATCAAAGAGTAGCATATCTTAAAGGCAATCACAGGGCAATACCATGTTTCCATTTATATTGTTTTATCCAAACTGGCAGTGAATGTTTGGTCACTTTCAGTTTTGGGGTGAAACCTGAGGACAATACTTCTACTCCAAGTTAATGGCCCAGACTTTATCTAACATCCCTAGATTGCTCTCAATTTGTAAGAAGTACCAGAAGAACCCATTCTACCTGTGAACTACAGCATCTGCTGGGCTATGGGAAGGTACGTTGGGAATGGGGAAACCATATTCCTTTCCATTTATTCAATGAAAGAGGAGACAAATGGAAGTGCAGCCTATAGCATCGATTCAAAATCCTGAAATTCGACTATGTCTCAATATCTACAATTGTCACAGGAGAATTGCATGATTAAAATATATGAGCAATGCTGAGTATTGCAGGGACATATTTCAACCAGAATAAATAAAAAGCAAACAAGTTTGAAGTGAGTTAGGCCTAATGTTCTCACATAGTTAACCCATTCCATCTCCTTCATGGGTTGACTTTTTCCAGACTTCCTTTAACCTGACATCTTTCCAGAGCCACGGGGTGAGTTGTCTAAATGTACCTGAAGTTTCATGTTACATATAAGATATGCATGTGCTATAACCAAGTCATAGTTCATTCTTCAGGCAGCGTCCATAGTTATAAATGCAGCACATATTGCATATGCATCCATAGTTAAAAAGAGACAATACATTTTTTTACATGTACTGTCTTTGATCCAGAATTCTGCATGTGCTCAATTCACAGATTGTACATCATACAAATTGGGTTTTATTTACCAATTCCAATCCATTAGCAAAGACATGGAGTGAAAAAATAGTTTAGTGGCACACTACATATATTCAGTGTTTTAATCATAGTTAGACATATATCAAGATAATTCTCAGAATATTTTCTGACTAAAAGACAACTAACTGCCTGGCAAGCAGAACACATAGCTTTCACACATCAAGATTTATAGACTCAAGATGTCACAATTTCAAACTACTTGACAGTCCTATTATCATTCACATTATCATTCACACAATTACTTGAAGGGTTATTATCAGGATCACAATTTGAATCATTCTATAACCCATTACACATTCATCCCATCCTTGCAACCATATAACTGCCTGTATATACTTTATTACACAGTATTTATTTATTTATTTATTTATTTATTTATTTATTTATTTATTTATTTATAGTATTTATATTCCACCCTTCTCACCCTGAAGGGAACTCAGGGTGGATCACAATTCACATATAATGGGAAATATTCAATGCCATTGGACAAACGACATATATAGACAACCACATATAGAGACACAGAGGCAATTTAACACCTCAGCTTTTGGCTTCGTGAGGATATGCTCAACTCCAGCCACGGGGGAGCTGCTGCTTCATCATCCACTGTGACACCAAGTCCTTGATGGAACTTGGAGATTTTATGATGTCGTAAGTTAAATTAGTCTACCTGCATAAGCGGTACCTACATTTCTACTTGACAGATGCAACTGTCTTTCGGCTGCATAGGTCAACAGCAAGCTGGACTATTTATGGTCAGGAGCTTACCCTGACCCTGGCTGGCTTCGAACTCATGACCTCTCGGTCAGTAGTGATTTATTGCAGCCAGCTACTAACCAGCTGTGCCACAGCCCGGTCCTGTACATCAAATCACATCTATATTAAATCACTCTACTAGTTACCAATTAATTTCTAGGCAAAGTACAAAAGTGTTGCTTAATATCTTTAAAACCCTACATAGTTTAGTTTTGATTTAGGTGCTGGATTGCTTTCTCTCATATAATCTGTGAACTAGGGTGGCTATTATGCAGAACATATTTTCCTGGACTGCCCCCAGATTCTGGAATGACCTGCCAGAAAAGTTTTATCAGATGGAAATGTCTACATTTAAAACAGTGAAGACTAATCTATTCTGGAAAACCTATCCAAATTATTTTAAATTAGGAATTGTAAAGTGGTGGTTTTAATATGTAAGAAGTATGTCAGAAATCATCATCTGAAGAAGGTACTGAAAGCCATGAAAATAAAGCTAAAATAAATCAAGCTCTCATAAAGCTGCTTCTAGATTCCTTGGATTTTATTACATAACAATTGCATGGTTGAAATGGAAAAATACTGATATTGAAACAATCACTATCACTACAGATGTGTAAAATGGCTGAAATCTGATTAGCAATTTGTTTTGGAGATTCAGATGCCCAGGCTTCATTCTGTAAAGATTCAGAGTGGTCCCGTTCCAATTAATAATCCGAATCTCTGAAGCGTTGCAATTTTTTCATTACAATTTGTTCCATTAGTGGCAATGGGAAGATTTAGAGGCTCATTTCTCTATCATTTCTATGGCTATCACGATGAAAGTTGGCACATTTGTAGGAAACATTTACAAGTTTAAGCCTGCCAAGTTTCAGTTCGTTTTGGTCATCCACTGATTTTTTAGGATTTTAAAAACGTTTTGACAAACCATTAAAAAAAACACACTACAAGTGGTATCCCTGCACAATTTCTGCATGATGAGGCAACATAAGAAGGACACTAATTCTGCACAGTTTCAGAAAGATTCTTTCATCTACTGATTTTTAGGAATTTTAATTTATTTAATTAATTTTTTAAAACTACAGGACGTATCCCCTCACATTGTGACACTGTGAGACAACATGAGCAAGGCAGCATACATGCCAAGTTTCAGAACACTCAGTGTATCCACTGATATTATTATTTTTTTCAATTTAAGCACATGTGATTAACCTAAATCACTTTCACATCAATGAAACTTATAAGCAATAAGCAGTTATGGGAATTTGGAAAATATAAGTTTGGGGTTTGATGATTTCAACAAAGGAAAGTTATAGACAGGCTATGAAGGGACAGAAACAAACAGATTTATTAAAAAGCTACGTTAAGTTTGCCAATCTTAGTATCATTATTCTTTAATGATAAAAGGCAACAGTTTCTTCGTAATAATTAGAAAGAAAGAAAAATAGCCTTAACTACTGGTCCCCATTGTAATTAATGCAATAACTTCACAGTGGTCTTCAAAGTAGTGGATTTTTCAGTCTTAGTGAAGTCATTGTATAGGCATTTGTTATACCTTTCCTGCCACTATGTGTCCAGAAGGGTGAATTTATCATTTTTTTTAAAAAAAAGATACTTTAAGTTTTAAGAAACACCGAGAACGGACCTCCAAGCATATGTCTTTCTCTCTCTCTTGCTACCACCACAAAGACACCCAGACACTAATATGAGGAAACCAGCTTTGCAGAAAGCCATGTGATTGGCTTTCTTCTTGGCTCTTCTTCTGATTGGCTGACAAGGAAAAAAACAGCATGCAGCTGCTCTTGTCAGTCACATCAGCCCCCACCCCCTTTCACCCCAGACAATTACAGAGTAAGTTATATTTTAAAAATGCTCTGAAACAATGAATCTTTACCAATCTCTCCAAAAAATTTGGAGGCTTCTGTTTCAATTCTTAACACTTCAGAGAATTCCTTTCCAATTAGTAAATCAGATATTCATACTAATTAATCATTCAAATCTCCAAATTACAAAATGGTACTCTGAAGCTTGACACAGCCCTAACTATCACACTTCCTTGCAATCATACTACAGTACTGTTTTGGCAATGAATGGTTCAGTGATCATTCTTCTGTACTGTGTGTTGTGTGTGCATCAGAGGTTAGAAAAGTTTCACTTTTGGCCTACAGCTTCCAGTCAACATGGTCTAAAGATTGTGGAAGCTATAATCCAAAAGCTAAAGATCCCAGGTTTTGCTGTGTATGCACAAGACCACCACTCCATAATGAACACCTGGACTGGACAAGAGAGCTGGGATCCCAAGGTTCTCCTCTGGTTTACTAATCCTTGACTCTGACTCAGGTGCCACAGAGCCAGCATAATAAATAATGCTAAATGAACTAGCCATAAATTGCAATTGTGTCCTGATCATTTTTACAAGGAGGAAAAAAGCTCCCTGTTTGGCCTTTGATTATTCATGATACGGCAAGTAATCTCATGGGCAAAAGCATTGTTTGGAAGCAGGAGTGGAACAATAGCCTTGAAAATTCTTGCAGTGCATAACTTGGAAAAATGATGACAGAACTGATCTGGTGCCACTGAATGGGAAAAGAGTTCAGGAATGCACTGTTTACAAAGAAAGAATGTTTAATTATGGTGCAACAAATGTAAATGAGAGTAGAAATGACCAATTAAGCAAAGAAACTCCACAAATATTTAAAGTCGTTATTGCGGGTGATTACTGTAAAAAGTTCTAAGCTGTTTTAGACACTTTGAGAGACGAGGAGAAAGGGGACTCAGCTTTTCTGGAAAGGTTTCTTGGAGAAGGGCTTTACAGAAATATTGGGAAAGACATCGTTCTTATTGTTGTGTGTCTTCAAATAATTTCTGTCATAGCAATTCTAAGAGTACCTCAGCAATGTAGGAATAATGCCATTTTAACTGACAGGCTCAATGTTATGGATTCATGGAGGGTGTAGTTTAGTGAGGCACCAGCACTCTTTGGTGGAAAAGGCTAAACATCTTGTAAAATTACAACTCCAATGAGCCATATTGGTTAATGTGATGTTAATCTTTGTTAATTATATAGTCTTAAGGTACATCAACATGTACCCTAAGATTTGTGCCGATCCTATCAAGGAGTTTTCTTGGCATGCTTAGTCTCAGAGGAAGCAAGGGAAAGCCTCTTCTTTCCAAGACACAAAGATGGTGTGACATGTCCATATTTGCCCAATGGGATTGCAAGGACAAGTGAGGATTTGAAGTCTTGGTTTCCCAGAGTCCTAGTCCAACACTACATTATTTTTAATGTTACTTTGCATCTCAATCAAAAGATAAAGCCAGACAAGGAAGAGGCAGAGGACAACAACAACAACAACAACAACACCATAGTGGCTCTCACAACATAGTGACTGCAACAAAAAATAGTAGGTGCAAGAGTTATGCCCCCTTCCTGAACTGAATTTTGTCCATGATCCTGTATTATTTCTCTGAAATATGAATACAGATAGAAAACTGGAACTTTTGTACCTTTAGTGGTTTCACAGAAGAGGGAATTTCAGTATATAATGCTTGCCATGTTACCCAAAAACAAGCAAAACTTACTGGAATATCCTCTTCTATATAACCATTACAGGTACCCTGTTTCCCCGAAAATAAGACATCCCCGAAAAATAAAACCTAGTAGAAATTTTGCTGAATTGCTAAATATAAGACCTCCCCCAAAAGTAAGACCTAGCAAAGTTTTTGTTTCGAAGCATGCCCAGCGTCTGCCAAACAGAACACCAGAGCATGCAGGATTGGTAAATATACATACTAGTTGTACATGGAAATAATGGTAGTAACAAGAAATTCTTGATAGGATTCACAGTTTGTCTGGTTATGTTGGTTTGTGATGACAACTACTGTACAGTATATAATAAATGTTCATTTTTTGTTCAACAATAAATGTGAATTCTTCATAGAATTATAAGACATCCCCTGAAAATAAGACCTAGAGCATCTTTGGGAGCAAAAATCAATATAAGACACTGTCTTATTTTCGGGGAAACACGGTATATCATCATATCCATTTTTCAATCTAGAACTCGATCTCTGAAATGCAGCATGGGAACTTAGATAATTCCATGGTCCACTCCTCAACCTCATACTTAGGAAAATAAATTTCAATGCAATGTACAAAGAAGCTTTATTCTTCTCAGCATGGAGCCAGAGGCAAGTCAGAGTTTATCAGGCACCCAGAGCTGAGAATGGAAACAACATTTCCTTTCATATTTGTTTCCTAGCATCATGATTGATTTTCCAACTCTCTGGAACTCTCTGCTGAGAAGAATAGTTCAGTAGTAAGATTCGTCACACTTTGCAAAGCTCTCAGAGGGATTACGGTGCACAGAAAAATATTTATATGAATTATTCCTTTCACCGAAAATGATCTGTACAAAGAACATGTTTTTTTGCAGAAAAAAAACACTCAAATGTATTTCTGCACAGAATAATTCTCTAAGAAAGATTTCTGAGAACTTTGTAGAAGTTTTTGTTTTCTACTGGAGCAGGCAGAAAACTATGTGAGGATGAAGAGGGTGAGGTTTTACTCAGAAAATCCAGAAAATCAAGCCGACCTACCCGCCTCTAGCTTGATGCTGAGGAAGGAAGCCAGAGTGTGTAGCGATATAATTCATCACTATTTTTCTTCTTGCTATTAGAAACTCTTTGAAAACCTTACAGTTTTCAATGGCTATTCACAAGTGGGATTTATTCTGCGACAAATTTGCACCTGCTTGTTTTTGGCAGAAAGTATAAATGGAGGAAATTTTAATGCAAAAATTTAATTTCTAAAGAAATAATATTTTCTACACAAATCAACCATGTGCATATTTTCACAGAAGAAAATGCCAATTACAGCATTTTCCACAGAAATTAATATTTTTGCTTATGAAAATTATTTTCCACAAAATGTAGTTTTCTGCATTTTAAAAAATACTGTTTTTACACAAAATAATTACATGCATGTTTTGTGCAGAAGTCTCGCACTACAAAGATTCTTATCAGCTTATGGTTTTTCTTGTCAGGGTTTCTCAACACCATTTTTGGAACATTTTGGAATATTATTTCTATCTTACAAATGCACATGTTTGCTCTAACTCAGCACTTTCTGCATCTCCTGACTCCTTGTATTGCAGAGCTAGACAAATGTAACATTGGTCCTGCCAACAATAATAGGAAAAGTCTCCCTATTTCAGAAGTCTTTACTTTCCTCAAATATTATATATATATACACACACACACACACACACACACACACACACACACCAATCACGCATCATGTAAATTATTTTTTTAAAATGTCCTGACCTGTCATAACACCCAGCATTCTGTGCTTGAAACAGCTCATTCAGCTCAGGTGCCACAAAGGAGCTGCCAATGGTGCCCATATTGGTCTCTACTGGCACTATGATGGGGAGGGGGGAAAGGAACCCTATCAAGTTTCATTTACATCAAGCCAGTGACCCTCTGCAATTATAACAAACACAGTACATACAACAACAACAACAACAACAACAACAATTTATTTTTTAATTCTTCTCTCCTCAAAGGGACTTATGGCAGCATAAGAACTTACAGGTACTGCTCAACCAGTGCATCTGTGAAAATTTCTGGAATCATTTTTCAGCACTGTCATGTATCCAAATATATTGCGATATCTGTGAAGAATGTTTCCAAATTTGTAACTAAAAAAAGGAACCCTATAGTGCCTTACCAATGACTCATTAAAATCAGGAGGGTTTTCTTCTCTATGTTATGAGTAAAGAAGAATTTTCTTTTATGGAAGTGTCCTTGGGGTCAGTTCCCAGAGCCATCAGTATGTCTAAACTATTTCTCCCCCACATTCCTGACTCCTTGCTCCTATGTTTACATCATCCTTGATCCTTTTTTGCAACATTCCATATGATGCACATTGATAAATAAGCTATGATAGCCTGTGTGAGTAATGTTTATCGCTGGACTATGACTCTGGGAGACTAAGGGTCTTTCCAAACAGGCAAAAATGCAAGAGAAATTGGGATTTTAAAACCCACTTCCTCTTGGCATGGAGGCCCCCGGTTGCCCCATGCACTTACTGGGAAAAGATAGACAAAGCCCGAATACTCCCTGCCTCCCCCTCTTTTGGAAGAGCCTAAGGAGGGCATGGGTTAGGGTTGGGGGGGGATTCCTCCTTCAATAATAATAATAATAACTTTTTTCTACTCCGCCCTATCTCCCCAACAAGATCTCACATATGGAAACAGCATTAAAGACCTAATATCAAATTTAACCTAATATCAGTGAATTGAACAAAACATTGATAAATTAAATCTATATAGTCAGACAGAACCAAACAAGAATTATATAGTGACATAAAATCTAAATAAATGTTCACAATAATTTAAAAAAGCCAACTGAAGTTCAATATAGCTGTGTGGGTTGGATTATGTAGCCTATGGTGGTAAATTGGGCTGACATAGACTAACAGAGCCCAGTTACATCATAGTTCTCAATCAGGATGCGGAAGCGGTCTCTCATTAATTAATCATCCTCCTCTCCATATGCTTATGAGCAGAGGTAAGTCTTTAGTTGTTTTTTGAAGGAGCAGAGGGAGGAAGCCAGCCTTATTTCTTTAGGGAGGGAGTTACAGAGGTGTGGGGCGGCCATGGAGAAAGCCCTCTTTTTCTTTCCCACCAGCTGTACTTGAGATGGGGGTGGGACCAAGAGCAGGGCCTCCTCCGCTGACCACAGTGCTCGGGCTCGTTTGCAAGAGGAGATGCAATCAGTCAAGTAGCCTGGACCTGAGCCATTCAGAGTCCAGATCCAAGCCACCTGTTGAATCTTCCAGGGAGGAGGAACAGAGGCAATGGCTGCTGGCCTGCATGGAAGGTTTTGTCCTGAAAGTTGAGGGGGAAGTGGGGGGCAGGAGAGAGTCCAGACAGGAGGGAGGGAAGGAAGACACATTTTTCCATGCATGCAGAGATACACCGGCGTGGAAAATGTGTGTTTCTCAGGAAGTACTGGGTTTAAAGGGCAACTTTTCAGCATGTGTTTTGCAGCCTTTAACCTGATACCTCCTGCATTTTAGCTAAACATCATTTAGCCCCCACCCCTTTTAACCCAGTTTAACCTGGGTTATAATGCATGTATGGAAGGGCTCTAAGGTTGAAATCCCACTTAGCTACAAAAACCTCCTAGGTGACTTTGGGGAAGCCTCATTCCCTCAGCCTCAGAGCATGGCAATGACAAAACCCATATGAACAAATCTTGCAAAAACAAAATCCTTAGGGTTGTCATTTATCAGAAATGACTGGAAAGCAGACAAAAATAACCACAACCATCACTAGCAACACAACAATTAGGCTAGCTAACTCATAACATGGGATATCTTGCTTTAGACCACCATGAAGAAACAACTTAACCACCATTGTCCTGGCCTGGCTTTCTCAAATGGAGACCTTGTCTCTAGTTTTATACCTGCTAATCGAAATGTTGCATTTCCTCCCCTTCATGAAAACAATGCCATTGCTTACTGAAAAAAAATCTGAACCTCATCCTTCCAAATCATGGGAAGCTAATGGAATTAAAAACCATGAAAAACAATGGTAAAATTAAACAGCTTTGAAGTTCTAGACAAGCAGTTATGTAGGCAACTAACAGTATAATAATACAGAACTGCACAATAGGCTCAACGCATTCAGTAACAATCCACGTATGGGCCTGCCAGCAATCAGCTTAACTGAGCAAATAATCCTCTTTTCTGTGGTCTGCAAAACCTAGGACTCATGCACACACTCAGGGGACATCAAAAGAATGACATTAATATGCACCTTTCCGGTTATGTAGTTAGAAAGTATGAACAGCTGAGGAATGTGAAGAATTGAGACCTTTCAGCTCTTCCAACTTCTTCCACACATACACACTCACTTGGAGAGTTTGAAAGACTTGGAGGATTTGAAAATCCTACTTGCTTGCTTTATTCAACTTCCATTCTGTAGGAGGCTCAAGGGGTCCTATTAGTCCCCTTTTTCATTACAAGCAAAGTATCCTTGTTTTGCAGGTGCACTGGAATTATAACTACTTTTTTATTTTACAGAAGCTTTCCAAGTTCTATCTGTATCACCTTATTGGGTTTCTTCTTTTCCAGTATTACTCACAGGCATCTCTCTCTTACTCTGCTCTGCTTATTTTTCCTAAGTTTTACACCAGTGTTTTCCACTCTCACTGTGAGGAATCAACAATAATCTTTTTACTTCTGCCATATCTGTGCCCACGTGCCCAACTGCATTCAAGTTGTCTTTGGTGTATGGCGATCCTAGGATTAAGAGACCTGTCCCCACTCATCTGATAGGCCATAGTGGGTTCAGTTTGACACTTCTCTCTACATGGATCCTCCCTTAAAAATATCTCTACTAAGCAAGTAACATGAAGATCAATGATTCTCACTTAATTTTCCTTTCCTTACATGATTTTTGAGCACTCTTTGCCTGTTGAAGAACTTAATGAGTTTGAAAGCTAACACAAAGAATTTAATTCCTTTAAGCTGCCCTGATAGTGTTGTCATTGCAATATACACTTTGGGTCTTTAGCTTTTATTTGGGCACACTTTTGTGGACTATTCCATATCATTAGATGCATTAGCTCATGAAGCGGGGCGGAGTCCATAAAACCTTGTGCCAAAGAAAACATGTTAATCTTTAAAGGTGCCGTAGGACTCTTCAACATCATTACTTGCTTCTGTTTTTTTAAAAGCCTTCTAATGGGGTGAAAAATGCAAAGTATGAGGCTGTGAACATTAAAGCAGAGTTGCTGAACGTCTTATAGGGCAGGAATCAGAATTATCCTCTGATTCCCTTTCATTCAATGACCTGAAATAATATTGAGCAAAAAAAGGTTCATTAACCCACATAATTTTTGTTTTTGCTTGCCTATGGAAAACAGAACAGGACAAGAATTAGAAGCTTTGAACAGAGAAGACAAAGGAACACAACATAAGCTAAAGCAGAGATATTACTGCTATAAGTCTCTATAAGCAATTTAATTCACAAGGCAATAGTTAAGTCTGCCTGAAATGTCCAAGCTGTTTCATTTTTTTTGCATTGTATGTTGTTGTTGTTGTTGTTGTTGTTATTTTAAAATTAACTAATAAATTTCATTTTTGTTGTATAAATGAAAAAAGAGAAGAAAAAGAAAAAACAAATAAAATATACATAAAAAAGAAAATACAGTAGAGTCTCACTTATCCAAGCTAAACGGGCCGGCAGAAGCTTGGATAAGCGAATATCTTGGATAATAAGGAGGGATGAAGGAAAAGCCTATTAAACATCAAATTAGGTCATGATTTTACAAATTAAGCACCAAAACATCATGTTTTACAACAAATTTGACAGAAAAAGTAGTTCAATACGCAGTAATGTTATGTTGTAATTACTGTATTTACGAATTTAGCACCAAAAGACCACGATATATTGAAAACATTGACTACAAAAATGGCTTGGATAATCCAGAGGCTTGGATACGCAAGGTTTGGATAAGTGAGACTCTACTGTATTAACAAGATTTGCCATCTAAAGCAAATCATATACAGAATATTAATGACTGTCCAATTACCACTTCTATTTGTTTTCTACTCTTTGAATGACTAAATAGTGCACTGGAAACAAACAAAAAAAAAAAACAAAATTGTCTGAATGACTCATAATAAAAATGGCTTCTTTGGCTTTAAGTAAAAAGATCAGTAAAAAGCCGCTCTGAGTCCCCTCAGGGAGAAGGGCGGGGTATAAATGCATGTAATAAATAAATAAATAAATAAGATCAGAGGCCATCTTTTTGGCAGTTTCTCATGATAGAATGAGCTTAATAGATTTCAAATTACAAATTGTTGTCCTCACTTGTAACCATCTACCAATAAAGATGGTTTTCTCATGGATACAAAAATCATACTGTACTATTAAGAGTTCCCACGTCTATAATGAAACTGACTAGGCAAACACGAAATAGTATTTATTATTTATTCCAGGGGTGGGTACTGTGCAGCCCTCCAGATGTTTGGTCTTCTTTTGGTCTGCAACAGCCAACAAACATTGCTAACACAGTCAAAAGCAAGAAATGCTGGGAGATGCAATTCAACAACACCTGAAAGATCATAAAATTGCAACCCTTGATTTATAGCTCAATAACGGTTCCCATAGGGAATTACATGCATGTTATTCGGACCTCCACAGAGAAAAGATGCAAGGCGCATATTGATCATCATCCTTACTTTAAAAAAAAACCTCCATCACCTGTGCAACTTGACATTAGAGGTAAAACCAGTAATTCACAATCCTCCAGAACAGTGCAGGCCTGTTTATGATTACCAACACTAGAAGAAGAAAAAGCAGTGGCCTATGTTGTATGACACCTATGGCTCATACACCACAGAGTGACTATGTCAAGAAGTAACTGCACAAACTGAAGATAACATCTGCTTTATTTTATTGGACTAATACCCTGCTCTCTTTCACACAAAGGCACACCCATATTACACACCCAAATCTTCCATGCAGTCTTGCAAATCATCTCTAAAACTTGGCATACCATCAAGCAGAATTTAGGACAGTGGATGCCAAGTGCTATGTCAGCTCAACATTGGAAAATATAATTTCCTTAGAGCAGCATAATATCCTCAATGTTGAAGAATGGTCATATCTTCCTGAAAACAAGACAATATCTCTGGAAAAAGAAACCTCAACTGAGAATCCTTATGGCTGAGCATCCTAGTATCTAACCTTTATATTTCAAAGTAGAAATTTGTTTCTTACCACAACCTTCTACTTTGAAATGTAAGGGTTATTTTGGAATCTTGCTAGGATGCTTACATGAATCATACCAATATCCAAACCTCTTTTATAAGAGTTAAAGTACAGTACTCATATTAACCCCACATAGTTTTTTTGGGTTGATTTTTTGATGAAGTTTTCTAGATTTATATATGTGTATATAGGATACTTGCTTAAGAGAAAGGTCCAACTGCAGGTTTTACTCCTTTATAGACATACAATAGATCTAACTATAAGTTACCTGTAGAAAATAGGAAATTCATTGTATTGCCAATGTTGCTCCACAGTTTCTTATATTATGTACAGATTCTTGTTGTATTCAGAATATGCAAAAGCAACGCATATTTTTGCCCGAATAAATACCTGCTGTTAAATTTATTAATGAACCTTGCCAGAAAGACAAATGTTTCATATAAATGTACGCTGTTCTTTTCTCTTTTCAGAACTGCTGTATTTTCCTCTAACAACAATATAATGATTTATAGTCAGCAAGTCTGCTGTGTGTATTATTAACCTATAATTTAAACCTACTGGGAAAAAAGACTTTAGCTACCTTTTAGAAAATCTAGTTATTTTCTTTCACCCACTGAAATCTTCACATGTTGTGACTGAGTTGAAATGTTAAGCAAAGGTCACATACAAAAATATGTTAATTATTCAGGATTTTAAATCCGGTTAGTAAAATAGTTTTTTTTTGATGCTTACATAATGCAGCTCAATAATTACATTAACAGTCAATTAAATAAAACTTTGAAATCAAATATTAATTTTATGCACTCAAGGAAAAGTGATTACTTATCTTATATGAAAACTGCATTTTCTTTATCAACTGACTTCTAATCTATTATTTTGAGCTATAGCTGAAATAATATGTTTGCAAATGATGCAACCAACATTTCTAGAAATCAAAAAGAAAAGACACATAGCACCAACATCTATCTATAACCATTATTTCTCCATAAAATGATAAAGACAATCTCTGGGTGCTTCCAGACAGCGCCAAAATCAACGTTTTAGAACTGAGTCTAAAAATCGTGGGACCTGACATCAGGTCCATACATAGACCTATTAGTCCTGGGATATGGTCGCCGCCATCTTCACAGGCTTCCTCTGTAGAGGATCAAGATGGAGGGAAGCTGGGGGACATTTGGCAGAAGTTTTTTTAAAAAAAAATCACTCCGTTATGCGCTGGACCATATTTGCACAAGCAAACAACTTAATATAAATACAAGCAGATTCATATGAGGGCCAGTGCATAACAGAGGGATTTTTTTTAAAAAAACTTCCGTTGGATCTCTCTGTTCCCCAATTCTTAATTTAATCTGTTTAAGATTATACATTGTAAAATAAAGAGTTTCAGAGTTTGAATTGCTCTTAATTTCTGCTTCCTTTAAACAATCAGTGTGTCCATTTGACAGCTCGATCAGTTGATCAGCTGTTTCGGGCTTTTAAAATGCACGAAAGCAGTCTATACAGGGGAGGGGAAGGAAAGCACACATGACTGCAGAGATATACAGCCTTGCAAAGGTGTGCTTTTTTCAGGATGAATTGGGTTTTAAACACACAATTTTTAAACATGTGCTTTTTAGCTCTTAACCCGATCCTTCCCGCACTTTGGCTTTTAACAGGGAACCCCAATGTGTTTGTACATCTGAAGACAGGGCACTTCCAGGTTTTACAGCATGTGCAGAAGGGCCCTCTATTAGATTCTGTCCTGAATTATGCCTTTCTTTATTTTTGGCAGTTTTCTTGCTAGAATTTGGTGGGATGGTATCTATTTTAAGAGTCAGATTAGGTTGGATTAGGTTCCATACCTGCCTACAGAACAACAAAATCTGCTATACTTTACAGAAGATTTTATAACTGCTTTCTCTCAGAGCAGAACTATGTATGATGCCTTGAGTTTGTTGGAAATAGGACAGAAAATAAAAACATCTCATAAAAATACATAAAATTGATGGATCACTTTCATTGTTTTGATTATTACACAACACCAACAGCTTGTATAGTTTAACTGAGCAAAATAACAACATTATTTTGCTTAGAGATCCTGAAATCTAATATTTCAAATTTAAAGAGAGAGCTGACACATTTCTCTATATTTTTAGGCAAATTCTTAGGACCCATCTACACTGCCATTATAAGGACAGGTTGCTTACCTGTAACCATGTTTCTTCGAGTGTACTCTGTGAATTCACACTAATGGAGAAGCTGCGCCTGCGCAGGTTCCGACGGAAACTCTTCCAAGCTGAAGTTCAAATTTTGGCGGTAACCACGCCCCCCTTCCCAAGGGGCATATAAGGCAGCCCCAGGCACCCGCTCTCCAGTTCCTACGCCGCCAAGGCAACGAGAAAGGGAGAGGTTTGCCAGAGGGGAAGGAAGGGCGGGTTTGTGTGAATTCACAGAGTACACTCGAAGAAACATGGTTACAGGTAAGCAACCTGTCCTTTTTCTTCGTGTACTCTGTGAATGCACACTAATGGAGACTGACACGCTAAGGTCCCGGATGGTGGGACAAGGCAAACTCGACAACCAGTGAACGTCCAAACATAAGTTTATTAGGACACATTGAGATAACAGTCCCAAGAGACCAGTGCAAAAAGTTGTCCGAAAGGACCAGTGCAATGCAAACATGAGCATATAGAAAATTATTCAATAAACATAATAGAAACACGCAATTGTGTATAGTGCATATAAACGCTCTCCCAGGGGGGAGAGGGGAAAAAACATCATGCTCTTTGACATACCCGCCAGGATCAATAAGGCGTTAGAAAGCAACAGAGCAACTGCTCAACACAATCAGGGAAAAACATATCCCCAGAGGTAGGTATGGGGAGAAAAACTGGCACATAACTTGAAGGAGAGGTATACAGAGTCACCTGCGGGTGAGTATAGTCAGGATAGGCAAGATGAGAGTACTGATCTTGCGAAGGCCGAGTCCTTTAGGGCTTTATTGTCTAGCCTGTAGTGAGAGACAAATGTAAGAGGGTTCGACCAGATTGCCGCTTTACATATGGAGTCAAGCGGAATACCTCTAAGGAAGGCGGTCGAAGCCGAGAGGCCTCTAGTCGACCTCGGACGGATGGATGGAGGAGGAGGGCGCTTGGCTAGTTCGTAGGCCAACTCAATGGCCTGCGCAATCCAATGGGACAACCTTTGGGAAGAGATGGGGTTACCCAACTTGTCCGGGGCATAGGCGACAAAGAGTCTTTGAGTCTTACGGATGTCCTTGGTACGGTCCCTGTAGAAGAGGAGTGCCCTGCGAACGTCGAGAAGGTGCAGTTTTTGCTCGAGAGGAGAGGAGGGGTTAGAGAAGAAAGCTGGTAGGACAATGTCCTGATTGAGGTGGAAAGCTGACACCACCTTAGGGAGAAAGGTAATGTCCAGGCGAAGAACAGCGCGGTCATGGTGGAAACGTAGGTAAGGCTCATCGACCCTGAGAGCAGCAAGCTCGGATGGCCGTCGCGCCGACGTGATTGCCACTAGAAAGGCCAGCTTCCACGAAAGCAATCGGAGATCGGTCGAGGCAAGCGGTTCGAAGGGAGCAGAAGTGAGTTGAGAAAGTACAAGTTCGAGGTTCCAGCCCAGCGTAGGTGGTAGCGACGATGGGCAGATGTTGTTGTAGCCTCGGAGAAATGTTTTAATCAAGTGGTGAGAGAAGAGAGATGGCTGACCATGGCGTTGAAAAGACCAGGAAAGAGCTGCGAGATAAGCCTTAATAGAAGCGAGAGAGAGTTTCTTCTCGACGAGGGTCATAAGGAAGTCGAGGACCACCGATACCGAGGTTGGAAAGGTGTCGACGTTACGGGATCGAAGGAAGGCGTGAAAGCGAGAGAGTTTGTAGGTATAAGCCTTGGTAGTAGACGGCTTATGGGCTGCTCGAAGAACATCTTGCAGGTTCTGCGGAAGGGAGGCTAGGTAAGAATCCTCCATGCAGTGAGATGAAGGGAAGGAAGGTCCGGGTGAAGAATTTGGCCGTCCTCTCTCGAGAGAAGGTGCAGCGAAGGAGGTAGAGGGCGAAACGTTCCTCTGGAGAGACGAAGAAGGGCTGGATACCACGGTTGGCGGGGCCAGGCCGGAGCTCTGAGAATCGCTGTGGCCGAGATCGAGAGGAGTCTTTCGAGAACCTTCGGTATGAGGGGAATCGGTGGAAAAAGATAAAGCATCTCCGCTGACCAGTCCAGCAGAAAGGCGTCCCCTAGACAGCCGGGGAAGGAGTTCGGGGGAAGTCTCGCTCCGTAGCGGGGTAGCTGAGCGTTCCGGGGAGACGCGAAGAGATCCAGAGTAGGCCGTCCCCAGTGTAGGAACAGATCGTCGAGGATCTCGGGATCGAGCTTCCACTCGTGAGAGGAAGATGTCATCCTGCTGAGGGCATCCGCCAAGTCGTTCTGGGCACCCGGAAGGTGAATCGCGGAGGCCTGTACGTCGTGGGCTATGCACCAAAACCAGAGACGGGAGGAGAGGTGCATCAACTTCCTCGAGCCCGTACCGCCCTGTTTGTTGATGTAGAATACTGCTACTAGATTGTCCGATTGAATGAGGATGGACTTGTGACAGATGAGGTGGGAGAAAGCTTTCAGAGCTTTGAGAATGGCGAGAAGCTCGAGGAAGTTTATGTGGTTGGTCCTCTCGGATGGGGACCAAAGATCCTGGACCGTTAGACCGCTCATGTGGGCTCCCCAAGCGTAGGTGGAGGAGTCCGTGGTTATGGTTAGCGAGGGCGGGGTTGGATGAAATGGAAGGCCCCTGCACACGTTTCGGTGAGACGTCCACCATGAAAGGGACTGGCGGACGATCGACGGTACCGACAAGTACTTGGAGTTGTGGTGGTAGAACGGCTTGAAAGTGTCTATAAACCACCTTTGTAGGACCCGAAGATGCAGCCTGGCAAAGGGGGTCGTGAGAACCGTGGAGGCCATGTGGCCTAGAAGGACTTGAATGGCACGGGCTCTGACCCTCCGGGCGGATCGACATAGGGCGATCTGGTGGCGGAGAGATAGGAATCTGTCGAGCGGTAGTGAAACAGTCTCTGCGACAGAGTCGAAGAGGGCTCCGATGAACCGGATTTGGGTCGACGGGGAGAGATTTGACTTCTCGGCGTTGAGTTGGAGGCCGAGAGATTTTAGAAGACCGTGATGCCATGTAGCCTGAGGTGGGCCGCTACGGCGGCGACGACCTTGGTAAAGACCCTTGGAGCCGTGACAAGACCGAAGGGTAAAACGGTAAATTGGTAGGTTTGGTCGAGAACTTTGAAACAGAGGAACCGTCTGTGAGCCTCCCGTATCGCCACGTGGAAGTAGGCGTCTCGTAAGTCTATGGAGGCAAAGTAGTCTCCCCGCTGCAGCATCGGGAGGATAGAGGCAATAGAGACCATCCTGAATTTGGAAGGGCGAATGAATATATTGAGGGCCCTTAGGTCCAGAATGGGGCGTAGCCCGCCCCCCCTTTTTGGGACTGTAAAGTATCTGGAGAAGAAACTTAGAGGATCCAGTTCGGGAGGGGAGGGACGGATGGCCCCTTTGGCCAATAAGGCATCGATTTCGGCCAGTATCTCTGGAGAAGGAGTTGAACAGAGAATGCGACCTGTAGGTGGGAGCTCTGTGAACTCTAAGGCGTAGCCGTCTTGGACAATGCGAAGAACCCATGCATCTGAAGTAATGGATTCCCACCGACTGTAAAAGGGGGCCAGGCGGTCGGCGAAGGCACAAGAGGGTCGAGGTAGCGTGGGCTCTACAACGGTAGCGGACGAGGAGCTTTGGAAGGGGATGGCGTCAGGCACGCCGGTTAGCCTGCGGAGGAGCGGGGGTGGTTCGACCGCGTTGCTTTTGCGGATGAGGTCCCCGACGAGGTTGGTGATGGCTTTGATTGTTCGAGCCCGAGGGCCGCTTGAAAGACTGGTGTCGGAAAGATTGTGGCGGGAAGCGGCGGAAGCGGTGAGGGAACCAGCGGGTGCGCTGTGGTTGCGGTTGGTCGCCACATTTAGACGCAAGAATTTTAAAGTCATGATTAGACTTGAGCTTGTCGTCGGTACCGGAGTTAAATAGTCCGAGTGCATCAAAGGGAAGGTCCTCAATGACCTGTCTGGAAGATGAAGAGAGACCCGAAGACCTCAGCCAGGCGTGACGACGGATGGATATCGCGTGAGCAATCATCTTGCCCGCAGTATCGCCTGTATGCTTCGCCATCTGTATTTGGTGGTGGGCAAGCGAGTCAGCTTCCTGTTGGAGGGTAGTAAGGACGGAGCGGTCTTCGTCCGACAGCTTAGTGAAGAAGGGCTGTGCCTTCTCCCAGATAATTTGTTGGTAGGCGCCCATGCAAGCTGCATAGTTTGCCATCCGGCAAAGCAAAAGGGCTCCAGAGTAAAGTTTTCGACCCACGGCGTCGAAGCGCTTCCCTTCTCTGTCGGCCGGAGTGTTCGACTGACGACCTGAGGATTGAGAGGCCTTGACGACCAGGGAGTTGGGGTCGGGGTGGTGTTTGAGCCACTCCAAGGTATCATCGTCGGTACGGTACCAAGTCTCGATCCTCTTCGAGGTCGGAGGAATGGAGGAAGGGGTTTTCCAGGAGGCCTGGATAACATCCAAGAGATAAGGCAGGAAGGGGAGTAGCGTGGCCGGCGGAGCTTGGGCCTGCACCCTTTTGAAAACTGGATCAGACACTGCCTTAGAAGTCTGTTTGATCTCCAAACCCAGGGCGTCGGCCATTCTGACCATTTGATCAGAGAAAGCACGAATATTGTCAGTAGGAGAAGGCGGGTCCGCCTCATACGCATCGTGAGGAGGAGAGAGGTTGAGACCGAGAGAGACTACCGAAGCAGAGAGAACAGAGTCTGGGCGGTCAATGTCAGCATCTTCCTCCTCAGGCCCTTGGGGGGACTGAGGGGGAGAAGAAAGCACAGTCTCAGGGGGAGGCATGGCCTCGCGAGAAGAGAGTGCCAGGAGCCGAGAATCCTTAGAGGCTGAGGCCTGGGCCGCCCGAGCCAGGCGAGCCGTTTGTCTGCCACGCTCCGGTGTCGAGGTGGGAGGGAAGAGCTGTTGGCGGGAAGAGTGAGGCGGCGCAGGCGGCTCCGGTACCGGCACCCTGACCACCGTTTGGGTAGAGTGGTGGGGTGAGTCCTGCAGCTCCCCGTCGGATAGGGGGTGCAACGGAGATTGAGAAACGTCTCTAGGCCTCTGGGCTGGTACGATAGGAGAAGACCTTCTCGAGGAGGTTGCCGAGGAGGACAGCGGGTCTCTCCTTGAGGAGGCCGAGGAGGAGGAGCGCTGAGTCAGCCGTTTTTTTGTCGGCGGTTGCTTGGATGCAACCCTCAAGGACTTGCCAGGTGTGGGAGGAACCACAGCTGAGTCAGATTGCGCTCGACGAGACTCCTCGTGAGCCCTCTTAAAGGCTATCTTAATGGCAGAGGAGGAAGGCGGGGAGCCGATACGAGAGCGGATCGACGTCACCGAAGCCAGAGAGCTCGACGTCGAGGAAGGCCCCACCTTCCCGGAACCGGTCGATACAGTAGCCGTCGTCACAGTACACGGCGGTTTTGCCGGTTTAGCAGTCCTGGAAGTCCTGGACGCCCTGGACGAGACCGAGGAGGCTTTAGTTGTCGGAGGTTTGGCTGTTGGCGCCGACATCGCTCTCAGAGCTGAAGAAGACGACGCACCCGACGTCGACGGAGTCGGTTCTGGCACAAGAGGCCTTTCGTAGAGCGCCGCTCTAAGCCTAGCGGCTCTGTTCTTTCTGGCCTGAGCTGTGAGAGCTAGGCAGAAACGGCAGGTACCAACCACATGAGCCTCGCCAAGACAGAAGAGGCACTTGGCATGGCCGTCCGAATCAGGAATTTTAGCAGCACACTGCGTGCAGCGCTTGAAACGAGTAGTAGACATGCGAAGAGTCCGAAGTGAACCTTGCGGCGGAAAAAAAGGAACTGGAGAGCGGGCGCCTGGGGCTGCCTTATATGCCCCTTGGGAAGGGGGGCGTGGTTACCGCCAAAATTTGAACTTCAGCTTGGAAGAGTTTCCGTCGGAACCTGCGCAGGCGCAGCTTCTCCATTAGTGTGCATTCACAGAGTACACGAAGAAAAATGCAAATTGAACTGGATTATATGGCAGTGTAGACTCATATAATCCAATTCAATGCAATTCAAACTGCATTATATGGCACTGTGGATGGGGACTTATGTTTAGCTAAAGTAAAGCAGGGCTGTAAAGAAGGATATGCTCTGAACAGTGGTTCTCTACCTGTGGGTCCCCAGATGTTTTGGCCTTCAACTCCCAGAAATCCGAACAGCTGGTAAACTGGCTGAAATTTCTGTGAGTTGTAGGCCAAAACACCTGGGAACCCACACGTTGAGAACCACTGCTCTAGAACATCAATAATAGTTAAGGAGCAAGCTCAAGCTGGATCTACACTGCTATATAACCTAGTTTTTGAAGCTACATCATCTGCTTTGAACTGTATTATATGAATCTACACTGCCATATAATCCAATTCAAAGCAGATAATATGGCTTCAGAAAGTAAGTTATATAGCAATGTAGATGGGGCATCAGAAGGCACCACCTTTTAGGAACAGTTTAAGATTTATTTAAAAGATAACATTACTATTTGTGAAGAAACACTTACCTAATTTTTTTGTGGACAGATCCAACATTATGTTGAATTGAAACTGATTGATTGTGTTTTTTGTGTATGAAAGAACTATCCTTTGAAAACACGCTGGAGGAAGCCAAAGGATATGTTATCTTAACTACATTTCTTCTTGCCAAGGAAAGATGATGATACCATGAAATAAGGTTCCATAATCTTAGGTTCTCCATGGGCCTCATTACTTCATTACTCTTAATTCTGTTGCTTTTAGACTATCAGCATTAACTAATACACAAGCACTTGACTGGGAAAATATAATTGTAGAAGAAAGAACAAGTATACAATCCAGTAAAAGGTGGATATTGCTACATTTATTGGTTTGAATGGGCAACTCAAGTTGAAGCTCACTCATGAGAAAAAGGTCCACTGAATGTGGCGGTATTTGCATCTTGTACTGTGTGTTTGCATCTTGTTTAAACCACTGAGCTGCTGAACTTACTAACCGAAAGGCTGGCAGTTCAAATCCAGGGAGCGGGGGGAGCTCCCGCTGTTAGCCCCAGCTTCTGCCAACCTAGCAGTTTGAAAATATGCAAACATGAGTAGTTCAATAGGTACCACTCCAGCAGGAACGTAACGGCGCTCCACACAGTCATGCTGGCCACATGACATTGGAGGTGTCTTTGGACAACGCTGGCTCTGTGGCTTAGCAATGGAGAGGAGCACCAATCGCCAGAGCTGGACATGACTAGACTTAATGTCAGGGGAAAACTTTGACCTTTACTATTATTATGGAATTTGACTGTTATAGTACCTTGAGCAGAAAGTGGAAATCTTGCATACTGGTTTGGGAGCTATAGATCACAGATAATCCCTTGACTCTGAAACTCTTGCTCAAGGGAAGTCATGGCCTTGCCATCCCTTATAAGCATCTTGGAAGCAAGTGATATTGTCTTGTTCCATATGGCCTTCAGCCCTTAAAACTAGGGGTGACTACTCTTGTTGTTTTAGTTTTGTAGTCTTAAAACTATTTTTAAGAAGTTATTTTCACCAGCTTTTAAATGTTTTCATTTGTGCATATGTTTTAAATAGTTTTTATTTGTCTTAAAATACAAAAATACTCAAAATAAATAAGTAATGTTTACTAAGCCCCAATGTTGAGATTTTCCAAGTGTACCAGGACTCTGATGCTGAAGTATTCTGAAGATGAATAACTTCTCTGGGGTATGTGAGGATAACTCTTATGAGTCAGCACAACTTCATGACTATTTTGGCCCATCCACTGTCCAGATGGACAGCACCACCATCAACCATTCCCTGCGGTAATCAGAAAAGGGGAAGGCAATGACTCAATTCTGTATTTTCACCACTGCTTCCTGCCTCTCTACTTCTTGCTTGCTGATCATTTAGGCACCCCATTCGGACATTAGTAGAGATGACATGTAACAGACAGGCACTCGCAGGGAGCTCTGGGGTCAGTGGGGAGTGACAGGGATGGGTCAGCAAGGGCTGCTGAATCCAGAGCACCATTGAGCCAAGAATACTCTGGTTTAACCTGCCCTGTGTAGATGCAGCATTAGTAACAATACAATAGCAGAGCATTTAAAGTGGCACCTATGCCTAAAATCTGAAGCAAACTTAGAAAGATCTTCTGAGGTTTTCCTGGATCCCAACAGGTCTTGCTATTGACCAGTATCCTCTTCCTATCACAAAACAGTCTTCATCTCTGGAGAACAAGAGACCATGGAACTAAAAAAATCACTTTCATATCATTTGCATGGATCAGTGTAAGTAACAACTGAGTAAAAATAATCCTCCCAAGCACCAAAAGAAATCTTAGGTATGAGCGGGTGATAGGCCTAATCATTACTTCAACTTTCAAAACCCACTCTAGCTTCATTTCCTGCTGTAAAGGAGATTTGTTGGATAGTTTTTCTTCGTTAAGATGCTTCACAAGTCTAAGGCACACCTGTTAGAAAGTAAGCCCCTCTGAAAATATTAAAACTCAGCCCTAAATAAAGATGAAAGACTGTAAAATGTATATCCTCTTTTCCCCAATTCCCTCAACAAGGAGACAATTAGGTTTGGAACCAGCCTGACTTTCTCCTCAGTATCGGAACTCTCATCTTAGGAATGATAGGATTCTTATCCCAGGCCCTAAGGTATCCTCAAAACCTGCTGCAGATGATTGGAGTTGGAAGAGATGGAAGGAGAGTTATGCTCAAAACAAAAAGCAAATTAAGTCTAACAATTTTTACTGTTACTGAAAGTTCTAGGAAATGTGTAAGAGAAGTTTCAAGAATTCATTTTGCAGCATCCAAAACACGAGATTCTATCCTGGCTTAAAATTCTCATGCAGTGTAATTCTTAATAGAGTAGGCCCTCCATATTCACTGGGATTTGTGCAAAAAATCCACACAAAAGTAGAAAAAACACAAATAAAAAGTGTGCCTTTTTACTTAGAGAACATCTGTCAATACACTGGAGAAATCTATAGTTTCTTCAGCATAAATCTATCAGAAATTAACTTTTTTTGCAATTGTAAGTTACACTACTGAATGCCTCAATTAAATAAACCTAGCTCATGGATGGGCAACTGTCAGAAGGTAGGAAACCACATTGGTCTCCAAGAGCATCTGGAGACCACCCCCATATATATATCCACTAAAAGTGACAAGTAGTGAACCCACAAAAATGACCTTTAAGACACTATGCCCCACAGGCCAAATATTATTCACTCCTATTCTGATTGGGGACCAGAGGATCCTGAATACATTTTTAACTATCCTTCTTTTAATCTTCATTAACCAATTTTCTAAAAGATGCCCACCTCCAAGTATCATGCCAGCTTGACAGCATTTCCTCAAGCGACATGCAGGACAGTTCTTCCGACGAATTTTGTCCACTATGCAGTCATTCCGCCCAGCACATAAATAGTTATGTTGACCTATAAGAAAGTAAAGAGGAAATGGAAAGAGATGATCATACCATGAAACATCTGAATCAGAGCTTTAACAGATAGCCATAACAAAGAAAATTATTCCGCCATGGGAAATAAACCAGAGCTTACAAAAGTTCCTTTTACGGGACCTTATCACATGCACACACATCCCCATGCCATTTTGCCAGCAAGCATGGCAAAATGGCAGGTGCCTCCCCCATCATCTAAACAGGGCAGAAGTGTTGACGAGGAAGCAACCTAGGATAGTTCCACGACGGTTGGGGTCGGGGCCTCCACGAGAAGTTCAGGGCCATCATGTGATGAGCTGCAGGTCTATCCACCGCTCAACTGACTGGCAAGTGTCCTAGGATGCTTAAATTGATAAGTGTGATGAGGTTCTAGCACTGCAGCTCTCAGAATCCCTTATCCAGCATAGTTACTGACTGAGCAATCTGGGGAGTTATAGTCCAAAAAAATAACTGTTCCTTCAAAAAGGTCACAACTTATATTAATAAAATAATTAAGCTTATTTGACTATTGCATTTTTCATAATGTACTGTTATCAAACCAGTTCACTAAGCAAATAAGAATAATAACAACAATAATAATAATTCCTGAACAATACAATTTAACTGAATTCCAAAGCACTTAAAACATATAGAACATTGAAATAAACACTTCACATTCTAAGCAGACAGTTTTAAATTTCCTATATCAAGAATATCAGCATTGGGGTTATTATCAGATGTACTTTGGGAAGAGTAAAATTATGGCAGCGCAACCTCCACTTTTGCTTTGCCATCAAAGCTTCTGGTTGTTAAACAACAAGTAAAATACTCTCCATGCCAGATTTATAAGCAAACAGCTTTCTCACAAATCATGTTCATCCTTTCAACAAATGTTACCACTCCTACAAAAGCTGTTACCTGTTTTTGTTCTAAAATTTAGCTGCTTATGCTCTCTTTATTTTATCAGTTTTATACTTATTTATTTATGCAATGCTTTTGACATGAAATAAATAAACAAACCACTCCTATCCCTTTTGTTCTGGTTCATGAGTTCACCAGAAATATCCCCCTTCCATTCAGCCAAATTGCTAAAGTGAAAGGAGATTTGTATATAATACACACACACATACACATATATATACACAAATTTGCACTTGCAACTGACCACTGGTGTAATGATTTCTTGCCCTCTTCTTTTCTCCCTCTGCAGCCTTGTGTCATTCAAAAGTCTGTTGCAGGAATACATATCCACACAGAGAGAGGTGTAAAACATGTAACCTGCACCTCACCTTATAATTCCACTAATTGTCGTTGTCATTCAGAGACTTCTAAATATTACAAATTATGTTAGTCTTGCCTCCAAGTCATTTCTTACTTATGGTAACTCTAAGGTCTTCAGCCTTTTTTACCCAAAGATGATTGTATGTCATCAAGTACAAATCCCAGGACTGCATAACTATGAGCCACAGCAATTGAAGTGGTGTCAAACTCTATTAATTCAAAACATAAATACACCCCTAGAGTCTTATTAGTCTAGCACTCAGACTACTACACCATGCTGGCTCTCCGACATAAAACCAATACAAAACATGAAAACAGTATCTACAGTACAGTCTTAAACTTGAGTCTCTTTGTAATACCTTGTAAGACTAGAAGAAGTTCAAGCTACAAAATGTCCTTGTGGAATAATCGCTTCAAGAACTGGACAGCATTTTTATTCTGGGACCAAACCACGTATTACAATCAATTTATCCATTACTTAATCTCTCCCCTTGATTGCTATTTCTGTCTTCTAGATTACATAATTGAATACAGTTTAAGACTGGGTTTAACAATACATGTCTGTGTGTGTGACTTAATAAAACAAACCTGGACACTTGGAGGCAAATTGCATGTCCTCTAAAGTGCCACGTTTCTCTGTTTCTCTTGTGTTGGGTCAAATTAATCAGGAACAAACCAATCTGTTCCTGTTTAACATGACTCAACGGATGAAAAACCAGTATCTTGTGGACTTTAACAATGCAGGGGTCACCCTGACATTACAAAGTGTTACTATTATCAGTCAGTTGTTGGTAGACTGTTCTCTTACAAACATGGATCTCAAACATATTTCTAAAACAGATCCACTGCCACAGAAAGTTTCACAAACTGAAGAAGGAAAGGACAATGTACAATATGACAAAATCTTCATTCTTTGTTACTAAAAATATTTGCTCCCAACATTCTCACGCCTATAGTTAGGGTGTCCAATTAAATTTCTATGTGCCAATAATGTTCACTTGGTGACCCTGTGCTCGTCCTCTATCTCTCAGTTCATTCTATGTCACAGGATTGTTGAGAGAAAAAGTGGGAAAACATGTGTGCCATGTATGAAAGTTGGGCATGCTGTCTAGGAATGACAGAAGTTGCAGAAGTTTGAAGAGCAACAAGTTGAGTAAGAATCTCATAAATACATGAATATTTTGTTGATAAATACACAATTAAACAAACATTGTTACATGCATGGGACTGTACTCTAGCTCTCTAGCTACAATAACATTTAAATGCATTAGCATGAGTGTATCAGGAAGTAATTTATGTCTGGATATATTATCTTGTAGATCGTTAACTGCTTTGAACTCGTGACAATTTCCTACAAGGGTAACCATTTTATTTTATTGCAGGAAGAGAAATTAAGAGATATGTGGCTCCTTAGGCTATGCCTGGCTGCTTAAAGAGGACTATAACTACGCCAGTGTAAGTGTTGGTAGAGCAGCAATAAGAGGAAGAAGGCAGGATGGCAATAAAAGAAGTAAGACAAAAAGATTTTCATTATGTTGTTGAAGGCTTTCATGGCCAGAATCACAGGGTTGTTGTGTGTTTTCTGGGCTGTATGACCATGTTCCAGAAGTATTTTCTCCTGACGTTTCACTCACATCTATAGAAGGCATCCTCAGAGGTTGTGAGGTATATTGGAAAAACAAAGCAAAGAAGGTTTATATATCTGAGGAAGGTCCAGGGTGGGAGAAAGAACTTTTATCTGTTGGATGCCAGTGTGAATGTTGTAATCAATCACTGAAATTATTTATTATTTATTTATTTATTTACAGTATTTATATTCCACCCTTCTCTCCCCGAAGGGGACTCAGGGCGGATTACAATGAACACATGTATGGCAAACATTCAATGCCAACAGACAAACAACATATATAGACAGACACAGAGGCATTTAACATTTTTTTTCCAGCTTCACGATTAGCTTCAATGGCCTTGCCAGCTTCATGTCCTGGCTTCTTCCTGCCTGGGGGAAATCCTTTGTTAAGAGGTGTTAGCTGCCCCCGATTGACTCTTGTCTGGAATTCCTCTGTTTTCAGAGTGTTGCTCCTTATTTACTGCTCTGATTTTAGAGGGTTTTTTTAAATACTGGTAGCCAGATGTTCATTTCCACAGTTTCCTCCTTTCTGCTGAAATTGTCCACATGCTTGTGGGTTTCAATGACTTCTCTGTGTAGTCTGATATGATAGTTGTTAGAGTGGTCCAGCATTTCTGTGTTCTCAAATAATATACTGTGTTCAGGTTGATTCATCAAATGCTCTGCTATGGCTGACTTCTCTGGTTGAGTTAGTCTGCAGTGCCTCTCATGTTCCTCGATTCATGTTTGGGCAATGCTGCATTTGGTGGTCCCTTTGTAGACGTGTCCACAGCTGCATGGTATATGGTAGACTCCTGCAGAGGTGGGTGAATCCCGCTTGTCCTTCGCTGAACGTAGCATTTGTTGGATTTTCTGTAGAGCACAGTTTAGGTGGGCTCACCTCCTCCAAGGTGAACTAAACCACCTAAACTACAGGTCAATGGATACTGCACCACAGACATCAAAAGAGCTGTAAGTCCAAGATCAAGTCATGAGAGTAAAGACAAAGATCCATCCAGAGGAAAAGTGTTCTTATTTATTTATTTATTTATTTATTTATTTTACGGTATTTATATTCCGCCCTTCTCTCTCCGAAGGGGACTCAGTGTGGATCACAATGTACATATATATGGCAAACATTCAATGCCATTAGACAAACAACACACAGACAAACACAGAGGCTATTTCACTTTCCATTTTCTGGTTTTGTGAGGGTATGCTCAATTCCAGCCACAGGAGGAGCTGCTGCTTCATCATCCACTATGACAACGAGTCCTTTTGATGGAGTACTTCCTCATCCGGCACGCACGCTGCTGGACTTTTTATGGTGTTGTAAATTAGTTAAATTAGCCTCCCCACATAAGCGATCTCTAAATGTTCCTACTTGACAGATGCAACTGTATTTCATGTTGCTAGGTAAATAATGAGCTGGGGCTATTTAACAGTCGGGCACTCAATCCCACTAGGGCTTTGAACTCTTGGTCAGTGGTGATTTATTGCAGTAGGTTACTAACCAGCTGTGCCACAACCTGGCCTCCTACCATACACCACTGTCTGCATAGGCAAGCTGATGAAGAAAGCTTCAAACTATCTATAGACCCACTAAGAAAATCCAACAAATGCTACATTCAGCCAAGGACAAGAGGGATCCTCTCACCTCTGCAGGAGTCTACCATATAACATGCAACTGTGGACAAGTCTGAAAGTCACAACCTCTGAGGATGCCTGCCATAGATATGAGTGAAACATCAGGAGAGAATACTTCTGGAACATAGCCATACAGCCCAGAAAACACACAACAACCCAAGTTTATCATTGTCTGATGAAGACAGCAACTGTTTCAGATAATTATTTGGCTTCCCATGGGATCACGGGGACAAAGTACTTAGAAAGGCTATCTTGGACAATTGCGAAGCAGGTGGGAATCCTCTTTCAGCATCCGAAAGTGCTAAATATGAGTAAGAAATATATCATACAAAAATTATGATTGTCTACATTGTTTCTCTAAAGTATGAATATGCTTTTCTTTCCACAATCTAACCATCAGTTGCTTCATCTTGGCCACATGAAATGTCATTCTGCATGTTGTATTTCACTGCATGAACTTTCTCGGGTAGTGCCACTGTTTATGGATGTTTTACATTAGGTAATTTATATATTACTGGAGACAGAATTGCAACCTTAAATAAAATGACATTTCCCAATTGGAAGACTTCTTCCTATTTTATGTCTCTTCAAGGACTATTTCTACTCTGAAAGGGGGAAAAAACCAGCTTTCTAGTTTATAATTATGGATATTAAACAACAGACTTTTTATGAGGGCACTTTTGTTACAGTTGCCAAACCAACTGGAAACTTCACAATAATTAAAAGCCTGTGTTTCACTGAAAACAAAAGTGGAGAAAACAAAACAATGTATCCATAGCAAATGGCAATTGTTTGCACTTCGTTCAGCTGTGGGTGTGGTGTTTGACATCTTAGTTCTATCCAGCTGCATTATAAAATGTTCCCAGATAATCTTTTCATGAACGGGCAATCACACGAAGAATTTGAATTTGAACCCAAGTCAACAAAAGACAATTTAATTCAACTGGCAACTCCTATAAGTTGCAAAAAGAGAAGGAGGCAACAGTAAGTCCAGATATGTATCACCTTTTTGATATAGGGGTCACTTGTCCAAATCAAAAAGAATGTTCTCTGGGGATTTTCTAAGTCCAATTGCAATTCTAGAAAATAATTTTCTGGATGTTGAACATAGTCTAGGCATTATCTATGTCCTCCACTACAATTCTACTGTCTATTAACATAGAACTATACTGGCAGAGGGGGGTTCTCTCTATGCATTTTCTAGATTCTCCATCCAGAGTGATTTTATGCTATGCTTCTGACAAAAGTTGACTATAGAGTTATGCTGGAGGATCAAGAGATACTCTGTGCATTTTCTAGGCCATTCAGCATAATTCTATGGGCAGGTTCTGGCAGAAGCAACCCACAGAATCGCCCTGAAAATGTTAGAGATGCGTTTTCTCTAGGCATTTTCTATGGAATATGTGCACTTGAAGTACTGTAATTCATTGCTATTATCTATCATTTTGTTTGTCCAAGTTACGTTCCAGAACATATCCCCCATGTATATGGTATTTAGAGTCATGACAGAAGTAACTGGAAAAATCACCTCTGCTGCTATAGAAAGTATTTTTTCAAATGCAGCGTTTGTATCATGACTATGCTATTTTTGCAGCATGCAGAACACACTAGGAACTACCATCAGCCTTATCCTTCCTTTTCCTTTCATTGAGGTCATGGTACAGCAATTCTGAAGTCACTACTGTCTGCCTCTTCCTTTAACTTGGAAGGCAGGTGTTCCCTCATTTTTGAGATACCAGAGTCTTGATTGAGGGGCTATATTCTTGTGCATGCCAAAAATTTGTGTGGTGAAAGTTTACTTCCCATCTCTCACAGGAAGGGAACTTAGGCCACCTCATCTGAGTCAAATGCAGCCTCTTGTCATGTATTCTGGCCTCTGAACAGTTGGCAGTATCTATACTTCGGCAATCCTTGGCAGACACAGCAAACACTGAGATTTATAACAAATACATGGCTTTTACAAGCTGACTGAAGATTCATGGGGCATACACTGAGCAAGCTGGCCTAAATTTCTCCAAAATCATAAAGAAAGAATTGTCTCAGAGTCAAATTATTTTGTGCACTCCTAGAATGAGCTTGGTTCTACCCCGTGAGAGGCCTCACCTCTCTTCCATAACAGAATATCCTGTTTCTTCCACTGCTTTCTTCAGGCACTTATAGTAATACCATGGAACCCATATCCACTTATCCACTCCCAGGGTTAATCTGGTCTCCCTAGGAATTTAGTAGGTCCCACGGGCAATTATATGGTATATTTCCTCTAAAAATTACCACAGAATTCTGTTGTAGAACATAGCCTCAAGAAGATATATATCTAGGAATCTTTAGGACCTCCAATGCAAGTCCATGGCATGCTGGGATCAAAAACGAGGTAATTTATTGATGTTTGGTCATATCTCTTGCACCAGATCATGTCTGATCTTGGAAACTAATATGAATCAGCCCTAGCTAAGACTTGCATAGGAGACCAACAATGAATATCAGGTACTGTAGGCTATATTTCAGAGGAAGGAACTGGCAAAACCACCTCTGAGGATTCCTTGTCTAAGAAAACCCTATGAAATTCATGGGGTCACCAGAAGTTGACAGATGAGAGTTGGAGGCCCAAACATCTAAAGGGCTGCAAGTTTGACATCTCTGCACTAGTTTATTTCAAAACATAGGCAGGTTCCCATGCCTGAGCTTTGAAAAAAAAACAAAAACGGATGATTGTCCATGCCAAGGGATATCAACCTTGGCAAATCTGTGAAATACGGGCAAAAGTATGGAGCCACTCAAGGTGGGATGCCTTCAAAAATAGTGCCAACCACTATAATAAAAGTATAAACAGATAAGGAGAGATGCATGAATAGGAGAAGGGAAGTAGGTAGAGAGTAATACAAGTCTAGGTTAGCAGAAGCTTAGTCTTTCCGCAAGATTGCTTCCTCTCCTGTTTATATAGCACCTCCAATAGCATGATAAATAAAAGCAATTCAGAGAGAAAACAGTATCTGTTGGTATAAATAATGTGTGGCTGGGTCTAATTCAGTAACTTCTCTTGGAAAGAGGCTTGGAAGGAGAAAGGACATCTAATAAAAAATTGTTAAGATCTCAAACTTTTTCAGCTTTGGAACCCTTTTTGAAGCAAAAGGTTCTCAAGGAGCACTAAGAAATTTTTATACTTTAAATTAAATACCTCATATTATATAATATATTTTATGTAATGTATATTCACGCATGGGCAAATGTTTGCACATAAGGGCAGCATTGCGTCTTAAAATTTAACAGGTGGGCTGGGCTAGTGGCAGATGGATGGAGAGTGTTTGTGTGAACTAATTGAAAAAATACCTATACACACTGCACATATCACATTTGCAGTGCAAAAAAAAGAAAGAAAAACAATACAATATTTAAAATGAAGAACAATTTTAACCAACATAAACTTAATAGTATTTCAGTGGAAGACCCCAGGGGCCATGTAGTCCAACTCCCTTTTGCCATGCAGGAAAAACACAATCAAAGCACCCCCTGAAATAGGATTTTGGAAGGAAAGATTGGGAGGAGGATCTGGGTGGCAAAGAAAATAGTTTGGGCAATGAGGGGGGCAGGGGAGAAAGGGTCTGTACCCGGGGAGGATGCTGCTGCTGTTTCAGCAGTTCCAAACTTTAATTTCCCTGAATTTCTCAGGAGGAGAAGGAGGAAAGAGGAGGCAGGAAGCAGCATGGCACCTCACTATCATTCACAGACCCCCAAGGGCCCCACGGAGCACAGTTTGAGAACCCCTGGTTAAGATTATAAACAACTGCCAATTTGTTAAATGATGTAACTAACCAAGCTAGAACTTTTTTTTAAGTAGTATTCTTCTGTTTTAATATGTGATTTTAGAAATGTACTTAACTATATGTTGCTCCCTGTCTCGAGACAAAAGGAGATGTGGGTAATACAGTATGATTATTCTTTACCAATCAATGCCTAATTAAAAACTCTAGTGATTTCCCATTAAACATGCACCAGCCAACATAGGTCCCATCTACACTGCCATATAATGCAGTTTCAGAATGCAGATCAACTGCATTGAACTGGATTATATGACCATGTATTCTCATATAATACAATTAAGTGGTTAAACTGCATTCTGAAACTGCATTATATGGCAGTGCAGATGGGGCCTCCGGCTAAATATTTATGCTTTAGGAGAGCAGAAGCTAGGAAATATTGTCAGTTCTTTGACCTTTGCATTCAAATTCCAGTCCCTCTCTGAAGGACAGAATGTGTGACTAATAGGAGGAAAATATGCAAGACATTTGCCTAAATTCAAAATTAGCAAATGATACTGACTCAGCCCCAAACCATCTGGATAATTTTACAATCTTAATATGCATCAATATTTAAGATTTTTCTATCTACATTCTAATGGAGATTAATCTGAAATATGAAGTGCATAGTACAGTTTTTGCAATATTGTACATTGGTGTTGTTTCAGATTCTTTACCTCACATGGATCTCTGAGGTAAAGAATCTCCATTAGAATTAGATACTCCCTGATGGTAAGCGCTATTTGACAGTGGATTAGGCTGCCTTAGAGTGTGGTGGAATCTCCTTCTCTGGAGATTTTTAAGCAGAGAATGGATGGCCGTCTATCAAGAGTGCTTTTACTGTGTATTTTTGTATGGCAGCAGGTTGGACTGTATAGTCCTTGTAGTCTTTTCCAATTCTATGATTTTATGTCATTCTGATAATAGGGAAGCAATGTATCTTCCACTTCCCCCTCCAATATTGTGGACATAATAGTAGATACGAAGTGCAATGCTGTACATTTCCCACCTGGAACTGGTAATAGATTAAAAGGAACTTGACTGAATCTAAAGCCCTGTCAACTTTTGGAAATGGAGACTGCAACAGGTCACTCATGTTCCAAGCTCATACCAAGTTCTCATATATCTACTCAGTGATGCCTACGATAATACACCTGTCCACCCACCTGCTCCTTTCAATGCCGTTCCATTTATAGCTCCCCTTTCTTCCACCAAGAAGAACAAGATGGAATGAACATGGCTCACAGCAAGTCTTTTATCTAGGCTTTTTCTAGCACTAGTCCTGCTTAACTTCACCAAGGTGACTACACCATGTACTTTTAGGACATGCCCTGTGATTACAAAGATATGTTAAGAGGCAGAGACAGTTCAACCACCTAGAGAAGGGTCACTGTGTTCTTCTTTTATAGAGGACACTTCATAATTTGGTAAGTTGTCAGAAGTTGGCCTTTTATCTGAAATTGCTTTCTATCTGAAAGACTTTCCATCTCCAAATTTGGTTTAAAGCAGTGGTTCTCAACCTGTGGATTCCCAGATGTTTTGACTTTCAACTCCCAGAAATCCTAACAGCTGGTAAACTGGCTGGGATTTCTGAGAGTTGTAGGCCAAAACCCCTGGGGACCCACAGGTTGAGAACTACTGGTTTAAAGACAGTAAACTCATAAGAAGTGTATGGGACAGAATGTGCGTTAAAACAATTAGGTAGCTTGCAGATCTCCTACCATTACATGGCTTTGGAAGGCATTCAGTTTTAGTGATCCATGACAGATGAGCAACTGAAAAAACTGACTCCATAGAACAGTGGTTCTCAACCTGGAGTCCCCAGATGTTTTTCGCCTACAACACCCAGAAATCCCAGGCAGTTTACCAGCTGTAAGGATTTCTGGGAGTTGAAGGCCAAAAACATCTAGGGAGCCCAGGTTGAGAACCACTGCCATAGTAGATAGGCATACTCCAAGTTTCCAGCTTTAAAGATCCCCTGGTGAGCTGCAGTGATGCAGCACCTGGAAGTGACTCTTTAGAAGTATTTCACCAGCACTACTTTTCATTGTTCTAGAATTAATGGACTCCAGAAACTGTGTTTAGGGGTAGAAAGGGACAACTGAAATCAAATACAGTAGAATTAATTTACATACATACATAAACCCCATTGTTCACTAAATGTGAAATGTTTGATGCATAATTATCACAACTGCTATTGAACAAAACTAGAATTCTCACTGTAATTGTAGTTCAAAGAAGGGGAATAGAGTTCTCAAGCAGAGAATTCTAAATATTCCACCAAACTACAAATGCTAGGATTCCTTAGGCTTAAGCCATGGCAATTGAAGTCGTACAAAGCTGCAATAAATATGTGGCAGAGATATAATGTGATACTCAACTAAGTTTTATGTCTGAGCAGAAATGTAAAGCAGATGTGAGAGATTCTTGTTGAAGGATGATGATGTCAAAAATAATGGCGATGACAAATATTTGGCTCCAAGGCACCTTAAATCAAAGTATAGTTTGAAAGATAGCTAGGTGGCTGCCTAGATATCTTGGAGATGGGCCTGAATGTTTCATGTGTATCTTATATATATGGCCTGATTTCGCATAAGAGCTAAAGTATTTTACTCAAACTGTAAAACAATATGTATTTTAAACAAGTTAAATGTCATTTAATGCCACTTTCAAAAGCCAAATTGTCCAGTTCCAACCAGCTCAATAAGTATACCAAATGTCCAGGGATGATGGAGGTTACCATCCATCAATATCTTGAGCGTTACAAATTCCTATCTGTGATATTTAGGGATATTTAGCATTTAGGGCTTATTGGAATATCCTCCATGTCCTTAGCCTGAGTATATTATGTTCTGTATAAATCCCCTTGACGTAACAGAGAAAAGAGCATACATTTCCTTGTCATCACATAGATTATTTAACCTATGAAAAAAGTGCTGCATGCTGTTAGGAGAGAGGTGGAAGAATTGCTTCAATTTGGTGTTCAATAACAGAGCCTTCAGCAGTTATGCAAGGTCATCTGGACTTTGGATGCTGACACTTGTATAATGAGAAAAACTGCCTGAGAATCAGGGCACAGGTAATTTAAAATTAGACATGAGGTGGAAATCACTACTGTTGTTATTTGTTAGCTAAATCACCAGCTGAGCAACCAAGCAAAATATCTGGGTCCCTTTCAGGCAGTTCAAGCACTTGAAAGCCCAGACATATGCCTGAATTCTCTCTAGAAGCCAAAATGAGTATACTGAGGTGATTGTAGTTTGGATATATCATGCTTAGCAAAGTGGAAGGCAGGAAAAAAAAAAGTGGAAGACCTCATTACAGATGGACAGATTTTTAAAAAGCTGCAATCCTGAGTTTTCAAGATCTTAACAGGGTTGTTAACAACAACACATCTTGAAGGTCTTTAATTCATATGAACACCATAAGTTGAAACCAACTTGATGGCAGTTAACAACAAAACAAGATTTGTGGAGAGTGCTGTTACAGAGAAGGCCCACAGTGACCATGCATCACCATTAGAAATGCTAGGAACCTCTGAAATTCATAACTGTCTAGACAGAGCTTAGAAACATTAGCTTCTCAAATATAGTATGACCTCGATATCTGAGGGGATAAGTTCCAGGACCCACTATGGATACCTGAAACAGTGGATAACTGTAAACTCTTTATTTTTACTATACTTGGACCAGAAACATACCATAGAATCACACTTGAGGACCAAAATAGGCTTACAAACACTTTTTTTGGGGGGGGGGGGCGGCGTATAAGTGACATTGGGTATAAAATCTTTGGGTAGAGATGCTGTATAACTTTTCTGTATGGCTTAGATTGGGAGATTCTGGGAATTATAGTCTTGAAGAGGTACTTTTTTCAAGCTCTTTGTCCAAGGCCAGGTAAGAACTTTCCTGGACTCAATATGTTAGTAAATTCAGCAAAGAGATTGATTGGATCTGTAATGGCAGCTACAAGACAAGGGCATATGCATACCATACAACTGTAGCCATTTACTGGACTTTAATTGTCATGGCTTCCCCTTTCAGGATTGACAGTGTGGTGAGGGATTTAGAATTCTCTGGTCCATTTCATTAAATTGCCGAATTCGAACCTTCTCATCAAGAGTTCTAGGTACTACAAAACTGCAAATCATGCTCTGTGCAATAATGTTTTACTGACTGTTATGTTTACATTTATTGTTTTTCTAATTTGGAATTTTTACTATAATAAGTATGTTATCATTATTTTATACTTTTTGATATTAAGTGATGTAGTTGTGGCATTGAATGTTTGCCATTTTATATGGATGTTAAATGCCCTGAATCCCTCTGGGGACAAGGGCAGTCTAGAGGAGATGATGATGATGATGATGATGATGATGATGATGATGATGATTATTATTATTATTATTATATTTTTGCCTAGGAGTATCATTGTGATATCAAAATGCTGTAATTGTATAGCATGGATGCATTAAATACTTCTCAAATTACTTCTCAAGAAGATGTAGGGACACCTGGGAAAGTCAATCCCCACAGCCATCTCAGGTCTTCGGGCCCATCTCATCCCTCTCAGCCCCTCATTCTCCCCCAAGAAAACTTACCCAAGGGGTCTGCCAGCAGTGCAAAAATGATAAGTCAGGTGGGGGGGGGATTCCTCCTCCCTCATCTCCTGACATGTCATTTTCACGCATCAGGAGTATCCTGCAGAGGGGCTTGCATTGCTGGTAGATCCCTTGGGTAAGTTTTTTTGGGGAAATGGAGGGCTGGAAAGGGGCTAAATCCCCCAAGGAAAAGCCCAGATTTGGGTGGGGACAGAAACCCAGGAGGAAGCCGCCTTTAGTCCCCCTAGGGGTTGAGAAAGGCAGGATATAAACATTGTAAATAAATAAATAAATAATTTAACCCACTTCCTCTCAAGTTTCTGCTCCATCCGGAAGGGCCCATTGTTATTACAAAAGAGAAACTGCCACAGGCCAATTTCAAAGAAACAAACACTCGAGAAAGGAAAAATAAAGAAACAAGGACACTTTAAAACATCAGTAGGAATATTAAATTAGTAAACTATTAAGCAGAGAGCTGGGCTGGTCCCTTTTCTTTTCTACTAACACTGCCTATTAGATACCAAGCTGGGAAAGTCTTGAGCCAAATGTCTGCCTTTTTGTTTCCAAGAGTGGTAATATGCAAAGCTCCAAAACAGAGATTATTGTTCTGTGAGCCAAAAACATTAGTGGTTTACATAAAACACTCTTCTGTCAAAGCAAACCACAGTTCTTATTGTGCAAATGGAAAAGAAAGAGTAGGGGAGCAAAAAGAAACAACAGTTAATACATAAGTTAAACAAACACAGCACTGATGTTGGCAGATAACTGGATTAACTATAGAAATGAAACAGGTTAATGAGAAATTAATCATCTCACACACACACAGAAAGGAGACCTGCTTTGGTAGCAGCTTGATCTGGGACTAGAAATTCATTTGAAATGGGAGAGGTGCCAAGAATCCAGGCTGTACAGCAGTGCCACCTAAACCCTATCTATTTTGCATGTGGTCTGCTTGCCATACTCATTTAAGGAAAGAATATACAAATTCAGCCTCATATTGACATGAATCCTATGTGATAGTGCTAACTAGAATAGAAAGCACTGAATCAACTGTTGATTGATAAAACTACCATGTAGGAAAACAGATTCCACACAAACTTTAGGCAGAACTTCCTGATGGTAAGAGCCATTTGACAGTGGAATACGCTGCTTCGGAGTATGATAAAAGCTACTCTTTATGGAGGTTTTTAAATAAAGACTACATGGGTATCTGTTAACAGTGATTTGATTGTGCGTTCCTGCATGTCAGTGGGTTGGATTGGATGGTCTTGTGGTTTCTTCCTATGATGCTATGATTCTAATGCAAACTTGCAATTGATGAGCGTCAAGTGAAAATAGCAAGGGGCAGCGGGCGGGGGCTTTCTGGAAGCAAAAACTGCCAGGATTTGAAACTCAGAAGGTAATAAGTACAGACCAGAGAAGTGCCAGGTAAAATACAGCTAGAAAAGAAGAAATAAATGTCTTTGTTCACTTCTGCTCAGATTTGTTATGCAGGGGGAAAAAATGGAAAGATATGAGAAAGAATTATTGCTAAGTTTCTTAAGGTTTAAGAGGAGATGGGGAAATGTACAAGGACTCTTCAAATTACTAGTGGCAAGATGTTTGAGGCCATTAAAAAGTAGGAGTATGAAAGAAGAAAATTACAGGGATCCCTTTTTAGGTATTAAATACGGGGCTAAGCACAATACCAAGGGCATTTTGACTAGAATAAAAATATTAGGATGGACAGTTAAGTGTGCCATCTTGGGAGAGTTAATGAAATACAAGCTAAAATACATGAACAATCAATTATTCACATATTCTTAATGGAAAACTAGAGAAAATATCTCAGAAATGACTGCAGCTGAAATTACACTTTTGTAGCTTAAGAAAATTATGGAGTTGCCATGGGTTGGCACACAGAAGTCGGAATCAACGGTTATCTAAATTGGCAAGGAGTTTAATGACATTTTAAAGACCAATAGATTCTTTCTGGTGCAGTCTTTTATGAACTGTGCCACAATAAATGTCAGCAGACTCTGATCCATGAAAGCTCATGCAGAACACATTTTGAATCATTAAGATACCAAAAAATGCTTTCTTGCATTTACTACAATAGACTGAACAGTATATGTCTCTAAAAACAGAAATCTAGAATCTTTCTGCAGAGCAGTCCCTTACAAAAACTACATGACACTTTTCCCTCACATTGATAACTTCTGACATAGTCAAGACATCACAGGATCACTGGGTAAGATGAGCTCTGGCTTGAATACTAAAGATAGCACTCACAGTGAAAAATGCTTCTGCATAGCAGTTCTCTAGGCAAGATCTATGATGTTTGCAAACTGGTTGTCACAACGCTAGGACTGATTACATAGCAAGTCTTCCAGCCAAATACTTCACAAACACATCAACCTCTCATCGAGTCACACAGTTAATCCAATTAAGTGCATCGTGATTTATATGTATTTTTCAACACCACCTAAATCAACATTAAGTAGTATTTAAAACTCACCTATTCACTCTTCTAGATCTCTCATCACCCTGACAGGGTCCTTCTGAATTATGCGTAGATGTGTAAATATATAGGGAGGTACGGTCTTCCAGGTATTTTAGGAACTCTGTGGATTATGGGTTTCCTTTAGGGGAACCCTAATCTGCAGATCTGCAGATAACATTAATTTAAAAAGATTTATCAAGATCAAAAGCATGGGTAAGGATACTAGGATGGGCATCCTGTTATAACATATGTCTTTGGGGTTTAATGAGGAGGTTAATATTCTTTCATACCAAATGAAGTCCCATCTCAACTTACTATACAATCATAGACTCATGGAGTTGGAAGAGACCGCATGGGCCATCAAGTCCAACCCCCTGCCATGGAAAAGCACATTGAAATCACCCGACATCTTTCAAGCCTCTTGTTTAAAAGTCTCCAAGGAAGTAACCTCCACCAGACTCCGAGGGAATGAGTCCACTATTGAACAACTCTTATGATCAGAAAGTTCTTCCTAATGTTCAGGTGGAATCTCCTTTCCTGCAATTTGAACCCATTGCTCTGAGTCCCAGTCTTCAGTGCAGCAGAAAACAAGCTTGCATCCTCTTCCTTATGTCATCTTTCAAATGTTTAAACATGGCTATCATGAGCAGTGGTTCTCAACCTGTGAGTCCCCAGATGTTTTGGCCTTAAACTCTCAGAAATCCTAACAGCTGGTCAACTGGATGCAATATCTGGGAGTTGTAGGCCAAAAACACCCAGGGACCCACAGGTTGAAAACCACTGTCATAGAGCATGGTCTCCAGACCTTTGATCATTTTAGTTACCCTCCTCTGAACACCCTCCAGCTTATCAACATCTCTCAAATTGTGGTGCCTATAATTGGACACAGTATTCCTGGTGTAATCTGACTAAAGCAGAAGAGAGGGGTACCATTACTTCCCTTGATCTAGATACTATACTATACTGCTTTCCATGCATCCCAAACACCACTAATATTCCAATATATTTTTCTCATGGACTCTTTTTGAGCCAGGAATCACCCACCCTGTATCTCTGCATTCCATTTTTTCTGACAAAGTGTAGTATCTTACATTTCTCCCTGTTAAAATTCATTTTGTTAATTTTGGACCATCTCTTCTAGTCATTTTGGATTCTGATAATCTCCTCTGAAGTATTAGCTATAGTCACCTGCAAATTTGATACACATACCTTCTATTCCATCATCCAAGTCATTGAGAAAGATGACCAATAGCACTGGGCCCAGGACGAAACCCTGTGACACCTCACTGGTCACTTCTCTTCAGGATGAGAAGAACAATTGGTGAACACCCTTTGAGTTCGGCCAATCAACCAGCTCTCAATCCACCTGACCGTAGCATTTCTAGCTCACATTTTACTACCTTCTTTGTGAGAATGTCATGGGGAACCTTGTCAAAGGCTTTACTGAAATCAAAATATGTTATATCTACAGCATTCCCTTCATCTGCCAAGCTTGTAACTTTAAGTTCGTCAGGCATGACTTGATTTTGAGAAACATATGTTGACTTTTTATGAGCATAGGATTCCTTTCTAGGTGCTTACAGATTATCTCTTTAATGATCTGCTCCAGAATCTTTCCTGGTATTGCCTTCCTTAGGCGATCCCTCATAGCTCGAGGACAATTGTCTTCCATCCTTGGTGTCTTGGGGGTGGGTTCTTAGGTGGCTGAAGAGACCTATTCTTGACCCGCATATTCTCCCACAGTGAGGACATCGGTTTCCAGGTGGAAGGCGGTCCCGGTTGGGGTTAGCTTGACGCTCCTTCCTCTTGGCACGTTTCTCCCTTTAAGCCCTCCGTCCGTGCCTCTTCGAACTCCACAGCACTTCTGGTTACAGCTGACCTCCAATTGGAGCGCCCAGGGCTTCCCAGTTCTCGGTGTCTATGCCACAGTTTTTAAGGTTGGCTTTGAGCCCATCTTTAAATCTCTTTTCCTGCCCACCAACATTCCGTTTCCCATTCTTGAGTTCGGAGTAGAGGAGCTGCTTTGGGAGACGGTGATCGGGCATTCAGACAACGTGGCCAGTCCAGCGGAGTTGATGGCGTAGGAGCATCACTTCAATGCTGGTGGTCTTTGCTTCTTCCAGCACGCTGACATTTGTATTGATGCCAGGCTGACTGGGCAGTAATTGTTTGGGTCCTCTTTTTTCCCTTTTTTGAAATTGGAAACATTTGCCTTCTTCCAGTCTGCTGGAACTTCTTCTGTTCTTCAGGAATATTCTTCACAAATATAATTTTACATAAGCCCAGAGCTAGTAAGACACAAATGCTATGAATATGGTCTTGTGTATTGCAGGGAGAGTAACTAAATGCAAATGAGTCAGCGGGAAAACACTCATTAAAGCTCTGTGTTGTTGCTGCAAATCTACATCTTAATACTCCTCTCAAATAATTTTCTAGGACAGAATAGAAAATTACAGTTTATGAAAATCTTGGACTCAATGTTATTATATGGTTTTGTTGAAACTTCCAATGATAAAATCCAACGATTCAGGCTGTTAATAATTCTTATATTCAGAAAAACAAAAAGTTGATGAGCACAAGGCATTCCCCTTCCCTTTGGCTATATAAAATCCTATGAAACCCCACAAAATACAGGATTTGTAGGCATTGCCTTCAGGATATATTAAAGCAAAAGCTTTCCAACCCTCAAATGTAAACTGCCTGTCTAATAAGAGATAAGCTTCCGAGATCTGGTGTAGATTCTGCCCTGCAATCGCTGCAGATTGGGAACATAGTAGGTAGCCATCTCTGGGGCATCTCTGCTTTAGACTAGATCCACAATAAGCAGCCAATGTAGGTGAGCCTATGAGAATGTAGCAAAGCAGTTTAAAGGCTGTTTCCAATAAGCTATCTGACGATCCATCTACATACTATATAAAATCCAGATTATCTCCTATGAACTGGATTATATGGCAATATAGACTAATATAATGCAGTACAAAGCAGATAATCTGGATTTTATATGACCGTGTAGATGGGGCCTGAGTGGTCATTACTATGGAGTATATTTTAGGATATATCTAATTAAAAGGTAAATTTTATCATTGCCAGTGTGGAACAAAAACAGAAAACAAATGGTTGAAGGCTGATTGAAGGCTGTAATCTTAAAGCAGGCTTTGCAGAATTGAAAGGGGCTTTTTCTATTCAGCCTATGTACTGTATTATTTATGATATTGTACTGAAAGCACAGCACAATTTTACCACAACATTAAATATTGTGGGGAACCACAGTTTTAATTATACTTCCCAATGATTGCACAAGTCTATCCACCCCACAGCACAAAAGAACTCTAGGGCTAAAACTTCAGAGAAGAAAGAAACTTTGGCAAATGGTAAAATGAATGCAAAACATAGGAGTGGGTGTTTGGTTGTTTTTGTTTTGTTTTGTTTTTTTAAAAAAAGGATAGCCATGAGATAGCATCATCTGGTCTCCCCTGGTAAATAATATTTTGGCTCCTATACATGTTCCTCTGAAGGACCAAATTCACTGGCATGTATATAGGGTGCCAAAATGCCATGTACAAGCAATAAATGGCAGGAGTCCAAGGGCCCTTCCATATAGCCATATCCAGTACATCAAGGCGGATAATCTACAATATCTGTTTCTGACTGGGTTATCCGAGTCTACAACTGCCATATAATCCAGTTCAATGTGAATTTCATACAGCTGTGTGGAAGGGGCCCAAGACAAAAGAAATCTTGACATTCAAATTCAAACTACATTGCTAGGAGAAGCCAGCACAGTCAACCACTCGTCTTGTTATTTTGAATTTTTTGAGCAAATAGGGATTTTACCAAAATCATATTCCAAACATGTCTTGCTTCATTAAATTTGGCCAGATGCACCTTTCCTTGCCCATTCTTATTCTCTTTCTTACATTTCCCTTTCTGTCCATAGACTTGTCCCTTTGTCTTCCAATCTTTCCTTCATTCTTCTGAACCATATCAAATTTTGTTTTCCTATACTGTAGATTTAATGTAGTTTGGCAACACTTTAACTGCTTTGATGGCACGGCTGAGCCTTTGAGAAACCTATAGTGTCTGGCTTTAACCGAGGGCTATCTGTATACCTTCTGTTAAGATCAAGACCCTTGACATACAGAGGTACTTCAGGCAAGATGAAAGTTACCCAAAATGGGTTTACTGAAAACAGGAAGAACAAAGGGCTAACTCCACCCAGGACCACTGTAAAATAGCTTAAAACAATACATTACAAAAGGAGATTTTGCTGGTTGCAGACATCTCTCTGGAATCTAGGAAAGTCTTTTGCCTCTGATTCAAAGCAATGGATTATAAACTGGTGCTTATAAGCTGTTTTTGGTCTTTTACTTTGTGAAACTTGGGCTGACCACAAGTTTTTGTTGTCACTGGGACTGATGGTATATAAATATTGCTAAATGCAGTGTTTTAGTCTAAGGATGCCTGCTTGGATTGCTAGGCCTAGGATTTCCAGATAATATCAAGGACTCTAAAGACTTTAGCTTTGTTGCAGAAAGAAAAAGGAGTCTAGTAAGAAAGCTCTATAACAGGCAAATGGAACAAACCAACTAAGGCTGACCTCTAGGGGGATTTTTATGCTCCACCCAAAAACTAATACAAATAGAGGCATCTACACTATTGGGGAACCTAAACAAGGGAAACTAAAGCAAAAGAGAGGAAAAAGCAAAGCCAAGACTTCACAACTGCCATGGCTCAATGCTATGGAATTATAGAGGTTGTACTTCTTCTTTAGTCTTCTCTGCCAAAGAGCACTGGTGCCTCACCTTAAATTATTATTATTTTACCACCACCAACGTCATCATGAGCTATTTGTGAACTAAATATTAGTTATTAAGATGTATGAGGCTGCTGAGCTCTAGCATGGTGAGAATTTAGCATTTATTTGCTTTGTTTGTACACTGCTATCTTATATGACTCTCTGGGTGTGACTCATCCACAACCTAAGGCAACATGCAAAGTTATTATTTTTTCAAGTTCAAGTTTATTCTGTAACAAGCAATCAGTCTCTTCTATACAACCACAAAAACAAGCCAATATCATATTCAGACATAATTAGAATACAATAGTTGAATTGCGGGGGCTCCTGCCAATTCAACTATTGTATTCTAATTATGTCTGAATACGATTTTGGCTTGTTTTTCTGGTTGGATGGAAGAGGCTAACTGCTTATTACAGAATAAACTTGAACTTGAAAAAATAATAACAGCGCTCCATGCAGTCATGCCGGCCACATGACATTGGAGGTATCTACGGACAACGCCGGCTCTTTGGCTTAGAAATGGAGATGAGCATCAACCCCCAGAATTGGACATGACTGGGCTTAATGTCAACCTTTACCTACCTTTACCTAGTTGAATTAGCAACTGAAACATACAAAACTAGATCTGAGGTTATACAGTATTTTGTCACCAGACAGATGAAAAAATTCTCTCTTAATCAATTCTAACTGTACAGACTTGACCATTTGATAGAACACATACTGTACATATTCATGTCTAGAAATGTTAGTCAAAAAGATACACACAAAAAACTGGGTCGACTTATCCAGCAGTCAATGTAAGTAAAAAGGTAAAGGTAAAGGCTTTCCTCTTACACTAAGTCTAGTCGTGTCCGACTCTGGGGGTTGGTGCTCATCTTCATTTCTAAGACGAAGAGCTGGCGTTGTCTTCACGGTGTCTACATCCAAGCTCATGTGGCCAGCATGACTGCATGTAGTATTGTTACCTTCCTGCTGGAGCGGTACCTATTGATCTATTCATATTTGCATGTTTTCAAACTGCTAGGTTGACAGAAGCTGGGGCTAACAGCAGGAGCTCACCCCGCTCTCCGGATTTGAACTGCTGACTTTTCGGTCACCAAGTTCAGCAGCTTAGCAGTTTAATCTGCTGTACCACCGGGGGCTCCTGGTGGCACAGGATGTAAATACTGTACAGTAACTCTTATAAAAAAGATTGGTTTTTAGCCTTTAATCTTGTAAAGTTGTCTTACTCCAACTTAAACGTCACTCGCAAGATGAAATATAGCTTTGTGGAATGGTCCTGAGGAAAAGTCAAAGATCTTAAAGCTTGTGCTGACCTGTATAAAGAGATTAAGGGCCCCTCCACACAGCCCTATAACCCAGAATATCAAAGCAGATAATCCACAACTGGGTTATCTGAGTCCACATTGCCAGATAATCTAGTTCAATGTGGATTTTATACAACTGTGTGGAAGGAGCCAAAGTTTCCAATGGGTTTCCATAGAATTTATATCAGTAGTCCAAACAGGATATAATCACTTTAGCAAGATTTACTGTTTCAAGAAATGGGCACAGCTATCACACTAGTTTTAACTGTGTAAATGCACTCCAGTACACCAAGCTGTGAACTTGAGGCTGGATCTACACTGTCATATAATCCAGTTTCTGAATCCAGATTATCTGCTTTGATCTGGATTATATGGGTTTATACTGCCATACAATCCAGTTCAAAGCAGATAATTTGGATTTTATATGGCAGTGTAGATGGGGCCTGAGATTCAAAGGGAGTGGATATCCTTGTTTAGCACAAACTGAATCCCTATTCTCTGATCTGCTTCCCAACTAATAATAATAATAATAATAATAATAATAATAATAATAATAACAATAATACTGACGATAAATAAATAAATAAATAAATAAAACTTTTTTATATCCCGCTCCATCTCCTGAAGGACTCGGGGGGGGGGGGGGGGTGTTACACTGGGACAAGCCCAAAACAGTATTATATCAATAAAAACAGTAACACAGTAACAGTAATCACGGTATAATAACACCTTACAAAAGTTAAAATAACTTAAAACATAAATAGTAATCACAATCAGTAGTCAAGCACCATAGGACATGGGCCATTTTAAGGGGAAATGGAAATGGCTCCTTCTACACAGTCATATGAAATCCAGATTATCTGCTTCGAACTGAATTATATGGCAGTGTAGACTCATATAATCCAGTTCAAAGCAGATAATGTGGATTTTATGGCAGTGTAGAACGGACCTTTGAAACTGATGTCTGCTGTCAGTAATAAATTAGATGAGGGCAAACAAATTTAAACCCAGACAAGACAAGAGTTGAGTGCTGGTGGCTCAACAAATTACAAATCCCAGGATTCAATAGCAGTTAAAGTGGTATCAAACTGCATTCGTTCTATAGTGTAGATGCACCCTAGGTCAGAATGTTGGCGCTGTTATTTAACACTTTAATTTAGTTAGAATGATAATTGCTATCAATCTTCATCGCACTCCTATTTAGTAAGATAAAATCTCTTCCTCCCACACTGACTAACAAATCTTCCTTCCATCGTCTAGGTTAATGCCATTGATTTAGCTATCAATAGCATTTTACACCCAGTATTTCTGTTTATTAGAAAGGTTTTGAATTAAAAATCTGCTGAAGTAATGATATCAGAATATTTCCTTGAGAAAATACACAGTCTGGCTGGCAGTGCCAACTATATTTTTTAAGAGACGAAAACAACTACATAAATCAGTTATATATTCTCCAGCAGTTACCTCAGTGCCTTTCTTTGATTCCCAGTAGAAACAGAACAATAGTCAGCAAATCATAATTCTTCTAAAGAAACAACTGCAAATTATTTTGCCTCCTTATTATCCAACATATTTGCTTATCCAACATTCTGCCGGCCCGTTTATGTTGGATAAGAGAGTCTCTACTGTATTTAAATAAGAAAAAGTAAGATGCAGCAAGCCTTAATCTGATACATTTCTCCATCACTTCACCTCCTCTCAGGATGGATCTACACTGCCCTATATCCCAGGATCTGATCCCAGATTATTTGTTTATCCCAGATTATCTGGCAGTGTAGACTTATATAATCCAGTTCAAAGGAGATAATCTGGGATCAGATCCTGGGATATAGGGCAGTGTAGATCTAGTCTCACCTGTTGATAGAAAGACTCTTCATTAACCATATATTGCCATGCCATCTAGAGCAAGTAACTGTGAGTAACTGCGCTTCCATACAGGACAAAAATCTGTGCTGAAGCAGTTTTTAAAACTCACTTTGGCAAGGTTTTGTGTCTCTACAAGCCCCCAAAAACCTGGGCTTTCCTGAGGGAGTGGAGTGGCTACATGCCATCCTGATTACAATCAAAACGGCATGCAGCCAACCTGAAGCCCCCCAAATGTACCCCTAAAATAACAGTAAGACTTACCTGGATGCCATAACGTTCCTCCTTGTGCCCTCCTGACACAAGGAAATGATGCACCAGGAGATGGGGCAGCAAGGAAAAAATGTCTCCTCATCCCCGCCCTCTGGTCTCCTGGCTCATAATTTCTTCAGGTCAGGAAAGTATCAGAAGGAATGCCTGGTAAGTTTAACTTTATTTTTAGGGGTACATTTGGGGTTTGGGGGAAGGGGGTGCCCGCCCTCTCAGTTTTTAGAGGGCTGTGTGGATTGGGCGTGGGGACCGTGTCATGTAATTCCTAGACCCAATCCACAGACTGCCCACACCTGATAAAACCCGGATCTTATCTTTAAATACAGATACAGTATTGCCAAGTGTTTAATTAGTTTGCTCTTACCAGAAGCACTGTCTAGACACCTCCAGTAAAACTGAGACAGATCCCGCATTATGGGTTTGTCTAGATAGGCCCTATGTGTAGTATTAAAAACGAATTTCAAACCACAGTATCTAACGTCAGTGATGGATGGTAGTTTCCATGTCAGTGGGGCAAAGGCTGGATCTACACTGCCCTCTGTCCCAGGATCTGATCCCAGATCATCTGCTTTGAACTGGATTATATGAGTCTACACTGCCAGATAATATGGGATAAGAAGATAATCTGTGATCAGATCCTGGGATATAAAGCAGTGTAAATCCAGCCATAAATGTCAGAGTTTAGTACGTACTTTGAAAGAGTTATCCAAGACTGAATCTTCACTGCCATATAATGCGGTTTCAGAATGCAGATTAACTGCATTGAACTGAATTATATGGCAGAGTAGACTCAAATAAACTAGTTAAATGCCAAGGTTATTATGTGTTTTCCGGGCTGTATGGCCATGTTCCTGACGTTTCGCTCACATCTATGGCAGGCATCCTCAGAGGTTGTGAGATATAAACATTCCTTGCTTAGTTTCTCCTCACAACCTCTGAGGATGCCTGCCATAGATGTGGATGAAATGTCAGGAGAGAATACTTCTGGAACATAGCCATACAGCCTGGAAAACACACAACAACTCTGTGATCCCGGCCATGAAAGCCTTCGACAACACATACTTAAATGCCGCTAATCCGAATTCTGAAACTGTATTATATGGCAGTGTAGATACAGCCTGTAGTTTCTAACTCTTAGCGAATTCACTATCCCACTGACATCAGCCTCAAATTGTTCATGTTATTTTTTTGATCTGGAGAACAAAGGAAGTTGTAGTTAAGTAAATGTAAATGTAAGAAAACAGATTCTACATGTATAGCCCATTTCAAAGGGAGCAGTTATGTTAAGTCTATGTTACAAAAAAAAATAATAATAAAACCAAACAAGAATCTTATAACACCTTAAAGAATAAAGCTTTCATCACAAAAGAACTGCTCTCAAACTGGGTACTGTCTTATGCTAGCAAGCAAACTAGCTATTGTTTTATTCAGGTATTTATAAAACAAGTCTACAGTCTCACGTATGATATACTTCCATTGTAATTTTCCATAAGCAGAACCGTTCTCTGGAGAAAACTCATCACACAAAATTACAGAAGATATAGATCACAGAAAATTTGAACTAATGGAAGAGAACAATGAACTTTCTGAAATGTTTATCTCTGTAAAATCTCTCAGAAGAACTGAAAACATCACCAGAATTGAATTGTCTAGATGGCCAAAAAAACCCCAAAACAATAAAATATTTCCATCTTATGCTGGTCTACTGAGCATTAAGCAGGCACAAAAGTAGTCAAACAGTAGTTTGTTGTGGCATCAGAGCAGTCTGGAATAAAAGGGAAAATATCTCACAAAACTACAGATTCACAGCACTGACCCATGACACTTAATGTGGTCTCAATTCTGCAGTATTGATATAGCCTTTGCCATCAAATGCTTGTTCAAATTTAAATTAAAAACAAGACTTTTTAATAAAAATAAAAATTAAATAATAATTATTATTTGTCACTTTTTTCCCTTAAAGAGACTAAAAAAATCACAGGAGCTGTAGTTTAACGAAGCACCAACAGAGATGGAGAAAGATATTATATAACTACAACTTCCATTATTCAATACCATTGAGTCATAGCAGTTAAAATGGTATCAAACTGCATTAATTCTACAGTGTATACACCCTAAGAGTGATACTTGCTATCTCTATAATTGACAACTGGGAAGAGGTTTGCTGAACATTAGAATAGGATCATGGCAAGAAACGCCCCTGAGAATTACCTTCCATTGCTCTCTTGAAGAAGACTTTGCAGCTTCCACAGGTGAGAACTCCATAGTGACATCCTGAAGCTTCATCGCCACAGATAAGACAGATCTTCTGAGGCAAAGATTCAAAACCATACTGGGGGCTCTGGCCAGGTTCCATATCTGATCTAAATAGAAGACAAAAAAGTGAAGGTGTTAAAATGGAAGGCATTGTGGCAGAACATTACCACCCTCCTCCCTCAAAAAAACCTTTCCATAGTTAACCACTTTGAAAATATTTTCATAAAGCTGTTTAACGTGGCATAAATGCTAGTCAGATAATTGATGTATAAGAACAACCACTGATAAGATGTTAAGCAATTAAACCACTATGGATTACCCCTCTGCAGGCTGTCTTCCACCTCAGTTTGCTCAACTAGGCGCTGACATTAGAATGAGCCCATCTGCGGGGAAAAGACAATATGACCCCATATGCACTGGATATATTTATCAGGACTTTGCATGGAGATATATATATACACACACACACACACACACACACACATATATAGTGTCAGGAGCAACCTGAGTCGCTTCTGGTGTGAGAGAATTGGCCGTCTGCAAGGGCATTGCCCAGGGGACGCCCGGATGTTTTGATGTTTTTACCATCCTTGTGGGAGGCTTCTCTCATGTCCCCGCATGGAGCTGGAGCTGATAGAGGGAGCTCATCCGCGCTCTCCTTAGGTGGGATTTGAACCTGGCAGCCTTCAGGTCAGCAACCCAACCTTCAAGTTACAAAGCTTTAATCCTCTACGCCACCAGAGGCTCCGCATGGATATATCAAACCATGGGAAATAGCAAACCCTACTGAGTGAATTACATTTATCTCTCTAGACATCACTAGATCCTCCAGCGTGATTTTATGGTCACTTTCCAGCAAAAGAATATCACAGAATTATCTGGAGAACCTAGAAAATAAATAGCAAGGACATATTTTGTCAGATATCAATGGAACTGCAGGTACCAGTTCCACCAATACCAAGAAATGATGTCATGTGGAGAGAAACAACAGGAAGACATGATTGACCATTTCTTTTAAAAACACTCTTCCTATCTGCTTTACATGTAAAGAAAGAGTTCTGCTGATGTCTTAAAAGTTATAGTCCTAAATTGTACTAAGGCTTCTAGAACAAGAAGTAATGTGTTCTAGTTTGATAATCTTTTCTTTGGACTCCTAGACTTTACAATCCTCAACTTCACAAATGGAATCTAACTTGATAAATGGTTTCAGCATGCAAAAAGTAACACAAAAAGCTCATAAATCAGGTTGGGCAAACAACAGAAGTATTCAGGGGCTTGTTGTGGTTGCTGTTCCTTTGAGTCACTTCTAACTTCCATATGATATTATTTTTAGTGCCCTCTTTTTGCTTGATAGTCAGACAATGCTTCTTGTAAGTTAGAGCACGGTGCAGGGTATCTTCCAAGTATTTTGCTGTGCTGCAATGCTCCAGTGGGATTCCTTCCCAGGTAATCCTCAGAGCTTGAAATGCTTGTCTGTTCTTAAGGTGAAAAGCACACGTCTGAGTTTTAGATGGATTAGGAATCAGCTGATATTCACTGTAATAGACAGTAAGAGCACCTAAAGCTTCAGAGAACTTCTGTTCAAGCATTTCAAAGCTCCCTGCTTGGGTGGTGATGGCATGATCATCAGCATAGATGAAACTTTCTGTCCCTTCTGACAGTGGCTGATCATTTGTGTAAATATTAAACATTGGTGGAGCAAGCAGGCTCCCCTGAGGCAGGCCGTTCTTCTGTTTTCGCCATCTGCTTCTCTGGCCCTGAAACTCAAGAAAAAAGCTCCAGTATTGTAGCAGACTTCCTATGAAGCGGGTGAGGTGGTCATCCTTTGTGATATTATAAGTTTTTCTCAGGAAAAAGCAATGATTTACAGTGTCACAAAGCTGACTGGCACAATCTGGAGATCACAACCAAACACAGTAAAGTCATCTACCCTTGTGCTTTGCTACTCTGCTGCTGAATATGCATGCCCAGTGTGGAACACATCTCACCACATTAAAACAATGGATGTGGCTCTTAAAGAGACATGCCACATTATCACTGGATGTCTATGCCCTACACCACTGGAGAAATTATACTGTTTAGCCGGTATTGCACCACCTGAAATCTGACGGGAAGTAGCAGCCAACAATGAAAGGACCAAGGCAGTGACATCTCCGGCCCATCCCTTGTTCGGATATCAACCAGCACTCCAACACCTTAAATCAAGAAATAGTTTTCTAAGATCTACCATCTCAGCAAGCGAGAGTCCAAAAGTGGCAGGCTAAAACCCAGAACCTCAAACCATGATACCAATGAGAGACTCCTTCTTGAGCATAAAGAAGACTGGGTGACTTGGAAGGCACTGAACAAACTGTGATCTGGCACCACAAGATGCAGAGCCAGCCTTAAGAAATGGGGCCACAACATGTGAGTGTGGAGAAGAACACACCACAGATCACCTATTACAATGCAGGCTGAGCCCTGCCACATTGACAATGGAGGACCTTCTTATAGAAACACCAGAGGCACACAAAGTGGCCAGCTACTGGTCAAAGGACATTTAGTATAATGCCAAGTTTTTAACCTTGTTTGTGTTTTTTAAAAACATTACAACGGTAATCCACTTGATCCACTTTTGAAATGATAAATAAATAACTATTTCCAAATTATGGAAATCCTAAGGCAAACCTATCACAGGCTTTTCTTGGAAAAGTGTGTTCAGAAGTGATTACCATTGCCTTCTGTGAGATTATGACTTGCTCAAGATCACTCAATGGATTTCATAACCAAGCAGAGATTCAAACCCTGCTCTCTAGAGTCATATTCCAATGCTCACGCAATTACATCACAATGGCTTCCCTAAATTTCATTACCTGCCAATTAAAAATATTTCCACATGGATTACCCAACAAAGGATTCCCTTGAATAGGTATACAATTTTAAATATGAAACTTTAATACATGTTGAGCATCCCTTATCTAGAATTCTGAAATCCAAAATACTCCAAAATTGAAAGTTGTCCATTTAGGTGGCTGACAGTGACCCCTGTGCTTTCTGATGATTCAATGTACACAAACTTTGTTCCATGACCAAAATTATTCAACATTTTTTGAATAAAATTACTTTCAAACTATGTGCATAAGGTGTCTATGAAACATGAGTGGATTTCATGTTTAGACTTGGGTCCCATCTCCAAGATATCTCATTAAGTACGTGCAAGTATTCCAAAATCTTGGGGCGTGAAGGAGGGGATCTGAACTACAGAATATTTCTGGTCACAAGCACTTCAGATAAGGATACTCTGCCTGTATTACCAGATTAATAAAGACTATTTCTGAAACAATCTTCACATATATATATATAGCCTTTTTATATTAAAGCAAACTAGCACAGCTCTTGTGCTAAAATAAATCAGTCTCTTCATGTTTGATAATGAAACAGATTAATTAAATGAACTAAAATATGTTCAATAGATTCCAATCCGTTAGCGTAATTATAAACAAAGAGAATGTTTTTATTAATATGGTACTTCTTACTACAGCTGCATTAGTAAAACAAATTCTTTCTTGGAAACATATGTTCCTTCAAGAGAGATATCTTTCAGGGGTGTTCTTGAGCAAGTTACACCCTCTCAGTCTAGACTCAGAGGAAGGCAAAGGCAAATTCCTTCTGAATAAATGATATGGTTTATCATATGTCAGGAAGGACTTTAAGGCACACAGCAATTGAACCAATTCCCTAGAAACATGGTGATGTCTCCTCTGGAATTCTTCAAAAAGAGGTTGGATCTATGAGGGATGTTCTGGCTAGAGATCCAAGCATTGAGCAAGAGATTGGAATTCATGGCCCAGGAGGATCCTTTGCAACTCTATGATTCTACAAAAACAAACAGAATGCATATGTAGTTTTCCCAACTCAAAGACAACAGGCCAGGGAGCTGCTTTACAGACCTGTAGTTTCTTACATAACCCCTTGAAAGTATATTGCGAATGGCACAATTTATATCTTTCTGAATTTCACTGCACTCTGATCGGACTCTCACAAGACTGCAAATGTCCTTAAATACCAAAGGTTTGGGTATTGTACTCCATCAATGTATCTGAAGAAGTGGTCTGAAATTCATTAAAGCTTGTGCTAAAACAAAACAGTTAATTTTAAAGACGTCACTCGATTATTTCTGCTAAATTCAAATTCACACTCTGGTAGGATGTGGATCATTAGAAAAGAGAATTAAAATCTGGCAGAAGAAATAAAGCACTGTGGACGGAAGTGGATCATTGCGAAAAGGGTTTAAAATTTGGTTGCAGAGGGAGAGAGGCAAGGATATGGATTGTTGGGAAAGAGATTTCAAAGCAGGAAAGCAGTAAGGAGGCAGATTGTTGAGAAAGAGATTTAAAATCTGGTAGTAGGAGAAAGCCAAAGATATGGATCATTGGAAAGAGGTTTGAAACCCGGCAGCAGAAGGAGAGCAGCAAGGATTTGGTTGATTGGGAAAGGGTTTAACATTTTGCAACAGCAGGAGAGACAAGGAGGTGGATTGTTGGGAAAGAAGTTTAAATGAGACAGAGGGCCCTTCCACACAGCCATATAACCCAGAATATCAAGGCAGATAATCCACAATATTCACTCTGAGTCCATGCTGCCATATAATCCAGTTCAAAGTAGATAATGTGGGATTTTATACACCTGTATGGAAGGGACCAGAGTCTTCATGGTAGAAAAGTGAACAGTGGAGTGGAGGCTGGCAAGTTTTACAGTACATGGAAGGGCTGGCAAAGAGCAGGAAATGGTTTGGAGGAAGGACTACAATGTAGCTAGATAACAGTCACAAACTCACAAATACAGGGGGACCCAAGTTACAAACAAGATAGGTTCTGTAGGTTCTTAAACAGAATTTGCATGTAAGTCAAACAGGTTCATTTTAAAGTGCCACTATATACACACACACACACACACACACACACACACACACACACACACACGTTAATTTTGGATAGCATAGTGAAGGTGTTTGTTTTGCTGTCTGTGCCTCTGTTCAGAAGATTTCATCTCACTTGCTGTTCCTGTGATAATTGGATTTTGAAAAATTTGGCTTGTTGTGTAAACAAGGATTGGTGAGAAAGCTTCAGTGAAGACACTTTTTTCCCATGATACTTCTTTTAAGAGTGAATTTCCCTTCCGAGGGGTAGATTTCTCTCACTTCCTGTTGTCTCTGCCCGTTCTTAACTATGACTCATTTGTAAGTTGGATGTTTGTAATTTGAGGACTGCCTGTAATCATATCTGTAAAATGGAAACCCATAAATATGGGGGTAAGATTGTAAAATAAAGTAGCACTGAGTTCCCAGCAAATCTTGCTTTATGAAAACAACAAACTGCAATATGCCTTTGATTCACATTTTTCTTCACCTTCATTCCAGTTAACTAAACTAGTGTCACACAGCTTTAATCCTGGGCTAATCATGACTACAGTTTGTTGAAACAGACCCATTTTGTATCCTAGGTTATGAACTGCGTTCATTTCAAAACCAGAACCATTGCCCATCTAGATAAGAGGAAATGGCAAGCTGGATTTCATCAAATTTAAGAACCAAATCTTTTCCATTCCACTGAGTGCAACAGAAGAGAGGAGTGGAACCAACAATCCCAATCACATCAATCACTAGCTTGTCATGTTGTCTATGCCATCTTATTGATCTGTCTCACCGGGTGAAGCCAGGATATAATTTTACATGATGCTATTCTTCTATCAGTGATGTACCAACAGTATTGTAAAGAAGTCCCAAATAAAGTGGTAATAGATCATGTCCACTAACTCCAGCAAAGTTTCTTTGTATAACAACAGATTGAGATTTGAGTTTGGATTTATTATTGCACGCTGCTTTCCATCATACTCCAATACCTTCGTACATCTTTACAGTTTGCTCTGCACTCATGAAACTTGTTCTCTGTCAATAAGGAGTACAGTACTCAATGTTCTCCACAGGACTAGCATCCAGTGAATTCATAATATTGGTACATAACCCATCTCTTTGACTATATAATGTATCTCTTTCATTTTTTTCTGATTGGATCAAATAACTATGACAGAACATCACATGTTCATTTATGTACACAGAAATATACATTTTTAATTGAAGCTTTCTTAAATTTGTGCCAGACATACCTTGTATCCCTGACATTAATTCACAAGTGCATGGTATTAAGGTTCCTAAGTATCCACAGTGGCATGACAGTTAATAGTCTTATTTGTGTGCGTATTGAGTCTTTTGTGCCTTTAAGGAACCACGATCAGCTATATCTGTTTGAATAATAGCTGTAGCATGCGACTAAAACATAAAACATTATGGTTATAGCATATTTGTTAAAGATATGAGATTACAACCTACTATGAACGCAGAAAAGAATTGTAATGATGCATTATAAATTGATCTACTGAAAGCAGCACTTTAGAGAAAATTATTTCTAAAACAAACCAAACTTGGAAGAAGGGACGGCCTGGAGGGCAATACTATTGTTACAACTGTGTTGGTGTGTGTGTGTTTGTTCAAACATCTTCATAATACATACATATGTGCATACCATATCTGTCAGTGGTTTAAGCATTGTTCTAGGACTCTGAAGACCAGGATTTGAATACTTATTGTACTTGGCCATGAAAGCCCTCTGGGTGATTCTGGGCAAGTCATACACTCACAAACTGTCATAGGTTTGCCTTAGGATTATGGTCCCCAGATGTTTTTGGCCTACAACTCCCAGAATTCCCAGCCAGTTTACCAGCTGTTCGGATTTCTGGGAGTTGAAGGCCAAAAACGTCTGGGGACCCCAGGTTGAGAACCACTGCCTTAGGGTTATCATATGTTGAAACGGGCTTGAGGCACGCAACATGGAGTATACCTTGCAATTGATGGCACCCTAGATTCATTGGTTTTTAGAGCCTGTAAAATGGGGGAGTGCTTACTTTCAGGGAGTGGTAGTGAGGAGAAGGTGGAGGGAAAAAGGCTCCAAGCCAATAATGGCTCTGGTTTTGGTGTGTTTTTTTTAATACCGTAACCTCTGAGAGAGAAAGAGGAGAAAGAGGAGGGAGGTCCACAACACCTCTACCAGCCCTCACCATTTTGTCATCAGTCTGTCAGCCTTTTGTTTGCCAATCTGGCTGAATTAAGCCCCACCTCCTGCTTCTCCTATCTCCCCAGCAGCCCATAGAGCTAGCAAAAACTCCACATATAGTAAAATGAATTCCATGTTGAAACAAAAAAGGAGGCATTGTGAAGTTCTAAAAATATAATACGGCCCCAATTAAGCTTTAAAAAAGGGGTACTTTTATATTAAATAGCGGTTTAAGGATTGGAGTATGACTTTGGAAACCAGGGTTTGAATACTTGCTTGGCCATGAAAGCCCCGAGTGATCTTGGGCAAGTCATACACTTTTTCAATTTTATTTTTTGAGTGGGGTTGTAAGTTTTAAATTTAAATTTAATTGTATTTGTTGCATTTTAACTTCATATGCACACACTAGTATTTTTTTTAATGTATTTGTTTTGCCTTGGCCAATGAGGAGGTCTTCTGGAAGCTGAAGTCCAAAATACCTGGAAGGCCCAAGTTGGAGAAACACTCACTGGATGGCCCTTTGCAAAGGGACAAAACATGGGGGGGGGGGGGTTCCCATACAACTTTATGGTACTTTGGCCCCATATTATCACCTGATAGAGCTCAAATAGGAGAATAGAAGGGACTCAAATAGGAGAGGGAGAGGTTGCCTCTATACAACTTTTATGATACTCTGACCATATATTCCTACTGATATATTTCAAATAGGATGAGCAGAAGAGAGGCAAGGCAAGAAGGGGCAACAGGTTCCCATGATATATGTAGCTCAAATAGAGCAAATAGAAGGTAGGCAAGGGGAAAGAGGTTTCCATGAAACTTTATGATACTCTGACCCCATATTCCCTTCTGATATAAGTTCAAATAGAGAGAGAAGAAGAGTTGCAATGCAAGAAGAGGGAAGTTGCCAGACAACTTTATGGTGCTCTGGCCCCATATTCCCACCGGATACAGCTCAAATAGGGTGAACAGAAGGGATGCAAGGGAGGGGGAGGGGTTGCTATACAACTTTATGGTCTGACCTGATCTACCTCAAATAGGGAGAGCAGAAAGGAGGCAGTTCCCCTACAACTTTATGATACTCTGACCATATGTAGTCCTACCTGATATATCTCAAATAGGGAGAGTAGAAGGGAGGTAAGGGGGCACTGCATACAACTTTGTGGTGCTCTGGCCCCATAGTCCCACCTAATACAGTTCAAATAGGGTGAATAGAAGGAACACGAGGGATGGGGAGAGGTTGCCTCCATACAACTTGATGATACTCTGACCATATATTCCTACCTGATATAGCTCAAATAGGGTGAGCAGAAGAGAGGCAAGGCAAGGTGGCGGGGGGGGGGGGGGGGAGAAAGGTTGCCATACAACTTTATGGTACTCTGACCCCATATTCCCTCCTGATATAACTCAAATGGGGAAAGAAGAAGGGAGGTAAGGGCGCGGGGAGGTTCGCATACAACTTTATGATACGCTGACCATACAGTCCTATCTGATATATCTCAAAGAGGGAGAGCAGATGGGAGGCAAGTGGGTGTTGCATACAACTTTATGGTGCTCTAGTCCCATATCAGGAGCCCCGGTGGCAAAGTGTGTTAAAGCATTGAGCTGCTGAACTTGCAGACTGAAAGGTCCCAGGTTCAAATCCCAGGAGCGGAGTGAGTAGATTAATAGGTACCGCTCCGGCAGTCATGCCGGCCACATGACCTGGAGATGTCTATGGACAACGCCGGCTCTTCGGCTTAGAAATGGAGATGAGCACCAACCCCCAGAGTCAGACATGACTGGACTTAACGTCAGGGGAAACCTTTACCTTTACCTAGTCCCCTGGGCCGTAGCCAGAAAAAAATTTCGGGAGGGGTTTTGAAAATTTCGGCGGGGGGGGGGGGGGGTTGAACCCCTAGCACCCCCTCCCCTGGCTACAGATCTGTCAATATCTGCTTGAGATAGTGCCTGGAGGGACTCTTAATGTTTTGCATCTCATAGACTTAGCATGGGGATTTGGTTAACCAGTTAAAATTCATGAGTAAACCAGGGTTTTTTTTATAACCTGAAAAATTTCGGGGGGGGGGGTTGAACCCCTAACCCCCCCCCCCCCCCCCCCCCCCCCCGCTACCGGCCTGCTAGTCCCATATCCCTTCCTGATCTCGCTCAAATTAGGAGCAGGAGGGAGGCAAGGGGGCCATACAAACTTTATGATATGCATTCCCACTTGATCTCTCTCAAATAGGGCGAGTGGGAGAGAGGAAAGGCACGGGGGAAGTTCCCATCCAACTTTGTGGTGCTGACCTCTGAAGTCCTACCTGATGCATCCGAAATAGGGCGAGTAGAAGGGCGGCAGGGCGTCTTTGAAGCCGGCCAGGTGCTGGCTAGCGGGGAAGGCGAGGGGCTGGTAGAAGGCCTGGGGCGAGGCGAGGGGGGCGGCGGAGGCGGAGGCGGAGGGGAGGCTGAGGCCGAGGCCGGAGTCCCGCGTGGGGAGGCAGGCGGGGGCGGGGGTCCTGCAGGGCGCGGCTCCGTACGAGGCGGCCATCTCCGCCTTGTAGAGGACGCTCTCCAGCGCCGAGGAGGGGGCTTCGTGGGGGGCGGCCCCGTTGCCCACGCTGTTCTTGAGCAGCGCAGGAGGCGGGAGCGGCGGCCCGGGGTTCCCCGACGGCTTGGCGTTCAGGTAGGCGCCGTTTTTGCCCAGGGTCTCCTCCTTGATCTTGAGCCCGGCCTGCGCGTCCCCGGGGTGGCTGTTGTGCTGCGGATACATATAAGGCGCCAAGTCCAGCGAGGGCGGCGAGGCGGAGGCAGAGGCAGAGGCGGCGGCGAAGGCTCCCCTCCCGCCCCCGTTGGGGAATCCCTCCCCGTCCAGCAGCTGCCGAGTCCTGGCCGCCAAGTAGGCCGAGTTGAGGGGCAAAAGGCTGAGGAAGTCGTGGCCTCCGTCGGCGGCGAGCGGGAGCCGAGTGCCGGGCCCCGAGGCGGGCTTTCCTCCTTCCTTCCCTTCCTTGCCTTCCCCTTCCTCCTCCTCCTCCTCTTCTCCGTCCGCCTCCTTCGAGGGCAAGGCTTCGTTGGCGGACTGGGGCTCGTCTCCGTCGGGTTTGCCCTCAAACTGCGCCCTTTCGGCGCCGAAAAAGGGCCACGTCGGGGCTGGATTGGCTTGAGGGAAGGAGGAGGGGGGCGCAGGGGTCAGGAGGGTCTCCAGGACCCGGTCCAGGGAAGGGCAGCCTCCCTCGGCATTGCCCTCCTCCTCCTCCTCCTCCTCGTCTTCTTCCTCCTCCTCCTCCTCCTCTTCTTCCTCTCCATCCTCACAACTTCTGGGATACAAGATCCCATCCAGGGATAAGTCTATGGCTTCGAAAGCCTCCCTTCGAGGGAACGGCTCTTGGGTTGGTAGCAGGTGCGAAGAAGAAGCAGCAGCAGCAGCGATGAAATCCCTGGCGTCGCTTTTGGTCTTCACGTCTTTCATGGTCGGGAGAGTCAATAAACGCACTTCTGAGGCTACCAAAGGCGGGCAGAGCGGGTCCAAGCCTTGTCCCCAATCCACATCTCTTGTTTCCCCCCCAAAATTTCTTCTCTCAGAGCTCCTCTCCCATCTCTTTCCCTCGAGAGCCCTGCGTTGAGAATAAGGCGCTCAAAAGCTCCCAAGGAAACGCGGCTCTTCTTTCTCCCTTCGGTTTTGCGCTGATGTCTCTGGCAGCGAGTCCTAAAAGCCTATCAAGAAAGTTAACTGCCTTGAAAGTGGAGGCTCCCAAGATCGCTCTGTAGGCACACGCCACTCAAAAGCGCAAGGATACTTTGTTGTTGTTGTAGCGGATTCGAAAAGCGGGCTCCAGAAAGTGGTCTTGAAGGGAGCCAGCGGGGAATTACGGCTGCCTTGGCGCTCTTCGCCCTCTTTCTCCAATGGGAACTCGCGCGGGGTTTTCTCTCTCTTTCTCTCTCTCTCTCTCTCTGGCACTGGCTGCCTGCCTTGAACGGCGAAGCAACAGGCGGCTGCCAGAAGGGTCACCCCGAACCTGGCGACCTTCTAGGAGGGAAAGAAGTGCAACTAAACTGCGGAGAAGAGCAGCAGAACTTTCATTCCAATCCGAGCTCGGCCCTGACCCCTAGTGGCCGAAGCGCCTCACGCCAGACTCTTGCTCCGACCTGCAGAGAAGGCAGGGGCTGCAATTCTACAGGCAGCCCCAGAGTTATAGACATCCGACTTACAAAGGACTCGTAGTTAATAATGGGGGTGAGACAACAAGAAGTAAGAGAAATCTACCCCTCGGAAGGGGAATTCACTCCTGAAAGAGTTATCATAGGGAAAACGTGTCTCCACTGAAGCTTTCTCACCAATCCTTGTTTCCACAACAAAACATTTTTTTCCAAAAATTATTTATTTATTTATTTATTTACAGTATTTATATTCCGCCCTTCTCACCCCGAAGGGGACTCAGGGCGGATCACATTATCTACATATAAGGCAAACATTCAATGCCCATAAACACATCGAACACAGACAGACAGACAGACAGACGCAGAGGCAATTTAACCTTCTCCTGAGGGGATGTTCGATTCTGGCCACAGGGGGGAGCAGCTGCTTCATCATCCACTCTGATGGCACTTCCTCACTTCCTCATTCCAACGTTGTAAATTAGTTAAACTTGCCTCCCCACTTTTTATAAGTGGTACCTTATTTCCTACTTGATAGATGCACCTATCTTTTGGGTTGCTAGGTCAGCAATGAGCAGGGGCTATATTTTATTTTTAATTGACGGGTGCTCACCCCGCCACGGGCTGGCCAATTATCCAATAATCCAATTATCACAGGGACAGAAACTGAGGTGAAATGTTCTGAACAGGGACACAGACAGCAAAGGAGCATGTTGACCCTTCCCTATGCTATACATAGGGGCCGGGCTGTGGCACAGGCTGGTGAGCAGCCTGCTGCAATAAATCACTCTGACCATGAGGTCATGAGTTTGAGGCCAGCCCGTGGCAGGGTGAGCACCCGTCAATAAAAAAATAAAAAAATAGCCCCTGCTCGTTGCTGACCTAGCAACCCGAAAGATAGTTGCATCTATCAAGTAGGAAATAAGGTACCACTTGTACCTATAACTATAACTATTTTACGACGTTGGAATGAGGAAGTGCCGTCACAGTGGATGATGAAGCAGCTGCTCCCCCCCTGTGGTCAGACTCGAACATCCCCTCAGGAGAAGGTTAAATTGCCTTTGTGTCTGTCTCTGTCTCAGTTCTATGTGTATATGGGCATTGAATGTTTTCCCTATATGTATATAATGTGATCTGCCCTGAGTCCCCTTCGGGGTGAGAAGGGCGGAATATACTGTAAATTAAATAAATAAATAGCTAATAGCATAGATTTGGCTCAAGTTACATTTTAAAATATACCTGTACATACAGATTAAACTTAAGAACAAACCTACTAAACCTATGTGTTGTCGAAGGCTTTCATGGCTGGAACCACTGGGTTGCTGTGAGTTTACCAGGCTTTATGGCCATCTTCCATAAGCATTCTCTCCTGACGTTTTGCACACATCTATGGCAGGCATCCTCAGAGGTTGTGAGGTCTGTTGGAAACTTACTTACTTACTCCTCCTCGATGGATTGTCATATTGTCGTGGCGAGGGGGCTTGCGTGTTCCATTGAACCTATGGGCATAACCACCGGAGTCGTGCACTCCCAGGAGGGGCCACGTGGGAGGTTCCAAACCAAGCACAATACGAAGACCTGAAGAAGACCTGTTGGAAACTAGGCAAGTGGGGTTTATTTATCTGTGGAATGTCTAGGGTGGGAGAAAGAACTCTTGTCTGCCTGAGGCAAGTGTTAATGTTGCAATTGGCCAACTTGTTTAGCATTGAATAGCCTGGCAGCTTCAAAGCCTGGCTGTTTCCTGCCTAGGGGAATCCTTTGTTTGGAGGAGTTACCTGGCACTGCTTGTTTCTTGTCTGGAATTTCTCTGTCTTCTGAGTGATGTTCTTTATTTACTGTCCTGATTTTAGAGATTTTTTTTAATACTAGTAGCCAGATTTTGTTCATTTTAAGGGTTTCTTCCTTTCTGTTGAAATTCTCCACATGCTTATGGATTTCAGTGGCTTCTCTGTGTAGTCTGACGTGGTAGTTGTTAGAGTGGTCCAGCATTTCTGTGTTCTCAAATAATATACTGTGTCCAGGGCTGTTCGGCAATGGAACTCTCTGCCCCGGACTGTGGTGGAGGCTCCTTCCTTGGAGGCTTTTAAGCAGAGGCTGGATGGCTATCTGTCAGGGGTGCTTTGAATGCGATTTCCTGCTTCTTGGCAGGGGGTTGGACCATGAGGTCTCTTCCAACTCTACTATTCTATGATTCTATGATTCTATGGTTCATCAAGTGTTCTGCTATGGCTGATTTCTCTGATTGAGTTAAGTAAAGAGTTAAGACAAAGATCCACCCAGAGGAACGGTGTTCTTACCATGCTTCAAGGGAACCACTGACCACATAGGGAATCTGATGAAGAAACACAACATACAAACTATCTATAGACCCACTAAGAAAATCCAACAAATGCTATGGTCAGCGAAGGACAAGAGGGATCCTCTCACCTCTGCAGGAGTCTACCGTAGACCATGCAGCTGTGGGTAAGTCTACATAAGGACCACCGAACGCAGCATTGCCCAGACACGAATCAAGGAACATGAAAGGCACTGCAGACTAACTCAACCAGAGAAGTCAGCCATAGCAAAGCACTTAATGAACCAACCTGGACACAGAATATTATTTGAGAACACAGAAATGCTGGACCACTTTAACAACTACTTTGTCAGACTAAACAGAAAAACCATTGAAATCCACAAGCATGTGGACAATTTCAACAGAAAGGAGAAAACCATGATAATGAATAAAATCTGGCTACCAGTAGTTTAAAACTTTAAAATCAGGACAGTAAATAAAGAACACCACTCAGAAAACAGAGGAATTCCAAAGAGGAAACAATCAGGGCCAGCTAACACCTCCCAGCAAAGGATTCTTTCAGGCAGGAAACACCCATCTTTGAATCTGCAAGGCCATTAAAAGCTAATCAAGGTGATTAATTGCAACATTCAACAGACAAGAATTCTTTCTCCCAACCTGGACTTTTCACAGATATAGAAACCCCACTTTCCTGTATTCACACCTCTGAGGATGCCTGCCATAGATGTGTGTGAAATGTCAGGAGAGAATGTTTCTGGAACATGGCCATACAGCCCAGAAAACTCACCGCAACCCAGTGATTCCAGCCATGAAAGCCTTCGACAACACATTTAAGAACAAGTCTACTGTTCACATTTAAGAACAAGTCTATCTTGTTCATAACTTGGGGGCTGCCTGTACTATGGAATTAGTGCAGTCTGATACCACTTTGACTGCCAATACTCAATAGTATGGAATCATGGGAGTTTCTCTGAGAAATAGTATTGATGCTTCACCAAACCACAGCTCTCAGGATTCCATACAATTGAGCCATAGTAGTTAAAAGTGTTTCTTACTGCACTCAGTCTGTAGTTATTGGATGCACTCATTCAAACAAGCACTTCTTCCTCAAGCAAAGAAGAACACTCCATCATCCATTCTATTGTCAAACTGCTCTCATTTTCAGGAAGTTCTTACTCATGTTTAGCTGGAATCTCTCGTCATTTGCATTCATTGTCTAGTCTATGAAATGCTGGAAGACAAGCAATGCATAAAACTTTTGGTTTTGCAATAACTTAAAATCTATCAGTGGCACATTTAAAATGGAACTGGGCATCCAAAGAAAAGGAGCAAAAAAAGGTAGTTTTAAGATTGAAACATTATACTGAAGAACAGGATTCAAATCCCTGCTCAGCTGGGAAAGTAACTGGGCGACTTTAGGCAAGTTGCACACTTGGCCTCAGAAAAATCTTTTGCTAGGTTCACTTTAGGATCAAAACGACCAAAGGAATGTGAAATCATCAAGTCCTCAGATATTTCAACCTTCCTTTCCCCAAGATAAACATACCCAGATCTCTAAACCATTCCTAGTCGGACAGTGGTTCTCAACCTGTGGGCCCCCAGATGTTTTTGTAGTGTCTCAGAGCCCCCCGAGTCATGACCCCGTCGCCATTACGGAGCAGACTGAAGAAGAGATGGGGTTTCTGCCATTTCCGCATGATTCCGCTCCCTTCCAGATGTCCCCTGTTGACAGTTTTAGCCCACAGTTAATTAAAAAGGGCCTTGACTCACAGCCCGGTTCTCCAGAGAATGCTATGTTTGACCGCAAATTGTTTTGGGAAACTTCGCGCACGGAGAAGCAGATTTTGAGGAGAAGCGCTCGATTAGCGGAGAGAGCAAGTGTTAATTAAGCCGGTTCCCTTGAGAGTTCTCAGGGAGGATTGCATCTGGCAAGTTGTTGACTTTAGTCATTTTCCCTTGGGAAAGAGTTCAGACACCTGGCTGGAGAGGAGAGCAAAGTCTCATAAAAGTTCTGGGCGTCAACTGGCCTTTGCGGTGTTCAACGTGTCAGTTGAAGAATTCACATTGTCTCTAGTCCCACAGTGCGCTACTCTCGAGTAGACCGGCGTTGCATCTCATCTCCCTGTCAAGCCTTGACAGCGTTTCAGCTTTACCCCGACTAACTTTGCCTTGCTTTGCATCCTAGCCTTGGATTCGAGCCCTGGAACTCTTTGACAGATCTTGCCTTAATCCCCACTCAAACAGCCTAAAGGTTTGAGTGTGTTTCGGTTATTGGATTTAAAACTTTGAACTCTAATACTGGACATCTACTTTCATATTACTGGACTATATTTGACCGTTCCTGAAAGGTCTATTCCTGGACTACATACTCTGCTTATTTTTAGTTGTCTCCTTTATTTCCTTAATAAAGATATTAGATTGTTTATTGGCCTTCGTGTCTGATTCCCAGTGCTCATGCCGCCTGAGGTGTCACAGTTTTGGCCTTCCAGAAATCCTAATAGCTGGTAAACTGGCTGGGATTTCTGGGAGCTGTAGGCCAAAACACCTGGGGACCCACAGGTTGAGAACTGCTATAGTAGGGCTTGGCTTCCAGATCTTTCACCATTTTGATTGCCCTTCTCTAGCTTGTCCATCTCCTTGAATTGTGCCCATAACTGGACATTGTCTTCCAGGTGAGGTCTGACCAAAGTGGAATAGACACTATATTCCTGTTGATACAGCTTTTTTAATGAACATGTTGACTCATGTTCAGCTTGTGGTCTACTAAGACTCCTAGATTCCTTTCACAATACATGTGAAAGGGATCTAGGAATCTTAGTAGACCACAGGAGAGTGTACTCAAATATTGATAGATATTGAATATGTCAAGTGGTGAGGAGAAGACTGATCATATTATTTAAATATCTCAAGGTCTGTCACAGAGAGAAGGGAGCAGGCTTGTTCTCTGCTGTCCCAGAAGATAGAACAAGATGGTCTCAAGTTACAGGAAAGTAGATTTCAATGTCGGACAGCTTGAACTAAAAACCTCATGGAACACCAGCCACCTCTATGAACAACAACAGAATATATAGTTTTTGCACTAGAGATAACTAGCAGGCTGGATTGCTGCTTAGCAAACCTTACACAACTCTTTGAAATTGAACAAGTGACACAATTTACTTCTTCCCAAATCCCATTGCATTCTAATTCAATCCCCCAATCAATACAGGATCTTCAGCTAAAAGTATCCCCAACAGAGAGCTGTCCAGTGCTGTCCAGCAACATAAATGACTTTATGACAGGAATTCTAGGTGTGAGTTGTTTTTGTTTTGTTTTTTTTAAAAAATTATTATCTTACTTTCTGCAATGCCTGGAGTCTGCAAACTAAAGGGAATTGTAATTTGGAGACATAGAATTCTTATTTGGTGAGCAATGATTTTATTCGTCCCCACCCCACTCAAGAGAGATACACACACAATGCAGCTCTCCCATGTAGACTGAAATTCCTATTGGTTGTAGTTAAAATATGAAGCAATGTTGGGATTGGCAGTCTAACAACCTCATGGGGTGGCTTGCCTGCTATCCTTCCTGCCACACTGCCCAATGTTGCTCACTTCTGAATAGCTGTTCTGGAGCACTATTGTAGCTTTTGCTTGAAGAGTATATACAAATATTCCCTGCTATTTTGATGCCGAACTAAATTCCAGGCTTTAAGGCAACAAGTAACAGCTAAAATGCTTCTAGCAATTCACCTAGCATTACTTTAGCAGATGGGTGTAAATTTTAGCATATTCATTGGGTGCTTCTTGAACAGTACTTGTAACCACAAAACACCTTTTCCCCTTTAATTTCTGAAGCCATTTTGTTTTAAAGTATATTTTAATCATAAACAGGTGATGAGAAGAGCACTTGTGTCTGAGCAAATGAATTTTTCAAAAGAAAACATTGTTAGTTTTCTGTCTCAGTGGTACCTTGACATTTATTTTATTTCTTTCTAGAATGAAACTGATTATACGGAAGCTATTCTAACCAATTTCATGCCATTCAAGTGAGTCCAGAAGAGGTTACTGACATTCTGAATTAAAATCAAGTTTCATTCCAGGAGCAAACCCCTTTCTTCCCTTTATGTGTCTAAGTAAAAAGGTAAAGGTTTCCCCTGATATTAAGTCCAGTCATGTCTGACTCTGGGGGTTGGTGCTCATCTCCATTTCTAAGCCGAAGAGCCGGCGTTGTCCGTAGACACCTCCAAGGTCATGTGGCCGGCATGACTGCATGGAGTGCCGTTACCTTCCCACCGGAGCGGTACCAACTGATCTGCTCACACTGGCATGTTTTTGAACTGCTAGGTTGGCAGGAGCTGGAGCTAACAGCGGCTGCTCACGCCGCTCCCAGGGTTTGAACCTGGGACCTGTGTTTAAAGTAAACCAACAATGCAGAGCTTTCCAAATGAATAGGGGCTCAAGGGAGGGGCCTGTGGTGGGAAGGGAAGCATAGAATTATAAGAGACTTCCAGGAGGCAACCAGTTCAACCCCCTTCAGCCCAGCAGGAAGACATAGTCAAGGCCTTCCCAACAGATGGCCATCCAGCCTCAGTTCAATAATCTCCAGAGGAGATGACATTATATATGAAGGTGTGTGTGTTTGTGTGAAATTCTTTTTCTTGGGGTTATCATAAGACAGAAATGACTTGAAGGCAAATAATAGCAAAGTTCCTAAGTAGTTCCAAGGAGTGCAGCCCCAACAATTTAAAGCATCAATCCAAGCAAACTATTTGTTCAAGATGGTAAGCCATGTTGGAATAAAAATCGCATGCCATCTAAAGGTCTGAAAAGCTGCACTTTCTTGAAAGAGATGTAAAACAATCCTCTGGCACTTTGGAGACTGAAAAAAGTAATGCCTTCCATAAGCTTTTGTGTAATCAGATTTATGGCCTGATATATGTATGTATAGTGTTATTACTGTTGTTGTTGTTGTTGTTGTTGTTGTTGTTGTTGTTGTTGTGTACACTTGTCATTTCCCACTTATGGTGGCCTTAAGCCAAACTTCCCTACATTTCTCTGAACCTAAGAGTGTGTGACTTACCTAAGGTCACTCGGTGGTTTTTGATGATTGAACAAAGGTTTGAAAAACCCTATTCTCCAGAGTTGTAGTCCAATGTTCAAACCACTATATTATGTTGGCACCAACATGTGTGTGTGTGTATCCCTATTCTGTTTATCACCTTCGTTGACTGTCACGCAAAGTGATATTCAGGTTTAGCATGGCATGTAAATTAATGGTATGCTGGTAACTCTGACCTTGATATCTTTAAGGACAGATTTGCAAATTTTTCATTGCACATCAGTGTAGCTTTCCAGTTTCATGTTTCACAATGGCTAGCCTTAGAAGAGTTTTTCTTGTTTGGGTTAAGTAAAAGCCAAGGCTCTATATTATGCTTGTACAGCATCAATGTGTTCTACTCCACTTTATGTGCCAGAATTCTTTTTTATTGTCCCATATGCAAAAGAGAATGTACAGCAGTTGTTCAGTTGTTTCTACAATTGTAGTTATTTATCTGTTAACCTAAAGACACTGACAAATAGTTATGCACCATCCATGAATTTTCAATTGCCTTTGGCAGTCTTATATTTGTGAAGCTTTCCTTATGCAACCAAGAATCTAATATGTCTGTTATATTTCCCCAACTTGGCATTCAAAAAGACTAGAAGCGGTGTCATGCCAGACAGAAAATGGTGATACACACACACACACACACATACATACACATACATATACACACATACATACAAGTTAAGGTAAATTGGTCATATAGACACATGGATACATTGACCTAGATTTTGCGGGTTGATTTTTTGACTAAAATTTCTAGCCTTGTACAAGCGTATAATAAGGTAGTAACTTCTGTTAAGTGCTACTAAAGATTGCTTGCTCTGATTCTATGACTGGGTTTATTTAGCAAGACTATTTGCAACGTGCAAACAGAAATTCAACAGAAACATCGGTTACCTTGCAAAGCATGTGCTGGAGATTTATGAACTTGTATATTTACAAGCAACAAATTCAACAACAATTGGACCACTGAGCTCGAGAGAAGATTGACTGATGCTAGTGCACAATGCCTTATCTTTCCAGTTCTCATGTGAAACAATACTGAATTGGCTTCCACAAGTGAGTAAAAGAAATGTTGCATAGTTCCACTCCAGCCAAGCATACACAAATAAATATTCCAATGACACCTCCAGTAGTAAAAGGCTGACTTTTAAAAGAGAACAAATTGGAAGTAAATAAGTCTGTTGGAAAATTCATACTTCACAAAGAATAGAGAGAACAATCAATTTTTGCTCTGGTGTCCTTTTGTTTCCTTTAAGAGTAAAATTACCTGTTATGAGAAAATTAGGGTTGTCATTGCAAATGACAGCTTCATGTCATGTTATGTTCTTCTTTTGTTGCTTTAAATTCTGTAATAAAATTTGCCATATCTTCATCTTGTGTTTTTTCCCATCACCTCCAACAGTAGCCATTAATGGAAAGGTGGAGTGGGATTGGAGAATATACAGCATATGAACCCACCAGAGTCTTATATCAGAAGAAGGCTTCTTTTTTTCCCCCGGTCCCACCACCATCTCCAGACTACCTGGTGAGGACATGGTACAAAGCCTTCTTGGCTTGTCCCAGGCTGTGAAACTCCCACCTACAGAAGAATAGTTTAATATATTTTTTGTTCTCCTTTACCTGGCAGGCAAATCTCTTTCTCTTCAAATAGGCATTTAGTAGCCAATTGGTTGTGGGGAACATTATGGAGTCTATGTGCTGTAACTATATGCTAACTTGTTTCATTGTGTTTCATTTTTCTTCTCAGGTTTTTGGCTTTATCTTGTTTTAATCTTTTCACAAGCTGTCCCAGGTCCCATGCCAAGAGAATGGTGACATTAAAATACAATAAAACATTAATACCCATTACAAAGAGAAACCCTTGACCTAGGTCTGCCATTTTTCATCTTCCCACTGCAGCTGCTAGCCCTATGGGTAGATACCTAATTCACCTTGTGAATTTACTAGCAGTAGCTGCATACAGTGTGCAAGCATTGCAGAGGGAATTAGCAGGCAGGGTTCCCGTAGCTTTAATGAAAAGCATGACAAGCAATACTGTATGAAATCCCAAAATTCAATTTTCTATACAAAACCTAAAGGCATAGAAGTCCTGTATTTCACCTGGCAGCCCTATATGAAATACAAGTACCTATGTTCCCAAAGAATTGGAAACCAGCATGATCGAGGTTCCCATACACATAGAAACCTTTGCATATTTGCAACTCTAACTATTTGGGCTTCCCTTTACACAGATGTCTATGACCAATTCATGAATGCTGGGCCAATAGATGAATGCCAGGAAATGTGTTCTTTGGGTAGATGGAGACTCGTTGAAACCAGTGAAACTCATAATTAAACACCCAGTAGTGTTTAGCCCTGCCACCCTGGAGAGGCTTTGTTGTTTATTCGTTCAGTCGCTTCCGACTCTTTGTGACCTCATGGATAAGCCCATGCCAGAGCTCACTGTTGGCTATTGCCACCTCTAGCTCCTTCAAGGTCAAGTCAGTTAATTCAAGGATACCATCCATCCATCTTGCCCTTGGTCAGCCCCTTTTCCTTTTCCCTTCCATTTTCCCCAGCATTATTGTCTTCTCCAAGCTTTCCTGTCTTCTCATTATGTGGCCAAAGTACTTCATCTTTGCCTCTAATATCCTTCCCTCCAGTGAGCAGTCAGGCTTTATTTCCTGGAGTATGGACTGATTTGATCTTCTTGTGGTCCAAGGCACTCTCACATGTGCTAATGTACATTACAGCCTCCATTCTACACTGCACATTTCTGGTAGAATGAGAAAAAACCTGGTATTTTCCTTATAAGACATTTTCCCGTGAATTGCAATCATACTTCCAAAAAAGCTTTTCATCATGCCATTGTTACTTCAATGTAGATACCAATATAAACATTTGTCCATAAATATAACTGTTGTCCATTTCCCCACTGCTTCTTGCCTCTTTTTTCTTTCTTAAAACCAATCTGCATCAATTTAGGAGGACAAGTTGGAATAGCTGCACAATGACATCATCTGGAATCTGAATGATTAGCTTTCTGTTCTGGTGGCCGCTGGAATCTTCCATGTCAGTGAAAAGATACATTTTCTATATGCATAGACCTAAGTGGATTCAAGTCCTCAAATAAGTTCAGAACCTTGGATAGTTCCTTCTTTTGTCTGTGTTGATATTTCCATCTGAAATGGAGAATCTTTGGTCTTCTAGATAATTTGGACTTCAACACTGTGTCTGGAATTTCACTATGACTGTTTTTTAGTATGTGAAATTAGCAATGCTAATTCTGTTTATTTTGACTGTGAGTGGAGTCTTATTTGTCTCAGAATTGTTCAATGATCCCAAGCAGCATCTTTTACCACAAGGCAGAGATGAAGATGGCAGATTGAAATAGCATGCGCCAATGATGAAGACCTTCTGAATGAATCATTTTGAGGATGCTGCATGATTTATAAACACCACTGTGGAGGGTTTTTTAAAAAAAATATAAAAGGAGCACAATATGAAGAAAGAAGTGAAATACTGTTTGTTGAAAAGCAAAGCAGAGATGTAAAATATCCAGAAAATTATGAAACTTATGACCATCCTTTATATATTGAAAATCATTCAGTTACTGTTGAAACATAAAATGAGTTACAGTTGTCAATCTGCATTTGTGGTTTTGACTTATGTGTATTCGATTATTCACAGATTCTATTAAAATGTTCCCTGTTAGAATCTCCAATGCAATTCTATGGTAAATGTCTTCCAGTCATAAAAGAGGATCTAGAGATGTCTAGAAAGAAAAACTTTGTACGAATCTCTAGGCCAGTGGTCCCCAGCTCCCACAATTCTTAACAGCTGGTAAACAGGCTGGGATTTTGGGAGTAGAAGTCCAACACAACTGAAGGACCAAAGGTTCGAAACCACTGATCTAGGCTCTCCAATGCAATTCTATGGTCAGCTTCTAATAATAATAATAATAATAATAATAATAATAATAATAATAATAATAAATTTTATTTATACCCCGCCACCATCTCCCTGCGGGGACTCGGGGCGGCTTACATGGGGCAGAGGCCCAAACAACATAGAACAAAACATAGGCAACATAATACAAATCACACTATAAAAAGATAAAACAGTAATACAATATATCAATTAAAACAAAAATACAGGATAAAAATTGCATTTAAAACACATAAATGGTAAAATCGTAATAAAAATGGGATAGATTATTAAAAACCCTTTGGGGCTGATTAATTAATGACTGTATCTCCAAAGGCCTGCCGAAACATCCAAGTCTTCAGTTGTTTCCTGAAGGAAGGTAGAGAGGGAGCCAACCTAATCTCCCTGGGGAGGGAGTTCCAGAGTCGGGGAGCCAACTTCTAATGGAAGTTGATCATAGAGTCATGCTATAGGACACAGAAATCCCTAAAGAGTTGTTCCCTCAGGTTAAAACAACAGGAATGTATTCATTTACATTTTTTCATTTTCTCTCTCATTCTCACCAGCTATACTTGAGACGGGGGTGGGACCAAGAGTAAGGCCTCCTCTGCTGACTGCAGTGTCTGAGTTGGATATGAAAGGAGATGTAATTTGTCAAATAGATTCTCTCTCTCTCTCTCTCTCTCTCTCTCTCTCTCTATATATATATATATATATATATATATATATATATATACACAATTATACAATGTTTTGACTTACAATTTTCCTGTTTGATATGTCAAATATACACTTTAATTAGATCCACCAATTATGTCACTTTGCACTTTGATTTTTTTTCTGCAGATAGCAGGCTTTATTCACAGGTTCTACTGTGTTTTAGGAAATTTTATAAATTTTACAGTTTTATTAGCTGAGATTTTATGTTCCTTGTTGTTTTTATACTTATGTCACTGTGTATATACTTACTCATTGTTGTTTATATGCTTCTGTGAGCCTCCCCAAAGGGACTCGGGGATAACGGAGAAAATATTAGCAGAACTGCAATGATCAGAAACTACATATTGTCCTACATAAAAGTCTTTTTATTAAATAGTTTCCAGAAAGAATTTTAAAAGAGTAAACATATGAACACCAGGGGCCCTTTCACACGACATAATTGTAATACTATAATTCACTTTAATCACAGTGGTTCCATCCTATAGATTCATGGGATTTGCGAGAGCTGTGGTGGTGCAATGGGTTAAACCCTTGTGTTGGTTCGAATCCGTGAGATGGGGTGAGCACCCGTCTGTCAACTCTAGCTTGCGGGGACACGAGAGAAGCCTCCCAACTAACACATCCGGCCGTCCCCTGGGCAATGTCTCTGTTGACGGCCAATTCTTTCACACCAGAAGCGACTTGCAGTGTGTTTTCAAATTGCTTCTGACATGATAAAAATGGGATTTGCAGTTTAAGGAGGGATGTTTAGATTTCTCTTCTAGAGAACATTGCTAAATAATTTACCCTAGGATTGCAATTAAGTCGTCATAGGGAAAGCACAGAGTTTTAGTGTTAGCAGGCATTGATCATAAACATTTTCTTCATCACTCTGAAATAAAATATTATGAAATGAGTTTTTTCATTTTTATTTCTTTATGATCAGAGGGCTATGAAAACCCAATTTTTCTCAATTTTCCTGCCTTCTCACCCCCAGGCATTCACATCACTAACGGTAGGGATTCAATAATTATTATTTTAAACAAGGAAAATAACAGTAGCAAAACATATTTGAGGGGTGAAATGAAATTCTGGGGTACAACGTTTGAATTGACGAATTCCTCTGATTCATTCTCTGTTGTAAATCGCTCCCGGCACAAAAAACAAGGTTGAACAAAACAAACAAAAAGCTAACCATATTTTTCTAGAAATTATTATTTATTACCTTTGCTGTTGTTGCTAGCCAATAGCATATTAAGCAAGAAGGATCTCTTTAAACTCAGGGTTTAAAAGCAGTCTCCTGGGTCCCTTTAAAATTTTGTGTTCAGGTTTCTCACTTTGTAAAGTGGAGATAATCAAATTATATTTTTCCTGGCTTCTAGATATCAATTCAGGTGGGGGAAAAGTACTGCTTATAAGTGTTGGTCTTGTTATCACCACAGTAACGGTCAGAGGAAGGCAAAGCAACACACATATTCACACCAGACCCTTCATATCTTTCAATTATGCTGCATCTCTTCTCATGAAATGATCATTACACAAGAGGGCATTCAAATTATGAGACTGAAATGATGGCTTTATGGCAAAGCTCTGAATGTCTGGCTTGGTTAAAAGCAATAGCCTGGGATTTGCTTTGCTCCTTTCATTTGGTATCTTGGGGAGATTATTTTTCCAAGAAAATAGAAGTAACCTGGCTGATCCATACTGAGACCAGGAAACAGTGAACTGATTGTGAGTGTTATGCTCCATTAGCCAAACTGAATGGTTTATTGTGCACATTTCACCCGTCCTGCTTGACCAGAGAAATTACCACTGATCATACTATCAAAGGTATGTTCTGAAAAAGAAAATAGAAATATAAGACATCAAGAACAGAAGTTGGAAAAGCTACCTTGGACTACACCTCCCCAAATCCTCTAATTAAGAAAAAAAATCTAATTTTGCGTCCAATAGACATGCCTCTATACCAGGCATGGGCAAACTTTGGCCCTCCAGGTGTTTTGGACCAACTCCCACAATTCCTAACATCCTACTGGCTGTTAGGAATTGTGGGAGTTGAAGTCTAAAACACCTGGAGGGCTGAAGTTTGCCCAGGCCTGCTCGATATAAATCAGGTGTTGGGGGACACAAGGAGAAGCTCTGTGGTCTAACCTTTTGGTCTCATGGGACAAATCTTTTTCTATGTTTTACTACTTGTGGACTAGAACCTAGGAAGATACTTTATATACAAGTTGAGCATTCCTTATTCAGAATTCCAAAATAGTCTACATTGGTGGCTGAGACTGTAAAAGCTTTGCCTTCTGATGGTTCAATGCACACAACTTCTGCTTCATGGACAAAGTTATTAAAATGGTATATAATTGACTTCAGCAAATGTGTATAATGTGTATATGAAACATAAAGTAATTTAATGTTTAATCTTGGATCCTATCTCCTAGACATCTCTCTTTCTATATATACAGTAGAGTCTCACTTATCCAACATAAACGGGCCGGCAGAACGTTGGATAAGCAAATGTGTTGGATAATAAGGAGGGATTAAGGAAAAGCCTATTGAACATCAAATTAGGTTATGATTTTACAAATTAAGCACCAAAACATCATGTTATACAACAAATTTGACAGAAAAAGTAATTCAATACGAAGTAATGCTATGTAGTAATTACTGTATTTATGAATTTAGCACCAAAATATCACGATTTATTGAAAACATCAACTACAAAAATACGTTGGATAATCCAGAACACTGGATAAGCAAGACTCTACTGTATATCAATATATCTGTCTATCTATCTGTCTATCTATCTATCTATCTATCTATCTATCTATCTATCTATCTATCTATGTAAATACATACATATTGCCCCGCAAATATTGGGAGAGGATCCCAAATCCAAAATACTTCTAATCCCAAGCATTTTGAATAAGGCAGTGGTTCTCAACCTTCCTTGTGCCGTAACCCCTTATTACAGTTCCTCATGTTGTGGTGAACCCCAACCATAACATTGTTTTCCTTGCTACTTCATAACTATAATTTTGCCACTGTTATGACTCATGATGTAAATATCTGATATGCAGGATGTATTTTCATTCACTGGACCAAATTGGCAGAAATACCTGATACGGCCAAATTTGAATATTGGTGGGGTTAAGCGGGTTGATTTTGTCATTTGAGAGTTGTAGTTGCTGGGATTTATAGTTAATCTACAATCAAAGAGCATTCTCTTTGATGGAATTGAACCAAAATTGGCACACAGAACTCCCATGACCAACAGAAAATACTGGAAGGGTTTGTTGGGCACTGACCTTGAGTTTTGAAGTTGTAGTTCACCTACATCCAGAGAACACTATGGACTCAAACAATGATGGATCTAGACCAAACTTGGCACTAATACTCAATATTCCTTAATGTGAACACTGGTGGAGTCTGGGGAAAATATATCTTGACATTTGGGAATTGTAGTTGCTGGGATTTATAGTTCACCTACAATCAAAGAGCACTCTTAACCCAACCCACAATAGATCTGCACTAAACTTGGCACACTACCTGCAAACTTGACTCCCCTGACATCCCCCTGACATCCTCTCCCGGGGTCCCAATCCACAGATGATAAACACTGGGATCAGGGATACTCAACCAGTTCTCTGGATATATCCATACTGTGAAATTGTAGCTGTTTGATACTGCTTTCATTTCATGGAATCCCGAGATTTGGAGTTCAACAAGGTATTTAGAATTCACCATCAGAGTGGTATTGTGCCTCACCAATTTACAAATCCCAGGATTCTATAGAATGGCACCATGGCAATGAAAGTCCTACAGAATTGCTATAATTCTGCAGTGCAAATGTAGTCTTATGTCAGACTACTAGCCCTTATAGTGCAATTTTGTCAACATGGACTAGTAACAGTAGCTCAAGCATGGAACAGGATTGTGGTCATATTCCCTGGCCAGAAGCTGGCAGAAGTTCTTGGTGTTATTGCAAGCATGGCAATGTTATCAGTCAACTTGCATTTGAATGGAAAACTGTGTTCACACCCAAAGGTCACTTTACTGGGGCCTTGAACGAAAGGACTTTGGCAACCAGACTCGCCCACTTTAGAGCCAAATTAAACATGACATGAAATTATATCTAATTTCCCTCTCTCTAAAGTCTTGTTTTGTTTGGAGAAAAAGAAGGCCGCAGTCAGAAGAATGGCCAGGTATGGAGAGAGAGGTGGTGAAATCAGGTCAAGTGTAAATGAGAAGGCTTGACTCTTTCCTTTTCGAAACTGCCTACCCTAAGCTGAACAAACTAATCCACAGACAAACTAAGTTCCTTGGGCAGAAAGTTGGCACCATTTTATCCCATTCTCCATTTAATAGCTAAACATGCTGTCTTACATATTTATTTATACCAACGAATGAATAATTGATTTTTAAAGCCTCATTCCCTTCTTGTGGGTTTTCTATGGACAGCTCTTATCCTCTGCAGGAAATGATATGACTGACTACTTGGGCCTCTTCTCTGATGCAGTAGAGCTTTGTTTTCATACTCACTTGGTAACCTTGAACTTCTCTCTTTCTCTCTCCCAAAATAACCTAACCCACAGACTTGTTGTGAAGATAGCTATGTTCTCCATGGGCCCAAGGCAGGATAAAATTACTTTCTGGAAATATTTCCTGAACGGCTTTTGCTGAGTTGTACATAATTATCATACTTCGCATACAAAAGATAGCAGGCCTCAGCTTCATTTTCTGCTTTTTTCCAGATACAGCTGAAAACACAGGAACAAAGAAAGCTGCCATATACTGAGCCAATAGTTCCATACCTTCATATACTGTCAACTCATACTAGCTATAGCTCTCCTGTGTTTCAGGCAGGATTTATTCCAGTTCTTATCTTTAGATATTTGGTATTCCATAGTGGTCTTCCATCCAAGTACTTGCCATCCTGAACTGTTACGGATTGGAGGGCAGGGTATGTGCACTCCTTCACCAATTCCCTTACACCCCTCCCACCCCAATGACAAATTCATGTCAGATACTCTCACACATTTGAAAATGAATGTAAAAAGGAAATGGTGAACTGTGCCTGTCAGGCTGTCTACCAACCTGTCCTGGTTTCCAATCACCCCATCATACTCCCTATATTCTACTCTGATCCTAATTTGGTGCACAGGGCACTCATGCAAAATAGCTGCATTTTCCCAGAAGAGGAAGAGTAAAAAGGTTGCTTTAAAAACAAGTTAAAGACTTCAGGCATCTAAAAGAAATTATTTTGCTTTGAAAATAGGAAAGCCATGAGTTCTGACAGCACTATTATTTTGTTGGTGTGGATCCATCCAAAAATTCAAGTTCCTTCTGCCTCTGACCAACAGCAAGAAATTGGTCTGATGTCAAATCTCTTTTCCAGCCAGTTGATAAACAAGCTGAACATGACCAAAGCCATTCCTGGCATGCTTTCTGATTTCATGACTTTGAAAAAAGAAAACCTCATGTCAGGAGCACTCTCAAACTGCACCCAGATCTTAAAATTTGGGATGCTACCTCCCTCACTTGGGAATAGATGGAGGCAATTTGTAACATGTGGGATGAGCAATGGTTTGCTTGCAAACAATTGTAACTTTAGTTCATTATAGGGCAGTGGTTCTCAACCTGGGGTCTCCAGATGTTTTTGGCCTACAACTCCCAGAAATCCCAGTCAATTTGCCAGCTGTTAGGATTTCTGGGATTTAAAGGCCAAAAGCATCTGGGGACCCCAGGTTGAGAACCACTGTTATAGGAATTGTTCACTATGTAGCCATATCATACCTTCTAAAACCTAATGTGACACTAAGGCCATATTTACATGGCCAAAATAAAGTGAATTCACCACTGACCTGCTGAAGCCATTGATGTGGATCAAGAGAATGGGGGATTCCAGATATTCCAGAAAGCTCCAAAGTGACCCCAGAGTTTTGAATCCAGCACTTCCAATGGATCCAGCACTAAATCTCCACAAGAAGCAGAGTCGCAGCGATTCAATGGGTTAAACCCGTGTGCTGGCTGGACCGCAGACCTGAAGGTTGTCAATTCGAATTCATGAAGTGGGGTGAGCCCCGTCTGTCAGCTCTAGGTTGCGGGGACATAAGAGAAGCTTCTCAGCAGAATGGTAACATACCTGGGCATCTCCTGGGCAACGTCAGAATGACTTCTGATCCACATCAGGGTTTAGGGTTAGTGTAGACCAGGCATGGGCAAACCTCAGCCTTCCAGGTGTTTTGGACTTCAACTCCCACCATTCCTAAACACCAGTAAACTGGCTGGGATTTCTGGGAATTGAAGTCCAAACACCTGGATGGCTGAAGTTTGTCCATGCCTGACTTAGGCAAATACATAGTGATCAAGGAGAACTCTGCATTGTATTATCTGGGATCGTCATCAACATTAACAATCTGCCATACAAACTTTATTCCTATCTAGGTGTGCATAGTAAACTAAGTATAATAACATGGGAAGCCTTAGATCATCTGTAACTCTGCTCCACCATATAGCATGTATTCGGCCAGTTGCAAAGACACCTGCAACCTCATCAGATGGTATAAAAATTGGTGGCATATGCCACTTCCTTTTCAGTTTTGTGACAGAGTCCACCAGCTCCCATCCCATGCTGTAGAGCTACTTCTGGTGGGACTCTGTCACAAAACTGAAGAGGAACCAGAGTATGCCACCATGGTGGCAACACAGGAGGCTTCCCATGTTGTATTGGGATCAATGGAGGGAAGCCAGGTGGCGGACACTTCAACCCATGGGATGGGGCCTGGGTTAAGTCGGGTGATTTGGGGCATGGGATGACAGGTGCCCCATGCCAGGCACCACCGAATTCACCACAATACGTGGCGATTCTGGTGGCACATATGATAAGGTCCTTGGTCTCTTCTCAGTGGAGCTATCCAATTGAGGTTCCACCAACACATATCTGTGCATAGCATGCATCCAGGAGCTCCCTTTGGGTAGGAAAATACAGATTCAGAGAAGATATGTCCTATAAGTCTTTAATAGGAAGAAAAGGAGAGAGGGAAAGCAGGAGCTATGACACTGTAGTGTTTGTTTTAAAGCCTATGTTTTTCCTGAATGGGATTCAAAGCCACTTAAAATATAGATTAAAATAGAACATCTGAAGCCATCCTGCCCAGATCTCTATAAGTTATACACTGCTGTTCCAGCTGAAGTGGAAAAAGAGCGTGTGCATGCACTATTTCCACACCAAATATAAAAAGAATTTGGTGGCTTCCAGATGTGGACAAAAGGGATTGAAGAGAGAAGAGAATGAGCCAGATGTGTACCAAGTTAGAAATGACTGAAATATGTCAAAACAGTCAGGAGTCTTGTGGCATTTCAAAGAGTAAGAGTCCAATCCAAACTGATCAAGAGCCAACTGAGTTCAATTTCAAAGCTTTATTACAGTCCAGAGATCCAAATAGCTCAGCAGTAAACAGTACACAAAGTGTGGACAGATTAATAAACTGATTAATTTATACCCTGTTTTTTCTCTCCTCAAAGGAGACTCAAAGTAGCTTAATACAGAGCCAAGTTTCAGCCTGAATCTAATATAGGAAGTTGTCTTATCCTGGTTACCTTGGAGAGAAACTTGACAATGGTCAAAGTCACACGGAGAAGATTATCAACATAGAATTGGGTTATCTACCAGGTAAGTTTCTCATTAGTCGATTAATAATACGTTGTCGAGCCTGCTTATAAAAACTACAGGGCAATAAGATGAAATTTATAAATTCAGCTTCCTAGTTATTGCATGGGAAATTTTGAAGAAATTTGCCATAAGGTATTGCTATGTTTTCCAAAAAATCACATTCTAGGAACAGAAGTTTTCCATCAACAGCTGGTCCTACCTAAGATCTCTCCCTCTGCCTTTCTGCTTTTGTGTGGGTGTACAAACCCATGCTTTGTATCCCATAATTGCCACTATTTGGATAAAAGCCATGTAAAGGCTTTTAAAAGGTGGTGCAGTTCAAAAGCACTGAATAGCAGCAATATGAAAAGGGGTGGAAACTGTTTAATCCATTATTATTTTGCAATGGAGGTGATCAGTCATCACCCATAACTAAAAAATAGCTGGAGCCATTGTATAAATAAAATTGCCATGTAGCTATACAAGGAGAAATTGGCTATCCTCTTTCAACGATGAACTGCATCAACGTTAAATTCATTTTATTCTTAAATATTTTTCTCTCTTCTATGCCTCTGACCCCAAATGTTGCTCTATTATGTTCTCTCTTAAAACTGATTACATTATGTCTTCATGCTATAGGAATCAAATAAAAGTAACACTGTGTATTTCACATTTGTCATTTTGGGGATAACTTTGTTTTCCTAGGAGTTGGAGAATCCAAGATGCAACATTCAATCAATTGAAATGATCTTGCTGTATGTGGAAGCTTCTGATTCCAAGAAAAAGAAAAATATTCCAGGATTTTAGAGGGGGTGTGTGGATCAGATGTCACTATACTTACGCAGTTGCTTTCATTTCGTTTCCAGTTACAAAAACAGAGAGAGCGACATTGTTACGAATGAGGGGAAAGGGACTGGCTAAAAAACTGAAAATGTGAATTCCCATGATGAGAAGTAACCCACTCTACTGTTCACACAATATTTTCAATTTCATGCCTATGTTAGCTGTACATTTTTCTCCTCCTCCTCCTCCTCCTCCTCCTCCTCCTCCTCCTCCTCCTCCTCCTCCTCCTCCTCCTCCTCCTCCTCTTCTTCTTCTTCTTCTTCTCCTCCTCCTCCTCCTCCTCCTCCTCCTCCTCCTCCTCCTCCTCCTCCTCCTCCTCCTCCTCCTCCTCCTCCTCCTTCCTCTTCATGACTTGAGGTGGGTTACAGTACAATTAAACATATAAACCTTGTAAAAATTCTATAAATGTTACCTTGTTTTGCTGTCCAGAAACATGGATTATGTCAGCAAGGTTATAAGAACTATTGTTAAATATTTAACTTGTGTTTGTTGGGAAACAAGAGCACAGTAAATGTGCATGGTCTTTCTCTTCCCCAGCTGATGTGTAAATTTAATACCGTGGGCCCTTGGTATCCACTGGGATTTGATTTCAGGACACCCGTCCTTAGATGGTTGAAACTTCTGATACAGAATCCATAGATATGGAAGACTGATTCTATTTGCATTTTTATATATCAGAAAAAGTACATGCCTCATTATAGCTTCAGCTGGATAATGACTTTGTTTGATGTCTCAAATATGAACTAACTCCTAAGCTTAAATATTATGTTCCATACATCAAAGGAAGAGTTCAGAATCCAGAGGTAGGTGGTAGTGAATCTACACAAATCCTAGTTGCCCAAGTTGTGCTATAACTAAAATTTCATTTACATAACTAAAATATTTTGTGGTATGTCTTACTTACCCATCTTGACACATGCCTCAGTTACATTCAATTTGGACTTCTGTTAACATGCACTACATGGTTCTGCCTCTGAAGAATGTTTGGAAACATCAGTTGGTCCAAAAACTTGCACCAAGATAGTTATCAGGAGCTGGTTATAGGAAACCTGTAATTCCTTTGTTACAACAGTTCTGCTGACTTCTATTCTGTTTCCAGACATAATTTGAAGTGCTGGTTATATCCTATAAAACCCTATATAGCACAAATCCAGGACATCTGAAAAACCTTGTTTGCTCATTAAAGCCTACCCAAATCCCTCTGCTCTGTTTTTTTTCCAGGCAAAATTGGAAGTGTTGGAAGTCAAAATTGGAAGCCATCCTATATGGCTCAGTTCTAAGCTGAAGGATCATTGAGAGAAGACTTTTTTCCCCAATCCTACCACCTTCCCAGACATGTTTAGTGAAAACACAGGAGACAGCCTTCTCTGTGGTCGCTCCCAGATTCTGAAACTCCCTTGCTATTATTTTATTTTATTTGTATCCTTCTCTTAAGGGATCCCAAATGGTTCATGCCCTGCATTAAAACAATACAGATGAAACGTCTGAAATGCCAAAATTAAAGAAGCAAATATATTTTGGAGACAGAGCTCAGTACTTTGAAAAGCTCCTTTTACAGTTCAGCTCTGAAGCGGGAAGGCTCCTTTGTAGCAGAGCAGCCAACCTCCATGGTCCACAAGTGCTATTCTGCATCATTGAGACTAAAACTAAACCAATGGCAAATTAACAATTTGTTATCTGTTTGAAAGCTGTTGCATGAAGCAATTCCTGTGTCTCATTGTTAAGTGATTTCAGCTACCATAAGAACAGTGAGTTTGGAACCCTGGCGTGTCTAGGTTTCCAAAAGGCCAAAGTGGGTACAAACCAGTAGAAAGCAAAAAATGGAGGCTAATTCTCAATAGCCAGAGAGGATGTCAGTGGAGAAAGCACTCCAAAGTACAGAAATACCACAATTGCAAATACAGAGCATTTTTATTTCTCTTGACAGGTATTTAAGAAATCTGTGCCAGATCATGGTTGGTTGAAAAACTGTCTGCCTATGATCCGCAACTTGAATGGTCCACCTCTGAGAGGGGTACAGTCCAAAAGGAATGTGGTGTGGCATTGGGAAATGGGTCCTGGATAGGCTTAATAGGTTAGCTATGGTTAGCACAAAAGAGTTAGTCCAATGTACACAATGGATACTCAGGGATGATGATAATCTCAATAGATAAAACAGGCTGGAGACATGGGCGCTGGATTTTTCCCACAGATAGCCCTGATCTTATCAAATGGAGCAGGAAACGGACCCGGGAGCTCTGGTGTATTTTCACAGACTATTTCCCCCACACCTTCCAATTCATTGTGAGGGGATTATGAAAATTAAGAAAGGGGATTTAGGTGAGTCCAGACAATATTCCAAAGGCAATTCTTAACAAATGTTTAGGTGAGACACAGGCACACGCTTACTGGGTCTGGTGGAGCAGCTGCTTCTATTTTGTACTTTTATACATACATTTCATAATTAGGGGGTCCAATTTATCAATATCATCAGGATGGTGTTGAAGAAAATGACCCTGAAAATTGCTAATTGAGGTGGCAGTGAGATTTACCTAGGTATTAAGAATAGCTTACTTTGCTCTTTTCCTCATCCAACTTTTTTTAATGGACAGTTCTTCTAACCCCATTAAAAATTGAACATATGTTTTGATTTCAAAAGAAGAACATATACAGTATGTTCATTCTGACCTTTAAAAAGATATAGCATACCCTCTGATTGTCCCATTTTGGCAGGTACAATCCCAATTGATCCTTTGTCATCCCACATTTTAGTTGCTTTTGAAATGTACTTTCTACTTTGTCTTTAGCTGACTTCAGTTGCTGCAAACTGAGTTCAAAGTCCAAAAGCAGCTTGTTCTCAATTAACTCAACTGGGGAGAGGAGAGGGATGAGTGGAGTCTTCCCATTCTCTGCCAGCTGAGGTGAAAGCAAACAACTGCAACCTTTTCTAGTGTATGTGTGTGTTTTTAGTCTACAGTACAAAGTGAAATAATTAGTACACATTATTCAGCCTTGATCCAGAGCAGCAACTTCATGGCTATTTTTTTTTAAGGAAACGGGCTGTTCAGATCAGTAAATATAACTAGCAACTAATGTCATGTCTCATTGGGTCTTCTGCAAGTAAGCTTCAATTTTTGTTTCATCTGCCTAACACTGAAGGCATTGGGATAAATTCCGTATGTTCTTTAGGCTTTCCTTTTCCCATGCACCCCTGAGAGCTTAGATACAGCAGCTGAACAGCGTTTGTGTCTTCCTGAGGTTTTACAAACTTTCAATATGACCCCATTATCTATGGAGGTTGCATTTCAGGACCTTATACATATGCAAAAGCATGCATAACAGCAACTCCTGTTGAATGAACAACCTCCAGCAGAAGCATGTCATAGAGTCACACTGAAGGACTGAGAAAATGCCTAGAGAGGGCACCACTTTAATATCACTTGGTTCTCCAATGCAACTCTATGGGCCCCTCCATACAGCCATATATCCCAGAATATCAAGGCAGATTAAAACCTGGTAAAGATGCTTCCAATGCCAGAAACTACCGACCAATCTCCCTCTTATGTCATCTATATAAAGTCTATGAGAGGATGCTATTAAATCGACTAGGACCTGTTATCGAACCCAAGCTTATTGCACAACAAGCAGGTTTCAGACCAGGGAAAAACTGTACAGGTTAAATTCTTCATCTGACTGAACATATCGAGGAAGGCTATGAGAAAGGCTGCATTACGGGAACAGTCTTTGTGGACCTTACGGCAGCCTATGACACGGTGCAACATAGAAAAATGCTGCACAAAGTCTACCATATCACCCGGGACTTTGACTTTACAAAAACTGTCCAGACCCTCTTAGAAAACCGCAGCTTCTATGTGGAGTTTCAGGGCCAGAAAAGCAGATGGAGGAGGCAAAAGAATGGTTTACCCCAAGGCAGCGTTCTTGCACCAACCTTATTTAATATTTTCACGAACGATCAGCCACAACCACCACTCACAAAGAGCTTTATATATGCTGATGACCTTGGCCTTACAACACAAGCAAAAGGTTTTGAAACAGTTGAAAAGCAACTCACCAATGCCTTGAAAGATCTCTCCAGCTACTACAAAGAGAACCACCTGAAGCCTAACCCTGCCAAGACACAAGTGTGTGCTTTCCACCTACGTAACTGCGAAGCCAACAGGAAACTGAAAGTTACTTGGGAAGGCCAAGAGCTCGAACACTGTTTCCATCCTAAATACCTTGGTGTCACTTTAGACCGAACACTAACATATAGGAAACACTGCATGAACACCAAGCACAAAGTAGCTGCACGCAATAACATCCTGCGGAAACTGACTGGCAGCGCATGGGGAGCAGACCCACAAGTAATAAGAACATCAGCCCTGGCCTTGTCTTTCTCAACTGCAGAGTATGCCTGTCCTGTTTGGCACAAGTCTGCCCATGCAAAGCAGGTGGACATAGCACTGAATGAAACATGCAGAATCATCACGGGATGTCTTAAACCTACACCTGTTGATAAACTCTACAAGTTAGCTGGCATTGCCCCTCCTGACGTGTGACGGGAAGTTGCTGCTAACGGTGAGAGAAAAAAGGTCGAACATTGTGAAAGCCACCCACTGCATGGCTATCACCCTCCTCCCACCAGACTCAGATCAAGGAAGGGCTTCATGAGAACCACCACTCCTCTTGATGTTCCCCCAGCAGCAGCAAGGGTGTCCCTCTGGGCAGCTAAACCTGGCAATTCTAACTGGATGGCCCCCCAAGAGGGTCTTCCTCCAGGGGCAAACCAAGAATGGGCAACTTGGAAGTCCCTGAACAGACTCAGAAGTGGAGTGGGCAGATCAAAAGACAACTTGGCAAGGTGGCACTACCTGGAGGAATCCTCCACCTTGTGTGACTGTGGAGCTGAACAAACAACTCAGCATATGTATGCTTGCCCACAATGCCCTGCCTCATGCACGGAGGAGGAGTTGTTTAAAGCTACAGACAATGCGGTTGCTGTTGCCCGCTTTTGGTCCAAAACTATTTAGTTGCTTGTGATTTCTTCTTTTTTTAATTTCCATTATTTGAAATGTATTCGTTGTACAATGCTTTTGACACGAAATAAATAAATAAAGGCAGATAATCCACAATATTTGCTTTGAACTCTGACATCTGAGTCCACACTGCCATATAATCCAATTCAATGTGGATTTTGTACAGCTGTGTGGAAGGGGCCCATGACAACTTCTGTATCCCGGAAAGATCTAGAAAATGCCAAGAGAGAACGTATTTTGTCAGACATGACTAAATAAAACAGCTAGAACAGGTCCCTCAGATATGGAGTCATGCTATATCTTTTTATGTTACAACTCCTCAAATTCCTCAGTTAAAAACAAAACAAACTTTGCTACACTCATCTTTTACACATTGGAAGCACATCAATAGCATATTTTGCACTTCAGATAATTTAGCCTACAACTCCCACCAGCCCCACCAGGAAAACTAGGATTGTGGGACTTGTACTCTAAAATATAAGTCCATTTGCAGAGGATTTTGAAAAGTCTGGCAAACTTTTTGCTGTTTAGATTTTTAAAAATTGCCACACTACTGAGTTGTACTAAGGATGCCTGCTTGTCTAACCTTGATTGAATTGTGCTGCATGTATACGCAATGACCTCACTTGGGTCATGAAATGTGTGAATCAGTGGAGCAAAAAGTACCACTAGTGACCTTGCCATTAATAGCTCAGCTTTGGGAGTGCAGCATTGTGTTCCTATTGCACTGTGCTTTGATTTCCCTTTGATTTAATATGACCTTATTCAAAGAAATGGATACAACAGCACTAATCATATATATATATATATATATATATATATATATATATATCTCAATCACAGCCACATGCCAATATAAGGTATCTGATTCTTAAATAAGTTCTGTGACATTCAATTACACCAGCTCCTAAGGCAATTGGCATAGATTATGTGCAACACTCCTGAGAGATAGACAGACAGACAGACAGACAGGCAGGCAGGCAGGCAGGCAGGCAGGCAGACAGACAGACAGACAGACAGACAGATATCACTCAGGAGTGTTGCACATAATCTATGCCCATTGCCTTAGAAGCTAGTATAATTGATTTTCACACAATTTATCTAAACATCAGACACCTTATATTGGCATGTGGCTGCGAATCAGCTAAGCAATTTGCCATTTTACAGACATAAGGAGAATGTTATTTACCTGTTTGACACAGGCCCATTCTACACTGCCATATAATCAAGATTAACAAAACAGATAATCCACATTATCTGTTTTGAACTGGAGTATATGAGCCTACACTGCCATATAATCCAGTTCAAAACAGATAATCTGGATTTTATCTGACAGTGTAGATGGGGCTACAGAAGCATTTTGCAATCAGACATCCTGCTGTGATTTGTTGGAGACTAAAGTGCTGGGGTGGGGAGTGGATCTGAAGCATTAGCAATCCATAGTAATTTCAAAAAGAAAAGGATCCCTACCAAAATGAAATGTTTCTACAATCCTAGATCTTGGAGGAGCAACAGGGTCCATCTAAACACTTGCAGAAGTTTCTCCTTTGATGATGGCTGTCCCAGATGGACATGAATAGTCCTGGATAATTTTCTGTCATTCCATCTTTTCATCAACTTTTCAAATGGGTTGCTGTGAGTTTTCCAGGCTGTATGGCCATGTTCCAGAAGCATTCTCTCCTGGTGCTTTGAGAATGCTTCTGAAACATGGCCAAACAGCCTGGAAAACTCCCAACAACCCAGTGATTTCGGCCATGAAAGCCTTTGACAGCTTTTCAAATGTTCCACTTTCTTTTGCCTCCTTCTATGCTTCCCCATTATCCTCAGTTTACTTCAATTGCTGCAGAGCTCAAAGTGTAAAAGTAGTTTGCACCCAATTAACTCAGTGGGGGATGAGTCCTCGTAGACTCAAAGAAAAGAAAAGTGTTGTAGTCTCTCCTATCATGTGTCCTACCTCATTTAGACCTTTGTGATCTGGAGCCCATTCTGATGTTGCTTCTTCTCATGAGTTCTAGTTTTCATCTTTGAAATATTGAAATGTTTGCACCTGCTGTGCTGCACATTCCCAAGATGTTCAACTTCAGCTGAAATCTACCCTCCTGTAACTTTAGGCAATCAGATGTTGTGCTTGTCCTGTTTTATGTGACAACTCTTTCAAAAACCAAAAAGTGCCATTGAGAACTTGCTTCTTTCCTATTCCTTTTTCCAAGACAATCATTTCTGCCTCCTTCAGCCCTTTTCATAGCATTTGTTTTCCACATTCCTGAACATTTTCATTATCCCTTTCCAAATCCTTGCTATATTGTGCTTATCCTTCTTAAAGTGGGATGTTACCCAGAACTGGACAAATATTCTAGATTAAGTCAACTATGTATTCATTCATTTAGGCTGAACACCTATTGCTTGTGCAAGCAATGCCAAAAATGACTTGTCTACTCTGTTGGTCACAGTGGAAATTGCATCTGTATGTTCTCCTTTTAAGCAACAACCAAACTAATTCTTCATCTGCTACTAGAGCAGGGGTCCCCAAACTAAGGATTACCCTAAGTCTGAAACGACTTGAAGGCACACAACAATAACAATCCTAATGAACTTGACTATCTCATCAGCTAAAAGCAGTCCCACACTTCTCATTGAAATACTGGTAAATGTATGTTGGTTATCATTATTGTTCGTTTTAAATATCGTATTGTTCTTTCATGTTTTTTTAAACTACAGATAAGATATATGCAGTATAAATAGGAATTTGTTCATTTTTTTTATACATAGTCTGCCCTCCCCCCCAACAATCTGAGGGACCATGAACTGACCCTATGCTTAAAAAGTTTGGGGACCCCAGGTTAGAGAATGCCCCAGATAGTGCAACCATTTGTTCGGTGGTTTACACAAATGTAATAGGCTTTGCAGCACTGAATAGGATCCCACTCTTACTCATCCTGAGAACTGTAACAAAGGTTGCTAGTTTTTTGAAAGGGAGAGTCAAAATTAATTCCACATGATACAGACAGTCTAGGAACGGCCAATAACAAAGTTATGTTATATATAAATATCAAATTAAAATGTTGATTACAGTTACCCTGCTTTTCTCTTAAAAGTAACATATTGTCCCTTCTTAGCTGCTCAATTAACTTCCTCAAACATGTTGCATGCCAAGAGCAACAGCAAGTAGTTGTTGCAAAGATAGACTCGACTCCCTTTCTCAACTCTATCTATAAATGATATGATTTCTGGTCCACAAATAAGGGTTATTCCTTGCATTATAGGGTACCTGCCAACTCTATAAGGTATAGACTTTCTGCCCCTCATCTCTTATAATAAATACATTATATCTTTTAACATGGCACCACTGTTTGTAACCATTTGCATGCTGGCATTTACCCAAGTGGAAAAAGCCATAGCAGTATTCCAACTTACTTTATTTGTTTGGGCTGAGGTACAATAAAGCCATTATAACCACTGATCATAATAATCAAGAAACACAAAGCCAAGAACAGTGCCATATTAAACCAAATGGATACAGGACTCATTAAAGTTGAAGAGGAACATGAACCATTGCATGGCACAGAAAGCCTTTACTAGCTATTCAACACAGACAGCAACACAGCTTTGATATTACTCGGTTTCTTTCTTCTGGAGCTCCTGGTTGGGTAGGATGGGGCAAAATGAATTGAAATCCACATGTATCTTATATGGAAGCATATTGCTGGTGGTCCTTTTCATTTATGAAAGTGAAGAGTTGAATTACCCAGAGGTCCAACAGGCACTAAGCACAGCTGATCATGCAAGGGTAGGACCTGGTCTTTAATAAGCATCACAGATTATGTACTGCCTTTTATACCCAATTCTGTCACATTTGGAGTTACTTCTCAATATATTTTAGGTGTTTTTGAAGTGTCCATTGTTGATCTAGCAGTTATAGGTAAATGATAAGGGGGGATTCATTTTAAAAGGCTCCAGTTTCTATTGCAAATATCTTCATGTAGAGCTGGGGAGAACGTTCTATCTGAAGCCCTGGAGAGCTAATTAAGGTCAAGAATACTGAACAAGATGGGTCAATGATCTTGGATGGTACATGGCAGTTTTCTACCTAGTAAGTATAGTAGATAATGCATTTCTTGGAAGCTTGATTCCTGCTGAGAATTTCTACTTTATTCTTGCTGAAGATGTGCGTGATAAGGGCAAGGAGGCACTTTAAGCCTGAAAGAGGACTGAATCCATCAGTTTCAGAGAAATTCTATATGACTGGGGCAAAGAAAAAAGACTAGGACCCAAAATACAAACATATTTTATCTCAAAAGTTTACTGCTATGGTTAAGGTTTAGTTATTTTGTGCATTTAGAAGGAGGAATAGCCATGTAAAGGTTGGGAAACCAGCAAATGCTGGTTCAATGGAAAAGGGGGTGAGCGCATCTAAAGAACCCCAGAGGCCCAGAGTAGGACCTATAGAAGAATCACATTTTGGTTTCTTGGCTTGTATCCTTCATTCCTGCCACTCACCAAGGAGACAACTATGGAATGGCAGCTGATTCTTACTTGCACATTGAGGCAGGGTGTGTGTGCTGAGAAGCAGAAGGCAGGTCAGGCATGGCATATACCGTGTCGTCCTCCAACAGAGGGAAAATATCTTGAATGTTCAAGAATACCAAGGAGGCAGCTAAATCCATTCCTCTTATAGCACTGCTGCCTCAGGTGATTCCCTCACTCGACCTAATGGTAGGACTGGTCCTATGCAGTGGACACTGACAAAAGAGAATCTGAGAAACTGGAGAGCTGTTGCTGATGTCTTGACTCCTACCCAGAGTTAAGGTAAGAGTTAGAGAAACAAACAAGGAGTGCTTGGGAATATAGCCCTCCCATTTCAAGATTGTCCTCACAGAAGATTTAAAGAGGTGATGAAGGGCAAGCTGGTGAACACACCACTTTGTCCATCAGTCAAGGGAAATGGGTGAGGGGATCCCGAGTCTGCTTCCTCTTGCCATGGAGAATTAATCATCAGTGGCAATAGCCTGATTCAACTCAATAGTAATGCTGGCCATGACAATTATTAACGGCATGATAATGGAGAAAGTAGTCCTTTTTAGAGCCTTTCCATTGATGACAGAGTTGACATTATCTTCTAGAACAATGATTCTCAACTTGTGGGTCTCCATGTATTTTGGCCTACAACTCCCAAAAATCCCAGCCAGTTTACCAGCTGTTAGTATTTCTGGGAGTTAAAGGCCAAAACATCTGGGGACCCACAGATTGAGGATCACTATTCTAGAAGTTCCAGATAGCTCCAGGGACTTATTTATGATAATGATACTCTCAGCCCCCATCTACACTGCTAGATAAAATCCAAATTATCTGCTTTGAATTGGATTATATTAGTCTACACTGCCATATAATCCAGTTCAAAGCAGATAATCTGGATTTTATCTGGCAGTGTAAATGGGGCAACAGAGGTAGTTTTCTCAAACTGCTGAGGTGATACAAGTGAACCCAATGATTAGCATTCTGCTGTTGTGACCCTGAACATTTCTTGATACAGTTATCGGTAGGGTTGAGCGAAAAAAATCGTAAAAGTTGTTAATCGTAATAAATTCGTTAATCGTAATAGATTCCGAGGTGGTTTGGCGCTTCAAATTTAACCTTCCAATTCGAAGCGTTGGAAACTATGCCTCAGAATACCTTTGAATATATGAGAAATATCCCTTCCAAAGGGCTCTTAAAGAGGTTGCTGGAGAGAAATCTCCCTTCTCTTTCTGGTTGCAGAAGGGAGCTTTGCAAAGTTGCTGGAGAGAAATCTCCAAGCGGTTGCTGGAGAGAAAGCGAGCTTTGCAAAGGGCTCTTAAAACGGTTGCTGGAGAGAAATCTCCAAGCGGTTGCGGGAAAGAAATCTCCCTTCCCTTCCCAGTTGCAGAAGTAGAAGGTTTGAAAAAAATATATAATAGATAGTATCATTCTTGGAAGGGAAAAGGTTGCATTTTAAATCTATGTTTTAGTAGTATTTCTTTTAAAATTCGCTTTATATTTGTCTGTATGTTTAAGTCCCATAGGAAGAAACCCCTCCTGGTTAGAAGCGGGCTAAACCCCATCGGAAGAAACCTACTCCTAAATTATCTTCTTATCACAGATTATCTGGCAGTGTGGAGTCATATAATCCAGTTCAAAGCAGATAATCTGGGATCCTGGGATATAGGGGCAGTATGGAAAGGGCCTCATGATGAATCTACACTGCTCTATATCCCAGGATCTGATTCCAGATTATCTGATTTAAACTGGATTATATGAGTCCCCACTGCCATAGAATCTAGGATATGAAGAAAAGTGACGGATCTGGACCAAGCTTGACACACAGACCCAATATGGCCAGCTGTGAATCCTGGGGGAGTTTTGGGAGGTTTCTGAAGTTTCCGAAGGTTTGGAAAGTTTTGAATGTTTTGCTTCAAAATTCGGAAATGATTTTAGAAATGAAGCGCCAGTGCCCCCTACCTTTGAAGCGAGTATTGAACCATTTTTTTCATGGATCGCTCATGCCTAGTTGTCGGTATACCATTTTAGCTCTAATAATTTTAGTCAAATTTTAAGAGTTTTAAAGAATTTAATATGCAATAAATGTGTAGAATGTATTATGTCATGTGTATTTAAGCTGCTTTTTAAATAATTTTTATTGAGTTTGTGTTTTACTTGTTAAATCTTATTCTTGCCATTGAATGTTTGCCACTGTGTTTTATATTGCTGGAAGCTGCCCTGAATCCCTTTGGGGAGATAGAGCAGGTTATAAATAAAGCATTATTATTATTATTATTATTATTATTATTATTATTATTATTATTATTCATCTCTATCAGCAAGAGGGAAATAGCTAATATCGTGACATTTAAGCAAGCCTTACATAACAGCAAGATGTGGAATTTAATCTAATTTGCCCAATTTATTTGGTAGCAAACTCTTGTTTCCAATATTCAGTCATTCTACTTCCAAATAATACTACCTATTATTTCCTGTGATTCACGAATAGAGTCATTTTCTTTGTGTCCTTAGTATATAAAAAAGCTGATAATATGGTGTGTGTCTATGTATGTGTGAAAGAGCTTCAGTCTATCAAAAGGGGAAATCTTTAATTTGATTTTTAAAAAATTGGAACAATTTGTACTGAATCTTTACAGTAATGTCATGTACTAATGGGAGGCAGAAAGGGAAGCGGAACTGAGGTGGGTAAGAAACTAACCCTCAATACTATAACTATATCTGAAATTGATCTGAGATTATATGTAATACTTGGTTCCTAAATACAGTAGAAAAGAGACCACTACAAATTGCACAATAGAATATAAAGATAAAGCAATTCACTTCCTTTTTTGTCTGGTTACTATTGCATCATAGAAATGAATGTGCATACATGTACATGTACATGTATGCATGCACACATGAATAAACATATTGATGGAGACTGGCTCTACTCAGAGTGCTCTACCATATGACAGAGGTCAGGCTGACATCTCTGAAGATCTACTTCACAATTCTCTAAAAGCCTTTTGTCATGTTGCTTAGAGACTTTAATACATGTACTTCTCAGCACCTTCTGTCCCAACCAGCCTGATATGGGAGATCAAGGCATGAAATGACAGGAGACAAAATCTACTATCAAAGTCCCTGAAATTGAGTTAGCAGAAGAATTGGGGCTTCAGAAAAGAAAAAGAAAAGAAGAAACTTCCATCTAATGTCTAATTTATAAAACTATCCACCATTGTAACTAACACTGGTAGATTTATCTCTGGTTATAGTTTCTGTTGCATTACTTATAAAATGATCATGAATTATCTGAAGCAAGAATAAAAAAACTACAGGGGATTGATGGCCCTATCATTAGGTATAGTGAGGCAGATAATAAACATTAGTAAAGTGTGGGCTTATAAAATCAGACCAAATAGTACTTTTGGAATAAACTGAGCTCATAAAAACATCTTCTTAAAAACTGTTGGCTATTAACATCTGTGTTGAGCAACAATGGAAAAAGAATGACAATTAACCAAGTCTGCATAGTTTTTAAAAGTAGTTTTATAAGTGTGGTTTCTACATGGTTTCTTCGCCAGTCTGAAGCAGCAAAAGAAGAGCACACATTAGACAAACAGCTGGCATGACTTTTGTCCTACATCTGTAAGCATATGTGTTTGGTGATTGTAAAAGAAGGAAGTCACAACTTTTTTCATGCAATGGCATTCACCCATCCCCACAGGAACACAACTTCTCTCAATGACCATTTATTGACCAATGAAGATCTGCAGGCTTCAGAAAAGAGTCCAGCTATGTCCCCATAGGCAGATGCAAAGATCCTGGAAAATGATGATGTTGTTGTTCTGTGTTTGGCTACTGGTTATTTATGTATGTATATGTGTGTATTTAATACTCCACTTTTTTACCTTGGGACAGGACCATTAAGAACAAAATGAGTACCAGTTTCCAGTACCACATCTTTTACATACATGTACAAAACCCACTCATAATCATTCACACTATCACAGACAAACTTGGCAATGAAAGTTTGTTGTCTTGTGACTTGCATTAAGTAGAAAACATTTTCAGTTTTCTTATTTATCAAAACAAGAATGACTCACATCAGGAGTTGCATCCTTACTTCAAGGCCTAATTGGGGTTCTTTATCTTGGGCTCAGAGGAGAGAGTCCTTCAAACAGAGCAGAGATGGAAACTATCAATATGTGGACCATATGGAATCCAAAGGCACACATCTAAAATTATGTCTGGTCAAATAATTGTCCAAGAGTTCACATATAAATATGGAGCTAATGCATGCCCTCTTAGAGCCTCATTTCCAAAATACCCAACTTACTTAAATAGTACAAGAAGCAACCAGAAGTTATGCATGTCATCTCCAATCCTGGCAAATGCCAAGCATGCTTCTAAGTCTGGCACTACAGAGATCAAGAGAAGCTGAAAATTGAGTAGAGTAACCTTCTGGCTTACTGTATGTGCTCACTCCTGAAAGAGAAAATGCTTTCAAATAAAGGACTAACCTCACACTAAACCTTGATGGACACATGGCCACCCAGTACCACAATCATTTGTACATTGGGTCCTCAATTTTCCCTCCTCATAGGTTTACTAGCATTCCTTGTACACTTATTTTATAAATAATATCATCCCTCGGGGCCTGCTGAAATAAGTGTTTTGGAAACAAAAGCAATGACTGTCTTTTCAACTTTTTATTACAGCATAGTCCAATGAGTGCAATCTCGGGAGCTCTGTTTTATTTCATCTTTCCATCGAATGCCAAATTAAGCTCATTAAAAGTTTAATGGACCAAGCCTAAGCATGTAGGGAGAGCAGAGTGAAAGATTATCTAAGTCACTAAAACATCTGGCAAAAAGTGAGACCTAGGGCATAGGTATTCAAGTAAATGTTAAAGACTTTTTAATCTGCTGGGGTTTTTTTAAGTCTGCACCACTTCAACCAAAGAGGAGAATTAACAACTCCAGCTGTTGGCTGGCATATAACCTGCTTCATACGCACACACACTACAGTAATATCCCATTTGCAGGTGATTGGCAGAAGGCACAAGTTTACATCTGTGCTGCATTCAACCGGTGTCACTAGGGTGGACCTCCTTCATTAGTGGGCATGTTCTGCCCTATTCTCTTTCCTAACAGCTGATCTCATGTTAAATCTATTGTGCTACCCCAACCAACTAGAGTTCCAGATCACTAAAATCCCAGATCCTAAGACATTGGGCTAAACCTAAAACCTAGAGACACCATGGTGATGCCATAAAGCAGTGGTTCTCAACCTGCGGGTCCCTAGGTATTTTGGCCTACAACTTACCAGCTGTTAGGATTTCTGGGAGCTGAAGGCCAAAACATCTGGAGACTCACAGGTTGAGAACCACTGCCATAGAGAGTGATCCCACTGATCATCAACCAAAGTTACTCATAGCTTGTCATTCAAATATATCTCCCCTCCCCTCCAAAGGAAGGGGTTAACAAATTAGAGAAATGAAGGATCGCCAAAGAGTCTTAAGTATCTTCTCCTTTGGAAACTGCAATAGTGAGAAGAAATTAGCACACAGTACAAATAAATATTTCTTTTCCATACCCTTTGACATTTCATAAATGAAAACTGGGCAAGTGGGGTCAAACAACTTTAGAGGGTGCTCAAGATAGTAAATTTTATTAATGAAAAAGAGAAAATAAACTAAATGCCTCATCACACTTGATAATGAATCCACTCTTGCAGAATTCTGGGGTTTGAAGTTTGGTGAAGTCTGGTTGTGCTGTTTAAAGCTCCCTCCCTAAAGTGGATTTAAAGGGAATCCAAGCTCTAGAGTGATGAGGTCCCAAGAGAGTTGCAGTGGTTTCCTTTTTCAGGAGCCTACTACTAGGAATGGGAAAATGCCACATCTTGTTATCACCTGCACTCAGTGAAATTACTGTGGGCACAACTGACATAAGATGATGAGACAGAGGGAAAAGAAGAGAAAATATGACATTTTAAAAGAAACTGAAAAAGAGAAACTAGGACATTTTAAAAGCAACTGGAAATTGTGACAGCAGTGGTAATTGGGGTTGTCCTCCCAAATCTGAGCAATTGAAGTACCCTTTTCTGGATAGTTCTCTCACCCTGAGATTCCTCCATTCCCCCGTGGTCGAGGGAAGACTAGTATAAAACAACCCTATGCTGCACAATTTCCTCGAGCATGACTTTCCATGTTTAATGCAGAGATAGGGAAGAAAATCCAGCCTAAAACTTATTGCTTTTAAAAAACTCTATTAAAATTAATCAATACATTTTAGTTTCTGAATTAATCTAGGATAAACGGAACAAATACAAATGTTGAGCACTGTAATAGAATTTTTGTGATTTTCCCAAACATGCAGACATCATCTTACTATCAGGAGGAAGAATCACTTGTTTATTTAAGATGTATCTTCACTGAGGCCAAAAAACTCTCATTCTTTATTTGCTATTATTGTGTTTATAACTTCAGACAATAAAGCCAGTTTCCCAAAAAAAAAGTTCAATATGGTATTTATGAGTCTGTTTCTGCCATTCCTGTTCTTTTTAGTTGTCTCATCATAACCTGTAAATCTGAGAAAACTAACTGGCTCAAAAACAAAGAGTGAATTTCATGGTTAGAATTTGGCCTCCCAAGTACGATGCTCTGATGCAAGCTATTGCTTCAAACCTAACAGAAGCATAAACTTAAGGTCTGCATAACATCTAGAGCCCTGCTGGATCAAATCAAACTTGTCTGTTATAGTATCTTTTCCACACTAGGCATCTAGACACCTTTAGGATTCCCAAAACTGGGACATGGGGGCAATAGGGTCTTTTCTATCCCCCGTAGCAACTGACATCCTCAATTGTGTTACTTTTAATCCTAGAGTTAACACACAACCATCACAACAAATAGGCACTAGTATTTATAATCCACTTTGAAAACCATCTAAAAGTGAGTGATGCTCTTTACACCATGTTCCATCCGTGCTGAAATTCTTACCAATCACCTTCAACAGAGTTTTAAGCCAAACATCTACTTAGTGTTTGCAGAGTGACATCCCACTGCTATGCTAATGTGTCCGACGCACAGAGATGCAGGAGGAGGATGTTGGCCACGAGGGAAATGACACAAGGGAGCTTTCCTGATGCGCCCAATTTTTGCTATTGTAAATTCAGGTCAAATGTTTGATAAGGACGCACTGGACATCTCCTTATGCAACATCCATAGAAGAACATAACCTGATGAAAGACCTGGTTATGTCCAAAAGAGACTTGTATGGCCATCTCTAATTTGTGTTTTGGTTGTGTATTCTGTGATGGCAATTATTTTGGAATATATGGCCCTTGTAATCCATTACAATTATGCTATTCTATAAATCTATGCATAAGGTCAAATGATGTGTTCATGCTTCGGTTCATATGTGGAAATAGGGTGGTTTGTGAGCCAAAGTTCTATCTGGATGTTAGCAGGGACAGTGGAATTCCTGACCCACACAAACCTAAAACATCTCCATCAAAATATTCAGTCAACTCTCCACTTTTTTGTCAATAAACCCATTCAAAACATGAACACAGTTTAAATGCTAACCTCCGAGATGGACCCAAAGGATGATATCCAAGAGAGATCACAGCAGACCTATAGCACTCCCACATCATTTCTCTGAAAGAAACTGTTCACCAATTTGACATAATTTTCCCCATATACTCCCAGGGACAAGACAATGAAGGGTATTGATTCCCCTGCATTAGAACTCAGCCCTCCAAATAAAATTGACCTTCAGTGTGCCAATTTCTAGTCTTGCAGTTGAGCATTTAGAAATATAACTGAGACAGCCAAAGAAAAAGAACGGGTAAATGACCAAAGGAATGTGAACTAGCAAATAGATGAAGTCTGTTGTGGATACTTTTCAGACTCAAATTCTGTAATACTAGAAATTTGGAGAATGAAGGAAAAATTCTTTAGTAACCAGAATTCTTATTGTGAGGGGCAAACACCTCATAGCTACATTCACATGCTCCCTTTTTCTTTTCTGTGGTTCTTGCCTTGTTCACCTCATTTCAGCATTTCTTTGTTCATTTTCACATAAGTGCACACTCTTAGTCACCCATCCCCATAAATCAGTTTAGACTTGCCTTCTCAAATATGCCAACAATATGTTCTTATTATTGTGTGCTTTCAAGTTGTTTCCAAGTATTTGGTGACCCAAAGGAAATCTATAACAGAGTTTTCTGGGACTGAGAGTGAATGATTTTTTCATGGTCACCAGTGAGTTTTCATAGCCAAGGAGGATTCCAATCCTCTCCAGAGGTGTAGTCCAAGACTAAAACCACTACACCATGTAACAACATCTATGGACTTGGAAACCAGGAAATACTGCCTAGGTGATTCACCGAGTTACAGTCTTTTGAAAAATATAAGTTTTTGCAATTTTTAGTTACACATTTGTTCTACTCATGTTAAAAAAGCAGCTTTTTATACACCAACCCTTCTTTTGGTCTTTATATTTATCTGAAGTGCTTTCAGTCCATTTTGGTCCTCCAAACCTAACCTGTACAGATACACAGGAACCTTTGACTTACAGCTGATGAATTACAGCCAATTTTCTCAGATGGATTTAGGAGCAAATGAAACATTTTCAAGCTAATACTTCTGTCAGGCATTGAGACTGCAATGCCAATAATAAGCAGTCATTTCACTGAATGCCCTTCCATACATACTGATCATCTCACTTACAGCCATCAGGAGGAATACAGCGAAATGTATGGGATCAAAAAATCCCACCAAGCTGATCACAATATTGAAGTGTTACACACACTATCCAGGTTGTGCTCTGCCTCACCATTTCACTCTGGAGCCTTTCTAAATCTTTGCATGCCCTGTCCATTAATACTCTTCAAGAATCTGAACCTGATCTAATATATTTTTTTCTTTACAAATGTTTGTAGTTGTATTCAATATATAGATGGTCTGGGGATCTGTACCCCATGCCCTCCAACATTTCATAAATGAAAACCAGGACATTTGTCACCATGCAAAAGTATGTTTGAGATGGCAAACATTAATTGTAAGGAAGAGCATACAAGCTTCAGAGAGGCTCCAGCATGTTGCTTTTACTTATATCTTTTGGGAAAGGCAATACTTTTGTACCTTATTTTCATCTCTTCTTCCCATTGAGATAAAGGAGCAAAATATCTTTGTACTTTGATCTTAATTTGCAGCAAGTGGTGTAAGATGAGGTTAACCTCATCATCCCCATATTTTATGGGGAATATTGGTAGAGATTCTGTAAAAAGTTCAGCTCTGAAATTTCAAAGCTGCCATGTTTATCTTTATTTCAGGGGAGTGTGGCAAGCTCTCAAGATCAAGATTTCCAAGACAGGAAATACAAATTTGGGCAACATTGCTGATAAAATATACACTTATGACTAAACCTCAAATGAAAAGCCCTCCTGTCTATATAACTATACTGAAACATGGAGGTGACTCCCATTTCTATTTGACTGGAATGGTAGAACATGAAAGCATGTTGGTAAAATGACAGAACAACAAGAAATGGTTGTTGTTTCTCCTGGCACCAATAGTTGCCATTCTCACAGACAGGTCTGTTACATGGCCTTATTCTGAATAGATTTATTGGGGTTTGGCAACCAGCCACCAAGAGTTTCATCAGTCTGGCCACCTGTTTCCTGCCAGTGATCATTTCCAGGAAATCATTCTCCGGTAGGGCAGGCAGTCGCTTCTTCACCATTACAAACCTTGTCAGAACAAGGGTACATGGCACTACTGCGATGGAGCCAGCATTCCTAGAGTCCAGGCAGCAGAACACATTGATCAACAGAGGTGAAGATATGAGTTGCCTTCCTCCTCAATTTCCTGCATCCCAACATTTCACAGATGAAAACTGGAAGACACGTGGCTAAGCAGACTGCTGCAGTTTGCTTTTGCTTGAGAAGAGCAAGATTCTGCCTCTTTTCTCCTCCTCTTTCCTCTCCCTACTGCTAAGGCAATTGAGTTGACTCAGGCTGCCATATAATATGGTTTCAGAACACAGAATTGGATTATATGAGTCTAAAATGCCATATAATTCAGTTCAATAATCCAGTGCAATATCTAATCACATTGAGAAATTTCCACATAGTAGGACACTTCAGCCTCTTTTCAAGCATAGAGAGGTACTGAGCTTTTTTTTTTTTTTTCGTGTCAAGAGCAGCTTGAGAAACTGCAAGTTGCTTCTGGTGTGAGAGAATTGGCTATCTGCAAGGATGTTGCCCAGGGAATGCCCGGGTGTTTGATGTTTTTACCATCCTTGTGGGAGGCTTCTCTCATGTTCCCACATGGAGCTGGAGCTGACAGAGGGAACTCATCAGCACTCTCCCCAGGTTGGATTCGAACCAGCAACCTTCAAGTCAGCAACCCAACCTTCAAGTCAGCAGGCCTGCAGGCTCAAGGGTTTAAGCCACTGTGTCACTTTGCTCATATTCTGGGGTTGAAAAGAGACAGAAATGTCATGAAAGGAGGGAACTCTGAATACAGGCCAGTAATCATATTCAGAGTTCCTACCTCACACTTTACTCCCATCTTTATAACTGAAAGACAGATGGGATGAGAACCATCAATGTTTCCTGACCTGTTTCATGGAAAGGGGGCGGCAGGCCAAATAAGTTAGGGAATCACTGGTCTAGAGGGTCTATATGTTTAGTTTGTATCCTTCTTCTCTCCCAGTCTCTTGTATCCCATTAGGTTTCATGCAGTTCAATAGGATCCCATGGAAAGTAATAATTTTAACCTGGATCACTGTCTCTTATACGGTTTGGGGTGGAACAATTATATCTCATAGAAAGAAGTGGTTTTAAACTGGTGTCAGTCTCCTTTAATGCAAGGGGCTTTGAGCAGGGCAAGGGATCTCTTGGTTTTTGAATATTGTTGTTTCTCCTGATTAAAAAAAGAGGTAGTACTGACCTTGTGATGATTGTAAGATGAATTGCCAGCTTTTAGGTTTCCATGTGTAAGTGTGATGGGGAGCCAGAACTTGAAACGGGACTGCTGGCGATGTACGAAGAGTGCTTCTCTACCCATGCTTTCTCCTTTCAATGTGATGAGGTCATTAATCTGTATTCTGAAATGGCATTATATGGCCCTGAAGATCCAGCCTCATTTTGCAGCAACTGAAGTAAGTTAAAGGTATAGTAGGCAAATGGGAAGAGAGAGAAACTGGGGCATTTTAAAAGTGGGAAAATAGAAGATTAATAGGGCCTGTTTTTGTGGAGGATATGGGGTTCCCTATCCTTTCTGGTCTTTTCTTCAGTAATCATGCCTGCTAAACTAGGTGAAAGAACTGCTTTTTTTTCAGCAATAATATATTGTTCTGTTCTAATGCCAATGATTAAAAAAAACTGCTTTTTAAGCATTAAAAGTCAGGTATAGCAAAGTTTTATAAGGGTTGTTGTATGTTTTCCAGGCTGTATGGCCATGTTCTAGAAGTATTCTCTCCTGACGTTTCGCCCACATCTATGGCAGGCATCCTCAGAGGTTGTGAGGTATGGAGAAACTCAGCAAGGAAGGTTTATATATATCTGTGGGAAGTCCAGGGTGAGGAACTAGGGGCAGCTAACAAAGGATGCCCCCAGGCAGAAAGTAGCCAGTAGAATAAGCCATTCAATGCAAATTAGGGTGATTAACTGCAACATTCACGCTGGCCAACAACTGACAAGAGTTCTTCCCTCACCCTTGATAGCTAGATATCTTGGATAGATTGAGAGGCTGGATATTTGCCAAAGCATATACTTTGGCAAAGAGACTACCATGCAAACCACACTTGGTTCTGTCTTCCACAGAGTCAGATCAAACAATTCTGCTTGTGCGTACTTTGCCTCTTCTCACCTCAGGGACTGTGGCTCACTTGAGAGCCTGAAAATTCCAAGAAAAGCCTCTTCAGCTGCTCAATACTTGAACATTACCACATTTCTGGAGTAGTTTAATGTCACTGTGCCTTCAGTCTCTTAATGTCTGCTACAATTGTCTGTCATTGAGCCTGAGTGTTTTTTTCCTCCTGTTATTTGTTACCTTTCAAGCACCAGATGCCTTATATCTATTTTTTAAATGCACAAATGCCACACTCTCCAAAGTAGGTCCCACTGTGAAAATTGGGGCCTACACTAAAGTAAGCAATGAAGCATGGTGGCCCAAGTACACTTTGAAAATAAAAAGTAAATAATCTTTCCATCAGGCAGATCTTGGTAGTCACTGAAAAGCTAAGAAACAACTTTACCCTGAGGTATTATGCTGCCTAGCAACGCACACACCGGCCTAGTGAAATAGGTACGCTGACATCTGAAGTGCAAGGTGTCCCAAGAAGGATTACTGAGAAACACTTCAGTAACAGGAGAGAAAAGTTCCTCACAGTTTTCTTGTGAAAGAAGTAGGAATGGGTTGCATTTTGACATATCTGGTGCTTGGGTCAGATTTCTGCTTCATGCCATTCGCGATGCTGAATCTTGGAGCCTGGCCCTGAGTCTCTAGTTTTCATGGGTCATCTTCTGGTGGGAGAGGAGGGTGTAAATTCTCCGGGTTGGTGGGTTCACCTCCAGGGAAGAGAAAAGAACTGTGCGCAAATGTCTAATTTAGCTATTAAAGTAGCAGCTTGATACAGTTTAAAAGGTTGGATTTCTACAATTTGCAAGGACTGTCTAGAGCAGTGATTCCCAAAGTGGGCACTACCGCCTCCCGGTGGGTGCTGGAGCGACCCAGAGGGGTGGTAATGGCACCTATTAGGACATGGGGCAGGGCCACAGGAGGGGCGGGGCCTCTTTCCAAGTGCCGGAAACAGGGCTGAGCGCCTGAAGCACCTGTTAGGACACACAGGGAGTGGAGCTAGAGGAGTGGGCGTGGCTTCTTCCCAAGAGCCCGAGACAGGGCTGAGAATCTATACCTCTCCTGAGGTGCTTGTTGGGACACAGAGGCCGGAGATAGGGAGGGGGGCATGGCCTCCTTCCAAGAGCCCGAGACAGGGCTGAGCCTCTATACCTCTCCTAAGAGGCCTTTTAGGACTAAAGGGCGGGGCTAGGAGAGGGGATGGGGCCACTTCCCAAGAGCGTGAGACAGGGCTGAGTCTCTGTATACCTCCCCTGAGGCACTTGTTAGACCACGGGGTGGGGTATAGAGGTTCGGCCCCATCAGGCACTTGGGAACAGGCCCCGCCCCCTCCTCTAGCCCCGTCTCCTGTGTCCTGGCAGGCGCCACAGGACAGGGATAGCTGCTCAACCCTGCCTCAGAGCTCATAACTCCGCCCACCCCAGTCCTGGCTCCGCCCACCTCTCCTTGCAGCCCTGCATCTTGGACTAGGGGAGAGGCTGAACCCCGCCCTCTTGAGCAGGAGCCACGCCCACCCCTATAAGTCACGCCCCCTTTCTAGGGGGCGTTGAGTCATATTTTTTCTGGAAAGAGGGCGGCAGGCCAAATAAGTTTGGGAACCACTGGTCTAGAGGGCCTATATGTTTAGTTTGTATCCTTCTTCTCTCCCAGTTATTGCAGAACCAGTGTGCCTAGAATCAAAGTTGGAAGAGACTCAAGGGCCATCCAGTCCAACCCCCTGTATAATGTACAATCCAAGCACTCCTGACAAATAGCTATCCAGCCTCCGCTTAAAAACCTCCAAAGAAGGATACTCTGCCATATCCAAAGGAAGTATATTCATTTGTGGATGGTATTTACTTTCAGCAAGTTTTTCCTAATGTTTAAGTGGTATCTCCTTTTTAAAAGTTTGAATCCATTACTTGGTGCCCTAGTCCCTGGCACAGGAGGAAAAAAAGCTTGTTCCTTTCTCAATAAAACATCCTTCCAAATACCTAAACCCTGTCTTCTCCAAGTTAAACATACCCTGCTCCCTAAACTGCTCCCCACAGAACTTGGTTTCCAGACCTTTCACTATTTTGATCTCTCTCCTCTACACAGGTTTCATCTTGTCAATGTCCTTCTTGAATTGTCTGCACCAAACTGGACATCGTATTCCAGGTCAGATCTGATCAAAACAGAATAAAGTGGCACTATTATTTCGCTCAGGCTATGCACTATACTCCTATTGAGGCATACTAGAATCACATTGGTTCATTTACCCACCGCAACATATACATCCACCTTCTGGCTAGAAAGAAATAGGCCAAATTAAATGTTTCTTATCCTGTCTTCTTAAGTAAATGAGAAGAAGTGATATAATTTTTCCTTACTCTGGGAATAGCCCTTTTAGCTAAAATTTCCATCTTAATTTCAAAACATAAAATACATGTGTGCATTTAAATAAGAAGCTGCAAATAACAATGATTGGTACTTGATGCATAGCACTTGATAGTACTAGGGACCATCCCTTTCGCTCAGGATTTGGGAGAAGAGGAAGAGAGGGAAGAAGTACTCAATAATAATGTAAGTATAATAGAATCATAGAATCATAGAATCATAGAATAGTAGAGTTGGAAGAGACCACATGGGCCATCCAGTCCAACCCCCTGCTAAGAAGCAGGAAATCACATTCAAAGCACCCCTGACAGATGGCCATCCAGCCTCTGCTTAAAAGCCTCCAAAGAAGGAGCCTCCACCACGGCCCCGGGGAGAGAGTTCCACTGTCGAACAGCTCTCACAGTGAGGAAGTTCTTCCTGATGTTCAGGTGGAATCTCCTTTCCTGTAGTTTGAAGCCATTGTTCCGTGTCCTAGTCTGCAGGGCAGCAGAAAACAATCTTGCTCCCTCCTCCCTATGACTTCACGTATTTGTACATGGCTATCATGTCTCCTCTCAGCCTTCTCTTCTGCAAGCTAAACATGCCAAGCTCTTTAAGCCGCTCCTCATAGGGCTTGTTCTCCAGACCCTTAATCATTTTAGTCGCCCTCCTCTGGACGCTTTCCAGCTTGTCAACATCTCCCTTCAACTGTGGTGCCCAAAATTGGACACAGTATTCCAGGTGTGGTCTGACCAAGGCAGAATAGAGGGGGAGCATAACTTCCCTGGATCTAGACGCTATTCCCCTATTGATGCAGGCCAGAATCCCATTGGCTTTTTTAGCAGCCGCATCACATTGTTGGCTCATGTTTAACTTGTTGTCCACGAGGACTCCAAGGTCTTTTTCGCACACACTGCTGTCAAGCCAGGCGTCCCCCATTCTGTATCTTTGATTTCCATTTTTTCTGCCGAAGTGAAGTATCTTGCATTTGTCCCTGTTGAACTTCATTTTGTTAGTTTTGGCCCATCTCTCTAGTCTGTCAAGATCGTTTTGAATTCTGCTCCTGTCTTCTGGAGTGTTAGCTATCCCTCCCAGTTTTGTGTCATCTGCAAACTTGATGATCGTGCCTTCTAACCCTTCGTCTAAGTCGTTAATAAAGATGTTGAACAGAACCGGGCCCAGGACGGAGCCCTGCGGCACTCCACTTGTCACTTCTTTCCATGATGAAGACGACGCATTGGTGAGCACCCTTTGGGTTCGTTCGCTTAGCCAATTACAGATCCACCTAACCGTAGTTTTGTCTAGCCCACATTTTACTAGTTTGTTTGCCAGAAGGTCGTGGGGGACTTTGTCGAAGGCCTTACTGAAATCTAGGTATGCTACATCCACAGCATTCCCTGTATCGACCCAACTCGTAACTCTATCGAAAAAAGAGATCACTTCATTGTATGTTCTTTCTATTTGATCCATTTTAGTGAAAGCTACAGAATTTATCTTCTTATGACCAGAATGCGATGTTTCCCAAAGGGTTGCCTGTGGTTATTGCTTGTGCTCTCACTGTTGTTTCTGTTGTCTTCCAGCTTCATAATTGATGATGAACCAGAGCCCATCCTAGACTTTATGGCTACAGTTTTTGGCACAGTTGAGCCAACACGAGTCAGCTCATTGTTCAGACCATATTACTTGATTCAGATAATCACTCTCCTCTATGGATCACACTTTGCATTTTAATACCCAATATCTTCTAGCATCAATGTCTGGAAGGCTCAAATTGAAGCAATCAATAGTCCAACAACTTTTAGAATTTAGGATAATGTGAGATATTTAAATCTTAGTAATCAGCTGACTGAATCAGGAACAATTGTAATTTGCCAATGGCATGCAGCCATAGTTCTGTTCCCATGTATAAATTGACATTATTGCGTCAACTATCTCTTTTACTGAAGGAGACTGTGGGGGAGAAACCTCAGAAGAAAGTTCTCAACTTCCTTTGACCCTTTTTTCCTGTCTCAAAAAAGGACCTTATATGGAGTCTCTAGTGGGCATTCTTGAGAACTAACATTTATGCTAGAGCTTGGTTTCAAAATAATGAAGAGAAGCTTAACTTGGAAATGTTACTTCTTTGGAGTACCAGCTTCTAGAATTTCCCAACCAACATGGCAAACCAGTTGTATTGAATTACAACTACCCATCCTCCTCAGCATTTTAAACCAGATGGGATACACAATCCAATACAGCTGGAGGACTCCAGATTTAATATTCAGTTGAAATAAACAGATTCAGAGGCAGTATATACCAGATGTTGGAGAGAAATTAAAGAACTGGGCTTGGCACCTTTGTTCCTTCAATGGAACTTTCACACTACACATTGATAATGTTATGGTGATTCTATTGTTGTTCCCAAAGTAGCATCCCATAAAATTTTGAGAGGTTCTAGTTTTGCCTCTGACTGACTGATTACTGGGTTAGGCAGAACTTCTCAAGACCTTTCCTGTGTCCACCTCTACTTATTTATCTTTCATCATGGTGCTCTCTTTTGTTTGTGTGAGCATTTGAAGCATTCCTTAGCCATCTGGTCTATAACTATTAGTGGCTGAGCCTGCCTTCTCTGTTGATTCACCTCCATCTGCTTCCAGTTGGTGTGCTCCAGGGTCTATGACTGTTCTCAGAAATAAACCAAGCCTCCCCCAGAAATCAAAATTTCCAGGAATATTATCTAAGTGGAACAGGGTCATCACACTCCTGTGTGTTTTCATACCTGTCCATCATGATATGCTGCCTGTATTTGCCAAGTGCTTGCTTGTTTTGCCATTGTTCAGCCCTAATATATCACATTGCCTGTTTCACCACAAGCGTTGCATCTATGCAGTGATTTTAACACAAGCTAAAACTTGACAACAATAGGAATCTTTTTTTGTGCTAGGGTGAGATACATATGACACTACAGATGTTGAACCTCAATTACTATATTCCATTATTGGCAATGCTAGTTAGGGCTCAACAAAAGGATCAGAGGCTGGAAAACTATTTTCATGAGGCTTTGGAAATACTGCCAATCAGAGCAGACATAAAAATCTTATATGGCCATTCTGACCAGGTACAGTAAGCCCTCTGTATTGATGGGTTATACATCAATAGATTAAATCAACTGTCTCAAAAAAAAAAAAAAACAACCCTCCGACACTTGAGTTGTTTGCCATTTTATATAAGCAATGTCATTTTAATATTCCATTGTATATAACCCAGCCAATTTTTAAGCATGAATTTTCAACTAGTGTCCGTTGTTTAATCTTTGTTTTGTATATTTTAACATGTATTTTGTAGAAATGCATTTAATATGTATCTTTTATAGAAATACATTTTAATATGTGTATTTGTGGTACTTTTACAATGTTTGTTATTCAGTAACCTGCCTTGAGCCATAAGGAGAGGCAGGTAAGAAAGAAAATAACAACAACAACAACAAAAACAACAACAACAACAATATTTGAGCATCCACAGATTTTGATAGCCACATGTGGGTGGAGAGGGAAAGAAAATAGTAATAATAATAATAATAATAATAATAATAATAATAATAATAATAATAATAATAGAGCATCCACAGATTTTGGTAGCCATGTGTGGGTATCCTGGAATCAGACCCCAGTGGATACAAAGGCAGTTTGCTACTCTAGCCAAGACTTTAGTTCAAAAATGTGTTCTTGCAAATGGCAGGATCAGCCATTTCTCCTCTATTAAGGCAGCCCCACGTAGAGTTCATTACACAAATACAGCATCATAGCACCTCATCCCATGCAATCCCTCAACACACACACACACATCATTTTAAACACTTCCTTTAAATAGTTCCCAAATGAAGTTCATTAAACAATACAGATAGACTTCTGCCTGTCATCCATGATGTTTCATCAAGGAAATGTTTTAGAAGTGTTAAGATGCGGAGGGGGGCAGAAAATTGTCTTCTGAGCTCATGATTCGTGTGGAAACAAGTGGAAACAGAGAAAAACACTTGGGATAGGATCTGTCAAATTTGCCCATGTTGAATCACTTCAGTGGTGGGGAGTAAGAAGCTTTCCTGTGAGCGGTTCCCTACCAAGCATTGACATTTATGTCTCAAAAACCTGCTTCATGGCCTGGCATGGTAATTTTTAAAATTAATTTAATAATTAGAAAAACCAAAGTTTTGAGATATAACCACAAAGTTTTTTTGTCATTACTCCTTCATAGTAATATTGGCTTTCAAAATTGCACTACTGCTAGCTTTTTAACTTTGTTTCGGATTGCTGCAATTGAGAATAATGAGACTGGTAGGAAAGGAGAGGAGCTCAGAGAAGGGGGGTCTGCTTTAAGAGCAGTGCCTCCTGCCCCTCAAGAGTAAAGGGATTGGGAGGGATAGCATAGGAGCCCATGGATGGAAATTGTGTAGAAGGATGCCTCCTATCTCTTCTATACAGATGGTTTTGCTGGGAGAAGGCCAACATATGTGATGGCCGTAAGTAAATTCTCTGTATTCTTTAAAAACCACACAAATAAGTTGGGACAAAGCTGACAAAATGAATTTCAACAAGGAGAAATGTAAAATACTCCACTTAGTCAGAAAAAATGAAAGATACAGAATGGGTGACATCTGGCTCAACAACAGTACATGTAAGAAAGATTTTGGAGTCTTAGTGGACAACAAGTTGAACGTGAGCCAAGACTGTGATGCAGCAGCTAAGTTTTAAGCTGCATCAAAAGGAGTATAGTGTCTCATTACATGGAGGTCCTTAAGCCGGGGGACAGCAGGGACATCAATGGGCAGTGTGGCAAATCTGTGGGGCAGTGGGGTAAACTGTCAGAAAGTACCCTGCATTTCCCCCTTACCAGCCCATACGGAAATCCATCTAGCCCTGGGTTGATCCTGCGCTGTCCCTGGACTAGTGAATGCCATTTAGCATGCTGCTGAGACGCCATGTGCATGTAGCTGGCATGGAGCCCTGCCGAAAGTAACACTGTGCCATGTAATGGGCTCTAGTGAGCTCCATTCTGGCTGCATCTCAGCAGTGTCCTAGGACAGGGCTTAAAGCCCATGTGATGACGTCCTAGATCAGTGATTCAAATCCTGGGATCCCCAGATGGTTTTGGCCAACACCTCCAAGAACTCCCAGCCAGTTTACCAGCTGTTAGGATTTTGAGAGTTGAAGGCCAAAAACATCTGGGGACCCCAGGTTGAGAACCACTGTCCTAGATCAAGGGACGTCATGGTACCTCTCTATTCTGTGTTGGTCAGACCTCACCTGGAATACTTTGTTCAGTTCTAGCTATCACAATTGAAGAGATGTATTGATGAGCTGGAACATGTCAAGAGGAAGATGATGAAAATGATCAAAGGTCTGGAGACCATGCCCTCTGAGGTGCGCTTTAAAGAGTTGAGGATGTTTAGCCTGTAGAAGAGAAGGTTGAGAGGAGTCATTATCACCATGTTTAAATATTTGAAAGGATGTCATAAGGATGAGGGAGCTGGCTTGTTTTCTGCTGCCCAGGACCAGGACTCAGAGCAATGGGTTGAAATTATAAGACAGAAGATTCCACTTGAGCATTAGGAAAAACTTTCTGACAGTGAGAGCTGTTCAACAGTGGAACTCTCTGCCTTGGAATATAGTGGGAAAAGGACTCATTCCAACTGTCCTGATTTGGTACTTTTACTTATATTAACACACCTGGGGCAGATTTACTGGCCAGTAAATTTAGAATTAAGCAAATTTATTTATTTACAGTATTTTTATTTATTTATTTACAGTATTTATATTTAAATATATATTTATATTTAAATTTGGGATTAAGCAAATGGCAGCACTCCCATAGCCTGTGTGTTAGTCCTCATTAATAACATTTGTCATCTTGACCATATACTGATATGACTTGGCCACATGCCTCCATGCCTTCCTCTGTGAAATGTTGAAGCTTATGCATAAGGTCTAGGATTCTGTAATCTAAATTGCATGCAATCCTTTCCCCACCCAAGCATTGCTTGATGAAGTTTGCTTATTGGCATCAATACAATTTTCATTTTTGCTGTTTCAATTAAAAAAACAAAAACAAAATTACTGTTAAGATGTGGCACAGTTGAAGCATCAAAGATTCACAAAGATTGCTTCCTCGCTCATCCAAATGACTTGGGAAGCATCCAAGTTTTTAGTCTAGTTAGACACTGAACAAACAGGAGCATAGTTTACACAGGGTTATGATGACATCTATGCCTGAGGCAGATATTTCATCATTTTGTTGGTGCCTGGAAACTTTGTAACATTAAACATAACTGTCAGTGAAAAATACTGGAGATGGGTGGAACTTTATTCACAGCAGGGTGGGGAAAAGGATGAAAGGAGGACGTAGATTTGCATAAATTTTACATATGCTAATATATCAGTAGAGATCCAAAGTTAAACATAATCTGGAGTCCTGTTCAGTAATTACAACCCTGTCAAGTCTATCTCATGTCACTGCACTTCTTCCTCAAAATGTTCCTTTTCAGCAGCATAGCACTCTCTTTTCAACACCAATATGGTCAAAGAGCAAGAATATGAGAAAAAATGTGTCCAGCTCTCTCCCTGAAAATGCCTGCCATTGGAGATGCATTCCAATACATAAACACAAGTGGATTCCCAAAACCCTATCAAATTCTATATTTGACTATATTTGAGCTGGTAGCTTACCAAAGAATTATACTGGAAGACCTAGAAAAGCAAATTTGAGGGAAGGGGGCTGGTGTCAGTGAAACTGTGGATAATGAAAATGGATAAGGGGATTACCCCATTTATTCCACTTTTTTCGTGTCAGGAGCAACTTGAGTTGCTTCTGGAGTGAGAGAATTGGCCGTCTGCAAGGACGTTACCCAGGGGATGCCCAGATGTTTTGATGTTTTTACCATCCTTGTGGGAGGCTTCTCTCATGTCCCCGCGTGGAGCTGGAGCTGATAGAGGGAGCTCATCTGCACTCTCCCTGGGTGGGTTTCGAACCTGGCAGCTTTCAGGTCAGCAACCAAACCTTCAAGTCACAAGGCTTTAGTCCACTACACCATCGGGGGCTCCAATTTATTCCACTTAATTCAATTCAGCCTTTCTCTTTCTTAATGCAGAAAGGTACTAAAACAGCATCAGTAGAACCAATAGCTCCCTAGAAGGTTATCATGTCAGTACAGTTATGTGTGTATAATTTTCATTGCAACACATTTTCCATTTCAAATTCCTGGTTTGGCTTTTTTGGTACTGCATGCACAACCTTTTTTTCTTAGTTTTTAAAACCTTTCATAATACTAGATCAGGTCTTGTGACCTATTACATACTGGTCACTGCTTGCCTCCTGTATCAAAGCATCTGAAAGTAACAGCCCCTGAGTGTCTCTACACTATAGAATGAATGCAGCTTGCCACTACTTTAACTGCCATGATGTTACAGAATCATGGGAGTTACAGTTGGCCAGGGCACAAGCACTCTTTGGCAGATAAGGCTTCCAAAACTACAACTCCTTTCATCCCATAGCTTTGAGACACAGCAGTTGAAGTGATGTCAAGTTCCATTAATTCTTCAGTGTAGATGTGATTTGATAGTTTAATATCCTGAGATGGCCTGTCAAAACGGAAGGCTTGTGGGGTGGCTTATGGCACCCCGCACACCCTCCCTCCTTCTCCCATCACATGATGGGGATGGGACAGGGTGTATTGGCACCCTATCCCTATCAGATGGGACAAAGGGCAGCATTGTGTGTTGCTCTGCCGCCCTTTCCCTCATCATATGGGGGAAAGAGGAGGAAATTACGGGTAACTCTGACAGAGCTACCCAAACTACACTTTCCTCCCTGTAGTGGTGAAGAAAGTGCCTTTTGGTGGTTCCACCTGACTATGGGAGGAATGTGGGCTGGGCTTGCTGTGCATCATATGATGACGCACAGCAGGCCCTATCCTAGCAACAAAATGGGGCAAAAATGCCCCATGTGAAGAAATAATCTTTTAATAAATGATAAGTTAAACTTTTATATATCATTTCAGGAAGAGAGGAACAGGTGAGTTTAAAACTTTCAAGCATCCTGATCACTGGGTAAGTTATTCCTATTTGTGTTACAAGCCTATAGCCCTATCGTTAGTTCAAGTAGACCCACTGAATCAATTGGATTTACATACATATTGCCTCACTGTTCAACTACTGATTCAGCAAGTTGCAACTAAGCAACTGAAATCAGGTCTGTACCTCTGTGTTTTGCCTCTTCTGGAAGCAGTTGCCTTTATCTGCCATCTACACAGCCTTATGATGAAATGTACTACGCCGGGATGACGAAGAGCCAATTTTGTTTCTCAGAAGCCTTGAAGCTTCATATTTGGCTGACCTTGCTTTTGCAAGTAGCTGGGATCTGCTTGCTTCTGTAAGTGCACTGACGTTCCTGTTGCACCAGCTCTGCTTCCTGACTGTCCTGTTTCCACTGATAATGTCAGGGTTAGGCTATTCGACAGTCACACACCCCTTGGGTATTCACTGCAAGCTATCAAGACCAGTTTGCCCTTTTCTCAAAAGGTTAGGTAGCATGTTTTTGTTGCTGTTCTATTTTTTTATGTATGTCCTTCTTCCCCAATCCCCACTATGCAATTTGCTTAACACAAAGAACAACAAATAGCCCTTGCTACTTGGTTTTTCTACCCAGATATATCCCATAATGCTAGCAATATGATTCCATTGCGCCCTAAATCTGGAATAATTTACAATGCAATTCTCAATCAGTATGTTGACACACACAGGAATGTCACTCTGTATTAGATTGGTGCATAGGGGAGAATTATTCACTCTTCACATGTTGATGGATCGCACCTGCCAGCATTTCTCACCATAAGGCATCTTGGCTAGGACTACTGGAGTTTGTGGTCTAGCAATATCTGAAATGCTACATGATTTTCACCCCTGAATTGGGCCTTAAAATTCAAACCTATGCACGCCAGGTCAGAGGTAAGTCCCATTCAGTCAATTGTAATCTACTCTTCAGTAAGGATGTGGGCAGGTGAATCTGCTCTTGGAGCAGAATCGAGGTCCACTGTCCATTGCCCTGTTGAGCTGTCGCATCCTCCATGTCACATAGCTCTGTCCCATCTCCTCCTTCTTGCCACTTGCATAGGCACACTCACTCTGATATCAGCAGAGGTGCCCACAATGGCCAGGAGCTTAGAAAGAACGACAGAAAGCAACAGCATCAGCAACGTGGGTATGATGACTTCAAGGAAAGGGTGATGGCATTGGTGTCCAGTGGACTCGGCCAAATCATACCCAATGCTGCTGTCTAGGATGGCCTAAAGCCCCAGGATACTCCAGAGTTTCTAACAAACTCTAGAGTATCCCCTGGCATTACCAAAAGTGAGACGAAATCAGTTTAAAGTGAAAAACAAACAAATGTTTGCTATGTTGCTGCTATGCATTGTAAGGACAGTCAGAGGTCAATTCACATTGAGTACAGGGGTTTGGGGCCAGTATACACAATTAAAGTATATACAGGAGTGGAATCCTGGTGCCTTGCAGACTAAGCAATTTGAGTTAGGGGATCAGACAGAACAGATTAATAATCTGAAATATACTGGCATTCCCAATATGAATAAATCCACCCAATGAGGGGAATTCATATAGTCCAGTTGAGCCTAGCCAGCAGTCTTCAAGCATATCTGTCCTGTAAAACTGACTGCTCACAAAAGCTTATGGCATCACAGAAATTGTTCTGAGCAACAATCAGTAGAAGTAGGCTCCTTCAGATATTCAGGAACAATGTTGCCTGTCCTACAATTGTGGCCCCATAAAGTGAAGCATCCAATCTGTACATGAAAATGCAGTGACTCAGATAAACACTATTTTCTATTTTGGTTTTGATACCATTTTAACTGCTACCATTACATCCTGTAGGATTTATATTTAATTGAGGTATTTACAATTCTCAGCCAGAGTGCTTCACCAAACTATAAATCCCAGGATTATACAGAAGTGCCCAGTAATATCAGTGAAGAAGTGACAACGCACTAGAATGGTACAATGTGAAAGTGAAGAAGGAATATAGTTTTGCAAGATCCCCACCCCAAGGTGTGTTCAAGGTGTGTAATGGACTGAATAGGGTACATCTATATTGTAGAACAGATGAGGTTTGACACCCATATAACTGACATGGCTCAATGCTATGGAATCACGGGAAATGCAGTTTGGTGAGGCACTAGCACTCTATGATAGAGAAGGTTAAGAAATTTGTAAAACTGACTTATGTTTAACTTATTTTTTTTATCATCTTGAGAAAATGCATCTTCCCCTTCTTTCACTCGAACACAAAATAGAAGGAAAACATAAAGCATTTGCTTCCAGATAGCAATTCAAGTTGTAGTGAGATAATCAGTCATACTCTTTATCTACAACACAAAGCAAATATTTTCTTGCTCAGAAGGAAACAGCTGTTATTTATAAATTTAAAATACAGGGAAGTTGCACCTGATTTTATTACTAATTTACCAATTTCTACTATAAAAATTAAAGGTCATAATGTTCTGTGTTTTATTTCTAGAAATCACCACCCACTAGTCATCCAAAATCACCTCCCCATGAAGCTTCCTAGAAAAAGATTATTTTATTATATATACAAATAGAAATATAATTCTGGTGTTCTGAAATGTAAAACACTTGCTGTGTATACAAAACAAGAGTAGAATAACTACATTATTATAATAACTACATTATTTCCATATCATTATGTTATGGACCACAAATTAACATGATGAAATAATCATTCATGCATCTGAGGAAATAAACGTCTGGTGCACCTATACTGTAGAATGAATGCAGTCTTGACACCACTTTAGGTGTCATGGCTAAATGCTATGGAATCATGGAAGATGTAGTTTTGCAATGCCTTTAACCTCTCTCACCAAACTACAAATCCCAGGATTCCATAGAACTGAGCTATGGCTGTTCAAATGGTGTCAAACTGATTTATTCTACTCTGTAGATATAGACAGTCTACAAAGCTTATGCTACCAACTTAAGTATCTCAGTAAGGATGTCATCACATGTAACAATTTAAGTGTCCTAGGATGCTTGTCAGTCAGTTGAGGGTTGGATTGACACAGCCCATCACACAACGTCTCTCAGCTTCTGGTAGATGCCCCACCCCCAACTGGCATGGAAGCATCCTAAGACACTTCATCAACACGGAAAGGGTGCCATGTTGTACTGGCTGCAATGGAGCCAGCACACTTCTGCCGTGGTCGGGCAATTCTTTGCCTATGTAATGGGGAAGCATTTCCACACTGGAGCAGTGTGCAGAGTGACAGTCGCCAGATATGTCTGCAGTTTTGCCATGCTTGCTGGAGAAACAGCACGGAGTGGGGGCTTGTGATAAGGTCCTTTGTTTCTAAAGTACTAAAAGATCCCATTACATAATGAAATAACCGTGTCAGACATATCCTAGGACAGAGCTCTGAGAACACAGAAGGCTTCCCATGTTCTCATTTATTAGAATGGAGCAAGCGTCAGGGGAAGCCAGACGGTGACACTTTCCCTCGTGTGATGGTGAAAGCAGCCATGCTAGCAATGAGGGGTGCGGGGTGATGGTTTCACCTGCTGCTCACCAGATTCACCTCGTTGCCTGATGAATCCTCCCATTGTTGCCCGCTTTTATGGACCTCAATGTGACAAGGCCCTTGGTTTGATATTGTTGAATTGCTTTAAGTTGATTCCCATTTATGGCAAACCTAAGGGTTTCTTGGCAAGATTTGTTCAGAAGGAGTTTGCTTTTCTAAGGCTGAAAGAGTTCAGTTTGCCCAAGGCAATGGGTTTCATAGCCAAGCTGAAGAGTCAAAACCTAGTCTCCAGAGTCCTAATCAAACATGCAAACTACTACACAACGCTGGCTTTCTCTGTACACAATTAACAGGTAATGCTTGAGTCCTGTGGGACTACGTCAGAGCTTGGAAAAGTTACTTTTTTGGAGTAAAGATCATAAACTCCTCAGCATAGTACATGCTTGCTGAGAGAATTCAGGACTTGTAGACTGAAATAATAATAAAGTTCCAAACTCTGGACTTACTTCTGTAATGCATCAAACTGTTTTGTAAAAGGACCTTCCTGTTGGGCAATTGATATGAACTATTGGAATTTTTTAAGGTTTGCTCAATACAAAGGAACAGTCAGCGCCTGAGCTGATCCACTTTTCTGTTTTAGCTTCAGTTACTATTTAGCAGATGAGCACCACCATTGCACAGTTGGGTTGATGCCTGTGATGTGAGTGTCCCAACTCAATAATTTATCATCTTGCAAGTTTTATATATAATCCAAAATGCCTCAACTATAGGAACATTACTTTTCTGTATAGTGCCAGATGCTTTTCCTAGAAATCACTCTTCTAGGTGAAGCAATGCAGCTTTCTAAAACAAAAAGTTTTGCCAGATATATAAATTAAATAAGAGGTTTTCAGAAAATTAGAGCCAAGCTCCCAAGAAGCAATAGGAAAAAATGAAGCCAAAGCCATAAGCCTAGACTTGACAAGTTGAGACCAGCTGTTATTAGATCTTGATGGGAGATTTTATTGTGAGACAAAATGAAATGTGAGAAAGGCAGGCAAGTTGTTCAGTTTCTGCAGAATGTAGAGCTACAAGTAGACACTGGTGCTTTTTGTAAGCAGGGGATAAGCATTGCTAGAACAGACAAGAGAGAATAAATTGCAAATTCTTAGAAGGTATTTAAGTGTAGGAAGATAAGACATTCCACTTTGAGAAAAATTAATAAATGTAAGGTTTGCTAAAAATTGGGGAGATAATGGGACATGCAGAGCATAGAATATTTTTAAATGAATTATTTGCTTTACTAATTACACTGAAAGCCAATCAAGACATTGCTTGTTATTACAGTTCAGAAAAAATAAGTCTAAATCACATATTACTAACAGGTTAGCATTACTATCATTATTGCACCATTATTCCCCCTCCAGAATTGTGGGCATTATGGCATAGGGTCCTAGAAAAAGATGAAAACCCATGAATATAAGTAAGGACCAGAACACTATTTTAAAGCTAAGAGAACACTTGTAAGTCTCCCAGCATGATTCTACAATCAACAGAATATGACTCTGGAATCAAATTAGAGGACTTAGAAATTCCTAGGTAATATTTTTCAATCATGTGCAGGGTTAGCAACAGAGATGGTGGTAAAATCCAGTAATACATAAATAATTAAAGTTTTGGATGTCTAACCTGTAAATGTGGAGGGATGATCGTACAGGAAAATACTGCCTGATTTCCCCCTGGTAATTTCACCCAAGTGACACATTTAGATATTGCACCTTGAGAATTTTCATAAATACCTTAATGCAGATATGTCAAGACAACCCTTTCTAACTGCAGCATAAGGCAGCCAGGCATGTAACTCTTCCTTCAGCCACTCACCCCCATTTTGCTTAAATTGGGTCAGCATATATTTGTGTTCCACTAAAAAAGTAACAAATTACAACTATGGTCTGTAGAGGCACATCTGTTCTAGCTTGTTGCTAGAAGCTCACTGGTTTCTTAGCTTTGGACCATGGCAGGCTAGAGGCTTCCATGTTCATTTTATCGTGAATCAACAATATTTATTTCAGAATTTATAGATGTTATCCATAATTGTTGTTGTAGTTGTTTTTGTTTTTATCTGCCTTCCAGGCATTTTTGGCTTATGGTGATCCTAAGAAAATCTAAGAAAATATCCTAAGATCCAAAGAAAATATTATGCTCCATTGCACATTGCCCTCCACTCCAAACTCTGTTATTGATTATTCAACTTTATCTATTAGGTGTATCCTTAGAAATGATTTTCATCAGTCCATCTGTTATGATTGAGCCTCATGGCTCTGCTACTGGCAGACATGGGCGTAAGACTCCTCGAGAGTCAGATACTCTCGAGGAGCGAGAAAGAAAGAGGCTGCGAGATATCTTTGCAGAACCATCTGACGAGGATTCTTTTGAGGGGTTTACGGAGAGAATGGAGGAAGAGCTGGTTAGCTCGGAAGAGGATGAGATGGATTGGACTCGGGTAAGGGAGGAATTGGGTGCCACTGGCAATGATGGGATGGAAGATGATTGGGGACCTTCAGGACTAGACCCATGGACAAGCTGGAGGGATGGGACGGGATCCACAGCTGGGGATGCTGTGGGGCGTAGTCAGAGGTGTTCCAGTTCTGATGAGGAAAGTGATGAGGAAACGCCCGGGTTAAGGAGAACAGCTGATAGTGATGAGGACTTGTAACTGGCATAAAATGGGGTTTGGGAGCAATAGCAAATTGCGTTGGGCAAGGTAATCTGGACGAACGCTTGGGATCTGTGTGGGACGTTTTCCTGAAGACGGGTGTGTTTCGTGTGCTGACTACGTAAGTTGTTTTGGAATTTGGGTTCCGACGGCGGGAGGAATTGTGTGGGCTTTTGTTTGTGCAACCTCTGCTTAATCTCAATAGCTTTGACCTTCCGTCGTCTTCTTGACGGACGCCATCTGCTACTCTGGATTTACGGACTGAACTGACTACGGGCTCGGATTCTCCTACCTGGACTTGGTGAACTACAAACGTCTGCTTCTGCCTATCGACCTTCGGAAAGAACTGGGACTACGCTACTGCTTCAATCCTCGGCTGTTGTGTTTGTATTGGGAACTTGCCTGCTATGTGGAGGAGTGACTTCTAAGTTACTCAAAACATAGTGCTGGCAGCAGAGAGGCATCTGCTGCCAATTAGTTACATTCTTTTGAACTCTTTGTTCCCCAGCTTCTGTTTTGTTTATTCCCAGGCTGAAGCAAGCTGTTTTGATTTTACCCGGATTAAACTCCGGTTTAATCCGGTTTATCTTTTGAATGTTTTTCTTGCCCCTTTTTGCTTTTTAAGGCCAGCGTTGCCTAGCCCTTGTCTTTTACGGGCATTTTGAGTTCTGTAAATCCAATAAACTCTGTTATCTTTGATCTTGTGGCGTTCTGTCCTTGACACCATCCATCCACACCCAGGAACTGACAGTTATTTCAGGTCACTGGTTGGTTGCTGGTTGTTTTATATTTAGTTATAATGCTCCTGTTTATGGTCCAGAAGCCACCTGGGCCATATAATGAGTCTTCCTCCAGTATTGAAAATGGAGCAGTATCTGTAAATCTTAGAGTTGCCCTAAGTTAAAAAAAAACAATGTGAAGGCAAACTACAAGAACAACAACAACTACTACTACTACAACAACGAAGAAGGCTACAGATTCTGAACCCACCCGCTAACACTGGCTAAGAAGACTAGGAAGGTACTAGCCCAAAATAGTAACTTTTGTCGGGGGGGGGATTGTGCAAGAGGCATTTTTTCATTTGCCTCAAGCATCAAAATGTCTTGAGCCAGCCCAAGTATGTCCTTTGCCTCAAGCACCAAAATGATTTGGGCCAGCCCAATTATTTTCACAGTACATTAATTTTGAAAATGTCAAAAAGCAACGAAAGACATAACAACATTCCAGCAGAGTTCAGCACAGTGACTCAGGACCTCATCACATTGAAGTCCTCAAGTCAGGGAACAGTGGGAGCATCTGTGGCACAGTGTGGCAAATCCAATGGGCAGCGGGAAAAACCATTGTTGCATGCTCTGCATCATCCACATCACTCTCTCCCCCATCCCATGGGTGAAAATGTTGCTGCCTGGCTTTCCCCGGCTTACGTAATGAGAACACATGTTCCATCCTAGGACACTTTCAGGACGAAGCCGGGATGCCAGAAGTATCCCTGCATCATGTGATGGGTTACAGCAGGCTCCGTCCTGGCTCTGTCCTGGCAGCGTCCTAGGATGAAGCCCAAAGGTAAAGTGATGAGGTTCAGAGAGAAAGAGACAACATCCCAAACTGGTAAATGGGCAGTATCTTTTCTCAGGAACACTTTTGTAACATTATACCACCCTACTTAAAATATATTATTTAGTGCTGTCCCCAATGCACACTATTTCAGATAATTTTATATGTAACATGGAAATGCAATTTTAGTGAATTTTAACTTTGCCTTGTCAACATTCTCTGCACTCCTGTGTAAAGGGGAAAGTACTCTTTCTTTTAGAAATTAAATCTGAAATTGTGTGCTTTCTTCAGGTTCAAGTTTCTGAAAGACTTCCAGCACTTATCTCTGCTCTCCATTCCTTCCTCCACACTGAATTTAACTGTGGTGATGAAATACTTGGCTGCCAGTTCAGTTTCAAGCTGTCTTCCAACTCATCATAAAATATGAAGGCAAAGAACCTTGTTTATAGTTATGTCATTTATTTGTTAGATGTTTATTGGCCCTCAAGGATTTAAAGGAGGATTTTGAAGTTAAGTACTAGTTGTTAGCTACATAGACAACAGAATTCAGGATTTATCCCCTTCCAACAACACATGCTTTCTCAGAGGAAGAATAATAGAAATAGAACATTTTCATTAGAAGGAATCTTAGAGCTAAACAGGCTTATTTTCATGCTCAGTACTGAATGTAACTGGACTATCTTTACTAAATTGTCATTGAGTTCTCTGTAAATATTGGCAACACAAAAGGCCACCAGCTCATGAAGATTCTGTTAATGATTCAAAGGCACACAGCAACAAAAAATGATCTTATACTCTGCAATTTAAGATCTGCAAATGTACAAGTGGCTTAATCTGGCTTGTAGACAGACAAGACATTTACTTCATATGGTTCAACAGATGAATTTAGCTCTTCCTCCATGAAGAAATTGAGAAGATATCAAAATTACAATGCATAGAAAGGAACTCAACATCCTACCATTATATTAAACTGAGCACATAGAGACAACATAGACATTCCATACCACTATGAACATATCAGATCTCTTCTGATCTTGGAAGCAAAGCAAAGTTTTGTCTGGCTAGTAGCTGAATGTGAAGCCACCAAAGAGTATCAGGAATTCCCAGGTAGGACTAGGAAAGAATCTGGCCTGAAATATTGGTAAGATTTTGCTGTCAGTGTTGACAATATTGGCCTAGGTGTACTCAGGAAAACGCAGCCTCTTAAATGTTCCTTTAAGATCAGTCCCTGAATACATGCAGTGTGCCAGATAGCATTCCAAACCTTTCTGTATTCAGTATGAAGAGCTGTATCTAGTTAGGCAACCATGTTCAGTTGGAAGATACCTCAAGGGCTATTCATTTAGTCCAACAGCCTGCAACACAGGGATACACAATCAAAGCACTCCTGAGAAATGGCCATCCAGCCTCTGTTTAAAATCCTGAGAAGGCAACTCCAACTCACTCCGAAGCAGCATATTCCACTGCCGGACAGCTCTTCCCATAAGAAACAAGTTTTTTTATAATATTCTGGTGGAATCTCATTTCTTGTAATCCTAATCCATTGCTCTTCATCCCAAACTCTTGAGCAGCAGAAAACAAACCCATCTTCAATACAACATCCTTTCAAATATTAAACATGGCTATCATGTCACCTCTTAATCTTTTTTCAAGACTAAACATATCCAATTCCCTAGTCCAGAGTTTCTCAAACTGTGCTCCTCCAGATGTTTTGGACACCAGCTCCCACAATTCCTAACAGCTGGTAAAATGGCTGGGATTTCTGGGAGCTGAAGTCCAAAACACCTGGAAGAGCACAGTTTGAGAAACACTGCCCTAATCCATACATCATAGAACATTGTTTCCGGACCTTTTACCATTTTGGTTGCTCTTCTCTGGACACATTCCAGTTTGTCAACATCCTTCTTGAATTGTAGTGAGCCCATGACATTTGAAATCCAATGAGCCTTACAGAAAAAAAAACTATCAACCACATTAATTTGGTTGTGACCTAAATGATTGCATAGTAATTCAAATCCATACCTTTAAGAGTCAAGCACTTAAAACCTAGGCCTTGATTTCTTCAATTCTCCTGCATTTTATTTATTTATCACCTCAGTTATGACTATGAATTTTGCAATTGTTTTTATAAAAGCTCAGGTTGTATGTATTTTAAACCCATTCCTAACTAGGCCTTCAACCCACCAAGTTCATGACCAACATTGGATTCTAGAAAAAATATGTCCCTTAGAATTATAACAGCATGTCCATGGCTCAGATCAAACAGTAGCAACAGTGAATGGCAGTAATCATAGGTTCTTTATCTGGATGTTGTTGTCTCCCTAGGCGAAATCTCCTAAACTAGTTTTGATTAGCAAGAGTTTTCCCATCGTCAGTTTGCAGCATTAAGTATACTGAATCAATATATCAGTCACCTGGTGTGGTGTCTCAATCTGTGTGGACAGCCAACACCTCGAAAAAGTTGAGATATTTATGAAGTCAAAGAAAAGCATGGCTTAAGTATTTGGGGGAAAACATTTGCAGAAACATTCAATAGGTACTATGTAGGGAGTTTCTTGAAAATGCTGCTATTGAACTTAGTGGAAAATAATTTAATGAGAACCCAGCTCATCCTTGAAACACTTGGTTAGCCTTATTTTTCTATTACACAAACATCTAAGCTGGAAATATATATATACGCAATGCATATTCTTACTTTATTGTGATCAATGTACAATGGCATAATGATAACATAATAGCAAAGCATGTATTAGCTGATAATATCTTGCCAAAAGGGAGTTACCAATTATCCAAGAGACTCTTTTGAATGAGGGTGTGGTCCTGGCCACATTTTAAGAAAGTGTTTCTTAAAAATACAACCTGGATTCAGTTGATATATTTTTTAAAAAACCCTTACTGACCAGTCACATATTCTATTTTTCTGGGCAAAAGAGGTAGAGTGGGGGGTAGTGGCTCAGCTTCAGACATTCTTGGATGAGAAGAACTATCTATTTTCTTCTTGATTCTGCTCTGGTTGAGATAAGAGTGTACATGATCTGTGCAAAGATAAGGAGAGGAGGAAAATAAGAACATCTCCTCAACTTTTCAGTACCTTTTTAGTACAAGATGGGTATTCCTTGGGGTTATTGTGTGACATGCCTCACAACCTCTGAGGATGCCTGCCATAGATGTGGGCGAAACGTCAGGAGAGAATACTTCTGGAACATGGCCATACAGCCCAGAAAACACACAACAACCCTGTGATTTCAGCCATGAAAGCCTTCAACAACACATTAAGTATCCCTTATTTAAAATGCTTGGGACCAGAAGAATTTCCTATTTTGGAATAATGTTATATAATGAGATTTCTTGAAGATGAGACCCAAGATTAAACACAAAATTCATTTATATTTCATGTATACCTGTACCTTATACACATAGCCTGAAAATAATTTTATAAACAATGTTTTTAAAAATTTTGTGCATGAAACAAAGTGTGTTATATTAAACCATCAGAAAGCAAAGATATCACAATCTCAGCCACCCATGTAGATAATTCTGGATTTTGGAATACAGGATAAGAGACGATCAATCTCTGACAACAGCCTTGGAAACCTTCTGAACTGCCAATCTGGAATGGAGAAGAAAACACTATTCTGAGACCCGGTAGGCAAGGTTCATAAAATGAAGCAGTTTGGCCTCCATTTTATGACATTTCTGTTTAAGGATGAAAATGGATATATCAATCACAGGAGTGGGGCAAATAGGTAGCAGGATACATACATTGTCACGTGGTAAGGAACGTCACAAAAAGTGAGGGTCCAGCCGTAATGACAGTCGGCCTGTTAACTATGATATAGTCCTAGAACTCTAAGACTGGATGGTAGAAAAGCAGGGATAAGGGAAAAGGGAATAGATTTGACTAGATATTGAAGCTGTCAGATTTGCATTTTAAACTAATTCTCAAGATGGAAATTGCAGACTGAATTTGCTAAGTGCTTCAGGCATTCATAGATTCCTGCATAATCAAAGAACAAAAATAAAGAAAAATGTGATTGTCTAATATCAGAAAAACCAAACAATAATATGTAATGGGTTCATAAATATCAGCTGAAATGAAATTATATAGTATTATGTGATGACTAACCAAGGGGAAGCATAAAAGAAATAGTTTACAAATGACATTCTCTCTTGCCTCTTGCTTTTCTCTTGAAATAGCAAAATTCTGTTTCACTCCAGAATTAAATCGAAGGGGAACTATTTCTCACAAGGTAAGCTCAACATGCCTGCTTTTATTGGGAAGAAAAGCAGCATCAGGTTTCCGGTTTTGAACGTTCCCCATTTAAAAATAAAATAAAAAATAACTTATTTATTCTTTTTGTAGGGGAGGAGGGGAGAACATGAAAAATGTTGTTTGCCCCTGAGACGATATGAAAGAGGAGCTTGACAAATCTTGAATAAATGGTATAACAATGGAAGCTAAATGAAACATCCAAATTCAGGAAGACTTTACATCTGAATTACTAATTCCTAGAGAACAAAAAACATGGAATTTGTCCTTCTTTTTCCTGATTGTAGGCACATCTAGAGAGGGAACATTTGGCTAATCACTAGTTTGATCAGGATGTTGGATTAGGTGCACCCTTTCATTTGGTTTCAATATGTCTTAATGATGTTCTTACATGACATGCCTATCCATAAGAATTAAAAATAGTCTGCTCCAGATATGGAAAAAATGACCAAGGACCAAAACATTTCTGCAAGCTCATAAAGTAACATTGAGATTCTGTTCAGAGCATAAGAGACAGCAGGTCTAGATTAACACAGTGTTCCAAAACTTGAAATTCATAACTAATTTTATGTATCATCACATCTTTCAATTTAACAGCCTTGAAATTCTAACTTAAGAATCTCATGTCACAAGAGAGTTCTGAACTCAGAGAAGGGAAGTCAGGTTTTACATTTATGCTCACCTGCTTGATAGGTAGCTTTTATTTATTTATTTATTTATTTGTGATATTTCATCAATGTGATGAGGTCCCTAGACACAGAAATTGCAAATACCTAGGAGCTTCCAAAATGAATGATACACTCATAGTAAACAGTGTATTCCATGTAGAGTCTGTGTAGTATGGCCTTGCCTTGGATGGCCAGTTGGTGCTCTTGCAGTCTTCATTCTGGCATCCAAATAAATGCATAGACTAATTTATTTATCCCCAAATGCAAATGGGTATGATTTTCAGCTATGGTTCAAAATAACATAAACTGAAGATTTAAAACATTTAAACCGTTTGAACCAAAATTCAAAAGGTTACCAGGTTGGTTATGGAACAGAGATCCTGTAACATTAAACCATTAACAGATCTCGATACAAGAGAACTTAGTTTAAGGATCCTCCAGTGTGACTCTAAGATATTTGTGTGCCAGAAGCCCTTCATTTCAATATGGCTCACTATTTGGTTTTGTATAGCCACACAAAGTTTCAAAATGTATCTCCCTTCAATATTGAAGCTATATTCTATTTACATTCTTTTAGTGTATCAAACTTTAAATTTTTTAAAACTGTTCAATTGCTTTTATTTGACACTACCCATGGGGTGCCATGATATGGGGAGAAACAAACAAACAAATAAATGAGGCAAGTTTAAAACCAACCAAAACAAATAACAAAATCTAGAGCACACAATGAAATTCTAACACAAACATGATACTCACTCTGGCATTGTGAATTCTGAAACAGCTGGTGCATTTGCAACTGTTAATTTGATGAAACTTCAATCAGATTCTCTAAAATTAAACCAGCTGTGAATTGTTCCCACCTTTTAATGGAAAAGGATTATAAGCAAAGAAGAATTCATGAAACCAGATATGCAAGCATTGTTATACCCACCAAAGAGCAGAAAAAAGCAGTAGATAGTCATCAAAGGTAATGGAGAGTCAAGATGTGAAGAACCAACATTTTGTTTATCCAGAGTGTAAGACATTAAACAATGGGATGAAATTATGCAAAAGGAAATCATGAGTAAACATTAGGAATGGAAGTTATAAATAATAATAAATAAAACTTTATTTATACCCCGCCACCATCTCCCCAATGGGGACTCGGGGCGGCTAACATGGGGCCATGCCCAGAGCAATACAACATAATAAAATACAAGAACAACATATCATAACACCATTTAAAATACAATAAATAATAATAAACAGAACATCAAGAAATCAAAAAAGAAAAAAAACAATAAATCAAGGGCAGGCCGCTTGAACACAAAGATAAAACCCGGAGTGAGAGGGACAGAGAAGTACTCCACTATGGGCAGGGACATTTGGAAGGGGTAATCTAGAGGATAGAAGTTCGGAGGGGAGTAATACGGAGATATATGACAGAAATTACTCACCGAAAGCACAATGGAAGAGCCATGTTTTAATTCTCTCCTAAAAGCTAACAGAGTGGGAGCTTGCCTTATTTCAGTAGGAAGTGAGTTCCACAATCGGGGGGCCACAGCAGAGAAGGCCCTCTCCCTTGTACTTACAAGGCGAGCCTGGGATATAGGCAATGGTGATAACAGGGCCTCTCCGGATGATCGCAAGGAACGGGCAGGTTTATGGAAGGAGATACGATCACGGAGGTAGGTGGGTCCCAAACCGTTCAGGGCTTTATAGATGATGGTCTGCACCTTGAATTGGGACCGGAAGATGAACGGCAGCCAGTGGAGCTCCTTAAACAAGGGAGTGGATCTCTCCCTGTAATTTGCCCCCGTTATTAATCTGGCTGCCGAGCGTTGGACCAGTTGTAATTTCCGGGCCGTCTTCAAGGGAAGTCCCACGTAGAGTGCATTACAGTAGTCCAGTCTGGAGGTAACTAGGGCATGGACCACCGTGGTCAAATCAGACTTCACGAGGTATGGTCGCAGTTGGCGCACAAGTTTGAGTTGTGCGAAAGCCCTCCCGGCCACCGCCGACACCTGAGCCTCAAGCGTCAACGCTGAATCCAGGAGGACCCCCAAACTGCGGACCTGTGATTTCAGGGGGAGTGCAACCCCGTCCAGCACAGGTTGCCACCCAATACCCCGATCCGACGCACGATTGACCAGGAGGGCCTCTGTCTTGTCAGGATTGATCCTCAGCTTGTTCCTCCTCATCCAGTCTGCCACAGCAGCCAGGCACTGGTTCAGCACCCGAGGGGCTTCCTTGGAGTCAGGTGGAAAGGAATAGTGGATTTGCGTGTCATCTGCGTAGAGATGGCAACGCCCTCCAAAACTCCGGATGACCTCTCCCAGCGGTTTCATGTAGATGTTAAATAGCATGGGGGATAAAATAGACCCCTGCGGAACCCCACAGGTCAATGGCCAGGGGTCCGAGCAGGTGTCCCCCAGCTTCACCATCTGGGAACGACCCTCCAGGAAGGACTGGAGCCACAGCAGAACCGTGCCCCCGAGCCCCATCCCGGAGAGCCTCCCCAGAAGGATACCATGGTCGATGGTATCGAAAGCCGCTGAGATATCCAGGAGAACCAGCAGGGTCACACTCCCCCTGTCCAGCTCCCTGCGGAGGTCATCCACCAAGGCGACCAAAGCCGTCTCGGAACTGTGCCCAGGCCTGAAGCCAGACTGCGAGCGGTCCAGAAAATCAGTGTCATCGAGGAACTCCTGGAGCTGCGTGGCAACCACCCGCTCCAGAACCTTGCCCAAAAATGGAAGGTTGGAGATTGGTCTGTAATTGTCACAAACCAATGGGTCTAGCGAGGTCTTTTTTAGCAGCGGTTTTACCACCGCTTGCTTAAAACAGGATGGAAATGACCCCTGACCCAAGGAGGCATTTATTATGGCCACAAACCACTCCAACAGCCCATCTTTGGCCAGTTTAACCAACCAAGAGGGACAAGGATCCAGAGCACAAGTGGTCGCCCTCACAGACCCAAGAATCCCCTCCACGTCATCAGGAAGAACAAGCCGGAAAGAATCCCATAAGATGGAACCGACAGGTGCCTCGGTTACCTCCGCTGAAACCACAGTCAAGCTGGAGTCCAACTCATGACGTATCTGAGCAACTTTGCCTGCGAAATGGTGTGCGAAATCGCTACACCGAGTTGCCAAGTCATCAGGAAGCCCCTGGGTCTCAGGAGGCCGCAGGAGCTCTCCAACAACTCGGAACAACTCCGATGGCCTGTTGGCTGCAGACGCTATGCGGGCAGTCGTGAAAGCTTTCCTGGCTGCTCGCAGAGCCACGGAGTAAGCCTTAATAGCGGCTTTAGCCCGTGCTTGGTCGGACACATCCTGAGATTTTCTCCAGATGCACTCTAGTCCCCTCCTCGTACGCTTCATCACGGCCAGCTCCTCAGTGAACCAAGGAGTCGACGTGACTCTACGCAGCGAAAGGGGACGTTCGGGAGCGATCGTGTCAAGTGCCCTTGCCAACTCGCTGTTATAACGATCAGCCAGGACATCAACAGGATCGCCAGTCTCCAGAACAGGAAGATCCCCAAGAGACCTCAGAAGTCCATCCGGATCCATCAGTCTCCTGGGGCGGACCATCTTAATGGGTCCACCACCCCTGCGGAGGTTAGAAGCCACGGCGAAACTTAAACAGATCAGATGATGGTCAGACCATGACAATGGAAGAATATTTTGCTCTTCCACTCTGACTGTCCCACTGTCCACAATAAAAACCAGGTCCAACGTGTGTCCCGCCTGATGTGTGGGCCCAGATATAACTTGAGTCAGCCCCATGGTCATCATGGCAACCATGAAATCCTGAGCTGCACCTGTTAATGTGGTCTCAGCATGGATGTTAAAGTCTCCCAAAACTATGAGTTGTTGGGAGACCAAGGCCGCATTAGAGACCACTTCTGCTAGCTCACACAGGGAGACTGCTGGGTCGCGGGGTGGACGGTACACCAACAGAATCCCCAAGCTGTCTCGGGCTCCCACCTTCAGCAGGACACATTCAAACCCCATAGATTGTGGAACGGTGCATCTGATCAGGGCGATAGACTGCCGGAAGATCACCGCAACTCCACCTCCCCGCCCCTCCACCCTGGCCTGCTGATGGACCCCGAAACCCGGTGGACACAGCTGGGTGAGATTCACCCCACCCGGTTCATCCAACCAAGTCTCGGTAATACATGCCAGATCCGCCCCCTCATCCAGGATCAAATCCTGGATGATAGCTGTCTTACCATTGACGGATCTGGCATTCAGAAGCAGGACCTTAAGGTTGAGGGGTCTGTCCTGGAGACTACCACACCTATTCCTCTCCAGGGTCGCAATAACTCTGTTGCGCTTCTCCCTGGGTTGTTGGTGACCGTTCTTCCTTCTCCCCCACACCACCTCAATGGGCCCCCCCCCGTGAGAACCCTCCTCCTCCTGAGGGATTGGCTTGATGAGATTGCCAATTGAAGGGGATAGTCAGCTATCCTGGGATGAAAGGCCTCCAAGTGTATTTGATTGTTTAAAAGAGAGGCTTATCTCCGCTGGTATGAGAGAGGAGGAGTCATCTAATATGATAACATCATCTAATGAGGGAGGGGGACTAGGCACAGCTAATGACTGATGACAGGGCTGGGGGGTAGAACAGACATGGCTTGAAATTAGAGACTCTTGTATTTCACGAGTCAGTCCAATGTCTAGGGGGCGGATCACTGGGTCTACTAATACCCTCTTAAGCATGATACCCCATTGTTGGAGTTTAGGCCCGTACAAAAACAGTTCTTCCAGTAACATTCTATCCTCCAGTCCAATGAGAAGACATAAGGAGCGGTTCCAAGATTGATAGTCTCTGCGAAGCCAGTCAATGGTCTTGATCTTCAATTCCGACCGGCTCATAGAAAGAATTTGAGAGAGAGATATCTGGACAGCTCGCTTTGATGACCATCTGCCTCTATTTAGCAAAGAGTCTGAGACTTCCACTGCCACCTTGTTGGTTCGCAACAGATTGCAGGAAGTATCTCGAGATTGTCCAAACAGTTCTGGGGACAGTGTGTTGTTTGTCCTTTGGGAGACTCTATTAATTTCCTTCCAGGCCACCCTCCCCTGACCCTCTTTCCCAGATACTAGCCCATCCCCATCCTTGGCCACTTCCAAATCTGATCTATTAACTACTTTCTGCTCCTCTAGCTTTATTTTTCCATGGTCTTCCAGAGCGTTTAGTTCCTCATTGATGTTAGTAGAACTGGTTGGTACAGTTGTTATAATGTCTATAGGAGAAGGGTTTGTCGCAATCAGGGAGATTCCCTTGAAAAGATGATCAATTTTCTTGTTCAGTGTTTCCAGTTGATACAAAACAGTGCTGAACGATTTTCCCAACAAATCACATAGGTGAAGTAGTTCATTTTCCTTCGGAAATTCCTGCCAACTCATTCCTAATACTTCCTCAAAAACCTTCCTATAGTAACCACTCTAATCTTTCAAAATTAACACACCGTTCCTACTGACTCTTTCCACTCAGATGTATATCAACCAACATGCGCACACCATCATTCACATTCTAATACCAACAATATACCAGACAATTAACTTCCTGGAACTCACGAATCCTATGTGATCACTTCCTATGTTTAAGTACCAGATACACAGATCCACTTCCTATCAACAATCAAATCTGTTTTCCTGCATCAAGATAAAATTTTCTCACTCCTATCTAAATACACACACATACACACTCAGAAAGGGGAGGGGAGAAGAGAGAGAGAAAAAAATAATAATAAAAAAAATAAAAAATTAAAAAATAAAATAAAATAAAATGGTATAAAATAGATGGCGGCTTCAGCACTGAGGATCCTGACAACGCCGCTTCATACAATCCCCCTGTTCAGTAGAGCCGATGAAGAGGGCCCAGCTGTCTCTCTTTGTTACTTGTTCCCCAAAGATTAGACATCAGAAGTGTACTAAACAAGCAAGACAAATACTGTATATCAATGTATGTGTGTGTGTTTGTGTATGTATAGATAGACAAATAGCTTTATTTACTGAATCATACCAGAATTTTTAAAAGGTATGTATACAATCTATGCACATCTAAGTACATTTCATACTTTTAAAAGTGTTCATAATTCAGTGACTGCTAAGAAGTAGTAGAAGTAACTGGCTCTTCTGCTGACTGTACTTTTTGACAGTCCAGGGTCAAAAAAGGCAAATAAATGAGGTCCTAGAACAAATCAAGACTAAACTCTTCCAAGAAGCCTAGATGGTTAAAACCATGTTATTTTGAACATGAGAAGACATGACTCAGTAGAAGAGACAACGATGCTTGGCATGGTAGAGGCAATGGATGGATAGAATAAATCAAAGATGTCAAGACCCCGAGTTTGCAAAACCTGAACAAGGCTGTTGACGGCAGAGTGACTTGGAGGTCTCTCATTCATAGAGTTGCGGCATGTCACAGTCAATTTGATTATTATGTCTTCCTTATGGCAAACCTTTTTGATGTCAGCAGAGGCACTTGCAACAGTCATGAGCTTGGACAGAGCTATGTGGCCAGTTAGGAGCAGCAACAAGATAGAGAAGTTGAAATGTGGGCCACCCCAACAGATCGGATGCACTTTTGTATCCTCTTGACAATGGCCCTAAATTTAATAGCAACATGCTGGATCTGGGACTGCTCTGGGGCAGATTTACACTGGCTTAAACTACCAAGTGTAGATGAGCTGTAAGTTAACCTTGAGTGAATATCATCCATGAAGTATTTCTTTGTTTTCTACTTTTTGTTTATAATCTGCATAGACTCAGGAGGTAATTTCTCTAAATATTTTAGTGATTTGGGAATATTTACAGATCATAAGTGAATAATAAAGTTTGAAACTGTCCAAAAAGTCATCTAGTTCAACTCTCTGCCAGTGTAGGAATCCACAGTTAAAGCATTCCCTACAAGGTGGGTATTCAAGCTTTGCTTTAAAATGTCCAAGGCCCTCCAGTGAGTGACTTTGTTATGCTTTTTAATGTTTTGTGCATAATCCTAGTGTATTTTTCTACAAATTAAAATCATTTTTGCTTTGTAATAATGTGTACAGCACGACTAAGCAATGCACAAACAGGGATAAATATCAAACAGCATCAACAAAAGGGAACTAAGGAGATTTCAGGAAAAGCTTGAATGATAGTGACTATGTATTAATAATGAGTCCAAATATTTGTATTAATAGGAGTGCTCTTCAGTGGGAAATATACTTCATTATTGAAATAGTTCCCTTTCCCTTACTTCCACACTGGCTCCAATTTTCTGGCAGTAATGTGCCTGGGTGCATTTCAATTGCTCTTCCAAATCTGGCAAAAAAGGAGCAACCTCCAAACCCAAGTTAAAGGTGCCCTTTCTTTGAAGAATACTGGAAAAAGGCCTGGGCACAGCCCCACACCCCATCAGTGGTTGGAGGAGAACAGAATTGCACTTGAAAATCATTGGCTACTTTTGTACAATGGTTACAGCATTAAGGAATAAATAATACCTCTTTGCCAAATATCATTCAAAGTGTAGTAACTATAATGTATGTTATCAATAGGATTCTTCACTTCACTTCACTTTATTTCTTAATTAGTCGCTCTCCACCAGAGTGCTCTGAGCAACTTACAATTTAAAATATCATTCCACAATATAAAAACATTCAACATAAAAACATTCAACCTAAAAAACATTCAACAGTGACTATTTGGCAAATTAGATCTGATTTACTTAAATGCACAACCAAACAGCCAAGTCTTGAGCGCTTTTACAAAAGGTCGCAACTCTGACATTGCTCTAATATATGGAGGCAATGAGTTCCACAGAATTGGAGCATAGATCGAAAAGGCTCTATGCCTTGTAGCTTCCAGGTGTACCTCCCTAGGGCCCGGTACGTATAGGAGATTTTCCTGGGAGGATCAAGGTGACCACTGATGGAAGAAAGGAATGAGGCGGTCTCTAAGATATAATGGTCCTTGGCCATTTCGAGCTCTAAATGTCAGGATCAGTAGCTTGTAAGAGATCCGATGTTCTATTGGTAGCCAATGCAGTTGTTTCAGAATCAGTGTAATATGGGATCTTATACATGATCCCGCTAGCACCCTGGCCACCGCATTTTGGACCATTCGGATCTTCAGAAGGCCGGCGTATAAGGCGTTACAATAATCCAACCTAGTGGTGACTGTTGCATGGATTACCGTTGCCAGTGCTTCTGTTGAAAGGTAGGATGCCAATTTCCTTGCCTGGCGAAGATGAAAAAAGGCCTGCTTACTTATGGCAGTGATCTGGGCCTGGACTGGATTAACTCTGGTGGCTGGCTGGGCCAGAGTATCTCAGTTTTCGCGGGATTCACTTTTAGTCTACTCGCTCGCAGCCAACTCATCACTGCTTCCAAACACAGCTACAGTCAGCCCTCCATATCCACATATATCTCAAGATTGAATCATCCATTGCTTGTTTTTTAAAATTACAAAAAGCAAAATTTGAGTTTGCCATTATGTATAATATGCACCATTTAACTATGCCATTGTACTTGAGCATCCACATTTTGGTATCCATGAGAAATCCTGAAATCAAGCCCCAATGGATACCAAGGACCCACTGAATCTACTTTGTCATTTCATCATCACTGTTTAGACTGGCCATTCTTGAAAAAAGATATTTCAAGGCAGATTCTAACGTGAAAGGGATAATCACAATTCAAGATGTCCTAGTCTGACTTGTATCAGCTGAGACAACTTTGAAACATTACATTACCCATATTAATCAGCTTCCTAATGCATGAAATGGCTGCTGCAAATAAAAACATTATTGCTGTTTGTGTGTCCTTCATTTCCCCACCAACGTCACTGTTTATATTTCTCCTTTCTCAACTGTAAGCATGAACTCACTCTCTCTTTAAAACAAACGCATCTCAGGACAACATTTCAGGATAACATCTTACACTGTAATAAATACAGAGGGTTTTGAGAGTTATTTTGAAGAAGAATAAATACAACAACATGCTGACCCTAACTATCCATAACTGAGCAGGGGAAGGATGACATGCTGTGTTATGGTTGGCTTCAACATGTATTCAGTATTCATTCTTTCATGGAGTAAAATTCTTCATTTTCTCAATGTGTTAGTCTTTGAGATGCCACAACACATTATTTTCCAGTAAAATCACTAGCATTCCTTTGCAAATTTACAACAGTGCATTCCCTCAGAAGTATTCAGCATATACTTATGGCATACAACATTAATTCCAATTCTATAAAATGCAAAAGCTTTTGGTAAAGTGCCATGGAAGCAAGAAAGCTCTACAACTGTAGGTATGTAACCTTGGAAACTGTATGCTTCTCATCTGCAGTAATTTATAGAATCATAGAAAGCTGGAAGAACCTACAAGTACCATCCAGTCCAACCTTCTGCCATGCAAGATCACACAGTCAAAGCTCCTCCAACAGATGGCTTTCTAGCATCTGCCTAAAAACCTCCAGAGAAGATAACAACACTACAAGGCAGGCCACTGTTGAACAGTTCTTATCATCAGGAGGTTTTTCCTAATATGCAGATGGAATTTCTTCTCCTATTGTTTGAATCCATTAGTCCATGTTCTAGACTCTAAAGAAACCCCTTCTTAGCAGGGGGTTGGACTGGATGGCCCATGTGGTCTCTTCCAACTCTACTATTCTATGATTCTATGATTCTATGAAATCAAGCCTGTTCCTGACTTAGAAAAGAAATGTAAGATACTTTTAAAATAAGGATACTGTTCTCTGGATAGTTAGAAATCTGCCTATGGGTTTTATGCTTTGCAATGTTCTGAGAACCAGATTCAAATAATCTCAACCAGTGATTCTCAACGTTTAGTCCTCCAGGTGTTTTGGATGTCATGACCACAATTCCTAACAGCTGATAAACTGGCTGGGGTTTCTGGGAGTTAAAGTCCCAAACACCTGGAGAACCACTTAACTATCTGTAGAGTTGGAGAGCTTGAGGAGGGGAGAGGGGCTTCAGACGATGATTGCCAAATGGTATTCTTCTCCTACTCTCTTCAATGAAAGAATGTTTTCTCAAGGGTGCACAGTCTCCTATTTGAGAGAACAGAACTTTTCCATGGGAAAGGAAATTGAGGTTTATGGAGCAGAAGGCCGAATTACATGTTATCCCCAATTCCACTCTGTTCAGCCTAAATTATTCTTTCCTTTCTTGTTGCTCCACTTTTTTTATTTTTTGCTTGAAAAAAACGTTTCGTTGCGGTATTTGAACATGTAAATATTTCAAGCAGAAGCAAATCATTGAGTTTAGCAAGAGCTCCATGGATTCAAAACAAGAGTTCTAAGATCTTACCGCAAGTTACATAATCTGCTAGCTTCTTGTCTTATGATTTCTAAACCTATCTGATAACAATTTGTACTGTGAAATTAAGCCAAGGTAGGCATACTGAAAAGGTCAGATCACTAAGGGTAATGATTCTTATTTGGCAGTGAGGGATGTGGTGGAGGTTGGAGTGGAGAAGAAGGCAACACAAGTTGAAATGGCCAAGGGTTATACCAGTGGTTCTCAACCTGGGGTCCCCAGATGTTTTTGGCTTTCAACTCCCAGAAATCCTAACAGCTGATAAACTGGCTGGGATTTCTGGGAGTTGTAGGCCAAAACATCTGGGGACCCCAGGTTGAGAACCATTGGGCTATACCTTATTTTCCCTAATGCTACGTGGAATAGAGTGATTCTAAAATTTGCAATTATTATTACTTTAATAGAAAAATGAAGTTTTTTTAAAATTAAAATTAATCTTGGAGAAAATATAATGGACAAATTCACCATGCAAGCAATAGTCCGTGAATCCTTCCCTCTTAACAGTTTGAATCCTTATGTAGCCAACCATTTCTTTACTGATGATTTAAGGTTGCCATGTCTTTTTTTTTCAGACCAACTCTTGATTTTTAGGAGCTACATTACAAATAGGTACAGTATGATTCTCTGCACATTAGAAGTAGCTGTACTCATTGGATTTGGACAATGCAGATCGCTGACTATTTTGTTCAGTTCGGTTTTGCAAGAATTTGCTGACATTTCAAAGCTCTTCATAAAAAGCTTGAGGGTGGGTCTTTTTAAATGAAAAACCTGGAATATAAGAAAGAGTGAAACATCAATTCCTAATTCAATTGTATCACAATCTCTTCTTGCACGGCTAAATATCACCTGGCTTCTTGACCTCCATGTGATGAGGTTCTTAGACAATTCAAAGGAAAAGCTAAGTTTGGTATTCATATATTTCCTCAGTTTCATTAGATTCTGCTACATGGGCTTCTAGAGAAAAAAGATACTAGGGCTGATGTGTAGAATTGAGAACTATTTGTTGCTAATATCATGTGCCATTTGATCTTCAGTTCTGTTTAGTTTTCCCCACTTCTAGATGTTAAAGTTGAACAATTATAAGAGAGAACAATTCATTGTGTATTATGTTACAAGAGCTCTGGCAAGATTGTACTTATGCAAAGATAAAACACTACGAAATGCCAGCTTTTGCATCTCTGCCTACAGCTAGGCCGGTACTATCAGGCTATTTCTATTGTGAAATATTTCCTTTGGTTGTTTGCGAAATCACTCATGGATTTGAAGCATATTGCTGTTTACAAGTTCTTCCACAAGACCATGACATGTGCTTTCAGCATGTATTGAAATAAAGTCTCCCACCAAACTACACATGACTTTAAAACATTTAGATTTGTTGGGATTCTACCATAAATTCATAATAGAGGAGAAAATTTATATGAAGGAGCAGGTGGATAATTTTTTCTAGTAATCTAATACTATGAATGTTTCAACAAAAATAAGCCACTACCCAATGCAGTTGTGAGAACTGGTATCCCTCCATACATTACTGAACTGGAGCACCCAGCAGGTCTCCATAGTCAGCCAAACTTGTGGTTGCTAAAATGCTCTCAAGTCAACTTCAATTTATGGTGACCATATGAATTAGAAACCTCCATGTCACCCTGTCATCAATAGCCTTGCTCAAGTTTTGCAAATTTGGGGCCATGGCACCTTGGATGAAATCTATCCATCTGGGATATGGCCTCCCTTTTTTCCTAGAGCCCTCCACTTTACGAGGCATTATAGTCATTTCTAAAGAATAATCTCTTCTCATTATATGTCCAAAGTTCAACAGCCTCAATTTAGTAATCCTAGCTTCTTGGCCCTGATTTCTTTGTCTTTATAGTAGTCCACAATATCTGCAGTGCCTTTCTCCAGTGCTACATTTCAAATGAATTTATGCTCTTCATTAAACCATTTCATCATCATGCAGCTTTCACAACCTTACATAGAAATTGGAAATATGATGGCATGGACAATCCTGACTTTATTCAATAATGTATCTTTACATTTGAGAATCAAGCCTAGTTTCTTTAGAGTTGTCATTCCAAATCCTAGACTTCTGATTTCTTTACTGAAGCCTCCATTCTGATTAATGATTGAACTAAGGTAGGTGGTGAGGAATTCTGGGAGGGTCAGAATGACACTCACTATTATTCAATGTCACTTTAGTAGACAAGCATAAGTATCCTAAACAATGCTACTATAATGAAAATCTTTAGTCATACAGTTACAAAGTGACACAGTTCATCCTTCTGTTGCATACTGTCGCTGTGCAACCAATTATGTATTTACTAATAGTCCCTGTTTATTTTCCCATTTTGCAATGGGGAAGGCAGATTGGATGTTTCTGAAATCCCTGTAAATATGTATTTTACAGAGGTATGTTTAAATATGTATATTTATAGAGTGTTTTAAAATGATTATGTATTTGTTTATGTTTTAGTAATGCTGTAACCCGCCTCGAGCTATGAGGAGAGGTGGACAAAAATAAACTTCTTCTTCTTCTTCTTCTTCTTATTCTTATTCTTATTCTTATTCTTATTCTTATTCTTATTGTCATTGTATGACACAGCAAACAAAATAGACATGTTGGATTTCGTATCACAAAATCACAAGTTGAACACTTCCCAAGTGTCTAGGACTGTGTGATGTATTATTATTATTATTATTATTATTATTATTATTATTATTATTATTATTATTATTATTATTATATACAGCAGTATGCTGAAGGCACTGGCAAAAACTTGCTAACCATCCCAAAGCTGATGGTTAAATGGTGAGTGAACACATAGGTAAATCCAGTTCATTAGGGCTCTATTCTAGTTGGAATTAGAAGGAGGACCGAGGACCCCCATTAAATGGTTACACGTATGCAACCACAAATTGAATATGCCCATTGCACAAGAAGCAAAAAAGTATATTCACAAGGGTAAGCTAACTGATAGAGATGTATGACAGCAAAAGGATTCGGCTTTGTAATTTTGTTTTATATTTCTGTACCATTTTTATCCAGACATTGTTTTCCTCCTAAGGGTCCTAGTAATGGTAGTTTAAAATGGTGTTTAGAATTTTATGAGCAGCCTCTGAACAGATCCTGGGGGAATTAGGGTACTGTTCCATTATCGGGGTGGAGGCCTCAAGGGAGCACTAGACAGAGAAGAATAATCCCAGAATAGTCTGGGAAGGGGGTTGAAGGAGTTAAACCATTTCTTACTGTTTTCCAGTTATCCCCCCCCCCCCCCACCAATTTGTTATTTATTTTTTATTTATTTTCAATATTTATATCTTGCCCTTCTCCCCAAGGGGACTCAGGGCAGCTTACACAACTGGCAGAATCACTACCAGTACAATGTCACTATCATCAAAACAACCATCGTTTATGATATGGAAAGGGGGCGGGGGGGGGGGTTACCAGTGAAAATGGGGGAAATGGTTTTCCTCCTTCGGTAATGGAACACTACCAAAATTACTATTAAATTGGTTTATAACATCCCTCATAGGTGGAACCTACACCTACAAAAATGATTTGCCCTACCTCAATTCTGGTGCTATTCAACCACATTATGTTCCTTAGTTTTCAAGTTTTCCTTAGTTTTCAAAGCAAAAGCACTTCTTTAGGTTTCAATACATTTTTAAAAAAAACCTAACTGCAGTTTATAAGGAAAAACGTTTGTTCTTTCTTCTTCTTTCTTTTCTTTTTCCCCAATTTGTGTCTTTGCCATGAATCAGGATTGGGCTGGAACCATAGAATCATAGAATAGTAGAGTTGGAAGAGACCTCATGGGCCATCCAGTCCAACCCTCTGCCAAGAAGCAGGAAATCGCATTCAAAGCACCCCCGACAGATGGCCATCCAGCCTCTGCTTAAAAGCCTCCAAAGAAGGAGCCTCCACCACAGCCCCGGGGAGAGAGTTCCACTGCCGAACAGCCCTCACAGTGAGAAAGTTCTTCCTGATGTTCAGGTGGAATCTCCTTTCCTGTAGTTTGAAGCCATTGTTCCATGTCCTAGTCTGCAGGGCAGCAGAAAACAAGCTTGCTCTCTCCTCCCTATGACTTCCCTTCACGTATTTGTACATGGCTATCATGTCTCCTCTTAGCCTTCTCTTCGGCAGGCAAAACATGCCCAGTTCTTTAAGCCTCTCCTCATAGGGCTTGTTCTCCAGACCTTTGATCATTTTAGATGCCCTCCTCTGGACACATTCTAGCTTGTCAACATCTCCCTTCAACTGTGGTGCCCAGAATTAGACACAGTATTCCAGGTATGGTTTGACCAAGGCAGGATAGAGGGGGAGCATGACTTCCCTGGATCTAGACGCTATTCCCCTATTGATGCAGGCCAGAATCCCATTGGCTTTTTTAGCAGCCGCATCACATTGTTGGCTCATGTTTAACTTGTTGTCCACAAGGACTCCAAGATCTTTTTCACATGTACTGCTGTCTAGCCAGGCGTCCCCCATTCTGTATCTTTGCATTCCATTTTTTCTGCCGAAGTATCTTGCATTTCTCCCTGTTGAACTTCATTTTGTTCGTTTTGGCCCATCTGTCTAGTCTGTCAAGATCGTTTTGAATTCTGCTCCTGTCTTCTGGAGTGTTAGCTATCCCTCCCAGTTTGGTGTCATCTGCAAACGTGATGATCGTGCCTTCTAACCCTTCGTCTAAGTCGTTAATAAAGATGTTAAACAGAACCAGGCCCAGGACGGAACCCTGCGGCACTCCACTCGTGACTTCTTTCCAAGATGAAGACGACGCATTTGTGAGCACCCTTTGGGTTCGTTCGCTTAGCCAATTACAGATCCACCTAACCGTAGTTTTGTCTAGCCCACATTTTACTAGTTTGTTTGCCAGAAGGTCGTGGGGGACTTTATCGAAGGCCTTACTGAAATCTAGGTACGCTACATCCACGGCATTCCCTGTATCGACCCAACTCGTAACTCTATCGAAAAAAGAGATCAGATTAGTCTGGCATGACTTGTTTTTGGTAAATCCGTGTTGACTATTAGCAATGACTGCATTTGTTTCTAAGTGTTTGAAGACCACTTCCTTAATGATCTTTTCCAGAATCTTGCCTGGTATCGATGTGAGGCTGACCGGACGGTAATTGTTTGGGTCGTTCTTTTTTCCCTTCTTGAAGACAGGGACCACATTTGCCCTCCTCCAATCTTCCGGGACTTCTCCCATTCTCCAAGAACTCTCGAAGATAATTGTCAGTGGTTCTGAAATAACCTCAGCTAGTTCCTACAATACTCTTGGATGTAGCTGATCTGGCCCTGGGGACTTGAATTTGTTTAGAGCGGCCAGGTGTTCCTGGACAACTTGTCTCCCTATTTGGGGTTGGATTTCCCCAAATCCTTCGTCCATTTCATGTTGCTGAGGTTGAAGATGGCTTTCTTTTTGTGAGAAGACCGAGGCAAAGAAGGCATTAAGCAGTTCTGCCTTTTCCCTGTCGCCTGTCGCCATCACCCCATCTTCTCCTTGCAGAGGCCCTATCGCCTCCTTGTTCTTCCTTTTTCTACCAACGTAAGCAAAAAAGCCTTTTTTGTTGTTTTTTATGTCCCTGGCAAGCCTGAGCTCATTTTGAGCTTTAGCCTTGCAAACCTTTTCCCTACAGGAATTGGCTATACGTTTGAATTCTTCTTTGGTGATTTCTCCCCTTTTCCACTTCTTGTGCATGTCTCTTTTGAGTCTTAGCCCAGTTAGAAGTTCTTTGGACATCCATTCTGGCTTCTTTGCACTTGTCTTATTTTTCTTCTTTGTTGGCACTGTTTGCATTTGTGCCTTAAGTATTTCACTTTTAAAAACTCCCATCCATCCTTAACTCCCTTGTCTTTTAATATTGGCATCCATGGAATGCCGCTTAGTATTTCCTTCATTTTTTGGAAGTCAGCTCTCTTAAAGTCCAGAATGCGTGTTTGACTTGTCTTAGTTTCAGCCTTCATTTGTATGGCAAACTGCAGGAGCACATGGTCACTTGCCCCTAAGGATCCGACAACTTCTACTGTATTGATCAGGTCTTCCACATTTGTTAAGATTAGATCAAGAGTTGCTGATCCCCTTGTTGCCTCTTCTACCTTCTGGACCATAAAATTGTCTGCAAGGCAAGTGAGGAATTTGTTGGACTTTGTGCTCTTGGCCAAGTTTGTTTTCCAGCAGATATCAGGATAGTTGAAGTCGCCCATGACTACTATATCTCTTCTTTGTGCCTGTTTGGTCAGCTGCTGACAGAAGGCTTCATCAAGTTCTTCATCCTGGTTCGGAGGTCTGTAGTAGACACCCACGACGAGATCTTTTTGAGTCCCGGTTCCCTTGATTCTTATCCAGATGCTTTCAAGCTGGTTTCCCGGATTACAGTCTTACATTTCTTCTTCAACGTAACTGTTTTTGACATATAAAGCTAAACCAGGGATAAGGAAGTTGGAGGGTGACACAAGTTGGTGAGTGGATACTTAGGTCAAAAAAGTGTAATATTACCATGTTTTTAAACATTCAGCATATATATGTGTATATTCTAATATCCAAAAGCTCATAGGTCTTCTGAAGCAAAAGTGTTCATTTCAGAATTAACATTCAATGTATCTATGGGTGGGAGGTGATCAAAGTTCATCGTGGGTTATTTTGGCATCTATTTGGATGGTGGGGGCAGGGTAGCCATCAAATTCGAATGCAAGGTGCGTGGTAAGATGGACAGGAAAATAAGAAAGGCTGTTGGTTGATAAGTTTATGCATACCGGAAAGAAAATAACTAGTAGCTACTTGCAGTAATCTGACCTAAAATAATCCAATACAGTGAACACATGAACATGCCAGAAACACCATAAAGTAACTTCAGGCTGGTGGAACTGTGTGGCTTTCACTATTAAAGGATGAGGATGAGAATGGGTGAGAGTGGTGTTAGCGTAGTCAAACAAGGGCAGGATAATCCTCATTGGACCTGGGATATAGTTCTTATGTGGATTCAGTAGGAATTAACCCCATCTCAATATTTTTCTAGCAATATTCACCACAACTCTAATCATCTCCACCATTGACCTGGCCAGTGGTCATGATGCCTACAGGATGATGGGATATCCAACAAATCACAAGGGCATCAGGTTCAGGAAAGTTGACGTGCAATTCTTACAATTTACTTCTGAGTACTTGCAGTAATTTGACCTAAAATAGTCCAATACAGTAAACACATGAACATATGACAACAACATCCATACAGCTGTGTCACAAGTCTATGATGTAGATATGTTTTTAAAAATCATCATAAGCTCTCCCATAAACCAGTTCTACTTTCCAAGTGACACATTTTCATTTACAAAGGCTAGCCCAAAGGTTAATATCTAATGAACAGCCTATTTTGATATGTCCTCTAGTTTTACTCAGAAAATATTTGCCTATTTTTGTTGTTGTTGTTGTTGTTGTTGTTGTTGTTGTTGTTTTTGGTGTTTTTTGTTTTTGTTTTTGTTTTTGTTTTTTGTTTTTGGTTTGTTTTTTCTTTTCTGTACGTCTTTTATAGTAGCGTACAGCACTCTTCTTATTCTGGTTGTACCCGCCCGCACAACCAGCCCCTTTAAATTTTATTGCATCCCAAGCCTCCCCAGCACCCATTCCCCTATTCCCTCACACCCATCCAACCCTTTGTTTTATGTTGTATTTGTCTCTTTGAAAATCTTAATAAAAACTATTTTTTTAAAAAGAAGAAAATATTTGCCTCATTATGTAAATTAGCTTGTTTATTGGGCTAAGAGCCAAAACTCTAAGACTGCTTACAATTATGCAGTTATAGTGCAGATGAAAAGACAACTGTATGTTAAACTATACCTGAAAAAATCAATCCAGGAAAGGATACAAAGATTATCAGAGATATGAGTGAGGAACTACTGCCCCACTGTGGCAGATTCCATCCATTCATTTTCCAAGATTTTACTAAACAGCTCTCTTGAAAATATTTCCAACTGATAAAAAAAAACATGTGCAAATGATGAAAAGGCAAATATAACCTTTCCACTGTAAGAGACATACAGTGTGCTATCCCTTAAATGAGGATGAATGAACATCACTAGTTGTAATAAAAAAATCGAGAATTATCAAAATTCTCCAGACCTTTGTTCCTTTTAGACTCCACATTGTTTCTTGTTTAAATCAAATCACAGCATGCCTTACCATGGTTCATTTCCACATAATTGGACTAGGCTTTAGCCTAGTGAAGAAAGCATAGTAAACTGTACCATAAAGCATACTGTACTACTCATATGCATGCCATAAGCTGCGTGTGGAATAAAAACACCCCAATGCTATCCCTGGCGCTCACAAGCTCCCCATCCACTTGGTAGAGACCGGTAGTTAGTAGTTCTGTGAGTAATTCCTCAGTTTATAATAGTGGAGTAAGGTAAAACAACATGCATATTAAAACACTGTTGGAGAAAGAGTGCATAGTTGGAATAGGGACATTCGCATCCTTGAGCATTTTGGGATGTAACAAGCAATGCAGCATATTAGAGGCCCTGAGTTTGAACAAATATTTTGGGAAGTTTGTTTTTGATAGCAGGTTGGCTGCTTATTCCTTTCTGAAGTTGTGCCATCACAACTGTGGAGTTTGTTTCCAAAGGGCACCAAATTGAAAAAAAAAGTTGTAAATGAGTTACTGTATAAGTGACAGCACAGAATATTATGTACAGAGCAAAACTATCAAAATGTATCAAATTACTTCAGGACAGGGCTTGGAAAATTGCATTTCATAGCAAAATAATACATATACTCAGCACATTTGTTTTGATTCCTGTAAAAATTGTTGAGATGGATTCGGTACTTCTTGGAAATAAACTCCATAATTGGCTTTCAATAGTTTCCTCAGTTACAAAAGGTGCTTGGGCTGCTAAGAAACATGAAGGTCCAGTGCATTGGAGTCACCAGGCAGGTGCGAGCTGCATTAGGTGACACTATCAGATGGGGACAACACCAAAATGACTGTCTATTTAATGCTTGTGCAGTGTACCTACAAGGTTTTATCTGCATGTACTTCAAGCACATTCTGTTCTTTTTGTTGCTGATGGTTTTTATAGTGACTGATTTTATCTCATTTCCTGGTATTTTGGCTACAATATTGTGGTATGGTCTAGTACAAGAGGAGATTTCCCAAGTGCCCTCCCTCCTTTTCCCATCACATGGGAGGGACAGGACAAAGCATGTTGGTGCCCATCAGACAGGGGAAGGAGCCCCCGGTGGAGTAGTGGGTTAAAGCCTTGTGACTTGAAGGTTGGGCTGCTGATCTGCAAGCTGCCAGGTTCAAATCCCACCTGGGGAGAGTGCGGATGAGCTCCCTCTATCAGCTCCAGCTCCATGCGGGGACATGAAAGAAGCCTCCCACAAAGATGGTAAAACATCAAAACATCCAGGCGTCCCCTGGGTAATGTCCTTGCAGACAGCCAATTCTCACTCCAGAAGCGACTTGCAGTTTCTCAAGTCGCTCCTGACATACACACACAAAAAAGACAGGGGAGAGAGTGGCAACATGACTTGCCATGTTACCCTTTTCGCTACCTGGGGCACTTCCAGGCAGCCCTTTAATCCAAGAACATTTATGTTTGTATAACGCTAATGTTCCTGGGTTTTAATCCACACATGCCTCAGAAAGCACGTGCTTTCTCGGGCGGGTGTAAAGATGCGCTCCCGGATCATTCCGAGTGAATACTCGGACACTTTCCCCCATCATATGGGGAAAAGGAGAGGAAAATCCTAGTAGCTCAGTCAGAGCTACCCAATAAGCACTCTCCTTCTCATCATGGCCGAGGAAGTATTTTGCAATGCTTCCTCAGCATCTGAGGTGCTTCCAGACAGCCCTTTAATCCGGGAACATTTGTATTTTTAAAACGTTAATATTCCTGGGTCCTAATCTACACATGCCCCAGAAAGCACATGATTTCTGGGATGGGTGTAAAGATGTGCTCTTGAATCATTCCAGGAGAACACCTGGACACTCTAGCCCCCTCCCCAACCCTCCCCCCAACCCCTTTTAAAATTAAAATATCTTCCATTACCATTAGAGTGGTGCTGGAGCTCTCCTGGCATGTAGAGCTATTTTCCTCCTCTCTCCCTCTCTCCTGGCACATAATTCCTGTGCATCAGGAGAGCTCCAGCACCACCCTAATGAAGGCTGTGTAAGTTATTTTAGTTTTAAAAGGGATTTCAGAGGGTTTTGGGAAGGGGGTTGGAGTGTCCTTGCTGTTTTCCAGGCTAATTTAGCCCAGAAGAATGTGCAACTTCTGTCTGGACTGCCCCCTCAAAAGTCCAGAACTTTTGAGGGAGCAGTCCAGACAGCGTAAGTAGTGGATTTGTCCCGCGCCTTCCAAGAAATTGCAGAATAAACCCACTAGCAAATAATTCACCAAAAACCAGAGTTTTCCTGGTTTGTGGCAAATGAATTCATGTTTCTCTGGGATGTCCTCTAGATGGCCCCTTTTAATTGTGGGAACTCCCACCTTAAAGGGGCTGTCTGGATGGACCCTTGGAGTGTCAATGGGGTGGAGACTGCTGAGCATCGTATGATTGCGCTCAGCAGGCCCAGTCCCCAAAGTGCTGCCAAGGGGCAATTTGCCCCTATGTGATAAGGTGGTAAATCTTAGTATCATAGAGTCCTAGAGTTGGGCAGCTCTTACCATCAGGAAGATCTTCCTAACATTGAACCTAGAACTGGAAGACACCACGTTGGTCATCTAGCCCAACCCTCTGTCATGTACGAAAAGCTCAGTCAAAGCACCCCTGAAAGATGACCATCCAGCATTTGTTTAAAAGCTTCCAAAGAAAGAGCCTCCACTACACTCCGAAGCAGAGAGTTCCATTGCTGAACATCTCTTACAGGAAGGAAGTTCTTCCAAATGTTTAGGTTGAATCTCCTTTCCTATAATTTGAACACATTGCTCCAGGTCCTAGTCTCCAGTGCAGCAGAAAACAAGCCTGCTTCCTCTTCCTTATGACATCCTTTCATATATTCTATATGTCTGTCATGTCTCCACTCAACCTTCTCTTCTGCAGGCTAAATATACCCAGCTCTTTAAGCTGCTCCTCATAGGGCATGGTCTCCAGACCTTTGATCATTTTAGTCACCCTCCTCTGGAAACCTTCCAGCTTGCCAATATCTCTCTTAAATTGTGTTAGCTTGTTTAGATGAGCCATTCACCGTTTGAGGACGGGTTCTCTGGTTCCCTTGTTAGCTCTCAGAGTAACCTTTCAAAGTTTCACAGAAGACAAACAGGACACACGTGACTGATCAATATCATTGGTGTGATCAAGGGGCAGGTAATAAGAAGGCAAAACCCATAAAGCCATTAATAAGGGAAAATACACAAAACTACTGTTTAAACCAGGCATAAAAACTACCCTTGGAATTATATTCTGAGTTTACGAAAAATTCAAACTCCAAATGAATTCACCTTTCTCATAGTTAAATTCACTCCTGAAAGTGTTACTATGGGAAAAAGATGTCTCCATAGAAGCTTTGTCGCCAATCCTTGTTTCCACCACAAGGTATTTTTTTCAAAATCCAATTATAACAGGGACAGAAAGTGAGGTAAAATCTTCTGAGCAGGGTCACAGACAGAAAAACAAACACCACAGTGGTGATAACCCCTCCCTATGCTATGCAAAGCTTTAAAATATACATTTTTGGCTGAAGTTACACTTTAAAAATTATCTGTTCTGACTTACAAACAAATTCAACTTAAGAACAAATGACAGAACCTGTCTTGTTTGTAACTTGGAGACAGCCTGTATATTAATTGTGGCTGGTGCCCGTTAGATATATATTGATATGTTTAAAGCACCAAAATCTGACCTTGGAAGCTAAGCAGAACCAGTCCTTGCTAGAATCTGAATGGGGTACAACACAGGAATACCTGTGACTGTAGCAATGGCAAATCATCTCGGACTCTTCCTTGCTTAAGAAAACTATGAAATTCATGGTATCATCATAAGTTGACAGACTGAACATACTTCTTATTTGTTGCCATTGTTATTTATTGTATGACTTCAAGTCATTTCTTACTTGTTACAACAGTAAGGCAAACAAATAATGGAGATCCAAGGCTTCCCAATAGATTTCCACTGACGAACAGGAATTCGAACCCTGTTATCCCAATGTGCTGGTCAAATCTTCAGATTACTGCATTACACTGGCTTACAAACAGAGGTACAAGAATGTAAAGATGAATTGGGGTCTTCTTCTTCTTCTTCTTCATTCACACAGTCGTCTCCGACTCTTCGTGACCTCATGGACCAGTCCACACCAGAGCACCTTGTCGGTCGTCGCCACCCCCAGTTCCTTCAAGGTCAAGCCAGTCACTTCAAGGATACCGTCCATCCATCTCGCCCTTGGTTGTCCTCTCTTCCTTTTTCCTTCCATTTCCCCCAGCATCATGGTCTTTTCCAAGCTTTCCTGTCTTCTCATGATGTGGCCAAAATACTTCATCTTTGCCTCTAATATCCTTCCCTCCAGTGAGCAGCCAGGCATTATTTCCTGGAGGATGGACTGGTTGGATCTTCTTGTGGTCCAAGGATTTCTCAGGATCTCAGGATTTTCCTTCAGCACCAAAGTTCGAAAGCGTCTACCTTCTTTCGCTCAGCCTTCCTTATGGTCCAGCTCTCACAACCATAGGTTACTATGGGGAATACCATTGCTTTAACTATGCAAACCTTTGTTGCCAGTGTGATGTCTCTGCTTTTCACTCTTTTATTGAGGTTGGCCATTGCTCTCCTCCCTAGAAGTAGACGTCTTCTGATTTCCTGGCTGTTGTCTGCATCTGCTGTGATCTTCGTGCCTAGAAATATAAAGTCTGTCACTGCCTCCACGTTTTCTCCCTCTGTTTGCCAGTTATCAATCGGTCTGGTTGCCATAATCTTGGTTTTCTTGATGTTTAACTGCAACCCAGCTTTTGCACTTTCTTCTTTCACCTTGGTGATAAAGCTCCTCAGCTCCTCCTCACTTTCAGCCATCAGAGTGGTATCATCTGCCTATCTAAGGTTGTTAATGTTTCTTCCAGCAATTTTAACTCCAGCCTTGGATTCCTCAAGCCCCACACATCACATGATGTGTTCTGCGTACAAGTTGAATAGGGAGGGTGAAAGTATGCAGCCCTGCCGCACTCCTTTCCCAATCTTGAACCAGTCTGTTGTTCTGTGGTCTGTTCTTACTGTGGCGACTTGGTCTTTATACAAATTTGTCAGGAGACAGACAAGGTGACTTGGTATCCCCATACCACCAAGTACATGCCACAGTTTGTTATGGTCCACACAGTCAAAGGCTTTAGAATAGTCAATAAAGCAGAAATAGACACTTTTCTGAAACTCCCTGGCTTCCTCCATTATCCAGCAGATATTGGCAATTTGGTCTCTCATTCCTCTGCCTTTTCTAAACCCAGCTTGGACATACCCTAAAGATACCACATCCTGTCTGAACCTGGAAGCTAAGCAGTGTCAACTCTGGTTAGTATGTCGATGGGAAACTTCCAATGAATATCAGGTACTGTTGGTTATACTTCAGAGAAAGGAACTGGAAAAACTACCTCTGATCATTCCTTGCTTAAGAAAACCTTGTGAAAATCATGGAGTCAGCATGGGTCGACAGGTGACTTGAATGCACATGCAATCAAAGGGGAATTGTGCCATGAACAATGTACATACTCTCAGTCAGGATGGAGTAAAAATGATGCTACAGGTTGCAACCATTGCATAAGCAGAGCTAGCAACAACATAGAGATTTATGGTTTCTGTTGCACAACAGAAGATGACCTGGTATGCACTGCTGCAGTTTCAATATGTATTGTTGCTATTTCAAATATAGGTCTTGGAGGCATTAGGAACATGGATATGTGGACAGCTGCAGTCAGAGATGTGGGAGCTATTTTTTGAGAATGGAGGGGTCAACATTATAAGGCAAACAGTTATAAGTTTTGCTTAGTTGCAAGTATTTGCACTTCTGTTCATTATGTAAGGTACGTAGAAGCCTTATCAAAAATACTTCTCATGGCCTTTGGAGCAGGGTGTGTACATTTGCTGCTTCCATGATAGCCAGTTTTATTTCCCTTGCAGCAATTATTTTAAGGCAATGGATTCTCGGTTGTCATTGTTTAATTTTTTAAAAGTATCCACAAGTACCTGCAAGATGTGCCAATTGAATGCTCTGGAATAATATCTTCCCATTGCATACCAACTCTCAATCAGGCCTTTCTGTTTGCATAACTGGTTTGATGTATTAAGCTACAGCACAGGGCTAAATGCATTTACCACCAAGCAAGGAAATCTCTCAAAAGGTCAATGCTTAAAATACAAAACTAAATAATCCGTCCAACTCTTACTCCTGGTGTGAGTCACAGGTTATGACTCATATAGGCAGAAAAACAGCTGGTGGTTGTGTTTGGGATCATAATTTATGAAAACGACTAGAATATAAGAATTATTGGTCAGATGATTACCTGCTTTAAAGGTTACTACCGTGTTTTCCCTGAGTGTGCTTTGTAACAACAATCTGACACCCATTAACAAGTGGAACACAACCAAAAATGCATGCAAATTCACATGTGTGCACATAACATATAATACCTATATGGGGAGTGTATTTGAAAGGTAGATTTTATGTTTGAGTCTTTATAATATCTGTTTTAAAGTATTAAGTAGCAAATATGTCCCCCAGATTTAAAATCTCCAATGAAATGGATTCTAGTAACCATTCAAATATTGTATTGATATCTCATGTGAGTAAAGTTTTTACAAAAAAAACTTTTAACCATATAGGGAGAAGGAATTCCAGATGTACAGGTTGAATTCAGCCAAGGAAGAGGCATTGGGGATCATATTGCAAATATACACTGGTCACTAGAAGACACACGGACAAACTTTATCAGAACAAAATTGACTTGTGCTTTATAGATTAGAGCAAAGTCTTTGGGTAGACTATGAAAATATGTTGAATGTGAGACAAACCGCATTCAACAGTGGCAATTATGCTTTGAAACAGCAATGCAGAGAAGGCATATATATATACACACACACACACACACACACACACACAATGAGATATCTTGGATAAGGGACCAAGATCTAAAGCAAATTTCATTTATATGTCACATACACTCTTAAATAGGGGCCATTTCTTATAATAAGGTACAACTGCCAGCCCTATCAGAGACAAGCTTTCTGGACCCCAAATAAGGGACATCTAGGACTCGACTAACCATTAAGCAAAAGCGTTAAGCAAAGCTGGCACTGCTGAAATTTTCCATCACCAGATTGACCAGGGAAAAACAGTGCAAAACTGCAAATAATGCAGTTGAATCAGGTTCCAAAAAAAAAAAAGGTTCTCACAATAAAAGACCTTGGAATTTGAAAAAATAGAAACCTTTTCAAATATGAATAAAGTGGGTGTATATGAAATAAACATTATGTTCAATCTTACTGGAAGTTTGGTTTCATTTCAAAAAATAAAGCTTTTTACAGCTTATTATGGTTTGTATTTTGAATTAGATGTTGGTGCTTGCTGCTGTTCCCTCTTATTAGCCCCAAAACCTTCAGAGTTTTTTATCCAATCAAACTCTGTAAGCCAAGGAGATCATTGAAACAAGTTTAATTGATCAAGTCACCTTGCTGGGTGGAGAGTACCACATTGAATTGAGGTGCTTGTTGTTTATTCATTCAGTGACTTTCGACTCTTTGTGACCTCATGGACGAGCCCATGCCAGAGCTCTCTGTCAGCCGTGGCCGCCCTCAGTTCCTTCAAGCTCAAGCTAGTCACTTCAAAGATACCATCCATCCATCTTGCCCTTGGTCGGCCCCTCTTCCTTTTTCCTTCTATTTTCCCTAGCATCATTATCATCTCCAAGCTGTCCTGTCTCCACATTGTGTGGCCAAAGTACTTCATGTTTGCCTCTAATATCCTTCCCTCCAGTGACTAGTTGGACATTATTTCCTTGAGTATGGACTGGTTTGATCTTCTTGCAGTCCAAGGCACTCTCAGAATTTTCCTCCAACACCACAGTTCAAAAGCGTCTATCTTCCTTTGCTCAGTCTTCCTTATGGTCCAGCTCCCGCATCCATAGGCTACTACAGGGAATACCATTGCTTTCACTATGCGGACTTTCTTCAGAGGATCATGCCAGCCACAGATGCAGGTGAAACATCAGGAGAAAATGCTGCTAGAACACGGCCATACATCCTGGAAACCACGCAACACCCATTTATCCCGGCCTTGAAAGCCTTCAGTTATGGATATTATTACTTCCATTTAGTTTTCACCTTGTTTCTGAAGAAAGGAGAATTCTTGGTTCAGGAGAGTTGGACAGAACAGCAACCCATTCCAACACAGCAAAAGTCTCTAAAGAAAGCATCTGAAGAAGAAGATTAAGTCTGTGTCTACATGGGCAAAATAAAATGGCCTCACCTTGCAAATACTGCAAGTAATCTGCATGATGATATATGGCCAGTTTTAGCACAGATACATTGCTTCCAGCAATTAATCAGGCACAAGGGGAACTGCAATTCCCAGAGTTTCCAGGAAACTCTGCAGCTTCCAGAGAACTCTGGACAGTCCCCACTGTTTTCTAGATGTGGGCAGCTGGATCAAGGTTGATCTGTGGTCACACATCAAACACACCCATTGCTGTATTCCTATCTAGGAGAAGTTTCATAACAGAGCCCTTTGGCATCATTGTGCCTTCACATGGCTGGGCACCCTGCTGCGACCTCAACAAAGTTCTGCCAGGTAGCTCCTTCTGCTTAGTGAAATAGCATTGGCCCCAGTACACTGCCAGCTCAGCCAACCATCTGGACTCAAAAAGGGCTCTGGGGCATTCCTATTATGAATCCTTGGGGAGCTCCAGTGCACAGAAGTCCAGATTATTTTGGAAGGTGTACATGGAGCCTTAATCTATAAAATCTTATGCTATAACATTTTTCTCAATTAATCTCAAAAGTGCTGCAAGATCCTTAGCAAAGACTTTATCAGAGGGTTGTAGTAAAGCTACATTATACAGCAAAAGCCCGGTTGCTTTCTTGTGGTGATGTCCTTTTGTAGTGTGAGTTGTCATCCTGGATGCTGACTATTTTAGAGTAGAGTGCTTTCACAAGAGAATGAAAGAGCAAGCAATGTCTGGTCACATCCAGAAGGGTAGATGTACAAGTACAAAGAGATCATACAGTTAAGCACCCTGCTCTTCATTGTGCTGCCTGTGTATCACATCTCTTAGGAAGTCGCTATCCCAAACCTATTCACACCACACAATTATAGTGCTATTATTCCACTATAACTATAATGGTTCCATCCTATTAAATCCTGAAGTTTGTAGTCTGATGAGGAAGTGGAGCCCATCCATCAAGCAGCTTTCATCTCGTGACATTTGAAGGGCTCCAAGGCCTCCAGGGCGGATATGGAGAAATGTTTAAAGTAGTGGTTCTCAACCTGTGGGTCCCCAGATGTTTTGGCCTTCAGCTCCTAGAAATCCTAACAGCTGGTAAACTGGCTGGGATTCCTGGGAGATATAGGCCAAAACACCTGGGGACCCATAGGTTGAGAATCACTGGCTTAAAGGGTGTTGTTGTCTCACTTTGCCTAATAGTAGAGCTAAACCTGTTTCCTGTCTACTATATACCTAGTTATTCCCAAGAGTTCTAGCAGCTGTTATTTAGATTTTGAACTTGTACATGTTAAATACAGATATTGTCAACAATATGTCTAGCTTGGTTCTGCTTGGCTGGAACCAAGAGAATTGATAAACAGAAAACAGTTTATGTTTGTGAGAGCTGTTTACACAAGGCGAGTTCTTCAAGTGTGGTGTCTATTCTGAAACTCCCAATGACAATATGAACCTGATTACATTGCCTTTCAGATGAACCCACAACTGGCCTGATCATATAGAGTAAGTAATTATCTGTGTCTATGTAAACAGCTTTCCGGAATGACTTTCAGTCACATCTGAAATTACAGCATTTCAGGCCCAGCAATTGTTTAAACTTTTAGTATCAATAGAATGAATAGAAAAGATATACTGTGTAAGATACTCCATAAAGAATATGTTCCAAACAGGCAAGTCCTTGCATTATGCAACTCATTCAAGAAGGCCAATGAACACTGTATTGTAATAGCCTTAAATTTTTTGTCAGTTTCATGTCCACATGTGAATGTTTAGTCATGTAAGAAAGAGTAAGGTAATGGCACAAATCCCACTAATTGGGAACGGGGGGAGATTGGGAAAAGAGTCATTGCATGCAATTATAACTATGGTGCTTCATAAATTCAGAAGCCCTTTTTAAAAACTAATGAAACATAGACATTAAATGTATTGTTGAAGGCTTTCATGTCTGGAATCACTGGGTTGTTGTGAGTTTTTTGGGCTGTATGGTCATGTTCCAGCAGCATTCTCTCCTAATGTTTCACCTGCATCTGTGGCTGGCGTCTTCAGAGGTTCTGTTGGCAGTGAGGCAAATGGAGTGTATATATACACTGCCAACAGAACCTCTAAAGATGCCAGCCACAGATGCAGGTAAAACATTAGGAGAGAGTGCGGCTGGAACACGGCCATGCAGCTTAAAAAACTCACAGCAACCCACAGTCATGAAATAATAACCTATCAGGTTAAAACATCAGGGTAAGGAGAAAAGTTTGAAGTTCTTCTGAAATGCAACATCAAGATTAGTTACACCATCATAGAATCATACAGTTGGAAGAGGCCATCCAGTTCAACCCCCGCCATACAGGAAGACACAATCAAAGTGCTCCCGATAGATGGCCATCCAGGCTCTGCTTAAAAGCCTCCATGGATTGAGGCTCCACCATGCTCTGAGGTAGCATGTTCCAGTTCTACTTCCGAACAGCTCATATCTCACAGGGAAAGTGTTCTGTAAAACAAGGTGTTACAACAGAGAAAGCTCTTTAACTATCTTTGCATGGGATCTTTTCCAGATAGGGAGATCCCTTCTGGTATTTGGCTATTAAGCTGTTTAAGACTTGATAGGCATGCAGCACTGGAACTTTTGAAAGCAGATCGCCAACGTGTGCATCTACCATAAGATCTATGGTATATGATCTTGTCTGACTGTATCTGTTAATCATCTGACACCCACATTCTGCCTGAGGTAAAACCTCCAGGTTGTTTTAAAGTTTCATGCTGGCCTCAAGCAAATATGAAACTCTTGCAATGCTCTGGTGGTAAATATTAAGGACTTTGATGAGAAACCTCTGATGCCTTTGGAGGATATTAGAGATCAAATAGATGGAATGGGGTTTACTGAGGGAGTGGTGCCTATGTTTGACTTGCTTAGATGGCAATAGAGTCCTTTTGCTTTTTAAGGTGTTCTATAAAGGAGAAGGGCACTTACAGATTGAGTCAACCTACACTACCGTAAGCCCTTAAAACTGATCAAATGTAAGAGAAAAGTCTGTTAAAATCAGGGGACCTTCCTTAATTGAGTCCGGATAATTAAACTTTTTTTCTTGAAGCTGTTTGCTGTTACTTTTTAAGTAAAAAGTAATGTCACTTGCTGTTTGACATTAAGACAGTAATGTGTTACTAATACTTTATGCTTTAGGTAGCTTTCTTCCTCCAGAGCATCACCGTGGAAGTTAAAAAAGTAAATGTTCTCATTAAACAAAATAGGTCACTAGTTGTATTGCTGTATTACTTTAGTCATATATGTTATTTGCTCTAGCAAGGCTTGGAAGATACATACATTGTTAGAAATAATTATTTGCTCCAAATTAAACCTGAACATATAAAGTTTTCATTGATTTTGCTGTGCAACCCTTGTACGAAATGCCAAAGCACTAGATAACCACAGGTAGAATGACTTTACGTGAGCAGGTGGGCATTGGATGAAAATGTCCAGATATTCTGTAAGAGGATTTACATGTATGTAAGGCACCAATATGATTACAGTTTACAGTGTTGCCCACAATGTCTTCCTTTTGTATTAACACCACAACTTTTTTTTCATGCATTACAATGTTAACTGTAATATGGTCCTTGCTCAGGTAATAGAAGAATGATAGAAGTTACTTATATACATTACAAAATTAATTCAGAATGTGTCCTTTCATTCCAAGGAAACTCATGGTGCATCTATACTGTAGAATTAATGCAGCTTGATACCACTTTAATAGCCATGGCTTCATGATATGGACTCATGGGAATTGTAGTGTTACAAGATTTTTGGCCTTATCTGCCAAAGAGTACTGGTGCCTCACCAAACTACAATCCCTATAATATACACTATTGAGCCGTGCAAGCCATGGTGGTTTTGAACTGCATTAATTCTACAGTGTAAATGCACTCCTAGTTCTGTTCTGCCAAGACACCGGTGGAGTTTTTCAACACATAAGACATACCAGTATGTGTATAGTTAAATTATCATCTCTATCCCTCTCAAGGTACTGTTTTAATATTGTCTTCAGTATGATATCTTCAGTGATTTTTTCCCCATTGTTTTTATTTTTTTTCTTTTGTCTTCTATACCAGAAAGTCTGAGAAGCAACATTGTACACCTTGCTGAAAGTGAGACCTCAGTAAATATCAAATTCCATGCAGTGACTAAAGGATGACTTGGCATGATCCTATCATGACAGTGAGTTACTCAATGGAGTGAGCAAATCTGCAAGCATACTTATCTTGTCAAGTTAGCCTTTGAAGATCAGTTAGTAACCATAAGTGCTATGAAATAAGTTTGACAAATATTTCTCTTGCACATATGGCACACCCAAAAGGCTGATGCCTCCAGATTACATACATTTTAAAACATAAATCAAAAGCTGATAGCTCAGTATTTAAACACATCTCAATTAAGCGTTCTAAACATTGACACGTCAGTTCACATATATACTTTGGATGGTATATATATCAAGATATTTAGCATACATCTACTCTACAGACTTAAACATGGCTTTGCACTTTCTCCAAGAAACAGTAGAGAGTGCAATTCTTTAAAAAGTTGGAGTAGAAATAATGGCATCCATATCTTGGAAAAAATTTTTTGTAAGAAACTGTGATAATTAAACTGCTGTATATGCTCATATATAAATATGGAAATGTTAGTCAAAAAGTTAACAAAAACTTACGGTTGATACCTACATGTCAATGTAAGTACTGTACCCTTAATTCTCATTTTAAAAATCTGAGTTATATTATCTCTGAATAGTATAGCAAAAGGCAAAAAGTAGGACTTCATCCCACAAGAGGAGCGGGAAGCAGGTGAAATCATCTTGGTGTGGTGTTTCATGGGGTTCTGTCTTCAAAGATGGAGAATTTGCTCAACCCCATCATACAAGATCATCTCCTCGCCTTTCTAGCTCAACCATTTCAAGGAATCCAGCATACTTTTTAAACAGGCATCCTTTTTGAGACACCTCTTTCCATGGGATTGTTCCCCTTCAGCCCCTTCCACTAAAGGAGATCAGCATCTGTACCTTTTTGAGACACCTCTTTCCATGGAACTGTTTCTCTTAAGCCCCTACACTAAAGGAGACAGGCATACTTTGTAAAACACCTCTTTCATTAGGATCCACATCATCTGTAATCCACTAATATAAACAGAGGGAGCATTCGCAGACTTCCTACATGAACACCTATACTGAAATGTCAGAGTAATTAGAGAAATCAACCACTTTCCAGCACAAGGGAAAATATTTGTTTTTTAAGCATTTCTATGCACAGGGAAAGGATCTGAGTTGATTTGTAGCCGTCTTTGAAATCCTCCCATTTCCACATGCTGCAGAGACAGAGTTCCACAAGTAACCACTGGAAGCAGTACTGCATCATTTGATTGGCTCTGTCTTTAAAATGGGTAGAAACAGGATTTTTTATATTGTCAGAAGCGAATTGAGAATATACTGCAAGTTGCTTCTGGTGTGAGAGAATCGACCGTCTACAGAGACATTGCCCAAGGGATGCCTGGATGTGTTACCATCCCATGGGAGGCTTCTCTCATGTCCTCACATGAGAAGCTGGGGATGACAGATGGGAGCTGACCTCATCTTATGGATTTGAACCGTTGACCTTCAGATCTTCATGTCAGCAGTTCAGCCAGTACAAGGATTTAACCGATTTAGCCACTGTGGCTCCCGGTAGAAAAGGATAGAAATGGAGGAAAACTTCCATGATGAGGTCCTTAGTCCATTCCAGGAGAACCTAAAGGAAGCACTGGTTCCCTCAGTTATAGGTACAGTAGAGTCTCTCTTATCCAAGCCTTGCTTATCCAAGCCTCTGGATTATCCAAGCCATTTTTGTAGTCAATGTTTTCAATATATCGTGATATTTTGGTGCTAAATTCGTAAATACAGTAATTACAACATAACATTACTGCGTATTGAACTACTTTTTCTGTCAAATTTGTTGTATATCATGATGTTTTGGTGCTTAATTTGTAAAATCATAACCTAATTTGATGTTTAATAGGCTTTTCCTTAATCCCTCCTTATTATCCAAGATATTCACTTATCCAAGCTTCTGCTGGCCCGTTTAGCTTGGATAAGTGAGACTTTACTGTATATACCACCAAGGATCTGTATCAAAAACCTTATTGACATTTTGGGATAAAATTCTTTTTCAGCTAGATTCTTCCACCAAATTGTGACCTCTAGAACCAGTTATTCATTGGCATGGCAATTATTTCCCTTAGTTAAATAAACAGAATATAATCATATTTCAGTTGTTTTTTGTTTTTTTTTAAAAAAAGAAAATCAGACCACACTAATTTTATAATTTTAAAAAAGTAATCAGATATCTATTTCCAAATAATTTATTTGTAAAAACTCATTGATTTCATTGGAATATATTTTAAATATCTGTGCCTATGGCTATGATATAATATACATGTGTGTGTGTAACAGAAAGTGAGACAGACTTTTGTAATGTCATTAGAACCAGCATTTAAAGTCTTTAATCATGCAATTTCTCAAACCATATTTTATGCATTTTTAAAGATGATTTTTAAAATGGTTGAGTTTTTTCCCCTGTGAATGAAAGTGTGACTGAACAACTGCTGGTTTCCTCACTTAACAAAAAGAAACGAAGAAAGAAAAATCAGGAAAAAAAGATCTGTTCAAGATGCGCCTGATTCTGTTACCAGCTGCAAAAGTGGCAATTATGTTTGAAAGAGAAGAAAAAGATAGAAGTGATATGGCTTTCATTGGACTGGCCAGCTAGGAGTCCCCCCCCCCTCTCTTTTCAGAAAGAAGTTCATGTTATCTGTTACTTTGTTCCTGCTTTGGCTCAATGCACAGTTTTTCCCCAAGTTTTCTGATGAGTTCTGCCAGGTCTTCTGTGTTTTGTGATTTCTCTTCAAGGAGTTCATAACGGAGGCTTGAGATGTCCTGCTTAATTTCTTTCAGCTCACCTGCAACAGAGAGGGAAAGAGAGACAGAATATCAAGAACTGCAAAGAAGAAAAGGAGAAGCCAGGCCAGTTTTCAGAACCAAAACTAATTATCATTTTTAAAAATCGGATTATTTTATGCACAGGTTCTTTGAAAGAAGGATAAAGTGAGATGGATTACGAAACTTACAGCTGCGGTATGTAAGCAAGTACTTTAGAATGGATTTTCAGAGGTTCATTTGTTGCTGTTGTGTACCTTCAAGTTCCTTCCGACTTATGGTGGCCTTAAGCTAATGCTGTTGTGGGGTTTTCTGGGGCTGAGACTGTGTGTTGCCAAAGGTCACTCAAGCGGGTTTCCATGGCCCTCGACTTGAACCACAAGGTGCCTCAAGTCTAAACCAGTGGTTCTCCAGATGTGTTTGGCCTTCAACTCCCAGAAATCCAAACAGCTGGTAAACTGCCTGGGATTTCTGGGAGTTGTAGGCCAAAAACACCTGGGGACCCCAGGTTGAGAACCACTAGTCTAAACACTACACTACCTTATCTAAAGATGGATTCTTTGTCCTCTTTGTTGCACTTGTACAAGATAATCCAGGCCATATCCTTCCAGTTGTCTCAACTGCTACCTGGCACGCAGACTTTCTCTGAATTTACTGCCTGCCTGCCTTTTTCTACTTAAGTTTTGTCTGTGCTTTCCCCCAATGAGTCATGTTTGATTCTTTGCTGTGTACTCAGGGATCTTTCCCACGCCCTTGGCACAGGACAGGTCCATGGGGCACAAGATGATGTCAAGGGGAGGCATGTGGGTTTTTTAAATGTTTTGTGGTTATGGTGTTTGGTGATATTTATGGTCCTGATGCTTCTCCCTTGTCCAGAATCTGTAGCATTCCATCTGTAGGTTTGTATACTACTGATTAGTTTTGTGTTTTGGGCAACACTTGTTTCTGCAACATACCCTTGTACAGATGTTAGGGAAAAATCTCTAAGCTGACAATTCCCACAACCCATCTCACATTATTTCACTTTTGAACACCAAATTCAATATTTTGCATAAGTGTTGTGAGAATATCCAGCTTAAGGGCCTGCTCAAGTGTGCTGTATTGAAAGATTTGATTTTTAGAAATATAAGACACTAGCTGTGCCTGGCCACGCGTTGCTGTGGCAAAGTGGTGGTGGTATTGGTTAAAAATTGTGTAATTTTTATTTGACGTTATTTGTATTTTTTAATTAATTTTATTGTAAGTTATCTTTTTATTTATTATATTTTATTACTTTCTTGTATAATTTTTAGTTTTCTGTTATTAATTTTTTAGTGTTTTTAATTATTTTTTAGTGTTTTTTATTATTTTTTATTGGGTTGCTAGGAGACCAAGTTGGAGGAGCTTAGCCTTCTAACTGGCAGGAATTGGATAAAAGCAATTATTCCTCTCTTTCTAATTAGGACTTTATTTTTCTTTTCTTTTTGTTGTATCAACCTAGAGCCGTGGATGATGGGTTGTGTCGTCAAATTTCGAGGTTGGGGGGCCTGTAGTTTTGTTGTTTTGTGGGTCGCCGTGATGCCATCACTCTTATATATATATAGATAGTCTCAATCTGTTTTCACATCATCTTTCTGATGTGACAGTCTGTAAACTACATAGTTACCAATGGGAAAAGGAATTGCATCTTTATATATTCTTACTTCACACTGTCCAGGATAGAGTCCTAGAATTGAAAAAAGACTGTAAACTTTACCCCAAATTAAGCCTTGCTAGCAATCATAGATCTAACCAAATTGCGTGCATGGATACAGAGAGATCACACTAATATGGCAAGTTAGGTTTCAGACCATCACCATAAAGAGAACATTGCCTTAAAGTGGATCGCTGGCTTTGTTTCAATTGCCAGCCTAAAAACATATTAAAGCTACCACTTATTAAGTGCACAATAGTGCTAGGCCTTTTAAAAGATGCAATAATGAAAACAATAAATAAAAAGACTTCCAGAATATGATGCTGAAGCATGAAGTGGAAAAATGCTATAAATAAACTGAGTACGGGTAACAAAACTGTGGTGAAATACCATAGTAGCAAACCACTCTAAAGTGAAGCACCTTAAAGCAAGGTATGCCTGTATAGGTGTTGGATTTAGGGCATCATTGGTAAAGATTAAACTCTGCCCTAGCTGTTCCTTCTCACCTGACCCAATCTCTGACCTTACATAATGCCAAGGCCTTAATTTCTGACTTGTCTTGATCCAAGTGGGGTGGGGAATAAGGTGTGGTTTTGAGGGAACAGTTAATACTTAGCACCAGCAAACCCACATATATAGTCATACCTGTTTCCAAATCCCTAAATCCTGGAAGGATGGAGAGCATGTTAAAACACGTCACAAAAGGGCAGGGAAAAAGAGTTGTGCTTCCAGAAAAATTGCTTTCAAAAAAGAAAATTCTCTCATTTGTTCTTATCGCGATATGGCACTGATTTTAAGGCACCCAGCAATTTGGAACCACAGTAAAAGATCTGACTACACCTTATCCTTGTTTTCCTTTTGTCCTCCAATTTCAGACAGCAAAATGAACCCAGAACTCTTACATTTGCTATGGTCACCTTTTCTGGTTATTCTGCTTGCCCCTTTCTCTGCTTGCCTAAACTGCATTCTAAAAATTTAGCTGAAGTTTCAAGTTATTGTAATACAATAAATTGTTAATTTTAGATCTATTTGTTTTCTTACCGTAGATGTTGGACAATGGTTTGTTATCATACTCCTCTTCTCTGTGCTTTCAATTGGTTCCTTGCTTTATAAGGAAGTGCCAAGACACAGACATGACCATATCAAGTTCTCTATTTCTTTTTTTAACCCACTGATTTGTTCTTAAAATGCTGTGATCCAAAGGCCATGACCTGTGATGCTAGGATGCATTTCAAATTCAACTGAGTGTTGGGTATTATTGTGTGCCCTCAAGCAATAGCATATGGTAACACTAATGCTAATGAAATCTATGGGTTTTTTTAACTTCTAAAGCAGAACTTTGTTAGACTGCCCTGGCTGAGTTCTAAAACCTAAGGCACAAACAGCATCCATCTTAGTAACTCACCTTCATTGACTTCATCACTCTCTTTGTCCACTTGAGCTTTCAATACGTATCGCTTGATAAGTCGTTTCATAATTTTCTGGTGTAGAGAAACAGAAAAATCATGCTGGCATTGATTTGCTCATCCTGTTAATCACCAGGTTTTCATAAAGTTCAATGGAACTTATTATCATGTAATTGTGCATAAGACTCCAGTCCAAAACTCCAAAGAGTGTATTGACACTATAGAATGAGTGCAATTTGACACCATTTTAACTGATGTGGTTCAATATTATGGAATCATGTGGGGTTTACAAGCTCTCTAGTTTTCTCTGCCTCATCAAACACAAAATGCCAGGTTTCGATAACATTGAGCCATGGCAGTTAAAGTGGTGTCAAATTGCATTAATGCTGCAGTATAAATGCATCCAAAGTGATATACGTGCAGCTGAAAACTCAGAAGGATTCGCTGAAAATTAGAAGGGTGTCTCTTCTCCAGTACCAGCAGACACTGGAAACACATGATGGACATTAGCTGCAACTACCACTTCTTAATAATAAGAAATGAACTACAACAAATACAATAGAAAATGGGTTATTCCATTCCATTACGATAGTTTCTTAATTTTACACTTGAAGAGCCATCTACCTGTAACAAGTAAAGCATAGCCATCTGCATGCAGTTTATTGCCCGCTGAGTTTACAGGATTGTGAACTATCTGCCTACATTTGCTTTCCAATTCCATGATAGGTAGTCAATGTTAGACTCTAGATCCTACCTGGTACTTTCTTTGTGGATTGCTTGAACTGTTTAAATTGAAGTCATCAATGCTTCTTATACTGGACTGTTTACGCTGACTCAACTGAAACATAGAAAGAAAAAAGGGGAATCAAGAATTCATAGATAAATACGACTCGTTCCTCTTCTTTTCACCACCTTCACATATTTCAGCAAAATACTAACAAACAGCAGATTTTCTATTTCTAGTGTTTTAGGCTCTGAATATGGTTATTTATGGAGGCAAAGCAGCAGTGGCAACACAAAAACGGACAATATCAGTAGGCTTAGTGGAGATACTAAAAGATCTAATGTGGGGAGGAAGTGGCTTGGAATCCAGATCTGGATTAAAGCTGAGTTGGGATGGAACAGCTGAAATCCAACAACAACTTCCTAACACAAAAAAAGAACCACAATGAATATATTTGACATAGAAAATGGGTTACTCCCCATTATGAGTGAATACTTGCTTCTCTATAGGAGTGTGAGCAAGAATTTTCAATTTTAATCCCCCGCTGTTGCTTCTCACCATGTTATGAGTGTCTACATCAATTACATGTTGGGAATGGTGCTCAACAATCAAACTACCAATGGATACATTGCATGATGAAGATGTTTGACAACATCACAGCAAGGATGGAGAATGCTCAGCATGAGTAAATTTTGCAGCCAGAAGAACCAGGAATATTGTAGTACTTAAAATATAAGTAGATGGACTGCAGTGCAAGCTATTATGGCTTTTATGGGGAAACTATTTAACAGTCACCTCCTAAAGGATCAGGCTCGCAGTTTGAGAGCACTCTTGGCTCCAACCTTGTCAGCAGGGGCTTAAATATGTATTGCTACAGACATACATGCTTGGCTAACTTCCCAGCTGGATTACTTCAATGCCTTGTGCATGAGAACTAGTTTTAAAAATGCCCCTGAAAATCTAGCTGTTCCAAAATAGGCAGCCTAAGAGTCTTAACTGGTGCTAGATAATATGCTCAAATTACCCCAATGTTTATAATCTACACACTGGCTGCCCATTCATTTCTGGGCCCAATTCAAAGTGCTAGTATTGGCCTCCAAACATGAATGATACCTGTAGCCCTCCATATGCCTTTAGATGCATCTCCCGTAACTCCCCTAACTTTGGCTATGTTGAGTCAGTCTAATGGACATCTGGACAGACATGGGGAGATAACATGGGACAGCCGCAATGGCTCCCCATCCTGTAATGTATGAAATGGACCTCAAGATCTTCAAATAAAAGAAAAGGTGTTGGTTTCATTTAATATGACACAGATAAAATATCAGGTTACTCTTTCTTATTCATATCAGTGCAGTGGATAGACTATGCAATAGGAAAACGATCCAGCTGATCCCAAGAGACTCTGGAAATGCCTTATTGTTTAAAGATAGCTGCTGTCAAAAAAGATATTCTGTTGTTTAAAGGTTGTTGTCCCATGTTATCTTCCCTTTCTTTCCTCTTTTCATGATGCACTGATAACATGAGTGGATTATTCACATAAGTACTTATTTGCGCAGGTGCATAGCATGTGCACAGTATAATGTCTTTGGACTTGCTTGTGATATTAGTAATTCAGTAAGAAAAAATGAACACTAAGAAAGCTTATGCTATATGACCACTTGGTGGCAGAAGGCACTCATTTCAAATTTGTTTTCATTCTCTCAACAGGATCTGGAGGCTGACTTGACACAATATATTAAGAGTCATGTACTTCACTGCCAATTGTCTGGGATGACAGGTAAGTAACAACCATTGATTTTACTCACAGGAATGAATCAAATTAAATTGCCTTGTAACAATTCTCTATAAAGATGCAGAATTATTCAAGCGGTTCTCTTTATACAGATACCTTTTCATTCTCGCCATCTGGCTTTAATGTTTGCCCCAGACAAGAGAGAAAGCACTCCCTCACTGCAAACTTCCCCTTCAACCTTAATTCCATTCCGTTTCTATAATAATATCACTGGTCAAATATAGGCTCCATTAATGCATGCTCTCCAACCAAACCTATTTGTATTTTCCCACTGTGCTCATCACTTACAGAAATAAAATAACCAATACAAACACAGGTGTGCGCTAAGCTATTGTAAATTACCAATTTTGGCTTTCTTAGTCAATATTGTTGTCCTGCTGATGTGGAAAATTACTCTGAGCCTTCCTTATGCCTGATTCTATCTGAATTTATTTTCTACCATGGGAATTCATTGGCAGCTGCATGCACAAGCTGTTCCTCAGGTTAGGAGGAACGGGAGGCTGAATGCTCATCGGAATGAATATTTGAATACCTAGCCAAATACAGAGGTCTGTCAGTACTGCATTATTCTCAGTGGAATATACACACTGCAGATTCCAATTCACAACAGATTCCCAAAGACCCACCAGGCATGTGCTACTTGAGAGGAAGCGCTAAAACAACAACAGAAATTTCATGGTTTGTCTTATTCCCCAATTCTTCACTTTTACAAATTCCCTGGTGCAGATGCATGCACCCACTATAATGAGATTCCATTTCAAAAGGCAATTTTGAATTATCTAGTGGAACCTCTCTTCTTAACCCTCTTCTTTTGGTGGCCAGGCAAGGGTTAAAAAGTTCAGCCCCTTCCTTTCTAGCCCCTTTTTTTCTTTCACTTGTTGCTCTGGAGGTTGGATCAGCCCTCACTCTGCTTTTGTCCTAGGCAGGGAGCTGGTCGCCTTGAGATTCCTGTGGGGTTTGGACTGAGCAAAGGAAGAGGTGAATTTGGAGGGAGGCTTTCCTTGACACATGGGAAGCCCACTCAGTTTTGGGGGTTGAATACGTACCCCCCCCCCCTCCAGCTACAAGCTTGATCATAGGACATAATTTCAGAACTATGTTTATTCAGCTGCTACCATCATCTTGCTAGTTTAGGACGTTTCTAAGTGAAATCCAAAAGAAAGCAACCATTGTACTTAGCAGCAGTTTAGAATTCTCATTAATTTACCGAGACTAGCTTGCATTATTTTCCTCTATCTCACTATATACTTTTATTTACAATTCTAAGATACAGAGGTATATTCCATTATAAAATTACCTGATTCATCTCAGCATCTCCCTGAAAACCTTTTTTATGGCACAATAATAATGTATACACCAATTTCCTTATTCTGAGTGAAATGTAAAGCAGAGATTTAGGGCTAGGCACTAGATTGAAAGGTACTGGGAGTGTTCTGCCCTCCTCAAAATAAGAGAACCATAGTTTTGCTCTTGCAAACTTCCACTCCACATCAGCATCATCCTGAAAGAAAAAGACATTGGTCAGTGATAACCTGGAATGGTGGAGTCATAGAAGGATCTATGGCCACAGAATCATAAATCTGGTAAAGACCTCAAACATATCCAGTTCAGCCCTCTGCCAATCCAGGGAACCTACTAGTAGAGCATCTATTTAAACCACTGGTCCAAAAAGAGCTGAAATGTTAGATTTAAATTTTAATTTATACCAATGGTTAAAATTTGAACCGCTAATATATATGTATATTGTAATTGGGTAGAAGATAATTTAATTCTGTGTGCTAATTCTTAATTCATTTATTAATTGAATTGCATGCTGGAATGCCAAAGTAGCCCCCTACTTGGTATATTTAAAACTTGTTCCTTCAAAATATACCAGACACTTTTCCAGATTCCTTGTAGTATAAATCTAAGAATCTATGCACTCTTAGAAAAGTGTGGGATTTATATTTAATACATAAAAGAAAATACAACATTCAACAACAATTTATTAAAAATACTCTTTTGCATGAAATATCCCTAAATAACCACCTCATCATGAATGTGGTAAGCCTGACTCCAGTGAGAGCTAGTAGCTTCCACATCCATGGATTGCTGAATCCAATTTGACTTTTGGTCCAAACTTGAAATGGCCTAGGCTACTGGATTTATTTTGTGGATTGGATTCATGACTTTGAATAGCTAATTTAAAGTACAGAGTGGATTTGCTGACCCATTGTTGGTTCTGACATTCTCAAGCTTCACTGCTATGTGCATTTTGGAATAAACTTTGCTGAAGTAGATGATATTTCCTAAGTGGAATGCAGGTCTTCTGAAATAAGTGGAATTGAATCTGAATAAATGTGTAGAATTGCACTGCCAAGACTTTCAGATTCAACATACTGCAATTCAGCAAACAGCAAGAAAAGTGGCAAAAAGTAAGAGAACATCATCCTAAAACTTATAAAAAAGATATAAACAGAATTTCACCTCAATCTCCTGGAAAGAGCTGTTGATCATTGCAATAAGCATATTCAACAGAACAATAACCATGGTGACATTGTAAACACCATAGAGGACATAGCCGATGTTTTCAATAAATTTGTGATTATAGTTTATGACAACTGATTTTACTTCTGAGAGTCCAAAAATTGCCCAGAACAATGTCTTGAAGCTTTCTTCTACTCTGAAAGAAAAACACCCAGAAAATATGAATACAAAGTCTAATAAAAGAGCTATAAAAACAGAACATATCAATAACAAGCTGCCTCTGGGTTGATTAATGGCAAAGAAAATCTGGTATGTCATGACAACATTAAAAATGTCAGCAATTTTGCATGTTCAAGCAGGACAGCATGAAGTTCTGCTTTTCTATAACAACCACTGGGAAAAATTTGTAATGTTTTGGGAATAGCTTTTTGAGGAAGTATATGGTTACGAATTGTGTCAGCTTCATAACAACAGTGTTGAGGTGCAACCCCAATGTTTTCAGAAGTGTAGAAACATTTATGGAAAACTACCATAGTAATGGTTCGTTTTTCTTGCCCCTTTAAAATGTTTTACCTTCTATTAAACTTGTATTTTCTTAATATATTTAAATATATGCTTAATATTTCAACTTTTCATAATAATATTTCAACTTTTCACAACACTATCTGTCTAATTTATCTTTGGGTAACTAAAAAGTTTGTAGAAGTTCAAAAACATCCTTAGAAAAATAGGAAGGCTAGGAAGGAGATTAAAATAAGAGCCTAATAGGGACTCCGTGTCAAAGCCAATGTGGTGCAGTGGCCGGGGTCCTAATCCCTGTCCAGTCATGGGAACTCACGAATGATCTTGAGAAAATCAAACTCTCCCATCCTCGGAGAAGAGCAATGACAACTTCCCTCTAAACCAGATGTTTTGGCCTTCAACTCTCAGAAATTCTAACAGCTGGTAAACTGACTGGGATTTCTTGGAGTTGTAGGCCAAAATACCTGGGGACCCACAGGTTGAGAACTATTGCTCTAAACAAATCTTGCCAAGAAAAACCCATTATAGGTTAGTTTTAGGGTCACCATAAGTTGGAGATGATTGGGACACACAAAAACAGCAAGAGACCCAATGTTCTCAGTAGCTAGAAAATGTGAATTGACTCTTGGAGGGGAAAAGAAATAAAACCCCAAAAAGAAATAGAAAGGAGAAATGGCATCACAAGCTGGACCAGTTAAAAGATGTATAACCATACTACACTTTCTCTGTTTCTGTGTTTTCTATTTCTAATTTTCTGAAGGTGAGAGTGCTAAAATAGCTAGTGTGCCAAAACCAGTATATGGGAACAGTCGGAATAACATTCCTGGAATAGAGATGTAATTCTTCACTAAGTTCCCCCCCCCCTCAAAATTTGCAGTCTGGAATTTAAAAGCAATGCAGTTTAACAATTACTTGCAATTAAGGACTTATTCAGTGAAAAATTCATGCATGGCTGGTTTGCACAGAAAAACAGCATTTTCTGCATAGAAAATATTTCAATTGAAAAAAACTCCTGCACTACACAGCAGATGTTGATTTCTGCACAACAAAAGTTGTCCTTTGGTTTTATTTTTATTTATTTATTTATAAAAGGGTTTATTTACTAATTTCAGAATGTTTCACATAATGCAGTTGTCTTGTTACATCATCTATTCCTAGATTTATGCTCCCCTCACCTCTACCCCATCATTCATATAGTGTTTATATACAATAAAGCTCTGTTAGTTCTATACTACTACTTATTCTATTTTCATCCATTACATATAATTGTTGTAATGTATTATTTTTTTGTACATCCACAATCTTTCTCAATCATATGGTGGTTTGAATTTGGCACTAGTTTTTCAAAGGAAGCTAAATGGCTTCTATGTATTATCAAATAGATCTTATATTTCTGCTTTTGCTAAACTTTACTTATAAGTTAGCTTTTTCAGTAGTGCTATAGCCCATACCCTATTCAACCAATTCTTTATTGACAAATTCTCTAGTTCTGACTATTTTTGAGTCATTGGGGTTTGTCCTTTACAAAATTTGTCCATGCTCGTTCTGCACAGAAAACAATATTTTTGCATAGGAAACATCATTTTGTACATGAAAATAATATTTCAACGCATAAATATTGATTCCTCTGCAGAAAATGCTGCCCAATAATTAATATTTCTGCATCAAAATACTACCCTGTTTCCCTGAAAATAAGACATCCCCAAAAAATAAGACCTAGTAGAAGTTTTACTGAATTGCTAAATATAAGGCCTCCCCCGAAAGTAAGACCTAGCAAAGGTTTTGTTTGGAAGCATGACCGCCGAACAGAACACCAGAGCATGCAGGGTTGGTAAAGGTACATACCAGCTGTACATGGAAATAATGGTAGTAACAAGAAATTCTTGATAGGATTCAGAGTTTGTCTGGTTATGTTGGTTTGTAATGACAACTACTGTACAGTATATAATAAATGTTCATTTTTTGTTAAACAATAAATGTGAATTCTTCTTCATGGAAAAATAAGACATCCCCTGAAAATAAGACCTAGAGCATCTTTGGGAGCAAAAATTAATATAAGACACTGTCTTATTTTCGGGGAAACACGGTATGTCCCACACATGGAATATCTTACTATGTTGGAGGTAGCCAACCATCGGAGAGCCTTCACCTTGGCACGATGACATGCGCTTCCATCCGCAGTACTGGAAGGTCATTATCAGAAGACCCCATACTCTGTAAGGCTATGTCCCTGTGACTCAGGTCACATAGAAACAATGGAGATGTGCTTCTGCAGTGCTTGTTTTATAGAGACATTTGAACACGTCTCATCACGGCATGGACAACTAAATACCCAGGGCGTTCTGGAAAATTTTAGGTAACCTTACTACTCTCAAATACCATCTCGGCTGTGACGTACAACATCGCTAAGTTCTGCATGGCTGCAATTAACATCCGGCAAATGATGATTGAGAGCCAAAAGAACTAAGTATCACCTATAGAATATAGATGAGAAAGCAGATATAGACCGATATTTATAGTTACAGTTATAGACTGTTATTTACAGTTATGGGTATCCCCCCCCCCGGGTACCATCCCCACTCTCTCCCTTTAGACCCCCCCCCCCCCCAGGATGATCCCATGGGCTGAGTTGCATCTTAATAGTACTGGTATGTGGTCTTTAGCCTAGATTTTAAATTTTGTCAATGATTCAATTTTATAATGATTTTTATTAATATTGAAATTTGAAGTATTTAACTCCTCGTGTTTCTTATGGATGTATGGGACTGGGTACCCTTGATATGAGCTGGTCATTGACTGTAATAAAAGTTTACTTACTTACTACTTACTATTTCCCACACAGCAAATTTTGTTTACTTTGCAAAAGTGCTGCTTTCAGTGCAAAACAACCCAGTGTGAATTTTGTGCAGAAAAACTCGTGAACTGCAAAGACTCTCATCAGTCCAGGATTATTCTCAGCAGAATTTCTTGACACTCAAAAAACATATTTTTTACAATTTTATGAATATTTATGAATATTATTTCCATTGCCACCCTGGAATTTGTTACAACCTCGCCTTGCAATAGTCACGTCCTTGTAGTCAAGGAGATGCAACACAAAATTTTTAGAGTTGCTATGTCCAAGACTAAGAAGGAATTAAAACTGATCTTTAACTGGCTAATCTTCTTCACCTGCATATGCTCAAATCCTCTCACCTTTCTGCCCCCTCTACCTTTCATCTTGGATTGAATGAGTGGGAACGGCTAGCATCTGTTTGACTACTCTCAATAGATTTTGAGCCTTTCTGAAATTTGAATTGAATGATACCTGTTCCCATATCTGCCCAAAACAATCTGCCATGTTCTGTACTTACTTGATTTTAACTGAGATATGACCCCCCCCCCCAAAAAGAAAAAAGACAAACACGTAATGAATCTTACATGTCTGCAAGTACTATTTGTTGTGGTAATCTCTGAGCGGTTAGACTCAATTTAACCCTCTCTGGGGGAGATTCCACCAAAATCAGCAGAGTAGCAAAAACAAAGCTTTCAAATGCAACAGTTACTTACACTGGTGAGCAAGAGAAGCCTTTTTAGGATTGCAATGGACTGCAGAGTCTCAATAAAAGTTCAAAAAGTATTTATTCAGGTAAAAGGAACTCCATTGTAGATAGAAAGCCTTGGGAGCTGTCTAGATTACTATAGACTGGATTCTAAGGAAAAATAAGTAAGGAAAAGTAACAAACATCTACATAGTTACATCTTGCCAGGAGAGATGGCAAGATGCTGCTTGTTAGTTTGAAGAACAAAGGGAGAAGAGAGAGAACCAAAATGGTTCCAACCTCATGGTCCAGTTTATTGGGGCCATAAAAGACACTCTGACCAATTGGAAGTTAGTGTCCCTAAAGATTCACATTTCTACCAACTTCAAAGTAAGGGACGTGACGTAAACAGGATAGAGTGAAACACAGTAAAGCCTGTCTAGGCATGCTTTGGAAACAGGGAAAGGATTCCCTCAATCTAACTCTATCATCTATCTAACTACATTTGGACTTGAGTAGTCCAGGATGATTTCCCAACAATCCCCTTCTTCAGCCTGGGCTGCTCATGTCCATCAGGTTCAACATCTTCTTCAACTTATCATGAGCATGTCTAGGCAGGGGTTTTGTCAGAATGTCGGCAATCATGTCTTCAGATCTGCAAAACTCCAACCTCATAAATCCTTCTTCGTGTGCATTCTTCACGATGTGGTATCTTGTGTCAATGTGCTTGAGCAATGCACTGATCTTCTCTGTTTGAGTATACTTCAGACAACCTTGATTGTCCTCAAAAACTTGTATTGGTGTTGGTTCTTCGATTCCAAAATCAAATAACATCATATGTAGCCATTTCAATTGTTTGCACGCTTCTGATGCGGAAACATATTCTGCTTCTGTTGAAGATGAAGCTACTACTTTTTGTTTCTGTGTTGTCCAGTCTATCAGTGCATCTCCGTAGAAGAATAGATAGCCGCTGGTAGACTTGCGATCTGTAATATCATTGGCCCAGTCAGCATCCACATACCCTGTCAGTGTAGGGTTGCTGGTGGCTTGTAGTCTCAATTTGAAGTTCAGTGTGCCTTTTAGGTATCTAGCAGCTCTTTTGATTGCAATTAAGTCATATTTGGTTGGTTTACTAGTCTTCCTGCATAGTATCCCAACCGCTGCTGAAATATCTGGTCTTGTGATTCGAGAGATGTACAACATTTTCCCAATTGCCTCTCGATACAAGGTGTTGTCACTCAATGGTTCACTTTCTGAAGTGTTTTTCCAATAGTTCACTTCCATGGGTGTAGTCACTGTATTTGCTTCTAAGAGTCCAAGATGTTTTAGCAAGTCAATAATCTTTTGTCTCTGATTCAGGAGAAAGCTCCCATCTTCTTCTCTTTCAACCTGTATTCCCAAATAATGACTCAAATTGCCAAGTTGTTTGATTTCAACGGTACGGCTCAAATGTTGTACAAGATCATCAAAGTCAGATTTCTGTTGAAAGCAACACACTATGTCATCTACATAGGCTAGAACATATGTCCATCTGTTGTTTTTGAATCTAGAATAAAGGCAAGGATCAGCTTTCCCTTGTGCAAACCCCTTCTCAATTAACATTTGATTTAATTTCTGATTCCAGCATTTTGCTGCTTGTTTTAAACCATAGAGAGATCGTTGCAATTTGCATACATATCCTTTGTGTGCCTTGTCTTCAAATCCAGGTGGTTGTTGCATAAATATCTCTTCTTCTAATTCGCCATGAAGAAAAGCTGTAGCAACGTCAAGGTGTTCAACATTCATTTTTCTAGAGGCTGCAATTGCAAGCAATGTCCTCAAGGTGGTGTGTTTTACAACAGGTGCAAAAACTTCATCATAATCCTCTCCATATTGTTGTGAGTAGCCCTTAGCTACAAGTCTGGCTTTGTATCGCTGTATCTGTCCATTTTCATCACGTTTCAGTTTGAAAATCCATTTACAGCCAACTACATTCCTATTTTCTGGTGGTGGTACAAGTGTCCATGTCTTGTTTTTATGTAATGACTCTATTTCATCTGATGCAGCAGTAAGCCATTTTTCTTTTTCATCCTCTGGAAACTTCAGCATCTGATTCCAGGATGATGGTTCCTGTAGTTCAGCTTCATTGGTAAGATAAGCAAATCTCTGGGGAGGGACCCCACGATTTGTCCTTTGAGATCTGCGTGGTAATTGCTCATTTTGTCCATCAGGTGTCTCTGCACTTTCATCTGGTCCTTGAGGGTGCCATTGATGTTCCTCTGCCATGCCACTATGTGGGTCAATCCTTTCATCGGGTCCTTCGACCTCAGATGTCAGGGTCTCTCCACTGGGTGGCGTTGGCTCATTTCTTTGATCAGCCCTTCTGACCAGCGATGGCAGGACTTTTCCAGCAGATGGCGCAATTGGCTCATTTCCACTCTGCAGACCGCATGTTAAGTCATCAGAGTCATTTCTTAACAAAGGCTCATCAACAGGAGGCTGTAAATTTCTTCCAACTCTTTCATCTATGTAAACCGTCTTTCCTACAAAAATTATATTCTTTTCTGGATCATAAAGTCGGTAAGATTTATGTTCATCAGAATAACCAACCAGTAGGCATTCTTTAGAGCTGCAATCAAACTTCCCACTTCGCTTTTCTCTTGGGATGTACACATAGGCTTTGGATCCAAACACACGCAAATGCTTTACACTTGGAGAATGACCAAACCACAATTCATATGGGGTTACATGACTTTTTGCATTGGGCATTCTATTTTGCAAATAACAAGCAGTATTAATGGCCTCAGCCCAGAATTTACGCTGAATTCCTGCATGATAAATCATGGATTTTGCCATTATAATCAAACTTCTATTCTTTCTTTCTGCAATGCCATTCTGATGTGGAAAATAGGGAAGAGAATATTGGCGTCTAATCCCATATTTCCTCAATAGATCATCCACTGCTTTATTGCAAAATTCTCCTCCATTGTCTGTCCTCAGAGTTTCTGGCATCCTTTGAAATTGATTCTCAACCATGGCCAAATATTCCTTTAATTTGTTAAATAATTCATTTTTGTGCTTCATGAAATAGACTTTGGTATATCCAGAAAATGAATCTTTGAAAACCACAAAGTACAAAGACCCCCCCAATGATGTAGACATGGGGCCACATACATCACTGGATATGACCTGCAGAGGGCGTTGCGCTTCAAACTCTTTGTCTTTTGGAACATTTGGAGCACATGCCTTGGCCTTTATACAAGTTTCACATATCTCCTTACAACATGAATTTACTTCCATATCTCTACATACTTCTTTTGCATTCCAGACATATTTCTCATTTGCATGACCAAATCTTTCATGCCATAAACGAGCACAATTTCGTTTCTCACATTCTGGTAAGGTTAATCCTGAAAACTTTGGCTCAAACATAACTTTGAATATCCCATGATATTCCTCAGCCTTTAAAACAAGTTTTCCATCTTTCAGCACTTTACATAGTCCATTCTCAAAAACAATTTTACATCCATGACGCATCAGCTTTGCCACAGAAATCAAATTAGTTCCAATGTCTTTACTGTAGTAAACATTGCTGAGAGTTAGATTGATCCCAGAGTCTGCACATGCAAGATTCACTTTGCCTAGCCCTGTACAATTAACTTTTTGACATCCAATTCCTTTCACAGTAGATTTTTCTTTCTCGATTTCAATAAAATAATCCAAATGACAAAAATAATGGTCCGTCGCTCCAGAATCTAATAAGATATCTTTTTCATTAACAAGCTTATTGGTCACATGTAATGCAAGACTTCCAAAGAAATCATTAATTCCTTCTGACTCAGCTGTGTCACTTGGTAACACCAAATTTGCATGCTTTGCAGAGGTGTGCTGACCTAATCTCTCATTTGCATTTTCACTGGCAAAGGACTGGCTTTGTCTTCTGACCTGGGTATTGAAAACCCTAGGCTTTGATCCTTGACTCCTGCTGTGAGAAGCTGTAGAACTAGTTTGATTGTTTTTAGCAAACCAGCAGTCCCTTTGCAAATGTCCTGCCTTTTGGCAGAGATTACAAATCACTTTATTCTTGAGTTTAAATTTGTGCCCAGCTTTCAGAGCCATGCTTTTTGACTGAGATTCAGATTGCATATTATTTTTGGAATCAGATCCATTTCTTTCGAGATATTCCGATTTCAACTCAGCCGTGATAGATTTAAGAGTAAGCTCTTCACTTTCAAGTCTGTGTGTATTACGTAAAATTGTAATAATACTTTTGTAAGATGGATGGATCCCACACGCAACTAATCCTATGCACATTCTCTCAGTAATTGGTTCTCCGCTAGATCTCAATTGATCAACTAGAGATCTTATCTGTTGCAGGTAATCATTCAAATCATCTTCTGAATGCATTTTTGAATTAAAGAGTCTTTTATATGCCAATATAATATCTGCCTCCGACCCTTTACTGTAATTAGTCTGCAAATAGTCCATCATCTCTTTTGCATTAGAAGCATCTCTTACAAATTGAAAAACTCTCTCTGATAGGGAATTTATTATTATGCATCTCACCAAACGATCATCTTCCCGCCACGTCTGGATAGCCTCCTCCCCGGCTCCTTCTGGTGGCCCGCCTTCTTGCAGCACTTTTAGTTGTGCTGGTTTGAGCATGGTTTCCAGTCTTCTTTTCCAGTTCAGGTAGTTCTCTCCATTATCCTGCAGCTTGGGTAGGCTCCAAGAGGTTTCTTTGTTTTGCTCCATCCTTTCAATTTCCAAAAAAAGATTAAAAATCTCCAAAAAATCAAAATATTTGGAATAATCCAGAAAAATCAAAAAATTAAAAATCTTGAAATTAAGTCTCAAATCTTTTGAGAACTTTCCTCTGCTCCTTATTTCAATTCAATCCTTTTAAAAAAAAAACAGGCTATTTCCCTTTTGCGCAGCGGAAGCGTGCTGGGCCCGTAAACCCTTTGTTGTGGTAATCTCTGAGCGGTTAGACTCAATTTAACCCTCTCTGGGGGAGATTCCACCAAAATCAGCAGAGTAGCAAAAACAAAGCTTTCAAATGCAACAGTTACTTACACTGGTGAGCAAGAGAAGCCTTTTTAGGATTGCAATGGACTGCAGAGTCTCAATAAAAGTTCAAAAAGTATTTATTCAGGTAAAAGGAACTCCATTGTAGATAGAAAGCCTTGGGAGCTGTCTAGATTACTATAGACTGGATTCTAAGGAAAAATAAGTAAGGAAAAGTAACAAACATCTACATAGTTACATCTTGCCAGGAGAGATGGCAAGATGCTGCTTGTTAGTTTGAAGAACAAAGGGAGAAGAGAGAGAACCAAAATGGTTCCAACCTCATGGTCCAGTTTATTGGGGCCATAAAAGACACTCTGACCAATTGGAAGTTAGTGTCCCTAAAGATTCACATTTCTACCAACTTCAAAGTAAGGGACGTGACGTAAACAGGATAGAGTGAAACACAGTAAAGCCTGTCTAGGCATGCTTTGGAAACAGGGAAAGGATTCCCTCAATCTAACTCTATCATCTATCTAACTACATTTGGACTTGAGTAGTCCAGGATGATTTCCCAACACTATTGAAATGTTATTCCTTTACAAGAGTGTCTACAAATCTAGAACCAAGCGTTCGAGATGGGTGGGAAGAGAAAGCATGTTCTCACTCTAATCACTTGATCCAGCACACATATGAACATGCAAAATCACTAGTTTCAAGCAAATCAGTAAAAGGTCGATTGGTCTATAAGAGTGCAATGGAAATGTAATTCTACACATTTGAGTACAGACATGCATCCTTACATATGCCAATAGAAAACTCAGTTCTCCAAATAAGTTATTATACAGACCAAACAGCACCATCCATACACATAAGGGGGAAATCAGGAGGCAACAAGATTTGCAGGGAGACAAACTATGCATTTTTTTAAACCTACTAAGAAAGGCTGTCCAATTAAAATAGGACATGCATAGTAAAAACAGAATGTTAGTTTAGATATTAAACCCTGAAAAAGAGCACTGCATTGTGCAACTTTTCATTGCAGGCCTCTCTATTGTTAATTCTAATACAGTAAATGACACACACACACACATTAGGCAGTCATAACACACAAATTGCCTTTGTGATAATATATCTAAATAAGAGATATACTGTTAACCCTTCATATTCACTGAGATTAGGGAGACAGGACACCACTGAAAGTGAAAAACTGCAAATAAACAAGTTTTTTTTTAACCTCCCTAGGAATCCATTGTCCCTTCACCATGACTCTATGGTCAGCTTCCACAAGAAGTTGGCCATAGAATCATACTAGACCTAGAGATTACTAGAGAGAACATTTTAATCAAATTGTAAATAATCAAGTTCACAAAAGTCAAATGCACAAATGTGGAGTGCCAACTCTAAACCTTTACATTTTTACAAACTAAAAATATAAATATTGCCACCCAAGGTGCTTAGACATCCCTGTTTTGTTGTGGCAGTTTATCATAGCTGTTTTCATGCAATGGTAGCTCTATGTTCTGTACCAAATTTGGTAGTCCAATTGGTATTTTGGCTTTCAGAGAGTCCTCCTACCCTGACTACATAATTATGGGTAATGGGAAATCTAATGAAAACCATTAATCGCTGTTGAGCCCATTCATGTAGAAGTCTTCCTAGAATTTTTGAAGTTTTTCTAGAATCACTTCACATGAAATTGCTTGGTATTTTGCTGCATCACTACTACTAGCAATTAGGAAATACTGCCCTATTGAGAAATCAATTCTAGATTATTGCTAGATAAATGATGGGATTTGATACTTACATTCTGCTCATAGTAAATCAATTGTACAAGAGCTATTAGGCATAATCCAACTGAGTTGCCTTCCAATAAATCATCTATACATTTCAGCAACATTAACTTACGTAGTGAATGCTTCATTTTGTTTTGCTCCCAGGTAGTAAGAGTATAGATTAAACATTCCTATCATGAAGGCCACAAAAACCATGATAAAAATGACCATGAACTTGAATATGTCTTTCACAGTTCTACCAAGTGATATCTGCAGTGGTCCAAAGCTTTCATTGGCTGGCAGAATATATGCGATTCTTGAGAAACTTAAAACCACAGCTATTGCATATAGGCCTTCAGATATTATTTGAGGGTCTGATGGATCCCAGTCTATTCTTGCTGAAAAGGGGAAAAGAAGAAAAGAAGCACAAAAGTCTTTGTTTTAATATTTCTGAAATACAGGTCCCATATTTCCCTGGCCTTACCCTCCAGATGTCCCAATTTTGCAGTGACAGTCCCAGTTACCTCTCTGATGTCCCTTTTTTTTTACTATTAAATTGTGTTTCTGTCTTCCACGTTCTCCCCTTGCCCTCATTTTTCCTGCAACTTTAATTTAATATGCAAAAGTAATCATGTAATTCAGCAGGAGGGGGGTGAATTCTTGCCCTTCACAGTACACTTAGGCAAAAGCAAACAGCTGCAGCCTCTCTTAGCTTGTATGTACTTCCTCATTGATATCTTTTGCAATCTGATGTGATTTGGTCATATGTGTGCTGGTTTTCACTTGTGAAATGTTGGAGGGTATGCTACAATCAACTGGAAACGTTTTTCTATCTCCTCACTGTCACAACCTCTTTCCATTCGTCTGATGTTAAAGGACATCCATAGTACAGAAAACGTCCATGCTTGCTGAGAGGTTCTAGGAGCTGTCAACGCAAAAAAAATTCCATGTGTGGGCCCAGGAGGATGTGTCCACATTGGTTTTTTTTTTATGGAACAATGGGGATATAACACTGCAGTAAGTTTATTCTTCAAGAGAGAAATGAATAATTTTAGGAATTTTCTTCCCACTGTGGGAAAATCTTCAAAAACCATTTCATTTTCAAAACTATTCACAATTCATCTACAAAATTCACTCTTCGCTGTTTTATACAGAAAACAGCTTTGCATACCCTTTTTCGAGGGAACCTGCCCCATTGCGCACTACCTTTGGCATCAATGGCCAAGCAGCCAGATCTTTCCAACATTCCCAAGCCCACAGCAGCCAGATGTATTTTCGCTTCCCTGCCATCTGTTTTTTTACAGAAGCTTTTTTATAAATCAAATCACAGGGCCTAAGCAAATGGTCAATTCATGGTTGGAGGGCCAAGACTATAGTTTGAAAAACATGAACAAATTCTATGTACACTGCACATATCTTATTTGTGTACAAAGAAACATGAAAGAGCAATGCAATATTTAAAATGAAAAATAGTTTTAACCAACATTAACTTACCAGTATTTCAATGGGACATGTGAGCTTTTGGCTGGTGAGATAGTCAAGTTAATTAGAACTGTTGCTGTTGTGTGCCTTCATGTCATTTCAGCCTTAAGGTGACCCTAATTCTAAAGTTGGGGGCTAAGTAAATGACCTTGGGGGGCCGCATCTAAACCTTAGTTTGGAAACCCCTGGCCTAGGTCTTCCTCAGTAGTGGAGCAATAGTTCCTTGTGAAAAACTGCAGGAACTGGATGTGTAACTAGTCCCCTTTCCTCAAGGGTAGAAGTGAAGGTTTTTGATATCTTTCAGATATAGAATGTATGGCATGGGGATACTCAATCTGTATATAAACAACCAACAATCCATATGGAAAACAAATCAGGAAAACAAATCCATCTTGGGTTTCATTTATATAAACTAACCTGTTAAAACTAACTAAGTCTGAATAGTTCTTAGCTCTAGAAACCAAAGTATAGACTCACCCAAAGTGTAGTACTTTATATTTGGCTGTAATGTTGCAGTTGATAAGCTCTTCAAGTCCTTATCAGCATCAACAATGTTCTGGGCTCTGGAAGCATGCCAAAATGCCATAAACCTTGCAATGAAGGAAGCTACAAAAATAGCTAGCATACCGAAATCTAGCATATTCCACAATTCAAACAGGTATTCCTTGGGGCCTTGAGACCAAATTTCTTTACATTCAGACCATATCATACCTAAAGTAAGGAAGCAGAGATCACACATGACAGCAATTTCAATTTCAAATCCTTTTGTTAGGTAAAGTGATAGTGCTTGGAGAAGGTTTACCAAATTTCAACCTGGGTATCTATACTGTGGCTTTAAAATTCCCCTTATAAAGGACCACACATGACTTCTTTCACTCTAATTATTTTCCTGGTCCTTTTGTTCTTTTCTTACATTCACATACTGGCAAGAGAAACCACAACTAACTGTTTTTCCAGGGACCCTAAAAGCAGCTCCAGATGAAGCTGAGTCTGCGCAGACTCTGACACTCTCAAAAGAGACAATTTCTGTCACAGGATACATAAGATAGTGCTTTCTCAGAGTCCATCTACATAGTAGATTTAATGCAATTTAATACCACATTAACTGTCATGGCTCTATGTATGGAATCCTGGGAATTGTCATTTTACAAAGTCTAGCTTTCTCTGTTAAATAGTGCTGGTGCCTCACCAAATTACAAGTCCCATGATTCCATAACATTGAACCATGGCAGTGAAAAGGTTGTCAAACTGCATGAATTCTGCAGGGCACATGCACCTCTCTAGGTTTGGAAACTCCTTCCCTAGAAGGAAGTTAGAATGAGCCTTGCTATCCTACTGGTACTTGACGATTTTTAAAAAAAATCTAATAAGCTTTTAGGACCAAATATTTTAAATAAAAAGTCTAATAAATGGGTGCTATATTGTTTTGAATTGTTCCATTTTAACCAATTGTTATTATTTATTATTACTTATTTCAGACATTTTTACTCCGCCTTTCTCCAATGGACCCAAGGATCTGGTTTTAATTACAACATAATTAAAACCAGATCCCATCATCAACCATATAAATAAGATGCAAAAGTAACATCGACCATATATAAATAAGAAAAGCCTTAACACAGTAGAACTATCAAAATGGTAAAACTGGGATTAATAGAATGCCTCTAAAATTCCCAGATAACCATAATAGCAGGCGTCAATAAAATCAATTAAAATCTTTGATAAACAGGAAGGTCTTCACTCCTTCACATCCATTTAAAATGTATGTTTTATATTTTTGATACTGTTAATACATAGCTTAATTCTACAGACAGCCCTCCACATATTCTGGGTTAAATTTAGGGATTCGATTAATATGGTCTCTTTAAGAACCTCTAGCTCTATTGTATAACTCTGTGGTCAACTTGGAGGTTGACCATCAAGCTGTGTTGCAAGACCTAGAAATTCCTAGAAGGAGCACTCAACCCTATGCTCAAACCAATAGAACAGTGGTTCTCAACCTGTGGGTCCCCAGATATTTTGGCCTTCAACTGCCAAAAATGCTAACAGCTGCTAAACTGGCTGGAATTTCTGGGAGTTGTAGGCCAAAACACCTGGGGAACTACAGGTTGAAAACCACTGCCATAGAAGTTGACCACAGAGTCACCCTAAACAACACAGAGATTTCCAGAGAGGTATTCCCTCCGGTAAAAAATTGTGGTTTTTATTTGTGATTCTTCCAGTTTTGTGGGAGTCCTACAGCCCTAAACCCAGAAAATACTGGATGATTAATCGTTTTATTGATTGTCAACATTTTGCATCTGTTTAACTATATTACAATCTCTTTATTTTGTTGCCTTGAGTTCCAATCTAACAGAATGGGGAGGAGGAAGAGGATAACAATAGTGGAAATGATGTGTTCCAGAATGCTTGAATGCTTGCATTTTCCTTTACTTTAGTGTCTGTTCCCAGCACTTTATTATATCTGGACCTTAATAATTACAAACCAGTCTCTATCCTCCCTTTTTTGGGCAAGGTGATTGAGAAGGCAGTTGCCCTCCTACTCCAGACAATCTTGGATGACATACACTTCCTTGACCCATTTCAAACCGACTTCAGAGCAGGATATAGAGTTGAAACTGCTATGGTTGCTTTAGTGGATGATCTCCATCTTAACACAATGGGAGTGGGGTGCCCCTATTAGTGCTTCTAGACCTTTTAGTGTCTTTTGATACCATCAGCCATGGTATCTTTCTGGAAAGTCTGGAGGGACTGGGAATCAGAAGCATTGTGTTGCAGTGGTTCCGGTTGCACCTCTCAGGCAGGTTGCAGATGGTCATGCTTGGGAATAGTTGCTCCTCAAAAAAGCAGCTGTTATATGGCATCTCACAAAGTGTCATTCTATCTCCAAATGCCTTTTAATATTTACATGAAACCACTGGGAGAGATATCTGGAGGCATGGTGTGGGGTGTTATCAGTATGTTGACAATAACCAAATATATTTCAAAAGCAGCCCTAGCTAAGTTTTTTTTTTATAGCCACCTAGTTTTTATGAAGAATTAATCCTGGGTGGTTGGGAAGGAGAGTTGGAGAGATACATGAAAGTGTACTTGCAGTATTGTCTGCAGCAAGCAATGAAATAAATAACACCTGAAGTGGGAAACAGCTGGAAGTCTACTCTAACTGATCCTACTGTATCTATCTGTATTTTTCTACAATAGATAAATAGCTGCCTGCAAAATCCCTTGCTCAGCATGCATGAACAGCAGAACTGAGAAAAAAGTAGAGAACAGATCCACCTATAATGAATAATAATAAAACTTTATTTTTAACTCACCCTCGCTCCCCAAGGGGGCTCACCTACCTCACCAGCTATCCACAATATGTTTTCAAAAAGCCTAGATCCACTAATTGGGCAGCCACTAGCTACAACCGGAGGTACGGAAGGCAGCCAACAAAAGGATGAGGAGGAACAGAAGAGAGAGAAACTACAGATGTCTTGCCTTCTGCTGTACTATATGTGTGCATATGTGCTTCAGGCCACCTATTGATTTACAACAACTCCCTTGAGTCTGGGTTGCTGTAAGTTTTCTGGGCTGTATGGCCATGTTCCAGAAGCATTATCTTCTAATGTTTTGCCCACATCTATGGCAGACATCCTCAGAGGTTGTGAGGTCTGTTAGAAACTAGACAAGTGAGGTTTATATATCTGTGGAATGTCCACGGTGGAAGAAAGAACTTTTGTCTGTTTGAGGCAAGTGTGAATGTTGCAGTTGGTCACCTTGATTAGCATTGAATAGCCTTGCAGCTTCAAAGCCTGGCTGCCTCCTACCTGGGGGAATTCTTTGTTGGGAGGTGTTAGCTGGCCCTAATTGTTTCTTGTTTGGAATTCCCCTTTTTCTGATCGTTGTTTTTTATTTACTGTCCTGATTTTAGAGGGTTTTTTTAATATTGGTAGCCAGATTTTGTTCATTTTCATGGTTTTCACGGTTTCCTCCTTTCTGTTGAAATTGTCCACATGCTTGTGGATTTCAATGGCTTCTCTGTGTAGTCTGACATGGTGGTTGTTAAGTCTCATAGGGTTTTCGTAGGCAAGGAATAGGCAAGCTTCTTTCTTTGATATACATCGAAACCTCCAGCAGCGTGCAGAAAGAATGAGGAAGTACTTGATCAAGAACTCGATGTCTAAATGTTGTATTGTCTAATGGTCTTGAATGTTTGCCATGTATATGTGCATTGTGATCCACCCTGAGTCCCCTTCAGGGTGAGAAGAGCGGAATATAAATACTGTAAATAAATAAATACAGCCCACAGCACCTGATATTCATTGGAAGTACCCTATCCAAATATTAAACCAAGGCTGACCCTGCTGATTCCAAGATGAGATGAGATCTAGTGCCTTTTGAGTAAATGTTAAATTTACAGCAAAGAGTTTTAATTCTGTTCATTCATTTCTGATGAATTAATGTGTGCCATAACAAACTTTTATCTTTGTTATTGTTTCATATTGTTTATAATTGATGGTATTTTAGAGTATTGGCTCATTTCTTTCCATTTCATGCTGATCTTGTTTCACTTAACTTTTTTCACATTTTGTGCTAGGTTTCTACAATATAGCATTTAATTAACTGGAAAGCTGTCTCTTGTCAAGTCAACTTGCTCTGATCTTGCATATTAGTACCCTCCAGTGCTCTGAAACAATATTTTAATGTGCTCATTAGTGTTGTGTTATTTATCTTGCCTGTAACAGGCAGCTTTTGGTTTTTTATTTTAAAACATCAGCGAAAAAGTTATCTAATTCTTATTTAAATAATGCAGTTTGAAATGACATAACTTTGATTTCATTTGATGTGGTTGTTTTATCTACATCTCTTAGATCAATGGTTCTCAACCTTCCTAATGCCGCGACCCCTTACAGTTCCTCATGTTGTGGTGATCCCCAACCATAAAATTATTTCCGTTGCTACTTCGTAACTGCAATTTTGCTACTGTTATGAATCATAATGTAAATATATGATATGCAGGATGTATTTACATTCACTGGACCAAATTTGGCATGAATACCCAATACATCCAAATTTGTGTGGGGTTTTTTGGAGGGGACAGATCCAACATGATGGTAATTGTAGTTCTCCCTGCAGTCAGAGAACCCTGTGACCCACACCGATGATGGATCTGAACCAAACTGGGCACAAAGACCCAGCCCTCCCCTTGGCTGAGAGGCCAGAGGAGAGACCGGCCAATCACAGCAGGAAGAGGGCTTTTGGTGGAAGGATTCACTGTCTGTTTCCAAAAAGAAAGCAAAGGACAGGCAGAGAGATCTTCAACCTTCTCTGCCAAAGGGGTTACTAAGACTTATCAGAAATATTTGTTTTCCGATGGTCTTTGGTGAACCCTCTGGCACCCCTTTGTGACCTCCCCCAAGGGGTCCCGACCCCCAGGTTGAGAAACGCTGTCTTAGATGCGTTCATAACAATACACTGTTTATTTTATTTTATTTTGTATATGCCTAAGGTGAAAAGAAAGGACATGTATAGCCTTTCAGAGTAATACATGTACACTTTGACACTTGAATTCTTTTTCCCCCTAGGCTTCTGAAATATAGATTACAAATAAATGAATAACAACATGCCACTGGAAAGGTATAGGATGTTTTACAATGTCAAATGTTAAATGTGGGCTGGATTGAGCATCCAGTATTCAGGTTAGTGGTGGCTGGTTGGGAAATCAGGTTAATTGGTATAAATGTAGATTTTTCAGATGAGGAGGTATTTATTGGTATATCATCTGGTATAATTAGAGCATTCTGAACAAAGTCCTGCTTGGGTGCTTTAACACATAACGGTGGCTTCTTTTACGCTGTAGAATCAACACAGTTTTACACTCCCAGAGCTCAATGCTATGGAATTGTGGGATCTGTAGTTTGGCGAGGCACCTGCACTCTTTGACAGAGAAGGATAAAGACTTTATAAAATTACAAATGCCATGATTCGATAGCATTGATTCATAACAGTTAAAGTGGTGTCAAACTATATTCTACAGGGTAGATAGATACACCTATGGGAAAACATCAAGATCAGTAATAAGGAACTGTATAGGTCAAATAAAGAAATAGGATGGGGAATACCAAAGCTACAAGAATACTACGAAGCATTTCAACTGAAAGCAATGTTGGAGTTGGTAGAGGAGAAGCAAGAGGAATGGGTAAGAATAGAGAATGAAGTAAATAAAAGTCAAGGAGACTATTGAACCTTTGCAAAGAATTTAGAAGCGGGAATAGAAAAAACAATATGCCCAAGGAAAATAGCATTAAAAATATGGGGGAAATGGAAAGAGAAATTGATGCCATATTTATCAAAGGAAGCCCTGATAGGTAGATTAAGAAATAATGTGGGCAAGAGCATCATAAAAAATTGAAACAGATGGGACATAGTAAAATTAAAGATTTATATAATGAAAATAAAGAATTAATGGAATGGAAACAATTGGAAAGATTAGGAGGCAGGATAAATTGGTTAACACTAAGAGAAATTTCAGAATAAATCAAAAAGGAAGAAAGTAATGAGAGAGAAATATGATAGACAATATATTTTTGGTGGTAAAAAAAGGATTAAATGAAATATATGGAAGAATAACAGAAAATAAGGAAACTATGTACAGAACAATGGAAAACAACTGGGAAAAGGAAGGGGGCCTAGCAAGAGAAAAGATAGAAAAGATAATCAAGGGTTTAAATAAAATAAAAATATAAAGAATTAGAACTGAAAATAATTATGGAATGGTATAGAACACCAATTCAGCTGGCACAAATCCCAAATGTTGGCATTGTGGGAGTCGGGAAGCATAGTACTCACATCTATGGTGGGAGTGTGAAGAGATACAAAAATTCTGGAACCAAATCCTAAACCCGGTTGAATGACATACTAAAACAAAATTTGATATAAATATGCAAATTTTGTTAATAGGGATATATGGTGATAGAAGAATTAAGGACCAAGACCAAGAATTAATGATGATAATGTTAGAGCAAGAACACACAGTAATAGCGAGGGGGTGGAAAGATAAAAAGAAATGGACACTTGAAAAATGGTATGAATATATGTGGGATCAAATACAACTGGATATTACGGACATTATAAGAAGCAAAAATACATGGTCAGACAAAGAGAAGAAAATTAAAGAAATGTGGACAGATAGCTACAGACTGTTAAACCAGATGATGAAAGCTGGAAAAAAAATGGATAGAATGAAAAGAAGGCTCATGTAACGAGAAAAAAGGATTAAGTTGTCAACAAGGAGGGGTGCATGTGGGGAGGGAGATGGGAATGGAAAAGGAAAAAGTATGGTAACTATGGTTATGCATATAAAATAATTATAATAAAAAATAAAAAGATAGATACACCCAATGGAAATGGCAGAACACTACCCAGTGGTTCTCAACCTGGGGTCCCCAGATGTTTTTAGCCTACAACTCCCAAAAATCCTAGGCAGTTTACCAGCTGTTAGGATTTCTGGGAGTTGAAGGCCAAAAACATATTGGGCCCCAGGTTGAGAACCACTGGGGTAGACTGATTTTGTAGGCCCAGATATACAGAAATGAATATGAATCATAGAATCATAGAATAGTAGAGTTGGAAGAAACCTCATGGGCCATCCAGTCCAACCCCCTGCCAAGAAGCAGGAAATCGCATTCACAACACCCCCCGACAGATGGCCATGCAGCCTCTGCTTAAAAGCCTCCAAAGAAGGAGCCTCCACCACAGCCCGGGGGAGAGAGTTCCACTGCCGAACAGCCCTCACAGTGAGGAAGTTCTTCCTGATGTTCAAGTGGAATCTCCTTTCCTGTAGTTTGAAGCCATTGTTCCGTGTCCTAGTCTGCAGGGCAGCAGAAAACAAGCTTGCTCCCTCCTCCCTATGACTTCCCCTCACATATTTGTACATGGCTATCATGTCTCCTCTCAGCCTTCTCTTCTGCAGGCTAAACATGCCCAGTTCTTTAAGCCTCTCCTCATAGGGCTTGTTCTCCAGACCTTTGATCATTTTAGTTGCCCTCCTCTGGATGCTGAAAATATGATTGAAAAGCAAGATCTTTCACTGTGTACCTCTTGTGTTGTCATTGCAAGATTGCTCTATTTTTTAAAAAAATGCAATCCTTCTATAGTTGTAATACATAATTAAAGTAAAGGGTTTTACCTATTACCCAGGAGATAATAAGCAGCTCCATCCATGAGAAGCATGATGTTTTCATCCTAAACAGCTGCTTCCCACCATCTACGTTGGTTTCGTTTGGCTTCAGCTTGGTGCCGTCAAATCTGTCCGCTGCGTTCATGACCAAAAGCCCAAGAAAAATGGTGAAAGAAGCTGCATGGGCCACAAACTTCATAAAGGGTCCACGCATTATCCTACCCAACTGCAAAACAAATTAAATTTGCATCACTTTCTTGCAAGGCAAAACGTTTATGATAAAGCAGCCAGCAAAAAGAAGCAAATGACAGCTATCACACATTAACAGGAAGAGGTGAAGTGTGTAAAATAATTAGATCCTGATGTGGTTTTTAATTAACCTTTTACATTTTAATAAACCTATATATTTCCTGTGTGCCACTCAAACCACTAAAGCACTTAAAGATTAACAAAGCCTGGGGAATAAAATCTTTTTCGTACTATACATTCCAGAAACAAGCAGGCAGTATGGCTTGTGGATCTACCAGCTGGGGGATTCTGGCAACTATAGCCTAAAGCAGGCATGGGCAAACTTCGGCCCTCCAGGTGTTTTGGACTTCAATTTCTACTGGCTGTTAGGAATTGTGGGTGTTGAAATCCAAAGCACCTGGAGGGCCAAAGTGTGTCCATGCCTGGTCTAAAAGGTAACTTTTCCAAGCGTTGAGCCTTACCGGCTGAATATGAGACTGGGAAATGTCAATGCTAGGTTCTCCTATGGCACAGAAGCACAACAATCTCTGTTTACTTATTCAGTTAATGGGTAAAAGTGTTATTCCTCACTTCTATGCCAAGACTCTCAAAGTGATTTATAGAATAAGATGTTAAACATTTTAATGAGAAGACAAAAACAAAGCCTGAGATAAAATTAACGAAGATGGTGTTCACAATAGCCACCACAATAAAGGTAAGTCCCGTCGTGATTGACTCTGGGGGTTGGTGCTCATCTCCATTTCTAAGCCGAAGAGCCAACGTTGTCCATAGACATCTCCAGGTCATGTGGCCGGCATGACTGCATGGAGCGCCGTTACCTTCCTGCCGGAGCGGTACCTATTGATCTACTCACATTGGCATGTTTTCGAACTGCTAGGTTGGCAGGAGCTGGGGCTAACAGCGGGCGGTCATTCCGCTCTTGGGATTTGAACCTGGGACCTTTTGGTCCGCAAGTTCAGCAGCTCAGTGCTTTAACACACTGTGCCACCAGGAGCCCCACAATAAAGGAACAGGAAAAATACAATACATGTTGACCATCCCGTATCAAGGAATTCCAAATACTTCACAAAGCAAACCTGTCCTGATAGGTGACTAAAATACTGTTGCTTTTGCTATATACGTTGTTGTTTATTCGATCAGTCGCTTCCGACTCTTCATGACTTCATGGGCCAGCCCATGCCAGAGCTCCCTGTTGGCCGTCACTACCCCCAGCTCCTTCAAGGTCAAGCCAGTCACTTTCAGGATACCATCTATCTATCTTGCCCTTGGTTGGCTCCTCTTCCTTTTCCCTTCCATTTTCCCCAGCATCATTATCATCTCCAAGCTTTCTTGTCTTCTCATTATGTAGCCAAAGTACTTCATCTTTGCCTCTAGTATCCTTCCCTCATCAATGTTGTTTCATGCACAAAAAAACCTTTAAAAGATTGCATAAAACTACTTTCAGGCTTAGTGTATATATTTCAATATGAAATAGAAATGAATTTTGTGTGCGTAATGACATACGTCCATGATATCTCATAATGTGCATATAAGCAAATACAAGTATTCCAAATTTGAAATGCAAAATACTTCTGGTGCCAAGTATAAGGGATACTCAAACTTTACAAAATATGTGTCTTTATTCAATTAAAGGCAGCCTAGGTCTATAAAAGGTTATTTGCAAAGAAATAAAGACCTGCTCTACGTTCTGAAAAAGAGCATTCTATAAGACCCACAGAAAAGACCCATTGAGTCTGGCAATACGTGTATTCCTCAATGTTTATGTCCAGACGTTTTTCTGTCTGTTCCATGAAATCATCCTACATAAATGCAGAAAACCTGAATTCATCTATTTATTTATTTATCATATTTATATCCCGTGTTTCTCTACCCCAGGGGGAACTCAAGGTGGCTTACAAATGGCACTGCTATAGTGCCTTGGACATAAAATTAATACATACATAAAACATAATTAAAATACATTCCAATGTTAAGACACATCATCCAAAAGCAAGGTCTAAGGCCGTTTCATAATCAATTGCATGAACCTAATCTCAGCTGGGAAGCTGAAGGAAAATCCATGAAGGAATTGTATGAGAACATTGAGTTCAAGTTGACCATAGTATCATGCTGGAGGACCTTGAAATGCCTAGAAAAATGTCCTCTAAGGTAAAAAAAAAATCCCAGCTATATTCAGTTTTCCCACTAGGGATCCTGTACTCCTAAACACCCATAAAAGCTGAAAGCCAACTATATTAACAGCAATATCTCAAAAGATACATACATTATTTATGAAACATTAAATGTGGGTGAAGCTAATATTCATAAATGAACACCGTTAAGGATCAGAAAATCCAAATGATGGACAAATTAGATTCTGATACCTCCATTGTGGAGGTGATTCTTTCTTTATCCTCTTTCCAAAAGACAAAGCAAAGTACACTCACTCAAAAATATGTTCCATTGAATTCCATGTAAATTACTCCCCAATCTGTTTGTTTTGGCTGGCAACCTAAAAATAGTTTTGCCTTCCTTTTGAAAAATTATCAGCCAGCCCTTTCAGGCACATAATGGTCACTCTTCACAATAAATCTTCTTGATGCTGACAAGCTCCTTTTTAAAACTTCCAAAGGGATGGTTAAAGACAGCAGTGATTAAAATGCACTTTGAAAATGCTAAACAAAATACCTTGGCAGGGTTTTTAAATTGATTATCTGCCTGTGTTCCTAACAGAGAATGAAACCAAGAAACGGATTATTATTAATACTTTATTTTATTTTATTTTTATTTTTATGTATTTGTATGTGTAGGAAAAGGCAAGCAAATGCAGATACTGGAAAGAAGGGGGACTATCAAGCAAAAGTAATAAAATAGAGAAGGAGTGGCCAAGGAATTGCAAGAATTTAAATCAATACTGTATAGTGGCACCTTCAGGACTAACTAAATCTATTGTAAAAGGAGTTTTTAGAAGCAAGACTCTCATTCAATGTGTGGAATGAACTCTGAATATGTGTCACATGTTCTGGGGTGCTGAGTACATGGAAGGCAAATGGTTTGCAAGATACCATATGCACACATGTATAAGTCAACCTCATGTATATGTTTGGAGGCAATAATTATGGATTTTAATATAATAAGTCATTCTGGAGAGAGAGAAATCACCAATACCACCAGGGTCAGTTGCCATCCTGGCATTCACAAAGGCCAGAAGCAATGGCATGGCAGAGAGTGTGGAGGTGGGTCGATGCTTCATTTAGGTTCTCCTGGAATGGACAAGGTTCCCATCTTTTGCCACTGAATTTAGAAAAGGGGATGGATCTTCTTCCAATCAATGTGCTCAATAATGCTTAATGCAGTGGTTCTCAACCTGTGCGTCCCCAGATGTTTTGGCCTTCAACTCCCAGAAATCCTAACAGCTGGTAAACTGGCTGGGATTTCTGGGAGTTGTAGGCCAAAACACTTGGGGACCCACAGGTTGAGAACCACTTTCTTAATGGATCAAACATGCTTCAAATTCAGAACTAAGATTTCTAACCATGATCTTGATAAGGCAGAAATGGTGACACTTCATGCCCCCAAGCCAGCTTTGGAACTGGATGGAGGCTAAGCTGTGTTGCCCCAAACAGCTTTGGTGGATGGTGTCTGAATAGACGAGTGGCATCTGAAACAGTTTGGCATCACTCAGTCATGACCCTTGCTTTGCCCACCTTGATCTGCCATTTACACTGGGCATGAAAATGGCATTGTTAATCATTTGGCACCTGGAGTGATATCCAGAGTGACAAAGTGATGCACAAGGGGGCAGGGAAGGAATCGCCTGGTGCTCTGGATGAACAGCTCCATTTTCATGATTCACACACACACACTTTGGTGTAAAGTGCCAGTCAAAATGCAGACCATCAAACCTAAGTTCCCTCGCATATTATTATTATTATTATTATTATTATTATTATTATTATTATTATCCTGTTTTTTTTCCTCTCCGCAAGGAATCTCCAACTATAAAGAGCTATTGTGGCATAGCTTTTCATGGACAAAAGTAAACTTCATTAAAACCAGAATAATCATGCCAAATATTCTTTTACCGATGACTACTTATACTATAATGCCATATTTCTTTGATTGTAAGATGCCATCAATTGCATGACACATACACACATTTTAGCACCATCAATAGAAAAAGTGTTGTTTATATATACTTTTAAAACCCTTAAATTCTAAGATGAACGACATTTTTAGCAATTTTTATATGGGGGAAAACTGTGTCTTAAAATTTAAGAAATACATGAATAGGAAAAAATAGCATTCTTACTTTAATATGCCACAAAATATTTGACTCTTGCTGAATCAGACATTAGATTCAGTAATACCTTTAGTGAACTTCCACCAAGCCATTGTAACATTTGCACTGGTAAATTTGCCTGCAGTGAAAATGTAGCATTACTGCCATACCAGCATAGCTTTTTTTTTTTTTTGCTGTCATAACATTTGATGCCTAAACAGATTTGTCATACCAAAAACAAATCTTAGCTTCAAGCAGTCTTCATTTCAATAACATTACATGCAAATTCTCTAGTTCAACAGGCTTATGGTTGGAACAGATTGTGTGTGTGTATGTGTGTGTGTAGCTAATGCATATTAAAGATGCAAAAATAAAAGAAACATTGTCTTTTAGACAATTTCCACCATTTCCTGTTGTTTGTTTGCCTTTCTGCTCAGTTTCAGGACTTATTCCAGCTCCATTTCCCACCTGGGGATTATAGTATGGCTGATATTTCAGTCCTATCCAACATTTGCCACTATCACAGATAAAGGGGAAGTAGTTTAACATAACTGCTGAAATTCTGTTGCTAGTCTGTTCTCAGTTGGAGCACAACTATGGTATTTAATCAATGGAATTTATCTCTACTGTATATGAAATGTAAAGGTTTCCCCCTGATACTAAGTGTAGTTGTGTTGGATTCTGGGGGTTGGTACTCATCTCAATTTATAAGCTGAAGAGCTGGCATTGTCCGTAGATGCCTCCAAGGTCATGTAGCCAGCATGACTGCATGGAGCACCATTACCTTCCCGTCAGAGCAGTACCTATTGATCTATTCAAATTTGCATATTTTCTAACTGCTAGGTTGGCAGAAGCTGGGGCTAACAGTAGGGGCTCACCCCGTTCCTCGGATTTGAACCATCAACCTTTCAGTCAGCGAGGTCAGCAGCTCAGCAGTTTAACCTGCTGAGCCTCTGGGGACTCAGTATATACTCATATATAAATCTAGACATTTAGCCAAGAACTCGACCCCAAAAAAGTGGGTTGACATATCTACAGATCAATGTAAGCATGGTACTTTAATTCTTATCCAAAAAGGAACCATTTCTGAATATAGTGGAGAAAAGTCAATTCTAGAGAGCCTTTGCAATAAGAACAACAACAATGACAACAACAACAGCAGCAGCAGCAGCAACCACCCAGTCCAATCTGTTTCTGCCATGCAGTAAAAGCACAAATCAAGACACCCCTAACAGATTAACATCCAGCTTTGAAATAATAATAATAATAATAATAATAATAATAATAATAATAAGCAATAGGAGCAACTCCAGGGGCCATCCAGTCCAACCTGTTTCTGCCATGCAGAAAAAATAGTCAAAGTGGCAGTAGGGCTCTGCAGGAAAATGCTTCTTAGACAGAGGAGAGCAACAGGGGGGGGAGGTCTCCTGTGGAGCACAGTTTGAGAACCACTGTTCTAGCAGGCTAAATGATAGTGGTCAAGGATAGCTGGTATTGGTGCTTTCCCCTTTCTGCAGAGTGACCACCAACTTACAGTATCTACAAGTCTTAACAACATTCATAATTATGGTGCCAAACCCTGCCTGTGGCTTATGTGTAAGGTCGACTCATAAACAAATATATATGGTATGTGTCAATTTGTATAAAAGAACTACTCCAGTTAAGACTAAACAAAAGAATACCAGCCTATACATTTGTTGCTTTTTATTGAGAATGTCAGGATGTAAGAACTGGTGTCATTCCATTGCATCAAACAACCTGCCACTGAAGCACTGGTAGATTTGTGCATTTGCTTTATTTTAATCCAAATTCAACCTGAACACAAATAGAACACAGAAGCTATAAGCTTTTACCAAGCCAACTAGTACCTTACTGCATGGAGCAATCCAGTAAGCTACCGACAGGAATGGCAACCCAACAGCAACAGCAAGAACTACTAAAAACTTCACCGCCATGGTCTGTTGTCGTAAACCTGACAGATTCTCATACCAGATAGAGAGGAGCTGCTGCTGGCAATTTGGATGAGCTACAAACTAAATGACAAAGAGAACAGAATAAAAGGTTATCACTGAGATGTCACTTATTTCCAAATCAGTCTGCTAAAGGCAAAAAGAAAGAAAAAAATGATTAGGAATATTCAGAGCTTACTTTTTTGACTTCATACTTTATGGCAAGTTTTAAGCGGCTAAGGCTAGGACGTCCACGCTCTCCATGGTTCAGTTCAACATCACCATTTAGAATAGCTTCCACTTCTTCTGTATTTCTACACAAATCAAGTAGTCCAACTACAAAGTCTTTGCACTGCATCGACAACTTTTTGTAATCGTTCTATGAAGAAAAATACATTGGAAGTCAGTAAGCACACTATCCTAAATATCACAACAGTGAGCCAGTAGAACAGGGCAATCCTTGAACGCCATCTTTGTGGCTTCCAAAGCCCCCCGACAGTCTCCCCACTATCCATGCTTTTAAAAAGCAATTTCGTTAGATTTTGGTAAAAAAAAAAACCACACTCTTGAAGATTTCCACAATATTTATATCCAACCATACAATGGCCAAAATGGTGACTGGAAGTGGTAGTGTTGTGGCAGGACAAATGAGTACATCCTGTGAGTGGACTGAAATTGTCCCCTATCGGATTTCAGACCCAGGAATAAAATATGAGGCACAGAAGATTTACTGGAAAGAGAGAGTGTTTCCAAGTAGCTTTTAAAAATTGAATATATTTAATTTCATGTTTCTATCTCTTCCGGTATTAATTAAAAGGACATGAATTATATAGAAAAAAATGAATACTTAGATGGAGAAATAGTGCAAACTGGAACCAGTGAGTGCTTTCACATTACTTGGATCAAGTCTAAGACTGGAACTACACTGCAGAATTAATATAGTTTGACACCACTTTAACCCACATGATTCAATGATATGGAATCCTTGGATTTGAATTTTGGTGAAGCACTCTTTGGAAGAGAAGGCTAAAGACCTTGCAGAACTACAACCTCTATGATTCCATAGGACACTAGTGCCAAACTGTATTAATTCTACACTGCAGAATTAATTCTACCCATACAATTTAGATGATTTTTTTTCTGACCCAGCAGAGCCTCCTATGTGATAACATTTCTCTCAAACCACCAGACAACTCTTACCTTGAACTCTTTTTCAATATTAGCGAGCACAGCCAACTCATTGCTAAGTTCTAAAGCAGTCATTACTGGGTCCTCACTAGACAACGACAAGTAAGCAGGACTTGCCAAACCCTTGTAGGCATTGATCCTAGATCGCGAGTGGCTGAAAGAGTCATGTTTTTGTTTCTTATTGCACTCACTACATTTACAGAAATAGTCATGAGGCCTCTCAATTCGCGCTCCTTTCCTCAGCAGAGTGTGCACAATTTCATACTCATGGCAGTGAGCAGCTAAAATGATTGGGGTCACATCATGAGAAAAACGAGTTCCATCTTCATCATATGCATAAAAGTCATCATGTTGTAATTCCGATTGGCTGGGACTGGTGGCTAGTCTCTTGCCTTCAGCGAATGCAGGATGACTCAAGATGGCTTCTACTATTCGGACGTAACCTTTGCTAATGGCTAAGAGCAAGGCATCTCCAACACGGGACAAGTTTTCCTTTTTAAGTAAAAGTTCAGTGATTTCCAGATGCTCATTCGCTACAGCCAACTGCAATGCGTTCTGGCCCATGTAATCTACACAATTTACATTGAGTGAGGAACATTCTTCTAGCATTTTACGGATGACAGGAATATTGCCGTACTCCGCTGCTTCCAAAAAACGCTCCTCTTCAATAGAAAGGCTGGTTAAGCGGTCATTAAACATATATGCTGGGCCTCGGTTGGCAAGCCGCCTGCCTTTTTCTCGAGCTGCAGTTTGTTGTCGAAGGGCATGCCTGTTGTCAATGCCTCTGCTGCAAGGGAAGAAAAAAAAAATTGGTGCGTTGATCTTTTTGTTTTAAAAAATCCCTTCTTTCCTCACTTTGTGAGGAAAATGCTTTGAGTTTTATACAACATTAAATATGGCTCTTTCCTGAGCACTGAGAATAGGAATCCTATATCTTGTCTCTTATTTCTGTTCAGTGTTCAGGCTTCTTTTCAATAGCACTGAGGAACCTGGAGAAGCCTGAGGAAAAAGCTTGTGGTTAGATGAGAAATCTCCACCAGTCATCCTATAAGGTAGAAGCTCTTCATAACTGGTTCAGCAGAACCCCTTAGCACAGTGGTTCTCAACCTGTGGGTCCCCAGGTGTTTTGGCCTATAACTCCCAGAAATCCCAGGCAATTTACCAGCTATTAAGATTCCTAGAAGTTGATGGCCAAAACACCTGGGGGCTCACAGGTTGAGAACCACTGCCTTAGCATAATTCTTTACAATCCTTCGCCACCAAGATGCAGTGACTGTATGCAAATGGAAGGATGAGACTAGAGACTTGTCCACATAGGTCAGTTATTTCAGGATCAGCATGAAGGTCTAGGAGGTGACAACTTGCTCCATATCTGGCCCGCAGTGATTTGATCAGCTAGACTGCCTTCTTATCTTCCTTGTCACTGTTGCCACTGCTAAAAGAGCTCCGGGCTGTCATGGCCATCCAGTGCTGACATTGGGCTGTTATTGTGACAATAACAAGGGAAAAGGAATGGGATAGTTCTTACTTTGCATCAAGGACCAGAAGTTGACATCGAGTAGTGACTTCTGGGTCACTTTAGATTTTCTGACCAGTAAAACAAGTAAGACAAGTATAAAGCCACTGCTACTGGGCACAGGATTAAATAAAAATTACAAGGATACAAAAAGATGTTTATTTGATGTATGCCAGAACTGCAATGATTGTCCAGGCTGTAACTAGGGTTGACCTAAGCACATGGGATCAACTCATCAACCAAACAATCTGTTGATCAATGAGCCTGATATTCTGGCCGGATGTTGGAACCCTTGAGATGACAAGGAAGGAACCTTGTGGGCCAAAGCCTCCCCCACCCTGTCGCCACTACAGCGCCTGATCACAAAACACACCCAGAGGGGCACTGCTAATCCATGTCCCAGATCTAGGACCAGTACCAACTACCACCATACGTTGAGACACTACACATAGAAACACATGCAATACAACAACTGCAATACAGGGAGGGTGCTTAGAAGGTAACTGCCAGTGCTTGCTCAGGCAAGAGCCTTTCCACCTCATCACAAAGTCGGCAGCATGTGCCAATTTTAGCCCAGGTTACCCATGGAGCTGGCCAGCTCTCATCACATGACACCACGCCAGCTCCATGGGTGAAAGAGAGTGGAACCGGTGCATGCCCCCAGCAAGGCAACATGGGAGAGCTCCTGAGCTGCCATAGAATGCATGGGGTGAAGCCATGTGTACCATGTGTGCTCACACTTCCCCCATCTGATCACTCTCGGCTGGAGGTGGGCAATGCGGGGCGTGGGGCGCTGGATTCCCCATGCCCATCTACAAACCAGAGTGATGCCGTTGGCCGTCTGACGAAGTCATTAATTATTATAGTGGAGCCTTTGCCAAGCCATTCTAATCAGGCCCACCAGCCAGTGAGACTGAATCACCCAGTTCAATCTTATTGGCTGACAGTTCCCTCCTTCCCAAAATCCAGCCAAGTGCCTGGAACTCTGGGAAGAAGTCATATGCTGCCAAGAGGGAATGTGGTAGTTCACATCACTATGGACCACCTGAATCCACAAATGTTCCACATGGTAACTCATGCTCTGCAATTTTAATGTTCTATAAGCTGCCTTGTGTTCCAATACTGAGTAGGATATAAATGAATAAAATAACAATATGGAGGAAACAGGGGAGCAAGTGGCAGAATTATAGAAATATTGAGTTGAAAGACTGCAAGGACTATTCAGTCCAATCCCTTGCCATGCAGGAATACACAATCAAAACACTCCTGACAGAAGACATCCAACCTCTGTTTAAAAACCTCCAAAATGGTCATGGTTCCAGACACCGTGGTTTGGGACCCACAGAGCAACGTGAATCAGTGGTGAAGTGAAGGCAGCTGTCATTTGCAGTACAGACTAGGCTTGTCAGAAACCTGTGGTTCTCTTAGGCTGTATTTGTAATTCTGTTACCAACTTACATCATCACTTAGTATATTCAGGTCACTAAAAGTGTTGCCTATACTTACTATCTCTTCTTGAATCTTTCTAACACCATAATATATGCAGGATGACGTACACGTGCAAGATAGCCTTTTGAACACTCCAAAAACATTCTGCAGAAAATCCTTCGTAGGAAGAAACAATTAAATAGAACAATGTTGCTTACCCTTTGAAAAGTCCTGAAAAAAGATTAGATGACTTTTCAACAATAAAAAGGTCAAAAACATACACACCACATCACATACTCCAAATAAAACCTGATTGAATTCACTGCTTCCAAATCTTCAGGACAAATAAAGATAAGTCTGAGATAAATGGATTTGTATTGACTGATGAATTAAGGCACCTCAGCTTTATGTTACAAGGCTCTATATATTTATTTTCATTCTTGAATGAAAGGGTCATCTGAAGGCTGAAAATCTGGAAAGTAGTGATGGGAATCATTAATTAAATATTCCAGTATAATGTGAAAATGGGATCCAGCTGTGTAGTAATTCAGTTCTGTTAAAACAAATTCTACATATATATTCACAACTACAATAATCAGAATCCAAGTAAGGTCAAAGTAATGTGAAACACAAAATAGTTTACAAAGATAATACATTAACTGTGTGAATAATATCTCCAAAAATTGAAGGAAACCTTTTTGCCACATGTTCTCAAATATGTTGTGGTGTGTGTCTTCAAGTTGTTTCTGATTATGATGACTGAATATGACCCTATTCTAGGACTTTATTGTGAATATTTGTTCAGAAGAAGTTTGGCATAAATTTTCCATAAGGCCAAAAAAGGTCAGTAAGCTTCCATGGTCAAGTGGGAATTTGAACGTTCATCCCATAGGATCTTCATCCAATACTCAAGTCACTATACGGCACTAACTCATTTCCTCACAGAGCCAGCCCTAGGTAATTTTTAAGTGTAGGCGAACAGAATTTTGACACACCCCCCCCCAAAAAAAACCATTCACTGAAAAATAAAAGCATTGGATAAGCGAAAATGTTGGATAATAAGGAAGAATTAAGGAAAAGCCTATTAAACATCAAATTACATTAAGATTATACAAATTAAGCACCAAAACATCATGTTTTACAACAAATCAACAGAAAAAGCAGTTCAATACATGGTAAAGTTATGTAAAAGGTAAATGTAAAGGTTTTCCCCAGACGTTAAGTCCAGTCATGTCTGATTATGGGGGTTGGTGCTCATCTCCATTTCTAAGCCGAAGAGCCGGCGTTGTCTGTAGACATCTCCAAGGTCATGTGGCCGGCATGACTGCATGGAGCGCCGTTACCTTCCCGCCGGAGCGGTACCTATTGATCTATTCACATTGGCATGTTTTCAAACTGCTAGGTTGGCAGGAGCTGGAGCTAACAGCAGGCACTTACTCCGCTCCCAGGATTTGAACCTGTGACCTTTCGGTCTGCAAGTTCAGCAGCTCAGTGCTTTAACACACTTTGCCACTGGGGCTCCAATGTTATGTTGGAATTACTATATTTGCAAATTTAGCACCAAACATTGAACAGGGATATAGGGCAGTGTGGACTTAGATAACCCAGTTCAAAGCAGATATTGTGGGTTATTCTGCCTTGGTATTCTGGGTTATATGGCTGTGTGACAGCCACTCATAAATTCCCACTCCCATGCATCCTACACATCCTGAGAATCTGTTGGATTTCTATGAAATGATCAAATGATGATGCATTACTTGAAATATGTAGTATTTATGCTTTTCTAAATGCACACAGAATTATTTTCCAGCAAAGATGTAACAGCAAGTGCACCTACCTACCAGGCATGGGCAAATTTTGGCCCTCCAGGTGTTTTGGACTACAACTCCCACAGTTCCTAACAGCCTCAAGCCCCTTCCTTTCCCCCTTTAGCCATTTAAGCTAAGGGGTAAAACCTGGACACAGTATATTATTTGAGAAGACAGAAATGCTGGACCACTCTCACAACCACCATGTCAAACTACACAGAGAAGCCATTGAAATCCACAAGAAGCATGTGAACAATTTCAACAGAAAGGAGGAAACCATGGAAATGAACAGTATCTGGCTACCAGTATTTAAAAACTCTAAAATCAGGACAGTAAATAAAGAACAACACACACAAAAACAGAGGAATTCCAGACATGAATCAATCAGGGGCAGCTCACACCTCCCAACAAAGGATTCCCTTAGGTAGGAAGCAGCCAGTCTTTGAAGCTGCAAGGCTATTCAGTGCTAATCAAGGTGGCTTATTGCAACATTCACACTTGCCTCCAACAGACAAGAGTTCTTTCTCTTCCAACCTGGACTTTCAACAAATATTTAAGCCCCACTTCCCTAGTTTCAGACCTCACAACCACTGAGGAAGCTTGCCATAGATGTGGGCGAAACATCAGGAGAGAATGCTTCTGAAACATGGCAATACAGACTGGGAAACCCACAGCAAACCAGTGATTCTGGCCATGAAAGCTTTCGACAACATGTTCCAGAAGCATTCTCTCCTGACATAAATATACTTGATCAACCATGCATATTTAACCACCCTGAGTATCTTCGGGGAGATTGTTGTTGTTGTTGTTGTTGTTGTTGTTCAGCTCATACTCCAAAGCATGTGGTTGTGGATTGCAGCCTAATACCAGTACTACAAAACATACAATATAGTGAAATATCCTGAAAAAGTATTCAAGTTGTGTCAAGTGCAGGGAGACAAGATGGTGGATAGTCTTTGTAGATACCAAGATCTTAATGGAACCAAGATATTTATAAGGGTGACTCCAAAATATCTTAAAACATTTTCTTTGTTCACTGAAGAAAGTTTAGAGCAATAGCTGATATAAATTAGATTGGGGAAGTGAGACTTGCAATACTTAAATGCTTGGGAAATTGCTTGCTTCCACAAAGGAAATCATAAGGTCAAATGAGGCCAGCACACATACTGAAGGGGTTCATTCCATTCCTCCATAAATATAAAACCAAGAACGAAAGATTAAGTGATATTGAGCCTTGTTGCAGACAACTGAGAACATAATGGAAGAAACCTGTTTGCTGTATCACTTTTAAAAAAATACTGCTTAGCTGCTAAAATTTTTACTGCAAGAGAGAGTACATGGTCTCTAAAGCGTAATCGTTTCCTAGTTAGAAAATACCAGACTTGGTGAAGTGACATTCCTAAAACAAAAGTGTTACCTCATATCTTTCCCCCACAAAATGCTCATATGATAAAACAAAAGGACACAAAAAGTCAAAACATCACAATACACATTACTGATAATTATTTTGTAAATTGAATTTGAATATCTATATCTTGTCATTCAAATTTTATTCCAAAATAATGTTAGTATAATTGCAATGTGATTCAAATAAAAATTATCTGCTTAAAATGTATTTCTTGAAAAATTAATAAAACTACTGATGAAATTAAAATGGTCTTTGCCTAGTATGTAAATGAAAATAAATGGATATTGTGTCTACATTGTAGTAATGTAACCTACACAGTAGTAGACATGTAGGCTGTAGATACTGTCTATATTTTAGTAATATAATGTAGTCAGTAATAAATTAAATATGCAATTAATAGAAAGTAGGCTTGTGCAATCTGGGCAAACTGTGATCCATTTTGGAGTCCCGGATTTCGTTAGGGATTCTGATCTGTTTTTCGGGAGCCTCCCAAATTTGGGAAGACAGAAATCCATTTTTGATCCCAGAAGCCAAAAATTACTTTTCTATCTGGCCCATTGGTGGCAGTTGGGGGGGGGGGACTTCCCAGGCTCCCCTTCCCATAATTTTAGACATTATTTGTCATTATATCCTTCATGAAGACCTGGATTAAAAACATCAAAGTTAAGATACCACTCTTTCTGTGATCCTTTCCCTTCTGTCTGTAAAGGAGACCTGGGTTTAATGCTTCATAACATTGCTTTTACTCTAGAGGAGACAGGAGCTGCGGGTGCGCACAGCTCTCTCCCCGCAGGAGGCAGTTTTCCAAGGTATTCTAGGGGGGCTTCTAACTTCCCAGGGAAGGATGAGGGATCAACATGGAGGTATCCTACCCTGGGCTTCCTTTAAAAAGCCCTCCCTTCTCTCTTGACTTGGATGTGCTGGTGTCTTAAAATGCCTTCCTCTCCCCCACCCCCATACTCTGATCTCCTTTCTGCTTCCAAATCAAAAGAGAAGGGCAGGCTTAAGAAACTTCACTTCCTGGGATCCTTTTCCTTCCAGTGACTGCCTCCCTCCCCGTACTCCGTGTCACCGAAAGAAACTGAAAGCAGCCGGTTTTCGACAGCCACTCTTCTGTTGTGGTCTGTAAAAAAATGGTGGTGGAGCCCATACCATTAGAGGCTTCTGAACAAGCCGAACAAGCTAATGGCAAACATCCCAAATGAATCTGTACACAAGCCTATAGACAATAATGTAGATACCGTATGCATTTCTGGACAGCTTCAGTAAAGAACCCTAGTTTCTGTTATTTTCAGAAGGAAAACAGGGAAAATGCTACCTATTTATTTTTTCTGAACCATGCAAATTTTGATGCATCCTATTAATACTTTCCTTTAAATTTTTCAACTAACCCCAAAGCCCCCTCATTGTAACATGGGGGTTTGCTGTAGCATCCTGATAATGATTGGGTCCCATTTTCTGCATCATTTCAAGTAATATCGTTTTTGTGACATGATGACCAAAACTTAATATAATATTCCAAGTAGAATTTAAAGGATAGCTATATATTTTTTGTCCTCAGAAAAAAAAGCCTGACATCTTCTGAAAGTTTTTTAAAAATATTTGTGGACTTTTTGTGAGCATTCTCAGAGAAACTTTTGCTAACAAAAACATTTTATGCAAAACATAATGGTTATGTGCAAATCCCCCTTCCAAACCCCAACCCTTTTAGCATTTACTCTCACAAAATGAAATATTTCAATCTTCATTTGGGGAATTAGAATGGGAAAAGTTTAAGCCTATTCAATCTAGAATTGTGCATTTCAGTTGCTTACAAAGAGAGTAAGTTTCAGTTTTTTCCAAGCTTGTTATTACTGTTGCTTTGATCTCTTCACAATCTCATTTAAAATTTTAAAATAATACCCAAGTATTTCCAAGAGTTAGGACCTCATCCCACAAGGGAGAGAAATAAGGAGATATCATCTTCTTATTGTTGCATTCTGTGGTGTCCCATCTTTGAAGAAGAAAGATAATTTCTTCTTCAGATAAGCCCCATCATACTGAATCACTTCTGACTGTTTCTAGTTAAGCCATGTACTTCACTCCTCATTGCACAGGCAGCTGTTGTTTCCTCCCATTCCCTCCCCCCCTTGGTGTCCTGTCACTGGGGTTTTGGGGGGGGGTCTAAAAAACTGCAATTGCAGAAGTGCAAAACAATAAAATTTTGCTCAAAATTGTACAGTTACAGCAACAATTTTTTTAAAAAGGAGGACAAAATTATTTACCAGTCCTTTTCTGTGTCTGAAGGGTAATAGAGGCAGAAGAGGCATCAAGGGGCATGAACATATGCAGACGTCACTGAAAAGTCAGAAAACAAGCAAACATGCTGATTCCCATTCCAAGGAAAAATACCAGTTTTTAAACATTTCTATACGAAGAGAGATGAGTATCATCGATTCCTGCCTCTCTTTAAAATCCACTCATTTCTACAAGCTGTGGAGATAGAATCCCACGGGCAACCCATGGAACGGGTTGTGGATCATTTGATGGGATCCATAGGTTTTCATCTTTTAAGTGTGTGGAGACACAGACCATAGGGTGCAGACCCAAATTTAATAACATCAGTCCTGGCCTTGTCTTACACAACTGCTGAGTATGCCTGCCCTGTTTGGCACAAGTCTGCCCATGTGACTTGATAAATTCTACAAGCTAGCTGGCACTCCCCCCCCCCCCTGCCTGATGTGTGATGGGATGTTGCTGCTAACTGTGAGAGAAATAAGGTTGAACACTGCGAAAGCCATTCACTGCATGGCTATCAGCCTCCTCCCAGTAGACTCAAATCAAGGAAAAGCTTCATGAGAACCACTACTCCTCTTAACGTTCCCCCAGAGACAGCAAGAGTAGCCCTCTGTGCAGCTAAACCAGCTAAACCAGGAAATCCCACATGGATGGCCCCCCACAAGGGTCTGCCTCCAGGGGCAAACCAAGAATGGGCAACTTGGAAGTCCCTAAACAGATTCAGAAGTGGAGTGAGCAGATCAAAAGACAACCTGGCAAAAACCTAGAAGAATCCTCCACCTTGTGCGACTGTGGAGCAGAACAAACAATTCCACATCTGTATGCTTGTCCACAATGTCCTGCCCCATGCACAGAGGAAGAATTGTGTAAAGCTAAAGATAATGTGGTCGCTGTTGACCGTTTTTGGTCAAAAAACATTTAGCCGCTTGTGCTCCTTCTATTTTTTATCAGTTTTATACTTATTTATGCAATGTTTTTGATACAAAATTAATAAATAAATCTGCCTAGAAGTAGCCAGCCAGGCTTTTGTTACCTTGAAGTGTTTAATGCCTGGAAGCATCCTTTGTCTGGGTGGTGTTCACTAGTCCTTGACTGCTTGCTGCCTGGAGGCCTCTTGTTTCTGAGTGGTATTCATTAGTTACTGTCTTGATTCTTGTGTTTCTCAATACTGGTAGCCAAATTTTACTCATTTTCATGGTTTCTTCCTTTCTGTTGAAATTGTCCATGTGCTTGTGGATTTCAGTGGCTTTTCTGTGGTCTGACAAAGTGGTTTTCAAAGTGGTCCAGAATTTCTGTGTTTTCAAATAATATTCTGTGTCCAGCTTGGTTTATCACGTGTTCTGCTATTGCTGATTTTTCTAGCTGAGGTAGTCTGCAGTGCCTTTAGTATTCTTTGATTCGTGTCTGGGTGCTTTGTTTGGTGGTCCCTATGTAGACTTGTCCACAGCTGCACAGTATGTGATAGACTCCTGCAGTGATTAAAGGGTCCCTCGTATTCTTTTTTCTGAGTGGGTTTGTAGATTGTTTGTAGATTATGTTTCTTCATCAGCTTCCTTATGCAGTCTGTGGTTCCCTTGATGTATAAGAACACCTTCCCTCTAGGTGGCTCTTAATCTTTTTCCTGTGGCTTGTTCTAAGTCTTGCAGCTTTTTTGATGTCTGCAGAAGAGTAACCATCAGCCTGTAGAACCCAGTTTAAGTGATTAAGTTCATCTTGAAGGAGGTGGGTTCACAGATTCTGTTTGCATGGTCCACCAGAACTATGCTCCTTTTTTGTCCTGGATGCTAATAGCTGGCACCCAATACTGACATCAAGAGAGGCACCTGTACAACCAAGAAGAAGGTGTGTCCTCCTTCTTCCTGGTCATTTGGGCATCTCTGGTGATGTCAGAACAGGGTGCCCATGACAACCACTGGTTTGTTCAGAACGTTGCTTTGCCTGTGTTTATCCCCATTCCTGATTTCAGTTTAAATGCTTTTTGAAAACAATGAAGAAAAATGCCTAATATGAAAGAAAGGATTAAATTGGAATGGTTGTAACTCTCTCTAGTCATTTATATTCATCATTTCTAAGGTACTGCAGCACTTTCTCACCAAAAGGTATGCTACAGTGCACATGGAGGGATCAAGATCAAGTAGCCAATTCCCTCTATCAGCATACATGCTTTCACTGTTTAATTCAGAATTCAACCTAGCAGTCTTCGGATCAATCAATTAGACTACTGGCTGTGTCGGCTAGAGTTGATGAGAATTTAGTCCAATACACATCAGAAGGGTAGAGGCTTGCAAGGCCAATGCATACTATGTAGGTTTTATATATTGAATGCAAATGTACTCAGGCAGATAGCTTGCTTTCACAGCCCTTCTCCCTTTCATGTGTCTTCCCTGTGCTTTTAATTGTCATCTGAATTGTCATTGTTTTTAACAGCATATATTCTATGCCTTCCTACTCAGGAGGTTTTTGAGTTTATAGAATCCTGGAATCATAGAAAAGCATGGGAAAATCTCCAGGATGAAGAGCAGCCATTGTTGAGCACCCATAAAACACAGCCATGGCAGTTAAAGTGGTATCAAGCTGCTATAATGTTGTAGTGAGAAAAGTATTTTAGCTAGAGATAGCTGTAGCATTTTTCAGATCCCAGTTATAGGCTTATTTTTATGTTTTGATAAAATGAATTTATTTGAGCTCAGCAGGCTAGTACCGATATGAATTTGAGTTTAGTTGTTTTGCATTGTGCAAAATCAATTAAAGAAAGTAAAGCCATTCTAGTTCATAATGTCAAGTAAACACAGAATATATTATTATTACAAACAGAGCTAGGTGAGAACTGAATGTCACTTAGGATTGTTCACCCATTTTCTTTTATTTTTCTCTTCCACTAGTTGGAGAACAAATGCAGTTCTGCCACTGCACAGGGAAACATGCCAAGGTAGTATGAAATGAAGCCCTCTATCTCCATTAAAATATCAACAATGCAGTCTAACATCTGGGTGGAATAAATTGTGAGATTTGTCTCAAATAGCCAAAGAAGATCAACAACTAAGCTCTCTTTTGAATGGATGCTTTTTTCCAACATGCAAACAATGTGACAATGAGTAAGCAAAATGCATAACACATCCCAGCTAGAGCAATTACTTCCTTTTGCTTTATTGAAAATTATACCACTGACACTACAAAGTCTTTTCCCCATCCCAAACAGTTATCAGGATCTTGTCACATGAGGATAAAATCAGCAGCATGCACTGATTTAGCCCAGTCACCCATGGAGCTGGCTGGTTCCCATCAGACAACGCTGCACTGGCTCCATGGGTGGAGGAAGATGGAGCCAGTGCATGCGACCACTGTGGCAACATATTGCTGTTGACTTTAATGGTGGGAAGCCATGTGCTCCACGCACCACGCTTCCCTCTGTGGGATCAGCTGCCAGAGGATCCAGGTGATGTGGTGAGTGGGGTGGCGGCTTCCCCACACTCCCCCCCCCCCCCCCGGCGAAGTGTAGCAACAGGAGGCATTTTCTGTGACTATGTGACAAGGTCATCAGTCAGCATTCCCATGCAGAAAAAGTGCCCACAGTCTACAGTTCAGTGTGTTCAAGTCCATTGATTCTAATAAACTGAAGTGTACCTAACCTTATATTGAAGTGAGCCTATAGTTTGGATTAGGCTGGGGAAATGCACAAATTAACCTCCCATACAGTTCCAGAGTACTCCATCTGTAAATATTTTGCCATTTTTCTAAGTGAGTAGCTTCCTAACTGAGCTCACTATCATAGAATTCTGGCAGTGACCTAAACTATTTGTATATAGTAATGAAAACTGCAAAGTAGTTTGCATTCCACTAGTGTTATTCATGACCATACCCCAGAACCCAATATCCATTATTGGATTAAATCTCAGCCCAGAGTGGACAGCTTTTGAGATCAGGAAGGTCAGACAGACAACACAGGGACTGTGGAGGGCCACCCCCATACCCAAGAAAGCATTTGACTTTTCTTGCCAGAAAAAGGACAATCTAAGGAATTCAGAGAAATCAAAGACAGGAAAGCACTCTTAGAAGGTTGTATATAGTGCCAGGACTAAGCCATTGTCCATTTGTACTCTATGGCACTGCTTTTTAAACTTTGGGCCCCAACCTTAGTTCAATCTTGGGGGTCCCAAAAAAAATTGGCATCAGTAAAAGTTTTCTGATCATTAAAAAAGGTAAAGGTTTCCCCTGACGTTAAGTCCAGTCATGTCTGACTCTGGGGGTTGGTGCTCATCTCCATTTCTAAGCTGAAGAGCTGGCGTTGTCCATAGACATCTCCAAGGTCATGTGGCCAGCATGGCTGCATGGAGAGCCGTTACCTTCCCGCCGGAGCGGTACCTATTGATCTACTCACATTGGCATGTTTTCAAACTGCTAGGTTGGCAGGAGCTGGGGCTAACAGCGGGCGGTCATTCCACTCTTGGGATTTGAACCTGGAACCTCTTGGTCCGCAAGTTCAGCAGCTCAGCGCTTTAACACACTTCGCCACCGGGGCTCCTTAGGGTTTCTGATCATTACCTACTGATTATTTTTGGCATTTACCAGAATTTGTTGTGTGGTGTTTACAGTGGACTCTGTAGAAAATGTTTCAGTTATACGTCATAAAAGGGGAAATTAGCCTGTCTTGTCTGTCTTGCTACCAAAAGTTTAAAAATCTATATTTTTGGCTGGAGTTACACTTTAAGAATGTACCTTAACAAATGCAACTTAAGAACAAACCTACAGAACCTATTTTATTCGTAACTTGGGGACTGCCCGTAATAGTATACTGAAGTCTCATAATAAATTATCCTCTCAACCTCTGAGGATGCTTGCCATAGATGTGGGTGAAACATCTGGAGAGAATGCTTCGGGAACATGGCCATACAGCCCAAAAAACTCACAGCAACTCAGTGATTCCAGCCATGAAAGCCTTCGACAACACATTAATTACCTAGTTATTTATTGTAGATCTCTCAGGTGAAATGCAATTAGAATTGAAAGTGTAAAATAAACTTGGAATGATTCCCACACTGTTTATTGCTTATACCCTTGGTGATCTACTTGGGGTCCTATTTTATTTAATATCATTTGAGGGCAACAAAATGGCCCAGAAATTGACCAGTGAGAAAAAGGAATTTTGAGTTTTGTCGTTGTTGGGAGGAAAATGTGCAGGCAACAGGAAAGTGGCATTTTTACTTTACCTTTGGAACAGCTGGGTTGAAAAGTACTAGCTTAATATTCATGGTACCATGTACAGTCCTAACACTAGAACAGCATTGTAGACATAGGGCGCATCTACTCAGACCACTTAATGCAATTTGAAGACAGTTTGATGGTGCAATGTTCAATTTATGTTTAAATTGAAGAGCTAGGAGATTCTCAGAGCAGAGTATAGTTACTGGTGTCACTTGCAAGAACTCTTCCTTTGCCAAATAGCTGGCTACAACATGGGCAGCAGAGCCTCAATACATAGGCTAAAAACTGTAGGAATGCAACTATCCTCTGCAGCCAGGCAACAAAACAGCAACCAGATTGACCCATAAGCAAGTGAATTAGACTCCTGTGAGTCTGTATATTGCATCTGGTATGACAAGATCACAAATGGGGAAAAACAAAATGAACTACATTTTGTCAGCTACATTCATATAGCTCCATAAACACCGCTAAGTCAATCTCTCCGAGCCCTAACCTCTATTAAATCTGGCTGCATCACCAGCAACAAAACTATTTGCAATAATGTCCAACTATCCAAGACATTTCAATTGGACAGTGCCAAATAATGCAATATAGTTCCACAGTATGAAATAGTGTAGGGAAACAGTAAGCCGGAGAAGACATTCACAGATAATAGACAATAAGTCTATCGCAAGGAAGTGTAATCTAGTATGACCCAATTCCCCAAACAACAAAACATACCAACTTACATTTAGAGATGTGAAGAAGAAAGGCTGCTCTTTCAGATCACAATGGACTTGATTGGAAGGCAGTGTGACAGTTTTGTCTGCACAGTACAGATGTCTCCCAAATCCTAAACTTGGAGACCTATCCTTGAGAATTATTCTGATGTTTTTTCATCTGTTTTTATAGCCAGCTATTGCTAAAAGCTGATGTGCTGATAGATTTCTCTTGCTACAAGGAAATGACCAGAGTCTGTAGGAAATGGACACCACCATTAAGGAAACATTAGGCAAATTAATGATGTGTATATACTATAAGCCATTAAGTCAGGCACTCAAAAATATATATCATTAATTGCCTACATGTAATAATACCCGGAGCCTCCGGTGGCTAAGTGTGTTAAAGCGCTGAGCTGCTGAACTTGCAGACCGAAAGGTCCCAGGTTCAAATCCGGGGAGCGGAGTGAGCACCCGCTGTTAGCTCCATCTTCTGCCAACCTAGTAGTTCGAAAACATGCCACTGTGAGTAGATCAATAGGTACCGCTCCGGCAGGAAGGTAATGGCCTTCCATGCAGTCATGCTGGCCACATGACCTTTGAGGTGTCTACGGACAACACTGGCTCTCTGGCTTAGAAATGGAGATGAGCACCAACCCCCAGAGTCGGACACGACTGGACTTAACGTCAGGGGGAAACCTTTACCTTTTACTTTAATAATACCCATTCTGATTGCTCCAGAGCCCACAAATTCCATGTCTTGTGATATCGGCAATGGCTTCAGGCACATAAAACCAAATGAAGAGCAAATTTACTATTTTTCTCCTACTTTTGGTTGCTACAGAAAATGATATTTTGGTATAAAATTGCTATATAAGACAATGCACTTATATTACTAATTGTGGTGGTGGTTGTGGTGCTGTATGTGTGTTTAATGATATATGTTTTAATCTGTTTTTAAAAAATTATAGTTTAATCTGACGTTAGTTTTTATAGCCTATAGCTTTTTAACAATGTCCTCTGAAATAGTTAAGAGGTGATTTGAGTCCTGATCTGGAGGGAAAACAAAACAGAGAGGAGGAAGAGGAGGAAGAGGAGTAGAGAAGAAAAAGAATTGCAAATATATTCTGATCATATGAGAAGGGGAAAATGAAAAGGGCACTATAAGCTACAGTCATTCTTGCAGCACTATAGGTTGAGCATTCCTTATTCAGACAAGAAGTTTTTGGGATTTTGGGGATTTTTTTAAAGAATATTTTGGAAACTCAAATCGCCAAATCGAAAAACAAAAATTGATTATATTTTATATATAGAAATATATTTTCCCCTGACATTAAGTCTAGTCATGTCCGACTCTGGGGGTTGTTGCTTATCTCCATTTCTAAGTCGATGATCTGGCTTTATCTCTAAACAGCTCCAAGGTCATGTGGCCGGCATGACTACATGGAGTGCCATTACCTATCTGCCGGAGCGGTATCTATTGATCTACTCATATTCACATGTTTTGAACTGCTAGGTTGGCAAAAACTGGTGCTAACAGTGGGAGCTCACCCCACTCCCCGGATTTGAACCACCAACCTTTCAGTCAGCAAATTCAGCAGTTCAGTGGTTTAACCTGCTGCGTCCATATAGCCTAGAGATAATTTTATACAATATTTTAAATAATGTTGCATATGAAACATGGATTGCATATATGCAACCATCCAAAGGCAAATGTCACCCATGTGGACAATGTCATATTTTGGAGTGTTTTGGATATCTGTTTTCCATATAAGAGATGCTCAACCTGTACAAAGGAAGAACCATCAAAGCACAACCAAAGAAAATGAAACTCAGCAGCAGATGACATACTAAGGTCAGATATTCAATCTTATGTCTACTGCCACAGTTAATAGATGAGACTAGTTTAGAGCTTTTTATAAGAATGATAAATGTGCTTGCTTTGAGAGAGTTAGACAACCCACATCTTACTGGCTATCTAGGAGATGAAAGTATACAAGAAACAATATACCTCCGTTTGCTAGTGGAATAAATCAAAACAGTGGAGTTAGTATAATTATTAAAGCAAACTAAAAACTGAAACAAAAAAGTGAACAAGAATCTGAGTTAACCAAAACTATACTTCAGAGGGACTATTAAGGAAAACTCAACAGCAAAAAAGAGTATAGGAGTTGTTCCTGGTTTGAAATATAGCTCACAAGGAGTTGGCGTAGTGTCTTTTGTCTGTTTGAAAATATAGGCATGGGGTACGAATCCAAAACTCACAGTAATATATCCTATGATTAACCACATACCTGTATATAAAAATATAAAACATAAAATAAAATTAGTTGTGGATTTTCACTTTTAAAGGGTTTCTGTAACCCTAATCCCAGGCTGCTTTGAACTGCTTTGAACTGGATGATAGGAGTCTACACTGCCGGATAATATGGGATAAGCAGATAATCTGGGATATAGTGTAGTGTACTTCCAGCCCAAACAAATGAGAAAAGATGTCTGTACTTATCTAAATGATATTCATCAAGTTTCTTTGTGCAAATGAAGAAGAAATTCATTTTCACTTTTTTTGTGTGCATGAAATAATAAACAGTTTTTCTTTCCTTTTTTAAAGTAATTTTTTCGTGTTAGGAGCGACTTGAGAAATTGCAAGTCGCTTCTGGCGTGAGAAAATTGACTGTCTGTAAGGACCGTGCCCAGGGGATGCCCATCCTTGTGGTAGGCTTCTTTAATGTCCCCGCATGGAGCTGGAAATGACAGAGGGAGCTCATCCACGCTCTCCCTAGGTTGGATTCGAACCTGTTAGGAATCTATTGAACAGTTAGACTCAAAAATAATCCTTTCTTGGGGTGATTCCATATAAAATACAGCAGAGTGCCAGAAGCACACTTCACATACAGCAGAAACTTACATGTATTGAGCTGGGATAAGCTTTAGGATGGCAAAGGATTGCAGAGTCACAATTACAGGTTCAAAATATTTATTGTGGTAAAAAGAAATCCATTCTAGATAGGAAAGGTTCTTGGAGCTAACTAGCTCTCTGAGCTATCTTCTAAGGAAGGTAAAGGGGTAAAAATATCAAAAATGTCCATGTAGCTACATTTTGCCTGAAGAATGGCAAAATGCATCCTCTTATGAGACAGAAGGCAGAAGAAGGAAGTAATGGAGGTTGACTATGTGGTCAAAGGCTAGGGGCAATCAAAATATCAATAGGGAGAAAGTTACCTCATGCCCAACGAGATCACATTGCTACATCTTCAAATGGAAGAGGTGATATTTATTTATTTTATTTATTTATTTACAGCATTTATACCCCACCCTCCTCACCCGAGGAAACTCAGGGCGGTTCACAGAGTTGGCAAAATTTAATGCCCAAAAAATATAATTGTAAAAACAATACCATATAAAACTTAAAACATATATATAATTAAAATTAATTCATCCAAAACCTCATGACAGTGGTCAAGCAGGAAGGGTAGAGACAGGAAAGGCCCCTTCTAGGAAGGCATGCATGGGAAGAGAGAAAGGGTTCCCTCATTCTAATCCTGTTTTCTAGTCTAGCTACTCATTGGGGACTGGAGACTTGTGGAGTTCAGGATGGCACCCAACAGAACCAACAACCTTCAGGTCAGCAACCCAACCTTCAAGTCAGCAGTCCTGCTGCCAAAAGGCTTTAACCCATTGCGCCACCTGGGGCTAAAATAAATAACAGAAGAGGAGAAACATCAGGAGCACTAAGACTGTAGCAGATGAGTCTCCTCATGAGTATCCTTTTCCTTGTAACTGGCGTGGAAGTGATGAGAATGCCCTAAGGCAAAGCGTTACTGGACTAAGTGGGAGCTGTGGCTTCCCTTTCAATGAAAACAATGCAAGTTGGCTGATCAGCTCAGCTATAGCAAGCAGAAAGTTGTCGAAGGCTTTCATGGGTGGAATCACAGGGTTGTTGTGTGTATTAAGATGATTAATACAAATTCACACTGGCCTCCAACTGACAAGAGTTCTTCTCCCACCCTGGACCTTACACAGATATATAAACCTTCCCCCTCGATGGATTGTCACCTTGACGTGGTAAGGGGGCTTGCGTGTTCCAATGAACCTGCGGGCACAACCACGGGAGTCACACACAGGGGAGGATCCAGACCAAGAACAATCCGAATACCTAAAGACCTCAACAGCGGAGCAGGCAGAGGATAACATGGTACATGTTACAACAGCTGTGAAGGTGGAAGAAGGCTGCAACAGACTGAGAAGCCACTTTTGTTGTGTTAATCACACCACTGCTGGGACCTCAATCTGTGAAGACTGTGTGTTGACCAGCCGTGCACCGACCTCCCCACATTAAAAAAAAAATCATGCACAGGCATCTTCCAAGAAATGGAAGACCATCATCCTCAAACTACGAGGGATTGCCTAATGCTATATATATATATATATATATATATATATATATATATATATTTATATATATATATACACATACACACACATACACACACACACACACACACATATACATACACCTTCCTTTCTTAGTTTTTCCCATATACCTCACAACCTCTGAGGATGCCTGCCATAGATGTGGGCGAAACGTCAGGACAGAATACTTCTGGAACATGACCATACAGCCTGGAAAACACACAACAACCTTCCTTCCAGATACTTTAAGATTCTAATGCTGCTCAATCTGCAAAGCTGCTCTGTATAGTCACACAATAAACATCAGATCTTGCCTCCCTGGAGGATATCTTTTACCACTTAAAGGAGTTGTGCGCTGGTCCTAAATTGTACATTTTGGTAGCAGCTATACAATTTACTGATGTTGTGTTGATGCCTGTGGGAATGGCAATGCAAAGCACGGAAGAAGCTAAGATCTGCAAGAGTGTTGTAGAGGAACTGTCAGCATTTGGAGGAAAGTAGAAGGGAAGAATTTCATAATGTCAGTAGCAAAGGATACTACATCCCTGATAAAAGTTTGCCCCCCAAAGAGTTCTCCACGCAAATTGGTTCCTCAGTGGCTGTCCTCTTGGGAAAAGGCATGGAAGAAATTACTTGTTTTCTTGGAATTTACTGGATGAATGGAATAAAAACCTGAGCCTTCTCTGGTATAATCAAATCTGCAACTAACAATATTGCATTTTCCCCTTCCGTGAACTTGTTCTGTGGCTTCTCGATCCAGTCTGAATTTTAAAAATGGACATTAATGGCTGGAAGTAGCTCTCTCAGAGAAAAATAAAGGAAGTGGACAAGAATAATGTCAACAAATAATTGAAAATATAATGCTGCAATCCCAAAGAAAATACTTTGAATACAGAAGAGTGTTAGATGAAGGCATGAAGAGTTCTAAAGGTTTTTAGGTGTACAATACATAAAATATGCAAACTATACAAGGTTAAGAATGGGACTGTAGACAAGCAAAGTTAGAGGGATTATTCTACGGCTAGGATTTTTGCGCTTTCCTCTGTCAGGGTGACAAAGCCACCCTAACCAAAGCCACAAGTTCAAGTGTTTGGAGAATGACCTAACACAGAAACAAAGAGAAGCCCTGGCTGTTTTTACGTCAGTCAGAGAAGACAGAATGATATATAGAGTGATTGTTAGAAACACACACACAGTGATCAAAGACCAATCATCAAAGACAGCCCGCTCTGCTCAGGTTACTCATCTCTGACCCTAGTGGTTCTTGATAATGATTCCATTTGACAACTTGTCTGCTTTTTCTCCACATGGTTTGATCTATCAAGCTGTTGACTGATGTGGCTGGCTTTGTGATCCCTTGGCCATTTGACTCAGGCTAACTGCCTTCCACAAAGAGTGACTTTCGGCAGTGATTATTATTTGATCAACAAAGCTCACTTCACACATGACTCCTATGGCTAACGGAGAACAAGGTACAACAAAGAATCCCCATTGGGTTTGGGGAACTGACATCCGGCATCTCCCCTCTGGGATATCCCAGAAAAAAGACATTCACAGTTGGACACCACTGCACACAACCATATGGGTTTCCTTCAGGTAGTCATGCCACAATTTATCATTCTTGCTCACAAGGAGGAAATGCCAGTAGAGGAGTTCTAGAGTGGTTCTCTATAGCCAACCAAAATCTTCAGCCTTCTTCAACACCTTGAAGTCAGACCACCACTGAGGGCAGTCCTTGTAAAACCCTCTGATGGTCCTGCCCACAAGTACAGTTTCAGAGCTGAAAGGAAAGTTATTTGTCATTCCTACCAGAAGGCAGCTCTACATTTACCATTGCTTCTCAGCCTTTTGGCTTAGATCAAGTGTGTGTATAGTAGGTATGAAAAAATATATTTGCTAATGACTGTACCTTACCTTTCATTTTTGTTTTCTGCTTGTAGGTGATAAAGGCACATAAGAGAAGGCTGGCAGACTGCATTTTATATTTCAGGTGTACCATCAATCCTATTCCACTCTATTATATGGCATAAAAAGTAATGGCAACAATACTTCTGAACAATTCTTGCCAAGAGAACCCCATAATATGGTCACAATAATTTCACCATAAGACAATTTGAAGGCACATGGCAGAGACAAATTTTCCAGCTTAAATATACTGAAATGTTAAGGCACTTCTCACCACTCGTTCTCCTGTCTCAGAAGTTTTAATGACAACCCATTCACCTTTGAACACAAGTTGTACAGTTTTGGTGCAATCCACTTTGTAGAGTTAAATCTCCCTTTCTGGTCTTGTGGTGGAAATGGAAGTAACAAATGCAGCACACAAAAGCATACTGTTGTATTAGGGCCATTAGCAGAACATTTGTGTTAAAATAGAGAAGTCCTAACTAGTTCCCTAGTGACTAGCATTCACAGAGACGAATGGGCATTAAGATTTTCCTTTTAAGACTGGGGTAGCATTAGCACTGACACACAGATTTTTCAGACGATAAAAGGAAAACAGCACAATTGAAAACAGAGACAATCAGTGCTAAAAGCCTTTACATTATTGACTTATTTTCAAGACATTAGTAAATCCCAGTGAGGAATGGCTACGGAACTGCCACACAGCATATTACAGACTGTAAAGTGAGCTTCCCAGAGCACCCCATTTGCATGTTTCACCAATAACACTTTCAGTCTAGGACTCTCAGCAAAAACTTTCAACCGATAATACCAAAGAATCTGGATAGGTGATTAGGGACTTCATCAGATTACACTAGGAAGTGTTCAGAAGTAGAGAGTTCAGTCTAACTCCATTCTGTAATAAAAAGGAGTTTTTCACTACCTTGGGATCACACTGTTTAGTGCACTCAGTTATCTTGCCTATTTTTCAATGAGGAGGTTTCCACACTGCAGACATTTAGCCCCGACCACCATCTCTCTCAGTGTTTTTTGGTACTTTAACTCCCACAATTCCAACAGCAGAGAGGGAGATGGAGATAGAAGCCTGGGAGGGAATCCCATTTGGAACGGCAGCAGCACTGGCCCTCCCAACACAGGACACAGACAAATCATGGAAGGAAAGAAAAAGACACCCTAAAAGCCTATTTTATTTTTTTGCAAAGCAGAAGCATTATGAAGTCGCTTACAACCAAATCTTCCTACTTGGGGAACAAAAGGAAATTGCTCAATTTCCTCCCCCAATTTCTCCTTCCACAAATTGGGTGATCCTAACCTGAGAGCAACGAGTGCTACTTAATTAGAAATTTGCCAAAACATCCGGAGTTTTGAGAAAAATCCATTTCCTTGCCTCTTCCTGATACGTTGGAAAAAAATGCTGCCCTCAACGTTTAAAAGACTCAAAAACAGCACTTTAACTAAAATGAATGTAATGGACCCACAGAATACCAAATTTTAAGTGTAGAACTCAGTGGAATTTAAGTTATGTGATGAAGCGGTATATTACATTACATAACCTTGAATTCTCACATTTCCATGTCTTTCAGAGAGGAAATAAGGCATATTTATGGATGTCCATAGGGACACCTGACTTACAAATCATGTTGTTTTGTATGATGATGAGAATGTAGGATCACATGAGTTCAAGTACAAACAACAGTTGAAACACTCGCACAGAGTGAGAAGGAACACTGGGGTAGATAGTAATAGAAGAGTTTAGAACAGGCCTGCATAACCCATGGCCCTCCAGGTGTTTGGGACCCCAACTCTCAGAAGCCCTCGCCGGCTAGTCCAATGATCTGGAATTCTGGGAGCATATGTCCAAAATACTTAGAGGGCCACGGATTGTGCGCTAGAAACCCTTAAGCTTCTCCTAGGGAAGTGGTTCTCAACCTGTGGATCCCCAGATGTTTTAGCCTTCAACTCCTAGAAATCCTAACATCTGATAAACTGGCTGGGATTTCAGGGAGTTGTAGGCCAAAACACCTGGGGACCCACAGGTTGAGAACCACTGTTCTAGGGACTCTGGACAACAAGAACCACATTCTTTTCAGGACCAATTCACAAATGCAAGTAATAACAGAAACTACAAATGCTTGGCTTCAGGCTAAAGGATGCCATTGACCACTTAACCCATTTAAAATCTGTATTCCTCAAGAACTCAGGGGTAGAAGTTAATCATACACAGGGTAGATACAGTCAGTCCTCTGTATCCACAAATTCAGAATCCAGTATCCTGGGATTCAGTTATGCTCAGTTGGAAATTATCTTCAACTCCCTCCCACCCCCCACCAAAATATAATGGGACTTGAACAACCATAGATTTGGGCATCTCTGAGGGTCCTGGAACCAAATCCCAACAGGTACCAAGGGTCTACTATATAAGGCCTCATCTAACACTAGGAAGTCAGGACCCCTGGAAACAAATTGTCTGCTCTTTATGATCTTTCTAGGCTACTGGGGTATTCCTGTTCATTAGTCCATGGCTTCCAGCCTTGCCTGAAACACATAGCTGCTCCTTGCATAGTGATGGGCCACTGACATCATCTCAGGATAGCTTGCTGGATTCTACCCATCCAACATTTTTGTGGGCTCAGCTTCCGCAGTGTGGCTTTTTAGAATATGAGTTCAAACAAAATTACATTTTACAAATCTATGAATCAGACCCGAGTTCTCCAATGTGCCATTATCGCTAGATGCCACCTGCACATCTATGCTAGTTGCACAGTGTAGAAAAGCTATCAAAACTGTAATTTCTTCACAAACAGGGCTTCATTTCACCCAAACCTTTGGAGTTTTATGTGAGGAGTCACTGTACACAAAAATATTTCTATGGATTTAACTGAACTGTAAAATAAATTGCTCTAAAGGTATTTTATTTATTATTTTTATGGCATTAGAAAAAGATCTTTCACTCATACTTTGTTAATGGAGTTGTGGAGTTATATACTAATGTTTAAACTAATATGTTTTAACTCTATGTTTTAATGTTAATGTTATTACATTTTTATAATTCAATCGATAGTTGTATTTTATTATTGTGTAGGCATTGAATTTTATCATAATATGTTTGGAAACCGCTTTGAGTCCCCCATCTGGGGTGAGAAAAGCGGTATACAAGTGAAGTAAATACATAAATAAATAAATAGGTTATATACTTGGAAAAATCATTCCCAAGAGATGTGTTTGGTGGTTTAGATAATCAAAAGGTTATGGTCACTCAGTGCCTAGACAGGATGGACCAGGACAACACCTCCAGTCGAGGAATGTCATATCCATGTGTGATAACTGTGATAAGGAGTCTGTTAAAAGCAGCAACCAGGCGGTCAAGCTTTCTCTTTTCCATCGATCACCTACTGTGACTGTCTGATCTGTAAGTAGTTCTAAATAAGCTGCAACCATAATAAACAGTAAGCTACCAAGGGTTCTCTTGGCTGAGAAAGAGTTTTCCAGTGTGCTGTTGATTCAGAGAAGACACAGAGGCAGAGGGAAAGAGCAGAGAGAAGTGCAGTGGAGGCATGCATGTTACATTTGCCTGTGACTGCAAATAGTAGGGGAATCCAGTGCTGCCATTTTCGGGGACCCCTCACATACTTCTGATAACTATATAGTTTAGATTTGGCTTTATTTTGTTTATTTCAGTTCTCATTTGTTCATCCTCCTCTGCCTTTAGGAATACAGGCTACCAAAACAGGCCCTATGGTTTCCTTTTTCCTGTATTCCCATGGCGTGTTACTATTTTTGCATGCCAATGAGAACTCATTTTATTGATGCTGTATTTTTGTGATTTATGGGGTCTTTTTTTGCAAGCCACCCTGAATGCCCTATTTGGTAGAAAAGTAGCACATCGTTAAAATAAATAAAATACCCCAAAACACACTTGAAAGGAAAATGTTCATTTAACCAGAAGGCTAGGCAGTGTCCTACCTCTGCTAGGCCAGGGGATTTGATTTATCCAGATGCAATCTTCTTTTATTGGGTTCACGGTAATGTGCTAATAGAAAAGAAGACATTTTGTTTGCAAGCGAAAACACAAGTTATGATCTGTGTTAAACATGGCTCAGTTCACAAGAAACAAACTTAAAGTGTTTGCTCAAGCTTAGGTCACATTTTTATTAGCCATATGAAATATTTCCCTAGTGTAAATGACCCACCACAATTTGAGTCCTCAGAAACTTATTAAATTGATGTGTTGTCGGAGGCTTTCATGGCCGGGATCACAGGGTTGTTGTATGTTTTCCAGGCTGTATGGCCATGTTCCAGAAGTATTCTCTCCTGACGTTTCACCCACATCTATGGCAGGCATCCCCACAACCTCTGAGGATGCCTGCCATAGATGTGGGCAAAATGTCAGGAGAGAATACTTCTGGAACATGGCCATACAGCCCAGAAAACATACAACAACCCTTATCAAATTGAACTTTTAAGAAATTAACTGAGATGCTGTGATAGAGGAGATTTTTTAAATATAGGTTTTCTTACTATTCCAAGAAAACATGAAGTCATTGCCTTAGATTAAATACTAATACTGGACATTTTAATAATAATTAGATTTAAATTACATTGCACAAATAAAGAAAATGAACTGCTACCCAAAATCATCTCCAGAGAGAAGCCTTTAGGACTAAAATTAAATAACTTGATTGACATTTCTGCCCAGTTATTTATGTACATTTTTCTCTCTGGCTGTTTGAGTCTGCTCACAACAGAAGGAAGTAAATAAATCATTTCATAAGTAAGGTAGATAAAGGAAAAGAAAGGTGTGCTCAGCCGACTGTCCCAGAAAAAGGATAAACCATTACTGGTGAGGGATAGGAAATGCCTTTTTTCTTGAAACGTGCAGTGAATAATTCTGAGCATCATGTAAACACTAAATATTATATGGTATGTTTGCAGAGTAGTACTCAATCACAACAGCATAGGCACTGATTTCCACAGTAAGAGCATCACAAAATCCAGGTCCATGTATAAGGCAATTTATATTATATGTAATTTTATCTAAGAGCTTATGTCATGTAGTTTGAGCATGGTATTATAACTCTGGGGACTTGCCTGAGGGCCCATCTACACAGCACCTAAAACACAGGATTTCCCAAGTTAAAGGGGGGTGGCTACATGATGGTGGTGGGAAATCCATGCTGATTTGCTGCAACGGACAAAAAACATGGGGTAAAAAGTTCCCCTTTTATCCCTATTCCGGCTGGAAAGTGTTTATATTCGCAAGCATCACAGTGTATGCCTGTAATTGTGAAAAACACGTGATTTCCTTCCCTCCCCCTGTGGAGACTGCTCCAGCACATGTCTGCATTTGATTGGGCTGTGGAAAGGACACACCACTGATTCAAAAGAATCACGAATGGAGAGCAATTAGAACTATCTGAAACTATTTTAAACTTTATAATATTAAGCAGAGCTTGAATAAACATTTGGGGGAAGAAAAATCTGGTTTAAGTTTAAAAAAAACTTCCCTCCATTATGTGCTGAACCTCATGTGTGCACATGCAAATCTGCTTGCATTTATATAAGATATTTGCATGTGCGCATATATTGTCCAGCGCATAACAGTGATTTTTTAAAAAACCCTTCTGCCACATGTCCCGCGTCTGCCCTCCATCTTGTACAGAGAAAGCCTGTGAGGATGGCGGGGGAAGAAATCTGTGTGTGGACCTGCAGTCAGGTCCCGGGATTTCTCCCACCACCCCCAAATTTAAAATGTGGATTTTTGTGCTGTCTGTAAGCACCTTAAGGTCACCCGCTGGGTTTTCATGTCTGAGCACAGTCTCCCAGGGTCTTAGGACTTCATCAGATGCAGCTGGAGAAAACAGGGGGAAATGGGAAAAATCAACTTCTTTGCATGTGGGTTTGTCTTCTTTGCATGACATCTGTCTTTAAAGAAGATGGAGAATGTACATACCCCTATCACACAGGACCTCCTCCTCCCAGCTCAACCATCCACTTAGAGGAGACCTCATTTCTCTCCATGTGTCCCACTGCTTTCCTTCCTAATCCCTTTACTCTCGAGGAGACAGAAGGCATCCTTCTTAAGGCAGGCCACTCTTCTCAGGACTCCTCTCCTTCCCCTCCCAATTACTCTCAATCACGGAAATCTGAACCTACTAGGTATTAGAACTTACTATAGTTGGTAAAAGAGTTGAATTTGTTTGTAAGTCGGAACAGGTATTTTGTTTAAGTGTAACTCCAGGCATATATATTTATATATAACTGGCCTAGAGAAAAGTTAACACCTCCATGGTATTTGTTTTTCTGACTGTGGCCCTGTTCACAAGATTTCACCTCACTTTCTCTCCTTGTGATAACTGGATTTTGAAAAATGTGGCTTGTTGTGGAAACAACGATTGGGGATAAAACGTCAGGGGAGATACCCTTTCCCCATGATAACTCATTTGGGAGTGAATTTCCCTTCCGAGGGGTAGATTTCTCTCACTTCCTGTTGTCTCATCCCCATTATTAACTATTTGTAAGTCGGATGTAGACAGGCAGCCCCCAATAACTATGGCTTTAACCATTGTATTAATACCTATTTCAGTATTAGTCATTACAGCTTATTCCTATTTCTAGCACTGAGTGATTCAGCTTTCCTTTGCCCGTTAATGCAGCCCCTATGAGCAACTATGTTACTCTTCTGCTTTCTTTCTTCTGTTAAATTGTTTTTCAGTCCTTTTTTGTATTATATATTTCTTGGTGAAGATTCCCTGTATTGGTTTTCACTGTATGGAATTGGAAGAAAGCTCTAAGAAAATAAACTGACTCGCCTTTATTTCTGGGTGGCCAGACAATCTATGAAGCTTGGGTTTGAAATTTAATTTTAGCAGATATTTATCACCACTGGCAGCTTGCCACTATCCAGGGGTCAAATGTGACCCATACCCCTTCAGTTCCCATAGAATGAACCATATTTGTAGTGTCTCCTTTTAACACCCCACCTTGTTTACATAACTATGGGTTGCTCCATTCCTTGTTGGAGTGGATTTTATTTATTTATGTTAAAGCCAAAAAGGCAGAAAGTTACCCATGACATTTTGATGTGCTGTACAAGGATTTTCATTCCCTTCATATCCCTCTGAAGTATGGTGAAACCTGCCCAACACAGGGCACATCTGCACTGACTCTATAATGCAGCTTGGAACTGGTTGGGAGGAACTGGTTTCACTGCATAGATTGACAGGTCTAGAACTGGTTTGAAGCCAGATGAGTGATTGCATTAACTACTGGCCTCAAACCACAGTACCGTTTTTCCATTTCTTGCAGAGATCCGAGATCTCTGGAGACATAAGTGATAAAAGAGGGGGGGGAGTGACAGGAAGGAATTGTTGTTTATTCATTCAGTCGCTTCCGACTCTTTGTGACCTCATGGATCAGCCCATGCCAGAGCTTCCTGTCGCCGTCGCCACCCCCAGCTCCTTCAAGGTCAAGCCAATCACGTCAAGGATGCCATCCATCCATCTTGCCCTTGGTCGGCCCCTCTTCCTTTTTCCTTCCCTTTTCCCCAACATCTTCTCTTCTCCAAGCTTCCCTGTTTCCTCATTATGTGGCCAAAGACAGGTAGGAATGGAGGTAATCAATTTCCCTTTCAGGGGTCAATTAACCCCATACTAGCCAGCCATGCCCTTGGAGCACTTTTCAGCAACCCCCATTCTGGAGTCTATAATCTGCTCTGCTTTTTGCAGAACTGCTTTTACTCTGGGATACACTGGCAACATCTGCTGCAGTGCATTATTTGGCTGAATGCAGATTTTCTTTAATGAGCTGTAAAACCCTAAATTTGTGCTGCAGTGCACATTGGCAGCATGCATTTGCAGCCACCATGGTTTCAAGTCGACTTGGAACAGCATTATATGGTCAGTGTAAGTGGGGCCACAGTCTCAATCATAGAGTCTAGCCTTCGAAGACTAATCTTAGAAGATGCTCAACATGCCCATGCTGGCTACTGATGGAGAGCTTAGAAGTGAGTGGACACTGAGTATCTACATCTTTGCTCACTGACTGATTCACACTACCACAGATTTGTCTTGCACATTTTTTTTCCTTATACAGGAATTTAAATGCAAACAGAGACCGAGACAGACAGATGCAGAGGCAATTTAACCTTCTTCTGAGGGGATGTTCAATTCTGGCCACAGGGGGGAGCAGCTGCTTCATCATCCACTCTGACGGCACTTCCTCATTCCAGGTCGTAAATTAGTTAAACTTGCCTCCTCACTTTTTATAAGTGGTACATTTTTTCCTACTTGATAGATGCAACTATCTTTCGGGTTGCTAGGTCAGCAATGAGCAGGGGCTATTTTTTTAATTTTTAATTGAAGGGTGCTCACCCCGCCACAGGCTGGCCTCGAACTCATGACCTCATGGTCAGAGTGATTTATTGCAGCTGCTCAACAGCCTGTGCCACAGCCCGGCCCCAATGTAGCCTATTGTCCACATTGATAAATTACACATTGCATACATTTATGAACACAACACAGAATAAAAGATTCTGAGGCATGCTGTTCAATCTGTATAAAAGGAAAAGCTTTCCATTCACAAATAAAGAACTACCCTCTGGATAAGGCCCCTTCCACACAGCTGAATAAAATACCACAATTTCTGCTCTGAACTGGGATATATGGCAGTGTGGACTGGGATAACCCAGTTCAAAGCAGATATTGTGGGATTTTCTGCCTTGATATTTTGTGTTATATGGCTGTGGGAGCCCTGGTGGCACAGAGGGTTAAACCCTTGTGCCAGCAGGACTGATGACTTGAAAGTTGGGTTGCTGATCTGAAGGTTGCCAGTTCAAATCCAACCTGGGAAGAGCGCAGATGAGCTCCTTCTGTCAGCTCCAGCTCCCCATGTGGGCACATGAGAGAAGCCTCCCACAAGGATGGTAAAACATCAAAAACATCCAGGCATTCCCTGGGCAACATCCTTGCAGACAGCCAATTCTCTCACACCAGAAGTGACTTGCAGTTTATCAAGTTGCTTCTGACATGAAAAAAATATGGCTGTGTGGAAGGGCCCTAAGAAACACCTGCTAGTCCTATTAGGGACAAACTTTCTGTCCTCAAATAAGGGACACCCATTAAAGGGATACCTGTGAACCTTCATGTCCTCTTTAATTTAACAGATTTATTCATAGACATAGAATTTTACATACATTTACAACAGGAACAATGAACTCATGGTAAAGTGTGACTGAAGAGGAGGCCAAGTAAAGTTCCCAAACAGAAAACTGGCTGACACCCAGGTAAGCATGGAATGGCCATAGAAGGAAATTTTCTCTATGGGAAGACATTCAGATTGTAATGAACTTCAAAGTGTATGTACTTGAGATTACATGGAGTGCCTTGGACCTCAAGGCTTTTTTTTTTTGCGGAACAATTATTGAAGAAGGGAGAGAAAGAGAACAGATTTAACTGGACAAGTATTCACAAATCATGGATCTGGGGCAGGTGAGCAGGACGTATTGTATACTGATAAATTGGGTACCTCTTTTGCCAGAAGCTTGACAGGAAGAATTCTACAAAAGAAGCTGTCACAGAAAATAGAACTCCCTTTCTCTTGCAGAAATCGTTTAATTTAGAATTATGTGCCTGAACATTCCTTATCTCTTTTTACAAAAAGACTGAGTGATTTGTTATTTAAAATATGGAATAGTGGACTGCAGCTTTTTAAATGGGTTTTGTTCATTTTCATGGTTTCCTCCATAAAATCTGGCTACCAGTATTAAAAAGCTCTAAAATCAGGACTCTAAATAAAGAACAACACTCAGAAAACAGGAGAATTCCAGACAGAAAACAATCAAGGCCAGCTAACACTTCCTAACAAAGGATTCCCCCAGGAAGTAAGCAACCAGTCCTTGAATCTGCAAGGCCATTAAATGCTGATCAAGGTGGCCAATTGCTACATTAACACTTGCCTCAAACAGACAAGAATTCTTTCTCCCACCCTGGACTTTCCACAGAAATATAAAAAAATCCCTCTTGCCTAGTTTTCAGCAGACCTCAAAACCTCAGAATGCCTGCCATAGATGCAGGTAAAACGTCAGGAGAGAATGTTTCTGGAACATGGCCATACAGCCCGGAAAACTCACAGCCACCCAGTGATTCTGGCCATAAAAACCTTCGACAACTCAGCTTTCGACAAACAACAAAGCCTTCGACAACACAGAGACAAAGACAGAGACACAGAGGCAATTTAGCCTTCGCCAGCTTCCTGCTACCTGAAGGTATGCTCGATTCCAGCCACAGGGCGAGCAGCTGCTTCATCATCCACTGTGACACCGAGTCCTTGGATACTTCCTCATTCCAAACGCTGCTGGACGATATTTATGGTGTCATAAATTAGTTAAATTAGCCAACCCACATAAGTGGTACCTAAATTTCCTACTTGATAGATGCAACTATCTTTCGGGTTGCTTAGGTCAACAATGAGCAGGGCTATTTTTTATTTTAATGCTCAGGTGCTCACTCCGACACGGGCTAGCCTCAAACTCATGACCTCTTGGTCATAGTGATTTATTGCAGCTGGCTACTAACCAGCCTGCGCCACAGCCACTTATTTCTCACAAATTGGATTCTAGGTTTAAATCAATACAGTTCTATGTAGCTAAATTTCAGTGTAGCAGGATTATTGCATGGATTCACTATCCAGGTTTATCTCTGGATTTTGGCAACATTGAATGTTTGCCATTTTTTGTTGTACTCCGCCCTGAGTCCCCTCGGGGAGAAAGGCCAAAATATAAATAAAGTTTTATGTTGTTGTTGTTTGTTGTTGTTGTTGTTATTGAGGTCTTTAGGAGAGTTTCCATCCCTGTTCAGCAGGATTCCTTCAAGCATAGAAACATGCAACTACTAGGCCTAGTATAGAAAAATAAGTATTCCATCAAAATTTAATCATGTTCAATTATTTTCCATCCACTATGAATTAATATGATTTATCAGTTGACATGCTTACAAGATTCCAGAAACCAATATATCATTGTTTTGTTTTGTAAAGGGAAACAAATGAAGTTCTTCAGCAGTCATTAGCCTCTGGGTTTTTTTGGGTTTTTTTGTTCTCTGTCTCCAGAGTAATGGAATTATTGTACTTAAAAAGTCAAAATTGCATAAATAGAGACAAAAGTAGACTTTATTAGTTTCGGGCAAGACTGTTGTAATGCACACATTATGCTATAAGGCATGCTCTTTATTCAAAACCAATAGAAATTAATTTTATGGGGCAAAATGTGTCTTCCATGTCATTCTATGATAATGAAATAAATATTTTGACAATCCTATAATGATCTGATACAAGTTAATTGATGTAAGAGCCACTAAAACAAGATTTAGTCCTGTCTCGATTGTACAAGTAAGGGGCTCCATGTAAAATGAAATGTGGGGTGTGCTTTCCATAGCAACAACCTCTCTCCCCAATACGGGAAGGCTGATCCTATTGCGGTTGACCTTTCCTTGGTAATAGGAGGGTTATGTTAACTTCAATATGTTACAGAATGTGTCTGTGGCTTAAATGACAGGAGCTTCATACTAAGCAGGTGCTTTCTCTGTTAATTACATCTCCGCAGTCTTCGAGATTTCCTAGCTTTTAGTTTATTTCTGAGTTCAGTTTCTATAACCCATAAATGCTTAACTAACCTGAGGTCATTGTATCTAAACGGACACCACTTTAATGAGCCTACTCACCTAAAAAAGATGTTTTTGACTCCTCTGCATAATTTCTTCTTGGAAAAATGTTTGACTCATGTATTTTACAAGGGTGTCTCCAAGGTTTTCAACATTTTTATCAGTGGAATAGAGGGCATGCTTATCCAATTTGCAGATGACATTAAATTATAATGTTAACCAGTGATCTCAAATGCTGAATGAAAATCTGAACCTATGTTTTTATGGATTTTAACTAATGTTTTAAAATACCAATGATATTTAATTCTATTTTCATATATAGCATGGAAATGCTTTTAATGTAAGCTGGTTTTAGTCTTCTGGTGGAGAGAAAAAGAGGGGTATAAATAAACATAAACATCATGATGATGATGATGATGATGATGATGATGATGATGATGATGATACACTACACCTTTCTTATTATAGTGGGTCATCCACATTTCCTGGTGTTAGAGGTGTAGAAGACTGCTAAACTGGTAAAATGCTTAGGGTTTTCATCTGAGAGATTATCTCCTTAGGAATCTCTAAATACTCCAGCATGAATCTATGGTCAATGTGTTGTCGAAGGCTTTCATGGCCGGGATCACAGGGTTGTTGTATGTCTTTCGGGCTGTGTGGCCATGTTCCAGAAGCATTCTCTCCTGACGTTTCGCCCACATCTATGGCAGGCATCCTCAGAGGTTGTCAAACTTCCAAATCAAGGTTTTAACCTATAAATGGCAGAAGTTGCACTTAAAACCTTTTCTTGCATATAAACAAGACCTATGTTCATCTTCTATCTGACCGGCTAGAAACCCTTGTGTGGGCACTGTCTAACAATGGTTATCCATGATGCTGAGGACCTCTCACAGAGCTCTGCAGCACTCTAGATATGGCAACAGCAATACAGATAGTAAAATGACAGTCCACTGAGGCCGAAGTGATCTAATCTGGACTGGTTGGACTCCTTCACACTGCTGCTGCAGGTTGGGGACAGTATGTGGCCACTTCATGGGGGGCAGTCCAGAGTATTTCTGCTCCAGACTCGGACCAAATTAAATAGACAGTGTAGATGAGCTGTTAGTTAATTCCAAGCATCTCATGTAGTGAAGTCACACTGATATACTCTACACAAGCAATGGTTTTGTTCTGTCAGTGTATAGAAATCTCATTATTTTCATCAACTTTTTAGTTGTATAGAAATTTCAACAAACAGAGAAGATAAAGATCAGTACCGGGTCCCTGGCTGAGAATTACATGGTATTTGGACCTTCCTAGTCCACACCAGCCCAATGATCATCGTTTGACTACACAACAAACCCATGCTATTTCGTGAACTCTAGTTGGCTGTTGTAAATTGAAGTGGATGTTTGTTTAGATTTTATGTTATATAATTATGTGTAGTTTAATTAACTGATGTTATGTTTAATTTACAGATGTTAGGCTTTAATTTTATGTTAGGTTTTAATGTTATTTTCATATGTGGGGTTTCTATGGAATTTTATGTCAGTATTTGTTTGTTTTAGGGAGGCACTGAATGTTTGCTGTTGTATGTTGGAATCCATCCTGAGTCCACTTGGGGAAATAGGGTTGAATACAAATAAAGTTATTATTATTATTATTATTATTAATAATAATAACAAAACAATTATTCAAAATTTGACCATGTGTACAATATGTTTTTATTACAGGTAACAAACCATAAGACAATGCAATAGTTATATACATCTTGAACACATGTAAAAGAGGTGTGCACACACTATATTGGGAAACATAAACAATCCATGATGGGATGGAACAAAGGATATACAGTAGAGTCTCACTTATCCAACTTTTACTCATCCAATGTTCTGTATTATCTAACACAGTCTGTCTCCCACCCAGATCCACAGCTGTTTCTCTAGGCAGGCAAGGATCACAGATTTTTTAAAAATCTTCACAGGGCTGAACTTTTTATGGATTTAACTTTTGATAATGCAGTTCTATCTTTATTTATAATCAAATTTTAGTAGTGAATATTTTTAGTCAATATTTTCAATACATTGCAATGTTTTGGTGCTAAATTTGTAAATACAGTAATCTATATATATATAAAAGAGTGATGGCATCACGGCGACCCACAAAACAACAAAACGACAGGCCCCCCAACCTCGAAATTTGACAACACAACCCATCATCCATGCCTCTAGGTTGATACAACAAAAAGAAAACAAAAATAAAGTCCTAATTAGAGAGAGAGGAATAATTGCTTTTATCCAATTGCTGCCAGTTGGAAGGCTAAGCTCCTCCAACTTGGTCTCCTAGCAACCCAATAAAAATAATAAAAAACACTAAAAATAATAATAAAACACTAAAAATAATAATAAAACACTAAAAAATCAATACAATAAAATACTATAATAACAGAAAATAACTAAAAATAATACAAGAAAATAATAAAATATAATAAATAAAAAGATAACTTACAATAAAATTGATTAAAAAATACAAATAATGTCAAATAAAAATAACACATCAATTTTTAACCAATACCACCACCACTTTGCCACAGCAACGCGTGGCCGGGCACAGCTAGTTACTATATAATGTTACCATGTATTGAACTGCTTTTTCTATCAATTTGTTGTAAAACATGATATTTTGGTGCTTAATTTGCAAAATCATAATGTAATTTGACATTTAATAGGCGTTTCCTTAATCCCTCTTTATTATCCAACATTTTTGCTTATCCAACATTCTGCTGGCCCGTTTATCTTGGACAAGTGAGACTCTACTGTAATTTTAAAAATGGTAAAATGGTATAGCTAGATGGACTTCTGAGTCTGACAGATACAGTTTATTGCCACTAATAACGCATGGAAAATACATTCATCCCAATTCTCGAACCTTTCTTCAATGATGGGATTTGAGATGGTATACAAATGGCTGCCAGGGAGAAGATTCAAACACATAACAAGGTAATGGAAACAGTGCAATTCTATCTGTTATGCAAAGACTGTCCCTCAATTGGATTTTGTAATCCTAGGTTGGGGAGGGGTAGGATTTTACTGCTTAGAATATTTTTCTTGTAACAGAGCTGTGATTTTTTCTAAATTCTTTCCCAGAAATAGTAAGGGTTTTGTTTTGTTTTTTTGAAGAGTTTAATGTATTTCTTTTCACAATCCACCCCTAAAAGGGTCTCTAAGAAAACATTCAACCAATTGAAATGGCTATGAAAGAGCTTGAGCTCTCCAAATATGTTTTCCCCACGCTTCTTTTACATTGTTCAGAAGGACTGAAAGATTAGAACCATTAAAATATTATTGAAAAGAGTAAAAAAAATATTCTCAAGACCTGCAACAAGAAAAGATGCTAACGGCTTCAATTAACAGTCTAACATGGAGCCATATTGCTAATGATATTAGACCCAACACTCAAGAAAAGCGGAACAAGCAATTAGTACTCTAGAATTAATATTTAGTAGCTGTTGTGCAGCAGACACTTTGCAAACCACTGCATAGGGGACATGATGCTAACTATGCTATTCGCCAGTTTATGAGAAGCATCTTGCATAAACAGAACAGATGGAAAGTGCACAGGACTGTATGGGTTAGCAAAAAAAATCCTAACATAATACAGTAGGCTTTTAGTTCTTCTAGAGAAATCTCACAATCCATGCTGTTCTACCAGCCTGCCAATCTGTACGTGGCAAAACTCTTTTGACTGCAGGGAAAAAAATCAGCTTTCATGTGTATAACATATTCAGCCCTGAACAACAGAACTGGAGATGAACAAAAGTGAAGAACTCTCATCTCCATGACTTTGTTTGGAAATTTCACAGAAACATCTCTGGCTGACACTTCAGGAAGTTTTCAACATTCCAGATATTTTGCACCACAACTTTCATATATCTAACTACTGTCCATGGTACTAGAGCATATGGGACTACAACAGTGGTTCTCGACCTGTGGGTCCCCAGGTGTTTTGGCCTACAACTCCCAGAAATCCCAGCCAGTTTGCCAGATGTTAGGATTTCTGGGAGTTGAAGGCCAAAACATCTGGGAACCCACAGGTTGAGAATCACTGTACTACAAGATCATACCTTTGGAGCGCATCAAGTTGTAGAAGGCTGCTATAACTTGTCAGTTTATTTCTATTTTAAGTACAACATGGAAATCATACTAGATGTAGGGAGATGTGGTAGGGCCATTTCTTCTATCATAGGACCTCCAGGCCTGCGAACCTCTAAACTAGATTGATGACCTTGAAAATATACTATGTAAAACTATAAAAGCTGATACAGTAGAGTCTCACTTATCCAACCTTCGCTTATCCAACATTCTGGATTATCCAACATAGTCTGCCTCCCACCCAGATCCACAGCTGTTTCTCTAGGCAGCAAGGACAGAACTTTTTACAGATTTAACTTCCAACAATGTTGTTACTGTAACTTCATTTTATGCAATTCTATCTTTAGTTGTAGTTAATTTTTTTAGTAGTCAATATTTTTGTAGTCAATGTTTTCAATACATTGTGATGTTTTGGTGCTAAATTTGTAAATGCGGTAATTACTACATAACATTACTGTGTATTGAACTGCTTTTTCTGTTGATTTGTTGTAAAACATGGTGTTTTGGTGCTTAATTTGTAAAATCATAATGTAATTTGACGTTTAATAGGCCTTTCCTTAATCCCTCCTTATTATCCAACATTTTTGCTTACCCAACATTCTGCCAGCCCATTTATGTTGGATAAGTGAGACTCTACTGTAACTGTACTGAAAAGTATATTAGTATGAATTAATCCAACATACCTACTTGTGATTTTTGCAACAACAACAAAAAAAGTCTAGAACTGACACCTAGGATTCTGGAGAGAATTGAGTGTTATTGTAATTCCAAAAAGTGTATGTGAAATGTTCTCTTTAAACCATTCTCTTACTTTGAGTTGAGAGGTGTAGTTAGTGATTTCTTAATCTTGATTAATTTTTAAGAGAGTGCACAAAGATTACTCATTACCTCACAGGAGAAATGGACTTTCTTTTATAAAAAAAAAATTACATATCTTGAGTATGTACCAATAAAGAACTGTCCTGCACAAACCCTTTTGCAATGAATACTGGCTTAGATTAAAATCTTAGATGAAAGGAGGGAAGAGAAGGAGACAGATCACTATAAGATAACTGAGAAGAAATACTGATCATATTTTCAGAACAAGCTAATTACATTATCTGATGAAAGTTGGTTCATTATTTTAACATTTATGAGGAAATGAAAGTCAACCATGCAGAAATATGGCTACAAATTACAGTTTCTACAGATAGATTTCTCAAGTTGTGCCATAAACCATTTGCACATTAAAGTTTTGTAGAATTTAGCAGGGCATTATTTAGGGAGTGGAGCTACAATTGCTATGCACTCACAAAATTAAATGCTCTGCAGAATGTTCCAAAAACTATAGTTTTATTCTGGTGTAAAATTGAGGATTTGTATTATAGGCATAGAGAAGGCATGGAAAATACATAGCTTTCCAAATTTGGGGAAGCAACCTTATCAGCCATTATCATGGATTTTACATGCTATGGCTGCTAGGAGTTGAATTCAACAATGTTCCAAAGGCAACACATTCTCCATGCCCAGCATTGAAAGCAATAGTTTGGAACATAATTCTGCATGAATAGAAAGCTTGAAATTGCGGTCTAATACATTTGGAAGACAACACGTTGAAATACTTTCCTACATACACAAATTTCGAGGAAAGTAGCCAATTTGGTTTGTTTACACAACAAGAGTTTTCTGGTATGGCAAAGACTAACAAATTTTATTTGTCATAAGCATATGTTGACTCCAATCCACTTCAACGGACTCACTGGGTTGGAATCTGAGGACTTTATTTTAGAATGGAATGGAAAAAGTGCAAGCAGGACCAGGCAAAACAGAAAATACCAAGTGGCAGCATAATGCAGTGTAATCTAGAGGTGCATCAAAGCAAGTTTACACAGATGTCCAATGTAATCCCTCCCTCCTTCCCTCGCCACCCACTTTGGGGAAAGAGCAGGACTTCTCCCTCCACCCCGGCCTCACCATCCTCCCCAGGGCCCTTTGGGGAACCAAGCCTTTTGAGGGAGAAGTGTACCTGCAACGGAGACCTGGAGCCATTTACGAGACTTACATAACTCTTCCGAAAGTCATAGGTCGGTGTTGTGAATCTTAAGTTTGTTGCGTGGTCACCCCCCACATTTCTTAATATCACTTTGTATGTATGAATTTTTTGAAATAGATAATGACAAATGAGTTACAAACAATGTTTTGCACAGCCCTAATGTGGAATAAACGCAGACAACTTGGAGGCTGTGCAACTTAAGAGTTCTAATTTGAGAGTCAGTTGTTACCAACAGTGCCATGGATTTTGAAGAGGCCCAAATGGGAGTGAAAGGGAGAAACATACCAAGAGGAAGGTATGGTAAGCAAACCCTTGTTGGGACTGCCTTTCATGTGGAAATATATGTCCTCACTGTGAAATACCATGCGGATCCAGAATAGGTCTCTACAGTCACTTAAGGACCCACCACCAAAACTTCCGTTGGAAGACAAAAATACTCAGTCACAAATTATAGCCTATGAAGATTATCCACTTTGTACCTATAAGTACAGCATGACCTCTGTATCAGTGGCACTGGTACCCATAGTTTCATTCACTCACATCTGACAAAATATGTAATCTCTAGGCATTTTCTGGAGCCTCCGATGGCTCAGTGTGTTAAAGTGCTGAGCTGCTGAACTTGCAGACTGAAAGGTCCCGAGTTCAAATCCTGGGAGCGGCTTGAGCGCCCGCTGTTAGCTCCAGCTCCTGGCAACTTAGCAGTTCGAAAACATGCAAATGTGAGTAGATCAATAGGTACCACTCCGGTGGGAAGGTAATGGCGCTCCATGCAGTCAGGCTGGCCACATGATCTTGGAGGTGTCTACGGACAACGCCGGCTCTTCGGCTTAGAAATGGAGATGAGCACCAACCCCCAGAGTCAGACATGACTGGACTTAACTTCAGGGGAAACCTTTACCTTTACCTAGGCATTTTCTAGGTCCTCTAGGCACATCTATGGTATCTTTCCACCAGGAGTTGACCATAGAGTGACCCTTAAGGCACTAGAAAGATATAATCTCCAGGCATTTCCAACTAATACAATGAACTCAATGATATGCTTCTGCCAGAGTTTGATCATACAGAAAGGTTCATAATTACCGCGCTGTTTTGTGCATTCACATGATGTCATGGAACGTATTCACTGCAGATATGAGGACCATACGGTTTTCATTAGTTGTGGATTATATATGCACACATCTACAATATATATTGAACATGATCCTATAGAGCCGCCACATCATGAACTTAGATAATGAGCTGATCTACTCTAAACTGCAGTGATGCTGGATTTTCATCTGCTAGGGGTGAACACAATATGGCTGACAGTCAGTAACTGACTTCCCTATTTATAATTCTTGAGAATGTATGCAATTTAGGGAAATTATTTATTACTCATTTATAATCTGGTTTGTATGGCAGCTGGTATTTATCTACAATATAATTACTAGAGTGTTTACATCTTTGGAATAATTATGCAAACAGTTTATATTATCTTTGTTCCCAACATTCATCTGACATCCCAAATAGGAAAGTTGGGAATATACAAGATGAAATATTTAAATGTTTCACCTTTCTCATTTTCTAATTCGCTTCATTTAGAACGATCTCTGCACGATCTCTTCGCTCTTCGGGGGAGGCCCTCCTCTCGCTTCCACCACCTTCGCAGTTGCGGTTGGTGGGGACGAGAGAGAGGGCCTTCTCCGCTGTGGCCCCCCGCCTTTGGAACTCACTCCCGAGGGAGATTAGACAGGCCCCCACCCTCCTTGCCTTTCGAAAAAGCCTTAAAACCTGGCTTTTCCAGAGGGCCTTCGACGACTAATTCTTGGGGGTTGATTTGTCTGCCCTTTTAATTTAATTAGAGAGTGTCCTTCCATGATTATTGATACCTTGTCGAGCGCTTCTGCTACGAAGCTACCTTCTTCATGTAGCCCTCTATTTCGGCCCAGAACTGTTTTACCTCCTTGTTTTTAACATGTGATGTATGTTTTGATTGTATGATTGTTTTTCATGTTTGATTTTACAATGTGTAATTGTCACTGTTTTTACTATTGCTGTGAGCCGCCCCGAGTCCCCTCGGGGAGATGGGGCGGGATATAAGAATAAATTTATTATTATTATTATTATTATTATTATTTTATTTTCATACATACTAAGCTTCTTTTTGACATAAAATGAAAAAATGGATGGGAAAGAGAAATTATGTTATTCCATAACAATTGTGATGACATCTTTTTATTTTCACAGCAAAACTAAGGGGAGAGATGCTTTTGAAATCAACATACAGTTCCCAAGTTGTGAACAAGATAGGTTCTGTAGGTTTGTTCTTAAGCTGAATTTGCTTATCGGTCAGAACAGGTACATTTTTAAGTATAGCTCCAGCCAAATATATGTATATATTTCACTTTTGATAGCACAAGGAAGGGTGTTTGTTTTGCTGTCTGTGCCCTTGTTCAGAAGATTCCACTTCACTTTCTACACCTCTGATAATTGGATTTTGAAAATTTTTGGTTTGTTGTGAAAACAAAGATTGGTGATAAATCTCCAGTGGAGACACCTTTTTCCTATGATAACTCTTTCAAGAAAGAATTTCCCTTGCGTGGGGAAATTCTCTCACGTCCTATTGTCTTGCCTCCATTCTGAACAATGAGTCATTTGTAAGTCGGATGTTTGTAACCCAGGGACTGCCTATAATGCAAATCTCATTTAACTTTTCTATTTCTCTGATTACAACTATTATCCAAGGCCTTTGACTTGTCATCCCTTGTACTATATTTCATTTTGATATATTGAATACCATTTTGCTCATTTTAATTTACACAGGATAGCAATGTAGAGTCAGCTGCATAAAAACCGAAGGCATCTTTAAGGCTAATAAATTTATATGGCATCAGCAACTATAATATGACAAAATCATGACAAAATAGTTGTCATTGGTGACAAAAGCATGTAAGCATTGTATAAAACCACCAATGCATAGTCATGTGATTTTTTTAAAGACTTTTAGCTTAACTCACTATGCAGGAATGGGAAAGCTGAACAACTTGATGGTATTTCAGCAGCCTTTCCTTCTAATCTTTCTTTGAAGTTGCTTTGCTCCAGTGTGGTCACTCGTAGGTCACGATGAAGCAAATAAACTTCAAAGGCAGATTAAGTAGTCAATATGGGTATGAATCAAGCATTCAAGTGGTTGGTAAACCCTTTTCACACACCTTGTCCGTATCAGGGGGGAAAATGTTGCCCAGGACACATGCACAGGAATGGTGTCAATCATAGAATCATAGCGTTGGAAGAGAACACAATGGTCACCTAGTCCAAATGACTCTCATTCAGGAACACACTATCAAAACACTCCTGATGGCTGACAATCCAGCCTCTTTAAAATGTCCAAAGAAGGAGACTCCACCACACCCCAAGACAGCTAATGCCACCTTCAACATCTTACATTGTTCTTGTACTGGCCAGACCACCTCTGAATATTTCTTGCCTTATGAATGTTATGGTTGACAGAAGAGTGTGTTTTAAAAGCTTTTTTAGTGATTAATAAAACAATCACTTTTTCACTAATATGCCTATCTGTGAATTATTTAATACACCGATATTTTGTATGACATGCCAGCAGACACATTTGAACAAAACCGTCTTCCTCAATGGCAGTTGATGGGAATAAGTCAGCTTCTCTCAGGCAACAGAATAAAAGGCTTCTACCATGTCAGAGAGAATATACCTTTGCTTGTAAATTCTTCCTTTTCATATTAAGAGCAATAAAGGTAGTATATACATGTTGGAAAATGAAGAAAAATTCATTAAGGGAACACACCTCTTTTTCTTTCCAGGTCAAAGCTCCAATTTATGTATGATTAGCTGGCAAAGGGCTATAAAAAGCAAATCTCAGATGTGACCTGAATTGTTTATTCATTCATTCATTCATTCATCAATTTGTTTTAATTAATTAATATTCTGTCTTTCTCCCATAACGGAACCCTACACAGCTTCCAATCACAACATAAAGAACACTTCCATTACAAAAGTGTTATCTCCTATTACAACAGCAATATCATTGGGATTTGTTTGGAAGTAAGTCAAAATATCCAGCTTATTCGTGTATGTAAGTACTTAGCAATATTCTATTTTATGGTATCCTAGAAATAAACATTTTGAATACAACCAGGACATTTGGCTTGATTAACTTTTCTACCTATGTCTCCTATCTTAGTTTTTCTTATTTTCCAATATGTTACTGGCAGAAATCAGAAATACTATACTCTTGTTTGTATAGCCTCCATACTCATATTAATATTATGAAGTACTGACATTTTCTGTGTTTCCATCCAGAGATTATAGATATTCAGCCTTAATAAATTGTTGGATTGTAGTCTGCAAACACAAGAAAATCCTATGCCTGGTAGCCACATGTAAATACCAAGACATATTCTATAGTATCTTAAAGAAAAGCAAATTAATCATAGTTTAACAAGATATTAAAAACACAGTTTTGTAACTAGAGAATTTGTCCTCTAATCACTACTCTATTGTCTTCAAATCCTTTAATCCTCTTGTGTGCTGCTGTCATGGGCAATACAATCACCCCTCCACAATTGCAGGAAAACGGAGAAACCACAAGTTTAAAAATGCTATTTGTTTCACCTGAGATACCCATATATACTCAAGTATAAGCTGACCCGAATATAAGCCGAGATCTAAATTTACCACAAGAAAACTGGGAAAACATTGACTCAAGTATAAGCTGAGAGCGGTAAATTTCAGAAATAAAAATAGATACCAATAAAATTACATTAATTGAGGCATCTGTAGGTTCAATGTTTTTGAATATTTTCATGAAACTGTAATTTAAGGTAAGACTGTCCAACTCTGATTAAATCATTATTTTCATTTTCTTCAATGTAAATGCCCTTTTAATAATAATAGAGTAAAATAATAAATGTAATAATACCAATAAAATAGAGAAAAATAATAACTGTATCATATATACGCCTTCTCAGTGGTGGCTCCCTGGTTGTGGAACACCCTCCCCAAAGATATTAGACAAGTTCAAACTCTTTTGAGCTTTAGAAGAGCTTTAGAAGAAAGAAACATGGCTATGTGCCCAAGCTTTCAACAAATAAATGATAAAAATGATACGGACTGACTCATGGATAAAGCACGAGGTTACCGGATGAACGGATCTGAGCATGTGTATTTTAAAATTTATATACTGTAATTTTATACTGTATTTAATAGCTTTTAACTGATTTTATGTATTGTTGATTGGTTTTGTATAGACATCTAATTGTGCCAGTGTTGTAAGCCGCCTTGAGTCCCTTCGGGTGAGAAGGGCAGGATATAAATATTGGAAATAAATAAAATAAATATAAGCCAACCAGGACCCTCACTCGAGTATAAGCTGAGGGGAGGCTTTTTCAATCCTAAAAAAGGGCTGAAAAATTCGGCTTATACTTGAGTATATACAGTAAACTAAAAGAAAACCTCTCTCGGAATTACTAGATCCTCTAACACAGCTTTATAGTCAATGTCCACTGGAAATTGATTCAGGTTTTAGAATTGCACTGAAGAACCTAGAGGTGTTCTCTCTTAGAAATCTCTAGATCCTCCGTGGTCAACTTCTGGTAGAACTTAGTTGCAGATTGGGCTGGAAGTCCTTGAGATGCCTGAAGAGAATATTTTAATCAAATCTGTGAATAATCTAATCTGTAAAAGTCAGATTCACAAACATGGAGGGCTGTCTGCAGTTGGAGCTTATGTGATTGCATATGGACAGAGTCAGATAACAGTCAAAATATGTCAAACCACCTCATAATCCTAGGATGCTTCCACCCTATCTGGAGGACTGATGGGCCCACTGCCCATCAGATGACACAAGGGAGCTTCCTATGGAAGCCCCACCCCCACTGAGCTGGGTGAAAGCATCCAGTGATGCTTTCACCCAACATGGGATGCTTCCCATGTTGTGCTGGGTCCAATGGGGCCTGCCCACAAAGGTAACACTTTCCCCATTGATGGGGAAAGGGTCACTGAGAAGGAGCTGTATGTGAGGTGACAGATTCACCCTGCTGTTCCCTCTTTCCTTCCCCAGTGAAGTGGCTTTCTGATGAGGTTGTATGTTGCTTGTCATTAAAAGACTCCATGTCCAGACTATATTTAAAGACATGTTGTTATCTATCTATAGAAAAAAAAATATCTTTCTGCTCATGCCATAGGAAATCTAATGAAACTGGGGGTATTGCCATAAAGTTAGATTTTGCCATGAATTGACCTAATAATCTATTCTTCTTTACTGTTGTCTGCAACAACAGCTTATTGGTTGTGTTGATTGTGAATGACTGTACAAGTTATGATGTTTTTTCTATGATTCCTTCAGAGAGTTTCCCCCTTTGTCACAAGGTGACTTGGAGTGCCTTCTTGCTCTCACAATTCATGTTTGTTTCCCTTTTCTTACTCAGCATAAAGCAAATTGTACTGGCTTTGCATACAGTGCAACCTACACCCAAATGTATCATTTGCCTGTAATATTCAGTGTAACTTTTTCAATAAATTATAAGACAAGAGACAAAAATAAAGTGGTGTTATCTGAAACGGTTACACTGGAGCAAATTTGTATCTTTCCTACTTCTCAGCCATTATACATTTTATGTACTCCCGTGCCTATTAAATTTTATTTACGACATCACAAAACACAGTGACCTATCAAGACAGCTGTTTCAGTTAAAAGTAACTTGGAACTTGCATCTTGTTATGATCTCATATTTAAAATGCTTAAAATCTGAAATTTCCTAGAATAGTTATAGGAACATAACACCCCAATTCTAAGACTTAGTTTAACTTGTGTTCTTCTCTATAGACCTCCTTCCATTTTGTTTGTGTCAGAACTGTACGGAAGGTTTTGGAAGTCCAGCAAAGAGAAAGATTTACTTGATACTTTATTTATTTACAGTATTTATATTCTACCCTTCTCACCCCAAAGGGGACTTAGGGCAGATTACAATGCACATATGCATGGCAAACATTCAGTGCCATTATCAGACATGCCACATATACAGACAGACATAGAGGCTATTTTAACATTTTTCCAGCTTCCGGCTTCATGAGGGTATGCTCGATTCCGGCCATGAGGGTATGCTCAATTGCTGCTTCATCATCCACAGTGACACCAAGTCCTTTTGATGATAGTACTTCGTCATGTTCTTCGCACGCCATCAGCAGTTTTATGGTGTTATAAATTAAGTTAAATTAGCCTCCCCACATTAAGTGGTACCTAGAATTTTCTATTTACAGACACATCTGCTTTCGAGCTGCTCAGGTCAACAGCAAGCTAGGCTATTAACAGTCGGGAGCTTTAAACCCCAACCCGGGCTTCAAACCCATGACCTCACCGTCAGTGGTGATTTATTGCTACTGGCTACTAACCAGCTGCGCCACAGCCTGGCCCAATCAATGCAATCATACTTCTCAGAAATAAACCCAATGATTACTCCTAGGTAAATGATGTATACAGAATTGTAGCCTAAGTGAGACATTCCAAAATGCCATTGGAATGGATGGATTCTTTTATGATAATTATGGGGTTTTTTTAACAACCTGTTTCCTAACTAATTTAATTCCATTTATTGCATTGCTTAATTTTTTCCACATTGTCACCCACACTGCCACCCACATTTAATTTCTATGCCACTGTCTCTCAGTATGTGTCCTATTGTGATTTGCAAAATACTCACTCAGCTAAGCATTGATTTTGTTTCACTGGTGCCTGGTATTTTTTCACCTTCCCATGTTTTGCTATTTCTCAGTACTGTGCTTTTGTTTTCTACTGTTTCCATATAATCCTCTGAATCATTGGCATGATTTGTCGAATTGTTTCTACATAGGGACAACTTTGCAAACTCTTCAGAAACTTCAGCAGGTCCAAAATGCTGTGGCTAGATTCCCAACTGGAGCATATAACTCCCCAGCTAAAACAGCTTCACTGGCTGTAGGTCTATTTTATTGCAAAATTCAAACAGATTATTGCATCCAGATTAGCTGACTATCAAAGTATCTGAAAGCATCAAATAGCACTGAATCAGTCATTCTCTACTTCTTTTGCGAACCGATCCTATAAAACAAAAACAGCATCCTCTTTGCAGAAGACAGTGATCAATGGAGCTCTAATAAGCACTCAGGTAAAAATGTGTTATGTCAACATTTGCTTATTTTTGTGCTTCAGGATGACATCCTGCAAATCATTGTGATTGAGTGGATAGAAGGTTCACCTTGCCTTTAGAGATCAAATTCCATCTGTGAAGGCTTCATTATTTACTTAATTACTTAGTAGCAGACTAATTTACAGTAAAACCACCATATCCATGAGGGATACATTTGAAGACCTCCCATAAATACCTGAAGCCATGGATAATAGTGAAGTTTATATTCTGATTTTATTTGGGACGGAAATATACCGCAGAACCATACTGGGGGACACTATCATATACACCAGATTATCAAATCAGACAACCGCATTATCTATTCTGAACAAGATTATATGAGTCTACACTTCCATATAATCCAGTTCAAAGCAGATAATCTGGATTTTATATGGCAGTGTAAAAGGGCCCCTCAAGTCAGTCAACCTCTGTTCCCTGTTCTATCTGCTCTGGTTTGTCATTCCCTTCCTAGCTTTCCTTCAATCTACTCAAAAATGTTCAAATATACAGAACAGGTGGAATGAACATCTGGTTGGAGCTCTTCATCTGACAGCTCCAGGTAAATATTATTCAGTCTTTTTCTGAGCAGAACATTTTACATTTCGCATTATCATATTTGCTTAATTATATTTAACTCGCAGGTTATTAAAGGGATTTAAAATATTGAGTACATGTTCTCGTAGCCTCTGCATTTCTTCACCTTAATCCTTTCCTGCTGTTCTTACAACTTCCTACCAGCATCTTTACATTGCACCAGGTTGGGATAACATAGTTTAGTAAGTTCAAGTGGTATAAAGGAAGTGGATAACAAAATTACTCATGTTAAGTAGTTAGAAAAGTAAGAGCATTCATGAGGTGAGACATACACCTCTTACTGAACACACCAGATTGTTGTTGTTACACAGTGTGATCATTTTGTATTCTGTATCCAAAAGGATGACTGTACATTTCAAACAACTTAGAGACTAACGGAGAGAACGGAGAAGCAAGTGAGTATCACAAGCTACTGGAGACTAAGGGCCCTTCTACACTGCCATGTAAAATCCAGATTATCTACTTAGAACTGGATTATATGGCAGTGTAGACTAAAATAATCCAGCTCAAAGCAAATTATCTAGGATCTGATCCTGGGATATAGGGCAGTATAAATCCACCCTGAGTATACTAAAGCTTGTTCTACCAACTTCCATTTCTCAGTCTTGATCTACATGGCCATATAATCCAGATTATCAAAACAGACAATCCACATTATCTCCTTTTAACTGGATTATATGAGTCCGCACTGCCATATAATCCAGTTCAAAGCAGATAATCTGGATTTTATATGCCAATGCAGACAGAGCCTGAGGGTCCTTCCACACTGCCCTATATCCCAGTATCTGGTGCCAGATGATATGCTTTTCCCAGATCATCTGTTAGTGTAGACCCAGGGCCCTTCCACACATCATGGAAGCAGTCCAGGTAGTCAATCCCCATAGGGTCCACATCTGGAAAGATCCGGATTTTTCCAAGTGCTTAATTAATCTGGGAATCCCGTAATTTTATGTTTACCTGAAGCATCATTTGGACACCTGAGGTAAACCCAAGACAAGTACCACGCTTTGGGTATGTCTGGAAAGGCCCTCATATAATCCAGTTGAAAGCAGATAATCTGGGCTCAGATCTTGGGATATAGGGCAATGTAGAGCCAGCCTCGGTTAATCTTTAAAGTATTACAAGATCCCTTTGCCTGCTGATATCCCAGATGTACACAGCTATGTTTCTGAATTCTACCTACAATAACGGGTGGAATTTATCATCATCAATTTAATTAAAAAAAAAATTGGGAGCATAGTATGGTTCATATTGGTCTTCTTTAAAGTTAATGTAACTTCTCAGAACCACTGTTTCTTTAAACTTTTCTCTGTGGCAGGAATTAATTAGCTTTTATTAAAATTGTACATTTATTCCTAGAGGCAAAAAATGAATAATTTTAAACATAATCTCCAAATTAAGTGAGATAACAAACTTTACACATTTTCCATTATTTTTCATATTTTGCCTATTTTTCTTAAAGTATCAATCTTGTTTTTAAACAAACCAACAAATACATAGTTTTAATAACAGCTTCATAGATTTTTCTTTTCATCTTTGTTTAATGATTTAAAGTATGTCATTCATTCATGAACCCCATCTCAGGTCCTTTCTACACTGCTATATAAAATCTACATTATCTGCTTTGAACTGGATTATATGACAGTGTAAACTCATGTAATCCAGTTCAAAGCAGATAATCAGGATTATCTGCTTTGATGACTGGATTATATGGCAGTGTAGAAGGAGCCTATGAAAGCACATGCTGAAATACATCATTGTTACTAGATTTCCCCACTCCCCTTTTATATTGCCTCTCTGAAAACTAGACAGCCTGTCTCTATGCTGAATAGTCTAACATCCAGACTATAGTTTAATGGCTTGCAAAGAACTGAGACATACAGGAAAAAAAGTTTCTGAATGCACAGAATTATGTTGGTTGTGCTTTTCCAATATAGACCCTTTTTATGATCATTTTTAGGTCACAAATGAATCAAGTCTTTGGTCCTTCAGGCCTATGAACCACAGTTCAGTTCTATACAATTGGGTTAAACCTTTTCTTGCCTTTGCTCAAAGATAAAAGAGAGAAACATAAAAAGTCTGCAGCTGTACAAAAACCCTATTTGTTTCATTTTACTGCTCAAATGAACATTTGACCTAGAGGAAAGGACTGTCTGCATCCTTACAAGTAAATACAGTACAACCCACGTATCTGTGGGGGATACATTCCTCAAACACAACACCATGGAAAATAGTGTACCCTATTGGAATGAGTGTTGGATGTCATCCTGGACTGTACAAGTCTCAACTAGTTAGGTAGAGGATAGGATTACACTGAGGGAACCCTCTCTGTATTCCCAAGCATGCCTAGATAGGCCTTTGCTGTTTTCCCTCTCTTGCTTTCCTGTTTACATTCACTTCCTCACCTTGTTGTTGTAGTAATGTGACCTTTTAGGGATGAGACAACTTCCTCTATCTATTGGAATGTTAATTGCCCCAAGGCTTGGACCATTTCATCAGCCCCATTTTGACTCTTTTCCTCCTTTGTCTTCAACCTGAGATGGTCACATTTTGCCCTTTCTCCTGGCAAAATGTAGCTATTTAGATATTTTGTTATTTTTACCTTCTTACCTTCCTTAGTAGCTAGCCTAGTGAGCTAGTTAGCTCCAAGAACCTTTTCTATCTACAATGGATTTCTTTTTACCTCAATAAATGATTTTTGAACTTTCAAGGAGATTTTGCAATCCTTTGCCATCCTGAGAAACAAAGGCCTCTCCAAGCTCACCACACGTAAGTTTCTGCTGTTTATGAAGTGTGCTTCTTCCACTCTGCTGTATTTTTGAGGAATCACCCAAAAGAGGGTTATTTTTTAGTTTAACCACTCAATAGATTCCCAACAATGAGTGACTCCTGCCAGATGTTACCATAGAGTTGTTCTGTACCATAGAGGATCTAGAAGATTTTTAGAGAAGGATCCTCTCTAAGAATTTGTCAGGTCCTCCAATGCAACTCTTGGATAACTTCTGGAGGAAGCATACCATGGAATCACTTGGATTATTTTGAAAATTTCTGGAGAGGATCTATTTCACCTACCTATGCAGGTAGGTGAAAAGGCATTTACCAGTACTGTGGGTACGATTGTCATACTGTACTGTGAAAACAGATGGAGGCAATGTGGGATTTTATTCAGCTGTGTGGAAGGGTTCGTAGTCAGTACTGCATTTGACCAAGTACTCCTATGTCACCCTGCGATGTGGTCCCACCACATGTCACTACTCAGCATTTTCATGTGAACAGTTGTGGCTACGTCCTTCTCAAATGCCATCGGCTACTTGCAATCTTCCTCCAATTCATACAGCAAATGTGCAGGTTCATATCATTGCATCCAGCATACTTATTTTGTACTCAAAATGATTTGCAAAGATTAGGAACCTTATTCTGCACAAACAAGCAGTAGAAGAATGAGGAAATATCCCACCCTTACCCTTATGTTATGTCATCTACATTATTCCATCAAAATCTTTTTTTTAATTCTGCAAAAGTTCAGAATGTCTAAAGTATGTAACTAATTTGTTGTATGCAGTCTAAGATTATGGTAGGTAATCTCTCACCCCTTGAAAAATGCAGCCTTCATAATCTATAAATTTCACCCCAACCTTGTTCTCATTTTTATCTCCCTTACACACATGTGCAATTTCACGGATTGCACTTTTAAAAACTATAATTGTTCTATAGCACAATTGCCTCTCTTCTATCTCTCTTCTTCCATGAGAGACACAAGACCACATCCGACCACCCTTCTCTCCTCAACATATATTTTACAATTGATCTCTCTATCTCAAGCTCTCCTTTTCTACCTGCCTCCCAACATTAAAATCTTGCAATCTGTTTTGTGGGAAAGGCAGGATAAACACAAGTTTTAATCATAGTGCTACATGATACATCTCACCCAAAGAAAGACACTTCACACTAGGCAGGAATAACCACCTTCTGTCAAATCCAGAGTCTCAAAAGAGCTATGATCAGAGTGTCATACATAGATCTCAACATCTTGGTGCGGTTTTTGCTTTTCTTCTAATCTATCTGGTTGGGAAGGATCCAGCAACAGAGATGTATCAACCAGGCAAGGCGTTTTATTCCCATGCTGCAGCTAAGCTCTCAGATCTTCTTGAATCTTAAACAGGAGTTTTACCAATATTCTGATGCCTGTATGCTAAATGATGCGTGTGCCACAAGTTGGCTACCTCTGGTCCATACATGAATAATAACAACAACAACAACAACAACAACAACAACAACAACAACTTTATTTTTGTACCCAGCCTCCATCTCCCCAGAGGGACTCGGGATGGCTTACATGGGGATGAGCCGGATCAACATAGTTAAAATATAACACACTGAAATACATAAACAAGAGCATAAAACAGAATAAAACAACAACATTTTAACAGAATATAAGAGCAACTCTACTCTGTTGGTCCCATACAGAGTAGAGAGTTGAACAGGAGACCTTTTGCCCTGCAACTTGTTTTTTTGAATATTTTAATTGTGTTTTTAGTTAACTCTCGCAAGTGTTGTTTTATGTCATTTGGGACTATTTTTTATTCTGGTAAATTTCTGATGTATTTATGTGTTGTATGGCACTATTATGTGCTCCTTTGTAAGCCGTCATGAGTCCCTTTTGGGAAATAGTGGCAGGATATAAATAAAGTTATTATTAAGCTATTAACCTAAATCCTTTCCCCATATTACCAATCCCTCTCCTCATCCTCCCACTAACCCCTCCTGTTAGCCAGATGGGCCATTTCTCTAGGCTACACTGAAAACAACATACTGACACAGCCTTTGGCTAAAAGACATCAGTTTCTTTTCTGCCACCCACAGGTCTTTTGACAGTCCACTCCACCTACCCCATGTTGTGTTTTCCTTCACCCTTTCTCACTTGTTTTTCCACTGTAGAAAGGCCCCCAGTTTGATCTAGAAGCTCCCTCCACAAATCAAATCCTTGCAGCTATGCACACTGCAAACATCACTGTGTTTTCGTTCCTTTACCAAGGGAAATGCAACAGGTGCAGCTTGCTCCTATGGATAAGCTTGAAAAGATTTCAGCTCAAGAAGCAGCTTTTGGAGAGGGAAAGGGTGGCAGGTCATGCAATATGGCACCCTCACTGCTACCCCCTTCTTCCTCCCCAAAATGCATATCCCCTTTTACATCTAACTGTAGGCATGGTGTTTACTTGAAGGCTAAATGAATGATTTGGTATGCTACAATAACTGATGTAACCATAATCGTACATTTTGCCTTAAATTACAGTTTTATGTAAGGGATTCCAATTTTTGTCCCAGCAAAGAAACATGCATCACCCATATTGTGGAAGCACTGCATTGCAAACCTCACTTCAAGCTTCCTTTGTCATTTTGTGACACTATTGGAATCTTTAATCGTGTAAGGAGTGTACAACATATATATAGTTTTGGGAAATGGGAAATTAATTCAAGGATGATAAAGAATCATAGATTCCTAGAGTTACAATTGACCCCAAGGGCCATGGAGTCCAACCCCTTACCATGCAGGAATGCCCAATCAAAGCACTCCCAACAGATGGTCATCTAGCCTCTGCTTAAAGACCTCCAGAGAAGGAGACTCCACCACAATAGAGGCAGCATATGTTGTCATGCAGCCCACTAAATGATCTTTGGCATGTTGCACTCATAGAATCATAGAATCAATGAGTTGGAAGAGACCTCATGGGCCATCCAGTCCAACCCCCTGCCAAGAAGCAGAAAAATCGCATTCAACGCACCCCCAACAGATGGCCATCCAGCCTCTGTTTAAAAGCCTCCAAAGAAGGAGCCTCCACCACCACTCCGGGGCAGAGAGTTCCACTGCTGAACAGCTTTCACAGTGAGGAAGTTCTTTCTAATGTTCAGGTGGAATCTCATTTCCTGTAGTTTAAAGTTATAGTCTCCAGGGCAGCAGAAAACAAGCTTGCTCCCTCCTCCCTATGACTTCCCCTCACATATTGATACATGGCCCTCATCATGTCTCCTCTCAGCTTTCTCTACTGCAGGCTAAACATGCCCAGATCTTTAAGCAGCACCTCATAAGGCTTTACTCCAGACCCTTGATCCATTGTCAACATCTCCCTTCAATTGCACTGCCCAGAATTTGATACAGTATTCCAGATGTGGTCTGACCAAATCAGAATAGAGGGGTAGCATGACTTCCCTGGATCTAGACAACTCCTATTTATGCAGGCCAAAATCCCATTGGCACTCACTCAGCCCCTAAGGAAAGCAAGGGAAGACCTCTTTAGACCACGTATTGGGTGTTGGAAATTATTTGAAGGCAAGTCACAGGACAACAACAAAGGATATGCACATTTTTGGAGGAGCACCCTGTACACACCATGCATCTTTCTAGAGAGGGCTGGGACCCCTTTGGCACCTGATCCGCCTCGTTTCCCAGCTGATGGAGTGGAAAGGAGAAGCTTGTCTCCTCGCTGGCCCAAGACTTGGTTCCTTGCTCTCTCTGTGGGACAGTTCGCCCTCCCACAGCCTCTCCCCTTAGTATCCCTCTCCCTCCCTCCCTCCCTCCTTCAGCTGGCAAAGCACTCACGCCGGGTAGTAGCCATAGGGTGCCAGGCAGTTCTCCTCGCACATCTCCGACTCCATCAGCAGATAGTCCTGGCTCTCGTTTCTTCTGCCGGGCGAGCCGGTTTTCCGAGGCTGGCTTTGACTCATGGTGGACCCCCCACGTTTGGGGTTCCCGTGCTGAGGGGAGAGGGAAGACCTTCCTTTCCCCCTTCCCCTTCTTCTTGGGGGGAAAAGACCCTCTAAGAGCCCAAAGGGGGGCTCAGTTCCCCGCAAGACCCAGGGACGCCCTTGCGCTCTTCAGGTGCGTCTCCCAAAGGTGCCCCCAAGACCTCTTTGAAAAGCAGAAAAAGAAAGAGGGAACGTGTTCTCCTTCTCCTTGGGGCTCCTGCTACTCGGAGCGTGGCGTCCCCATGTTGTCCCTCCAGCCAAGCCGCCGAGAAGCGCCTGTTTTCCTGGGTGGCTCTCTTCTGGAGTCCAGGCAAGCGGCGGCGCGACCCAGAGCCCATCCGTCCCCGGCTGCGAGGAGGAGAGTTACTATGTCAACCAGCCCTCTCCATCCCAAAGTCGTCATTGCCCGAAGACATCCATCCAACCAGCCTTAGCAAACAGGGGGGAGGGAGGGAGGGAGTGAGAGGGGCTGGGAAGGGGGATTGGAAAGTTTAGCCGGCTCCCACCCACCAGAAAGAAAAAGAAAGGGAAAAGGAACAAGGGAGGCAAAGAAATCCCTCTTGGAGAAAAGTTCCTGCAAACCCGGTCTGGATCTTGTATACCAGCAGCCACTCCCACCCACTCCCAGCTCTTCCCACCCCCTGGCTTTCCAGCCCATGATGTTTTCTTTTTTCTCTCTGCCATACTAATAAAGCTTCAAGAGGGAACATCCTGTTTATAAACTACCTTCAAAGAGCAATTTGGGCATTGCATTCTTCAGGGAAGAATTCTCCTTCCTTTGAAGATCCAACAGGAATCAATCAAGGAGGTCAAAGGATAGGGCGATGAGTTTTTAATTGTTTCTAAGTAAAGGTAAAGGTTTCCCCTGACTCCAGTCATGCCTGACTCTGGGGGTTGGTGCTCATCTCCATTTCTAAGCCAAAGAGCCGGCGTTGTCCGTAGACACCTCCAAGGTCATGTGGCCGGCATGACTGCATGGAGCGCCGTTACCTTCCCACAGGAGCGGTACCTATTGATCTACTCACATTAGCATGTTTTCAAACTGCTAGGTTGGTAGAAGCTGGAGCAACAGCGGGCGCTCACTCCACTTCCGGGATTTGAACCAGGGACCTTTCAGTCTGCAAGTTCAGCAGCTCAGTGCTTTAACACACTTTGCCACCGGGGCTCCGGTGTTTCTAAAATACCTTTATTAAGGTTTTTGTCCTTGGGTGCCTTCATGCTGGTTCCGACTTATGCCAACCCTAAGGTGATGCTGTCATGGGATTTTGGGCAGGTTGGGATGAGCCTGTCATGGGATTTTCTGTTATTGTTGTGTGCCTTAGGACCTCATCACACTAGAGTTGGGATCCACTTTAAATCCACCTTAGGGAGGGGCCATTAAACAGCTCAGCCAGACAGGTCCTGCGCCTCAGCAAACTACAAACCCCAGAATTGTGCAGGAGGCAGAAACCAGATTTAAAGTGGATCCATGCTCTGGTGTGATGAGGCAGTAATAAGTCATCTCAGCACTACTTGACTATCAAGCCAAAAGTGGGCACTAGAAATAATATCATACAAAAACTAACTGGCACAACCTGGGGATCACAACCAAACACAGTGAAAACATATGCCCTTGCGCTTTGCTACCGAATATGCATGCCCAGTGTAGAATACATCTCACCACATTAAAACAGTGGATGTGGCTCTTAATGAGACATGCCGCATTGTCACAGGATGTCTACGCCCCACACCACTGGAAAAATTATACTGTTTAGCCAGTATTGCACCACCTGACATCCATTGAGAAGTAGTAGCCAATAATGAAAGGACCAAGGCAGTGACATCTAAGGCCCATCTCCTGTTTGGATATCAGCCAGCATGCCACTGCCTTAAATCAAGAAATAGTTTTCTTTTTTTCTTTTTCTTTTTGTGACAGGGGGACAACCCATTATTTCCAAGCAGGGGGAAGTTTTAGCAACAATTCCCAAGTGACCACACAGGCCACCAAGCCCTTATATCCACATAATGCACAGGAGTCTGTATGTCCATCCAAGGACAGAAGGTTGACGTCTCTTGCACCAGGGAAGGGAATGGCTGTCAGGCCACATGCCGCTGAGTGATTCACAAGGAACCTGTGGCCAGAAGGAACCACACAACTCGGTGAAAGCACTGACCAAAAGGAGGAAAGTGGCATCCAGGCTCCACATGCTTCCCCTACTCTATTCCCCCCTCACTCCACTTTTCTAAGATCTACAGAGATGACTACAAAAATATCTCATCAAGCGAGAGTCCAAAAGTGGCAGGCTGAAATCCAGAACCTCAAGCCATGGCTGATACCGAAGGAGAGACTCCCTCCTGGGCACACAGAAGACTTGGCGATTTGGAATGCACTGAACACACTGCGCTCTGGCACCAGGATATGCAGAGCCAACCTTACGAAATGGGGCCCCAAAGTGGAGTCCATGACATGCAAGTGTGGAGAAGAGCAAACCACAGACCACCTATTGCAACGCAGTCTGAGCCCTGCCATACCCACAACAGAGGACCTTCTTATAGCGACACCAGAGGCACACCAAGTGGTCAACTACTGGTCAAAGGACATTTAGTATAATGCCAAGTTTTGAACTTCGTTTATGTTTTTAAATACATTACAACAGTACTCTTGGTTCGCTTCTGACCCGATAAATAAAATAAATCTCCAACCAACTTATGTCAACCCTAAGGTGAAGCTATCTTCAGAGAGGAAGTGCGACTCGCCCAAGATTACCCACAGTGGGTTTCCATGGCCCAGCGAAAGATGAAATCCTGACCTCCAGAACTATAGACAGATGCTCAAACCACTCAAACTACTAAACCATGTTGACTCTCATAAATATTTATGCCTTCAGGTTGCCTGTTAATTTATGGCAGTCCTGTGAATTTCAAAAGGTTTTCTTACTCAGACAAAATTTGTCTGTTCCTTCCTCTGAAATACGACCACAGCACCTGGTATTATGAGAAGTACATTGGTTCTCATAAATGTTTGTGCATTCCAACTGCCTGTCATCTTATGACAATCCTATAAATTTCAAACGGTTCTCTTAGGCAAGGAATACTAAGATATAATTTTAGCAGTTCCTTCCTTTAAAAATGGCCATAGCATTTAGTATTAAAGTTTACATTTGTTAAAACACACCAAACACTCTTATAAACAATAAACTGCTAAAAAAAAACGACTAACAAACTATAAATACATAACTAACTTGCTCATTTAAGTAAAGAAATATAGGCACACATACAATAAAGAAATATTACAATTTTAATAGTCAATTCAAACTAATATTCCAAACTGATAATAAGCATCATACATCCGAATTTTTTTTTCATGTCAGGAGTGACTTGGAAAACTGCAAGTCGCTTGTGGTGTGAGAGAATCGACCATCTGCAAGGACGGTACTTGGGGGATGCCCTGATGTTTTGATGCTTTTACCATTCTTGTAGGAGGCTTCTCTCATGTCCCTGCATGGGGAGCTGGAGCTGACAGAGGGAGCTTATCCACACTCTCCCTGGATTCAAACCTTTAGGTCAGCAACCCAACCTTCATGTCAGCAGTCCTGCCAGCACAAAGGTTTAACCCATTGCGCCACTGGGGGCTCCAATAAGAATGTTAAATACAGATAAACAACACATAGTACAAAGGTTTTTTTAAACTCTTATGCTAAAAACATCAGTTTTGTTAATGGCCAGTGTTAACAATGTAATAGTCATTTTCATTACCTACTTTTGTTTGAACTTCACAGTTACTATCCCAACCATGAGCACTATACATTATGCTCTATCAGCATTGAAATCCACAGCCTCCGCACTATAAAGTTCTTGGTTTTAAGGGTGACAAAAGACTCATCATTTGCTTTTCTAATGTATCAAAGCTGCCGCAGAGTAATGCACTGGGGCTGAGAGTCAAATACATCTTTCAGAAAACTTAGGTTCATCTACACGGAATAATTAAGACACTTTGACACTCTTTTAACTGCCATGGCTCAATGCCCTGGAATCGTGTGAATCATGTTTTGCATGCCCTTTAGCCTTCTCTGTCTGAGAGTCCTCCTGCCTCACCAAAAAACAACTCCCAGGTTTCCATGGCATTGAGCCATGGATGTTAAAGTGGGATCAAATTGCATTAGTTTGGCAATGGAGATGCATTCATAATTGATCAGCCAGCTTCATATTTAATTTTTACAATCCTAATTCAGTAGTTCTTCTAAAAGAAAAAGACAAAGGGATGGAGGAAGGGAGAGACAAAAACCATAACAAGGATTTGTTATTAGAAAGATGTACATGTAAACAAACTGTACAACTTGTAGTCCAGAAATATATTTCAGCCCCATGAGAAATGGATGACTGGAAATTGTGTTTATCTGGACCTCCAGCATCTCCCTTTACACTTGGCATGCTCAGTGCTGAGCAATTTGGACATCTGGTTGTCTATTCTCGATGAACCTCCAATTCACCAATTTTTCATCCCTCCAGAAACCCTGGCTAAATGATTTTCGAAAGCCGTCCACCTCTGAAGTGCTAATTTAATAGATAAAATCAGGACATATCGCAAAAACCAGGAGAAAGAAAAAATATTGGAAGTGAAAGTCCGGATCTCAAATGCATACTCTGGTAGCTTAGACTCAGCAGCAGAACATAAAGCAGGAAAACGAACAGCAATCTCTGTGTTTTTTTTTTTAAAGTATTAATACTACACTCTATTTAAAATTCAGATGTAATTCACACTAGAAAAGTTTACATCTTCCCACCCACCCCACATTTGAGCTTCTTCGCTCTTGAGCCAAAGAAATACTAATTGGATTTTGACATCTCCATTTTTCATTCAATCTTTAGGCAAACGTCTTCAGTCTGGTAGAGATTTCCTTCCCTTTTACTGGCATATTTCTGCAGAAGGAGACTGCACAGGCTAACAAGAGGAAGAATTACTTGATTATGAAATTCCTTGCTTTGTGGCTATTATGCTAACATTATGATTTATAGCCAGCCTTCTACGTTTTGTGGATTTGATTAGTCACAGATTTGATTTATATCTCTAGAAATCGCTAATTCTTCCAGTGTGTGTCTATGGTCAGCTTCCGCTAGAAGCTGACCATGCAGTCATAGAATCATAGAATTGGAAGAGATCTCATGGGCCATCCAGTCCAACCCCCTGCCAAGAAACTGGAAATTGCATTCAAAGCATCCATGACAGATGGTTATCCAACCTCTGTTTAAAAGCCTCCAAAGAAGGAGCTTCCACTGCACTCCGGGGCAGAGAGTTCCACTGCTTAACAGCTCGCACAGTGAAGAAGTTCTTCCTAATGTTCAGGTGGAATCTCCTTTCCTGTAGTTTAAAGCCATTGTTCCACGTCCTAGTCTCCAGGGCAGCAGAAAACAAGCTTTCTCCCTCCTCCCTATGACTTCCTTCAACTCACATATTTATACATGGCTATCATGTCTCCTCTCAGCCTTCTCTTCTGCAGGCTAAACATGCCCAGCACTTTAAGCCACTCTGCATAGGGCTTGTTTTCCAGATTCTTGATCATTTTAATTGCCCTCTTCTGGACACATTCCAACTTCTCAACATCTCCCTTCAGTTGTGGTGTCCAGAACTGGACACAGTGTAATTCCAGATATGGCCTGACCAAGACAGAATAGAGGAGTAGCATGACTTCCCTGGATCTTGACACTATACTTCTATTTATGCAGGCCAAAATCACACTGGCTTTGTTAGCTGCATTATATGGAAATGTTTTATATTTTGTTCAAACTGCATTATATGGCAATGTAGAACCAGCATGAGTGTGTTTCTGTGTGATTCTGTTTCTCACAAAATTCAAACCATTATTCTTGCTTTAAGTGGATGTGCTGTCAACATATAATTATGCACACTGTTGAAATACTTATGAAAAAGGTGCTTTCAACTGTTTTAGTGCCTCATTGGGTTTTTTATTCTTTTGAGACGTCAGAGGTGTTACATGGTATTGCAGGCCTTGCTCAAATTAAACAATATGACACAGAATGCAAACCTTGTTCAGTTTGACAGGGAGATATATACATTGATATCAATAATGGTTTGTCAGGTGTATGTATATCAAGCATTTTACTTGAAGCAGAATCTCACCAAAAAGCAAATTTTCCATACTTGGAACAAACATAGGTTGTCTTGAAGAGTTATAATAAAACTGGAGAAATGTGTCAGAGGGTTATATAGATCATTTTAAAAGCTGTCTAAAGTGAAATGTAAAAAAAATCTATTTAAATCCAACTTCTCAAGTCTGTTTTGAGCCATTCCTAATAGTAAACAATTATTCTAGGCTATTGTTCCATGTCCAAGGCTTTTATTAAGATAAAAATTAAAATACACAGCACTTCATGATTTGCATGAATGCCACTATAACACACCTGGTCGTTTTCCTTTTGAATGCACAGATCCTTTGCTGCTTAGGGTCACATCCCATGGTATTCTGAAATCTATGTAGTGTTTAAGGAAGATGTCAGGACTGGCAGTTTGACAGCAACAATGCAAGACTATTCAAGCATGATGAGCTGCAATGAGAACTCTTTATGGTGTGCAGGATTTTAACAAATTGCTCTGTTTGTGTCAGAGAAGATAAAGAAGCACAACAGATAGATACATTTGGACAACAACTCAAAGTCTCAGAAGAGCCTTGGCTTATGATGAATGAGCAGCATGTTGGTGCGCACTGCTTTGTTGGTCCCATCTGGAGCAGGAGTGGCCAAATAAATCATCTCGCTTTGTTCTGTAGTTGGTTTGTCATGTCGTCTGGCAGGAGACATTTTAACCTTTTCATACATTTCATATAAAAAAAATTACAAAAAGAACCAAAATTATATTTAAATTATTCTGTAGTGTTCTTAGAGATAACCAACCAGAGAAGGTCAGCTCTCTTCTATCTGTTACCTCTACAATGTACATAGAATTAATGCAGTTTGGCACTATTTTTAATGGCTATGGCTCAATGCTTTGGAATCCTGGGATTTGAAGTTTGGTGAAGCACCAACACTCTGGCAGAGAAGGCTAAGATAAAGGTAAAATACAACTCCCATGATTCCATAGCACTGAGCCATGGCAGTTTAAGTCAAATTGTATTAATTCTATAATGTAAATGCAGGCTTGATGGACCAACTACAAATCAGTGCTCCATTGTTTGGTTGGTTACTCTCATTAGAAGCAGTATTTACTTATCGTGTCAGAAGCAAACCAAGGGTACAAGTTGTAATGCATTTGAAAACATGAAGTTAAAAAACACAACAACAACAACAACAACTTGGCATTATACTAAATGTTCTTTGACCAGTAGCTGGCCACATGGAGTGCCTCTGGCGCAATTTGCAACATTGGAAGCAGTAATGACTGAGGAGTCGGGAAAGCTGGTTGTCGCACAAAACGAATATAATATCCTGACAGGCCTAATTTCATATTCTTTACAGTATAAACTATATATCGGAACTGGAACAAGTAGAACAGTCTCTTAAGAAAATAACCACCATGCCAGACTACACAGAGAAGCCACTGAAATCCACAACCATGTGGACACTTTCAACAGAAAGGAGGAAACCATGAAAATCCAGCTGCTGGTATTTAAAAAACACCAAAATCATGGCAGTAAATAAAGAACAACACTCAGAAAACAGGGGAATTCCAGACAGGAAACAATCAGGGCCAGCTAACACCTCCCAACAAAGGATTCCCCCAGGCAGGAAGCAGCCAGGCTTTGAAGCTGCAAGGTCATTCAATGCTAATCAAGCTGGCCAAATGCAACATTCACACTTGCCTCAAACAGACAAGAGTTCTTTCTCCCACCCTGGATCTTCCACAGATATAAATTCCACTTGCCTAGTTTCCAACAGACCTCACAACCTCTGAGGATGCCTGTCATAGATGTGGGCAAAATGTCAGGAGAGAATGCTTCTGGAACATGGTCATACAAACTGGAAAACTCACAGCAACCCATTAATAATTCTGCCATGTATTCCAAGAACAATCTTTTTCCATCATTGCAATGAGACAGGAAGTTTTCTGTAATGTGTGTGCACAGAGCACTAGATAATAGGTGATTCATTCAAGTAATCCATATCACACATTGCAAGAGAAGTCAGCAACAAAAGAATTCAATGCAATGTCACTGCCCAATCTGCCTTGGACATAATCCTTCTCGTGCCTAATATAGCAATGATTTGACCTTAAGTCTAATTTCCCAGTATAATCCTAAGGACATTTTATTACACAATCAAAAAAGCATGCTCCTTTAGCTTTCCAGTTGATCATAAGGGCTGACTCATGGAACATTTGGATTTGGTTAGGTGAATGTGATTTGATCTTCTTTCGTCATCTAGGCATGGCATTGTGAAATTGTTTCATCATCACAACTCCATCTGGAATCATAGAACTAGAAAAGTTTCGCAATGCCATTAAGTCCAACCCTCTGCTATGAAGGAATCCATTATTAAAGCACCTGTTAGCTAACGTCAGGGAAAAGTTTTCCCATGAAGGAAAGTTCATCTCTAAATTTAAAGCTAAGTAAAATGGCAAGTGCTGATGAGAAGATGACTGCAAAGTGTCACGACCCAGGCTACAGAGCACCAATAACCATACGCAGAGGCCAAATTCTATCTAATATCTTTATTAAGGAAATATATAAAGTTAATAAAAGCAAATGTAAAAGTTAGTCCAGAAGCAGACCTTTCAGGAAAGGTCAAAATTAGTCCAAAGAAACAATGTCCAATATGAAATATTAAGGTCCAAAGTTGTAATCCAATAACCGAAACACTCACTTTGCCAGGCAAAGTGAGGGGAGATGACAAGGTCCTTTAGTCCATGAACTTGAGCAAGGCTAGGAAATAACTTGATACTTGAAACAAGGCTTGAATCGTGGAACAAGGTAACGAGGAACAAGAACAAGGTCCGTGGAATAACTTGGTAAAATCCGTGAAACAAGGCAAGGTTTAGTCCTGGGAAACAAGGCAAGGTCCGTAGGTAAACAAAGGCTGGGAAACAGGAGCGAAGGCTGGAACAAGGACAAGGCTTGAGCAGGAACGAGGCTTGAAGCGGAGCGCGCTGTTCAGACACAACTCGCTCCGGAGGCTGACGAATTGACTCCGCAAAGTTACTCCGCGGGCAAAACACCTATATAGAGTCTAACTTTCCCGCCGAGAGCAGTTCTCTGGGAACCAGAAACGAAAGCTAATCTCTGAGACCAGATGTTTGACTCCTTAAAGATTCTCATGGAAAGCAGGCTTAATTGGCTAAATTCTTAGCAATTATTCTAGCACTCCTGCGGGAGGCCGCTTCCAAACCTCTCTGTTGTTTACAAAACTCATGGCGAGAAAACACAGGAGATGTAGCCTCAGTGTTTGTTTGACATACTTCTGGAACATAACCCTCTTGCAGGTGCAAGGTTCCCAGATCTGGCTGGGAAGAATCTGTCTGGGAAGAATCCAGTTCTGACTGAGAAGGTAAAAAACCCAAGTTTTCTTCTTCATCAGGCATCACAATGTCATGAGCAGGACTACAAGGCCCATGGGTCATCACACTATCCCCCTCCTCAAGCCCCCTCCCAAACTGGGACTCTCTCCCCGAGGCGCGAGGTCGTGGCTTGGCGGGATAGGTCTGATGAAAGCGACGGGTTAGATCAGGAGCATGGACTGTGGAGGCGTCTTCCCAAGAGCGTTCCTCAGGGCCAAAACCCACCCAGTCAATGAGATATTGCAGGCGGCGGCGGTGAAAGCGAGAATCCAAAATGTCCTGAACCTCGAACTCGTCCTCCCCATCCACCAAAATAGGGACGGGGGCCGGCCGGTCTACATCTGGCCGCACACCATCCGCCGGAAGGAGCAGGGAGCGGTGAAACACTGGGTGAATGCGCATTGAACGCGGAAGTTGGAGTTTGAAAGTCACGGGGTTTAATTGCGCCACCACTGGATAGGGACCAATGAAACGGGCATCTAACTTCCGGCAAGGGCGATGGGAGGGCAAAAAGCGAGTGGACAGAAAAACCCGATCTCCTACCTTGATTTCGGGGCCCGGCTGGCGATGTTTGTCCGCGTGACGTTTATAGTCCTCCTTGGCTTGTTCCAGTTGCTGGAGCAAAAGTTGTTGCACCGCTGTGAGTTCCTGCAGCCAATCTTCTGCTGCGGGAACTTCTGAAGTTTCAATGACAGGGGGAAAGAAACGTGGATGGAAGCCGTAGTTTGCAAAGAACGGCGTTTCTTTTGTAGAAGCCTGGACTCCATTGTTGTAGGCAAACTCCGACAGTGGTAACAGAGAAGCCCAATTGTCCTGTTGGTAGTTTACATAACAGCGAAGGTACTGTTCCAAAGTGGCATTGGTGCGCTCCGTTTGCCCATCCGTTTGGGGATGATGAGCTGAAGATAAACGAGAGTCTATGCCCAATAGTTTTTGTAGTGCCTTCCAGAAACGAGAGGTGAATTGGGATCCACGGTCTGTGACCAAACTCTTGGGCAATCCATGTAGTCTGAAAACATGTTGGAGGAATAAATCTGCAGTCTCTTGGGCCGTGGGAAGGCCTTCACAGGGAATGAAATGGGCTAACTTGGTGAAAAGGTCCACCACCACTAGGATCGTGGTGAATCCACAGGAAGGTGGTAAGTCAGTGATAAAATCCGCAGAAATTATTTCCCATGGGCGAGATGGGGTAGGAAGGGGGTGTAGAAGCCCTGAGGGCTTCTCCCTTCTTATCTTGGAGCGCTGGCATACTGGGCAGGTGTTGACATATTTTTCCACATCTTTTTCATTGAATACATCCCAATACTCGGAGTACTTCTTTGGCAAGGTGATAATGGGCTCGGTGTCTGTGGCATGGCAGACCTTGGCTACGAGGCAATGGTTTTGGCAGTACTTTGAAGCAAACTGCAGTTCTCTGTTGGACCAGGAGATGCTTGGGTCGTGAAGTGTCAGCCATGGAATCCCCAAAATCACAGGGAAATGGGGAACCTCAGTAACAAAGAAGGAAATCTCTTCCATATGTTCCCTTATCCACATCCTGGTGGGTTCCGACCACTGGCTTACGGGGCCCGTCTTGAGAGGGCGGCCATCGATGGCTTGCACCACCCGGGCATTCTTGAAGTCATGATATTGTAATCCCAGAGAGTCGGCATACTCTCTATCAATGAAATTGTTGGTAGCTCCTGAGTCTATCATGGCGTGGATCATGACGGGTCCCTTTTTTGCTGACCATAAGGTGACCACTAGAAGGAACAGGACCCCGGTTGGCGGCTCTTGAATGGGTTTCTTGACCGGGTTGGCGAGCCTCTCTACGCCCGGTCGTTGGCTTCCCCCGCCGGCTGTGCGCCAGCCGCCTCAGACGCCTTCGTCTCCGTGGAGGACGCCGCCGCAAGACGGGCGGCGGGCTTCCCTTTGGCTGGGCACTCTCTGGCGAAGTGGCCCCCATTCCCGCAATACCAACAGAGATTTAGGCGTTGGCGGCGGGCCTTCTCGGTGGCATCTAATCTGGGACGCACATTGCCCAACTGCATCGGCACCTCCTCGCTCCCTCTGGGGTATGGGGATGGTGGTGGGGGTCTCCACACTGGACGCGGCTGAACGCTGGCGGGAGCGGGGGGTTTTGCCCCAGCTCTACCGCTCTGGCCTCGTACCCACTGTTTCCTGTTGGCAATCATGACTTCAGCCCGTAAACATTGATCGATGAGTGCTTCAAGCGTTTGGGGAGGATCCACCTTGGAGATTTCCTCCAGCATTTCAATGTTGAGACCCTCCCGAAATTGTCCTCTGAGGGCAACATCGTTCCAGCCGGTGTTGTGGGCCAGCACTCGGAACTCGGCTATGTACTGAGACATGGGTCTGTCTCCTTGGAAGAGGCGGCGGAGTTTGTGCCCGGCTGCCTCCAAATTGTCCTCGATTCCCCAGGTCGCCTTAAGGTGGTCCAAGAAATGTTGCGCTGACCTTAGATGTGGGGAGGCTTGGTCGAACAGAGCCGTCGCCCAGTTAGCCGCTGGCCCGTCTAGGAGACTGTAAACCCACGCCACCTTGATGTCTTCTTGGGGAAACTCGGCAGCACGGGCCTCTAGATAAGCTTGGCATTGGCGACGGAAAACATGAACCTTAGAAGCTTCTCCAGTAAACTTGGTTGGCAACGCCATGGCCGGAAGACGGATTCCGCGTTCCTTCAAACCCTTTATTTCCCCATCCTGTGCATTGAGCTTATCACGGATTCGGTCCACCTCATCCTTGTCGATGGTGTAGGTAAGCGGCTGCCCACCCGGCACGGTTCCGGTAGACATTCTGGCCTTGGTTAATTGGTGCTTATGGGTGGCGGAGTCAAACTGTCACGACCCAGGCTACAGAGCACCAATAACCATACGCAGAGGCCAAATTCTATCTAATATCTTTATTAAGGAAATATATAAAGTTAATAAAAGCAAATGTAAAAGTTAGTCCAGAAGCAGACCTTTCAGGAAAGGTCAAAATTAGTCCAAAGAAACAATGTCCAATATGAAATATTAAGGTCCAAAGTTGTAATCCAATAACCGAAACACTCACTTTGCCAGGCAAAGTGAGGGGAGATGACAAGGTCCTTTAGTCCATGAACTTGAGCAAGGCTAGGAAATAACTTGATACTTGAAACAAGGCTTGAATCGTGGAACAAGGTAACGAGGAACAAGAACAAGGTCCGTGGAATAACTTGGTAAAATCCGTGAAACAAGGCAAGGTTTAGTCCTGGGAAACAAGGCAAGGTCCGTAGGTAAACAAAGGCTGGGAAACAGGAGCGAAGGCTGGAACAAGGACAAGGCTTGAGCAGGAACGAGGCTTGAAGCGGAGCGCGCTGTTCAGACACAACTCGCTCCGGAGGCTGACGAATTGACTCCGCAAAGTTACTCCGCGGGTAAAACACCTATATAGAGTCTAACTTTCCCGCCGAGAGCAGTTCTCTGGGAACCAGAAACGAAAGCTAATCTCTGAGACCAGATGTTTGACTCCTTAAAGATTCTCATGGAAAGCAGGCTTAATTGGCTAAATTCTTAGCAATTATTCTAGCACTCCTGCGGGAGGCCGCTTCCAAACCTCTCTGTTGTTTACAAAACTCATGGCGAGAAAACACAGGAGATGTAGCCTCAGTGTTTGTTTGACATACTTCTGGAACATAACCCTCTTGCAGGTGCAAGGTTCCCAGATCTGGCTGGGAAGAATCTGTCTGGGAAGAATCCAGTTCTGACTGAGAAGGTAAAAAACCCAAGTTTTCTTCTTCATCAGGCATCACAATGTCATGAGCAGGACTACAAGGCCCATGGGTCATCACACAAAGCAAAAGACATACCAGTTGGCTTCAAGTAACCTGTAGAATTACAGAGAAACAAATAATCATCACAATCATCATCATCATAGTTATTGTTGTTGTTGTTGTTGTTGTTGTTGTTGTTGTTGTTGTCGTTAGAAACACAGCAAGATGAGTCCACAGCAGACACTCTACTGGCTGCTGTATTGGATCACACAGCGGACACTTCCCAAGTGTCTAGGACTGTGTGATGTATCGGCGAATAATGCGTGCAGATCCCAGCAAGGTGGCCTTCTGCAGCTGGCAGCTGGTAATTTTGTCAGCGCTGATTGTGTTTAAGTGCAGGCCAAGGTCTGCACTGCACCCAGTGTGCCGATCACCACTGGGACTACCTTGACTGGCTTGTGCCAAAGTCTTTGTAATTCGATCTTTAAATCCTCATATCGTGTCAGCTTTTCCAGTTGTTTCTCTTCAATCCTGCTATCACCTGGGATTGCAACATCAACAATCTAGACTTTGTTTTTTAACATGATCGTGAGGTCAGGAGTATTGTGCTCCAAACATCATAGAAGCAGTTAAGCCCCCCCCACCCCACCCCCGCCAACGACAAGGCGGCATCCGATGAGGGGGGGGATGATGATGATGATGATGATGATGATTATTATTATTATTATTATTATTATTGTTATTATATGTCGGGAGAGGAGAGGCTGACGACCCAGGAAAGGTGCAAGAACAAGCCTCGACACTATAAGAGGGTTTTGCCAGACCAGCCACTCTCGTTGCAATGGTATAGTAACAGTGAGTTCGTGGACCATATTTTAGTTCTTGGGGACCACGAACTACAGGTGGGGAACCACTGATCTAGACACTATACAGGCAGTCTGAGTTATAAACAAATGACTCACAGTTAAGAACAGTGGTGTGAGAACAGGAAGCTAGAAAAATCTACCCCTAGGAAGGGAAATTCACTCCTGTAAGAGTTATTGTGGGGAAAAGGGGGCTCAAATCAAGCTTTATCACCAATCCTTGTTTCCATATGTTCAGTATCAGAATCTAGAGCTGATGTGGTCTATCCAATGTAATATTATGAATCAACAACCTAAATAACAAAACCAAATTGAAAGTTGACTGATTCGTAACCCTTTTGGTACTAATGTTGGTCCCTACTCAAAGTGGTCCCTAATCAAAGTGGTCCCTGGTCAAAGTGGTCCCTGGTCAAAGTGGTCTCTGGTCAAGGTGGTCCCTGGTCAAAGTGGTCCCTGGTCAAGTGATCCCTGGTAAAAAAAAAAAAAAAAGGTTGGAAACCACTCGTCTAGATTCAGAGAAATAATAATGCAAAGCTATTCTGCTTTGATCAGATTCTCATTTGGAATAACACTGTGTCCAATTTTTGATACCACAAAAAAGGACATTGATAAGCTGGAACATGTCTAGAGGAGAGCGACCAAAATGGTAAAAGATTTGGAAGCCAGACCCAATGAGGAGCTGGGTATGTTTAGTTTGGAGAAGTGAGATAGTAGCCAAGTTTAAATGTTTGAAGAGTGTCACCACCTTGTTCTCTGCTATTTGATTGGATGGTCTTTGGGGTCTATCCCAAGTCTTTGATTGTATTCTATGATTCTTTGCTCTCCCAGTTTGAACACTCAGGTTTTCCATTAATTTTTCACAATGGAAACTCAAGTAAGATAAATAACCTTAGCAGTTTTGCCTTTTGGGAAGATCCTGACAGGGCCAAAAATGACAAGCTTCTCTATTAATGAAGCCCTGATATTTACAATTAATTTTGTATGAACGTGCTTACTCAGGGATGATTGTTTTAAAAGGTTTACTTCGAATTTGACATTTTATTTTGAAATGCGTCAAAGTTCACCATATTTTTAGTTTGCCCACATGAGGCATTGTTCTGTAGTCTGAAATAAACCAGAACCAGCTAAAGAAAATTTGGTTTTACGATCAAATAGAACCAATACATCAAGTCTAATGTTAAAAAAGGTCCTGTCCTCATGATCAGGAGTTCAAATAATCAGTAACTACAACTTTTAAAAAGTCTTAAGAATATTAGGTAAGTTCCTCTATAAGTGAAAAATCAAATGTTTCTGAATTCAGTTATCAACTCAATCATTCAAAACCATCAAAATGTAGGAAAAAAATGACAAAAATATTAACCCTTATGGGTGTAATCTTCATGATTTTTCTCTTGGGAATAATAATAATAATAATAATAATAATAATAATAATAATAATAATAATATGAGCATCTGAGGCTCTTCAGACTACACAAACTGTAGTGCTAGAATAATAGAAATATGGAATTGGAATGCACTCCAAGGGCCACCCAGTTTAACCTCATTTTATGCATGAATGCACAACCAAAACACTCCCAAAAGATGGACATCCAGCCTCTGCTTAAAAACCTAGAGAGAAGGAGATGACAACACACTCCAAGACAGCTTATTCCACAGTTAGAAACCCTTACCATCCGGAATTTTTTTTTTTTTTGCTAATGTTTAGTTATATTCTGTTAATGTTTAGTTTTATTTTGTTAATGTTTAGTTATATTCACTCATGACAACATTCAATGGAATCCTGGACTTTTTGGTTTGTTGAGACACTGTTGCTCTTCCCTCCTGTGAATTCCAATGCACTTTAGCTGCCATGTCTTAGTGCTATGGATCCTTGGATTTACAGTCTAGTAAGCAGAAACATTCTTTGGCAGAGAAGTCTAAAGAGCTTCTAAAACTACAATTTACAGGATTCCATAGCATTGAGCTATGGCAACTAAAGTATCAAATTACACGACTTCTACTGAAGTACATACACCATAAGACACCAAAGAGCTAGGTTCAAGATGACCAGCAGAGCAGGTGTCATGGCCAGCTCCAACAGTGAGGATGAGGAAGGGCCAGAAGGGCCAGTGGGGGAGATGGAGGTCAACAGCTCCCCATCTTAGTTCAGTCACTGCTGAGGATGAGCCTTCAGCAGTGGCAGACACTTCCCAGTGGTCTAAGCTGAGACAAATATAGCAGAACCAGCTAGCAAAAAGTTACGGAGACCTCCAGCTTTAGAATGCAAAAGGAAGAAGCAGAGTCTTGCAGATCCACAAGATTAGCAGAGAAAATGCGCTCTCAACAAGCAACAGCTGAGATCTTGGGATAAAGAGGCTCAGTCTGAAGGCTTTGTTGTGGCAATCAATGGGCCCTTCCACACAGCCCTATATCCCAGAATATCAAGGCGGAAAATCCATCCCACATTATCCGAGTGTGAACTCAGATAACCCAGTTCAAAGCAGATATTATGAGATTTTCTGCCTTGATATTCTAGGATATAGGGCTGTGTGGAAGGGCCCATTATCGTTCCCTGACTGAACCCGGATTCTGCTACTCTTGGGCTGGATCTATACTGCTCTATATCCCAGGATCTGATCCTGGATTATCTGTTTATCCCAGATAATCTGTCAGTGTAGACTCATATAATCCTGTTCAAAGCAGATAATCTTGGATCAGATCCTGGGATATAGGGCAATGTAGATCCAGCCTCAGTTCAATCTGCATTATAATGGCAATGTAGATCGGAGCCTTAGAAAGGACATGACTAAAATTATTGGTTTTATTACTTTAGACATGTCAAGAGAAAGTTTGATGTGCGTTTAGAGAGTAGGACTGCAGCCACACTGAAGGTTGAATGCAGTTGGACACCACTTTAACTTCCATAGCGCAATGGTACGGGATTCTAGGAATTGTAGTTTTACAAAGTTTTTACCCTTGTCTGCCAAAGAGTGCTGATGCCATCTCCCAGAATCCCATAACATTGAATCGTGACAATTAACGTAGTGTCAAACTGCATTCGTTCTAGTGTAGATGTACCCTGCAACTCATATCTGCAATGTACTCTATGTGTGGAGATCTTGAAAAAATAATTGGCTGAGGTGTCTGTTCTTCAAAAAATAATTCACATCCTCTGTTTTGATCTCCTGTGTGGTTCTTTCTTTCCTAACATCTCGGCACCTCCAAATGAAGTATAATATTTCTGGCATTTCTATAAATAGCTGGATCATATTTCCCGTCAGCCATAGTTACTTCATAAACTGCTTTTTCCTGTTGAGGTTTATCAGGGCACCTGAAACTAGGGAACCTTAATGAAGAGCCACTTTCAAGACTGTTTCGGGAACAATCAAATATAGACCTTATCTCCTTATCTGTATTCTTAGGAGAATGTGCCTCCTGAGTGTGACTGCATCAGTCTTGTCTTCAGATGCTTACATGGCTATATTTTCTCCAGATTTGAAACACATATATAAAGAAGGAAAAAAGTATTCTCTGAAAGCTGCAACCTCCTGGCAACTATCTGTTTAACATGGTGAGAAAACACTGTTCTTTTCTTGAAAAGTGACAATGAAACAACTCAAAACTAAATGCTCCCATGATTAATTCTTAAAATCATAGCTGAGAAGAAACATATTAAATTTAGATAATGAAAAAGGATGTTTGTGAGTTCATACTTCATAGAAATGTTCAAATGTACTTTCCTAAATAAAAAAGCACCTACCCTGTTTCCCCCAAAATAAGACATTGTCTTATATTTATTTTTCCTCAAGAAGACACGCTATGGTTTATTTTCAGGGGATGTCTTATTTTTTATTAAATATGATACAACAATCTGCATTAATGGGATGATCTCTCTGGGCTGCATAGCCGACTGCTTACTGAAGCTTTTCTCCTATCCCGTGGTGTTTGTGTGGGATGAGAGAGACCCACTGCCTGTTGTTGGTCAGTGCTGGTAGCAGCAGCTTTAGTGGTGTTTGTGAGAGGTGAAAAAGATCACAGACTGTTGCTGGTTGGTGCTGGTGGAGTTGAGTTGAGTAAAATGGCAGCCACAGCTTTACTCCTTCCTCCTGAGGACACACAATATCTAAAGCAGAGCATCCTGCTCCTCACTTCACTGAGACTTTTACTTTCACTTTCTATGTCTCCCTCTATGCCTCAACTTGCAGCACGCACAGAACAACCAGGACCTGACATGGGGAGCCGACCTTGTATGCTGCATAGCCACTTCTATCACTGTCTCATTTTCAGGGTATGGCTTATATTGAGCACATGCTTAGAAATCTTGCTACGGCTTATTTTATGGGTATGTCTTATTTTCAGGGAAACAGGATATCTTTGTTACAAGTTACAGAAGATTGTTGGTGTGCTCATACTAGGCATTGCTGGGTTTAGCAGATATCAGAGCAGTCTTTATAGCTTAAACTGGATACCTGAAATAGAATTTTGCTTGAAAATTTGCTTGAAATTTTGTTCAATATTTTGACATGTTATATTAATATTAGGTTAACTATTCTATTGAATGTATTAACTATTATATTGATGTTTTAACATATTAAATATCAGATGAACTAATACTTTAACCAATAGCAAAGTCTTTTTAAAAGTTTCAACTAATGCCTAATTATGGCCTAATATTTTAGCCAATAGCAACTGGTTTAAAAAAGACATTTTAAAACCACAACTCCCAGAATTCCATAGCATTCAGCCATGGCAGTTAAAGTGGTGTCAAACTGCATTAATTCTACATTGAAGATGCAACCTTTAAATGAGTTCCTTTAATTCTTTAACAGAAAATTTAAAATCAGAAAAAGAAATATAAACCTTGTACTGAAAACAAACAAAAACTCGTGTGAAATGAAACAACAAGATCAGGTAAGACTTGCATAAGTTTGCAAAAACATTTTGGACTTTCTAAAGATGACTTGAAAGCTTGCTTTCAAATATATTACCAAGTAATTACTTTTCTTTCATACGACTCCACTTTTCTCATGATTTCCTTTTTTGTGTCCTGACTTATCAATCTCTATCTTTATAGAATCATAGAATCATAGAATCATAGAATAGTAGAGTTGGAAGAGACCACATGGGCCATCTAGTCCAACCCCCTGCTAAGAAGCAGGAAATCGCATTCAAAGCACCCCCGACAGATGGCCATCCAGCCTCTGCTTAAAAGCCTCCAAGGAAGGAGCCTCCACCACGGCCCCGGGGAGAGAGTTCCACTGTCAAACAGCTCTCACAGTGAGGAAGTTCTTCCTGATGTTCAGGTGGAATCTCCTTTCCTGTAGTTTGAAGCCATTGTTCCGTATAGATAGATGATAGATAGATAGATAATGCCTGTTGTATCCCAGAGCAACACCTCTCTGACCATAAGACACCACACCAACTGAATAGATAAGCAAGTAGTTTATTGAAAAATATATATAAAAGCCAAGCAACAAAAAGGATTAAAAGGTAAAGTCTCAAAAGGTTTATTCAAAACATCAGCGATAGTCCACCACTTCCAAGGTACAGGAATAAATCACAAAGTACAAGGTTGTAAAATCCAAAAACACAAGGCAGAGTAAATCCCAAAAGACAAGGCATGAACTTGGTAAACTGGAACCAGGAAAGAATATACCTGGATTCAAAGAGCAAAACTTGGCATGACAGGAACCATGAATCAAAATCCATATACGAAACTTAGAGCATGAACAGGCATGACTGACTTAAAGCACCAATGTTGACCCTAATGAAGTAACAGGTTTTTCCCATGGCTTTAATAAACCTCCTCCCCTGAGAAAAAGACATTTTGTTTCACTTTCTCAGCAGATAATTTATCTGCTCTTTTTTCTCTCGAAGATGAGCTGACTGACAAAGAAGCTGGGAATTCTCTCTCTGTTTACAAAAGTCTCACCTCCTATCTGCCAGCTCATTACCCTCTGCAGCTGCATCTATATCTGAAGAATCTCCCTCAAAAAAGCAGCCCCTTTCAGGAATTTGGCCTTGAGGGCAGGGGTTAATTGCTTTAGTTAAAATGAGTTAATCTATAATGATTACATTGTTTAATATATAACACTCATATTGAGTTTGTGATCATTTACACTGGTCATATTTCATTCTCTGACCAATGCAACAGCAAATTAAAACTCAATTTAAACCACCAAATTAACAATAAAAATTCCTTAATCTGACGAGCACCCTCCATAGTCAATCTAATTCCAATGAATTTAACAGATTTTGCGAAATCAATACAGAGTATTAATTCAGACTTAAAGCCAACTAGAATAGATTCACAAGAAATCAATTGGAGTCTTTGATTGCTAATTACAGCCCCATTATTTTTTATGTTTCTGCTTCAAGTAAGATTTGCTCTAGATGAAGTCCAAAAATCCAAACATCTTGCTTTCTTGATTCTTCAGCAGCCATCAGGTTTTCCAATCTTACCCAATAAAGTCAATTTTCTCCTTTCATCTGTTGGGATACATTCTTGAATATCTAATAAATTAATTTGTTTTACCAAAGAACAAAACAATTTCCAAAATATTAAACCAAAGCAGATTAGGTGGCAAAGCAGCCATTCATGTGGCCTGCCCTGGTTTTCATTGTTTTCTCCAATTTGTGTTGTAATATATATACGATGATTTTGCACTGTTATATTGTGTTATGATTTGCTGTTTATTTTGTTATATTGTATGGTGTCTGGGCATGGCCCCATGTAAGCCGCCCTGAGTCCCCATTGGGGAGATGGTGGCGGGGTATAAATAAAGTTTTATTATTATTATTATTATTATTATTATTATTATTATTATTATTATTATTATTGTTTGACCATTATTTGATTAGTTAAAAGTTTAGATTTCTCATGAGCAGGGTTCTGCTAAAAACAATCTATTCACAATATGCCACTGCACAAATAAAATATAAATTGTGTGCAGGCTAAATAACATTTGCCTTTCCTTCCTTGCGTACTAGCAGCATAGACTATAGCTAAACAAAAGTTTAAAATCCAGATATCAGAATCCAACATTTTGATTTATTGAACCAGAATGTTTTTTCTTTAGATTTCTAATCTTAAGGCTGTATCCATCCAGTTCCAGAGCAAATTGAGGTTTTCAGTTTCACCATAACTCTTTATACAGGTGTGTTGTTGAAGGCTTTCATGGCCGGAATCACTGGGATGCTGTGAGTTTTCCGAGCTGTATCGCCATGTTCCAGAAGCATTATACAGGACTTTCTATACAGGACTTTCTTCTCTTGCAATACATGGGCAATACTGGCATTGACATTAATTTCATGGAGATTTTCTCATGATTATATAACATTAAGGACTGTAATAAATCAAACATTATTTGCACATTACATTTGCATATGATGACTCATGCATCCAAATACTGTTACATAGTTGAATAGCATTAATAAAAATGTACACTATGTCTACCTAGCAATCATTAAAATATATAGCCTTCAAAATATTTTATTTTTAAGAAAAATCAATGTTTGTGTAATTATTTTAAATAATACTTTAGAACTTCAATGTTGCCAAAGGATGCTGCAAAACATGTGACAACAATGTGTCTATCATTGTAATTAGTTTATGTGCAATATGTCGTGTATCCGATTTTCCCCAGAACAGGGGAAATCTGCTTCAATCTTTCATCTGAGCACCTGAAACCATTTTTAAAATGAATTAAATCACCACAGAAACATAGTTCTACCTAAAGAGTAAAATCATATTGTGTTCATAGAATGGCATACAACAGAAAAAGAGATTTCCTCTTTTGGCTGCAGACCTTTATTTCCTCCTGTCTTCTCCAGAGTATGGTTGCTCTCAAGTAGTTTTGGTGGAATACAAATCAAGAAAAATCCTATTTTGTAAAGAAAAGTCTGTTCACACAATAGCTGAGATCCTACTTCATTTTAGCATAAATGGCCTCTCACACAGTAGCATTATGCCGCTCCTAAACTGAACAGGCACTTAGTGCAATGTATGTGAATAAAGGTCAATGCACGTGGCTGACATCCCATTGTGCAATTGCCAGGTATAGAGATAATGCATTTTTGCATAGTATGGTGGCCTCAATCCAACATCCCCATAGCACAGTAGTAAATACTGGAGTAAATATGTCTCCAAATGGATACCAAAATCTGTGCATGCTGAAATCCCATTATATATAATAGCAAAGTAAAATGGTGCCCCTTATATACAATGGCAAAATCAAGGTTTACTTTTTTGAGTTCTTTCTTGGAATATTTTCAAGCTTTGGATAGTTGAATCCATAGATGCAGGCATGTGGTTATGAAAGGATATCTATAGCCATGTGTGGAGATATGCAACATGAATGCTAAAGGAAACACCAATCCCTCTTTTTTCTTGTCCATGAAGTCACTTTTGGCCTTTTTAAATACCTGGGTTGAAAAATAATACCAGGAATATCAGTGGCCAGGAGCAGTTGGCCTCCTGACGTGGCTTTAGCACTTTCCCATCTCCATAGAATAATCCTTGACTTATCCACAACTTTGTCCCTAAAATCTGCCCTCGATATATATATGAGGTCAACGTATACTCATATATATATGGTACTTGCATCCTTTGTTATGTTTACAAAATTGCTGCATATCAACTAGATCAGCTTGTCTTTGAAAACCTGCTTTAAATCTTGCTTCTTTTAAAGTGAGTTTTGGCTAGTTTGTGTAATGTGTAAGTGTCTTGACCAGAAAGCCACTGGGAAACCTGTGCTCTTGTAAGCTTTTTGCTATGCTTTTTGGCTTTTTGAAGTAGGAAGTTCACTTCCCTTAAAGTGCCCAATATTCCCCGGTGAGCAGTATATAATACTCAGGATTTTTTGTGCTCTGCCCTTTTCCCAGCTAATGTAAGTAAGATCACAGAAGTGTAAAAAACACACACACACTTTTTATTGCTGGGAAGATTACAAGCATATCTACCCCTCAGAAATGGGTGAAACATTTTACTGCCTGTGAACTCTTTCCAGATGGTTTCTCAGCATCATCACCATGAGGGTCTTTTTCATACGTAGAGAAAAAAGGAATGAAAAACACTTCTTTCTTTTGGATAACAACATACTCCACATCCTTACTCATCTATCCATCTTTCAAATGATAACCCATCCACCAACATTTTTAAGATAATAAAATCCATACCAGTGAACTTTGATAACTGAATCAGTTTCCACACTTTTATTCAAAGGGTCTTTGTCAAACATATCCTCCAAAGTATGGAGGATTTGGTAGGGTCAGGCTCACCAAATCTGTAGTGGATGGGTGATGGTGATGATTCAAAGATGTAACTGGATGCTGTGGAGTAAACTTCCATGTTCTCTATCTTCTGGAAAATTTGCTTTTAACTTACAACTGCAATCACAATCTTTTTTAAAAAAAATTAAATATTTTATTTTATTTTAGGACATGCACATACACAACATTTACAATTCCCACCACCACCACGAGGATTATTTTCTTTTACATGTTAATCCTATTTGAGACAATCCTTTTAGATGTACATACTGTATAACATTTGTATCCTATTTCTTTGTCCTGATCTCTAGACTTATTCATAATATAATTCTTGACCTGGTTCCATTTTTCTTCAACTTCTTGAATTCTATTTTCATTACCTTTTGAATTATTTAATTTTACATCCATAATTTCGAAATCCATTTGGTCGACCATATACTGATACCATTTATTTACTGTCCACTTTGATTTATCTTTCCATTCCAATACTATTACCGCTTGTGTGCACTCAATTATTGCTTCCTTTATTTCCCTGTAATTTCCCATTCACTCTCTTTGTACTAAGACTGAATTTTCTTTTGTTATAACCCAATCAGTTCCTAATATTTGGTGTGACACATTTTGTATAATCTGCCAGAAGTATTGTACCTGTTTGCATTCCCACATCATGTACATAAACCGCCCTTTCTGTTAACATCCATGCCAGCACTGGCTGCTCCCCTTTTTATAATAATACGCTAACTGACAAGGTGTACGATACCATTTATGTAATATTTTCCTCCTCATTTCTCTTACTTTTGTATTCCTTGTCATTCCTATTGTCTCTACCACTTGTCTCATATCTTGTTCTGTAATTTGTAACTGTTTCCCACAAAGCCCGTATTGTACACCTATCTGCCTCTATTAGCATTGTATATATTTTACTGTCCTGTGTGTTATTTCCTTCCAGTTTTTCTCTTATTATCTTTTCAAAGGTGGTGTCTTCTCTTTTTACATATTAATATTTTCTTTAGTATTGAGATAGGTACAAATTGCTCTTACCTGTAGCCAATCTTTCTGTCTAAGCCATTGCTTAATTTCGTTCTCCCTTACCCTTCCCTCACTATTGTACAATTGTTCTACTCTGTCTATTCCTTTTTCCTTTAATATCTGAATATTTCTATTCACATTTGATTCTTTTTCTTTTTTTAATTGACCATACTGTTGCCATTTTAGATTTTAAACTGCCTATTCTCCCTTGCCACTTCTTCCACACTTGCATTGTTCCTTTCATTGGTCCTGTTAGTTTATCAATATTTCTTTATCAAATTTTCTATAGATTATTTCTTCACAGTCAACTCCATTAATTTCCTTTTCAAATCTCACTCATTTTTTATTTGTCACTTGTAATTCTATTAGTTTTTCGATTTGGAAGGCATTGCCATAAAGCTCTAGACTTGGACAATCCCATCCTCCTTTCATTTCTTTTGCAATTAGCAGTTTTTTCCTTACTCTTGGTCTTTTCACCCCTCCAATCCAATAATTAAGTTTCCTATTCCATTCTTTTAATTTTGCTGGGGGAGATATTTCTGGAAGTGCCTGGAATAGATACATCATTTTCAGAATTATCAACATTTTTAGTGTTCTTATCCTAGACATCCGTCTTAGAATTTTATTCTTCCAGCTACTCATTTGTTTTAGCATTCTCTTCCATACTTTTCTGTAATTTCCATCTATTATTTTCTCTAATATTTTATATAACCAGGATTAAAACTGGGTATTAAAAATGAAGTATTTGGGTATTTGGTTATATAAAACAATCACACTCAATATTTAAGTCCGGGTCAATGGGATTCAGACCTCAGCCTGTCAGGGTCTTCATATAACAATTTCTTTCATTGTTGAATGTTTAACAATACAACAGGCAAACAGGACCATCATACCATCACTTTTGGATTTAATTTTTCCAGAAGTGGAACAACTTGTAAACCTCTGAGGGATGCTCGGTGTCACCATATTGTGTTCTCAGGATGCACCTGAGAATGCAAAACTGGCCAACATGGTTCTGAGGGCTGAAACCAGATGTTATTTGTCAAGGGTGATGGGGCGAGTTCCTAGGATTCAAATTGGAACTACAGTTCAAATTGGAAATCCACTCTGATTGGTGGAGCACAATTCAAAGTGCTGGCTTTAGCCTATAAAGCTCTAAATGGTTCTGGTCCAGCTTACTTATCCGAACGTATCTCCCGCTATGATCCGCCTTGCAGTTTAAGATCATCGGGGGAGGCCCTGCTCTTGATCCCACCACCTTTGCAAGTGTGATTGGTGGGGATGAGAGACAGAGCTTTCTCAGTGATGGTCCCCTGTATGTGGAACTCCCTAATGAATTCAAGTTGGCTCCCTCCCTCGTGTCCTTTCGTAAAACACTTAAAACTTGGTTGTGGGACCAGGCATTTGAGCAGCAGAAGAATGATTTTATGACTGATAATGGACAAATCTGGATCATGACTTGAATTGCGCTTTTTAAATGGATGTTTAAATTGATGTTTTTAATTAATGTTTAATTTGTTTTTAATTGTAATCATTTCAAATATGTTTTCTAGCATCTAATTATTGCTGATTGTGAGGCTGCCCTGAGTCCCCGCTCGTGGGTGAGAAGGACAGGATATAAATGTCTGAAATCAATCAATCAATAAATAAATTGGATGGTTCAGACCTCAAAGGCCCAAGTGATCCAAAACACATTTTTATTGGTTGGGATTCTTGAGGGGTCACTTGATGCCTCTAGGTCAATTGGAAGAGGAATTAGAACCGCAACTGGACAGTTTGGATTCTGTGGTCTAAAACTGGTTCCTACTGGTTGGGATGATGAGACAAATTCCAAAAGGGGTCATGATCTATTCCAGGTATCCCAGAGATGGTTGTATGATTATAACACCGAACCCAAGAGAAACCACATTCACTTGCCCTGTGTTATGTTTACCTTAACATTTTAGTAACAAAATGCAGGGAATTGTTTAAAAATTTCTGAGCAAGGTGAGTGAAGTGTTGGTGTGTGAGTAGGCAACTGGGGAAGAGATGAATCATTCCCATCCTATATTTATACATCTGATTTTCCCCTTCTGTATGTAGTATCTTAAATTTATAGATTCATTCAGTTAGTTTTGGCTCAACTCCTCAATATCATATGGTCATTTTGAATCCTCATTTCGAAGCCATTAATTATTATCATGCCATTTTTCATTTTTAAAACCTAGTAGGTCTATTTAGAGGCAATTTTATAGAGCACTTCTTCATCTAGAAGTGAAAACTTTAAATAATATTTGTAGCATTTTATTATCTAAATTTCCTTGGAGATTTATTCCCAAAACTGAGATTTATAAATACTGTATAGAGATTTACAAATATTGACATTTTCCAGGATTCCTTCCAATCAAAGCTGAAGCTTGCCTTCTCTTTCCATTTCAGTTAAATCATTTCATTTAAACAAATCTAAAGCAGGTATTTGAATAAGAAGCATTGAAATGAATTAGATATAGCATCTCTTAAATATGGATTTCTGAAATAAATGAAATTCTATGTTTATGTACCGGAATTAGAGCAGAGAGCTGATCTATAAAATACAATTTCTGTGAAGAAAAGGTGATGCAATAAATATTGAAAACTACCGCACTTGCAAAAAAGTGGTCCCTGGAGGCATTGTTCTTAACATATTTATTTGATAATATTTTATATTGCTTTCTAATGAGTGACTCTCTGAATCCAGGTAAACATCAACTCCCATTTGAAAAAGGGCAATCATTCCTCAATCCCTGCCTCTATGCACCGTTGGGCACATTGGCTCTATGTGCCAAGTTTAGTCCAGATCCAGCGTTGGCTTGGTTCAAGGGCGCACTGCAACTCCCAGATCCAAGGTCAACCATGAAAAAAGTAAAATGTGTATCTAGAAGTTTAATGATAGACCAGAGACTTAGTGGGCTAGCAATGATTTCCATCCATTGGGACATCACTATCAAACCAGAAAAAGTAACTGACAAAATGGCCGGGGAGAAGAAAAGAAGACTGTTGCAGTAAAAGAAAAAATATGTCAAAAAGTATTCATAACATTTTGTTAATGAAAGTAGATAAATAACATTTATTATTTAAACTATTATGTTTATTCATATCATGATCTGTTCACCATGCTCAATATATCCCATATGCATGGGGGGTATTGGGATAGCAATACAAAAGGTTTGCTAGGGTAGATCCTCTCTCACTCAGACTCAGCCCCCCCCCCCCCAAAAAAAAATCAAAATCCTGGCTACGGGCCTGAGGTCCTCCCCAGAAGTCAGAGAACCATTGTGGAGACAGTCACTAGTGGATTGGAGGTGAATATGGGGTTTCTTACCCAAATAGATTCACCCAGAGAAATACATATGATAAGCTTATGACTTTGTATCTTTTTGATTTTTGCATTTTCAATAGTGATAGCATTGTCATAATTGCACATGCCCCTCTATAGTGCTGAGAAGCAGGACACTGAAGAATGATATATCCAACTCTCTCCTGTTAATAAGTAGGCACAAGAGCCAGAAGCAAGGAGCCCTGAAGAGTCCTGTTGCACCTCCTGTCACAGTCACACCACTGTTTAATGTTAGGGAGGGAGCATGACATGCCACCTTTACGATCCCCACTAAACTCCATCCTTCACTGTAGCTATTTATTTATTTATTTATTTGTTTATTATTTACAATATTTCTATCCTGCCTTTCTCCTTCCCAAAGGGGACTGAAGGCGGCTTTACATATATACAACGCAATACAAAATTAAAACAATACACAATTAAAATGTACATTTAAATTTAAAATAAAATAATAAAATACAGTTAAAACAATTAGAGGCATTTAAAAACCATAAAATCACAACTGATGACATAATCCACAAGCATAAACCAGGCAATTCCTATAGTCATAACATGTCATTCCATATCTGTTTTTTGCACAGGTTCTCCTAAGGCTTGGTCAGAGAGCCATGTTTTTACTCTCTTGATTTAAAAGCTACCTTGATTTTAAAGTTTGATTTTCATGGGTTGGATCTAGAGGGGGATTGTAGCCACAGCATTGTGCCACAAATATATTTTTTCTGATTAAAATGAGATAAGAGGAGTTGGTGGGTGAGGGAAGGATATGACCTCATTACTTATTTTTTAGACTTTCAGCCTTACTTTGTCAGTCATGTCCTTTCCCCATATGAAAATGTCTAGTATCTCAGCCAGTTTCAGCCCTTTCCCTGGATTTAACCCATACCAGAAAGTGATATTACTGTCTTTAATTGAAATGGTATTTCTGACAACTTCATGCCTGTTCAGATATGTTAAGATATTGTCTTTTCCAGAGAATACAGAACTGGGGAACAGATGGCTCTCCAGATGTTTCAGCAATCCAACCACAGTTAGAGAGGATGTGACATCCAAACCTATAAAAAACAATATTTTCTTATATACTATGGGGCTGTGCACTATACTGATATTGCACAAGCATTATATTTCTGCTACTTGCAGGCATCTCATTTTCATCATAGTGAAAGTTTCAAATCCAGTAACTTTAGTTCATCTTCATATCTCATTTCAGGGACAAGCTACATGTATTGCTAACCATAACCCAAACTCTTGCCTTTAAAAAAAAATCTGTAAAATCCATAGAGTTGTCAAAAACCCAGGAAACTTGAAGACACAATGTGCAGTTTGCCTCTGAAGTTGAGTCATGGCTGAGAATTGCTAATCAGGTATCCTGTTTTGGATTTGGGCTGTGATTTGGAGGGGGTTGTGTGTTTTAAAATGCATTTTAATTGTATTTATTGTATTTTAATTGTATTTTAACCTAACCCACACAGTACTATTGAATTATTTTTTAAATTTTGTATTCACTTTGTTTGAAATATGGGACCAAAATGTGTCGTTGTTAGCTGCCTAGAGTCCCCATGGGTAGAAAGGCGGGTGTTTTTGGCCTACAAATCCCAGAAATCCCAACCAGTTTACCAGCTGTCAAGATTTCTGGGAGTTGAAGGCCAAAAACATCTGGGGACTCCAGGCTGAGAACCACTGTGCTAGGGGAAAGCACCTGATCCAAACACAAAGAAAAAGAATCTGGATTGAGAACAAAGGATTAAGGTGCCTCCACAGTGCCATAGCTGACTACAATCCCAATTTTGGTCACCCTTCTCTCCATCCAGGGCTTGGAAGTGTTAACGTTTGAGGGGGTTCAACACCCAGAAATGTCAAGACAGCACTAATTAGTGTCCAATGGCCTGGCTGGCTGGCTGGGAGCTATAGTCCAAAAAAAGATAATTTTTCCAGGAACTGCATGCACCTGCCAATAAAAAAGGAACAACGGCTATGCATGTAATTGCTATTTCTCTTGTTAATTTGATATGAAGCTGTTGCTCAGAGACACCTGGTGTCAATTAAGAAGCATAGAGCAGCTGCTGAAAGTTGACCCACCCAGCAACAGAGAAGAAGGCTCAAGGAAAAATATGCTACATGACTGATATTTTCTTCCAACTAAGAAACCAAAAACAAACCAAAATGCACTGTTTAGTATGCATTAGAATTCTGCTGATGTGAACTAGAAAGGATTTATTTTCTCTGAAATATCTGCATTTCTTGTTGGGATTCAGGTCTCATCTGACATTTTTGTTTTTAACTGGTGTAGCAGTACCCAAGTACACCTCCGTGTATGGCATGTTATTATCCCATGACATTATCCCCACTGCCATGCTGAATTAATTTCTTGTGTTTCATTTTTCACAAAAAGGTCCCATCTCTTCACTTGACAGCAATTTTCCACTTATGCTGCTTTTCAAAACTACCTAAAAATATATGGAAGGAAGCGTAAATGTAACTCACACCCAATCTACAGTGCTAGAAAACAACTTTAGCGCAAATGGGTATCAGGACTACTTGACTTGAATAAAAAATTCTTGAGTTTAAAGTAACTTTGCTTCTCATAACAAGTGTTTTTCAAACTATGGAGAGGCCATTAAAAGCCAAAATGAAGTTCTGGGAGGGAAAGCAGTTCCTTATATTTCATGTTTTCCAACTGAGGAAAGAACAATGTAGTTCTAATTTAAAGATGTACTCATTAGGATTTAGTATTAAGTTCATACTTGTTCTGCAAGCAGAATTTTAAAAATATTTTATTAATTTGCATCCTACCTTTATTCCAAAATTGAAAATCAAAGTGGTTTATAATTTAGTAACAACCAAGCTGGTTTGATAAATAAGCAATTTGAGAAGTATGGAAGAATGATCCAGGGTATATTCACAGCTGTGAAACTTTGATATGCCCAGATAGCTACTGCGCTACCAACTCAAGATGATTGGTTGGTGAAACTACATGAAAATACACCCCCACACCCCTCTAGTATTTTCTGTTGGTCTTGATGGGTCTTTGTATCAAGTTTGGTCCAGATCTGTTATTGATGGGGGTCACAGGGCTCTTTGGAAGTGAGAGCCATCTTGGAAATCTGCCGCCTACAAATATACATACAAACAGACTTTGCATTTTATTATATAGAAGATAGATATAGAAGACAGATTGTACAACATGTATATACACTATAGTTGTGTCTTTACATATAAGCAACGTAACCCTTATCTAGAATTCTGAAATCTCAGATACTCCAAAAAATCAAAATTGTCCACATCACTGACTGAGATAGTGACATCTTTGTCCTTTAATAGTTCAATTTACACAATCTTTATTTGATTCACAAAATTGTTTAAAATATTGTGTATTCAAAATATTGTATATAAAATTAGCTTCAAGTTATGTGTATCTATATATATAAAAGGGTAATGGAATCACGGCACTGGATAAAGCAACTAAACTAAACGCCCCACAACCTTGAAAATTGACAGCACAACCTCTCATCCATGCCTCTACGTTCATACAACAAAAAGAAAAGTAAAATTAAGTCCTAGCCACAGCAACATGTGGCCGGGCACAGCTAGTAAGTTATATATATGAAACATAACATTGTAGCCCAGCCTGCTCCCGAGCTGTCAGGAAAACCTGAGGTTGGGCCTATTCAGTCTGTGATTGTCCCTGCTCCTGACTTGTCAAAGGACTCTGGGTTCGGGCCTGAGATTCCTATGTAGCCAGAGTTGGATGAAACTGCTGCTCCAGGCCATCCAGAGTTTGATTCGGAGGATTTTGGGAACAAGCATACAATGGTTTCAAGCTGGCATCTTGAACCGCATTCCTTGAGAGAGTCAAAGTCCCGAGTCCTGGGTTTAAGTGACTGTGCATTATGCACATTTTAAAGCTGTTATTAGACCAGTTACACAAAATCAGGATGACTGTCATTGAAGCAGAAAGAACTGCTCGCTTTTTTCCTAAGAAAAAATTTAAAATCTGTTTATAAATCAGATTTTAAATTAAAAGATAATGGGTATGAGTTTATTGAGTATGGAGTGATTCCCACAAGGCCTATGTAAGCTTGCACTACCATGTCTTTGCCAAATGAAAAAAGATTGCTTAAAAAATAATTATGCAGTTATTACATTGGTCATAAAATTGTTTATTTGCCCAAGCTGTACTTTCCCGATTTCAGAGCTGACATTATGTACCTTTTGGAACAATCAGGATGTTTCTGCATTATACCTCTATGTTATTGCTGGTTTACCTTATCACTATTACAAACATACCCTGTACAATCTTTCATTTCCTACATTATTGTAGTATTTGGACTTTTCTGCTGGAAAATTCTACTAATGTAGGTTAGTGGCGGAAACTAGCTGTCCTGGTTCTAATATTCTGTAGCCATGACCATTAAGTAGTATCATATTCCTGTAACTGTGGACAAGTTTACAATTTTGCAGTAAAATGATACTACTTAATGGTCACTTTTGAAGAGTTTCAAAATGTTATATTAACAATGAAGAATTATGGTTTGGATTCTTGCATTCATTAAAAATGGATGCAACAATTTTAGTTTATGAAGAATATTAGGATTGTGTTCTATGTGAACTGCCTTTATTACATTCATAAATATAAACAAGCTATACAGTGTTCCCGCACTTATTGCGGGAGCAGAGCCGGCCCTAGGTATTTTTCAAGTGTAGGCGAACAGAATTTTGACGCCCCCCCCCCCAACCAATCACTGAAAAATAAAAGCGTTGGATAAGCGAAAATGTTGGATAATAAGGAAGTATAAAGGAAAAGCCTATAAAACATCAAATTACATTATGATTTTAAAAATTAAGCACCAAAACATCATGTTTTACAACAAATCAATAGAAAAAGCAGTCCAATACATGGTAATGTTATGTAGGAATTACTATATTTGCAAATTTAGCACTAAACATTGAACAGGGATATAGGGCAGTGTGGACTTAGATAACCCAGATAGCCCTCAGTATTAAAAAAAAAACCCTAAAATCAGGACAATAAATAAAGAACAACACTCTGAAAACAGAAGAAATCCAGACAGTAAACAGTCAGGGACAGCTAACTCCTACCAAAAAAAGATTCTCCCAGGCAAGAAGAAGCCAGGCCTTGAAGCCACAGGGCCATTAAATGCTAATCAAGGTGATTAATTACAACATTCACACCTGCTTCAAAGAAAAGTTCTTTCTCCCACCCTGGACCTTCTACAGATATATAAACCCCACATACCTAGCTTCCAAGTTCCTACAGACCTCACAATCTCTGAAGGCCCCAAAGGTGGGCTTGCGTGGTGCGAAGGTGGGTCTGCGCTGGCCGGAAGGCCCAGCGCGGCCGCTGGAAGGCCCGAAAGAGAAGGAGGTGGAGAGTGGTGCCCTCCTCCCAGGACGATGGTGCCCCCGGGACGATGGCGCCACAGGCAAATGCCTATTTCGCCTTATGGTTGGACCTCCTCTGTGCGGGAGTTAGGTTCCAGGACCACTTGCAATAACTGAAAATTTGCAAAGTAAGGACACTATATTTAATATTTATACATTATGTTAGTAGTTATACACTATTTTAAGTCTTTATCAACCAATCGTGTGTTGATAAATAGCCTTCTTCTCCTCCTGTTGCCGCTTGGGCTCCTTTTCTCTCCCTTTGGCTTCTCCTCCCTCCCTTCCTTAGGCTGTAAATTGTATTTTTTTTGTAATTTTTGTAATTTTTATGATTTATAATGGTCTTTTAGAGTTTATTGAAAAATCGCAAAAACCGGATTCTGGGAAGAGGCACACAATGATTTCAAGCTGGCAGCTTGAACCACATTCCTTGAGAGAGTCAAAGTTGGACCTTCCTTTGCCAGATAGGCATTCTAGTTGTGATAGGGCTAATGAGCTTAACAGAAAGAAAGTGATATGTCAGCAGAGACGAGAAAGGGAGGTTTCCAGACAAAGCAAAAGGTTGTTATAATAATGATCAAACTTCCCAAGGGAAGAGGCCTTGAGTTTAGCTTTAAGAAGAGCTGCTTCAGTGAGAGATTGTCAGAGGTGGCAACTTTGCTCATCAAGAGAGTGATTCCTGTTTCATGCTTCTATGCCAGGTTCATGTAGCCTTGCATCTTGAGTATTGTTCCAGTTCTTGAAGTCCCTGTTGTCTTGCATCTTGAGATTTGTTCCAGTTCTTGTTTAGCTCCTGGGGATTTTGGATTGTCAAGTTTTTGTTCCTGATAGCCTTGCAGTTTGGATTTCCTGCTCCAGTCAAAGACCCTGTCTTTTGTTCCAGTTTTGATCCTGTTCCTTGATACCTTGTTTGGACTTTAATCTTGTGTGATACTTTTAAGGACCCTTGTTTCAAGAATCATCCAGTATTTTCTATCTTGTGGACTTAAGCCTTGTTTCAGTGACTTTGAACTTTGATTTGCTATTGCTTATTTATATTCTTCAATAAACAGCTTGCTTTGCTTATATTCTGGGGCTCCAGTGTGGTTTTGAAGTGCCTCTGCAGCCTAGGGGTGCAACACATAAATGAATTTTGTGTTTAGACTTTTGTCATCTCCACAATATCTCATCTCCACAATATCTATTCTATATGAAAACATTCCAAAATCTTTTCAAAATCCAGAACATTTTTTTGGTCCTAAATATTTTGGATTAGAAATATTCAATCTGTGTTTATCTTCAATAGAAGCACTCCAGTTCTTCCTGTTGAGGAATCATAGATAATGGAATTGATTACAAATGAATTTCTTATGCTAAATACCTTGCTTCTTTTCTGTAAATTAGAAACATCTTGAATTTAATGAGCACAATTACAGTTCCTGAAAGGAAACCTTTTCTCTTTATATGTTAGCATCTATCCACAGAAAATATATTATGTTGGGAATGGGGGGCAATGGATAAAACAAAATGCACTGTTAAATATTTTTTGTTTCCTTTGAGCTGCAGAAATACATGATGGCTTCTCTTGAGATGTTTCTTTCTATAGCTTGAAGTTCCTCTTTGCTACTACCAGCTGACTATTATACTTGTATTTTTCCTTCTGTCTGAAGCACATGCCTTATCACATAAACTGTGCCAAATGAAGAACAAATTTTATTTATCCACTAAATTGCCGAGGGATCTTTATGATCTCTCACACAGCCTGAAAGCAAAACTGTTTTCATAGGTTTCACTTCAGAGCTCAGTTTTAAGCTACACATTATTTTATAATGCGTATCACAGTATACTGCTTCCCACACCACCTCCAAGAAATTGAGATGTTTGGTCTGCCTTAAGCAAACTTTCCACAGCTTGCTCAAAAGCCTTTTTGCAAGATTGACTAGGGCTGCTAAAAATCCTTCACAGCTTTCTAACTCAAAGAATGGACATTTTAACTTCTTATTGAATGTCTTCAGGAATGTCCCAAAGCTCTGAGTTGGAATCCAATCAGACGAGTTAAAACGTATAATCCAAAACAATTCTTGGATGTACTATCCATTTTAAGGATTTGTTCCGATTTCTAGCTAAACTTCAGCAGGAAAAGGGAAAAGAAATGTCATCTTAGAGGGTCTATTTCATAAAGCTTTTGTTTATTTATTAAATTTTCTAGTCTACTACTAAATCTAGTAGTAGATGAAGGCGAGGAATCATTTTCATCTAATGGACCAAACTCAGTATCAGAGAAGTTCAGGAGAAGGCAGGATACATTTCAATTGTAAGTGGGCAGGGGCGGTTCAAGCATTAGGCAAACTATGCATTTGCTGAAGGTGCAATCCTCTAGGGCAGGGGTCCCCAAACTAAGGCCCGGGGGCCGGATGCGGCCCATCAAAGCTATTTATCCGGCCCCCACAGCACAAGGGCAGAAGGGGGTTGGACTAAATGACCCAAGGGGTATCTTCTTCTCTTACAACCATTATTATTATTATTATTGACACAACAACATTGTATGACACAGCAAACAAGATAGATATGCTGGATTTCGTTTCACAAAATCACAAGTCAAACACTTCCCAAGTGTCTAGGACTGTGTGATGTATTTTTGGATGATGCGTGCAGATCCCAGTAAGGTGGCCTTTTGCAGTTGGCAGATCGTAATTTTGTCAATGTCTATTGTCTCCAAATGCCGGCTGAGATCTTTTGGCACGGCACCCAGTGTGCCCATCACCACTGGGACCACCTGCACTGGTTTCTGCCAGAGTCTTTGAAGTTCAATCTTGAGGTCCTGATAGCGGCTGAGTTTTTCCTGTTGTTTTTCTTCAATGCGACTGTCACCTGGGATGGCAACATCAAGGATCCAAACCTTGTTCTTTTCCACAACTGTGATGTCTGGTGTGTTGTGTTCCAGAACTTTGTCAGTCTGGATTCGGAAGTCCCACAGTATCTTTGCGTGTTCATTTTCCACAACCTTTGCAGGTTTGTGATCCCACCAGTTCTTAACTGCAGGGAGGTGATACTTGAGGCATAGGTTCCAATGAATCATTTGGGCCACATAGTTGTGCCTCTGTTTGTAGTCTGTCTGTGCAATTTTCTTACAGCAGCTGAGGATATGATCAATGGTTTCATCGGTTTCCTTGCACAGTCTGCACTTTGGGTCATCAGCTGATTTTTCGATCTTGGCCTTGATTGCATTTGTTCTGATGGCTTGCTCCTGGGCTGCAAGGATCAGGCCTTCTGTCTCCTTCTTCAGGGTCCCATTCGTGAGCCAGAGCCAGGTCTTCTCTTTATCAGCTTTTCCTTCAATTTTGTCAAGGAACTTTCCATGCAGTGTTTTGTTGTGCCAGCTGTCAGCTCTAGTTTGTAGTGCCGTTTTCTTGTACTGGTTTTTTGTCTGCTGTGCTTTGAGGAGTTTCTGATTTTTGACTTCAATCAAAGCAGGTTCTTCACTTTGTTTTACATATTCTGCCAGGGCATGTTCTTCTTCTTTGACTGCTTGTTTTACTTGCAAGAGTCCTCTGCCCCCTGATCTTCTAGGCAGATACAGCAGGTCAACATCACTGCGAGGGTGCAGTGAATGATGAATGGTCATGAGTTTTCTTGTTTTTCTGTCCAAATTGTCCAGTTCCATCTGTGTCCAGTTTATAATGCCAGCAGTATATCTTATGACAGGTATGGCCCAGGTGTTTATGGCCTTGATGGTGTTGCCTCCATTGAGCTTGCTTTTGAGAATTTTTCTGACCCTTTGTGTGTATTCTTTACTGACCTCAGTTTTCACATGTTCATGCTTGATGTTGTCCAGCTGTAATATGCCCAGATATTTATAGGCCTCTGGCTGGTGACACCTTATTGTTTGGCCATTGGGCATATTGATGCCCTCACTTTCAATTATTTTTCCCTTCTTCAATGCCACTGTCGAACATTTGTCCAAACCAAACTCCATGTTGATATCAGTGCTAAAAATTCGGACAGTGTTGGTCAGAGATTGGATTTCAGTTTCCGTTTTCCCATATAGCTTCAGGTCATCCATGTACATCAAATGTGAAATTTTGTGAGAATTCTTAGATGTTTGGTAGCCGAGATTTGTTTTTTGTAAGATTGTTGACAGAGGGATCATGGCAATAATGAAAAGCAGAGGGGACAATGAGTCTCCCTGGAAAATTCCTCTCCTGATGTTGACAAGTCCATAACTTTCATTTCCAACAAACAGTTCAGTTTTCCAGTGCTCCATCATGTTTTCAATGAAGGTGCCAACGTTTTTACTAATCCCGATGGCGTCCAGGCACTTGATGATCCAGCTGTGTGGGAGTGAGTCAAAGGCCTTTTTGTAGTCAATCCACGTCATGTGAAGATTAGCTTTTCGGCTTTTACGGTTCTCCAGAATCATTTTGTCAATCAATAACTGGTCTTTTGTGCCCCTGCTTTTCCGTTTGTTGCCTTTCTGTTCATCTGGCAAGATGTTTTTTTCTTCAAGATAGTCTTGAATTCTGTCAGCTATGATGCCAGTCAGTAGTTTAAACATAGTGGGCAGACACGTTATTGGCCTGTAGTTTCCTGGTGCTGCTCCTTTTGCTGGATCCTTTTGTATCAGGTATGTTCTTCCAGTTGTTAGCCATTCACTGATACTTCCTTTCTGCAGCATCTCATTGAATTGTTGGGCCATTTTTCCATGTAAACTAATCAGATGTTTGAGCCAAAATCCATGAAGTTGATCACTACCAGGCGATGTCCAGTTCTTGACTTTTTGCACTCGTTTGCTGATCATTTCAGTTGTTATTTCCATCAGTTCCATTTTGTTCTGTGAGAATTTTCCTTCAAACTCCTTTATCCACCCAGCGTTTTTGTTGTAGTTCTTATTGTTTTCCCAAAGCTCTTTCCAGAACTTCGTTGTTGCAGTTTTCTCTGGCTTTATGGTTACTGTGTCTGTTTTTTGGTTCAGGCTCTGATAGAACTGTCTTTGGTCTGATTGAAATAGTTGATTTTGTCTGTACTGGATGATTCTGGCTTCATACCTTTCAATTTTTCTGGCTGTTGCTGTAATTTGTTCTTTCACAATTTCCAAAGCTTCTTCAATTTTTCTGGTGTTCAGCCAGTACTTTCGGATCAGGTATTGCTTGATTTTGTCATTCTTCAGTTTCTTCTCTTTCATATTTTTCAGGTTACTTGCATCTGATCTAAGCTTTTTGATTTTCAACTCTAGCCTGACCTTCCACTTTGGTTTTCCAGTCGATTTTCTTTGGGGCTGCCTTGGTTGTAGGAGCCCAAGCTCTTCTGTTACTATCACTGCTGCACTGTAGGCATACTGGTTTGTTTGTTCAATTGATGTTATTTGGACAGTGGAGAGTACTGCATTCACATCTTTCATGAGAGGCGCCAGGTGTCTCTTGGGCACTGTTTTTAGAGTTGGGAGCCGCTTTCTTATTGCATTTGCTGCAGCATGAGCCATGATCTTATCCTTGAGCTCTTGTTGTCTTGCTGTCAAGGTTCCTGGTGGTTCAGCAGATGTTTCAAGTGCTGGTTCATGAAATTCTTGCAAAAGCTCCACACTTTCTTCTGGTTCAATCTGTTCCACCATTCCAAGTGTTGCTGGAGTCTCTGCTGCTGTCTGTGCTGTGGTCTGATGGTAATTTACTTTGCAAATTTTCTGGATTTCTTCAAGTTCAACTTCACTGAACACTTTGTTTCTGATTATGAATCTTCGTTGGTCAGCCAGTCGGGGTTCTGTTATCTGTGAGTCAGGGTACTCTTGTTTCCACAGTTGATGCATCCTTTTTTGGTAGCCACGCCTTTGAGGTTCAGATTTGTAGTAGCATTTCATAATTGTGTGGTTTTCTGGCATTGTGTATTTCTGCCGCTTCTGTGACTGTTCATTTGGGGTTTGATGATTCCGTAGCCCACTTGTCAATGGATGTCCAGAATCAGCAGCATCCACCGCGGTCCTTTTTATCCTGGGCGACGACCGAGCCAGTATAGACTTCGTTTGGGTTTGTTTCTCCATAATGCTAATGGGTTAGGTGCTCTTAGTTCTGCTCCTCAGCTGAGGCCTCTCTGGCTTGGTTGGACCTACCGGTAGTTACACTACCGCCAGCACAGCCCTCAGTCATCATTGGAGCAGTTAAGCCCCCCCACCACGTCAAGGTGGCACCTGCGGGGGGGATTGTTATTATTATTATTATTATTATTATTATTATTATTATTATTATTATATTGTATGACACAGCAAACAAGATAGATATGCTGGATTTCGTATCACAAAATCACATTATTATTATTATTATTATTATTATTATTATTATTATTATTATTATTATTATTAACATTGAGGCTGGGTGGCCATCTGTCAGGGGTGCTTCGCTTGTGTTTTTGGTGTACAAAGGCAAAAGGGGTTTGGACTTAATGGACCAATGGTCCAACTCTCTTTATTATTGTTGTTGTTGTTGTTGTTGGTTATTATTACAGTAGAGTCTCACTTATCCAAGCCTCGCTTATCCAAGCTTCTGGATTATCCAAGCCATTTTTGTAGTCAATGTTTTCAATATATCGTGATATTTTGGTGCTAAAGTCGTAAATACAGTATTTACAACATAACATTACTGCGTATTGAACTACTTTTTCTGTCAAATTTGTTGTATAACATGATGTTTTGGTGCTTAATTTGTAAAATCATAACCTAATTTGATGTTTAATAGGCTTTTCCTTAATCCCTCCTTATTATCCAAGATATTCACTTATCCAAGCTTCTGCTGGCCCGTTTAGCTTGGATAAGTGAGACTCTACTGTATTATTTTTATTATTACTCGGTGGCCAACTATAGTCCGGCCCTCCAACAGTCCGAAGGATCGTGAACCGGCCCCCTGTTTAAAAAGTTTGGGGACCCCTGCTCTAGGGGGTGCAGTTAAGGGAGAGAGGAGGTGCTGAGGTGCTGAGGGCCCAGGCCAGTGCTAGAGGAGGAGAAGGAAAGGGGGATGAGGCTGCCTCCTCCCTCATCTGGCTCCCCTCCTTCTTCCTCCTGCTCCTCTCTGTCCTTCTCCTCGATGGGGAGCCTAAGGTGGTGGATGGTGGTGGCGGGCTCATCGGCCTCATCGGGCTGTGGCTTCTTCCTCTGCAGAGGCCCCTGCACCTGCTCGCCAGTGGGCGCCAGCGCCTTGGGCTTCTTCTTTGTCCTCTGCTGGCTCTACGTCTTCCCCATCTACTGTCTACCTTCTCTGCCCGGCAAGAAAGAAATTGTGCATGGCGTGAGGCTCTAGTAGAAGGGCAGAGCCTGGCGGAGGGACCCCCATGCTGGCCATGCCTTCATGTCAGGCGCAAATAGCCCCCAGACCCCAACCCACCTCTCTCCATTCTCTCCATCCCCTGCTTCTCCTCCTCTCCCGTTTCTCCTACTTCTCCTTCAACCCCTGCTTTCCTCCCCCATTTCTTTCTTCTCCTCCTCCCTTCTTTTTTCTTCCATTGCTGTGAGTTTTCTGGGCTGTCTGGCCATGTTCCAGAAGCAATACTCTCCTGACGTTTTGCCCACATCCATGCCAGGCATCCTCTGAGGTTGTGAGGTCTGTTGGAAACTAGGCAAGAGGGGTTTATATATCTGTGGGAGGTCCAGGGTGGGAGAAAGAACTTTAGTCTGTTTGATGAAAGTGTGAATACTGCTATTGCAAAACCTTGCAGCTTCAAGCCCTGGCTGCTTGCTGCCTGGGGAATCCTTTGTTGGGAGGTGCTACCTGGCTATGATTAATTCATGCCTGGAATTCCTCTGTTTACTGAGTGTTACTCATTATTTACTGTTCTGATTTTTAGAGATTTTTAATACGGGAAGCCAGATTTTGTTCATTTTCATTGTTTTCTCCTATCTGTTGAAATTGTCCACATGCTTGCGGATTTCAGTGCCTTCTCTGTGTAGTCTGACATGAATCAAGGCACATGAAAGGTACTGCAGACTAATCCTACCAGAGAAGTCAGACATAGCAGAGCATTTGATGGACCAACCTGGACACAGCATATTATTTGAGAATACAGAAATGCTGGAACATTCTAGCAACCACCATGTCAGATGACACAGAGAAGCCATTGAAATCCACAAGCATGTGGACAATTTCAACAGAAAGGAGGAAACCATGGGAATGAACAAAATCTGGCTACCAGTATTAAAAAAAAACTCTAAAATCATGACAGTAAATAAGGAACAACACTCTGAAAACAGGGGAGTTCCAGACAGGAAACAATCAGAGCCAGTTAACGCCTCGCAACAAAGGCTTTGAAGGTACACAACCATTCAATGCTAGTCAAGCTGGCCAATGGCAACATTTACACTTACTTCCAACAGATAAGAGTTCTTTCTTCCACCCAGGACATTTTATATATATATATATACACTACTTGACTAGTTCCCAACACCTCACAACCTCTGAGGATGCATGCCATAGATGTGGGTGAAATGTCAGGAGAGAATGCTTTTGAAACATGGCCATACGGCCCGGAAAACTCACAGCAACCCAGAGCCTGGAGATCTCCCTGCAAAGATCCCCACCCAGAGTCTCTGCACCCTCCAAACCTTTTCCCTTCCTCTCTGCATCTTCATTCCCCCCTTGGGATTAATGACATTCTCAGAAGAGCCCTGCATCGCCCTCCTGCTCTGCAAAGAGGGACCTCGTGACCTCCTTTCACCCCATCTGAGGAAAGGAGGTCTTCAGGGGCAGCTCAAGCTTCAATTTTAATTTACAGCCCTAAACAGATTATTTTTAAAAAACTATAACATTAGGACAGTAAATAAAGAGCAATGCTCAAAACACAGAAGAATGGTTTGCTGTGATTTTTCTGGGCTGTATGGCCATGATCCAGAAGTATTCTCCCCCACATTTCGCCTGCATCTATGGCAGGCACCCTCAGAGGTTGGAAACTAGTCAAGTGGGGTTTATATATCTGCAGAAGGTCCAGGGTGGGAGAAAGAAAGAACTCTTGTCTGTTGGAGGCAGGTGTAAATGTTTCAATTGCCCACCTTGATTAGCATTGAATAGCCTTTCAGCTTCAAAGCTTGACTGCTTCCTGCCTGGGGGAATCCTTTGTTGGGATGATTTATTATTATTATTATTATTATTATTATTATTATTATTATTATTATTAGGCCTTGCTCCTGGGAAGGTTCCTCCGCAGTGGCTCCCTACCTATCTATCTACCTTGCCACATATTCTCCACATATATAAGATATATATATATATATATAACACACACACACACACACACACACACACACACACGAGTCTATTCACCTCTACCTTCTACCTTTTATTTTTCAGTGATTGGGGGTTTTTTTGGAGGGGGAGGGCAAAAATACTGCTTACTTACACTTGAAAATTACCTAGGGCCGGCCCTGTGAGTGGGACTGAAGGCAAAAACATAGGACCAAAAATATCAGCATGATTTAGCTTAATGATATTTCTCCATTTCCAGTAAGAAAAACAGGGTTAGCTAGATAGCTTACTTACTATCATGAGCTATACATAAGAGTGTACAACCCTCTCTCCCAACAGCTGTTTGTTTCTTACCATTATTTTGGTCATTTCACATCTCCATAGCAATATTCACAACCAGCAATTTGCTATTAGTCAAAGAATTGACTAACCTCCGTTGTACCTTCAGATGAGAATTGTATGAGATATTAACATTTCAAGGTCTTGCAAGAGCAGAGAAAAGTAGTAATGCACAATCTGCCAATAAATAGAATTACCAGGCATTTGTGTTGCCAGTGCAAGAGATAACCACAGACTACAACAATTAACTTTTATTTAACTGAATGCTTTTCCACTCTCCAATAACTATCTGATATAGTACAGAAAAACAACACAATTTTGTTCCTGGCTAGCCATGAGCAACAACAGATGTCAAAGCTGGATAATATCTGGCTCACAATGCAAATTTACCTGCCTTATAATATGTTCATATCATGAGTGGCTTATGGATAGATAATGAGAGAATCCATGCACCACCACATGGTTTCCAGATTTGTAGCCATCACTGCTAGAATATCATCCAATTTTCCAGAGCTATCAATTGGAAGAGTTGTGGCCAAGCAAAGGGCTGGTCTTTTTTCACCCATGCTCTACTTCATGCATAGCTATATTCCCTTCTATCATGTCTTCACATGCATGCCATTTTATAACCTAAACTCTAGTTGGCCTCCAAGCTAGAACTGGAAATGGTGTTCAAGCCATGTCAAACCACATCAACTGGTACAAAATAACCTAAGGCACAAGCCTGAATATTGACGTGAACAACCGTGGAGAAAAGGGTCCATAGGAATGCAATATTTTTTATGCAGTCCCGATTCCTGGGTTTAAGTGACTGTCCATTATGCACATTTTAAAGCTATTATTAGGCCAGTTACACAAAATCAGGATGACTGTCATTGAAGCAGAAAGAACCGCTCGCTTTTTTCCTAAGAAAAATTTAAAATCCATTTATAAATCAGAATTTTAAATAAGATGAGTAAAATAGAGTTCATTTTCACTATTTGAAGCACTTTTTACATGACAATCATTCCAATGACATAGTCTATGCAATGAGGTGCAGGAACATAATGCTTACAATACCACATCTAAAATAAAGAGCAAAGAAAAGATAGAAATTACTTACTAGAGAGAGAGCAAGTGTCTGGTAGAAAGTCTGCAGCTTTAAACACAAAAGCTAATGCCTTTGGATGAATCTGAATACCCGGATGGAGCAAAAGGAAGGCCAGTTAAAAAGGAATTCACAGCAGCCAGATCATGAAATAGTTGGCTTGATCCTGACTCAGAATTAATCGTCCATACAGAACCAAACCTACAGTGCAGATGCCTTGTCATTTGCACAGTTTTAAACAACGGCCTAGATGCTCCATTACTATATTGTAGTATAAATATCCAAAGTGGTATGAAGTATGTGAAGAAATGGTCAATGTACCTGGCTAACAGCCCCATTGTCTCTACCTAACATTGCAGCTGCCTCACTCATCTCAAAAATTTTGACATGTGCAGCACACATTAAAAGATGATAGGTATGAGTTTATTGAGTATGGAGTGATTCCCACAAGGCCTATGTAAGCTTGCACTACCATGTCTTTGCCAAATGAAAAAAGATTGCTTAAAAATAATTATGCAGTTATTATATTGGTCATAAAATTGTTTATTGGCCCAAGCTGTACTTTCCCGATTTCAGAGCTGACATTATGTACCTTTTGGAACAATCAGGATGTTTCTGCATTATACCTCTATGTTATTGCTGGTTTACCTTATCACTATTACAAACATACCCTGTACAATCTTTCATTTCCTACATTATTGTAGTATTTGGACTTTTCTGCTGGAAAATTCTACTAATGTAGGTTAGTGGCGGAAACTAGCTGTCCTGGTTCTAATGTTCTGTAGCCATGACCATTAAGTAGTATCATATTCCTGTAACTGTGGGCAAGTTTACACTTTTGCAGTGTATTTTGCAATACTTAATGGTCACTTTTGAAGTGTTTCAACATGTTATATTAACAATGAAGAATTATGGTTTGGAGTCTTGCATTCATTAAAAATGGATGCAACAATTTTGGTTTATGAAGAATATTAGAATTGTGTTCCTCCTATGTAAACTGCCTTTAATACATTCATAAATATGTATAAGCTATATTCTGATTTTTGGTAAGCTTATGGAGGAGAGTGCCCTAGCTCTATTTCTGACTTATAGTGACCCTAAAGTGAACCTACCGCTGGTTGTTTTTTGTTTTCTTTTTTGGACTGAGAGCATGTGGTTAATGCAAAGTCACCCTGTGGGTTTCCATGCTATAGAATCCTAAAAGCTGTAGTTTAGTAAGGCACTAACATTCTTTGGAAGGAAAGTTTAAAATCTTATAAAACTTCTTATTTCATAGCACTGAGCCATGGCAGTTAGTGGTGTTGCATTAATTCTACAGTGTAGAGGCATCCAGAGTCCATTGTTTAAACTACTGCATCATGCTGGTTCTCATATGTAGTATGAACTTGCTTAATGAATAAGAGTTATGAACATATGTTTATATGGACTCCTGAATTGAGGTGGAATAGGTCTTATGGAAAAGTGTTGACAGTAGGGCCTGGGCCACTTTCCCCAAAGATCGGGCAAAATTGGCCAACCAAAATTGGCCAACATTATGTAGTTGAGCACCATCAGAAATGATCAAACAGTGAAGTAAACCAAATGATCAAGAACACATACACACAAAATTTAAGACAGTAGTTGCAACTGAGCCCTCCTGGAAATATTAAAGGCTGCATGCAATCTCTCCTAGGCATCCTTACTTGGGAGTAAGTGACACTAAATACATAGAGGGCATCTCAATATGAATTATATTTGTAGGCATCTTAATATTGAAATATGACTGAATGGCAATGAGAGAAACTGTCTTGGAGTAATCAGATCACAGTGGAAGTAGTATGTCCTGCTGTTAGGAAGAAACCGCTTTAAAAAGTATTACACTGAACTGAAGTGGACTTTCCTAACCGAGAGGTAAAACAAGTCAAGAAAATTTGCAGGAGCAACTTTTACTTTGTGTGTTAGATGGGGAAAAGTGAAGGGAAAGTCCTTTACAATTTAATACATAAAACAGGGCCTGTAATTAATTAATAAAAGAGCACGTTCTAGTGCCTGTTTAACTGAGTGTTATATATATCCCTAGATTCATATCCCTGTGAACCCAGAGAAATTCATAGGGAATTGTAATTTAGTCTTGGCACAGTTTTGCATATACCATTTTCTTTTCACCAAGTGACACAGAACAAAGGGCATTCTGGTGTTCTTGAGGCCCTGTGCCTCATGGCAAACTGACAACACTGGAACGTGGAAAGACCGAAAATGTTCCTGTGTCATGATGTGCGAGACAGTTTACTTCACAGTTTGGACAATGTGAATAGTTTACTAATGATTGTGTTTGAAATGGATGGGTTCCTTCCTTCTCTCTGCATAGATTGATATCAGAAGGAGAGTGTTTGTTATGGCAAGGCAGCCAAAAAGAACTCACTGCTTTTTATAAATATTTATAATAGCCTTGAAAGTTCCTCCTGTTTCCACCCCTCACCATCCCCACTAAGTGATTTTTAATTGCTTCAAACATGTTTGAAATTATTAATCTAATCAGAAATTCCTGGGCTTACTCTCAATATGCCATGTTTGCTCATACTGATGTAAGCACATACCTGAAAATAAAGATGAAGATGATGGTGATGATGATATTTATTTATATTCCCTCTTTTTCCCCAATTCAAAACTCAAAGCGTTTTTCAATTGATTAAAATCAATGCATACAGTACAACCCTCATATCCTTGGAGGATACATTCAAGACCTCCCGTGGATACCTTAAACTATGGATAATAGGAAACCTTACATGTTGACTACACTTTGGCTATCATATAATACTTGTTACATTATGTCATTTTATGTATACCTAGCTATGTAGCTGAGATGCTAAGAAACCCTTTTACTGAATGCAAAGACAGCATCAAGTGTGTCCAATGTATTTGTCCCATTGCACATTGGTCACAGTAGAACCAATGTACTCTCTACTGGATGCAGATGTTACAGAAATGCCGGATTCTAATTCTTGCAATTATAAATTTGATTACAAAGACATAAGATCCCAACAGTATTCTGGCCATCTGCTAAAAAAACACCACAAATACAAAACTCAGCCAGTTCCTTGTCCTGCCTGAACAAACAGTGGATCAAAACAGAAAAGTATCCACCTGTTTATGGTGAAAGAGTAGGGAGGATTTTAGTCTAATCTCCCTGGGAAGGCAGTCCCAGAACTTGGGATCAGTCATGGAGAATGCATCTACACTCTAGAATTAATCTAGTTTGACACCACTTTGACTGCCATGGTTCAATACTATTACCAAACTATATCTCCCCAAATTTCCAAGCATTAAGCCATCTTGTCCTCTTGATTTTCTGGCTACTGACTGGTCCCTCTGCTTCTTGACTTTGGGACTCCTAAGAGCCCGGGTAGCATTTCTCTTCTCCCTGTGAATTACAACAGCCATTGCTGTATCTGTGGGGAGCAACAGGGGCAGCAAAGATGCATCCAGCTCTTTTCCTTTATCAGGATACAGATCCGTAACTTCATCATCAAGGACAACAGAAACATCATTTAGATATTTTAAGAGGGGAGGGGCTACAGGAACAAATACTAAAACCTCCTGGCACCTTTGCCATTTTTGGAGGAGTCTATATGTACTCAGTCAACAACTTAGTATGTTTTTTTTCCCAGCTATATTATCATAGAGTTGAAAGATACTACAAAAGCAATCCAGCCTCACCCCATTCTGCCATGCAGGAAAACTCAGTTAAAACACCCCTGACAGATGGCCACCCAGCCTATGTTTACAAACCTTCAGAGAAGGAGACTCCACCATAGTCCCAAAGCAATGTATTCCATGTTTGACAAACAGCTCTCACCATTCTGTATTCAAAATAGATGCTGCTATGAATTCAACATTATTTTTCTTCCATGCTCTTATTATTCTCCTGGTTAATAATGAAGAATGATGTTCAGATAGCGTCAATGGAATTAAGGTCATAGCAGTTAAGTTATTTCTAAATCCATTTTCTAAGAACAAGTATTGAAAATGAACTGCTTGCTTCTCGAAGAAATGGAAGCAGAAGAGAAATATGTCCACTAAAGTGATTCACTTGGAAATCTATTCAATGCACAAGAGATGCTCTTGTAATAAAGTTGAAATTGATTCTATTAACACTGTAACATTAAGACTTTAGCAAACACTTCTCATATATTGTAAATACATTTTAAAAGGCATAAATGAATGTTCTGTCATTATAGAAATGAAACCACTCAACAAACAGAATAGTGGCAGTGATTGCAAATCAGGGATAGAGCAAAATTGGGACATTATCTCTTATAAGAATTCTGCCTTTCACATATGTTTTTCTTCCGTGCACAAATCTCTAACATTTCAGGGAATGAGGTGTTAAAAACCATTCCTTCTTAGAATTCTTATATGTGCAGTGTTTGCATTCCCTTGGTATTTTTCAGAACTGAAGTTTTGTGTTATTGCAATACTAGAAATGTAAGGACTTAAGGAAAATTTCATTGGGAACAGAATTCCTTTGTGGTGAGCAAACACTCTCAATTTATAACCTCTCCCTCCCCAAAGAGCTATACCTCCACTGCAAATCACCAGATATCACCTTCAAGAAGCAAAGGAGAACAAGGAGTTCAATTAATTTCTGTGAGTAAAATAATTCCTAATGTGTTTCTCATTTCAGTTTTCAAAAGCATCATGCGTTTTATATAATGTTCCTGCAGTGTTTTCCCTTTCATCATATGTTAACATTAGTCTAGGTTATGTTTTCAGCATGTTGTTTCCAGCTCACATTTCACGCTACACAGAAAAATGCCTGCTGAGCTGAAATGAAGCTGATGCATGTGCTTCTAATGTATCTTAGAATTAACTGTTTCTTGACAATTCAGTAATTTTTTTGATGTAAGTGTTGTGGAAATTAAGAATGAGGATAGGTAGACATCTTCACTAAAAGTTAGTTATTAAAACTCTCCTGAAACACAAAACAGTGTAGACCAAGGCCATCAAACTCATTTTCATCAAGGGCCACATCAGCCTTATTATTGCCTTCAAAGGGCTGTTGAATTCATGGATACAAAGGACCAACTATATTTTTACATATTGATCAGTGCCCTTTAGGGTTCATTCAATTTGGATCCTCAGATGTTACTAAACAACAACTCCCCTCTCTTTTGATTATCTGTCATGCAGACTGGGAATAAAGGGAATTGCAACCCAACAGGTGCTTTTAGGATGTTTTAAAGATGTTTTTAAAGATGTTTTTAAGATGTTCTTTAAATTGTTGATTTTAGCCGGTTCTTGTAAGCCGTTCCGAGCCCTAGGGGAGTGGCGGCATATAAGTTTGAAAAATAAATAAATAAATAAATGACATTTTAACTTCAGACATATCTATAAGCCTTGTATCTAAAGTCAAACTCCACTCTCCTGGCCAAACAGAACAAACTGCAGCATTCCAGATGTTACTGTATCACAACACCCAGCAGCTCTAATCATGGTGTCTAATGATGAAAAATGCAGGAGTCATAGTCTGTATTTGAAGGACCACATAAAATGACATGATGGGCCAAATTCAGCCAGTGGGCTTAGAATTTGAGACATATAGTGTAGACCCATACAATGGAGTTTGAATTGCACTGAAATGCATTATACGGCACACTATCAAATGTTCCTAACTCAAAGAGGTACCTTGATAAACCATTATAATATCAATTTATTCACCGCCTCTGGTGGCAATGGAATTCAAAAACTATGCCATACCACCCAAAGCCAATAATTTGTGCACCTCCAGTTATAAAAATGTTAATTATTTTAAAAGAGAATTTGGGGCATATGAAATAGGAAAATTGGAATTATCATGCAATAAAAAACAGCTGTTCAGCAATTGTCAAACTGTAAGCAAGCCAGCACTATAATATTCTCTGTAATAGATTAAGAATTAGTCATGCATGCATTCCTACCTATCAACCAATATAAAAGCATACCTCTACTAACAAAATATCTGATTTTTATAAGGGTCTTTTGTGCATTCATGCAGTCTGCACCTTTCTTCCTCACCCTATCTGTCTGAAGATGTTTTAGCAATGTTGACATAGGGAAGAGGGTGAAAAGAAGTCAATAAACACATATTTCCATTGTGAGAGTGCAGCATCATGTACAGTAAACATTAATATGATAAAGCTTGCATTAAGGAATGTTGTCTAGGTTATTCTAAGATAAGTAAAGCTGGTCGGGAAACAAGTCATCCCTGGATGCATTTTGAAAGATGATTCCAAGTGGCCCCTGCAGAATTTGACATGTTTTTGCCATTTATGCAATGCTTACCTGACTCAGTTGTTTCATTTCCAATGGGCATACTACTGGTTTGGTATAAAATGTTTGGTGAAACTTGTTGCCCGACTTCTCTTTTCTGTGAGACAAGAAATTATTCCTTCCATGCTATTTCTGCTTTGGGTGACAGGTTTTCTATTAAAAAAACAATACCTAGGAAGACATTAGCTAAAGTATGCGTGCAGTTTATATGTAATTATCAAATCACTTTAGTTCATTAAAAATGCATGAATAAAATCTACCAACCTGTAATCAAAATGCAATATTCAAAAATGCATTGCAGGATAGGAGAAGAATAAAAGCATTTCAAACTGGCATTGTAAATTGGGATGTGCATTGAAGTTCCCATCATCCTTCTTCTGGGGTTCCCTCACACTTCCAAAACTAAGCAAATCAAAGCTGGATTCAAATGAAACTTTGGTTTGGATTTGGACATGGGAAAGGCAGGGTATTAACTTTTTGCAAAATGCTCCCCAACTCCTATTTCAAACATAATGGATTTGACAAGCTGATGTTGTGCCTCCAGCTTTCAAACATAATGAAGTTGGTCATGCTTCTTAAGTCACAGCCGGACATAGAAAAGTGGCATATAAAGAACCTCATTATTTCACTCTTGTGTTTTAAAACACTATCAAATATCTAAGCTTTGAATTTGAGTACACACGCATGTTGAAGCTGCAATGTTAAACACAATAGCAGGTAAACCTTTGTGAACGAAGTAGTACTTCCAAGTAAGGATACATGGAAATATAATCCCATAGTAATTTATCTCGGACTAAGTACAACAAACTCAAAACATCTTGCATCTAAGAAAATATGTATAGAATTACACTGAATTTTCCCATAGGCAACTGTTTCAATTAAAGTATTTCTCTCTGTTGGGAAATACACAACGAAATCCCCAGTTAAACCCCATCTAACCTCTGTTTAAAGACTTGCAAAGAAGGAGAGTCCACCAGCTTTTTGAGGCAATTTGTTCCATTGCTGAACTGCTCTTACAGTAAAGATGCTGTTCTGCCCCCATGCTATGTTAACTACTTGGAAACAAAACATATTCCATACACCAAAGTCAAGGTTCACCAGCAAAGATTCAGGCTGTGACAATTTGACCAACGTTGCTTCCAGCACCTAGCTGATCTAATCTCCAGATACTTACACCACTTTCCCAAGTGATCCCACCTGTTGATCCTCCTCTCAGCCAGCCAACTGGATTTCCTCAGTTCAATTGCATCAGTTCTTAATTGCAACCTAGCTGAAATACTTAGTTCCTAGTTTGCTTTCTGAAGCCCCTGATCCTGCCCTGACTCTGTATCCCTATCTCCTAGGGGCTGCTTCTCCTGCTCTGCATAGGTGGGTTTCTAAGTGTCAAATTGCTTGTGCTGCTAATCTATGTTTGCCCCTGACTCAGACACTGGGTGAAGAAACACTTCCCTTTCCCTTTCATCCTCAGCACACACCATGACACAGTGGGGCAATGAGTCTGCTCTTGAGTTTTAGTCCAGACTTTAATGGAGCTACTTATCCCCAAAATGAATTCAGCACTTTGGATAGTTCCTACACACGAATTCAATACCTTGCTGAAATAGCGCTAGCAGCTTCCACTGAAAGGCTATTGGGGGGGGGGGGGGGTGATTTTCAGTACAGTAGAACCTCACTTACCCAACATAAACAGGCCAGCAGAATGTTGGATAAGTGAAAATGTTGGATAATAAGGAGGAATTAAGGAAAAGACGATTAAACATCAAATTATGTTATGATTTTACAAATTAAGCACCGAAGCATCATGTTTTACAACAAATTGACAGAAACAGCAGTTCAATACACAGTTCAATACATGGTAACATTATGTATTTACTCTGTTTACTAATTTAGCACCAAAATATCTCAATGTGTTTATACATTTATTTATTATTTATTCATTTATTTCTTCCTGCTTTTCTCCCATGGGTGGGATTCAAAGCAGCGTACAACATATAAAATTCATACAAATACATCAGACCACAATATATAATCAGTTAAAACATCATACCCTGATATAAAAACCCAATTAACATATCAAATGAAACAATTTAAAAACGTTCAGCAAGCGCCATTTAAAGATATCCATAACCTCCGGCCACTGAAGTTATTTGTCAACTATTATCAAAATATTTATCAGACTGGCAGTGCCTATTATCATTCATCTGGGAAGTCCTGGCTCCACAAAAAGGTTTTAATTTATGAATGAAAGGCCAGTAAGGAGGGGGCCGATCATGCCTCATTAGGGAGGGAGTTCCAGAGCCGGGGGGGCCACCACCGAAAAGGCCCTCTCTTTTGTTCCCACCAAACACACCTGTGATGATGGTGGGACCGAGAGAAGGACCTCTCCCGAGGATTTCAGGGCTCAAATGGGTTGGTAGAAATAGATACAGTCCCTCAAGTAGGCTGGGCCCGAACCGTATATAAGGCTTTGTAGTCTAAAGCCAGCACCTTGAATTGCGCCCGGAAACAAACTGGAAGCCAATGTAGCTGCTTCAGGAATAGAGTAGTTCTTTCTCCATATCCTGTTCCCTTTAGCAGTCCAGCAGCTGACCTTTGAACCAGTTGAAGTTGAATGTGTTGGATACATTGACTACAGAAACACTGATTACAAAAAATTGGCTACAAATAAAGATAGCATTGAATAAAATGAACTTACAGTAACAACACTGTTGGAAGTCAAATCTGTAAAAAGTTCAGTCCTGTGAAGGCAGACTGCATTAGATAGTACAGAACTTTGGATGAGCGAAGGTTGGATACGCGTGACTCTACTGTATGCAAAAATGTATGGGGTTCTTTTTATTTAGCACAATCTAATCCTTTATTTGTAGAAAATCTGTTTCTCCTTGTAAAAAGATATTTGGAGAATAACTATTGCAACAAGCTAGAATCTTTATGGCTAGACTGGAACATCATGTCTTTAATCAACTTTGTACCACTGATAATAATGGAATGCAGATGCTACAGGGCCGACTTATCCCTTGCCATAGATAAAAATGATGTACAGCATATCGTGCTGTGCGATGAAGCAAAGGATGTCAAGCCATTACCTTTTTATACAGTCTAAGAAGAAAATTAAGTCATCCCTTTTCTTGATCTGAAGACTGTTATAAGGTGCCTTTAAAATGTAACACAATTCGTTCTGTAGCTCAGCTTTATTTTATTTTTTATGACTCTACCATCTCCACTCCATCATGCACACCTCTTTTTGGCATCTCCCTTCTATCTATACGGCCACGTAGTGACCAGGGCAGAGTGGAAGCACCTAAGCTGGATCTGGTTATGTTATTATAGCCAGATCACCAACAATGAGGATATTTTCCAAGACCTCCTGACATTGCTATCTGTAGAGAGCCATCCCCCATTTTTAATGGAAGAGGGGATCTATGAGAGGGGGAATGTAACCTTCTAAAAAGGTGCAATGGGGATATTTCATAGTTTTGCCACAGATAAACTTAATGTTACATCTTCCAATTCAGCATCTCAACCATCATCTTAATTTGTATCCTAATTTCCCCCCATAAAACCAAGACTCACGCCATTTTATAACTGAAACAGATGCAATATGGCTAAAACAAATGTCTGATATCAAAATATAATTGAATTGTTGATTTTATTTTAAAAAAACAGTTCAACTCAAAATAATAAACACAGAATATAAGCATGGTGTGATATTATTTAGGTCTCAATTCTGCAACCTTTATATATAAAGTGTACCCATGCTTTCAACCAAGGTTTGGTTCCAGTAACCCCTGTGGATAACAAAATCTGTGGATGCTCAAGCCCCATTATATACAATAAAATGGTGTCCCTTATATAAAATGGCAAGATTTGTTTTTTGGATTTTTCAAAAATATTTTCAAGCTGTGGATGGTTAAATCCACAACTTGAAAAGAGGGAGATGGGGGATGGTGGTGGGGAAAGAGAAGAGATCTAGGTTAATTGCTGTAATAGCATGTTTTATGCATATGTCTTTGATTTTTTACAGTTTTAATGGTTTTAATTTGCAGTTGTATGTATTTTTATTTAGATATGTGATATGTGATATATTTTTATATATTTGTAAGGCATTAAATTTTGACATTTATTATGTTGTAAACCACTTTGAGTCCCCCCAGGGGTGAGAAAAGCGGTATAGAAATGCAGAAATAATAATAATAATAATAATAATAATAATAATAATAATAATAATAATAATAATTCCACAGATTATGAATCTGTGGATACGGGGATCTGAGAGCTCTGTTTCTTCAGTGCTGAATGATCTTATCTCAACCTGTGTCCCTTTGTCTTTTGCTGTAGCTAAGAAAATATTTTGTCCAAGCTATTCAGTAATATACAAGTTCTTCCTGCAGGAATAAAGTCAAAATGTGACATGCTACTGTTAGCAGTTGATTTCTTAAGGGAGAAAAGCTACAAGTCTCATTACAAGGAAAAAATAATTGAACTGGCTAAAGAACTTCCAGCTATGTCTGTTACCACTTCAGTTGGGTGACAAACTGAAGTTTTTTGCAGCATTAAACTTGTTAATACGAAAGGCAGCCCGAGAACATTTGTGGCTGCAACAGGCTGACAAGACTATAGGCAAGATTTTACAACTGGAAATGGAGGGACGTTCAAGACAGTGGAAAAGTCTGTGCTGATCCGGATTTTAAAAACCTGGGTCAGGGCAGACTGTAGTCCGCACGCTGGCCCTAAAGGCCAGCACTTTTTGTCTGGGGGGGATGTCTAGATGTCCTCCCAGTACCTTCTGGGAGGACAAGGAGACACTTGAGCCACCTGACAAAAAGCCTTTAAAAATAAAATAACTTACAGGACCAGCATTTCCCTGCTCCCGCCATCTCCTGGTGTGTAGCTATGACGCACCAGGAGAAGGGGGGCAGGAGTGAATCAGCCTGGAAAATGTGGGACGGCTGTCTGGACTGACTCCTCAGAAGTCCAGGACTTCTGAAGGAGGGGGGGCAGTCCAGACAGCAGATATATTGGGTTTGACCCGCAACTTTCAAGAAGGCACAGATCAAACCCTCTATCCAATTAATTTGTTACAAAGCAGGGTATTCCTGCTTTGTGGCAAATGAATTTGTTTTTATGTGGGGCATCATTTGGATGCCCCACTTGAAAATGTGGGAGCTCCCACTTCTAAGGGGCTGTTTGGATGCACCCTGAGGTGTCTCCCACTGGTTCATCTAATCCAAGCCCTGCCAAAGAAACAATGGAACAGGAGCAAAGAGAAGTTGTGTCAATGGACTTTATATGAACAAGACTGTTTCTGATGACCAGGTGAATGGTCAATTAGTGCAAAATCCACAGACTCCATTGCCAGGATATGTATTTCCTGTAGATAAGAAGGGGCATCTAAGATTTCGACCCACATGGTTCAGCATGTGGTTCAACCCACATGGTTCAGCCTACTCATTTCATGTACAAGGTGTACTTTGTAAGTACTGTGTGGTGTTTTGGGAGGAGAAGTTGGGGGTAAAGGTGGTCCTCAGTAGCTTAGTGCATTTGTTGTTAAACAATTTGTGAGTTGGAAAAATGCAATAGAAGTCCATCTGACAAGGTAAGTGTCATGATGGTCTTGCCCTAACAACCTTTGCAGTTATAGTTTGATAAAGAACTTCTTGAAATTCTTCACTAGGAGGCTCTAAACTATATCTCTGCAGCAGGAAATTGCAATTTCCCTGACCAAGCTAACTATCTTAAGATTATGTAGAAGATGAAAATATGGCAGTTAAAGGGCCTTCAAATCCCCTAACTGCGCTGTGTGCATAACTTTACAATAGTTATTATTGTGGGTAATTGTTCTTGTGCTTTGGGTGCTTTGAATGCGATTTCCTGCTTCTTGGCAGGGGGTTGGACTGGATGGCCCATAAGGTCTCTTCCAACTCTACTATTCTATGATTCTATGCTTTTGATTGCAACTTTTTACTACAATGGATCCAAGGAACAGACTATGCTGCTGAATTCAGGCAAATGTCTTGAAGTAAATATATTAGATTTATATGCTTCCAGCTTCAATGTAACACAGTCTCTGGGGCCCAAAGCCCTTTGCACTCATGGAAGCCTGAACAAAGTTGCTTAGATTGTTCCTACACAATTATTGCTATGAACTTCTTTTAATTGCATTGCTCTCTGATCCATGATAAAAGAGTCCACTTCAAGAACAATTAAATTCATTCAGTATTGACAAGCACATTATAAACTACATTCGGAGAAAAAGTCATTAAGAGAAAGGCAGATTTGTTTTTAAGAAAGGAAGCATTATTGTAAATAAGATGCATAAGCAAAATTAAATTAAATACATCCACCCTCCATTTCACAATGGTAACAAGGCAAGAAATTGAACTGTGTTGGCATAATTAGAATTCTGGCACTGGATTTTCCAAGAAGGAGACTCATTGGTACTTCCAATATTGCTCACATTTATGGTACTGATAAGAATTTTTTCAGTCTTTCATATTATTGAGCACATTTTTCCCTCAGTTCATTCCTGTGTATTTTGATTTTTACCATAAAAGGAGGTATTTATTGATATTCAATATATGTATGGAGAATAGTTCAAAATATAAGAATTAAATTTACTGTCAAAATCAACTTTGGTGTACAATATGGTGACCCAATAAATGAGAGACATCTAAGACATCCTGTCATCAACAACTCTGCAAACTCAGCACAGTAACAGTTTCCCTGATAGCCACCTATAAAGGAGCCTTCATTTTTCTCTGTTGTCTTCCCCTTTGCCAAACATGATCACCTTGTGGTTTCAAATGAGCTTATTCTCTTTTTATCATCATTCTTCACCATCAAGCTTTCACAGCCATACATAGAAATCAGAGATATGATGGTACGGAGAGTACTGACTTTGGCACTCAGTGATACACTTTTTCATTGTCGAAAGCTTTCATGGCCAGAATCACAGAGTTGTTGTGTGTTTTTCAGGCTGTATGGCCATGTTCTGAAAGTAATCTCTCCTGACGTTTCGCCCACATCTATGACAGACATACCTCACAACTTCTGAGGATGCCTGCCATAGATGTGGGCAAAACGTCAGGAGAGATTACTTCTGGAACATGGCCATACAGCCCGAAAAACACACAACAACCATACACTTTTTCACTTGAGAATCTCATCAAAACTCTTGATAGCTGCTTTGAGTCTCCTTATGTACAGAAAAAGTGGGATATAAATAAACATAACAACAACAACAACAACAACAACAGCAGCAGCAGCAGCAGCAGCAGCAGCAGCAGCAGCAGCAGCAGCAGCAGCAGCAACAGCAACAGCAACTGCATTTTCTAGTCCTGGTCTTTGTCTTGGTTTCTTGACTACAGTTTTCATTTTTATTTGTGATTAAGCCAAGCTAGAGAAATACTTCCAAGATCCCCTGCAGGAGTGATACAAACCACAGAAAGTCCCAAAACCTATACAAGTAATATTTTCAGACTGTGTGTAACACCCCTAAACAGCGCGAACACTGGAAACCAACACAGATGCCAATAAACAATCTAATATCTTTATTAAAGCAATAAAAGTTCTAAACAAAAATAAGCAGAGTATATAGTCCAGCAGCTGACCTTTTAGAGAAGATCAAAATTAGTCCAATAAAATGAAGTGATATGTCCAGTATTAGAGTCCAAAGTCTATAATCCAAATAACCGAAACACACTCAAACTCTTTGGAAGTTTGAGTAGGACAAGAGCAAGGTTTCACAGGGAGATTCTTGAAGTAAAGTCCAGAACAAGGATTCAAGGCTAGGCAAGGTATTTCGTGGTGGATCTGAAACGCAGTCCAAACTTGGCAAGGAGTGGAACGCAACTCCGGGTCTACCCGCGAGTAAGCTCACCGGAGGGCCGCTTGGAAGCTCAGGAACAAGAGACAATGTTCTTCAATGAATAGTCACGTTGACACCACGATAGGGAAAGCTCAGTGCAGAACTTTTATGGAAGTTCAAGAGCTCCCCCCAAGCAGGTGTTTGACTCCCCAAATCTTCCCAAAGAAGGGAGCTGTTTCAACATCGTACCAGATGCCTGCCTTCCCGAAACTTCCCAAGGGAAACGATTTAGTCACAATCGCCTCTCTCCGCTAATCTTGCGCTTCTCCTTAAAAACTGCTTTTGGGAGCGATGTGTTTGAGAAAAGCCTTCCTATCAAACACCAAGCTTTCCGGAGAAACAGGCTCTGTTTCAAGGGCGTCTCTAATTGGTTCTGGCACGAAAATGTCAACAGGAGACATCTGGAAAGGAACATAATTTTGCTGAGATGGAAAAAAGCCCAAATCCTCTTCAGTTTGATCTATGATGGCTGCGGGGTCATGGGCCAAAGGTCCCTGAGACATCACACTGTGGTTGATCACAGATAACTGAAGACATGGAAATCAAAACCATGGATAAGAGGGCACTATGTAATATTTTTGGCCCACAATTGACCACAGGCAAACCCGTGGATGGGTTAGATCACTGTTGATCACAGGCAAACACATATACAGATTGCCTAAGCCCTGACTATATAAAGGAACGTTTCAAGTAGAGGAGTAGCTTTGAAGACCTGGCACTCACCATCTTGATGAAGCTAGTAGAGAAAAGAAAAGATGAAAGAGATGAGTTGTTATAAGACAATAGATGTGTTGTCACACAAGTTTAAGTTTCTATAATCACATGTTCTAATTGCTTGGATACATTGAAGACCTTGATACACTGATGACCATGATTACAAATGGTGATTATATAAAAAGTAAACATTTTAAAGAAGTACTGAATACATTAAAGACTATGCATTACAAATTCTGATTAAGTAAATGGTAAAGGCTGTAGAGCAGGTATGGGCAAATTAAGGCCCAGGGGCTGGATGCATTCCCCTGGGTGCTTACCTCAGAGCCTCCTAATTTTGGCTGTCCTTTCAGCATAAGGATGTGGTGGTCCGCCGCATCCTTCTACAGAAAGTATGGGGGAGGAAGGCACGTAGCCCTCTGGAGCACTCTCAGCTACCAGGTGTCTCGCCATCCTCCCGGCATAAGGACGGTGTAAGCAGCCCTGTCCTTATGCTGGAAAGACGGCTCAAGGAAGACACGCAGCAGTTGAGAGCCCTCTGGAGTGCTCTCGGACATTGCCTGTCTCGCCCTCCTCCTAGCATAATGCTGAGAGAACAGCCTGAAGATTGAGGAAGGAGTATTGGGGAGGAGGATTGGGGCAATCGCTGCATGATGTGATGACTCATGGGCCATGTAGTCCCGTTCCTAGCGCTTTTGTGACATATGAAGAGGAAAACTTAGGTTTCCCACCGTTTCAGCCAGAATTGGAGCTTTCTCAGCCAGAAATGGAGCCCTTGCACCTGCAGGAGATTTGTCTTCCAGAAGTTTGTCAAACAAGCCCTGAGCCGAAATCTCCCCCATTTTCTCGCCATGATTATTGTAAACAACAGAGGGGCGCTCAGGAGGCGTCTCGCAGGAGCGCTAGGATCGCTGCAAAGCATTCAGCTGATTAAGCCTGCTTCCCATGGGAAACTTTAAGGAGTCATGCATCTGGACTCAGAGAATAGCTTTCGTTTCTGGTTCTCCAGAGAACTGCTCTTTGGTGGGAAAACGAGACCCTACTTAGGTGTTTTGCCCACGAAGGAATCTTGCGGAGTCAATTCGTCAGCTTCGGGAGTAGGTTGTGTGTGGACTACGCTACTCCCGCATCCAAGTCCTTTGCTCTCGTTTCCAGCCCTGCCTTGCTTCCCAGGACCCTGCCTTGCTTCACGGACCTTGCCTTGCTTCCCAGACCTCACCACGTAATTACCACGGATCCTGGTTTTGCTCCTCGTTCTTGTTGCCTTGAATCAAGCCTAGTGTTCCAAGAATCAAGTTACTTCCTAGCCTTGCTTAAGTTTCACGGACTAAAGGACCTTGTCATCTCCCCTCACTTTGCTTGGCAAAGTGAGTGTTTCGGTTATTGGATTACAACTTTGGACTTTAATATTTCATATTGGACATTGTTTTCCTGGACTATAATTGACCTTTCCCGAAAGGTCTTCTTCTGAACTTTATTCTGCACTTATTTTTATTGACTTTACATATTTCCTTAATAAAGATATTAGATAGATTCTGGCCTCTGTGTATGGTTATTGGTGCTCTGCAGCCTGGGTCGTGACACATGACTTGTTTTCCTCCTGACATAAGGATGTGGTGAGCAGCCCTGTCCTTATGCCAGGAGGACTACCTAAGAATGATCCAGGCCCTGCCCTGCCCCCTCCTGGCCCTATACTTTCCAAGGCCTCCCCACCCCTTCCTGTCCTACCCAGCGTGTGCCTGGCAGCCCTCCCTCCTGGCCCAGCCCCCCTGGCTGGGCCCACAATGCAGCCCCAAGACAAAAAAGTTTGCACATGCCTGTTCTAGAGAAACAGTACATATAGGGTAAAGCCATGTAGGAAACCTTTATATAGCTTAAAGCTTCATTGTTCTAACAAAAAATAGGAGAAGTGGTGCATAGAGAACATTTGGTTCAACAGTATTTTTCCAAAAATCTTTATACTTATTATGATGAAAAGCACTGGTGCCTGAGAAGTTCTTATTTGTATTGCATCTTCGAAGTGTATTTGGAGAACTGTAATCCAAAAAAATAATATTTTTCAAGCTCTGAAAGAAAGTGCAAACAGCAAGGCGTAAATATGATATTTTCAAAGAGACATTCGCCAGCCCTAGACATCATCTGATGGGACTTCCAAATTCTTTGGATTTTGCTTGTGAAATTGCTGCTACAGGCTCCTACTAACAGTCCCTTCTTACATCATTATTTATGTGTTTTACAACCCTGAAGAAGAGCTTCATTATCATTCTGAATTATTCTTGAAATATTATGAAGGCACACGACAAACGGATAATAAACAACATTGCATCAGCAAAGCCCTTTGATGAATCCTTTGCCTGTTCCCTTTTGCAGGATGCTCAGAAACAAACTTATAGAATAACAATTCATTCATCTCTGAAGACAACCCTATCTTGAAGACACAATGCAACCTGCCAAGCTTAAAGCCTTTCCTTTTAAAATATTATAAAGGGCACTATGTATATCTCTCTAACTCTATATCTCTGTCTCTATCATCTATATGCTAGAAACCAACCATGATGTTTACAGTTAAAAGATTTATGGTTTCAAGACATCAAAATAACTAAATACAGCTTCTTTTGTTTTAAGAAGAAAAACAATCTGGAACATACTATTTTGAACTATATGTGGGTGCGCAAGCCCAGGCTTGCTGAGAACATAAACTACTAACGACACCATTAAAATTCACAATGGATTTAAGAATATTAATCTTTGGGTGTCAGCTGACATCTTGTTACCAGTTCTCACCATCAGTTAGACTGTATTGATTTATCTCTGCACAGCAGTCAATTTCTCTAGTTTAAAACAGTTCATCTTCATCCTCAAAGGTAGTGAAATTGGAACTGTGTCCTTACAGTTTTAGAGTAATAAAACATAATTACCATACTTGCAAATAACCTTTTATATTTAATTAATAATATGCCAATTATTTACTTCATATATCTAACAAGATCGTAGGCTTGGGGATTCAGGTTATAATCCGAAATGGAACTATTCCTCACTCTACACTAGGCTCATAGAAGATGATTTACAAGGAAATACTGATTTTTGGTGGAAATATTGGCCAATTTTAGCCTACCATTCTTCGGATTCCTTGCTGAGTCTATGCCTCTTTGGCTAGACTATTCTGCCCCTTCCTAATTGCAGAAAAGCTTAACCCCATGATAGTCAGACGCATACATTGAGATATTCCAGAGAGGTCAATCAGTGGCACAATAAGAACAGATTAATTCAGGTCAATGGTAACTAAAAGTCTCCCGGGAAGCTACTTGCTTCATGATAAACAGGCTGCTGAGCCAATCAATTCCTGAAGCTTCAAAATCATTTCTACCACGCTAGTGCTTGGTATGTTATAATATAGACTACAGAAATTTATAGTGCATTATCTCAATTTAGATCCAGGAGGATGTAAACACTTGTCATGTGAGAATGAAGGCTTTTGTTAAGAATGCTATTGATCTGTCAGATTAAACACAAACAGCATTGTGTAGCTATCTGATTAAGCACTATAAATGGCACTTAATTATTTGTAAAGCTTTTATTGCTAGATGTAACCATTCTGTGCAATGTGCTTTGTATCCCATGAATGAATGAATGTATGTATCTACAGTCAGCTGTCTCTATCCACAGATTCTGCACCCACAGCTTGAAGATATTCCAAAAACATCCAAAAGCATATTTTGATTTTACCATTTAATATACGGGACACCATTTTACGATGCCATTGCAAATAATGGAACTTCGATATCAATAGATTTGAGTAAATCCCGGAATCAAACCACAGTAGATAGCAAGGGCCCACTATATACATATATGAATATAAAAATATAAATACACACAAATTTATCTATCATTACTTTTGGGACAGACTGTGTGTGTATCGATATTCTTTTTAATGCCATTAAGTTTTACACTATATTTTAAGGTAAGTTTCCTATGGACACTATAGAGCAGTGGTTCTCAGCCTGTGGGTCCTGACTCCCCAGGTGTTTTGACCTATAACTCCCAGAAATCCCAGCCAGTTTACCAGCTGTTAGGATTTCTGGGAGTTGAAGGCCAAAGCATCTGGGGACCCACAGGTTGACAGCCACTGCAATAGAGGGTTGAGTATTCAAAGCAGTACCTGAAAAGGCATTAAGTGAGTCCTGCTCCACTAAATCGTGAGTTTGAAAACCCGGAGTGCCTCAACTACTGCAGAAAGCCAAATCAGGACATAGATGGGTGGAAGGGAAAAGCAGCGGCCTTTAATTCTCAGTAGCCAAATAGGATATCAGCAGAGCTAGTGCTCAAAGTATTAACATATACCAACTGTGAACACATAGGTTATTTATAGTAGTACAGAACAATTGAAAATAGCTATGGTGACTTGCCATTAGTCTTGAAGGGTGCTGGCTAGGATCCGCAGCCTCACTGGTGGAGATGTGAGTCTAGTTGGTTTCCCATTGGCCCTGGAAGGTGCTAGCTAGGATCCACAGACTCATTGGAGGAGATGTGAAATCTGCTTCTGCCTCCGGGCCAACCAGAGGTGAGGTGGGAAACGTAATAAGTTGTCAATGTTCAGTTTGGATTTTTGTGTCTGTTGTAGCTCCTTCCCAAAAACTGGGTTCATCTGGCTGGAATGCAGCTTGATGAGTGGTTAATGAGTCCTGATTGTCCAATACCAGCTAGACAAAGGAAGTGCTGGCCAATGAACAAAAGGCACAGTTACATACAAGGGAGGATTCCCAGAGGGGTCTGGAGAGGTGCTATAGATGAGGACAAAAGAGGGCACTGGGTATCTTCTGTGTCCTCTGGTTTGCTCCATTGTTAGGTGTGTCTGGGCATTGTTTGGGGCATTGTTCCTTAGGGTCCAGAGTGTGGAGAAGCAACATTCCAGTGAGATTCATGAAAGGTTACTTTGCAGGCAAAGAGAAACAATTCAATGTGCTGGCTGTATATTCACAGTTAACAATTCGTATATTTTAGATCATCCATATTGTGGGGGTCTGATTTTTTTATAACAAAGGGACGAGTGCTGTGATCTCATAAATGCCCAGCTGAAAAGTATTTTGGGAAACAGGTCCTCCACAACAAACTGGCAGAGGGGGTGTGGTTTAGTGGGAAAGCATGTTCCTTGCCTGTAAAAATCCTGAGTTTATTATCCCCTGGCATTTCCAGTTTTAAACTGGATCTGGTAGCTGGAGAGATTGAAAGGATGCTAAATAACCTGGCATGCCCTAGCAGAGTAAGTAACAGAGTTTGGAAATGTTACTTTTTTGGACTCTTAACTCCCAGAATCCTCCTGCAATGGATGACAGCAAACATGATGCTTCCTAATCAACCCATACTGGGCTAGAGAGGCAAATGGTGTCATCTGATATGAAACACCTTTCTATGAAAATCAAGTCTCTTGTTCTGGACATCGTCAGAAATTACTTTTTTTAGTTGTGTGGCCAAAAACTTAAAATAATAGAAGCAAATCTGTTGAAAATGACAAAATTTGATTCAGAAAGTTTTTGTTTTTATTAACGTAATAAAATGTAAATGTATTACACTTTTTCTCCAGAACAGAACTCAAAGAGCCTTACCTCAGATTTAAAAAAAGTTAAAAATTCAACAAACATAAAATTTAAAAGCGATTAAATTATCAATAAATAAAACAAAAGCTGTTCAGAACAGAAACCATTAAAAATCAACACAACAAAAATAACATATAGAAAATCCAGCAAGTTGTTTAGGAAATATGGCCTTTGTACAATCGGTCCTCAAATGGCTGGTGAAGCAGAATTATTTTCACCTGTCTGATGAAAAATAATGCAGGTAGGGAGGATGTCAATCTCAGCTTTCGAGGAAGGAAATTCCAGAACCATTGGGAGATGTTTTGTAAGCTTCAGATGAAACTAAAGCTGTCTTTGATGGTGACTTGAAAAGTAGTTCATTCATGGGATGGGCCCTGATGCTCCTATTATTTTTCTTGTTGCTTGGGAAACCAAGCTGCTTGAACATGAAAGATCTTTATATTTTAACTTAGCTCTTGAAAATAGTTTTCGGATGAGAAAAAAAAGAAGAAAACACTTCATTTCATTCCTCCTCTACTCTTTTGAAAGTAATCAGATTTCCTAAGCATTTATGGCCAGCTTTTTATATGTATGTGTGTACGTTAATCATGCCCTACATATTTGCTTAACTTGAAAGGAAATAAAGGGTTTGCCTTCTGTCATAATAGACTCTATAATTGGAGTCTATAATGGGAAACTTTTATGGCTATTTCATTTACATTCTCCAGCTGAATTGTGAAACCAGCTAAAAAGGACTTCCTTCCTTCGCTACAAAGTCCATATAATTAGATTAAAATGACTTGATTGTACAGACCAGAGTCAAACACTCTTTTAACCTCTCCCAGAATGGTTGCTGTGATCTTGGATTGCTCTGCTGTATGCCTTCATGTAAAATAGTGCAAAAAAACTATACAAACTCACAAAGATTATGCAGGCTATAACTGAATGAGAGGAGGAGATTTTATGCACAGCTCTGACGCCCTAAATCTTTGTTGCACATTGCATCAGGAAAGCCTGTTATTTTCACAGTCAGCTTAAGGAAAAGTTTATTTATTCAAGAGAATGGTTGCTTTGGCATGTAACAATACACTGAGGGGGCCACTCCATTGAAGTGCAACCCTACAGCTGTGCTGTTGCATAAGCCACGTCCATTTTAAAATGGCATGTGTGGGAGATATTACCAGGGGATTTAAAAAGGTGTTGTGCACTTCCTGCATATAGATCCAAATAAAACTTGTATCAACCCACTTATTCTATTGCGATGTATTGTCTTGAAACCTCTATAAGAATCAGAGTTTGAAATCTACTTCTCAAAAACCTATTGCTTGATCAAAGACATTATCATATCAGTCACCTAAAATGAACTATACCATGGTAAAATTGTCTTATCTGAAACAAAAGCATGCCTACCTAACCCCTCTTATTACTGCACAAAGTGTCATGAGTCTCGACCTCGAAACACTGACAGGAGAGTATTACGGTCCCAGGTCAATTAGTCCACGGTAGAAACAGGACACAAGGGAACAAGCAGAAGGGAATGCCAAGTGTCCAGTCCGAAGTCAAAGCCAAATACCAGAATGCCAAGCAACGAGGTTGTAACCATAAGTCAAGAGCTGTAGTCCATAGTCCTTAGTTCAATAAAGGAAGGCACAGTTAATTCTTCCTCAACAGAAGCCTCTTGTGTTTGGCCACCAAGTTGAATAGTTGTTACTTCTGGGTGTGGCTGAAGGAGTTGCTGTTCCTGACTGGGCTCTAGTTCAACAGCCAAGCCCTCACTCATCAAACCCTCATCCATACTATCCATGACACCAAGCATATCTGAATGCGCTTTGAGAAAGCTTAAAGTGTGTTAACTTTACCATAGCTGCAGAGACATACCTCCTTCTGATTCATCCTATCCCCATCTTCATACATGTCCCACACTTTTTAATGTAAGAATCGCATAAGTTCAAGTGATTAGAGGTGTAAAGTGTTGAAGTGGGAATGATTGTATATAGAGTTGTTTAAATGTAATTTAAGTTATAGTGTTGCAATGTGAGCTGGTGATTGCATCATGCACTGTCTGCTGTCCACTATGCGAGTGTGTAAAGAGTTAACTGTGTATTGCATCAGACAGCAGAGGTGGTTATAAATAGCTTGCTGTGTTATTTGTTCTTCCCCTCTGCCTATTTGCACTCTGTATGTATATGTCGTCTTGAGAGTTATCCGTTTGTCAGTAAATCTTTTGTAGAAAGCCAAACAGGCTTCAGCCTATTTATTGGTGCCAGTGATTCTTCGTTGATCTTCTGCTGCATGTGTGTTTATCCAAACCGCACGCTCTGACATAAAGCTGCACACATCTGAGCTTCCCAGTTTCCTCACTACTGGCCACATGCACGCTTAAAATATTAAAGGAAACATTCAATTATTAGAGGAAATACATATTAGAGGTTGTGATGACCCATGGGCCTTGTAGTCCTACTCAGGACATTGTAATTCCTGATGAAGATGAAAACTTGGGTTTTTTACCTTCCCAGTCTGAACTGGATTCCTCTCAGCCAGATCTTTCCCAGGCAGATCTGGGAACCTTGCACCTGCAAGAAAGTTGTCTCCCAGAAGTATGTCAAACAAGCCCAGAACCTACTTCTCCCGTGTTCTTGCGCCGGGAGTTTTGTAAACAACAGAGAAGTTTGGAATCAGCTTCGCGCAGGAGTGCAAGAATTGCAGCTAAGAATGTAGCCAATTAAGACTGCTTCTCGTGAGAATCTTTAAGGAGTTTAACATCTGGTCTCAGAGTTTAGCTTTCGTTTCTGATTCCCAGAGTACTGCTTCGGTGGGAAAGTTAGACTCTATTTAGGTGTTTTACCCGCGTAGTATCTTCGCGGAGTCAATTCGTCAGCCTACGGAGCGAGTTGTGTCTGGACAGCGCGCTCCGATTCAAGCCTCGCTCCTGCTCAAGCCTTGCCTTGCTATCCAGCCTTCGCCTTGCTTCCCAGCCTTTGTTTATCTACGGACTTTGCCTTGTTTCCAGGACCAATCCTTGCCTTGTTCCACGGTTTTTACCAAGTTATTCCACGGACCTTGTTCTTGTTCCTAGTTACCTTGTACCACGTTCAAGCCTTGTTACAAGTATCAAGTTATTTCCTAGCCTTGCTCAAGTTGTGGACTAAAGGACCTTGTCAATTCCCCTCACTTTGCCTGGCAGAGTGAGTGTTTCGGTTATTGGATTACAACTTTGGACCATAATATTTCTTATTGGACATTGCTTTTTTGGACTGATTTTGACCTTGCCTGAAAGGTCCGCTTCTGAACTAACTTTTACATTTGTTTTTATTAACCTTAAATATTTCCTTAATAAAGATATTAGTTAGAATCTGGCCTCTGCGTATGGTTATTGGTGCTCTGTAGCCTGGGTCGTGACAGTTTGACTCCGCCGCCCTAAGCACCAATTAACCTCGGCCAGAATGTCTACCGGAACCGTGCCCGGTGGGCAGCCACTGAGCTACACCATCAGCAAGGACGAAGTGGATCGCATCCGCGACAGACTCAACGCCCAGGATGGAGAAATAAAGGGCTTGCGGGAGCGCGGAATCCGCCTCCCGGCCATGGCGTTGCCAACCAAGTTTACTGGAGAAGCTTCTAAGGTTCATGTTTTCCGTCGCCAATGTCAAGCTTATCTAGAGGCCCGTGATGCCGAGTTTCCCCAAGAAGACATCAAAGTGGCGTGGGTTTACAGTCTTCTAGACGGGCCAGCGGCCAATTGGGCGACGGCACTGTTCGACCAAGCCTCTCCACACCTAAGATCAGCGCAACACTTCTTGGACCACCTCAAGGAGACTTGGGGAATCGAGGACAATTTGGAGGCAGCCGGTCACAAACTCCGTCGCCTTTTCCAAGGAGACAGACCTATGTCTCAGTATATAGCCGAGTTCCGAGTGCTGGCCCACAACACCGGCTGGAACGATGTAGCCCTCAGAGGACAATTCCGGGAGGGTCTCAACATTGAAATGCTGGAAGAAATCTCCAAGGTGGATCCTCCCCAGACCCTCGAGGCACTCATTGATCAATGTTTACGGGCTGAAGTCATGATTGCCAACAGGAAACAGTGGGTTCGAGGCCAGGGCAGTAGAGCCGGGGCAAAACCCCCCGCTCCCGCCAGCGTTCAGCCACGTCCAGTGTGGAGACCCCCACCGCCAACCCCATACCCCAGAGGAGGCGAGGAGGTGCCGATGCAGTTGGGCAATGTGCGTCCCAGACTAGATGCCGCCGAGAAGGCCCGTCGTCAACGCTTAAACCTCTGTTGGTACTGCGGGAACGGGGGCCACTTCGCCAGAGAGTGCCCAGCCAAAGGGAAGCCTGCCGCCCGTCTTGCGGCGGCGTCCTCCACGGAGACGAAGGCGTCTGAGCCGACTGGCACACAGCCGGCGGGGGAAGCCAACGACCGGGTGTAGAGAGGCTCGCCAACCCGGTCAAAAAATCCATTCAAGAGCCGCCAACCGGGGTCCTGTTCCTTCTCGTGGTCACATTATGGTCAGCAAAAAGGGGACCCGTCATGATCCACGCCATGATAGACTCTGGAGCTACCAACAATTTCATTGATAGAGAGTATGCCGACTCTCTGGGATTACAATATCATGATTTCAAGAATGCCCGTGTGGTGCAAGCCATAGACGGCCGCCCCCTCAAGACGGGCCCCGTAAGTCAGTGGTCGGAACCCACCAGGATGTGGATAAGGGAACATATGGAAGAGATTTCCTTCTTTGTTACCGAGGTTCCCCATTTCCCTGTGATTTTGGGAATTCCATGGCTGACTCTCCACGACCCTAACATCTCCTGGTCCAACAGAGAACTGCAGTTTGCTTCACAGTACTGCCAAAACCATTGCCTCGTAGCCAAGGTCTGCCATGCCACAGACACCGAGCCCATCATCACCTTGCCAAAGAAGTACTCCGAGTATTGGGATGTATTCAATGAGAAAGAAGCCGAAAAATTACCCCCACATAGACCTTATGACTGTGCCATTGACTTGGTGGAGGGGGCCCCGATCCCGCGAGGGCATCTCTACTCCCTGACTGAACCAGAGCAAGAAGCTCTCAGGGAATTCATAGAGACAAACCTTCGCAAGGGATTCATCAGACCCTCTCAATCCCCAGCCGCCTCCCCAGTGATGTTTGTGAAGAAGAAGTCAGGGGAACTACGCTTGGTGGTGGACTACAGAGCATTGAACAATATCACCAAGCGGAACAGCTATCCCCTGCCCTTAATCTCGGATCTACTGGATCGGCTTCGAGGAGCCAAGGTTTACACCAAGCTGGATCTTCGGGGGGCTTACAACTTAGTTCGCATCAGGGAAGGGGACGAGTGGAAGACCGCCTTCCAGACCAAATTCGGATTATTCGAGTCCCGAGTTATGAATTTCGGTTTATGCGGAGCTCCCGCAACGTTCCAGCATTTTGTCAATGACATTTTTCAGGACTATCTAGACAGGTTCTTGATAATCTACCTGGACGATTTTTTGGTGTTTTCTAGATCACAATCAGAACATGAGAACCACGTCAAAATGGTGCTACAACGATTGCGGGATCATGGACTTTATGCCAAGCTGGAAAAATGCGCCTTTGATCTACAAGAGGTAGATTTCCTTGGTTACCGCATCTCGCCTCTAGGGCTTTCCATGGATCCAGCCAAGGTTTCAGCAGTATTGGAATGGCGGGCGCCAACTAACAAGAAAGAGGTGCAGCGTTTCTTGGGGTTCGCGAACTATTACCGCAAGTTCATTCCAGATTTTGCCCGCTGGTCCGACCCCATCACTAGCTGCATCCGTGGAAAGCAGCCTTTCCGCTGGACTGATCAAGCAGAGAAAGGGTTCCAGCAACTAAAGAAACTATTCACCTCCCAGCCAATTCTACAGCACCCAAATCCTGGAACCCCTTTTGTTGTGCAAGCGGACGCCTCTGATGTGGCTATCGGGGCTGTACTCTTACAACCGGTGGGAGATCACCTCCATCCCTGTGCCTTTTACTCTCGTCAACTAACCACACCAGAGAGGAATTACACCATTTGGGAAAAAGAACTACTGGCCATAAAGGCAGCCTTTGAAACTTGGAGACATTGGCTAGAAGGGGCCAAATTTCCCATTGAAGTCCACACTGATCATCGTAATCTAGAACATCTAAGAACTGCCCGCAAACTAAATCAGAGGCAGCAACGTTGGGCTTTATTCTTCGAACGTTTCGACTTCCAGATTCACTATGTGACCCCAGCCCAGACCAAGCAAGCAGACGCCCTGTCACGTAAACCGGAATACGCTGCAGGACGCAAGGAGACCCTTGAATCCCAACTATTACAACCCGGGAACTTTGCCACGCTCACAGTGGGGAACACCAAATCCATTCCCATTGGTTCAGCTTCCTCTACTCCAGGACCCCTCTGTGCTCAAGAAATCAGGGCTAGTCAGCAAGCAGATGCCTGGGCGCAGGACCAACTTCGCCAAGGTTTGCACTTTCCCTTTTCGCTTAAGGATGGGCTGCTTTGCTATAGAAATCATGTTTATATCCCACCCGGACCGGGCAGGGAAAAAGCGCTTCGTCTGTGTCATGACTGCAAACCAGCAGGACACTTCGGACTATTTAAAACCATGCATCTGATCCTAAGGGATTTTTGGTGGCCCAAGATCCGCAAGGATGTGGAAAAATATGTCAACACCTGCCCAGTATGCCAGCGCTCCAAGATAAGAAGGGAGAAGCCCTCAGGGCTTCTACACCCCCTTCCTACCCCATCTCGCCCATGGGAAATAATTTCTGCGGATTTCATCACTGACCTACCACCTTCCTGTGGATTCACCACGATCTTAGTGGTGGTGGACCTTTTCACCAAGTTAGCCCATTTCATTCCCTGCGAAGGCCTCCCCACGGCCAAAGAGACTGCGGATCTATTCCTTCAACATGTTTTCAGACTACATGGATTGCCCAAGAGTTTAGTCACAGACCGTGGATCTCAATTCACCTCTCGTTTTTGGAAGGCACTACAAAAACTATTGGGCATAGACTCTCGCTTATCTTCAGCTCATCATCCCCAAACAGATGGGCAAACGGAGCGCACCAATGCCACTTTGGAGCAGTATCTTCGCTGTTATGTAAACTACCAACAGGACAATTGGGCTTCTCTGTTACCACTGTCTGAGTTTGCCTACAACAATGGAGTTCAAGCTTCTACAAAAGAAACGCCGTTCTTTGCAAACTACGGCTTCCATCCACGTTTCTTTCCCCCTGTCATTGAACCTACAGAAGTTCCCGCAGCAGAGGATTGGCTGCAGGAACTCACAGCGGTGCAACAACTTTTGCTCCAGCAACTGGACCAAGCCAAGGAGGACTATAAACGCCACGCTGACAAACACCGCCAGCCGGGCCCCGAAATCAAGGTAGGAGATCGGGTTTTTCTGTCCACTCGCTTTCTGCCCACCCACCGCCCTTGCCGGAAGTTAGATGCCCGTTTCATTGGCCCCTATCCAGTGGTGGCGCAATTAAACCCCGTGACTTTCAAACTCCAACTTCCGCGTTCAATGCGCATTCACCCAGTGTTTCACCGTTCCCTGCTCCTTCCGGCGGATGGTGTGCGTCCTGATACAGACCAACCGGCCCCCCCTCCTGTTTTGATGAATGGGGAGGAGGAGTTCGAGGTTGAGGACATTTTGGATTCTCGCTTTCACCGCCGCCGCCTACAATATCTCATTGACTGGGTGGGTTTTGGCCCTGAGGAACGCTCTTGGGAAGACGCCTCCACAGTCCATGCTCCTGATCTAACCCGTCGCTTTCATCAGACCTATCCCGCCAAGCCGCGACCTCGCGCCTCGGGGAGAGGGCCCCAGTTTGGGAGGGGCCTTGAGGAGGGGGATAGTGTGATGACCCATGGGCCTTGTAGTCCTGCTCAGGACATTGTAATTCCTGATGAAGATGAAAACTTGGGTTTTTTACCTTCCCAGTCTGAACTGGATTCCTCTCAGCCAGATCTTTCCCAGGCAGATCTGGGAACCTTGCACCTGCAAGAAAGTTGTCTCCCAGAAGTATGTCAAACAAGCCCAGAACCTACTTCTCCCGTGTTCTTGCGCCGGGAGTTTTGTAAACAACAGAGAAGTTTGGAATCAGCTTCGCGCAGGAGTGCAAGAATTGCAGCTAAGAATGTAGCCAATTAAGACTGCTTCTCGTGAGAATCTTTAAGGAGTTTAACATCTGGTCTCAGAGTTTAGCTTTCGTTTCTGATTCCCAGAGTACTGCTTCGGTGGGAAAGTTAGACTCTATTTAGGTGTTTTACCCGCGTAGTATCTTCGCGGAGTCAATTCGTCAGCCTACGGAGCGAGTTGTGTCTGGACAGCGCGCTCCGATTCAAGCCTCGCTCCTGCTCAAGCCTTGCCTTGCTATCCAGCCTTCGCCTTGCTTCCCAGCCTTTGTTTATCTACGGACTTTGCCTTGTTTCCAGGACCAATCCTTGCCTTGTTCCACGGTTTTTACCAAGTTATTCCACGGACCTTGTTCTTGTTCCTAGTTACCTTGTACCACGTTCAAGCCTTGTTACAAGTATCAAGTTATTTCCTAGCCTTGCTCAAGTTGTGGACTAAAGGACCTTGTCAATTCCCCTCACTTTGCCTGGCAGAGTGAGTGTTTCGGTTATTGGATTACAACTTTGGACCATAATATTTCTTATTGGACATTGCTTTTTTGGACTGATTTTGACCTTGCCTGAAAGGTCCGCTTCTGAACTAACTTTTACATTTGTTTTTATTAACCTTAAATATTTCCTTAATAAAGATATTAGTTAGAATCTGGCCTCTGCGTATGGTTATTGGTGCTCTGTAGCCTGGGTCGTGACAGAGGTACAGTAGAGTCTCGCTTATCCGACATAAACGGACCGGCAGAACATCGGATAAATGAAAATGTTGAATAATACAGAAACTTCTGGGAGTTGAAGTCCATATCTGTATCCTGGCAGAGATCAGTGGTGAGTGAGTTCTTCTTCTGTCTGGTTTTCCAGACACAAGAAGAGAACTCACCACTGATGGAAAAAAGAGCAACAAACAAGGAATTGTAATGAAAAGGTAGATAGTACACAAATCCTCAGGGCAACTGCCCACCTTCATTCTTTTCTCTTCTTTTCTCTTCCCATATTTCCAACAAACTTCCGTATAGCCACAGCCCCTCCTTCCAACTCGGACAGAACCACTGTTGCGCACAGAGGAGAAGGTGGAGGAGAGGCAGAACCATTATGCTCTGGCTCCTCTTTCGGAGTCTACACAATGGTACCAGCAAAAATGGGGGAGAAAGAAAGACATGGCTTCTAAAGGAGAAATGCTGGAGGAAAGGGGGGGGCACTGGATAAGAGTGTCAGATAAGATGGAAAGTCGGATAAGCGAAGATCAGATAAGCGAGACTCTACAGTATAGTGCAGGCAAGAGCCATTATGGTTTTTTCATGTAATGTTTTTAAAATAAAAAAACCCATCAGAAAAATCAGATAGAGAAAATGTTACATTTTTGCCTTGTCAAAGGTTTTCATGGCCGGAATCACTGGGTTGCTGTGAGCTTTTTGGGCTGTATGGCCATGATCCATCAGTATTCTCTCCTAATGTTTTGCCTGCATCTGTGACTGGCATCTTCAAAGGAACCTCTAAAGATGCCAGCCACAGATGCAGGCAAAACATCAACATTTGTACCCCACCCTATCTCCCCGAGGAGAGAATGCTGTTGGAACATGGCCATACAGCCCGAATAACTCACAGCAACAACAGAGCTGTTTTTGCTTTGCAACTGAGAAAGAGAAGCCACAAATCACCCACAATGGACATCACAGTCCATAGAATTAATTGCAGATCCAGATGAACTTATTGCATTACAGAACCTGCCAAATTCAGGTGCCAAAAGACTGAGGAAAATAATTTTCATTGAATACAACTTTAACATCACTTATAGATTGATTTGAAATGGGTTCAGGACAACATTGTGTGGTGGTAATGTTTTTATTAATGTCTATGGAGTCTCCAACACAGCTTGCAGTCTTATGTGGTAATATTCTAAGTTATTATTTTTTTTGTTACCCATTACACCATTTAAATTGTAATTCTGAGCTTCTGGCATGATTCTGTGGTTAACTTCCACTGGACAATAATTGATCATAGAATTGTGCTGGAGGCCTAGCAGGAACACTTCACAAGGCATTTTCTAGGTCCTCCAAAATTATTCTATGGTATATTTTGGCCGAAGGTCCAAGACATTGTCCATTTGAAGCAAGAAAAATAGGATCCAGATTATGCAAAAAGTGTATTACATGAAGGGTCTTGGAATGGATTTCTCATGTAATATATGGCACAGTAATATTTCTAGAATTGTGACACATCCAAGGCTTTAAATCCTATTGACACTTTGGCTCAAGACTGCATTTTCCCCTTTCTCACCCACCTCTGTTTACATATTCTTTTTATATTGTGTGAAAGCCGATTTATCTAAAGTTCTACAACTGTCATACCTTGTCACTGACTGCCCTCTTTGGGCGTCCTGTTAAATTTATGCAGCATGCATTGGTAGTGTGTGTTTTTTGCCCACCGCAAACTCCAGTCAGCTTTGAACTGCATTATATGGAGTCAACTGAGATGGGAAAAAGTTCTGCCCTTCCTCTCCTATCTGCCCTGCTAATTGAATATAAATTATAGACATTATCACACAAGGCCACCATCCCGCAACATTCACACAACCAATGATCCCAAGAACTTACCAGGATGGTTACCTTCATTATCATGCTCTAACTCAGTGGTTCCCCAGGTGTTTTGGCTTACAACTCCCAGAAATCCCAGCTGTTAGGATTTCTGGGAGTTGAAAGCCAAAACACCTGGGAACCCACAGGTTGAGAATCATTGCTCTAACTAGACTGTTTGTCACTTCATGAACTTGCAGCTGGACTTTCTATTGAGGAGGGAACACCACTTTCCAGTTATTCCATATCTCAGCAAGTTTTAATTTTTTAAAACAACTTCACCATTCAACAAAGTTTAATTTAAAAAAAAGGAAGCCTTTGATGATGAAGTGAAGGTGAAGGGAGAGCCAGATAAGCCTACCACTAGCATTGCTTCTGTGTCCAGACCTCATCACACAAGATAAGCCCTGGACCTGTGATGCAATCAAGGGTTCTTGATAAATAATAATAATAATAATAATAAACTTTATTTGTATATCCCGCCCCATCTCCCCGAAGGGACTCAGGGCGGCTCACAACAGGGACAAGCCCGAAACAACAACACAACATATTTGACAAAAACTTAAAACTTAAAACATTCCAACAATACACAAAATAAAATCATGGACAATACATGGACAATTTGATGAATTTTTCCCATCAGTAGCTGAAGATGTCTTTGTTATGAAGAGATAGCACGCTGGCATCAGGTATCACACAATGTTATGCGATTGATTTGCTACATCCCTTCAATGAAGTCCTACATTTGTCCTCTGAATTCACTTTGTAATAATTGAAGTAAAGTGTGGACAAAGAAGGAAAGTGGAAGAAGGATAAAAAGTGGACATCTTAAAAGCAGTAGAAAATGTGGGGTGACTAATGATTAATTTGAACTATTCTGGCCATATCAGGATAGTTTGAGGATAAAGTACTGCATACAGTTCTGAAGTATGTTACACACAACATTCTGAAGAATATGAAGGGTAGGCTATTTACTTTTTTAAAAAGCTATTCACATTTTGGAAAAGAAAACAAGTCCAGAATGCACAATTTACTGATATTGAGACTAAAATGGGAAAAAGAACACCAGCATTTCAAAGCAACTCTCTGAAAACTGAATCAGGAAAACAACTAGTAAGATAAGTGGAGTCTTATTTCACATGTTTCAGAAAACACTATGGTTCACATCTTTCCGATTCTCATACAATATTCCATTACAGAGTTCTAAAAGCATCCAATAAGCTGGGCAGGAAGAATGATGTGCTATACTTTATATAATATCTTCATTTTATTTTAAAATTCTGCTTTCTGACACTGAACATAAATTGTCATAAAGAAAATCATTTTAGGCTGGTCCTTGACACAACTGTCTCTCCATTTCAGAAAATTGAGGTTACCATGCTCTTCCAAGAGTCTCATCCGGCCTCTGGTCCTGAGCAAATCTGTGCTGGAAAATATTGCCAGCTATAAAAAAAAGAGCCAGGTTTGTTTCCAGGAATTCTCTTTCCCCAGTGAATATTGTAATGTTAAGTTAATAAACAGCAGAGAGTAGGAAACAGGAAATTAATTTTGATTTTGTAATTCCTCAGTGTGTTGTCAGCAACCTAGATTATAGGGAAAGGTGAACGGAAGCATGAAGCCAATTTACGTTGAATATTACAAACAATTCTTTATAAAAATGGACATCGGTTTAAGAGCATAGTAATCCCAGGATCTGGTAGAATTTGGAAATATGAAGATCATGTACCCACACCCTTAGCTTCCAAAAGTAGCATGGGTACATAATCTTCAGATTTCTGAGTCCTGCCAGCCCTGGTAAGACTCCCATTCATTTTACTTAAGAAAATATATGATGTGACATGACTAAGGAATGAACTGTGGTCAAACAAGAGCACCTCAAAAAACGTGTTAGCTGGCTTACTGAGCATAATGGAGCCTCCGGTGGCCTAGGGGATAAAAGCCTTGTGACTTGAAGGTTGGGTTGCTGACCTGAAGGCTGCCAAGTTCAAATCCCACCCGGGGAGAGCGCGGATGAGCTCCCTCTATCAGCTCCAGCTCCATGCGGGGACATGAGAGAAGCCTCCCACAAGGATGGGAAAACATCAAAACATCTGGGCGTTCCCTGGGCAACGTCCTTGCAGACGGTCAATTCTCTCACTCCAGAAGCAACTCCTGTTGCTCCTGACACGAAAAAAAAACTGAGCATAATTGTATTAACCAACTCTTTGCCACTGCCACTACCACCCAAAATTCACTAGGTAAAGGAAGCATCTCAGGCCATGTCTACACCTATCAAAAAAAAACCTCTGGTTTATAGTACTTCTGTGTTGCTCTGTTGTAGCCCCAGGAGCCCTTTCACTGTTTACAGGCCCTGACAAGAGTGCATCTGGGATGCTGCTATCAGCAAGCAGTTTTTCCCAGGGGCTTGTTGGCAACATTGCATTTCTGGTCAGATGGTTCAACACTTGACCTTACCAGAAACACAATTTTACCAGCAAGTGTCTGGGAGAGAGCTACTTGCTGGTGGTGAGGTAATGGATCCAACCGGATTCAGCTGTCCATTATCTTGACATTGCAGCATCACTTCAGAGCTTCCAGGAAGCTCTGGAGTAAATCCCACTTCCCAATATCGCACAGTGATGGCTGAATGCAGCTGGATTGCTGCACATCCAGCCTATGCATTCTGTGGACTCGGTGTAGCAACTGATCAGTGAATACATTTTTTTTTGGGGGGGGGGGGGCATGTAGACACAGTTTCAGACAATGAATGTGATATTTAAGAAGGAGTGCAACTCCTTCCAAACAAGTTGAATCCTGATTTCTCAGCCAACTTTATAGTTACAAACAATTCAGTATCTCAAGATTTAGATGTAATAGTGAAATACTGCTGACACCTGACTCGAAAACTCCTGAACACCATCTCAGTATCTTTATATAGATATCAAGGATTAAAAGGGTTGAAATAGTATATTGGGATATCCTAATTGCCAGGAAGTGAAGTTTGGTACCCTAACGAAAGTCTATAGACTGGTGGGTTCCAGTAGTAGTTTTCCAGTATGCTGTTGGATGACAACATCCAGAATCCCTGACCATTGGACATCCTATCTGAGGCTTCTGGGAGTTGAAGCAAATTTCGGAGGACAGGGGAAATGATAGAACAACAACAATGAGCTAGGGTGAAAGAGAATCCTCTTTTGATCCCAATCCAAATTAAGCTGCACCACCACTATGCCTCATGGCAGTTTCTCGTGACTGGTTTTCCTTATAAGCATTTCAGTGTGCATATATCAGGCATATGTTCAAACAATCTATATGCTTTCAGTATAGTGGTAATTGACCTGTTGCAAACTATTATTGTTGATGTAGGATGCACAGGGTCAAGCCCCTATCTTGTCTTGAGTTATCCCTGTTGAAGTTGTGTATTCCTGGACAGTCATTGTGGCCTTTTCCAACTCTATGACTCCATGAAATCCAAATCAGTGTGATGTTTGGATTGTGATGGGGAAAGTGCCATTAACTCTACAGACTTGCTCTTGGTAGAGATGGGGATTCTCAGTAATATATTATAGAGCATAGTAGATAATTACCAATCAACACTGCATTTTTTCAGACTCTCCTTGGGGGTGTTGCTAGACTGTCATGACACAAGACTGAACTTCAAAATGTACTCCATCACTGAAGAGAGCTATTGTTATGTATGTTCTTTGCAGAGTTGCAATTTGCCCTGTTATTTTGAATACAAAAATAGTGTTAAGGCAGGCCTTTGTTTAAATATTCCTGGCCTTGTATCCCAATTAAGATCAGGAATGAGGAGATTATGAATTACAGAAGTTTTATTACTGCAGCAGAAGACTAACAGGTGCCTTCTGGAATAGCCAGGTGTACCAGCAAGAACAAACAAAATGGTGCAAAATGGTGCTCAGAAAAACACTAACGTTCTTTTCTTTTAGACCCACCTCTCAACTCCTTCCAGTTCCATGTCCTGCTCTTGTCCCTCCCAGTTGCCGCACTGAGCATGTCCAAGATTCTTCAGACTCAGCCTTATTGTTTATTCAGAGTTTGCAACTGTCTCATCCTTATCTGTCGCTTCCCAAGCTGAATTTAGCCTTGACTTGAATGAGTCCTGAATGTTCCTTTGTTTGCAAAGCTGACAGCTAACTCTTAACTTTTCCCTTCTCCCTTCTTTGTTGTGTTGCCTGAAACACATTTTTAAATTACCATTAAGACAGATTTCATTCTGGCTTCTAGGTTGTGTGGGTGCCAGCTTTAAAATATTTTTAAACAGCTAGGATTAATGTAGTTCTGAATAGTTTCCAAAGGTAGTCGTGATTCCCTATCTCTTTCCTAATTTAGAATACGCCCTTACGAGGCTTAAAACTACACAAACCCTCAAAACATGGCAAAATTGCTTTAAGACCCCACTAGAGAGACACAAGGGAGTATTTTGAGTGTGATTTTTTAAAAATTCAGGTAAACAGTATATATTGCCCTTCCTAGAGGATCGTACCCACATGGTGAAGCTGGGGGACACCTGCTTGGACCTCTTTCACTTGGTTCCACAAAGTTCCATTCTTTCCCCCATGCTCTTCAACATCTACATGAAAACGTTGGGTGACATCATCCAGAGTTTTGGAGTTGAGTGTCATCTCAATGCAGATGACACACAATTCTACTACTCTTTTCCACCGAATTCCACGAAAGCTCCCTAGATCCTAAACCAGTGTCTGGCAGCTGTGATGGACTGGATGAGGGCCAACAAGCTGAGACTTAATCCAGACAAGACAGAGGTCCTCCTGGTCAGTCACGAGGCCGATCAGGGTATAGGGTGGCAACCTGTTATTGACAGGGTTACACACCCCCAAGGACATAGGTCTGCAGTCTGGGGATCCCCCTGGACACACCGCTGATGCTTGAGGCTCATGTGTCAGCGGTGGCCCGGATGGACTTTGCAAAGTTAAAACTTGTGCACCAGCTGCGAATGTACCTAGAAAAGCCTGACTTGGCCGTGATGGTCCATGCCTTAGTTTCATCCAGAATGGACTACTGTAATGCACTCTACATGGGGCTGCCTTTGAAGATGGTTCGGAAACTGCAGCTAGTGCAAAGGTTGGCTGCCAGATTACTAACTGGAACATACCAAGCTCCTGCTGAAACAGCTCCACTGGCTTTTTCTTCTTCTTCTTCTTCTTCTTCTTCTTCTTCTTCTTCTTCTTCTTCTTCTTCTTCTTCTTCTTCTTTTTAAAATAATCTTTATTTGTTTTACAAATCATTAAAAGTATCCTCCCAACTTGGGAGAGAAGATAAGAGGGGGGAGAGGGAGAGCAAGAAATGGAAAAAAAAGTATGAAGAAGAAAAGAAAGGGAAAAAAGAAAAAGAAAAAAATTCTTTTTTTAAAAAAAGATTTTAAAAGTGACTTCTCGGCAGTTTCTTCAGGGTGGTTCACCTATCCTTTTTTCCCCCATTCCTAACCCTCTTTTAATTCTATTCTCCTTTTCTTCTTTTTTGATTTTTCTCTTCTGTTGGAGTTATCTTTCCTTCTCTCTTTTTCTATACTTTTTTTTCCCTTCTACGTATTTTTCTTTTCTTTTCTTCTCATTCTGCTTTTGTTCTTCCATCACTTTATTCCAATTTGTTTCTTTAATTGGGATTCCTTTATTTTTTGCTAGTAGAAAAGTCAATCTGTCCATATTTCTTATGTCAAACACCTTTATCATCCAAGCATCATCCTCTGGAATCTCTTTCTCCTTCCATAGTTTGGCATAACAGATTCTTGCCGCTGTTGTTAATAAAAACAGTGTTTTATCTTCGTTGTTTTCTAACAGAAATACTTCTGCTTTAAATGGTATTTTGATTTCTAATATTTTTTCTAATTTTTTTGGTATATTTTTCCAATATTTTTGGGCCTTTTCTCATATCCACCACATGTGGAAATACGATCCCTCCACTGGCTTCTGACAAGTTTCCAGGCTCGATTCAAGGAGCAGGTTATTACCTATAAAGCCCTATATGCTTCGGATCCAACCTATCTTTGTGACCACATCTCTTTCTATGAACCAGCGTGGGCTCTGTGATCAACAGGGGAGGCCCTTCTCTCGGTCCCACCACCATCTCAAGTGCGGTTGGTGGGGACGAGAGAGAGGGCCTTCTCTGTGGTGGCCCCTAGCTCTGGAATCCCATCCCAAAGGAGATTAGAATAGCCCCTGCCCTTCAATCCTTCCATTCCAACCTGAAAACATAGATGTTCAGACAGGCCTTTGACCTCAAGTAGGCTGAATGGGCCCATATGAAGATGACATTTGACACTTTGTGAATTGATGGCCATTATCTACTGGTTTTTTTTAATTGTATTATTTTGATTTTATGCTATATGAGTTAAAGGTGGTTGTTGTTATAATTTTATGTGACTTGTTTTATACTTTTGTGCCGTTTTTACCTGCTGTATGTTATATGTGCACCCTGGAGTGCCTTATAAGCCGCTCCGAGTCCCTTCAGGGAGATAGTGGCGGGATAGAAATAAATTATTATTATTATTATTATTATTATTATTATTATTATTATTATTATTATTAATGAAACTGTTGCTACTAATCCCTCGAATGTGGAGATTGTATTGTCCTCCCATTCCATTTTATTACTTAGTTAAATAAAGCAGGTTTTTTTAGTAGAGGCACAATGGTCTAGAATAACCTGACTGAGTAGAAGGATACCAAAAATTACAACTCATTCTTTTAAGTGTATGAGATGTCAGCTTATCCTACCTTCAAATTGTTTATTAGAATAAAATTACAGAAAGACAATCATAGAAACTATTCTGAGGGTATTGGACCCTCTTAGAGATATAAATGTGCCAGTAGCATAATGAAGAAAAGAATAACCAGAATAAGCAAGCGTAGCTTCCTAGGCTACAGTTATGGAATCAATGTGTTATTCCATTACATTCAATGAGTGCTGACATTTATTATTTAAATACGTTCTTGACAGGTAGTTTATCACTGAAATACCAGGAGTGTCAGTCTCCTCATTATGAGGCAAATAATTACCTTTTATCTAAAACTGTGGTGGTTGGAAAAGCTGGTGGTATTCTGTTTAATGGTTTCATTGATTACTTTTTAAAGACACATATTATTCAAGTTGCTTATTGCAAATTTATTTTTACTGCAAGATTCTTTTATTTTATTTTCCATTTTTGCAGTATATCAAAATGTTACCCCCAGAGTCGGACACAACTGGACTTAATGTCAGGGAAAACTTTTACCTTCTTTACCTTACTGTATACTACAGTATATTAACAAAAGACTTCTTCACACAGCTCTTTCGGGCAGTGCCATTTCACTGGCAGTCACTGACGAAAGAGAAAACGTGAAAGGCAGCTCATGGCACCCTGTGTGCCCTCTCTCCTTACTCCATCATACGGTGGAGACAGAACAGGATGCGTTGGTGCCCTGTCCCCATCATAGAATCATAGAATAATAGAGTTGGAAGAGACCTCATGGGCCATCCAGTCCAACCCCCTGCCAAGAAGCAGGAAATCACATTCAAAGCACCCCCAACAGATGTCCATCCAGCCTCTGTTTAAAAGCCTCCAAATAAGGAGCCTCCACTACAGTCCGGGGAAGAGAGTTCCACTGTCGAACAGCCCTCACTGTGAGGAAGTTCTTCCTAATGTTCAGGTGGAATCTCCTTTCCTGGAGTTTGAAGCCATTGTTCCGTGTCCTAGTCTGCAGGGCAGCAAAAAATAAGCTTGCTCCCTCCTGCCTATGACTTCCCCTCACGTATTTGTACATGGCTATCATGTCTCCTCTCAGCCTTCTCTTCTGCAGGCTAAACATGCCTAGTTCTTTGAGCCTCTCCTCATAGGGCTTGTTCTCCAGACCTTTGATCATTTTAGTTGCCCTCCTCTGGACGCTTTCCAGCTTGTCAACATCTTCCTTCAACTGTGGTGCCCAGAATTGGACACAGTATTCTAGGTGTGGTCTGACCAAGGCAGAATAGAGGGGTAGCATGACTTCCCTGGATCTAGACGCTATTCCCCTATTGATGCAGGCCAGAATCCCGTTGGCTTTCTTAGCAGCCGCATCACATTGCTGGCTCATGTTTAACTTGTTGTCCACAAGGACTCCATCAGATGGAGCAATGGAGCAATGCATATTGTCCCACCACGCTTTCCTCCATCATTTGACAAAAAGGGGAGGAAAGTGTAGGTAGCTCCGTAAGAACTATCCAGAACACATTTCCCTCCCCTCCACTTTGGGAGGAATGTGAGCAGGGCCTGCTGAGTGTCCTCTGGCCTGGCCAAAAGCAGCAAAACTGGACTGTTCTAGCCCCATTTGAAGAGATCCAAAGTGTATTGATCAATAAAACATGTTATATTGTTGTGATAAACTCATATATTTTGCTGTAGACCTTTCGCTTGACTGCCCCTGTGACCATGTCCTGGACAGAAAATGTATTTGTCTCCAGTGCATACACATAGTTTAAATGCTTTAAAAAACAATTATTTTTCATGGATACTAAGCCTGGTTCATGTCCTAGCAGAATTCACCCGTTAAGAGCCAAACCCACAACCACCTACATAGACTCCCATATTGTGTCTGTGACTCCAGCTGGAGCATGATAAAATGCTGGGCACTAGCTTTCAGGAGGAAAGAATGAAACAATAGACAAATCACCTAATTCAAATGAATAGCCCAGTTGTGCAATGGACCACTCGGGATCCCTTTCCATCTGCTTCTCCTTCCCTGTTCAACTTGTAATATACCAGTGCTTAGGACAATTCAAGCCAGGATTTACTTTTACATTTCAAATTATCCTAAAAGGCCTTAAAGTCATTCTCTTTTTTGCTGGTTCTACTGATTAAACTGGCAAATAGATAAGTAAATTCAAAAAAAACCTTTCAGTGGTAGCCCTTGCACCAATGATATTAATTCATAATGTCACCGCATTCTACTCCTATATAATGCTTTTTCTTCTGTGCAGCTCATGGCCAACTACCTACTGAATAATTGCTCTCTTAATTTACATCTACAAACACTTGCTGGGAGGAAAATATCCCAGACTCCTCTGCTCTGTGATAGCCAAGTCCACTGTGCCAAGTCCACTAGACCAAATATATTCCCATTAGAAATTTGGATAAAGTTTGCAGGCTTTGGGGAAAATTAGTCCCATTACATATTTGCATACACTACTTTATTAATCTACTATCTCGAATCAAAGAATTGGAAGAGACCCCAAGGGCCATCTAATCTAACTCCTATCAAATCATTCCTAACAGATGTCCACCCAGCCTCTGTTTAAAAAACCCTGCTCTCCAGAGTGTAGCCCAATACTCAAACCAAGCCCTACTCTAGATAATTCATTCCATGTTTGAACTGCTTGTTCCCCTGACATACAACTGAAATTTGTAATGCTCTAGAGCAGCAGAGGGACTTGTTACTCTATTCATGCCAACCTCACAATTAAAATGTTCACAGCATTATTTCATTTGACTGGCACACTTTGAGCCTTCGACACACTTGACCTCTGCCACTCATCCACTAGCCCCTTTTCTGTGCATTATTCAGATACTGGATTAAAGGTAAATAAGCAAATAATTTTTTGAGATCCATTCAAAGATGTACCACACAACATGTAATTTAGTCCAGCGCTAGGTCGTTTCTAGGTCATTCCCTTTCTCTAGAGGACTTGATGTTCTACTCACTGCTGAATGCCACAGATGACAATTCTGCTACCAGGGAATTGAGAGTTTATCCAGAGTTTGAAACAAAATAAAGAGTGTTGCAAAACGTGTTTGCCAAGTACATAGGAACACTAGGATGTACTACTAAATTTAAAGATTTAGAAAAGGACACAACATGCATTTGCCTACTAGAAGTCAGCATATTAAAAAGAATGTTAACAGCAAAGCCCAGCAATGCTGAAATCCAATTTGCTCTCAGTTTTGCCCTGCTTGTAATTAAAACAGCTCAGCACTCAACCATAAAATATGGCTATTCTAGTTTTGTAAATAATTGATGGAATCACAGCATGGGGTAGATTTCCTTTCCATTTAGTGGCATAAACACTGGGTTGATTTAATTAAACCATGGCTGTCTGCTCATTTAATGGCGAAGACATAGTATTGCCTGTACATAAAAAGAGCTCTGTTGTCGTCTTCTATATTATCTGATGAACAATCAGAACAATCTTCAAATTCCATGACAATGAAAACCGCAGACCTTTGGAAATGGTGTTCAAATCAATACCATAATTTTTTTTTATGATAATCTGTTAAATTCAAGGGCCGCCATAAGACTGTGTCATGACATTTCAAGGATCAAAGCATTATTACAATACACATTCTTTCTGTCTTTTTCTCCTCTGCTTGATTCACTATTTGAAATTAAAGAGAGAATGGTAAGTAATCTTTCACCAGGAAGAAAAGCCATCTACACATAAAACCACATAAAAGGAAAAAAGTGCTTTATGCTGGGGCTCTCCGTAGATCTCATCAAAAGCTAAAAGTGTCCCCAAAAGCTGATAGAAACCCCTGAAGCAGAGAGAAGTCCAAACTATAGTTTGACATTTGCTGATTTGATTATTTGTGGATTTGATTAAAATTGTATCTCCAGAAATCTCTAGGAATCTCTAGGCCAGGGGACCTCAAATTTTTTAAAGAGGGTCAGTTCATTGTCCCTCAGACTGTTGGGGACTGGACTGTAGTTTGAAAAAAGCATTACCGAATTGCTATGCATGCTGGTGGCTCAGCGGGTTAAACCGCTGAGCTGCTGAACTTGCCGACCGAAAGGTTGATGGTTCGAATCTGGGTAGCCTTAGTTTGAGGACCCCCGCTCTAGGTGCTCCAGTGCAATTCTACAATCACATTCCACCAGTCACACTGGAGGACCTAGAGCAGTAGCTCCCAAGCTTTGGTCCTCCAGGTGTTTTGATATGGCTTTCAAAACGGTGTGCTTTACTCTAATTGGATCAAAGTTAAAGTCTGTTTTTCATTGGTCTGATGCACATAAATTTTGGGAATTTGACAACTGTGAATGGCTGATCATGTATGGTGAGAATTTTAATAAGGAGAAACGCAAGTTGCTGGCTGATTGTGTCTATCCCCTTCTGTGGGCTGTGTTTTTCAAGGGGAGAAAGAGTGTCTGGGTGCAACAATGACGGAGATGGACTATTGGGATTGGGATGGATATGTCGCTCTTGGGTGATACAATTTCCTGTTTACTTTTCAATGGGATAATGGGAAGTTGTGCCATGGTTATGGAATATCTGATTGCTCTATATGGCATCTATTTTGTTTGCTGATGATCAGCTGATGGTTGGAGGTCCAGATGTTTGTCTGGCAGCTGGCTGATATGGAATTTCCTGTTCCCTACCTGCAACCTTGCTTATTGCTGTGCCAAGGGGTAGATGGAGATCCAAGTGGAGATGCTCCATTCCCTGATAACAGG